>NC_092651.1:23360937-24765937 GCF_032118995.1 Asterias amurensis
GTTTCTAGAAGTACCCCCCCCCCAAAAAAAAAAAGGCCAAACCCAGCAGATTTTCCATTCAGCGTTATTCTTTTCTGAATTGTAATACATGTTCCTTGATCAATGTTTCCTTATTCAACAGATAATTCAACGGATGTTGAGACATCTGCAAGTTTAGTAACTGGAACACCCACGGCACGCCAACATGGGATCTGTGAGGTTCAGCACTGCTCAAGACTGCCAGAGAAAGAAAAACCTCCATATTTTTTAAAGATTCATAGCCCAGAATATAATGAGCCAATAGACTGAGTCCCCATGAGTGCTTGGTGTTGCACTCAAAACACTGACAGTGTCTGAGCATGAAATCCTCAAAAGTCAGGATGGTAAGTCTGTCAAAGGTTAAAGTCCAATAAGTTGTGCTGACTTGAGACATAATTAGCAATTTGGTAAACTAGTGGAAAGCTTGGGTAAACTAGTTGTAAGCTCTTTGCTTTATATACATAGCACACGTTGTCAAGGAAGTTTTGTCTGTGTGTGCATATTTACAGGTTTGATGACTTTTCTACTTAAGTCTGATTTCCATTTTTTTTTCCCATTAAGAAGGCGGAAAAAATAATGTTTAGCATTAAAGGCAGTGGACACTATTGGTAATTGTCAAAGACCAGTCTTCTCACTTGGTGTATCTCAACATATGCATGAAATAACAAACCTGTGAAAATTTGAGCTCAATTGGTCGTCGAAGTTGCGAGATAATAATGAAAGAAAAAACACCCTTGTCACACGAAGTTGTGTGCGTTTAGATGCTTGATTTTGAGACCTCAAGTTCTAAACTTGAGGTCTCGAAATCAAATTCAAGGAAAATTACTTCTTTCTCAAAAACTACGTCACTTCAGAGGGAGCCGTTTCTCAAAATGTTTTATACTATCAACCTCTCCCCATTACTCGTTACCAAGTGAGGTTTTATGCTGATAATTATTTTTAGTAATTACCAATAGTGTCCACTGCCTTTAATTGCCTGAAAAGATGCTATTACAAAACACCCCAAAAAGAAATGCAAGTAATTGCGTGAATATGATAGAAATTACTTCTTTGCTTTTTTTGTTGTATCTTTTGTATCGAAATTAAACAGGAGTCCACCACCGATGTTGTGATGTTCCAACCTCAAGCCACTGATGGCCAAGCGCTATATGATGGACAGACTGATGAGGCAGAACAAGGAGGAGGTTACACCATCATACGAAGTTTATCTCAGAGACTTCATCCCAGATTGATTGATGATGCCGGTGGGTACACCTATACCTTGAAGTCAAAGAGCAAAAGGAGTACATTATGGAGGTGTTCTGTCCGGAACAAGACCACGTACTGCCGGGCTACAGTCACACAGCGTGATAAACACTTCAAGAAAGGGCCATTTGAACACATACATCCAGGCATTCCAGGACGTTATGTTGTGGAGAAAGTTATCACTCAAGTTAGGATGAAGGCCAAGAGTGAACCTTTGTCGGCAAACAACATTGTTGATGAAGTACGCAATGCAAATGTAGGCAACCAGGAACTCCCTCATAGCATGTTGCCTCCTTCTAATCTTGACCATGCCGCCACACATATGAGGAAGCGAATTAAAGAAAGAGATTTTAACTTTCAAGATGGCTCAGTCCCAGGGAACTTTGTCAAGAAAGTTGTTAATCGCGGGAAGAAAAGTCATTTTCTACTGGCGACCAATAACCAGTTACAACTTCTCTCTCATATGACACATTGGTATATAGATGTAAACACAAATATTGTGAAGTCACCCTTCAAGCTGTTGCTGTCTGTCCACGGCTTTGTGAAGAAAAATCACCAAGCCAAAGTTGTGCCTTTGCTATTTGCTCTTATGTCTGGCAAACGGAGAAAGGACTTTACAATTGTGTTTAATGCGTTAAAAGTGGCAGTTCCCAATGGCATTCGTGTGACAGAGTGCATGCTTGACTATGATACCAACTTGTGGAGGGGCCTTAATGACGCCATCCCAAATCTAGAATGTGTTGGTAGCGCCTACCATTGGATCCAGACTATTTGGGGTAACATTAAAGCATTTGGGCTGCATCTGAGTTACTTAGAGGATCCTAAGGTGTTTAAGCTGATGAGGAAACTCATGGCCCTGCCATTCATCCCAGCTGAACTCGTACCAGAGATGCTCACAAAGCTACAGCAGAAGGCCACCACAGGGTTAGTGCATCAACTCCTGAACTACGTTGAGGCAACGTGGGTTGAAGGTGATAAGTGCCTGTGGTCACCATCATCATGGAGTGTGTACATGCAGCCGTATCGAACATGCAACGACCTTCACAACTGGCATGACCGTCTGAGCAAAATAGGCAAGAAAGGACGACTTCTGCTGAACTCCTTGGTGCAAAAGTTGTACGGTGAAGCCAAGACGGTGACCTTACAGGTTATGATCATATACGATGGAAAGCTGAGTAGACCTCAGGAGGAAGCCTACAAGGCTGTACAGAATAAAGCCTCAAGACATTGGGACGATTATCAGCAAGAGAAGAAGTCACTAAAACATCTCTTGAAAGCTTGCGCTACTGATCTGGTCCAGGTAGAGTCTGCATACCTACCACCCAAGGACTTAAGTGAAATTCTCTGATTGTTAAGTTTTTAAGTTTCAACCCCCCCCCCCCCCAAAAAAAAAAAAAAACAAGTTTCTGATAATTGGGCCAAATTTTCAAACAGAAAAGAAAAGAAACGCTTGTTCAAGACAGCTGGAGAAAAATTATTATTATTATTTTTTTTTTGGGGTGACAATGAAAATGTTTTTAAAGCACGTGGATTTATTGTATTGTCACGCACCATGAATCACAAAACCTTTACCAACTGAATGATCCATTTGTTTCAAACTCATGTGCCCCTACATCTTTTCAGGAAATTTAGTGTGCGTCTTGACCCCTATTTGTGACTGTACTTTCAAACCCTTAGGCCTATATCAGTAAATTATTGACCTTTTAATGTATCAAGTTAGTGGCCTGACATTTTTACCTAAGCAGCTTCCTCGCAGGCTAGAAAGACTCTGCTAGTTTGTTGAAACATCAGGGCCCAATTTCATGGCTCTGCTTACCGCCGAATTCTGCGCTTACGATCACGATTCCTCGCTTACTTGCAAGCGCCGAATTTCTGCGCTAGCCTTGTAAGCGTAGAATGCCTAGTAATGCGGAGAAGCCAAAATTCGCCACTAACCCGTGAAATAGGCTTGCCGTAAGCACAGAATTCCCTGCTTCCGTAAGCACCGATTTTGTGCTTACGGTAAGCAGAGCCACGAAACTGGGCCCAGGTATTTTTTGCATTTATGCCATAACACCATTTTGGTTGGTGAGTAGTTTGTAACAGATAATTCTCTTTTCTCAAAATAAGATTTTCAAAATTTTGGGGTCAAATCGGCCAAAAATCTGACAGCATCTTTAAAATGTGGTCTTTGTATTGTATTCATTACCAAAAGATTTGATTAATTGGTTTTTGAGTTACAGTGGTTAAGTTCACTTTTTATTAATCCTAGCGTCAGTTTTTCTTAATGGTCATCTTCCACTACTTGTTCTCTGCTCTTGATTTTCGAGTGTTCCATTACACTAGTCATGCACTTTGGTTTACATTTTTCTCACTATCATGTCTGTGTTGAATATTGGCAGAATATACAATAAAAACAACAGTTCATCAACTAATCTTATGAGGTTTAAAAAGTGAGGACTTTATTTACTAAAAGTTTTATTTATTTATTTTAAATCTTTCTCTAAATTAAAACAACTGATTGGATCCTCCAAAACCAGCACTGTGACCCACAGGCGTGAAGATATTGGGCAGATAATGAAGAAATGTTAGTTCTTGATTGGTTGAAACAATAAGTGGGTGAAACTACATGTATGGTGAAACTTTGCAGGGACTGAAAACCCAATTAGGCCTCTGACGTTTTTAGTGACAAGCGAGATAACTAGCCTGTCCTTTCACGAGTCCCGAATAAGCTCGGTCCACGTTTCAAAACAAAGTACGGCATGTCTGGCCAGCCGGACCAAGGAGAAAAGTTTAATTGTTTTTAAGGGGAGGAAACTAGGGAAAAATTGACAATCCACCTGCAAGTAGTAGGTCCACGGAGGCGAATGCGGGACATAAACCTCTGAGCAACCATCAATCCATTTTTCTCCAATTATCTTATTTTCTCATTTTCCAGTGGGCTTGTACAAAAAAACAAGGAGTGCTGCTGCTAACTGTTTTTATACAAAGAAAGTTATCCGTTCACCAAAAGTACACCGGCAAAAAATACAATGGAAATTTATCGTCTCGGATTCCGTTTTAAATTTCTTAGGCAGATTTTTCACATGAGTTTGAAGCAAAATGGACAAGTGATTTTTAGTGTGTGCTTTATTGAATCCCCAAATAGTACAAAGTTACAGTTCAAAAGAGGAAAATGGTTTGCCGGAGAAAGTTTGGGAATAAAAGCAATAATTTGACGATAAATAGCTCTCTCTCCCCCCCCCCTTTTTTTTTTTTTTTTTTTTTGCACAAAAAACTTGTTGTATTGCCCTGTCTGATGGGTCCCCGAAACCCGGAGATAGACTTCCTACTTGCCCATCTGGACATTTTGGCTTGTTTTGCTCAAGTTTAGTGTATTTGGGGAAAAAGGGTCCTCAATCATAATTCGCAATAAGATAATATTTCCCACAAGCTCAGCAGATTTCCTCGGTCCTTATTACTCTATGATACTTGCGAGGATAGAAAAGTCGGCCGACGCTTGGCCGACAGCCTAGTGAGATGTAGACTTGACTCAAGTCACAATCCCGTGCCATCCCCAGGAAAATACTGTTTTGTGATGCTCTCTGCATTCCAAAACCTGTTCCGCATGCTGGAGCACATTTTGACGGCGAGCGCGCACTGTGTATGTTTTATAGTGTTTTTGTCGGGGTTTAGGCTTAGGGACCTCTCATACGAGAATGGGACTTGAATCAAGTCTAAGTGAGATACCGCTGCCTGTCTAGTCTTTGGCTCGTCGGCCCCACGGCCAGCACTGTTTTAAGCAATAATTTCCCTTTTAAAGTCTCGTGGTGGCGCTATACTACATTCACGGATGGTTAAAAAACAACAAAAAGAGGATGGCCAATTTGCTGTAGTTCGAAACGAGCCTTTGTCACACATGTCACAAGGATTGAATTGACCACGAAGGATTAATGTGAGTTTGTTTATATTCTAATAATATTTTAATGAATATGTTGATTGACTAAGGCATTGTTATTATGTGAATGAATGTGGTTTGTACGAGTACACTGACTTTTAATTTTATCTGTTGGTTTTCGTGATCATTCATGATCATGATGTTGACTGTTGTTGACTGGCTGTAGTGTAGTGTATGTCTATGTGCACTGCATTGCACTGCTGGTGGGGTGGGGGGAGTCTACTCATTGAAACAGAGGACTATGAGAAAGTGAGGGCGTCTTCAGCTTGCTATACGATGCCTTCCCATGGCTGGGTGACCTCGAAGACTCTTGCATCGAAGAATATGACCCCTACTACATAACATTCAAAAAACCTTTTGTCAGTTTGTAGTTGCGATAATGTAGCCCTCCTCTCCTTTGCCATCGGGAGGAGGGTTACGCTATCGCTCAAACTACTCAGTTTGTTGTGGGCCTGTTTTTATTTCAACACAATATGATATACCATTATCAAAAGGGACAATTCTCGATCAAAACTGTTTGTTAAGTGTAAAAGAAATGTCCTTGATTATATTCAGGTGGAGTTTACAAGAGTAAATACACTCTAAGCAGGGACATAAATAATAACAAAAGAGGACAATTTGGGTCCAAGGTTCAGGGAAGGTCCTCAGGATAACTTTCCGTATGGCGCCACCACTTTTTCACTCATTTTTACAAAAAGGGATAATATCAATCAGGTAAATTAGATACTATATTATTTTATTTTGAATGAAAAAGTGGTGGCGCCATACGGAAACTTTTCCGGTCCTCAGTTGGAAAACGTGTACAAAACCAGTGGGAGCTGTTGCAAAAAGTAATAAACAAAATTAAAGTGGGACAACAGGAGGTCCACGGTTGTTGCAGGCTTTTAAAATACAAGCTTGTAGAATCTTCATCTTCTTCTTCCTTGTAAAGTGCAGGTTCAAATGGTTGAAGATGTACGCACTGCGTGTGAGCGCATGTGTTGACTTGGGCAACAGAAATTTGTGTCAGGTGCAGATAGAATTATGTACAGGTGCGAGTAAAAAGCTGGAGATGAGGTTTACTTCAGCCGGGGTCCCTTAACGCCAGTTTGAAAGCGTCAAGGGACGGGTATGCCGTAGGATCAACTGGGGGTTGTTCCAGTCCCGGATGGTGTGTGGGAAGAAGGAGCTGGCGTAGACTGAAGAGCTGGTACATGTATGTGGGATTGTGAAACGAGAGCCATGACCTCTTGTTGATGTGGTTGAGTGTGTGAGAAGGGTGTTCCAAGGGATGTCGACCAAGTTGTACAAATGTATATTATTTTGTACATCATTTGAAGGCGGTTTTGGTAACGACATTCCTGAAGAGAGGGCCATTCGAGGTGATCTAGCATGGCGGTAACACTGCTCGTTCTTCTATAATCTCCCATGACGAATCGAGCTTAGCTTCGTTGGACTTGCTCTAGCTTCTTGATGTTAAGTTGCGCGTGGGGATCCCATGAAGTTGTTGCGTATTCGACTGCTGGTCGAATAAAGGTGGTGTAGACAGCTTCTTTGATTTTCTGGCTGCTGTGGCTCATATTGCGGGAGAAGAAGGCCTTGGTGCTACATGTAGTGGCTCTTTTTGAGATGTTGTCAACATGGGTGTTGAAGCTTAGCTTCGGATCACGGTGAACTCCCAGGTATTTAGAGGAGTTGACAGCCTCCAAGGTATGCCCATGGATGGTGTAAGAGGCAGGGACAATGGTCTGCTTGCTGGTGACTCTGACTACTTGGCACTGTGTTGAATTGAAGCGCATCAGCCATTTCATTTCCCAGTCTTGGAGGGCGTCGATATCTTTCTGGAGGCTGATGGCTGTGTGGATTGAAGAGATGTGTCTGTAAACAACAGTATCGTCTGCAAACAGCCTACAAGTAGTTGTTGAGCTTGAGAGGCAGTCAGGCAGGTCATTGATGTACACTAAGAAGAGTAGAGGGCCGAGTACACTGCCTTGAGAGACTCCAGATGTGACGCTGGTTTCGCTGCTCTTCTGGCCATCGACGAGAACACATTGACTGCGGGAGTGGAGGAAGTCTGTAATCCATTCCAGTGCCTTACCTCTTACATCGTAATGATTGACTTTCTTCAGCAGGTGCCGATGAGAATCTATGCTCGTGTGTGCGTGTGTACTCTTTGGCTGCAATCTATTTCTGAAAATGGACATTAATTAAAAAATAAAAAATTAAATGGCATGTATGATGTAGTTTGATTAGACCCCCCCCCCCCCACCCCCCATCCCCCCAAAAAGTGTTGGGATGTGAAACTCCGAAAACTATGTTTCTGGATTATGTGTAATAATTTTTAAATGAACTGTTTCCTCATCCCACAGATAATGTAACTGCGATCATGAGACAGCAGCAAACTAAGTAATTGGTACGCTCACGAAAGCACAAGATCTTTTGGGGGTCGACGCTGCTCAAGATTGTCACTCAGAGAAACTTCCACGTATGAAAGACTTGACATGATGCAATAGATACCACCGAGTCCACACATGAGCCCTACTAATCCAGGAGTATGAATGTGGTCAAAGTAAATAAAAAACCACTGGGTGTAGCACTCGTAATACTCATCGTGACGGTGGTGGGAATAAAGTACTTATTCAACAGTCAAGATGGTAAGTCAAAAGGTTACAGTGCTAGGGTTTGTGAACATTTAGTCTGTTACAGGCTTGGACTTTGCTCTTGCAGAGGCAAAGCAATCTTCCGCTGGTGTAAGGGGCACAAGAAAAATGTGTTTTTATATTTAAACCTGGCAAAGGGCACCACAGCAATTGCTGTCATGGCTGGTGTGGCCATAGGGTAATCCGAGGCCTGGGCTTAGTTTCCTTAGCTTTGAAAGGGAACCCATTTAAAGATGCTATGTCAGATTTTTGGCCCCAAACATTAACTTTTTTGAGTGAATGGTATTTCAAAGACTATCACCCGCTCTAACGAAAAAAGTTTAACTTTTACTTTTAATGGTCAGGAACCACAACAAAAATTTAAAACGTTTCTTATAAAACACATAAGAATTGGTCACGTGATATATTGTCGGGATCCCGACAAAAACTAATTTTGGGCACTTTATTTCACTGCTACTAATAATTGGCGGACTTTTTCGAGCAATGGCTCAAATGAAAGCTTGTAACTTTCTCGACCCCCATCAAATACCTAGATTGAATTTTAAATCTAAATTTTTGGGTCAAATCGGCCAAAAATTTGACAGCATCTTTAAAACTGTTTATCCCATTTAATTATATCTAGGGATCCCAATCCAAACTGTTCACCTGGGGGAATTTTTTTGTGGGGCATTCTGAATTAAAACAAGGTCCTCACAATGTAATTTTTACTTGGTGTTTATCTTTGGTTTACAGTCATACTACTCAATTGAGGACATTCTAAATGATCTTGAAACGATTTTTATGAATCTGAGTTGAAGCCCCCACCTCAATTTTGTTGTGCATATCGCTCCGAGTATCATCCAGATATGCTGGTACTAGCGCTTAAAGGGAAAATCCTGTGTTTTTTTCTAAACCATGGAGGCAGGGGAGGGGATAACTCACTTTTACCAAATCTACTACTCATTATTCTTCTTGGTAGTATCCACAGAAGTTCAAGTAATACAGAACATAAGGGAATCAATGTGTGGTGAAGAGGTTTTCAACTAGTGGTTTAAACCCACCGAGGCCTGGTTTTTTATAATTTTACAGAGACAAAGTCAAGGTAATTTATCAAGAACCAGGCCTCGGCGGGTTTAAACCACTAGTTGAAATCCGATTCAACACACTTTGATTCCCATTCATCTTTTCGGTTAAAAAACATCAACACTTTTTGGTCAAAAAGTAAAATAAACGCAAAAATTATTAACTGTTCAATGATTTCTTTTAACACGACACCCCTCCAGCTATGAAATGGTAAGGCCCTCGGGTAAACACTGCGTTACAAGTTTATCAGAATGGATAAACTGTCTTAGGTGTTTATGAATATCCTTTTAAAGTTACCGGTTTTGCGCCATGCACTTTGTTTGCATTTCCACACTTTCCATGATGCATTGAGAATTTTGAAAACATTTATTCAATCAAAGACACCATCAAGGCAGTGATTGTGAGCATCTTCCTCCAGGGATTTGTTCAAAGTAATCAGGGTATTCCCCTTTAATGTTTAGTTGTTTACATTCTGACTATGAGTACATTATAGCAGGCCTGGGGTTACACAGCTCTAGGCCTTGTATGCCATGGCCTGCGATGCCCCTGGTCTTGACCCTGGTGCCCCTTTAAAGCCATTGGACCCTTTCGGTACAGAAAAAAAAAAAAAAAGTTCACAGATTTACAAATAATTTACAGGGTTTACAGAAGGTAATGGTGAAAGACTTCTCTTGAACTATTAGTCCATGAAATGCTTTACTTTTTGAGAAAACGGTAAAACAATATAAATTCTCGTTAATGAGAATTACGAATTTGTTATAAACACATGTCATGACACGGCGTAACGCGCGAAAACAGGAGTGGGTTTTCCCGTTATTTTCTCCCGACTCCGATGTCCGATTGAGCCTAAATTTCCACAGGATTGTTATTTTATATATATAAGTTGTGATACACAAAGTGTGGGCCTTGGACAATACTGTTTACCGAAAGTGTATAATGGCTTTAAAAGTGTCCCATGATAGACTTTCAGATTGTACATGTTGTACAGTGGCAAGTGCCCTTTGCAAAATGAAAATGGCCTTGCCCTTTCAAAGATGAAATTTCAGGCCTGATTATAGGTTGGCTGAGTGGTTTCTTTCCCCGCTTTCACCTCTGTTGACCCAAGTTCGAATCTTACCTCAGACAGAGCCTTGCAAGTTGCATTTGGCCTACATGTAGGTCTTAGTCCCTACCTGATTACATGGTGTTTCCTCGATCAAGGTTTTCCATCTAAAAAAAAAAAATTGAATTACTAAATTAATTGCAGGTTATGTATATAAATTGTCCGCAATTTTCGCCTGGCAAAATAAGATTGCATTGAGTTGGCAAAATATTGTGTCGTTTCAGTAGCCATTGATACAATTTGTGCAGCATTTTTATGTAGATGAAGTCATCAGTCTGACTTTTATATCTGGTTTCATTGGCAGTAATGTAAGTGACTCAGAATATTTCTGTTCCCCTGGACAGGATGCCAGTAATTGCAGGTTGCTCCCCCAGCTCATGCCTATACCCATTCGTAGTCCTGGGTGCAGAGAAGCAATCATGAAAAAGTTCCTTTCTCAAGGAAGCAATCGCGCGCCTGACCAAATGTCGGGATTCAAACCCACATTCTGTAATCTACAAAACTTGAATATTGCCCTAGTATGCTCGGCCACTTTAATATACTCATGTTCAAGGGGAAATCGCTCACTGCATCAGAATAGTTACTTGTACTAAGAATTCATACATTTGTATTGTAGACAGTTACATCCATTACAGCCTGTGAATAACCTCTGGGGTTTTTCTTGAGAGCTAACATGCCCATGAATTTAAATTGATAGGTCTTCATATGATGCGAAGAAAATTACAATACATTAGGCCTATACCATGCAAGTGGTACTACCTTAATGATTCTGCCTCATCAAACATGTACAGTCACACATTTTGTTTAAAGCCATTATACTCTTTCGGTAAACAGTATTGTCCAAGTCCCACATTTCGTGTATCACAACTTCTATATCAAATAACAAACCTGTGAAAATTTAAGCCCAATCGATCATCGGAGTCGGGAGAAAATAACGGGAAAACCCATACTTGTTTCCGCGTGTTTTGCCATGTCATGACATGTGTTTACAATAAATCCGTAATTCTCGCTATCGAGAATTGATATTGTTTTAATGTTTTCTCAAAAAAAAAAAGCATTTCATGGAATAATATGTCAAGAGAAGTCTTTCACCATTACCTTCTGTAAACCCTGTAAATTATTTGAAAATCTGTGAATAAAAAAAAAAATATTCTGTACCGAAAGTGTATAATGGCTTTAAGGGCTCGTTGCCAGAATGTGAAGTCATGTTTTAAGCATCATGGTCAACATGAGCTACGTGCACATTATCACTTTAGTTACAAATTACTGAATAACACCCTGAATAATGCTTGGGGCGATCTATTTATCCAATAAAACGTGTTTCAGATTTGTTATGTTTGCGAAACAGTAGGCAGAGTATCAAGCATAAGAGCATTATATGACCATTTTGCTACATAATTTTAAAGGAACTGGATACTATTGGTAATTACTCAAAATAATTTTTAGCATAAAAAACTTACTTGGTAACGAGCAATAGAAAGCCGTTGATAGTACTGTAGGTATTATAACGAAATTGGAGAAATGGCTCCCTCTAAATTATGTAGTTTTTGAGACAGAGTATTTTGCTCACTCAAATATTAACGACTTTTTGAAGCTTTTTTATTAAAATGCATAGAACTGAATGCACACTAAACTAGAAAATCTGTTTGTGTAATTAGGGTATCATACAGAGGGAGAGACGGTGTATGATTTCAAGAAGCGAGAAACCATCATGGCCGACAAGCTTCTGGAGATTGAACGGGAGAACCAGATGCTCAAAAAACAACTCAGGTATTTGGAATATTTGAACATTAACCCTCCTCACCATTTCATTCAAATGTGTTTATGATTTTTCGAAGCTGTCAGCCTAAAATTTGATATCATGCTGTCATGTGGTGAATTCATCTATGTACACACAGTCTAAGTAGCTAGTGTTGGACCATAACGGTGGTCCGCTTGCCAATACCAGTGGAAACCGCGAAGGACCAGCTTGCAGACCAGTAAACAAAATGGCTGACAGTAAAAAATATCGGCAGCGGTTCTACAGAACTATGACTATTTATAGTCAAGGTTCAGGGTAGACTACCCTTACACCGTCTGACCATTAAATGTCATCCATTTTGATTCTGAAGGATACACTATGCCAGCCTGTGATATAATAGTGACTGCATAGTACACAGTCAACCCTCCTACTGTCCTACCATTCACTCTCATCCATTGTTTTTTTTTAATTTATTTTTTTTACTGATAAACGATGCCAGCCTCCATCTTCAGTTAGTACATTGCACATTTTTGCCACAAATACAACATGCAGCCGATTTCATGAAACGCTTGGATTAATCCTATCTCGAGTTAGGACGAGTAACCCGTCCTAACTTAGGATTAATCTTAGGGTTTGCATGCTACAGTGCAGGGCTGGGACTCGACCGGAGTCCTAAGATTAATCCTAAGTTAGGAAGAGTTTGGTGAAATTGACGGCTGTGCAGTTAAATGGTGTCAAATTTTATTCAACTCACTGGCCACTTTTACAATCAATCCTCTTACAAAAAATCGTGTCCTCACGAATGGTCGAGAATGATGCATTTTGGATAATGGTTGCACCTTTAATGGAGATTCAATGTTAGAATACATGCATTCTCAATGCTTACACAAGCTGCCATCAGGGTAGTCGGGAAAATAAAATGACACCATATGGAATTCTAAAGACTTGGGTGCGTCACAAGGAATTGTGTGTATACAGTCTTTGGGAAACTGTTAAGTGCAGGGACAGAGGAAAGAACACAAAAATGCTCCACAAGGATGCATTTTTGAGAATGGTTGCACCTTTAATGGAGATTCGACATTAGAATGATGTACATTGTACATGTATGCTCAATGCTTACACAAGCTGCCATCAGAGTGTCAGGGAAAATAAAAGGACTCCATATCGGGGAATTCTTAAGACTTGGGTGATCCACAAGGAATTGTGTGTACAAAGTCTGTTGGAAACTGTTAAGTTCAGGGACAAAGGAAAGAACACAAAAATGCTCCACATGAATTTATGAGAATGGTTGCACTTTTAAAGGCAGTTGACACTATTGGTAATTACTCAAAATAATTATTAGCGTAAAACCTTTCTTGGTGACGAGTAATGGGGAGAGGTTGATGGTATAAAACATTGTGAGAAATGGCTCCCTCCGAAGTGCCATAGTTTTCGAGAAAGAAGTAATTTTCCACAAATTTGATTTCGAGACCTCAAGTTTAGAATTTGAGGTCTCGAAATCAACTATCTAAACGCACACAACTTCATGTGACAAGGGTATTTTTTCTTTCATTATTATCTCGCAAGTTCGATGACCGATTGAGCTCAAATTTTCACAGGTTTGTTATTTTATGCATATGTTGAGATACACCAACTGTGAACACTAGTCTTTGACAATTACCAATAGTGTCCACTGTCTTTAATTGAGATTTGACAATGCATGCTCATTGTTTACACTTGGCTGCCATCAGGGCCCCTATTCATAAAGCTTGTAAGCACAAAAACATACCCAAAAACATGCCAAAGCACTGGAAAATCTTGCTTAGCAAAAACAGGTTACCAGCCAACATTCAATACAGTTAGCATTTTTGCGAATGGTGCCCCTCTCAATGTCTGCTTAGCATAGAAATGTGTCAAGCAGTATGTCCTGCTAAAGAGCTTCATGAAATTGGGACCAGGAGGGAAGATTGTCCTAGTTATTGCAAACAGCTGGGTGGACTTAATCTGAATACAGGGTCATATTGGGAATGTCTGCAATGATTGTTATAAATAGTCACAACAAGGTTATTGAATCTACATGTTGATGTTCACACACTGATAAAGCAGGATAATATCTATCTCAGAGTTAAGTGTATGTCGTTCACATTGACCCAATTCACTGAAATAAAAACTTGGTTGCTCCATTTTGGGAGTCACTTTTTCTCTATGTCTGTGAAGTGCACATTTTTTAAAGTAACAAGTAATATTTAATCACAAGTGAAACTGACTGAGTAGACTTTATAGTTTGGGTTGAACAAAGACAAATTTACTAGAGCGGGATTTGAGCCTCCGTTTGAATGTGCTGGTGCTGTCTAATCCTTATTTGGCGATCTCCCTGGTTTGTCAATACCTTTGTTCTGGGGTGCCAGTCTGAAGCCAGAAAACCATTAACTGTAGTGCTGGGATAACACCCAAGTTTACAATACAACCTGGGAAGCGGCAGCCAGGGGATCACGGGGGTGCATTTATTTTATTTTTAATATCAGATATGGAAACAATTGTTATGAATGAATGAATGAATGAATGAATGAATGAATGAACATTCCTCTAACTCAGTAACTGCATGAGTGAGTGTGCGTGTTGGCCTTCACATTACAAAGGGCGCCCTCATTGTTGGATATTACAGCCAGGCTGAACCAGCGTGTGTGCGTGTAGTAACTGTGTTTAGAGTTCGCAAATTCTATGTCCAGCCACATGCCTGCTATATGATCATCATGACAGTCCCCCTTTAATAGACACTTGACTACTGTATATTTCTAAATATTTCTTCCCACCACTTTCTAGCATATCACAAAGTCAACTCCAGCAGACCTACGAGACCTATCAAAACGTTCATGTAGAAACTGGGAATGGTACCAGCTTCAACCACTCCACAGAGGGTAACAAGACTATATCAATCAGCTGTCCCAAGCAGCAACCCGCTGTCCCTAAATGTGAAGTCATCCACGTGGCTATCGTGTGTGCCGGTCACAACGCCAGTCGTGAGGTCGTCACGCTCATCAAATCGATTCTTTTCTATCGGAAGAATCCTCTGCACTTTCACTTTCTGTCGGACGAGGTTGCCCAAGTCATTCTGGAGACGTTGCTCAGAACATGGGATGTACCTGGAGGTAAGTTGACGACGACGACTGATTTCTGAATGACTGCTGCTGAAATAAAGGAATTATACTTGTGCTACTGGGCAAGCTGGTTAGCAACTCATCTAGAGTTGCGAAAGGTTGTGGGTTCAAATCCCACTCAAGTACCAATAAGCATGTGGATTTTTTGCATAGGATTTTGGAAAGTGTGAAGTATAATACACATTGGTGGATGGGTGAAACTGAAATAATGTTCTTCTTTGACAGTGAAAAAAAGTACTTTCTAAGAGTTCTGGCTGAGTGCATTTCCAACTCCATCTAAATATTCCAGTCCATGGTAACTCAGCACTCAAATATGTTGTCTGTGATGGAGATCATTTATTATTTTTGTGTATAAGGCACAAGCGTCACTTTTGAAATTTGAGGTGTCGGTTTTGTCCAAAAGCTTGGAATGTTCAAGGCGCAAACGTCACGTTTGACATTTGAAGCAGTCGGTTTTGTCCAAAAGGCTGGGAATGTTCAAATCCTAACTACCAAGCTCTGTGTACTCTACCTCTTCATTTCTTTGAGGAATAACTTTATATTTTTCCTATCTTCCTGTAGTTAAAGTCAGCTTTTATCTGGCAGAAGACTTCAAGGTAAGCGTTTTATATGTAAACGTGAAGTACAATTCATTCATTCATTATTGGTTTATTCTTTTAAAACAGAATCCCATGGCAACCAGAGGTCAAATTGCAGAGATTAATAATTAAACAAAATTACACTATTGCAAATTTAAGACATAATTGGTTAAAGGATTTGGGTACTTTTTCAAAATGTCCATAGATTTACATTAAACTTACAGGTTTGAAGATAATGATAGTGGAAAGCTTCCCTTCAAATATTACTTACTGAGTTGCTGTAGTTTTTGAGAAATGAGTAAAACAATGTCATGAAAATACGATTGTAAATGATTAAAATAATTTTCGTCTCATGAGACGAAAATTATTTTCATGACATTATTTTACGCATTTCCCAAAAATTACAGCACCTCAGTACGTTATATTTTCAGGGAAGCTTTCTACTATAATTATCTTCAAACTGTGTAAGTTTAGTGTAAATTTGTGGACATTTTGTTTTTTTGTCCTACAAAAGTTACGTAGACCCTTTAAGGAGAGGAAATAATTTATTTACAATTGTATAAAACATTTTTTTTTTTTTTTAAGTTGTGACACAGTAAACTGGATAAAAATATTTCAGGCGCAGCTCGGTGAATTGCGAGATCAGCTGTACATATCCATACCACGTGACTGTCAGAATAATGAACGACGCTCAACTGCAGATCTCTAAATAATTCACAAGCCTCAAAGTGGCTAGTACATGTATGAGTGCTGTTCAATGAGGGTGCTATTCTTAGGCCGTGTCCGAAACGACGACTTCGGCTACAGCTACGTCTAGATCAGCGCGTCTACCAGTGTTGAAGAATAGGCAGATGCGCGCGATCTAGCAGTAGCTGTAGCCGAAGTCGCCGTTTCGGACACGGCCTTACTTTGTGTATTTTATTCCTTTTGTCAGAGTGATGTATCATGGATTCCAAACAAACATTACTCTGGACTGTTTGGTTTGATGAAGCTCCTCATTACCAAGATCCTACCAGTGGACCTAGACAAGGTTAGTACACCAATATCATGAGCAATTCTACAGCGTGACTCATGTTACGTTTACCATGGGATAGCAATGTGACTCACATTGCATTACTGTTATTGTTCTTCTTTTGTTTCTTTTTATTTATTGTGTGTTTGGTTGTTAGGGGTATTAGTTTCGTCCATTTGTCCTTCTATGTTATTGTTTATTTTTAGTATTTTTTTTTCCTTTTTACCCACCTACTGCTAAGTCTTTTTATATAATGTGAGGGCTCTAAATGATCAGCTGTGCAAACTATACACTTACAACAGTTAGCTATGCTGTGTATTTGTCTTATAATATTTATTGCTTGGCAACAGACAACTCAGGATAGAGTGAAATGGAGAACCGGTGAAGAGGCTTTCCTCCTGCAGTGGAGTGAAAAAGGCTAGAAAGAAAGAATTTATGACTAGTTTGATTTCACTTTCAGACCATTGTGCTGGACATCGATGTGACGTTTGCAACGGATATTGCCGAGCTATGGAGAATGTTTGTTAAGCTGACAGGCAAGAAGGCGATAGGCTTAGTAGAAAACCAGAGCGATTGGTACCTAGGTACTATATGGAAGAAGCATAAACCATGGCCTGCACTGGTGAGTAATGGCTGTAGTAGCGGTAGCCCAAACACATCAGTGCCATCTTTTATAGAGCTGCTTAGCGGTAAGCAATTTTCATGCTTACTGTAGCAGGAAAATTTGCTATGGTGTAAATGTATTGTCACAGGTTGGCAAGAAAAGTTGGCGGCCATCTTGCGTGTTCACGTTGGATTTGTATTGTTACGTCATTAATTTCCGTGCAGTAAGCACCGGAAGGTTAGATATGCCTTTTAGTGTGCTTACCGTGCGCTATGAAATGGAATTCGCGCAGTGAGCAGTGAACACAAAATCGGCCATTAAGCAGCTCTATGAAATTGGCCCTGATATAACTCTGAATGATGCCAGAGTCTAACCGATTTGTGGAGTAGCAAATTTGCCCGGACCATCTTCTGTCATGAAATTACACAAAAACTTTACACATTGTTAAGGGATATTTTGTTCAATCTTTTAAAATAGCCGTCCAATCATGTTTCTAGACAAACGTTTTTTATAGCCAAAGGTGCCTAATCCAAACAGTCACCATTCTAAATGGTGTTTAAAGCTGTGCGTGGTGTGAAGAATAAGAAAACTATAAATATACATGTAGTAGACTTGCGGCTACTAACATTCTCCTGAAGATGATCAGAGTACACTGTGAAAAACATCGAGACTACACCGGCTCTTTACTCCCTCACAGAGATTTTACTCATGGTTGTACCCACAAGTCTACTATTTATAGTTATCCTTAGTCACCATTGTGTGTAATCCAACATTAAAATATAAGATATTTATTGTGTCGACCATTCTTCAAAATGGCTGATTGTGTTCTTTGACTGGTCTACTAGGGGCGTGGTTTCAATACTGGTGTGATGCTGTTCGACCTGAAGAAACTGAGGGAGCTGGGCTGGATGCAGATGTGGAGATTCACTGCTGAGAAGGAGCTCATGAGTCTTCTGTCTGTCTCGCTCGCTGATCAGGTGAGTCTCATTGTATTTGTATGTATGGTGGTTCGTTACAGTGTGAGGGCGCTCTCAATAATGTTTTTGTCACTTCCGGGGTATATGACTGTGACTCCGTGGGCTGATTGTGTCTTCTTTCAATTTTGATCTTGACATACATGTACAATGTATGCATGAAAAACCACTAGCACCATACAGCAGCTCAGGGGCCGATTTCACGAAACTTTACGCAACTGCGCAAGTCCACTTGCGCAACGTTTATGGCGTAACTTGCGCCATAAACGTTGCGCAAGTGGACTTACGCAGTTGCGTAAAGTTTCGTGAAATCAGCTGCTGGGCTGTATACTTCTGCGCAGGGAGCTGAGAAAGATTAAAGGAATGTTATTGGCCCAATGACCAGGGCACTAATGTAAATACATAGATTGATGTTATTAAATGCAATGTCTCAATATAGCATTTGGCTACCAGTGCAGTGTTTTTAAAAAACCAGAATAATAAACAATAACGGTGGTTTTTTTTCTGGTTTTTGAAGCACTTTGGGGTTTTGGCTCTACATGGGACATAGCATGTGTGTGCCTCAAAATGCCACAATTGTGTGCCTCAAGATGCCATGGTTGTGACATAATGAGGTATGGGTTGATTGCTTCTAGAAACAAGCTGATTGTAGGAGGGTTTTAATTGATTCAAACCATTTGTCTTTATTTTCCTGTCAGGATATCATTAATGCAGTGATTAAACAGCATCCTTATCTTGTGCATAACCTACCATGCGCATGGAATCTACAACTCAGTGATCATACACGTAGCGAGGTAATTATTATTAATGGTGTATTTTTTATCTCATCAATATTGATAAAAAGACACTTTTGGTAAAAATACCCAATTATGGTCTCTAATGTTCAAAAGTTAGTTAGTACAATAAAAGCTGACAACATTAAAATGTACATTCATAACAAAACCCATATATATTTGGTTTGCGGTAACACCATGTGTGTATCTACTTGCCAGGTAGAGTTTGTTTTTAGAGAACTGTTTTTTTTATTCTACTACCGCAGAGTAGATTAATCGGATTGTTCGGGAGACTTCTCAGTTCTGAAAAGAACTGTCCTGCTTTTTAACTACTATCAGGGTGGAAGGTACAGAAAATTGGCTGGGACTATTACTTAAGCTTATAGGATTGTAATTAACTGCACTGCCACGGAGTCAGTTCTTTTATAAGATATCACAAGCAGTGCACCTGAAGCTGACTAGGGTGCAGATTTTTTTGAGCAAGCGCCATGGGTGCGCTATACAAGGCTTCGATTATTTTTATTATTATTCTTGAATTTGGTCTAAACGTTTCGACTAGCTAAGCTTGCTCTAGTCATTGTCAGGAAACAAAACCCCCAAGATAAAAGGGCAAATGACCCAGAATTACACAAAAAGACAATCTGATGGGGAACAGACCCCTTGCTCTTGCACCACAAGGGTTTCAGGTCATCGCAGTATATTTTCCCCCTCTATTTTAAACAATACTTATTCCATTTCTGCCCTTGACAGCTGTGCTATGCAGAGGTCACTGACCTTAAGGTCATTCACTGGAATTCCCCCAAGAAGCTGCGTGTGAAGAATAAACACGTGGAGTTTTTCCGTAATCTCTACCTGACGTTTCTTGAGTACGATGGCAATCTACTCAGGACCGAGTTGTTTGGATGTGCACAGGGAAAAGGAAATTTGTCACTAGAAGAGAAGGTGAGTTGTTTCAGAAAGATTTGTTTGAGATTTAACCTTACATGTACACAAACCTTGAGCTTCGCTCTTGAAGAGGCACAGCACCTTCCCTCTGGTAAGGGGCACTGCAATGAGGACAATGTAAATTTGTATTGAAACTTTGCAAAGGACCACAGCAAAAGCAAACAAAACTACGGTATGTGCTGTGGTTGCCTGGAGTTACTTCAAAATCTGTGATCAGTGAGGATTAAAGGTGAGAGTTCAACTGAGGAATGAGTGGTTATGAGTCGCCCAAAATGAGTGGGATCTTGCTCATATAACCTCAGAGAATTCTTCAAAAAGTTGGACAACACCATTTTCCTAATTTCTTATTCACTCTGCAGTTCAGTAAACTTGACGAAGATGACCAGTGCTACGAGTTCCGAAGAGAGAAAATACTCACCCATAGAACTCATTTATACTACTTAGAATATCAGTACACGCCGGTAAAGTATACATTCATCTTATTTCTTGACTCTCTTATTCTGACTGAAAGGTTCATAAACCTTCATCAAGGAATATTGATTTACTCCTATTTTAAATCACAGGCCTGTGAAACGTCAAGAGTTTTCCTGATTTCAGGAAGTTTACATGGACCTCACTTTGCTGTCCAAATATCTTGAAAGATTACTTATTATATCAATACTCTGCATTTGTATTGATAAATGTACATGTATAGACAAGATGTTGGTTTATGTGTAGAAATGCCTCAACAACACAGCACCTGGCTATTTATCCTCTTGCCTGTCTCTCCATCGGCCTGGGCGCTCAAGTCTACGCTCAGCATCCGACACTACTCGCCTCATGGAACCAAAATCTGTCAAGCTTCTGAAGTCTGCATCTAGTCATCCTTTTTCTCTTTTTGCTGCCCAAGCATAGAATGCACCCAGTAACTCAATCAGCGAATCAGACTCTTTATGTGAATTCAAGAAATGTATCAACAAGTTTTTATACCCAATCTGACACGCTGCGTTCTTGATGTAGTGGGGCTTTATAATGCCTTACATTTGTGTTTGTATGTACACATTTATATGGTAGAGAATATTTAAATTATCTCAAACGACACTTTTCACTCAGTTTTGTCATGAAGTTCTGGGCCCAATTTCATGGCTTTGCCTACTGCAGAATTATTTGCTTACTGTTTTCCGTTTACAGTGTAAGCGCTGAATCTTTGTGATAGCTGTGTAAGTGAAGATTTCTTATTAACAAGCAAAAACCCTTGCTAATAATAACCTGTGAAATGCCCTTCTATTAAGCATGGGTTTGTATGGTTCCGTAAGTGCAGATTTCAGTAAAGGCATGCAATTGGCTATAAGGCTTTTCACATTTGTATTTGTATTTGATTTGTATTTTTGATATTTTTGTATGTAAACTTTCATCAGGAAAAGGAATTTCATGTATTTTTTAACAGGACTAATAAAATATTGAGTTGAATTGGAGTGAATTGATATTGTTTGTGTGTGTTTGTTTGACAGAAGCCAGATGGCAATGATGTAACCCTGATTGCACAGCTATCCATGGACAGACTACAAATGCTAGAATCTATCTGTAAACATTGGGATGGTAAGAACATTTTATAATAACAATAATAATAATAATTTATTTTTAATATAGCGTCTTACATAAAAAAAATCTCAAAACGCTGTACAGTGTTTTACAACACAATAAACCCAGCCTAAGACAATTTCACTTGTAAGATGTTGGCCATGAATAAGCATGTTACAATCAGAAAATATAATTTCAGGTTGAAACACAGAAAAATTGGTTAGAATGGGACTTGAACTTGCGCCCTCTAGATTACCAAGATATCTAGCCCTATTTTTCTTGTCTCCCGCTATTTTGTTGAAATCTTTCTTCAGAGATGCCAGTCGGAAGTCAACTGACTCGCAACCCTGAATCTAATCATTCTTTATGTCTTGTTTTTGATACTGTCTTGTACCAATCATTGAAATAAAGCATCTTGAATTTATTCTCATCCCAAGGTCCCATAAGTCTTGCTCTGTACATGTCCGATGCTGAAGCCCAACAATTCCTGCGTTATACCCTGAGCTCAGATGTACTGATGAAACGCAAGAATGTGGGATATCATGTTGTCTACAAAGAAGGGGTAGGATAAGAAATGTTTTTGTGTATCTACATTTTCTTTTTCTTAGGGGTCATTTAAAACAACCAATGTTTGAAATTTCGATCTTTATTTTGCAACAGACCGATCCATTAGGCTTTGCCCACAACGCTTGTGTGAGCAAGAAGACGTGAGCCTCTCCAACGCCTTTCTGCACAACTCTGCCGCATGTTGGACCTTGTTTTGTCAGACTTTTGGTTCTATAATGGAATGTAATTGGTCAATATGTAATGGGGCGGGGCTTAATGGATCGGTCTTTTGTGGGTGTGTGGGTCAAAAGAAATGACTGAAAATCTTAATTCAGTTTTCATTTTATTAATAATTAATATACTCTGGTTTAAAAGATAATTTTGTTGTGCTTAGTAACATTTCGTGCTTAAGCAGCTTCGTGAAATGAGGCCCTGACTACTAAGCTTAGGTAGTACAATAAACAGAGAATATAATTCGTTATAATTGTCAATGACCATTTTTAAATGCCATTTTCCTTATGAATGATGTAATTTTTTAGTGGTCCCTGCCTTTAAGACGCTACGTTATCACTCAACATTTGACTTACAAAGTTGTAATTATTTGTTCCAGCAATTCTACCCGGTGAATTACCTGCGCAACATCGCCCTAGAGCAAGCCAACACGCCTTACGTCTTCCTATCTGATATAGACTTCCTACCTATGTATGGTTTGTATGCATACCTCAGGAAGGCTATCGATATGATGGACATGAAATCATCAGACAAGGTTAGTAGACTATTCCACTAGGTAATGGGGGGGGGGGGGGGGGGGGGGCGGGGGGGGGCGGGGGGGGGGCGGGGGGGGGGGGAGACAACCATGTTCCATTATGTAATGGGTGGTGTTGGGACACTAGGTGGCAGCAGACTACCAGCTGTGACACTTGTGTCCTTAAGCAAGACACTTAACCACTGCTTCGTTTTTGGATGGGACATAAAGACGTTGGTCCCATGTGTTGTGTAACGCATATGTAAAAGAACCCAGTGCACTTATCGAAATGAGAAGGGGTTCGCCCCGGTGTTTCTGGCTGTGGCTGCTGTAGCACCTTGTAAACCCTTTTAAGGTGCTACATAATTGGGTCTCAGAATTCATAACTTTCAATAACCTCTCTCTCTGTATAAATGTATATACTTGGTGCCTTTAGTACCTTGTTGGAAGATACGTGCGCTATTTAAGACTTAAATATTACTATTATTACCAGGTAGTTTTTAAATAGACCTCATTGCAGATACTCAATACGCACGCTGTAGGCGTTGAATGAGGTGCATGCTGGTCTAGCTAGCGATCAAGTTTGATCCGTAGCTAGACCAGCATGTACATGTACATGTACCTCATTCATTAGTTAGCGCTTGCGCAATGGGTATTTGCAAAAATGTCTATGTTTACATAATTCTCAGCAAATGCTCACTTCTGAGACAATTTAATTTACCTGGTAAGTGTGCTCTGACCTAGTATCTGTATCTTTAATTAGAAGTTGCCCGTTCTAACATTTGCCACATCATTGCCGCTTGGTTGTAACTTTAATTTTGTTTCCCCCATGTTTGCCATTTTGTTTTCTTTATTTAGTTTGTACTACTCTACATGTACTACATGTATGTGAATAAATGATAATGTGCTTTGTTGTGTCTATAAAGTGAACTGAATTGAATAAGTATATTTTCCTGAATTATCTTTATACAATCTTTAGAATTGTCGGAAACCATTTTAATATGCCATTTTCATTATCAATGATGTCATCCTTTACAGGCTTTAGTGGTCCCTGCCTTTGAGACTCTACGTTACCGTCTGACTTTCCCCAAATCTAAAGCGGAACTACTTCACATGCTGGACATGGGGACTCTATTCACATTCCGCTACCATGTATGGCAGAAGGGCCATGCCCCAACCAATTTTGCTAAGTGGCGGACGGCCACAACACCCTACCAAGTAAGTCAATAAATTCGGCAGCCGTTCAATCTCTTTTTTTGGTTCACATAGATTAACTATTTTCCCCGCGTCCTCCGTGCTTATTATTTTGCTTTCCACTTAAAAACAAGAACCTGAGAAATTCCAATAAACTTTGTACAATTAAATGTAGGACTAATCGTTTCAAAAACAGTTGCTTCCCCTCCCTAGTAGAGCTGCTCAATCACCAATAATTTGACTGGCCTGCAGATAAATTGTTTTCATTGTGTAAATATTTGTATTGTATACAAATGTATCTTCTTACATTTTTTAAATTTTATTTTCAAATCTACTCTACTTTTATAATCTCTTATTGTATATTTGTATATTTGTATATGTTTGAATGTATTTTTATATTGTAAACCTAAACACAATTCAGCCTTTTGGCTGCTACGTTTGATATTTACACATTGTAGCGTGTGTCATGGCTGAGTGGTCAAGCGTATCAGACTCAAGCTTATGTATTTCTGATGAGCAGAGTCCCGGTCTCGACACTTTTGTTTTTGGCCACAAGCGAGACACATTTTTGAGTTAAAGGCTTTCAAGTCACAGTCATTTGGTTATCTCTTTTAATGCCAGGCATGTGCGATTGGCTTATTGTCCCTTTTGTCTTATGTTTGTCTGTCCTTTTGTTTGCATGTCTGTCTGTTTGATTTATTCCTTTGTCTGTCTGGCTGTTTTTTTTACAAGCTTCTGCTTATCAAAACAGCCCCATACTCTTTTTATTACATTTATCCTGCTTACTGCTATTTAATGTTATGTTTGCTTTACTCAATAGTTACATGTAATTGTCGATATCTTTCATATAAGTATGGAAACAAAATGTGTATTTGAATTGAATTGAGTATATTGTGGTTTCTGTATTTTGCTCTGTTTGTTTTGATATGCCGAATAAATAATAATAAAAATCTTAAGGTGTGATGTCAAAATATAAATCACTGTGGTGATAACTGACAACTTATCTTCAGGTTAATCTTAGTGCTTTGTGAAAATTGGGCCAAGTACACTGGGATTTGCCCTCGTTGTTCCTGGTATGGTTGGCTACAGATTGCGCTGCATCACCTTGTAAAAAAGGGTCTGATAATTCAAACACCACATTCCTCCATCATAGCACTTTGAATCAAGTGGCAAAGATGCCATATGTATGATTGATACTGTTATATTATTGTTGCAATGTAGGCACCTTTACTGTTTTTAGTTGTGAATATCAAACTACTGAATATTGCATATTCCTCAAAAAATCTGTGCACTCTGTACTATCCCTGAAAGATTTGTTATTAAAGGGCATTGCTTTAGGCGCCTTGCTTCCTTTGGTAATTTGGCGCTATATAGAACCAGTTATTATTATTAATGTATTTGTTTTTAATATAATATTTTTTTAAAACATTTATGCAGGGTATTCCCTTACAGTAAAACTTACTTAACATAAATTAGTTTTAATTAGCAATAATAAACATTGTTTACCTATAGTTAGCAATGATAAGATAATGTTAAAGGCAGTGGACACTATTTGTAATTACTCAAAATATTTATTATCATAAAACCTTTCTTGATTACAAGTAATGGGGAGAGGTTGATGGTATAAAACATTGTGAGAAACAGCTCCCTCTGAAGTGATGTAGTTTTCAAGAAAGAAGTAATTTTCCACGAATTTGATTTTTAGACCTCAGATTTAGAACTTGAGGTCTCGAAATCAAGCATCTGAAAGCACACAACTTTGTGTGATAAGGGTGCGACAAGGGTGCGACAAGGACCGATTAAGCTCAAATTTTCACAGGTTTGTTATTTTATGCATATGTTGAGATACATCAACTGTGAAGACTACATGTAGTCTTGACAATTGCTAATAGTGTCCAATGTCTTTAACTAGTTGAATCTCTTTTGAGTAGTGTTGGTTCTAAAAAGAACTGCAGCCGATTTCACGAAACGCTAATCCTATCTGAGATAGGATGAGTAACTCGTCCTAATTTAGGATTAATCTTAAGGTCTGCATGCTACAGTGCAGGGTTGGGACCTCGTCCTAAGTCCTTAGATTAATCTCAAGTTAGGAAGAGTTTGGTGAAATCGACGGCTGGTTAAAATGATTTTTACATGGTGCTGCCGCAAACCTCACCTCTCACCATGCAAATGATCAAAGCCTACTTAAATAATTCCTTCTGTATTACTTGTGTTTAGGTGCAATGGGAGCCGGACTTCGAGCCGTACATCGTCATGAAGAAGGACTGCCCAAAGTATGATCTTCGTTTTGTGGGATTTGGATGGAACAAAGTTTCTCAAATTATGGAGGTTGATGTACAAGGGTGAGTGGAGGACAACTGTTTCTATTGTTTTAAATTTATTAACTTAATGTTTTTATTTTTACTATTTTGTTATCTGTTTACTTATTCATCAACTTAATTATTATTTATTTGTTCACACTTGTTATTAATTATTTGTCTAGGGCCTTTTGTTTTGATTCCAATCTTCTAATCTGATAGTTAATATTTGGATTTCTTTGTTACAGGTTTGAGTTCATCGTGCTTCCCAATGCTTTTATAATACACATGCCACACACGCCAAGTTTTGACATCGCTAAATACCGATCCAGTGACCTTTATAGAGCGTAAGTAATTGATGTTTAAAGACAAAATATAGAGGGAACAGAAACTTGTGGTTTTTTGAACCGTTTGAATCCTTCATAAACGTAGATGTAAACAACATTCATTTCAAAAGGTGGTTGCGTTTTTTGATATATTATAATTTAGTTCCAGCGTCATCATGGATTCCTTGTGATAGTCTTTCTGCAATTGGTTGTGTTTCTGCCATTAATTCTCTTTCTTTAATTGATTCTCTTTCTGAAGGTGTCTCAAAATATTAAAGGAAGAATTCCAGAAGGATCTCTCCAGAAAATACGGGTTTGCCGCTTTAAAATATGTCGCTGTGGAGACATGATGAAGGTGCTGCGGAAGAACATGTACAACTTTTTTAACCACAGACGTGTCATTGCACTGGGTTTCAATATGAAATGGATGTATTCAGCTTCGGAATTAAGCAGCCAAGTCTTTTTTCTTTCTTTGTTAACACTTAAGGAGAAAGTACTTAACAGAAATTTCCGTCCGTTATTTTGTTCAACTATGAAGTTGGACGTATGTACACGTTTTCTTGCAGGCTTCCAAATAACCAATGGCGTCCACAGCAATTGCCTGTTTTTGCCGTGGTGCCTTGGGCAAGGTTCCTGTACCAATTGACCTTCACATGCCCCAGAGGAACATTAATGTGCCCCTTTAAGAGCGAAGTTCAAGGTCTGTTCTTGTATTATACAAATGTTTATGAGTGAAATTATGAGAGTGTTTCCATGAAGGTGGAATATTCAGTTCAATGAAGACGGGGGCAGTATAATGGAACGTCCCATCTTTCATTCAAGACATTGGACACTATTGGTAATTGTCAAAGACCAGTCTTCTCACTTGATGTATCTCAACATATGCATAAAATAACAAGCCTGTGAAAATTTGAGCTTGATTGGTCGGCGGAGTTGCGAGATAACTATGAAAGAAAAAAAACACCCTTGTCACACAAAGTTGTGTGCTTTCAGATGCTTGATTTCGAGACCTCAAATTCTAAACTTGAGGTATCGAAATCAAAATCATGGAAAATTACTTCTTTCTCGAACACTAAGTTACTTCAGAGGGTGCCGTTTCTCACAATGTTTTATGCTACCAACAGCTCTCCATTACTCATTACCAAATAAGGTTTTATGCTAACAATTATTTTGAGTAATTACCAATAGTGTCCACTGCCTTTAAATTATTTCCTCTGGGTGTTTGGGTTGGCGTAGTGAGGTATTTTGTACGCCTTTTACCTCTAAGACCCTGGTTGGAGTCACGCCAGGGGCACTACCCAGATTAGGTTTTCAGTCCGTGTGGGTTTTCCCTGGACTAAATCTCTGGGGTTTTCCTCCCACATCTTAAACTGAAATTTCCTTCCTTGTCTTCTCTCCATTGGGTTCTTGGCTACTACAGTGATTATGTTCACTTTTCTGAGAGTCCTTGGTTTTACAACCAGAATAAAATACATTTTGTTTGTTTTAATACCAATAATTAGTACATCCAGTGCAATGACATATCTCATTATGCTTTTGTCTTTTTTAACATTTTGTATATAATATTAAAAGGCGGACTGCCAACATCGGCCTTTGTATATGGTGCTTTTATGGCTATGTTTTTCATGAGAAGAAAAAAATAAGAAAAATCATAGACAGTAAACTAATTGTTTTTTTTAAATTACTAAGTTACTTAATGTGTTTGTTCTAAATGTTTAAAGGTATTTCTTGAGAAATGTGGATTTGTAGTGTAGGAGTTTAGATGAAATATTGTTCCACCGACATGTTTAAATTCGTGCGTCTTTGACTGCTGAGAAAAACGAGAGCAACAACTGATTTCTATAAGCTGTCAGAAAGACCTTGTATCAAAACTAACATAAAAAAAACAAACCAAAATAGGTGATTTCACAGGACTTTGTGAAAATATTTTTATAACACTGATGGTTGTTTGGGTAAAACATAAACAATAAAAATCTGATTTATTTTAACACTTCTGGGTATTTTGGAGAAGGAAGTTACCGGTAAACATTTTTTGACTTGAACAAGTTGAGGATTGGTCGTACTACAAATGATTTTAATATTGTTTAAAGGACTTGCCTTGGATTGATCGAGTTGGTCTTTGAAAAGCATTTGTAACCATTTGTTATCAAATGCATATGGGTAGAAAGATGTTGTAAAAGTAGAATACAATGGTCCACACAAACATGCCTCGAAATTGCGTGGTTTTTCTTTTACCTCGTTGACCATTGTCGGCCATGTATGGGAGTCAAATTTAATGGCTGACCGTGTTAGTTCGCAAAGTAAAAGGAAAACCACGCAATTTCGTATTCTACTTTTTTAAACATCTTTCCAACCTTATGCATTTCATAACAAACAGTTGCAAATGCTTTTTATAGACCAACTCGTCCGATCCAAGGCAACGTGTTCCTTTAATTACAGGTAAAGATTAAGTAATTACAAATAAAAATCATGTTGATTTGAATGAAAAGACTACTTCATATATGTACCAGTATTACTAATGCAATACTTAATTGACGAAATTTAACTTTAAACAAATTAAATACAACAACTTTTGTTAGAAGGGAATTGGAAAGGCTTTCTGCTTAATTTCTTTAGACAAAAATTAGCTCATTTTCTTGTTATTGGTTTGTAGGATTTGAAACTTTGCATGGTTGAAGTAGAACTAAGAGAGTTATGCGGTAACTCTATGTGAATATCTCTTTTTGAGTAGTGTTGGCAACCAAAACTACTCAAAAATAGAAGACATGATATTTAAAGTGATGAAATAAAATGTTTCTTTCAGATCAGTATTCATTTATTTATTGATGGTTTATTAACAACAATTCACATGGCTCATCTACTTTGCGTAGTACCGTGTGCAAATAAATGTTTGTATACATAACGATGATCTTTTTGTAGGTAAATAACAAATAATTATGTAATGCCAGAAAAAGATTTTAATAAAAAAAATGAGAGAAAACAAACTTTGAATTGTTTTGTGTTTATTTTCATTCTTCCATCATCATGAGGTCACATGATTACATAGACGATCATCTACCACCGTGACTCCTCGTCTTTGTTGAAGTAATATTATATCACAAATATTGGATGCGCAATCGTTATATTTGTTTGCAATGTTTATGTTTTTTTGTCAACATTCTTACCCGAGTAAAAATTTGTTCACAGAACTCTGGTGAGTACTGAGTATAGTGCTAACAGACATGAGTATTCTTTATTCCCGATGCAAATTTAACATCTATTAAAGTTTCTTAGCTTGTGTTGGTAAAATAATTTTGTTTTTGTGAGCAGCATGTGCATGATCCCTATCTGCTGCAGATCTGGGCCCATTGTCATGGCTCTGCTTACCATCAGCAATGCATTGGCCCTTACCGAAGCAGGCAAGTCCGTGCTTATTTGTACTTCAAGCGTATTTCCTGCCGTCGATTTCACAAAACTCTTCCGAACTTAGGATTAATCTTATGACTTAGGACGAGTCCCAACCCAGCACTGTAGCATGCAGACCTACTTGAGATAAGACAAGTCCTAACTCTTTGTGGTTTAGCAGGGATTCTTTGCTTGTGCACATTTCGAGGCAAATTTGTGTGGATCATTTTATTCTACTTTTAAAACATCTTTCCAACTATATGCATTTTATAACAAACGGTTACAAACGCTTTTTATAGACCAACTCATCCGATCCATTAACCGTCTCAATTCGCTTTGCATTTATAATAGTGCCCTGGTCATTAGGCCAATGGCATTCCTTTAATCTTTCTCAGCTCCCTGGGGAGTAAACAGCCCCGAGCCGCCGGGGTGCTCTGAAGGCTTTTTTTAAACTCAACAGCAACCTCTGCCCTCGCAGGTACTTTATCCCCAAGTGGAGAGAAACAATTGTAATAAAGTATATTGCTAAAGGACACAAGTGTCATGACCGGGATTTGAACCCACACTCTGATGACTTTAACCACCAAAACTTGAATTCGAATGCTCTAAAACCACTCGGCAATGACGCCATGGTCAGCCCACAAAGAATACTTGGTAAAATCCACCATCCCTTTATTTATGGGACTTCATGAGGGGGGGGGGGGCTAAAGAAGTAAAGGCACAGAATTCTTCAAGGTTTTTTTTCTCTATTTTTAATTTTTTTTAATTCTAATTGTTCTTATGTCAATACATATTTCTATTAACCTTTAAAAAGATTCTCTTATATATACACATTTATATGCACATCGTTCTACTGAAAACATTAACAACATGAGAATTTTAGTTTGTGGACCATCAGAAAAAGTTAATTCCTCATGGAAAGTGAATACTGATCCGATATAAATATTTTGTTTTATTAAATAAATTTTAAAGACATAAACTTTTGATAATTATCTATAAAAAGATTTAGAGAATATCATAATTAAAAAGAAGTATTTTAGAAAGAATCAGACTTTACGATCTTCCATTTTATAAGGGTGGATATATTGAGGTAACAATTTTGGAGTGTCCAGGTTCTTGGGTTCCAATCCATAAGAGGACCATTAGATTTTGATCTAAACACATATTTAGTCAGTTGTCATGTTATGATACTACACAGTAACTTGAGAAAATAAGAGGTCTGCAGGAATGTTCATGAAACGGTTTATAAATCAATTCTGAAGGATCTAAAAAGAAACATTGTGAAAGGGTTCACTTTGTTAGGTCTCCCATTTTCAAATAGTTCCGGCTATAATTTTTATAAGAACAGCCCAACAAGGATTTAAAGGCAGTGGACACTATTGGTAATTACTCAAAATAATTATTAGCATAAAACCTTTCTTGGTGACGAGTATTTGGGAGAGGTTGATGGTATAAAACATTGTGAGAAACGGCTCCCTCTGAAGTGCCATAGTTTTTGAGAAAGAAGTAATTTTCCACGAATTTGATTTCGAGACCTCAGATTTAGAGCTTGAGGTCTCGAAATCAACCATCTTAACGCACACACTTTCAGATGACAAGGGTGTTTTTTTCTTTCATTATTATCTTGCAAATTTGATGACCGATTGAGCTCAAATTTTCACAGGTTAGTTATTTTATGCATGTGTTGAGATACACCAACTGTGAAGACTGGTCTTTGACAATTACCAAAAGTGTCCACTGCCTTTAACTAATACAAGAAAACCACATAAAGGCAGTCAAAATAAGATCTCCTGGTAGCCTGATCATTTGATGTTACACTTTGAGGCTTGTGAATAATGCTAAGGCTGTTTCCGAAATGGCGACTTTGGCTACAGCAATGGCTAGATCGCGCGCCTCTGCCTATTCTTCAACACTGGCAGACGCTGGCAGATCTAGCTGTACCTGTAGCCGAAGTGGCCGTTTGAACACGGCCTTATACCCGCCTTGCCCGCCTACCAAGTTTACCTTTGACCTCTTCCAAACTACTAAGTATGATCAGCAAGTCATGACCAATCTCCAGTAAATCATTCAGGCCTGGAAATACAAAGAGGTCATGGTGGCCACATCATCTGTTGCCCGGGTAAAAAGTTTCTCATAGACTTTAAAATTTTCCAACAGAAGTGCCCTTTGAAAAACAAAAAAGGCCTTGCCCTCTTAAAGATGGCATTCTAGTCCTGAACTTTGCATTCAAAAACTATCTGTGATGCAATACTTTTAGAAGCCATAATGAAATCAGGCCCAGGTGGAGTGTCTCCCCTTAAAGGAAGAGCCCTACTGTCAACAGGCATCACTGTTTGTAGACCATAGAGATTCACTGCTTGGATGTTCCAAGCTGTGAACATCCTCCCTCAGAGCACTCCTCCGAGAAGCCACCGCCTGTAAATTAGAAGAAAAAAAACATTGAATGAGAAACAAAATCAGATACAAAGATACTAAAACTGCCGTTTGTTCTTTTTTTTTAAATTGGCCAGTTACAGAAAGCTGCTGAGGCAAAAAAATAATGATTAACATATTTTCACCATAAAACAAAAAGTAGTAGGAAACCCATGGTGACTTGTTGGTAGTCTATTCTGGTAAGCACAATTGTTTTGCTTAGCTAATTTATGTGCTTAAGCAGCTATATACCATGTGACCTTTGTTTACAATAAGTGTTTGAACAAGTTTTGAGCCCCATTTCATCATATCAAAAGTTGATAAAAATGAGTCGGCGCAATCTCAATAAAATATAAGATTTTATGTTTTCTCCCATTGAGCTGTGTACACATCTTGCCTGTAGAAAGTCCAGGCTTGGTTGCTCTTTTCTAAACATGTGATGTCACAGGTCACATCGTCTATAAAATTGGGGCCTATATATTTAATGAAAGAAAAGAAACTCAGGGTCTTACCTTTTTTAGTATTTCAGCAATACTGGTTATTCTATGCTCATCAAGATCCACTAGATTAGGCAACTGGCTAGGATGGGGCCCAGCCTCTGTAGCCTTCAATGCTTGCCTTTGTGCTAAGAACATGCTCGGCTCCAGACTAGCACGGCCGATCTCTTGTCTGTGTCTGCTTGGACGTACTAGCTTCTGTTCAGGATTTCTCATCGAGGTGTTTGGAGGCTTTGTTCGTTTGGTTTCCCACGCAGACAGAGTCTCAAGGAATTGTTCAACTGGGGGAGGGGGAGGGGGAGGAGGTACTCCATGCCTGCTGGTACCGGGTACTGTATCTTTGTGTTGCCGTGGCGATCTTGTTAAGTCTTTGGGATGGGTAGGAAATTGGCGGTCCTCACTCCCTTCAGGAAATTTCAGTTTGCGGCTTGATTCAAACTTACTTTCATCATCTGGTATTTGGTCAAACTTTTGGTTGGACCAATCTTCGAGACTGTCTTCGTCTATGTCATTATCACTAACGGTGCTCGAATCAGACAATGATTCTCGTCTCTCCGAAGCTTGTACTTCAGTTTTGTTTTCTCTTCCTTCAGCGCCAATCTCTGCTGCCCTCTCATGTGTTGCCAATGCCAGCTTGTCTAGCTCTCGCTGCGTCATCTGCACCGACCCATTGACCAGGGCGATAATGGAACGGGCGGATGTGGGATCTTCCATTGCCTCGCGGGGGATGTTTGCAGCTGAGAGGAGGGACCTCCACTCCGGTGGGAAGGAGAGGGCTTCTAGGGCTATCAAGATGTCCTGTGTAAGAAAACAAAACAATAATATTGAAAAAAACTTAATGTGGAGATACAATTTTACTCTAGCAAACTGAAGATTCAGTTTGGTTTTTATGCTTACACTGATATTTGTTAGCACTGTATACTTTGTACTTTCCTGGGATTCGAACCCACGTTTATTGCAAATCTTACCAACTACTAGACGACCAAGATTGCCCCGTAGCTAGAGGCAGTTTGAATCCTATATTCCCAAAATAATATTCTTTATCCCTGATGCGAATTTAACATCTATTCATAAATACCTAAGACAGTTTATCCATTCTGATTAGTCGAGAGGGCATCACGAGAGGTTGTTTGAGCGGATGATATTGAAAGAAATCATTGAACAATTATAATTTTTGCATTTATTTGACAAAGTGTTGATGTTTTTTGACCGAAAAGGTATTTATGAATGGGAATCAAAGTGTTTTGAATCGGTTTTCAACTAGTGGTTTAAACCCGCCGAGGCCTGGTTGTTGATAGTTTACCTCGACTTTGTCTCGGTAAAATTATCAAGAGCTAGGCCTCGTTGGGATTAAACCACTAGTTCAAAACCTCTTCACCACACATTGATTCCCTTATTAAAGCTTATGATTCTTAAAAAATTCTTATATTCATCTTCCGTTGGAAGGAAAGACACGGCCCTTTTGCGGTTGGACGTATCATTATTAATTTCTGGTCATGAAATCAAGGATGCCTCCAAAGCAGTTTAGTCATCTGGTACAGTTTGCTTAGCATAAAAAGGTTACCAGCGAAAAACAAATTTGTAATTGTAATTTATCACAGGGACAGGTGGTTTGTAAACTGAGGAGTAGGCATTAGGGGACATTCGTTGTGGCAGGATGGCTTTGTAGAGAAGCTGGTCACCTGTTCCTCCTTGCCACTCACTGGCTTGGTGTTTTTATCTATTTTGTTTCTGTGTTTCTTAATTCATCTATTTGTATGTTTGTATGTCAGTGTAAAGCGCACTAAAACTAATAAAACCGAATGTGTAAACTTGGTGGTTTATTGCCATTTTATTCGCTTGCCATTATTATGAGCTGTACATGTCATGCATGTAATATCAAGAATATACATAGACCACAAGAGGGGGTACGTACCTTGAAAGAAGGTCTTTTATTGGGTTTGTGGTCCCAGCAAGACTTGATGAGATGTTTGAGCGGTTCAGGGCAGGTCTGAGGTATCTCTGGACGTTTCTTCTGCTGAACCCTCTCCAAGACCTACAAGACAAAGATTCACTCAACTCAGAACATCTTCGAGATTAAGACATCATTGTAAGATTTTGATGTTGTGTGACTGACGAGTCTCAAATACTGGGTTTCCATTTGTGTTTTGTAATGTAGACCTTGAATTACATGGAGGACACACATGACACAGAGGGCACAGCCTCCATTGCCCTGGGGCCTCTTCAGAAATTTTCCATTGACTATAAGATTTTCCATTGAAAGTGCCATTCACAAAATGAAAATGGCCTTGCCCTAAAAGATGAACCCCTGGTAATGTTCACAATTGTGTTTGGTATGAACAAATATAGGTTGCTACATCTATTTGCCATTACTTTCAAAATGGAGTGGAAAGAACTAAACTTGAAAAACACCTACATAATTGTATTGTACATGTACATGCAGATGGAGTGATACATTGTATATGCCTGTGTACGTTTTCAGATCATACTTAAGTAAGATAAAAAGCTGGCAGTTTAGAGGTTTAATTTCATTGATATTTGTATTATATGAAAGGGGTTGAACAAAGACAAAAATTACAATAGCGGGATTTGAATCAATGGCCACAGGTTAGTTAATTGTGTATATCTACACTTACAAGATTTAAACAACCAAACAGTATACTTTGCCTTAAATGCAATTGGGTCCCAATCTCAATGGATTAAGCATGCAGTTCGAATCCCGGTCGTGACACTTGTGTGTCCCTGAACAAGACACTTCACTGTAATTGCTTCTCTCCACCCAGGGGTAAATGGGTACCTGTGAGGGCAGAGATGGTTCTTGTGATTGATTTAGCCGAGTAGCGCATTTGTCGCACAAGGCTGTATACTCCCCAGGGAGCTGAGATGGTTTAAGGAATGATTTAAGGCCCAGTGACCAGGGGTAATAATATTGCAGCGCCATGAGAATGACCTGACCCCGATATAAGAAGCCATTATTATTATTATTATTGTTGTTTGTTAGTGAGTTTGCTTACCTGGAATACAGAGAGTCCACTGAATGGTTGTTCACATGTCAGCATCTCCCAAAGAATAATGCCAAAACTGTACACGTCAACCTAAATCAGAACAAAATATATCATAAAACCCATCAATAAAGCACAAATCATTCAAGTATTTTTAAAACATAGAGGATCGCTACTGGTCACCACTACTTCAGAAATTGCACTGGCTGCCCATCTCAAACAGAATTGACTTCAAGCTGTGTCTTCATGTCTTCAAATCCCTTGCTCACCAGTTGACCATGCCAGTCACCATCATACATATCTGACATGCTACTTCCATATGCCCCACCGCGTTCCCTACGCTCTTCTTCAGAGAACCTCTTAGCTGTACATCGCACCGTCTCCAGAGCTGGTTCGCGCGCATTTTCTGCTGCTGCTCCAAATCTATGGAACTCATTACCATCACATCTTCGCCATGCAACTTCACATAAACAATTCAAGAAACTACTTAAGACTCATTTGTACAGAAATACTTGACTCTTTTACTTCACTTTTCATTGGAACATCTTGAGTTTGGACTTCTTTGTTGCACCTTCTGAAGGTGCTTTGTAACCTTGGGAAAAAGGCGCCTCATATAAATGCTGATATGTCTGATTTATGGTCAAACTTTATAATCAGGAGCTTTCTGATTGAAAACCAATCCATTTTCCCCCCCAGAAAACTACTTCGCTATGAACTGATACTATGAGGTTTTAAAACAAATTGATACCCTGACAATCGAAAGGTTTTCAGGAGGTGTCTGATAATACCTTGTCTGTGATACTAGATGAAGTATTTTCCATCAACTCTGGCGCCATCCAAGCCGGTGTGCCTTGGATTTTTCCTTTCTGCACTGCCTCAGCTTCATGTCTGTAAAGAAAGCAACAAAAATAATTCACCTTCTACTACATCAGAGATGCCCTACAAATGCTGTGTGGTTATTGTGTTTTTATTAAATGTTTTTTGGACATGACATGAATACCTACTCACTCTGAATGAATAAGTATGTAATATAATTTACCTGTAGAAATTTCCCTTTGTTCATCAATTTTTTGAGAGAAAAACTGACAACCACAGCGCACTGTTTTTAGGAGAGTCGCATAAATTAATTTTTCTTATCTCTATACACAAATCATTTTTGTGACATTTTTTTTTTTTTTCATTTCTCAAAAACTACAGCATCTCAGCAAGTAATATTTTAAGGGAAGCTTTCTTCCCTCATTATCTTCAAACCATGCAAGTTTAATGTTAATCTGTAAACAATGTATTATGTGTCATACAAAAAGTACCGTTACCCTTTAAATGCAGTGGACCTTTCTTGGTAACGAGTAATGGTGAGCGGTTGATAGTATAAAACATTGTGAGAAACGGCACCCTCTGAAGATTTGATTTCGAGACCCAAGATTTACAATTTGAGGTCTTGAAATAAAGCATCTGAAAGCACACAACTTTGTGTGACAAGAGTCTTTTTTTCCCCATTATTATCTCGCAACTTGAGCTCAAATTTTCACAGGTTTGTTATTTTATGTTGAGATACACCCATACTGGGATGACAATTACCAATAGTGTCCAGTGTCTTTAAGGCAGCTGGTAGCATTTTGTTTATACCTGAGTTTAGCGAAGCCAAAGTCACCTATCTTTGCCCGTCCATGAGAACCAAGTAGAATGTTCATTGACTTCATGTCAAGATGAAGGACTTGGGGACGATGGCGGTGTAGATAGTTCATTCCTAGGGCGATATCTCGTGAGATCTGGTAGTATGCGATGTGGTCCAGGTATTCTCTGTGTAGTGGAAGTAGATATAAAGTATTGATAGTTATAAAGAAAGATGAATTGGTCTGCTCAAGATCAAGCGGTCCGCTCACGTTTGCGTAAGAGCCACATAGACTGGTCTTCCTGCAGGCACTATTTGTACACACGGAAGACAATATATAATCTTGCATTTTATGGAGATTTATACCAACTTTGAATAAAAAGCCGACTTGTGTCTCCTCTGGGTCCACAAAATGTAGCACCCAAACCTCAAACATGTCACTCTCTTTTTAGTCTAGCGAACGGACCCCTCCCCTTCCACCTAAACCTCCCGGGTCTCCCAAAATAAAATGGTGCCCCATGAACCTCCTGAATATAAAGAATGAAGCCTCCACAGCCAAAAGGGTCCCTCTAGGTGTAGTGGATAACAACCCCCCCCCCCCCCCCCCACCAGCGCCACCTTTGTTTTTCAGGATGGTGCCCTCCCCTCAAATCCTAACATCTTAATTCTAGAAGATAAGGCCTCCCAAGTCTTATTGGCTCCCTCTTGGTGTTGACCACAGACCCCCTTGGGTCACCCTTGAGTAAAGGAAATGGTTCACCCTGAACCTCTACATGTATAAAGGTGTTGCGGACGACCCCACACCATTCTACCAAAGTTTTTGATAATGGTGCCCTCCCCTCTAAACCTAACCTCCTAACTCTAAAAGATAAGGCCTCCCTGGGTTCCCACTTGGTCTTGACCATAAACCCCCTGATAACCATTGAGCCTCTTAAACTACATGTGGGTCTTGTACCTTGACTTATCATGGATTCTTGCATACAGACTCCCTCCGGCCATGAACTCCAGAACCATGAGGGGTAACTGACCGGATGTACACACCCCAAGAAGTAAAACCACACGTGGATGCCGCAACTCATGCAGTAAGCTCACCTATAAGTTACATCAAAAACAAATTCTGTTAACATCTCAAGAGCATGTGATTCCCACTTTGGGCCATGCTCGATTGGTCTCTAAGGGGCCATTCAGAACAGCCAAATCAAATTTTATTTTTTAAATATTGAATGGCTTTATTTTAAGTTATCACACAAGCAGGAGTGGAATACCAACAAATATAGCGCTTCTGCATCCCATATCCAACGAGGCCGAAACAACCGTCTTAAATAGGTCTCTGTTAAAGACATGTAAGAAGTGACTCACCTCTTCAGCGAAATAGTTGTGGTCCGACGCAGCTAGGGGAATCTTGAGTCTTTTAATTGCGACCTCTGACCCATTGAAGTAACCATGGAATACGTGCGAGAAGGTACCCTCCCCGATGGTATCTGAACAGACAATAACAAAGAATAATCATCATCATTCGGCAAAGACTTGCATCCCTGGCCGCCTCATCCTCACATTGAAATGGGGGCGCACTCCTGGAGTCGCCGCCATCACCTGGTCTCTTTCAATTGCTGCTCTTCTCAGCTCTCCTACGCTTTTACCACTCCACTTTGTCACATCGCTATTCAGAACAGCTTAGGGCAGCCTCTATCTCGAATTGTACCTGTAGCCAGACTATCTATATCTGTGCCAGGTAGGCCTCCCTGTCTCATCACATGAGCGCACCACTTTGGCTTCTGCTCTAACACCTCGTCACAAGAATAATAAAATTTGACTAACAACTCAACATGGCATGATGTCAATATTCACTAAATTTGTTTAAATTGGGTTGTGGTGAATGATTTTTTGTTACTCTGCGAACAATTTTAGAGCACCCTCAACTTTTTGCAGTCAGTTGCATGGCCGACATGAATATCAACCCAGATCTTTTCTTCTCTTCAAAGTTTGCTGACTATATAATTCAGATTCAGAGAAACGGCGGGAGGCAAGCTACAATTCTTTTTTGAATAAAGACGTGGAAGTGTTTAAGGACTTCATACCTGATTCCCGATAGTGTATATCATCCTCAGGCAGTTCACAATTCCTGACTGGGTCTCTATGCTTCAGACGACTCAACTCAGATTCCATTAATCTGATGGAAAAATAAAAACACATAAAAGTAAACGATTCAGTTCAGTTAAGTAACGGTTTATTAAAAAACTTGCAAATTGCTGCATATGGTGAGTACCAGTCAATTCATCTTTTGTCCAATCCCAAATTATTTAAATTACCCAGTCAGTTTCCCTTGTGTTTTATTACTCGATATTTTAAATAAATAAGTCGCATCCCTGGTGATTCTCCCCTTATTAAGGCGATCCCCTGGCTGTCGCTGCTCCCCATGTTGTATAATAAACTTAGATGTGATCCCTGGCTACACGACAACTAACGGTTGTATGGTTTCAGACTGGTACTCCTGAACTAGGATGACTAATGGGGAGACTTCCAACTTGTGGTTAGATAGCCCAATTGGTAGAGCTCCTGCACATTATACGGAGGCAACAGTTAAAGGAACAATACAGAATTGGTTTTTGCTAACAAAACAGTTACTGGCAGTGTAAGCACTTTATGTAATCCACTATATACATAAACTGACAAACCTGTAGAAGTTTGAGATCGATCGGCCATCTGGGTCACGAGAGAATAGTGAAAACCGATAACAAATTTTGCATTGCATCGATGCCAAAATAACAATAAATAAAACGCTCACTGAGCGATAAACTTTCTCATCAACTATGACATTTCAGACAGAAATATTTCAAGGGATGTTTTCAACTATCATCATCATTAGACCGTGTAAGTTTTATGTAAATCTGTGATCTTCACGATTTTTGTTTCTTACCAATTCTGTAACATTCCTTTAAAGTCCCAGTTAACTTTTCTTTGTTTAAACCCAAATTATTTAAAATATGCCCACTCAGTTTCACTTGTGGTTTATTACTTGATGTCTACATAGGTTATATAAGTGTAAATCTCTTTTGTGGTTAACAGCTCAACATTTCGATAAGTATGCTATGATCGTCTCCAGGAGAATGCTGAACTCTGTTGCTGGATGCTGCTTAAGTACTGACTTGGAGATCACTGTTAGTTGGGCTTGGCTCAGGGATGCGCGAAGGTAGGAACAGAAGCTTGGCTTTAGTTCTGTGAGGCAATTAACTGGGAGTCTGTGATCACTGAACTGAACGAATTTTAAAACTTTGTTGTCGTCTACAGAGATCATAAAAATTCCTACCTGATTTGCTTCTTGTGCTGCTCCTTCTGTTTCCGAACCTCCTTCATCAATTCATTCTTTGACATCGAGCTGTATACGCCCCTGGCAGGTCCTGAGCTCTTGGTGGCGCTCTGTGGTCTGCTGGCTGTGCGAACCGAGTCGGCAGATGCTGAGGTTGCCCTGGCTGCGGCTGCAAGATCCCTCTTGAGGGACGTGAGCTGTTGCTGGAGGAGTTCCACTTGAACAGGAGAAGTCGTTGGAGAATCTCTGTCTTGAACACCTTGGATCTTTAGAAAATAAATTGATTGATAAAAACAAGTCTGAGTCTTTGCCCCAAAGCTCCTCTGTCCCATCTCTGACCCTCACAATCTTTAAAAGGGAATGATACCATTGCTTTTTGGAACCGTCCGATTGTTTTAATCCTATTTAAGGTTTGATAAATAGAATAAAACTAACCTTTGAACAGCTTATTTCAAAAGGCAAAAAACTTTCGCAGGCAGGCAAAATCCGCGCTTGGAATACACAATCTGAGAAACGTACATGTATCTGACAGTAAGCTTGGGCGATATCTATTTATTTTATTCACGATATATCGCCGACAATATATCGCGATATTCGATATAATCGCAATTAATTAAACTTGACATCATCAGTCTTCAAACTCCCAGTGAAAGTTGTAGAAGAGACAGTCATAGCATAAGAGAGGTGTTCTAATGACCTATTCTTCTGGTTTTACTCCAAACCTATGGGGTGCAAGATGTCTCAGTTAGGAAATACATCGCGATATTGCGATACTTAATTGATATCGCGATATATACTGATCAATATGATACCGACTCCAAAGTGAATTGATTCTGCAAATGCTTTATACTTTCAAAAACTGCTGTACTTCTAACCAAGCCAGTTCCTATTGCCATTAATTTTAAGAGTGACTACCAAACATACACCTTTCCTTTAAATCACCTGAGTTGTTCATAGAGGGATTCTTAAAGGAACACGTTGCCTTGGATCGATCGAGCTGGTCTTTGAAAAGCGTTCTGTAACTGTTTGTTATAAAATCGGTATGGTTATAAAGATGTTGTAAAAGTAGAATACAATGATCTACACAAATATGCCTCGAAATTGCATGGTTTTCGTTTTACCTCGTCGACAAACACGGTCGGCCATTTATGGGAGTCAAAAATTTTACTCCCATAAATGGCCGACCGCGTTAGTTCGCGACGTAAAATGAAAACAGTGCAATTTTGAGTGATACTTGTGTGGATCATCATATTCTACTTTTAAAACATCTTTCTAACCACATGCATTTCATAACAAACGGTTTCAAACGCTTTTCATAGACCAACTCGTCCTATCCAAGCCAACGTGTTCCTTTAAAACCTTTAAATTCAAGTGGCTGTAATTACTAAATTTATGCAAAAATAGTATGCTGTACTTTTAATTAATCCCACTCCCAAACTACTAACCAGTAACCTGTAACTCCAGGATTAAATCTTACATTTAATTCCAAGTCTTTCAGTCTTTCCTCCGGCGTGCCTTTTGGATATTGGACAGTGGATATTTCATCTGATGATGACAAAGTGGTATTTGGGTCATGTGGCTTGTTAGCATTCAGAAGAGCACCGCCTAAAATATAGAGAAATTAAAAATATCGTAAAATGTGAGAAGAAGTCTGGACAATTTAAGGACACTTAAAATATAAGGATACATTATTCCCATTAACCCTCCTACAAAATGACCATTCAACATTGTCCACTGGGTGGTTTGAATGATAAACTACATGTAGGCCAGCCTGCCTCTACACAGGACTCAGTCAACCCTCCTACTGTCTGACCAGTCAATATCATCCACCTTCTTTTGCAACCTACCCCTTTGAAAATTATTTTGGTGCTGTGTCATTTTAGCATCTGCTAAAAATGAGAAAAAGGGATCACGAAAAAATTGTAAGTTCGATATGGACTAACCTTGTACACTAATTTTCATGGGCAAGCTGCCATCTCTTCCTTCATCTTGAGAACGGAAAGTTGCAGAAGCTTCGGGGGACGACTCTTCATCTCCGCCCTCATTCTCCTCCCCCTCCTCTAACTGCATCTGTTCTAGCCTCTCTTGTTCTCGTTCTCTTAAACGCTTAGCATGTTGCTCAGCCATCTTGTCTCGTTCCGCTTTCTTGGCCTTTCTCAGTCGATCTTGACGTTTCTGGGCGCTGAGCTCTTGTTCTTGTTTCTGCTTAAGTTTTGTCATCGCGGACTGAACACCTAACAATGGGCGGGAAAAAACACAAAGATAATTTAGAAAAAAAGGAATGGTTTACTGTTGCTTTGAAAAACTACAGAAATTAGGGGGGTTAAATTGTAAGATCTTAACCAGACCACAAGCCTAGTAGCACTGCAGTTCTACTATATCACAAGCCTAGTAGCACTGCAGTTCTACTATATCACAAGCCTAGTAGCACTGCAGTTCTACTATATCAGAATGTCTTTTCCTATTGACCATGTTGACCTTATTCACCTGATGACATCATCAGAATAATCTTGGAACCACCATACTAGTGGGCAATGCCACTGTGTGTTATTCAGTGAAGTGCGCATTTTAGGCAACGCAGTGTTTATACACGTAAACTTAATACCAACCAAAATGGTGAGCGTGGCACAGTCACCATGTGTGACGTGCGTGCAAGGGGTCAATAGCCTGAAATATTCACTTATTACATTGTAGATAGTTAGGAGTTGCTGTACTACAAAAAAGGGCATTCAAATTAGAATGGATCTATCGTGAAGCATCAGAACAAAAGGTTATCTTAACACTCAACTGAGTTGGTAGTGGACTGATTGCTTTTTGTCACACTACAGCACTGACTCAATACCAGCCTTTGTTTAGACTGTGCTGGACTGTTTGTAGAAACCTTGGTTGAAGTCGGTTTTCTTCATTGTAAATGCAAACATTTATTTTTTTAAATTTTAAATTAAAGGATTCAGGTACTTTTTCATAATGTCGACAGATTTGCATTGAAGAGAATGATAGTAGAAAGCTTCCCTTCAAATATTACTAACTGAAGTGCTGTAGCTTTTAAGAAATGAGTAAAACAAGACAAACAAAATTTGTTTTTTACCTGAGGTTAGAGTCCTATTGACGACATTAGCTGACAGGGTCTTGCTGCGTTTCGGTTGGACCACTTTGACATCTTTTGGATTACCAGAGTTTTTAGCGCTGACATCTTCCCGATTGTCCCCACTTGAAACAAAGTTTTCTGTCGAGTCAACTTTTTGATCCTCGTCAAAGACAGAGTACTCTTGGGAATCTGTTTTGTTAGTACTTTTTGCATTATTGCTTATTTTAGGCGTGGTAAAGTTTTGGTTTTGTATATGGGGGTCACCAGAAAACTTTGCGGAGGAAACTACTGGAGTGGAACTTGCAGATGGTGGCGAGCTATTTTTCATGGCAAGAGACTCCTCAAACTTGCCATCATCTACATGTTGACCTTCATAAAAGAAATATGACAAACTTTTTTCAGACGTCCCTTCATCATTCCTATTGGCTGTTCTTGGTGAAGATTTCTGCATTTTGTTAACTTTTTTAACTCCTTGGGTAATCTCATGGATAGATTTCTCCGACCTTATGCCCATCTGTAAAAGGTCGGTTTCCCTGAGAGTAACAATAGTTTCCATGGTGACGTTATTACGTCTGAAAGCATTTCTACAATTCCTCAGATCCTCAAGATTAAGAGAAGACAGCCACAGTTCAAGTGAAGCATCTAGAGGTGTCTCTACCTCATAGTTATCAGGATCAACTTCATTCTGGACGTGGTGGGTTCCTTGCTGGTCTTTCTTAATCTTCACTTTTTGTTGAGACGCTCCTTTTCTCATACTTTCTTTAGCAACATCTCTATTCTTTGGTAATCTATCTTCAGGTTTCTTATTCCGAATGGGTTCTGAAGATCTGCTAGAGTTACGTCCAGAAGATCTGGCTGTGTTTGTATTCTTCCTTTCTGTATTTGGGGACTGCGTCCTTGAAACTGTATTTGTGCGTTGAGCTTGTTTTTCCTTGCTGAGTTTCGTCAAGAGGTCAGGTTTAAGGTTAGCACTAGCTTTGGCGATGACTTTGGCTTTGAGGTGGGCTATCCGCTCGGAGTAGGATCCAGTGTCTTGAGTCTTAACAGAGTGTCCGATGGGCTTATCCCTCGCTGATGTCCTAATGATGGCTTCTCGGTGGATTAACGTAGGATCACCTGTAAATCCCAAGACAGACTCGTCTTCATCACTCAGATCAAATGAAACCTTCCTCTCTCTGCTACCCAAGGGTTTACCTACAAATCATAACAACAAGTAGAAAACATTATAAGGCTTTAAGGCAAAGTGTACCTTTGTTTTTTTTTAACCGTTCGATTCTTTTAAATGTGGAGGGAGATTCTTATTCATTATCAACTCATCATAAACTATTAAAGCAATAAAAAAAAACATTCACAGGCAATGTGTTTTTTGCTAAAGCGAAGAACTTTTCTAGAATTTTATCCCTCACACAGTTTGGGTTTTTAGCAAAGAAAAATTGACTGGAGCAGGACTTGGAAGAGCCAATAACCTCTGGATTAACGTACTGGCCCTCTACAAACTTCCTTTTTGTCATTATCTTTGTACGGGATCACGATCACGGTCAGAAGCCACCTCTGCCTGAAGTCGTGGGTTCAAGTCCTGCTCCAGTCAGTTTTTCTTTGTTCAAAACCAAAATTGTTTAAAATCTACCCAGTCAGTATCCCTTGTGATTTATTACTTGAATTTGTTTGTAGGTAATAGATCTACTGTACTACAATGCTTACCTGAGGAATGTGTCATACTATTGCTTCTACTTGACCTCTGACCCACAAGTGAGTTGACCTTTACCCCTCCTTGATGTGACAGGGCTCTCTGATGATGTGCATCCCTACCCTTGTTTCTACAGGTATTCTGTGACACAGGTGCCGATTTGACCCTCGATGCTGCCTTCGAAGTCTCTCTGCTACCAGAAACTTTCATTCTGTCCTCCCCCTTCGTCGCCGTCTCATCAACCACCAACTCTTCTCTACTGTGTGAGATCCCCGTGTAACTTTGAGTCCTGCCTCGTCTGCCGTTAACGTCCCCTGCGCTTCTGGAGCGCGGTAGCGACTTGGTGGAGTCCTTGAAGTTCTTGTCAAAGAGATTGTGATTCTGAGGGAGAGCTTTGTGCGTTCGGTAGCCTGATAGTTGACCCTTGGCCCCTGAAAGCCACTTGGAGGTACCGGTGGCTTTGCTAGAAAATAGTAAATGTTTTATTTATTTATTACCTACACAACTAAGAGCACAATTAGCGCCAATAACTTGAAATGACAAGCAACGTTGCTTTTAGATTAGGGAGGAAAACCCAAAAGGGGGAAATCCAAGCAATCAGGTACATGTAGGGACTGAAAACCTCGTCCACATGCAAGGCCCCAGTCTGATGTGGGATTCGAACCAGGGTCCACAGAGGCAAAAGGCAACGGGAGAAACAACTGAAACCTGATTATCCTTTAGTAACTTTATTGGAAAGTTTCACGCTTAAACTAAAAAGATTGTTTTAGAAACCTTTCTACTTTTATCCACAGAAAATAGAATTAGCTGTTGCAAACAACTTACCAACCAAATGGACCGAGGGTGTAAATGCAAAAAATAGTTTATGGCCTGACGTTTTGACCCCGAGAAAGACTCTGCTATGGTCGAAACGTCAGGCCATTAACTACTTCTTATTTTTATCCAGTTACAATTTTCATCTGGGCAGTTTCATGGTGACTCGATCCTGTTATATTTTAAAACTCGTTTTTCTTGCTTGAATCAATCATGCTGGAAATCTTTGGTCGGTTTCCTTGTTGAGAATATTACCTTATTTGACTTCTTATGGATGGGTCACTAGCAAGCCGGGTTTTCTGATGATTGAGGACGCTTTCCATGTCTGCAATATCTTGTTCAAGTTTGTTATTTTCCTTCCTCAGATGTCCCATTCTGGAATGAAAATAAAAATACAGACACAATCTTTATCCCCGATGCAAATTTAACATCTATTAAATCGTTTACAGTACCCGCTAGCGGCTGCTAAAACATAGGTTTCGAACTGCCTCTAGCCACTGGGCAATCTCGGTTAGTTGGTATAAAACTGCTCTAGAATTGCAAAGATGGGTTCGAATCCCATCCGAGTAACATGCCTGTGATTTTTTTTCACAGACCTCGGGTAAAGTACTGAGTATAAAGTGCTAACACACATCGGTGTATGCGTAAATACCAAAACGAATATTCTTTATCCAGATGCAAATCTAAGTAACAGTAACTTGGGTGCTGTGTTGTAGGCCTACTCCTTGAAAAATTTGATTTGACAATGATGTCTGTGGTTTGTGCAGGGGAGTACGAACTGCAGATGTCCACACAGTCAGTTTCTTTTCAAATGGAGTACAGCACCCAAGTACTAAGGGTCTAGCTTAGACCCACCCATCTCTGGGGCGCTTTACCCCTCTTTTTCGATTTTTTTTTTATCGGTCGTATTATTAATGATATTGACAAAATTTGGAAAAAAAGAGGACAGCACCCCAGTTACTGGGTCTGTTTAGCTCAACTCAAGTCATCGTTTACAACCTCATCATTGATAAAGAGATTGTAAACAAAAAAACCAAAAAAACAAGCATCAGCATAGTTGGGTTAATGTAACCCCCCTCCTGAAGGCGGAGCCACCATCGGGAGGAGGGTTACATTATTAATTTTATGTTTAATCTTCTTCAATAACATGATTAATCAAAATAAAAATTGTGAGGTTTTTCCAGTTTGTTTTTTCCAAAAAGAAAAACTGATCAACAAGCACATGAGCAAGAAGGTCATTCAATAATTCATTTAAAAAAAAAAAAAAATGCTAAACTAAACTTTCAATCTGATCATTCTAAACAATAACAAATCAAAACAATTATAATTGGATAATCTACTAACTTATAACTTGAACACAAGTAATAAAAATAAATCTATGAATTTATATTGCACAGACAGCATCCAGCATGAACCCCCAGTCTTGATCTTGCCATCGACAGACACGTTTTGTCACGAAATAGATGCAGTGTGAAACCAATACGATCTAAAAATTCATGCCATAAACATTACCTTAATTTTGTTGCAGTTGCCATGATTATACTGAATTTCAGCTTGATCGTAAAGCAGATAAAAGTAAGATGATCTCGGGATTCTTAACCAAAAATTATACTTTGAAAATCACACATTTTAAGCAAATTGTGAGCAGCTAATATTTCAACCACCTGTCCAGACAAAATCCACCAAACAAACTATGTGACAACTGACCAACTGAGGAAAATACCCAATTGCTAATCACACGCATTAAAAACCATTGAGGTCAAAAACGTCAGGTCATGGGATGCGGTGCTGCCTGATTGTGAATTCTGTTGTGGCGGTATCTTCAAACATACATTGCTTGCGCGTCCAAAAAGCACCCACAGGGTCATGGTAAAGAATCGGAACAAAACGGTAAATGTTATCAATAAATTTGCTCTATTTGGTTTGTTTCATAGCACGCTATGTTGTTGTCATTCATTAGTTACTGAGGTTACTGAGTGTGTGAGAGTCTTTAAAAAAGTTTAATTTGACTGAGCTTGCATTAACTAACGAAGGCCCATTGATTGGCATTAGTGCCAACAAAAAAATAAAATTCAAATCCGTTATTACGGATTTGCAATCCGTTATAACGGATTAGTAATCTGTTATTACGGATTAGTAATCCGTTATTACGGATTAGTAATCCGTTATTACGGATTAGTAATCCGTTATTACGGATTAATAATCCGTTATTATGATGGATTAGTAATCCGTTATTATGGATTAGTAATCCGTTATTACGGATTAGTAATCCGTTATTACGGATTAGTAATCCGTTATTACGGATTAGTAATCCGTTATTACGGATTCACAATCTGTAATTACGGATTAGCAATCCGTTATTACGGATTCCCTCGAGGATCCCCCGAGGGCGCTATGTGCTGGTTACTCAGCCTAGAGTGCAGTGCCAGTGGTTTGATTGACGAGAGCTATCGACTGGCGTCCGCCATTTTGTGGATTCAAAGATTTGACACCACCAAAAAATGACTAACAGTTTTACTTCACGTAGTATAAAGAAAATCACACAAATGGCATTGTGTGCGGTCATTAAATTATACTTTAAAAACATCTTTCCAACCATTTAAATTTACTTCATAACATTCGCCAAATCCAGGGCAATGTGTACTGTCTTTAGGGACCGATTTCTGCAACATTACATGTTAAATGTTAAATGTTCAAAAAAAAATAATAATAAAACAACTGTTCATGTTTCCATCATGGTTTATTGGACTTGAAATCATTGTTTTTCTGTTAAGCAAATAACGAGCGTTTTCGGAAATTTGAAGGGTATGGATACATGTAGATATATCATGACAAAAAAAGCTTCACGGTGGAGACTCGACTTGATGTATTTCATTAAAACTACTCAGATATAATCAATGTCAATTTTGCCAACCAAGTGATGTTAGTTTGATTTTTATCCTTTTAATTATTTCACTCTGGGGACTTAGAAAGTTATTGGGTCACCCAGAATTAATGGAACTACTACAACTGTCTTCTAATCATTGTTCTTATGACAGTTATATAAACGAAGACCTTCTCTGAAGCATCTTCCGTCGGGATCTAAGATTCCTAAAAAGACGGCGGACAGTTTCCTGTCCAAGTTGCGAATAACAGATTGCTAATCCGTAATAACGGATTATGAATCCGTATTAACGGATTGCTAATCCGTAATAATGGATTATGAATCCGTAATAACGGATTACGAATCCGTAATAACGGATTGCTAATCCGTAATAACGGATTGCTAATCCGTAAAAACGGATTGCTAATCCGTAATAACGGATTGCTAATCCGTAATAACGGATTGCTAATCCGTAATAACGGATTGCTAATCCGTAATAACGGATTGCTAATCCGTAATAACGGATTGCTAATCCGTAATAACGGATTGCTAATCCGTAATAACGGATCTGAAATTTATTTTTTACTGGCGCTAATGGGCTTCCGTACTAACTTAACTAACCTATTTTTTTTGTTTTAAAAGGCCAATTGCAGTCAGTTCAGTCCTTGCTCTATATGGTTCAGTGAGTCACTGACTGACATGCTGATGAGCTCTGTGAGCTGAGCTAGCTAGAGCCTTGTTTGAACTTGTTGGTTGAGGAAGGAAAAGTGACTGGTCTTCAACCCACATAACTTAAATTGTTGAGAATAGGGGTTACTGGGTTTGGGTGGGATTGAGGATGAATAAAAAAGTGGTGGCAGGATACGGAAACTTTTCCAACCAGTCAGCTGTGTTTGATGATGACAAAAGGCCAGTTCTTGGAATAAACTTTAGGCCTGCTTTGAAAGTTTGCCCGAGGAAAAATTGCATACTTGACTAAGGCCACGGGCTAATATAGCCCAATTCTAGGCCCAATCCACATGACTGCCTAACTTTACTAGCTAACACTCATTGGATTGGCTCTAGAATCGGCTAGCCTGGTTGAACTTAGTGTTTATTTCTTATTTCCAGAACCACAGATCTTGAAGTGATGAACAAATCCTTGAGTCCGAGATGAATGACATTGTCAGTGATGCTCAGTCATTTCTTGAGACACTGCAGAGGGCCTCTGGAAAGGACGTTGACCAGTGGGACAAAGAGGCTTTACAGCGGGCTGTTGAGTGGGCAAAGTATTTTGAACAGGTATGAAGAAGGAGGGTAAAAGAATTGTATCAAACCTCAGAAAGGTGTTTCTGAAATGCTGCTGCTTTCCAGGGCCCAATTTCATAGAGCTGCTAAGCACACAAATTTGCTAAGCATGAAATTTCTTCCTTGATAGAAACAGGATTACCAACCAAATTTTCATGTGATTTTCAGGATTTAGCAAACAACAGCTGAACACCAGTAACAAGCAATATGCAACAAATGGAAATTTGGTTTGTTATCCTGTTATTAATATCGAGGAGGAAATTTCATGCTAAAAAAAAAGAGCAAAATTTTGTGCTTAGCAGCTCTATGAAATTGGACCCAGGTTATAGCCTAAACAGTAACACATCATCAGTCTCCTGAAGAACCGTCTCAAAAGAACATAATCTGCATAGCAAATAGAAACACACATGGTGTTTACATAAACCAAAATACCTCACAATGCATTGCCTCAAAATCCCCAAAACATGCATTTTGTAATCTGCCATTATACACTTTCGAAACAGAAAAAAAAAATTAACAGATTTACAAATAATTTACAGGGTTTACAGAAGGTAATGGTGACAGACTTCTCTTGAAATATTATTCCATGAAATGCTTTACTTTTTGAGAAAACATTAAAACAATTTCAATTCTCGATTGCGAGAATTACGGATTTATTTAAAACACATGTCATGACACGGCGAAACGTGCGGAAACAAGAGTGGGTTTTCCCGTTATTTTCTCCCGACTCCGATGACCCATTTAGCCTAAATATTCACAGGTTTGTTATTTTATATGTTAGTTGTAATACACGAAGTGTGGGACTTGGACAATACTGTTTACCAAAAGTGTATAATGGCTTTAAAGCAGCAACAGGTTGTATGGCTTCTGACTGGCATCCACGAACAAAGATATTGAGAAAATAAGGAGACCAATAATTAAAAGTCAATTTTTTATTGAGAAAGTACCTCCTAAAAACTATGTTACTCCAGAGGGAGTTGTTTCTCTCAATGTATGGCAACAGCTCTCTGTTGCTACTACGGAGTAAGTTTTAATGCTATAATGTAAATTTTGAGTAATTGTCCAGCGGTCGATTTCACAAAGAGTTAGGACTAGTCCGAACTTAGGACTAGTCCTAAGAGATATCAAAAACGTACGGCTCGTCCACAGTTAGGACGAGTAACTCGTCCTAACTAGAGATATGACTAGTCTTAACTCTTTGTGAAATCGACCCCATTGCCTTTTTTAAAGGCAGTGGACACTATTGGTAATTACTCAAAATAATTATCAGCATAAAACCTCACTAGGTAACGAGTAATGGGGAGAGGTTGATAGTATAAAACATTGTGAGAAACGGCTCCCTCTGAAGTGACATAGTTTTCGAAAAAGAAGTAATTTTCCCAAATTTGATTTTGAGACCTCAAGTTTAGAATTTGAGGTCTCGAAATCGAGCATCTGAAAGCACACAACTTCGTGTGACAAGGGTGTTTGTTTATTTCTTTCATATCTTGCAACTTCGACGACCAATTGAGCTCAAATTTTATGCATGTTTAGATACACCAAGAGAGAAGACTGGTCATGCTGGTCTATGACAATTACCAATAGTGTCCACTGTCTTTAAGAACTGCCTTGCATTTATAGTAGCTGTTTCTTTTAAAATATTTTACTTTTGTTTTCTTGAAGGTTCACCAGAAGCTTTTGAACAGACCTCACAAAATCCAAAAGCTCAATAGAGGGCTCTATCTGATTGGTCACCTTCCAGGAGCAGCTCTCAGCCAATTGGAGGTCACCTTTGAAGCTCTTGGCCAATCAGTAAGGCTGTTATTCCAGGTAAGGCTGAACATGTTTTATGACCGTTGAAAGAAAGTTGGACATGTTTGAAATTGATGTTGCTGGTGCTATAAAATACATGTATGACTATACGCCTCTCTTAATACTTATGCATGATGTCATAATTCTTACCCAAAATGAGGCTATGGGTGCACGTCCCCCATCACTTGCAGTGGCTGCACCCATCGCCTCGTTTTGGATTAGCATTGTGACGTACATGTACCTCATGCATAAATATTAAGAAAGGCGTATACACCTTGCAACTTGTGACATCACATGTTCAACCGAGAGCCATCAACTGGACTTTCTGCAGCCTCAATTTGTTTAATTTTGTTTGTATATATTTGTGTCTCTTGATCGGTTCTAAAGGCCCTGTAACAGGAGGCAATTTACAGGCAACCAGTTGCTGAGGTGTCAGGGAAGCACCGGACTTTAGCTCTGGTGTTTCCGATCAGCAGAGTGTGGGTTCAAGTCCTGGTCTTGACACTTGTGTTCTCTAGCAAGACAGTTTTATATTTTAATATTTGACCGTCATTGCTGTCAGAAATCTGCATTCCTGTTCCCAAACTTTAACTTTTTGCATACTGACAAAGAACCAAACACAATTGGGGGATTGTGCCATTTCTATCGCAGCACAGAGGATGTGGAATCATCTTCCTCAAAACATCAGGCAATCTACTTCATTAGCCAATTTCAAAACTTTGCTTAAAACTCAGCCTGTAATGTACAGCGCTATGAGCAATGACTGTTGGATTAGCGCCTAATAAATTTAATGAACGATTGAATGTTTGATTGCTTCGTCCTCCTCCAGATTTGACGTGAAGCGGTAGGTGTGTTGTGTAATGCACATTCCAAGAACCAGTTACACTTGTGCAGTGAAGGGGTTCGCCCAGTTGTTTAAGGCAGTTGCTGGTGAATGCGCCGAGCACCTTGTAAAACCTTGGGTCTCATTAAAAAAAAATTGTTTTATTAAATAACTCTTTCTTATTGATCGATTTCAATAATCTCAATTACTTACAGATATTACTTCAGAACCCTTACCTCAGCTCTAGCTTACATAAGGAAGTGATAAGGCAGTACAGTCTACTAGGCCAAGGAGTTACTTCCGCAGTCGATGCAAGCACGCCTCAAAATGAAACAGGCGGCCCTGAGAATCCAGCGAGCAATATATTCATAACGGTTTGTAGACCCTCGATTCCTTCTCTTACAACCCCTTACCAAGAGTGGCTTCAAGCCTCGTTTGGGGAGATCATGCATACCCCAATCCCCCCAACACCCCCCCCCCCAAAAAAAAAAAAAATAAATAAATAAATAATAAATAAATAAAAATAAAAACAAAATACAGAACTTGCATACACCAACAACAAAACAAAAAATCATTTTAATAAGAAATCTGCTGTTTTAAAAAAAAAAAAAAAAAAAAAAAATTAAACAAAATTATTTGGGTGTGTGATAATTCAGGATTTTTGGCTGATATCGTGATAGTTCAAGATTCTCTTTGTCGTGTTGTAAATGAACTGTAAATTCTTGAAAATTGAAATTCAGGCGTGTCAGTCTCGACCGAGAGAAGGCATCAACCCATTTTTCATGATTGTGAACTTTTTGTAAAATGGCACTTTTGCAGTAATTTCTCACATTGATTTTAAGAACTCTACAATTTGCTGGATACAATTTTTAAAGGCTTTAACTTAACAATTTGTAGGCAATCTTTCAGGTCTGCATTTGGATAATGGCAATGTTGTTATCATTTTCCTTTGTGTATGTTTATTTGCTTTATAGTGTCCATTTCCACCTTGTATTTTCATTTTGTAATCCTCTTTATTTCATTGATGCATTTTTAATATTGATTGTGTCTTGTTATGCTCGCATTCTGTTTCAGTTTACTTTCCTCTGTATGTTGTTATTATTTGCCTTTGTGTAATTGTATATATTTGTTTGCTTTAAAGTGTAGATTGTAACCTTGTGTTTCATTTTTCATTCCTATTGATGCATTTTTGACATTGCTCAAAAGTCAAAATGTCTTTTTTTTAAATGTTTTTTTTTTTACCCTGTTTCATTTTACATTCCTCTATATTTCATTGATGCATTTGTAATACTGTTGTGTCTTTTTACGTATTTTTCTAAATTAATAATTGATGCCAGCAGGGATAGGCCTATCTATCGAGTAACTTTTAGTTCTTTGTTGGCGAGACAGACATAACCCCACACTATGGTTTGGGCTCTTGTGACCAGTTTTGTTTCTTGATCTGTTTCTTCCATTCAGTACATTTTAAAATGTGTTAATTGCTTTTGACCATTTTAATAAGGGGGCGCAATATAAAATGTTAGAATTGTTTTTATTATTATCTATTTTTGAATTTTTGCCTTTGACCATTGTTGACATGCTCTAAAAGATATATTTAAGTAAAATGAATAAAAGCTTCTATCCTCTTCGCTAAATTGTACCAAATCTACTTGCATTTTCTTGAAGGACATAACAAGATTTGCCAAAGAAAAAGCAACACGATTGTGCCTACTGCAGATGAGAGAGAAACTAACCAAGGCACTTGCACATGAGCTGAACATAGAAGGTAAGAGAAAGAACCTGAACTCTTGCTTTAACTTAAAGGAACACATTGCCTTGGATCGGACGAGTTGGTCTATAAAAAGCGTTTGTAAACGTTTTTTATAAAATGCATATGGTTGGAAGATGTTTTAAAAGTAGAATACAATGATCCACACAAGTTTGCCTCGAAATTGTGTGGTTTTCCTTTTACTGTGCGAACTAACATGGTAGGCCATTTATGGGAGTCAGAAATTTGACACTCATAATGGCCGACCGTGTTAGTTCTCGACCGATCCGAGGCAAGGTGTTCCTTTAATGTTTGTATTGGTAACTGATGGCTATTCGGTACTTCCTTCTGATGTACATGTAACAGGTATAGAATGCATATTAGTGCATTGTCACAGAATTCAGCCCAGTTCATACTTCCTGCAAATGCGAATTCGAATACGAATGTGAAGCAAATTTTGGTGACGCAACAATCGGCACGTGCTTCATTTCCAATTGTGAAGCAAGGAACACCGCTTCGCACGAAGCATTTGCAGGAAGTATGATTTGGGCTTAAAGGAACGTTACAGAATTGTTAAGAAACAAAAATCGTGAAGATCACAGATTTACATAACACTTACACATCCCTTGAAATATTTCTGTCTGAAATGTCATATTTGATGAGAAATAAATAGTATTAATTTCGTGTTTGGATGGAGTTTATCGCTCAGCGAGCGTTTTATTCATTTTTGTTTTGGCATCGATGCAATGCAAAATTTGTAATAGGTTTTTCACTATTCTCTCGCGACCCTGATGGTCGATCAATCTCAAACTTCTACAGGTTTGTCAGTTTATGTGTCTGATGGATTACATTAAGTGCTTACACTGCCAGCAACTGTTTTGTAAGCAAAAACCAATTCGTAATGTTCCTTTAAATCACGAGGTGAAATCTCAGATTTTTTATACTGATTGGTTGTGGAGCAGGATTGAAGGCTATACCTTAATAGAATGATTGTCATTACTTATTTTTACATCAATGTTTAGTTCTAAGTACATTTGTTCTTTGTTTAGGAAAAGATGTTCATCAAGTTGACCTGGAGACCAATGCCCTGCTTCTACGTAACCACCTGATGCATCACATGACTGATAGTCAATCTAAACAGAAGTGAGTATTGTTTTTAATCAAATCAAAATTGTCTTTGTTCAACCCCAAATCAGTTTAAACATAAGTAAGATTGTTTCTTGAATTATTTTTTTGTATTAGGACCATGGAGTATCTAAACAAACACTTGCAGTATGTAGCCAGTCAGACCAAAGGCCTGGTAAGTATGTATAATTCTTAATTCTAGGCGGTCAATTTTACAAAGATCCTAGGGGATGCTAAAAACTTAAGGCTAGTCTAAAAATAGGCTCGTCCTAACTCAAGATAAGACTAGTCTTAACTCTTTGTGAAACCCACACCTGGTCAGATTGCTTTTTGTCTCAGTCTTCTGTGTTTTGTATTGTATTGTTTTTCTTAAAAGAAAAAAACCAAATGAGTAAAAAAATATAACAAATAGCTCTGCCTATGACATATTGTGAAAGCAACAGAGTGCTGATCTGTGGGGAATTCCTGCCCTTTATAACTGCTCATCATTATTTTCTTTTGCCCAACTATCGGAAACATGATTTTTTGACCGACTTGTTTTTGGTCTCTACCCTGAATCTTTCCACCTGTTTGTGTTGATTTTGAAGGAAATAATCGGGTCCATCTTAGGTTTACCTGGAGCCGAAAGTGAGGCAGAATCTGCTGCCCTGAAGCGATGCGAGGAATACGTCTTCAATTGGATGATGGAGAACAGAGTAAAATCATCAGTCGATGACAATATGGAAAATGGATGAAAATCATCTTTGGTAAATACTCCAACAAATTTTGACCATAAAAACTTACTTGGTGAGAAGCACTGCATACAGATGATGAACGTATCGAAGGATTCCCTTTGAGGTAATATGATTTGGATTAGCCCTGACGGCCTTACACTTTCGTTTTGTACTACAGTGACGTCCTGGACATCGGGGTACATTTCTGGGGCGGAAAATTTTTACAGCTTCATAACTCAAATCTTACCTGCAAGAAAGCACCAATTTCAACAGATTCACATTCCATGGCAGCATATGTTTTTCTGCGGTGGGTTTTGATCGTCATATATTCTTCACAAATCCGTCATTTTCATGAAATAATGCAGCTCCCAACGTTAAGGAATTCCCATTTTTGTTCGTACTCTCACAGTTTGCCGTGTGTACGCAAGAGACGCACGACGCGCAAATTTTGAATTGTGTTGTTAACGCTGTGCAGTCAAGATACGGTGACCAAGAATTCATGCGTCTAAGCTTGCATCATGCGTCTTGCACGCGAATGTATACGCGTACGCACGACAACAGACAACACTGTGAGAAAACGATCGAAACGGGAATTTTTTAACGTTGGAAGCTGCATTATTTCACGAAAATGACGGATTTGTGAAGAAAATATGAGGACCAAAACCCACCGCAGAAAAATGTATGCCGCCATGGAATGTGAATCTGTTGAAATTAGTGGCTTGTTGCAGGTAAGATTTAAGTTATGAAGCTGTGAAATTTTTCCGCCCCAGAAACAGGCCTCAATAGTTAGATTTGGATAAGTTTCACCCAATTTGAATCTGAGAAAGGATTTGGCCATGAGTTTTCTGAGGGTTGTGGTGTCAATACACAAATGCTGCAGCAAAAGATGCGGTTTGGGCCCGCTGTCAGCTAACTAAATGTGGATGGATATCATATATGTGATTGGGTTTTGTGCCCTGAACACCCGGCGAGGTAGATATTTAATGGTATTTAAAGAAATGTTTGGCACAAAATAGAAACTTTGAATACAAAAAGTGTCTTTTTAAAAAGAAGTAGGTGTTGGATTTATTAAATCAACAGCTCCCTTAGGTTTTGACATTTTTCTACTCGGTAGATTTTTTTGGCTACAACTTAATATGAATTCTATGCAAAATCTTAGTTTTAATAAAAATATAAGAGGTTACTGATAGGTAATAAAGTCACCTTGGCCCAATTTCATTGCGCTGCTTAATGGTAAGCAAATTTGTGTGCTTACTGTAGCAGAATTACTGTAGCAGAAAAATTTGCTTAAGCCTTAGCTTATTTCACAGGTTAGCAGAAAAATTGGGCGCCCATATTGCGCATTTACAGTTGGTTTGCATTGTGATGTCATTTATTTTTGTGCGGTAAGCACCGAAAGGTTAGCATGCCTTTTCGTGTGCTTACGGTTAGCAGCGCTATGAAATAGAAATTGCACAGTAAGCACAAAATCGGCCACTAAGCAGCGCTATGAAATTGGGCCGTGGAAACATAATTTTTTCTTCTTCAAACATTAGAGTGTGTGTATGTTAATGAACAATAAAATAATTTTTTTAGTAATTGTTTGTAACGATTTATATGTTTAAAAAATAGATAAAGTTGTTTGGGGGGACTCTGCCTTTGTGACGTCAATCGAGGCAGACTTTGTCTCGATCGAACATCGAACACACGTACGTGCAAGCACATGCAAGTCCTAGTCATGAGTTTGTATGTATCGAAAACAGTTTTTTTTCTTGCATTTTTCCGGCACTGCGACCAGGTGTCTGCTGGATGCAGCAAAACACCTTAAGTTTGCAAAGTGGTTCGGTCCGACGTCTTTTCCAGCGCTGTGCAGCAAACACTTCGAGCCGTCGCGCTTTAAGAATCGGGAATACACCACACATTTTGACTGGAAGAGAAAAGTTCTTTTCTAAAACATGACGCCATCCCAAAATTTTTTCCAGCTAGTGGGAAGTCGAAGAAGGTACCTGAAAGACGTAACGAACCTAAAGGAGCATTTGCCTAACGTGAAAAAAATCAGGTATTGTTTCAACTTTGAGGGCATGTTTATAGCTTGCACCAGGTATCACTATCTTGTGTTGGCACTGCATGCGATTCACCATGCTGGGTAATCCGAGTGGACCGTCCGCAAAGCAGCCATACAGTGTGTGCAGTCTGTGACTGTAGTTCTGTACGTAGGCATTATACCGATTAGGCACCCAGACAGAGTGTACGGGGCCAGACTACACAGTGCCCTCTCGGGTGGCACCTACTTTGAAAATTGTGAATAAAATGGAAACTAGTTTATAGAACCCTAGTTAACTGTTCATTCATACTCCACTCATCAAAAGTGACAAAAGCTATATTTTGACAAAATACCACTTCCAGGTGACTTTAAACTGTTTTTTAAATGTTATTTGTATTGTTTTTTAAGGTGATCTTCCTTTAAAATAACTTTGCAAACTCCCACAAGAGGATATGAACACCAAGCTGGCAACAACCAATCTTTCTCATACAAACATTGGGTTTAACATTTATAAATTGCACAAATTAAGAAATTTGACTAAATAACTAGACCACAATACTTATTCTAGTCATTGTGAAATCAGCGGTTTAGCTTGGTAGGATTCAAACCCCAAACCTTGTGATTGCAAGTCCTGCAGTCTAACCTGTGGACTGTGGTTGCGTTGTGGTTGCGTTTTGGTTGCGTTGTGGTTGCGTTGTGGTTGTGTTGTGGTTGTGTTGTGGTTGCGTTGTGGTTGCGTTGTGGTTGCATTGTGCACAAGGGAAGTCTATAAGGCTCTATATGACCCCCCATTCCGGCACACAAAGTACTTTTTGTCCCAGTAAAAGAAGGTTGTAAGCAGTAAAATAAATAGTTCCTGACAACAAGAAAAACAGTGCAGTGTTACGTTTTTGTTGCTAGAAGTACTCCCAAAGTTTTTCCGTTTCCACAGAGAAAATAAACTTGATCCAGCATGACATACGAATGGCATAAATAATAATACATGTAACCAATTCTTATATAACGCATTTCACAATAACCGTATCAATGCGCTTTACATTAGTGCCCTGGTCATAGGGCCAATAACATCCTTTTTAATGTTTCTTAGCTCCCTTGGGAGTATACAACCTGGGCAACAGTTTATATCGCTTCAAAGGCTTTTACATCCACAATATCAATATGAGAAGCAATTATAGTAAAGTATCTTGCTCAAGGACACAAGTGTCACGACCGGGATTCGAACCCACACTCCGGTGACTGCACCAGAACTTGAATTCGATGCTCTTAACCACTCGGCCATGACACTCTACAGCAAAAGACTTTTTCAAGTTTCACTTTCTAAACTTCCTTTTTTTCACAGATTAAGTACAAAATTTAAGTATTAGGCTCCACAATAGACCATGCAAGTTTTTGTGAACCAATTGGTTGCCACATAAATTGCTTCTAGATGTGAAGGAAACAAACTTAGCGCTGAAACAAACCCCAATGTCTGAAAACTTTTGAGACTTTCATGGTCTACTTCATAAAACACTTTAGTAGAGTATCACACTAAACATGCTAAATGTAAATGCAATAAAATTATAAAACTGAAGGTTAACCTAGCGTGTGTTTTGGCGGTCGTTGACAATAATTGTTTCAGTTTAATTGGCCATTGATTAATCACTGGCCAACGATCGAAACCATTATTGGTTGCATAAAACAACAAACCTGTGAAAATTTGGACTAAACTGGTCATCAAAGTTGCAAGAGAATAATCAAAGAAAAAACACCCTTGTTGCACAAGTTTGGGTGCTTTCAGATGCCTTATGAAAGGCGCCAGGCATTAAGTTTTTTAATTTTTGAGTGAGAACTTACTTTTTTTCTCAAAAAACGTTGTTACTTCAGGAGCCCTTTCTCACAAAGTTTTATGCTATCAACAGCTCTTCATTGCTCATTACCAGGTAAGTTTTTATGTAACAATAATTTTGAGTTATCACCAATAGTGTCCAGTGCCTTAAATGAGCTATTAATTCCACTGAATACATTTCAGTCTAAATCATCATGGTCCTATTACTCTTTGATCAAAGTCTCTTTGTCTTTGCTTTTTGTTTTTTCCTCGAATTCCATCTTGCTATTAGCCATCTCGATATCCTCCACTTTCTGTTTGTTCTTGCATTTGAAGACACACCCACCGACGACGCCTAGAATTAGACAAGCACCTACAAAGCTTCCTACAGCGATGCCCGCAATGGCACCTGCAGAGAGACCTGTGTCCGCTGCAGCTGTCGTTTGTGACGATGAGGTTGTATTGCTGTCGTCTGTCATGGTGTCATCAGTGCTGGATGTGACAGTGTCATTCGCTCCTGATGTAACTGTATTATCTTGCACGGCTGTGCTTTGTGAGCCTGCAGTAGTCTGTGAGCCTGCGTTGGTTGGTGAGCCTGCAGTAGTCTGTGAGCCTGCGTTGGTTGGTGAGCCTGCAGTAGTTTGTGAGCCTGCAGTAGTTTGTGAGCCTGCGTTGGTTTGTGAGCCTGCAGTAGTCTGTGAGCCTGCGTTGGTTTGTGAGCCTGCAGTAGTTTGTGAGCCTGCGTTGGTTTGTGAACCTGCAGTAGTCTGTGAGCCTGCGTTGGTTTGTGAGCCTGCAGTAGTTTGTGAGCCTGCGTTGGTTTGTGAGCCTGCAGTAGTTTGTGAGCCTGCGTTGGTTTGTGAGCCTGCAGTAGTCTGTGAGCCTGCGTTGGTTTGTGAGCCTGCAGTAGTTTGTGAGCCTGCGTTGGTTTGTGAGCCTGCAGTAGTTTGTGAGCCTGCATTGGTTTGTGAGCCTGCAGTAGTCTGTGAGCCTGCGTTGGTTTGTGAGCCTGCAGTAGTTTGTGAGCCTGTGTTGGTTTGTGAGCCTGCAGTAGTCTGCGAGCCTGCGTTGGTTTGTGAGGCTGCAGTAGTCTGTGAGCCTGCGTTGGTTTGTGAGCCTGCAGTAGTTTGTGAGCCTGTGTTGGTTTGTGAGCCTGCAGTAGTCTGCGAGCCTGCGTTGGTTTGTACGCCTGCAGTAGTCTGCGAGCCTGCGTTGGTTTGTGAGCCTGCATTAGTTTGTGAGGCCGTGTTAGATTGTGAGCCTGCAGTAGTTTGTGAGCCTGCGTTGGTTTGTGTGCCTGCAGTAGTCTGCGAGCCTGCGTTGGTTTGTGAGCCTGCAGTAGTTTGTGAGCCTGCGTTGGTTGGTGAGCCTGCAGTAGTCTGTGAGCCTGCGTTGGTTTGTGAGCCTGCAGTAGTCTGTGAGCCTGCGTTGGTTTGTGAGCCTGCAGTAGTTTGTGAGCCTGCAGTAGTTTGTGAGCCTGCGTTAGTTTGTGAGACTGGAGTAGTTTGTGAGCCTGCAGTAGTTTGTAAAACTGCTGTAGTTTCTAAGATTGCTGTAGTTTCAGAGCCTGCAGTAGTCTGTGAGCCTGTGTTGGTTTGTGAGCCTGCGTTGGTTTGTGAGACTGCAGTAGTTTGTGAGCCTGCGTTGGTTTGTGAGCCTGCAGTAGTTTGTGAGCCTGCAGTAGTTTGTGAGCCTGCAGTAGTTTGTGAGCCTGCAGTAGTTTGTAAAACTGCTGTAGTTTCTAAGATTGCTGTAGTTTCAGAGCCTGCAGTAGTCTGTGAGCCTGCATTGGTTTGTGAGCCTGCAGTAGTTTGTGAGCCTGCAGTAGTTTGTAAAACTGCTGTAGTTTCTGAGCCAGCTGTAGATCCCATTGTAACAAGTGCTGCTGTTGTTGCCAAAGAAAGACTGGTCAAGTTTAGAAGCACCAGTGCTGATATCAATAGAAACTTGGCCATGCTGGATAGTTTCCTGCAAACAATTGACAAAATAAACTTTAAAGGCAATGAACACTATTGGTAATTACAGCTATTAGCATAAACCTTACTTGGTAACAAGGAATGGGGAGCTGTTGTTAGTATAAAACATTATGAGAAATGGCTCCCTCCGAAGTAACTTAGTTTTCAAGAAAGAAGTAATTTTCCGAATTTGACTTTGAGACCTTAGAATTAGATTTTGAGGTCTTGAAATCAAGCATCTGAAAGTACAATTTCGTGTGACAAGTGTATTTTTTCTTTCATTATAATCTCACAAATTTGACGACCAATTGAGCTCAAATTTTCACAGGATTGTTATTTTGTGCATAACTTGAGATACACTAAGTGAGAAGACTGGTCTTTAACAATTACCTAAGCTGTCCGGTGTCTTTAAAACATCATGGGAAGAAACAAGGTAGCAAACTGTAAGCAGTTGGATGTTACTATAATGCAAACAACTATTTCTATTTTGAAATAAAAAATCCAATGTATAATGGCTTTAAACACTTACCTAAAAGATGTTCAACTCAAAGGAAATCTCAAATTTGTAGCAGGAACCGTCAAATTTAGCAGAACTCTTCTGCCACTTCTAGAGACAAAACGCCAGTCGAATTGTTCTCAACTTCATCTAGCTTATGGATGTTACTAATGACGATTAGTAAAACCAGGTGTGGCTTTTCAACCCCTTATTATTTCTCAGTTTCCATGGTTGGGCAAACAAACAAAAGATATTAAGATAAGACTCAGTGTAAAGCTTTGCAAACTTCCAAGGGCAATTAGGGTAAAACAAAACTCAAAAGTTTACTCTTACAGTGTAAAGGGACTCAGGATTGTTTGTCAGTCTAAACTTGATTTAAATATTACTGAATATGTTTTGTGACTTAGGAAAACATTGACTTCTGCTCAGCTGTCAAAGTTTTGTTTAGGTTTTTGGTTTAATTCTGAAAAGGACTCTACTTCCGGAGGAATGTACCTCACATTGGGAGAAATTGGAAAATGATAACCCACGGAAGTATCGCCTGTTTAGTGCTATCATTCATGTTGCGTAATGTTGAGCTTTTATGCACACATAAAGCTAGGAACTATAACAAATAAGTTCAGATAAAAGAATGCATTAGGGATAGTTGGTAAACAAAGGTCAATAATGGCAGTTTGATGCAGCAGTTGCTAGGAGAAAAAAAAACCCAACTTTTTTGACAATAAATGTATTTTTATCAAGAAAAAAGTAAAATGGTCAGGGTAGCTGGACATTTAGTTTCCTTCCAAAGTATCTTAAGGAAAGTAAAGGGTGAACTTCTGTTACCCTTTTTACTACCGGAAGGATTCCATGTTTTTTTAGTGTGGCTGTTTTTATATAGGGTGGGCATAAATCCCAGGGTCAATTTTGAGATTGGGCTGTTTGTTCAGGGGTGATGATTTATGTTCGCTTTTTATGGAATCCATTTCGGACTCCAGGTTGTCATGGGTTTATGTGACATTTAAACAGAGACTATTTCACCCAAAAACTTAATCAGTAGTCACAAAACATGTACATGTCAACAACCCAAAATTGTAGTTGTTTTGTGTAATTATTTTTCATAACATGCCAGTTTGCCCAAAACAAGGCTAAACAGTCGCTCTTGATAACAACACAAAGATGGAAATTTCTTAAACAATGGTATGAATTTATATTCCTCTTTAAACAGTCTAGGTTGTAGAATGGAGGAAAGCATGCATGGCAATGCCCTTTGAATTATATGAGAACCTACATTGGTGTCTCTCTGCTCACCGAATAAATGAGGAGCTTTAAAAGTAAGTTTGTCCTCTTAAAACATATAGAATGTTGAAGACACCATATCACGTTACTCGGTACTTGGTAGTTATTCTCCTTAAACTTCCCCGGGGGAACTTGACGAGGTAAGGAGGGTGTAGGTAAATTTTAAAATATTTTTTATTGTGACTGTAACTACTTTTAAAAATTTGTTGGGATTTTGAGTCTGTGGGACTGCTGCAGATTATTCCATAAGTTCAGTGTTCTTGGGAAAAAGAATTGTCTGTAGATTGAAGATGAGATACAAGGTTTTTTGTAACCCATTGTTGATGCCCTCTCTGGGGTTTGGATTCTAAAATGTGGCTGTGGTCAGCTTTGATAACTCCATTGATCATCTTATACATAGTGTATCATCAAGGCTGATGATTAAGTTTGCAGACGTCTGCTCTAGCAATACAAAGGTCGTGGGTTTGAATCCCACCCAAGCAATCTTATTGTTCTTCTTCACAGAACTCAGGAAAGTACTGGGGTACTCAGTGCTTAAAGGCAGTGGACACATTTGGTAATTAATCAAAATAATTATCAGCATAAAACCTTACTTGGTAACGAGTAATAAGGAGAGGTTGATGGTATAAAACGTTGTGAGAAACAGCTCCCTCTGGAGTGACATAGTTTTCGCGAAAGAAGTAATTTTCCAAGAACTTGATTTTGAGACTTCAGATTTAGAATTTGAGGTCTCAATATCAACCATCTAAACGCACACAACTTCATGTGACAAGTTTGTTTTTTCTTTCATTATTATCTCGCAACTTTGACAACCAATTGAGCTCAAATTTTCACAGGGTTATTTTATGCATATGTCGAGATACACTTAAGTGAGAAGACTGGTCTTTGACAATTACCAATAGTGTCCTCTGTCTTTAATCGTTGTGTGAAGCAGATGTAGACCAAAATTTGACTGGGCGGAAAATTTGTCAAAGACTGTGTATGGGCGTGAAAAAAAATCACTTTGAATGTCAGAGAAGTTTCTGCTTGGCTTGGCTTGGCTTGGTGTCACATTATGACTATTGTCCGACACTAAATACAGCTTAAAGGGAAGGTACACGTTTGGTAATTCCTCAAAACAAATAATAACTTAAAAACTGACTTAGTAAAGAGAATTGGGGAGCTGTTGATAACATAAAACATTGTGGGAAACGACTGCCTCTAAGTAACGTAGTTTTTGAGAAAGAGTTGATTTCTCACTACTTCTCACTATTTTAAAAATAATAAAAGACTTCTAGCTAGGAGTCTTTTATTCTTATCTGAAAGCACACAAATTCGTCAAACAAGGGTGTTTTTACTTCCATCATTTCCTCACAACTGTGATGACCAATTGAGCCCAAATTTTCACAGGTTTGTTATTTTATGGTTATGATGGGATACACCAAGTGAGAAGACTGGTCTTTGACAATTACCAAATGTGTACCTTCCCTTTAAAACACTCACGTCCTAGGTACAGTGAAACTTGAGGATACAAACTAATATTTTCAAGGTGATTTATTTTCATGAATTGTTCCTGATAGAACAATTCTACAATAGCAAAAAAATCAAGATAAATAACCGTTAGTTTAAAGAGAAATGACCAACATTAATGTTGTTTTAACGAATAACATGAGTTGTCATTTCAGTAATCAATGTTTACAATTCATTCAAGTTTTTATGAAAAATTTGAAATACATTAATATACAATTAATACTTGACACAATAATTAAATAACACATCACAGCAATTAGCAAAAACGTAAAATATTCTCTATAGAGTTATTATTTGATATAAAATTGGGAAATTAACAACAAAAATGGTTTTTAATCAAGAAAAATTAGCACACAACATGCACACAACAAGACCTTTCAAGATAAAAAGTACAAGGGTTGATGCTTTTCCCTCACTTTAGCCAAATGTACGATTCACAGGGCACAATTTCATAGAGCTGCTTATGCCAAAATTATTGCTTAGCAGTTTTAATGCTTAGCAGAAATGAGCAGGATACATACCAATCACAATATTGTACATGTGACAAGGTAGTTTGGCTGCTAAGCATAATTAGGTGGTGCTTAGCTAAAAAAGCATCAGTGTAAATTTTAAAGTAACGTTCCAGAATTGGTATGAAACAAAAGTTGTGAAGATCACAGATTTACATGAAACTTAAACGGTCTGATGATGATGATAGTCGAAAACATCCCTTGAAACAGTTCTGTCTGAAATTTCATATTTGATGAGAAATAAATAATCTAATGTCGCGTTTCGAGTTTATCGCTCAGTGAGCGTTTTATTCATATTTGTTTTGGCATGGATGCAATGCAAAATTTGTAATTGGTTTTTCACTATTCTCTTGTGACCCAGTCTCAAACTTTTACAGGCTTGTCAGTTATGGTGCATTGCATAAAGTGCTTACACTGCCAGCAACTTTTTTGCTAGCAAAACCAATTCTGCAATGTTCCTTTAAACAGATGCTGACAAAAATATTCTCAGATTTAACTTTAGTGAGTTAATAATTTTATACACGTGCACCTAACATTGTCCAAGTTAATAAGCTGTACAAATATAAATATTGCTGATGATGATATTAAAAATTATTTTTCTATTATTTTCAAAAAGCACCAAAAAATGATTTGTGTCGTAACACAATATTTATGCAATTAAATATTACTTTTACATAATTTGTATTTTTGCATTGCAAAACACATGATTGTTTATGAAATCGACCCCAGTGCCTTCAAATATTGTACAGGCCTTAAAGCCATTGGACACTTTCGGTAACCAGTATTGTCCAAGGCCCACACTTCGTGTATCACAACTTATATATAAAATAACAAACCTGTGAAAATTTAGACTCAGTCGGGAGAAAATAACGGGAAAACCCACCCTTGTTTCCGCATGTTTTGCCATGTCATGACATGTGTTTAAAATAAATCCGTAAATCTCGATATCGAGAATTAATGTTGCTTTAATGTTTTCTCAAAAAGTAAAGCATTTCATTGAATAATATTTCAAGAGAAGTCTTTCACCATTACCTTCTGTAAACCCTGTAAGTTATTTGTAAACCTGTGAACCTTTTTTTTTTTTTTCTGTTCCGAAAATGTCCAATGGCTTTAAACTTCGCTCTTGAAGGGGGTACACCAATTTGCCTCTGGCACCCTCTATGAGGTTGTGTACAGGAACCCTGGGCAGGGCACTTAAAGGCAGTGGACACTATTGGTAATTGTCAAAGACTAGCCTTTACAGTTGGTGTATCTCAACATGTGTATAAAATAAAAAACCTGTGAAAATTTGATCTCAATCGGTCATCGAACTTGCGAGATAATAATGAAAGAAAAAACACCCTTTTCACACGAAGTTGTGTGTGTTTAGATGGTTGATTTCGAGACCTCAAGTTCTAAACCTGAGGTCTCGAAATCAAATTCATGGAAAATTACTTCTTTCTCGAAAACAACTCCACTTCAGAGGGAGCTGTTTCTCACAATGTTTTATACCATCAACCTCTCCCCATTACTCATCACCAAGAAAGGTTTTGTACTAATAATTATTTTGAGTAATTACCAATAGTGTCCTCTGCCTTTAAGCAAAATCATAGGGCATCACAGTGATTGCTGTGAATGCTGTGAGTTGTTTTTGAGGCCTGCTCGAAGCTTTGTTTTATTAAAGCCGCTAAATCCACTGACCACTTCAAAAAACTTCTGAAAACACATCTCTTTCCTGTTTAAGCTTTTTTCTTTTTCTCATGCTTTTCTCATGCTTTTCAAACATTGTGTATGTAGCTTTTGTTGTTTTATTGTGCATTTTCAGTTTCTGTAAGCGCTGTGATCTAGTTTTCTATGGGGAGCGTTTCTAAATACCTGTTATTATTATTGTTATTATTATTATTTGTCTACGCTACACCTCAATGTACCAACAATTAATCTAGGCTTGTGGATAATTTGTGAACACATTGAAAGTTATAGAAATAGTCTTGGACTACTACTTTAGCTTATAGACGATGTGACCTATGTTTACATTCAAACCGCCCTCTGTTGACAAAACACTACATTCGTCATATTTCGCCGGGCACTGTGTTGCGTAGTCAAAGTAAGATTGCGTACACTTTCTAGCTGGCTGCCAAACCACAAAGGTTTTGCCCGGCGGTATGCGCGCGAATCATGTTATGGTTTTCGTGTGAGGTCAGAGGTCATATCGTCTATAGGATCGTGATTAACTGTACTGCCGCGGAGTCAGTTTTGAATTGATCTTAACGTTTCGACTACCTTGCTCTAGTCATCGTCAAGAGACTGATACCTCATCATCATGCAATGCCTCTACTCCTACATTGAAAGTTGCTTACAAACTGTTCTTTCATAACAGTCAATATTACGCTTCGACTGTTGCAGGTTTCAAAACCCGCACGTGAAGTTGTAAAGGATGAAATCAAAATATTTGACTGATTAAATAAAATTAAAAGTTTTTACTGTAAACACTTCAAGGCATAACAGTTTATTACAAAAATCTCTATTCTGAAATAAGTTTAAAGCCTCAACTTGAGTTCTCTTTGTACAAAAAATCATCTAACGCTAATCAAAGTACACATTAATATAAAATAATTGTCCACAGTATTTGTCGTTACGAGAGATGGTAACCATCTTTTGCAAACTTGTATATCATAGTCAAACGTTTGCTTGGAACCAATTAAAATAAGTATATACATGTACATTACATAGCATTTTGGCTGGTTATCGTAATTTTCGGATTATAAACCGCCTGGCGTATATACCACACTTGGCCAAAATATAGAAAAAAATAGTTAAGTGTCGACGTAGAAACCGCCCAGCAAATAAACCACAGTCACAAGTACACAAAGAGAGGGGGCTGTAAGAGAGGGGGGGGGGGATATTTTTTGTCCAGTGCTTGGGTGAGATTATATCCTACTACTGGTGCGCATTATTGAGAACTACGTTGCGGTGTGTTCCATTGTGCGAGGGCAAGGGTCAATCACGTTATGTGCATCAGTCTGTGCACTCAAAAAAACATGCAAGTCTCGCGCTTCTTAAAATATTTTTTTGGGACCACTTTCGTCCCACGTATTGCTTTAACGCGTGAAAGGAAACAAATTCAGGTCCCATTGTTTGAATATGCACAAAAAATTTATTTGTGAGGGTAATTAGTGAAACGTGACGAACATTGACGCAAGTGCCAGGTTTTTGAGAGAATATAAAAGAGGGAAATCCCCATCCCTGAACTCTGCTAAAGGTGGTCCTTTCTTTTTCATATAAAATTGAAATCATTGCTTTTCAATAAAGCACCAAGCTGTTTTGTGTTGGAAGCACCATGAAAAAAAGAACAAAATATGTTTGTAATGGTAAAACATTTGCCCAATCGCTCTCACGACGATTTAATTGCGACAGACATTTAACGACTTAAGTCTAGGATGACTGGAGATCTAATTATGACATTTGCGGCGAACAGTTTGAGGATAATCTGGGGTTAAGCGAGGTGAAAGGCTGTCACAGAAACCACTTCTAAACAAACCCTAACTTCCTGCCCAAACATTAAGTTTTGTTTACTTGCATGTATATTAAACGTAGAACTACATGTACTGCAATCTAGCAAGCCATATTGAGTTCAATCCATCACTATGTAGCTTCTTTAATACAGATGTTATTTGTTATTCATAAATACCCCAGACAGATTCCCTATTCCTGTTGGTGGAGAGCACGTCACGTGGGGGTGTTTAAACGGTTGATAAAGACATAGCAGGAGTTTCTTAAGACCGGCTGGATTTGCGTGTTTGGAGTGCAAGCTTATTTAGGCCATTTTACTTGTATGCAGACGCAGTACATAGCTATCAGTACCCGCGCGTAATATATTTGTACACAATAATGTACAAACCTCGAAAAATCACTCACAAAAGATTGTCACAGCTTGTCTACAGGCCTACTTGTAACATTTTATCGCTTTTTTAAACCAAAGGGCTTTTATGAATTGGAAACAAATGAGTAGCAACTCGATCTAATGCGGCTGTTTAAAACCTTGTAAGGTGGTGGTGGGCTCTTTATCGCATGGCCATGACCATGCCGGTTTTAAACGATTTTTAAAGAACTCGTAGCCACTTTTTTATTTCCTTAGTAATAATCGTTCACCAGCCGCTCTGTTGACATCGTTGGCTGTGAGGGGTGCCTGGCAGGCTCCCCAAACCCACCGATAGGGGGCAAGTTGGGATTGTAGGAATGCTGGGACATGTTGGAGTCGTAGACCTTAGCGCGGGGCCCCCTCGCTACTGAGCTTGGACCCATTTCATTAAGTTCCTCCTCCTCAAGCCGTCTTCGGGTCTCATAGTCTTGTCTCTTGAGACCGTCTTTCAGGTGACCCCAGTTGGCACTCAGACACATCATGAAGTGAATCTGCAGAAAAGTACATTATAATCAACTAAGATTTAGCAAACGGTTTGACACATTTTTTAAATGTCTTAAAGGCAGTGGACACTATCGGTAATTGTCAAATACCAATCTCCTCACTTGGTGTATCTCAACATATTCATAAAAATAACAAACCTGTGAAAATTTGAGCTCAATTGGTCGTCGAAGTTGCGAGATAATAATGAAAGATAAAACACCCTTGTCACACGAAGTTGTGTGCATTCGGATGCTTGATTTTGTGACCTCAAATTCTAAATCTGAGGTCTCGAAATCAAATTCATGGAAAATTACTTCTTTCTCAAAAACTATGTCATTTCAGAGGGAGCCAATTCTCACACTATTTTATATTATAACACCCCTTGCAAGTATTCTGCCTGCTCATTGGTTTAGAGCGCGTCACATGACATGTCTTAGTTTTGCTAGACGACGGCCGTGTGATAGTGCGTCGGTTTGCCATGCGCTAGTCCGAAGACTAGCACACGGCGTGCAGTACCCAGACGTCCGTTGTGTGTGCGAGGATGATAAATTAATAGTCTGTAACCATTTCGGATTGCACGACACTACATGCAGCACAGTAAAAGTGTTTTGCAATCTGTATTCGCGTCGTCCGTAGATTGTAGCATTCAGGTCTGTAACTTAATAATAATAGTACAGTATTCAGAAATGTTTGGGGTGTTATAAAACAAATATTGACTGCTTTTACTCGTGCAATGGTTAAAAACTATGACTCCCTCGGTGATCCCCGTAGCGTTCTATTTTCCCTCGGCTTCGCCTCGGGAAAATAGAACGCTCCGGGGATCACCTCGGGAGTCATAGTTTTAACCATAGCACTCGAAGCAGTCAATATTTGTATACTATCAACCTCTCCCCATTATTTGTTACAGAGTAAGGTTTTATGCTAATAATTATTTTGACTATTTATAAATAGTGTTCACTGCCTTTAAACTAAAACAGTGAATCCCAAATGTATATAGCACAAACTAAAAGTAAAATAAAAAGACGGAGGATAACAAAAAGATCAAAGATATTCAAGAAATTGGATGGGAATACCATTCAGAAATACATAGAAACTTTTGCTGATGAAGGGAGAGAGAAGGGGATGGGGGGGGGGGACAGGGGGGGGGACAGGGGGGGGGGCTGGTATTGAAAGGAGGCCTTCCCAGCTAGGGCAAAGTCATCAGGAAAGACAAAACATGTTGTTCCAATTGTATGTCAAGGTCTGGTTTAACAGAGCCCAATTTCATAGAGCTGCTCAAGGAAAAAATAACGCTTACAAAATTTTCTGCTAAGTAAAAATAAGAAGGACCCTACAGATCCTACATGTGACATAATACTTAACTGGTAACTTCATTCTAGTACAAGCATAGTTTTGTTTTTGGTGCTTAGCTACTCGTTGTGCTTAAGCATCTCTATGAACTTGAAAACTATTACATGAAAATTTGCATGGGGGATAAAGAATAATCTGTCTTTATTCCCTATGCAAATTTCCATTTATTAAATCATTGCGGTACCCGCTGCTTAAATATTGGATTCAAACTGCCTCTAGCTACCGGGCAAACTCGGTGGACTAGTTGGTTTAGAATTGCAAAGGTCGTGGGTTTGAACCCCACCAAAATGTGCCTGTGATTTGTTTTTACAGAGCTTGGGGGAGTATACAGTGCTAACACACATGAATGTTTTAATTGGTAAAACCGAGAAGAAGAATAATTTAAACAAAATTATTGTTTGAAAACTACTTACCAATCCTAGTATGATCAGCAAACATCCTCCAAGCTGTAAGACGAACATCAGGAAAGCCTCACCAGCCTGTTAACAAGGAGAAAGACAATTGGTTAAACTGCAGGACTTGCAATCACAAGGTTGTGGGTTCCAATCCTCCCAAGCTAAACCAATGATTTTACGACATCTATAAGTTTTATCTTCAGAGTATGCGCTAATCTTCCAATCAGATTCGCAGAATGGAGTGGTGATAAAACCTATATTGCACAGCTAACATCACTACCTGCGTCTTGTGTGTTCTATGGTTACGCGCCAAGTTTGCTTGAAGATAACTTCGTTATCACACGCGCGCTCGTGGAAATATGGAAAATATAGAGCGTCTGCATCCTGTATCCAACTCGGCATTCGGCCTTGCAGGATATGGGACGCAGAAGCGGTACATTTTTCCGTATTCCATTCGCGCTTGTATGATAACTTATAATGTTGTCTTGTTACAGAATCACAATTTATTGATTTGTGCAATTCATAATAATAGATTTTAAACCAATGTTTGTATGAAAGAGATTGGCTGTTGCCAGCCTGGTGTTTATATCCCCTGTGGGCATGGTGGGGGTTTGTCAAGTTTCCTTGACGGGAAGAGTATTATCATACATGTTTTGCCACATATTCTCATCATTTTACTGTCCAAAGGCCATTACTATGAGATATTCTCTTAGCTTTTCCCCTCATACTGCTACATTGGAACTCCCATCATGGGGTGCATTATAACCAATACCTGTTTCGATTGAACTTGCCATCAGTTAACCACTGGATAGTGATCGAAACAGATGTTGTCGAAACCGCCAAAATGCACCCCTGTGTCAGTTTAACCTGTAATTTTTAGTTGGTGGTCAAAAGGTTTGTGACAAGCATTTTGTTCAACTTTCTCCAGTTTGTACCATTGTGCCACACACAATCACTCAGAATAAGCCATTTTGCGAAATAGATTTGAATATTGTATGGTACAGTGACGTGCTTGATCACAAATTACCACTTAAATTTAAATTCCAAAGACTATCGAGACAGTTGCTATGTCACATGATTAGGGGCAAGAGTTTGCTTAGTTATGTAAGAGATGGTGAACATTATACCTGATTCAGAATGGATGTGTATGGCACAATGGTACCAGGGTCTGCTCATCTGAAAGTTGCTATACAAAACCTTGCTCCAAACCATTTGGCATAAGTAGCAACTGTCTCTATAGTCTGACGAGGAATTCAAATGTAAGCGGTGACTTGGGACAATTAAAGCGAGTCGATGTACCAGATATTCAAATCTAACTCGCAAATGGCTTATTGGTGTGCGTTGGTGTTCTCTGCCATATCTACGCAAAAGCTTGCCCAAACCATGTGACCAAGCAACTATTTCTCGTCTAAGAAATAAAAATTTAAGTGGGCAATTGCATTTTAGAGCAAGTCATTGTACCAGACAATATTCAAATATAGCTGCCTGTGACAGTGGATCCATACTTTTAAAATTACCTCACAAAGGAACAAGACTGAAAATTAAAGCCACTGCCCACTTGACACTATTGGTAATTGTCAAAGACCAGTCTTCTCACTTGGTGTATCTCAACATATGCATAAGATAACAACCTGTGAAAATTTGAGCTCAATCTTGTCACACGAAGTTGTGTGCTTTCAAATGCTTGATTTTGAGACCTCAAATTCTAAATGTGAGGTCTCGAAATCAAATGTGGGAAAGTTAATTTTTCTAGAAAATTATGTTACTTCAGAGGGAGCCGTTTCTCACAATGTTTTATACAGCTCCCCGTTGTTACCAGTTAAGGTTTTATGCAAATTCTTTTGAGTAATTACCAATAGTGTCCACTGCCATTAAGACTACACTATTAACTGTACACCAAACTCACTCTTTCTCCAAAGGTTTTTAAATTAACTCCGCAGATATCTGTGTTGTTTGTATCACTTGGTAAATTCACAAAGCCTGCAAGGAAAAAGGAAACAAATATATTTTAAAAGTCTGAAAGTTTCTCTAGTGAATCAAGCTATTAAGTAATCCCACCGAGCAAAGTTTCAAATCTTACATAAATAATAATAAGAATAATAATAAAAGGCCTTTGTAATGCACCATATCAATCTTCAGTGTTGGTAGATACAGGCGCTATACTTCGATATTATTATTGTTACTATTATTAGATGTTCCAGGCAAAGAGAACCAAAGACAATATTAACAAAACTCTACGTGCACATAATCTGTTCCGTCCCAACTTGATAATCGTCCCAACTATAGTTGGGACTGGTCCCAACTTGAGTGTTTAAGTTGGGGCGTCCCAACTGTAGTTGGGAGTTCACATAGAGCTCAACAGTACATTTTATTTGGTAGAGATGGTCTCAACTATAGTTAGGGCAGTCATTGGTACAGTTAGGACAGTCGTTACTCTAGTTGGGACCCCCAGTCCCAACTGTAGTAATAACTTGACTTCGCTTGTTCATTGTATTGGCCCCTAGGCATGTTTATTTGTTTGATGCCCACAAGTTCATCTCTATTTGTACAAGTAGGCTCAAACTGTAACACTGTAATTTTCAACATAAAACTATATTAAGAATTTCTTGAGAATACTTAATTTACCCATTCAACAAACCCTTCTACTACGCAACGCCACGCTCCAGCCACAAAAGTACCGTCCCTTAAACTACACTGCTAAACAATTACCAACTCGATTGCTAAACAATTAACAACTTGATTTGAAGACTAGCTCACACCACGAGGCTGTGCACACACGTCAACCACCACCACACAGCATGCAGCAGAAAACAACCCTGGTACCCTGCAACGCACTGGTACCCTGCATTACTGTCCCAACTATAGTTGGGACGCCCCAACTTTAACACTCAAGTTGGGACCAGTCCCAACTATAGTTGGGACGATTATCAAGTTGGGGCGTATGAGAGAAAATAACAATTCGGAATAACATTCAATAGTTACTTAACCAATGGAAAGCAACAAAACTATGAATAGATGGATTGCACATGATGTCACTAACCACCATCTTTGATGAAACCTGCACACGTGAAACCCTGGTGAAAGGCTATCATTGGCTGAGAGTTATGCGCAGCACGCGTGCACTTTGCCATTGTTTATCATCAAATATGGCGGTCAAAGACGAAATGTACTATTAAGGAAATACATCTTTAAAAAAGTTAGTTTTTGAAACTTTGAGTAACTTTGAAAGCTGCATTAAAATTGCATAAATTAGTGTGAAAACAACCTACCGTACTGTTCCAAACTCACGCAGACAGTGCCATTAATAGGGGTACTCAATGTCATTGTGTACTGGCTGACCATGTAAGTAAAGATAACTGGTATGGCAGATGCACCACCTACAACAAGCCATATGAAAGTCACGATGTACGCAACATAAAGAGCCTAGAGTATAGATACAGAGAGAGAGGGTGTTAGTAGCTTAGTAGAGTTGAAGAGGGTTAGGCTAACTAGACCAAAATACTACACTTTCAATCATGGAGGATTAAGAAGAATCTCAAACTGGCAATGAGGTAAATAGTGCACCTTTAATTCTTCTAAGGCACTTTGATTGATTAAGAGAGGGACCTATTATTTAAAGATCGGGGTTCTTCTTTGACCTAGCTGGGGTTATATCTAAAGTAGAGCCACGTAGCAGAGAACTACTTATGAGAAGCCATGTTTTAATCACACTGTAAACAGCGCCCTCTGTTAGCGGGTATAAACACAGATATTGTTACACCTATGTCCCCTCTTCTGGTCACTCACCTCACAGGCTCGAGGGGGATAGACATGCACTATTTTGTCAATTTTTCTCAAATATACTGCATCAAGTGTAAAACAAACATGGGCTGATGGTGGGTTTAAAATACCCCAGAAAATTTACTGTTTTTTTTATTTCCGGGAATCGGCTTATCAATTAGTGTGAACCTGGCTTTTGTGGCTACATGTATACCGTCACCTTGAAAAACAAATTTTATGTTTTAATACAGAACACTTACATAATGCACACAGCTGTTCTGGTTGTCTGCATTGCTTTTAGGCCTGACGTAATCAGGCACATAATCTAAGCGGTTAGTATTCCCCATAGTAAATTTGTTTTAGTGACAGAATGCAAAATAGGAAAGGAAAGATATGTACTTGATAATAAGGAGAACGTATTTGTCCCACTTGAAAGTCAGTGCTTAAGAAACAGGATAGTTTGAGCTGTTAGGACACCCAAAGTTTGGTTAGTGGAGAAAATAACTTGAATAATTTCAGGTTCACGATGTTTTCAACACTTTCAGGAAGAAGTAGTAAGCTCTGAAAGGAGTCTGTTGGTTGAAAAACAAAAGGCTGCTTCAAGCTCAGTTCGTACTTCCTGCGAATGCAAATAATTCGCAGGGGTTGAGCTGTGCTCAACTTTTGCGAAATGTATGCAGCGAAAACATACTTGTGATGTCAAATTCACGTCAAATTTGCTTCGCATTCACAGGAAATATAAACAGGGCTTGATGCAAAAGTGTAATCGGCTGGAAAGGAGATAATGTTACCGTTCCTCTAAAACCTACACCCCATGCACCCAGTGAAGCTGGTGTCTCCACAAGTTCCCAAACAAAAAACAGTATTTGACTCTATACCTACCAGGCTGGTACAGCCCATTCCTCCGCAGCACACGCTCCTGTTGTCGTAAACTTGAATTTTACTTTGTTTGGTCGATAGGTAGCCAAACAAAACGTACAGCAACGCAAAGAAAACCATTACTGGTGTTAACACGTAGACAGTCAGTTTAAGGTAGTCAATTCTGGAGAGCATAACAAAGAAAAGAAAAGATGTAAAATGCTGAAAAGCTGGTTCTTATCTGGTTTGTTACATTATTTTACAAAAATAATAATAATAAAAGACCGTTTTTGTTTATAGCGCTCGAGGGGTGTCTCAAAGCGCTTCCAACATTATTACCCCTGGGGAGTACACAGCCTGTGCGCAATATATGCGCTACTCAGCTAAACCAATCACAAGAACCATCTCTGCCCTCACAGGTGTCGTGGCCGAGCGGTTAAGAACTCCGAATTCAAGCTCTGCTGATTCTGTTCAGCAGAGTGTGAGTTCGAATCCCGGTCGTGACACTTGTGTCCCTGAGCAAGACACATAACTGTTATTGCTTCTCTCCACCCAGGGGTAAATGGGTACCTATGAGGACAGAGATGGTTCTTGTGATTGATTTAGCCGAGTAGCTTATATTTGTTGCACGAGGCTGTATGCTCCCCAGGGAGCTGAGATGGTTTAAGGAGTGAATTAAGGTCCAGTGAAGCGCTTTGAGACACCCGTAGGGAGTGAAAAAGCGCTATATAACAACCTCAATATTATTGTTATTATTATTATTACCAATTAACCCCTAGGTGGAGAGAAGCAACTATAGTGAAGTGTCTTGCTCAATCTCGTAGGCTAACTTTCATTGTGGTACAGTGATACAAATTCTTCCGTATTAACTGAAAAGAGTTTTCACAAGACAACAAGTCTTGTAGCTAAAATGAGACCTATAATATTTCGTTGTGTTTTGTGGCGTGACATGGCTGAGCGTTCAAGTGAACTGAGCTCAAGCTCTGGTGTTTCTGATCAGCGGAGCCTTGGTTCAAGTCCAAGTCACGACACTTGTGTCCTTTCGCTAACCGCTGATTTCACAATGACCAGAATAAATATTTTCGTCTAGTTAATGAACCACAATTTCTTGATTTGTGTAATGTTCATAATCAAAGACGATAATTCAATGTTTGTATGAAGGATTGGCTGTTGCTAGCTTGGTGTTTTTTAATATCCCTTTTGTGGGAGTTTGCCGAGTTCCCTTGAATGGATCGATCAGTCTTGAAAACAAACAAACAACGCAACACAGCCATTTGTGATTCGTCCTTCGGACAGGATGTAAAGCCATCGGTCCTGCGTATTTTGTAATGCACATAAACAAAAAAACAGTACACTTATTGTTAGGAGAAGGGGTTTGCCTGTTGAGTTTTCTGGTATGGTTGGCTGCAGATTGCACAACAGCACCTTGTAATCGGTTAGTGATAATATGAGGGACGCGTTGCCTCTGATCGGGCGAGTTGGTCAATGAAATGTGTTTGAAACTGTTTGTAATGAAATGCAAATGGTTAGAAAGATGTTTTTTAAGTAGAATAGGGCCTAGTGATCCACACAAAAAAGCCTTAAAATTGCGCTGTTTTCCTTTCATTTTGCTAACTGAAATAGCAAACTGAAGATCACGTCTCATAAGGAAAACAGTCCAATTTCATAATTTTTGTTCCTAATAGAGAGTTTCTTACATGGGTGTGGCAAGTTTAGCGATACCCGTCAAAGCAAACATCTCTTCAGTGCTGTTGAGTGCCGTGAGACACGATCCACAGAATAAACCAGCTCCAAGATACACCAGAATAGAGGCCACTATTGACCCATAAGGAATATACCTTGCTGACCCACAACAACCTGGACAAAATAAATAAAAAATAATAAAAATGTTAAAATCAAAAATTCACTGAGCAATCTCGGTGGTCTAGTTGGTATGACACTGCTCTAAAATTGCAAAAGTTATGGGTTTGAATCCAACCCGGGATAAATTTGTTCTTTAGATATTTATTTCTTTTTGTTCTTTTTATATATTATTCACCGCTGAGTAGATTTTAAGGAGTTTTCAGGAGACTTCAAAGTTCTGAAAATTACTGTCCTGGTTTTTAAAGGCAGTGGACACTATTGGTAGTTACTCAAAATAATTATTAACATAAAACCTTTCTTGGTGACGAGTAATGGGGAGAGGTTGATGGTATAAACATTGTGGGAAACGGCTCCCTCTGAAGTGCCGTGATTTTCGAGAAAGAAGAAATTTTCCATGAATTTGATTTTGAGACCTCAAGTTTAGAACTTGAGGTCTCGAAATCAACCGTCTTAACGCACACAACTTTGTGTGACAAGGGTGTTTTTTTTTTTCATTATTATCTCGCAAGTTCGACGACTGAATGAGCTCAAATTTTCACAGGTTTGTTATTTTTATGCATATGGTGAGATACACTCAACTGTGAAGGCTAGTCGTTGACAATTACCAAAAGTGTCCACTGGCTTTAAGGTTTTTTCGGGAGACTAGCTAAGTTCTGAAAATTACTATCCTGCTTTTTAACTACTACTTTGGCAGAAGGTATAGAATTGGCTGGGACTACTACTTTAACTAATAGGGTTGTTAATAACTGCACTACCAAGAAGTAAGTTCTTAAATTGGTCTCTATTCATTAAAAATTCATTAAAAGGATGATTGGTTTTAAATGAGGAAACCTTGAAAAGAATAGAAAACTATGTTCCCAATCTCCAGAGTAGATGTCTAATGTCAGGGGTCGAAATTAAGTGTATTTTCATGGTAGTCAGCAGGGCTAGTAACCAAGAATTTTTAGTAGCCCTGATGTGATTTTGGTAGCCTGAAAGACACATTATGTCTCGCGTCACAGCTCAAACTTTACTATACACCATAGCACAGTCCTTTATTGTTTGTGATGATGGTTTTTGCATTAATTTTCCACTTGCCCGTCGGGCTATCAAACTGGGAAAATGAGTAGCCCGGCTGTAAATCTGGTAGTCCCGGGCTAGCGGGCTAGTGGTAATTAAGACCCCTGAATGTGGATGGTCTCGGGTTCAAATCCAATCTGAGGGGAAGTCTCAATACACAGTGCATAAACTTAGCTCAGAAACTGGTGATCAAATTACTCTCTGAACACCATTGTGGCAAAGAATAAAATTTTCCTTTAAATTCTTACAAAAATTATCAACAAATTTTATTATCAAGTAAGGATTGTTTTTTCAAAGTTTGCTTTTTAAGTGAAAAGAGTAGAGCACATTCCACACAAGAGAGAAAACTAACACTTCAGCATGTTCAGGAGTGTCATTTGGTATTTTTAGCATTGGGTTCTTTTACATGCATTACACAACACATGGGACCGACTGCTTCTGGCTCAATCCCTCGCCATAGGCCCTTAGATGTGTACATCTAGATAATAATTTTTTTATGTAAAATAAAATCCATTAGCGATTTGATGATATCGTATTCATCACACACACAACTGCATCATAATGGCTCTGTTATATTGGTTAACTGTAGAAAATGACCCAAGGGGATTCAAAATAAATTAGCCAAACTGATATACATGACATGGAGCATAACAACATCTTCTGTTATGACTGCATGTGATTAACACCGACGATATCTGATCAATTGTGTGTATAGTTGTAATAATTTCACATAACGATTTTCCTGAAATAAAATTCATACATTGTTCATTGAGCATGAACAATAATCGGTCCTTACAAAAATACAGGAACATTTTATTTAGAACAAGGGCCGACTTACATTGTTAATTGGTGTAGACATTAGGCCTGGGCGAATTATTCGAATATCCGATTAATGGCGAATAGGTTTTCCTATCCGTAACCGCGAATGCCTTTTTTTTCTTAACCGGATATCTCCATAGGGCGCGAATACCTACATGTATTTACAAACCGGATAATTCTGTAATTACAACGAGTAACCGGATATTCTTTAACTATCCGAATATCCGCGGACGTCAAGCACAACTGATATGAATGTTTTGTCTGAATCCTTATGAAACTTCTATTAAGACAGCATAAAACAGCAGAAATTAAGTATTTAACTATGCTCACCTCCGTGAAGAGTTAAAACAATGACATTTCTGACGTAACTTGTTCAAAGATTACAAAAGTTTTCCTTCACGTAGAGTCAATCACGATCAAAAGAAAAAGCAAATCGCCATCTTTAAATTAGATCCGGTCATTTTTATGAATGAACCCGAGTGACACTGTCTTAAACTAATATCAATCCGCCCATAAGATCTCATTCACAAACGAACAGCGCCCTCTAGTGGCAAAAAAACTATTCGAATATCCGGTTAATTTCGGATAGTTGGCCAGCGGTATCCGAATAACAAAATTTCACTATTCGCCAAGCACTAGTAGACATTAATAATGCAATTTCCTAGCACAAGGAATCGTTAATCAGTGTATAAAATAGGAGAAAAATCTTCCTTCAGGCAAATTCAAACCTTAATAATGGAACTGCCGTTGATTTTCACAAAACTCTTCCCAACTTAAGACTAACCTTAGGACTTAGGACGAGTCCCAACCCTGCATTGTAGCATGCAGACCTTAAGATTAATTTTAAGTTACTCGAGTTACTCGTCCTAACTCAAGATAAGACGAGTCCTAACTCTTTGTGAAATCGACGGCTGGGTTCTTCTATCTGTCTATAGTGCTTTATCATACAACCCTACGGTGAATGAAAATGCTCATTATTGTCAATCAACAGGATAAACAGCTGTGTTTTTAATTATGAGACCCATTCTAAACTTTCTTTACACTCAGTCTCGCAACATTTTTCTTTCTTTGAGGCTGTATAATAAAATGAATAGATTGGTTTTTTTTCATACAAAATAAAACAAATAGCCCTATAATAAAACAATTTAAAAATACATTTGAATTTATTTTTTCTAGATTGCACCTCAGAGCCCCTTTGTAAAACTCCTGTATCATTCTTCCCATGCATATAAACTATCAGCCAATTAATAAACCAAAATGCAGCCGAAATGCAAACAAAGACACATTTGTGTATTCTTATTTTTGTTTTTTACTTCAGATCAAATTCACAAAAATCTTCAAGATAACAACCATAGAATGACCCAGATTGGATAGTAGGGATTTTCCGAGGACTTGCATTTAGACCAAACTTCAAAAGTTTGGGTCCAGAAAGCCCCCCCCCCCACAGTTTTGGACAATCCTGGGGATGCCCCTGTCTGATAAGAAACAAACATTTTACAATTCAAATGTATAAATAATAGTTTAAAAGGCACTTTTCCATCAAGATCAAAATAGTCAATTGTATTTCCTGATTCAAATAAGCATACCTGCCTCTCTCACAAACATTGTTAAAGGGAAGGTACACATTGTTTTTTTTTTATACTCAAAACAAATATTAACTTAAAAACTGACTTGGTAACGAGCATTGGAGAGCTGTTAAAACATTGTGGGAAACGACTCCCTCTGAAGTAACGCGGTTTTTGAGAAGGAGGTAATTTCTCACTAAAATAATAAAAGACTTCTAGCTAGAAGTCCTTATTCCTATCTGAAAGTACGTGACAAATTCATCCAACAAGGGTGTTTTTTCTTTCATCATTTTCTGGCAACTTCGATGACCAATTGAGCTCAAATTGTCACAGGCTTGTTATTTTATGCTTATGATGGGATACACCAAGTGAGGACACTGGTCTTTGACAATTACCAAACGTGTTCAATGCCTTTGACACAAGGATGCAATATCACACCTGTGTTTTAATTATGCGCTGCAGCCTTATTTCATGCCATGCCGTAAAAGCAGCTGACTTGTTTTATATGTTCTTTACAAACTGGGTGTGTCCCATGTGTTTGTTTGCCATCCTCGTTAAAAGATCTCGCTCGTTCACACAAGGGACACTTATCACAACCATGCCGGCCGTAAAACAAACACTTCAAGCCCTCATGATTAATTAACTTTAATTCATAGTATATGACTGGTATTGTGCATTTTACAATTCAGAAAGAAAATACATACATGTACCAATTAAAAAAACAACAAAATGCTCAAATTAGCATAGGCTGTGTCGGATTTATTTATTTTTGAAGTGGATTTGAGGGATGTTTGTAAATGTATTTCTGCAAAACTGTGTTTTTAGTTAACAGCTGACTTGCCAGAGTAGTATTGTTTTTTCCCTCATTGTTGATAAATATAAGCTCTGTATACTCAGTACTTTCTTGAATTCTGTGAACAAAAATCATCTGAGGCATATTATTACTTGGGTGAGATTCAAACCCATGACCTTTAAATTTTTAACATCTATGAAAACTTATAAGAAATAATCGCTCAGGCTGTGTTCCAATAGGTGGCTATAGATATGGCTACGGCTGCATCGCCGTGATTAATACATTAAAGCCATTGGACACTTTCCGTACAGAATAAAAAAATAAAGGTTCACTTTACAAATAACTTACAGGGTTTACAGAAGGTAATGGTGAAAGACTTACTCTTGAAATATTATTCCATGAAATGCTTCACTTTTTGAGAAAACATTAAAACAATATCAATTCTCGTTATGGAGAATTACGGATTCATTTTAAAACACATGTCATGACACTGCGAAACGTGCGGAAACAAGGGTGGGTTTTCCCATTTTTTTCTCCCGACTCCGATGACCGATTGAGCCTAAATTTTCACAGGTTTGTTATTTTATATAAGTTGTGATACACGAAGTGTGGGCCTTTGATAATACTGTTTACCGAAAGTGTCCAATGGCTTTAAAGCATAGGCTGCCCTTAGCAACACACTTAGATACAGCCATAGCCAGTAGCCGCTAATTCAGACAGGATCCTCGGATTATAACAGCTGATTGGAATGGGAACCCTATTACTTCACTCTTGACACATAGCATGTGGTAATTATCAGTTGGTTTTAAAGGGAGGGTACAACGTTGTCAATTATTCCAAAAAATTGATGACCATAAAAATGTACAATTTTTGTAAATAACACTGAAGAGCTGTTGATAATTGCTCAACAATTTACTTTGAGGTAATATAGTTTTAGAGAAACTGTAATTTTTCACCAACAAAGTCAATTTGAATCTGAGAAAGACTTCAGGCATGAAGCCTTCTGCAGGCATCTGAAAGCACACAATTATGTGCAACAAACTTTGGGTGGTTTTACTTTCATTATTTTCTTGAAACTTTGATGAAAAATTGAGCCAAAATATGAACATCCACCTTAGTTTATCCATACGTGTATGTTGGAATACACCAAGTGAGGATACTTGTCTTTGACAAATAACCATTCCAAGTTTACCCTTCCTTTGAAGACAGTGGACACTATTGGTAATATTGATGTCAAAGATCGGTCTTCTCACTTGATGTATCTCAACATATGCATGAAGTAACAAACCTGTGAAAATTTGAGCTCAATTGGTCATCGAAGTGATATAATAATGAAAGAAAAAACACCCTTGTCACATGAAGTTGTATGCTTTCAGATACTTGATTTTGAGACCTCAAGTTCTAAATCTGAGGTCTCGAAATAAAATTTGTGGAGGATTACCTCTTTCTGGAAAACTATGTCACTTCACAGGGAGCCGTTTCTCACAATGTTTTATACTATCAACAGCTCCCCATACTCGTTACCAAGTAAGGTTTTGTGCTTATTATTTTGAGTAATTACCGATAGTGTCCACTGCGTTTAAAGGGGCACTTCAATGGAGAAATTGCCAACTATCTGCTGGGCAGTGTGCCTCTATTGCCCTTGTGAAGTATCAGGGCCCAATTTCATAGAGCTGCTAAGCATGAAAATTTGCTTAGCATGGAATTTCTTCCTCAAGTGATAAAAACAGGATTACCAACCAAATTTCCATTTGTTGCATATTGTTTGTTACTGGTATTCAGCTGATGTTTGCTTATCCTGAATATCATGTGGAAATTTGATTGGTAATCCTGTTTTCATCAAGGAAGAAATGTCATGCTTAGCAAATTGTTGTGCTTAGCAGCTCTATGAAATTGGGCCCAGGACTGGAGTAGAAACTAGGAACCCTCAAATAGTTGTACGAAGTCATAAAACACTTGGATATGATCCAATTTGAATCAATCATCAACGACAAAAATGAGACACCCCCCCCCACAAGGTACAAATGTCAGACCTGCAAATATGCAAAAAATATGAAGGAAATTGTCAACCCCACTCATTTTTGTGCAGCGTTTTTTTGTTTGTTTTCTGCGGTGCCTTTCAATTGAATACTCTAAAAGAGTGGACAGTCTCGTCAATATATGCTGGACACCAACAATACAACCCCAGAGGTTCCAAAATAAATTGCTAATTCATGCACAGTAACAGAAGTGTACCTCTACACTTGAATAATTTATAAACGGTTTTTTTTGTGTGTAAATTTCTGCATAATTTTGTAACTGTTCAATCAGTCATCTTATATTACTAGTTAACTGCCAGGTCAGTCTAATTATGTGCATTTTGCTCCTATTAGGACTAAGGTCGTTAGTGCAATTTGTTTTGGGTTTCGTGAAATTGCTTTTGCATATTATTATGAAGTTCCTAGTAAATGTTTTTTTTTGTTCAAGCTGGTCTCCAAAGTATTTGTTTAGCAAAAAGAAACATTCATATTCTATAATTATGGAAAGGTTTGCGTTAACACCATGTATTGACTATCTCTAATGAATTGGGGTGGTTCATATTGTACATTAATACAATTATATCTTGATTTTCAACTTTTGTTTTTCAAATTGAATGCATTTTTCATTTTTATGACCTTTTGATCATTGCGCATATGGAATTTGCAGTTTATGACCTTATAGCACTGAGATGACGATTTATGACTTATTGTTGAACGTGATCGTTGATTCTGTTTTATCACTAATACATGTACTACACAATACAGGCTCATAAACTCTATATAAAGGGTATGTACATGTATAACAATTATCATTTAGACTATATGCAGGTTATCAGAGAATATCACGTACAGTAGCTTATACTTATACTAAATTGTGTAAGGTATCAACACAGCCACAACCATATGGGTACACTTTCAAAATGAACAAATCAGATAAATATTAGAGTATCTCTTTGCAGATCTTATAAGCCTATTATAGGACAAACCCAAACACTTTTTATTCATCAATGACTTGTTTTTAAAACTTAATTAACACAGTGATAACTGCATATATCAATGGTTTTCAAAATGGACACTAAAACAAAATGTGTACCAATACTCAGGCCTAGATTTATACGCAGCCCATGGAGGCCACGGGCCCCGTGTTGCCCCTAGCCTGGGCCTTGGTGCCCCTTCAAAAGTTCCCCTTTCCTAATTTAGTAAGTCGTCCTAACTCAAGATAAGACTAGTCTTAACTTTTTGTGAAATCCACCCCTAAAAGGCTGTCCAATCACAAACAAATTTCAACAAATACACCGCCCATCATATTATTAATAAAATAAATTACTCACCCATGCTGGTTAATTTCTGTAAATCCTTCAGAAATTAAGTGAATGATATTTCTCCGCTGGCTTTGCCGCTACCCTGCTTCTTGCTTTAGTCCCTCTCAGGTTCTATTCCGACAACGACGATCATGCTGATTATAACATGGGTGTTCCCGAACCTGGAAGTGATCTTTGGAACTGCACACAAAGCTGGGTGACGAGGAGCTACAAAACACACAAACAAACACAACACCTATCAGTAACACTGGCTGAATAAAGAACTGCATTGTTCTTTCATTGCAGAGAAATGGCTGTGGGTTTCACTGGTATTTATCGTATTATCGTATGGACAGGTTTTCTGATAGGATCGAATGTAATCCCACAATGTTGAGTCAACAGTTTATAATTCTTGTTTGAATTACTAGGTTCTATTTTTCTGTTCAGTGCAATGGATGAACTTTTAATTAATTAATGAGTTGTTTTGAAATTGAACTCTCGGAGGAAACCATTAAGGAGGATTATCTATGGGTTTCCTGCAAATGACTTGTCAAATACCTAACTTGTAAATTGGTTTCTCCTGGTACAATGTCCCCCACAAAAAAAATTGTAAAAAACCCTGATATTAATTATGCAAAAACAAACAAATAAATTAATTAAAAACCATCTAGCCAACACACATTCTCCCCAACAAACAAACAAACACCCCAAGCAAAAAAAACAAAAACAATATTAATATATTAATTGATAGACCAAGCTATGTAATAATAACATGAATAATGACAAAAACATATTGACCAAATAAATAAAAATAAAAAATGAATTTCAATGACAGTGGAATAGTATACTCAAATGTCACTGCATGTTTGTTTACAATTTACCCCCCACCTGCCAAAATACCCGAATACCAATGAGCACTGCAGTTATAAATCCACTGGTCTCATACTAACAGTCTCTTAGCAATAACAACATCAAATCTCCATTTGATGCTGTCTCGACCAGTAACTAAGATTGACAGCCCCCCCCCCTCCTCACATGCAAAGTTAATTTCACAGTGTTGTGAACACACAAAAAACATATGTGAGTTAAAGACCCGGACACTATTGGTAGTTGTCAAAGAGGTTGGTCGCCTTCTCACTTGGTGTATCTCAACATATGCATAAAATAACAAACCTGTGAAAATTTGAGCTCAATTGGTCGTTGATACTGTAGTAATGAAAGAAAAATAACCGTTGTCACACGAAGTTGTGTGCGTTTAGATGGTTGATTTTGAGACCTTAAATTCTAAATCTGAGGTCTCTAAATCAAATTCGTGGAAAACTACTTCTTTTTTTGAAAACTATGGCACTTCCGAGGGAGCCATGTCTCACAATTTTTTATACTATCAACCTCTCCCCATTACTTGTCACCAAGTAAGGTTTTATGCTAATAATTATTTTGAGTAATTACCAATAGTGTCCACTGCCTTTAATCACGACTTTATTAAATCCGTGTTTCTGCAATCCTTACATCACAACGTGTGACCATGGAGGTAGAAATCCTACCTCCGAGGTGAAACGTGTGATCCTTCTAATGAGAGGTTCGGCTTGCTGTAATTAAAAATGGCCGACAGAGTCTACTGCATTCTATAATTAAATGAGTTGATTAATTCTGACCGGGCTTTCAAGGGAAGGAGTGACCTGGCATGCTTGGCATTTGGTTGTTTGCTTGCCACTTTAATTAACTTTAAACACAAGTGTTAGAGCATTGTATTGTTTGTTTGGTGATCAGTTAGTTTAAACCAACACAATTTCAGCTGATCCAATGTGGACCAACTGCTGCTGCTCCAAGTCAACGTTTTACAAAGGTGATTCACAATCCAGGGATACTACTTGGAATTGTCATGAAAGATCTACCAGTACAAAGACAATCGTCACATTTTAAAGATGCTATGTCAGATTTTTGGCCCCAAACATTAAAAAATAGATTTTTTTGAGTGAATGGTATTTCAAAGAGTATCACCTGCTCTAACAAAAAAAAGTTTAACTTTTACTTTTAATGGTCAGGAACCATGACAAAAGTTTACAACGTTTCTTATATAACACATAAGAATTGGTCACGTGATATGTTGTCAGGATCCGACAAAAACTAATTTTGAGCACTTTATTTCACTGCTACTAATAATTGGCGGACTTTTTCGAGCAATGGCTCAAATGAAAGCTTGTAACTTTCTCGACCCCCATCAAAATACCCATTGAATTTTAAATCAAAATTTTGGGGTCAAATCGGCAAAAAATCTGACATAGCATCTTTAACTGCCAGCAAGGTCACCTTGGCAAAATACAATTGATATTTAAGGGGCTCCATGGTTAAACTCATCTTCCAAACGCCATAATTTATAGAGCTTTTATGAAAGTGGGAAACTCTTCTTGACTTTTTAACTGGCAAAAAAATTCCCTTTAAAATAAACAGACCAAATTTTTGTTCTCATGTCTGATGACGTCATGTTTCAAATAAAATTACCCAATCAAATAAACTCACTGATTCCAACCATTTTATTTAGAGGTTAGACATGTTAGAGACTTGATTTTGTTCCCCCACTTTCATGAGGTGTCTAATCTAAAAGAAATGAGTGCACCATAAAACTGATTTCAACCTGTGTCTCCCTCAGTATGAGTCAGGTCAAACAAAGTGAAAATAGTTTCTAGAGTATAACTTCATTTTAGAGGGAAATATTTCACAAATAATAATGGTTCAAAAATAAACTTCTTAATCAGTGAGCAGTCAACTAGGTATTTTTGCATCCTTCCATAATATTCTGGGTGCTCTTAACACAGTGTCCACAGATTTATCATTAAGCTTAAAAAGTTTGAAGATAATGATAGTAGAAAACTTCCCTCAAAATTTTACTTTCTGAGGTGCTGTAGTTTTTGAGAAATGAGTAAAACAATGTCGCAAAAATTAGTTTAGTCTCAGTTTTAGCATGTAAAAACGTTTAACAAGTTATGGTATTTTACCATACATCAGTATACCATAAACTGATTAATGCGTTTTACATGCAAAATAATTTTGGCCTCACTGACAGACTGAGACGAAAATTATTTTCATGACATTATTTGTTTAACCCGTTTTCAAAAAGCTACAGCACCTCAGCAAGTAATATTTTAAGGGAAGCTTTCTACCATCATTATCTTTAAACCGAGTAAGTTTAATGTAGTGTTTAAAAAAGTACTGTATCTAGACGATGTGACCTCATGATTCGCACGCATACCACCGGGCAAAACCTGTTTTGGCAGCCACCTAGAAAGTGTATGCAATTTTACCATGACGACATGTCTTTTTGCCAGGCGAAACATGACGTATACAGTGTTTTTTCAACAGAGCCAGTTTAAATGTAAACATAGGTCACATCGTCTATATACATAAACCCCTTACACAGGCTTGTCACGAATGTAAAATATTGTTTGTTTGTATAAAAAAACAAGTCTGTGTTTACAACATTAGGACATATATTAGAACCTTGCTGCAATAAAAAAAGTTTGTTTAGTTTTGAGTTTTGGAATAAGGTTACAATTTGTTCAGTGTCTGCACAGGGAGGCAAAAGCTTTGAGTGTGGTACTCGCAGTGCCTACTTTATGGAGGCTGTTGAAATCACAAGAAGGCTACTCATGACCTTTTGCAAACTGGGTTCTGAACTAGCCACTTGAAATGATTGACAAAATTAATAAATCATCTTGACATTTTCAAAGTTGTAAGCACAAAATGTTTCCATTCTGGGTTTATTGTGTGAAATTTGAGGTATTTAAAGGCAGTGGACACTATTGGTAATTACTGAAAATATTTATTAGCATAAATGACGTACATTAGCATTGTGACGTACCTCATGCATATATTAAGATAGGCGTATTATAGTTCTAGACTTGATTCAAGTCTTAGATCGCGTTTATTCTTCTGCAGCTCAGACACGAAAAACGCCCCCTCATTATAAGCTATCATGCACCCTAACTCGCAATCTAAGACTAAATGACAAAGGTTGATCCCAAGAGGGCCCTGTTTGTAGCGGCTATCAGGAGGACCAAAAAGCCCTGATCAAAGACTTGGAACCAAGTCTAATAGTTCTGCTGAAACAATACAACTAAAACACACCAGGGATCGGGACCATTTTACCTTCCTATTTACACACAATATTCTTGTTAGTGTTTAAAGGCAGTGGACACTATTGGTAATTACTCAAAATAATTATCCGCATAAAACCTCACTTGGTAAAGAGTAATGGGGAGAGGTTGATAATATAAAACATTGTGAGAAACGGCTCCCTCTGAAGTGACGAAGTTTTCGAGAAAGGAGTAATTTTCCACGAATTTGATTTCGAGACCTTAGATTTAGAATTTGAGGACTTGAAATCTAGCATCTGAAAGCACACAACTCCGTGTGACAAGGGTGTTTTTTATTTCATCATTATCTCGCAACTTCGACGACCAATTGAGCTCAAATTTTCACAGGTTTGTTATTTTATGCATATTATGTTTAGATATCCCAAGTGAGAAGACTAGTCTTTGACAATTACCAATAGTGTACATTGTCTTTAATTGTTCAGTACTTTTAGTCAATTGTTATTAAAATACAATCTTGGTGTAATGCACAGTTGATCATTTTGTGGGAATCGCACAAAACTCTTATAATAAATTATAATTAAAGTGCTTAGCCGCAACAAATCCTGCTTAGCACTTGACTCTTGGTCCCTGAATAACACCTGGGTTAGTTGTTATAACGTTGTGATAACAACTCACTCCCACAAGACGTCAATGCTCGGTATCGCATAGTTCTGCACTTTGTGTAAATTGCTCGCTGACTATGTGTTTGGTTGACGCAAGTTGAAGGTGATTTGGCTGCATATAGTAGGCCGCCAATGATCAGTTGCAAGCATGGGCGCAAGAAAGTGTGAGTGGAAAACGTCAATTTCAATTTTCTTTTCACAAAATATTAACACCAAGACAATTCAACAATTTTAAATAATGCGGGCTTGGAGTTCCAACTACTACAAGGAACATTGAGTAAAAGTTCAGACTCCCGAGTTAGGTAGAAATAGCTTAAACAGGGTGAAATTTGTTCGCAATGGTACGGGACCTTTTTACCCTGGACTCCGTCGCGTTGCCTGCCACGGAGGAGTCCAACCTGGGCTAGTCCAGGACCCATTTTCAGTGCCTAATGTACATAATGAATGGGCACATACAGAAACAGAAAATCCATGCCTACGTGAAGCATATTTCACGCGTGAGCAGGGATTATTTTGGGTGCATGCGTGCTCCACGTTTCTGTATGCATTCTTTGCTTACTTAGCTATCGAAGAAGTTTGTCACCCTGATGACTGACACTGAGTGTAGACTGTAGGTTTAAATTGAAGAATGGTGCTCACGAGCGCAGAATTTGTTGGTAAGCAGAGCCATGAAATTGGACCGTGATGCTTTGACGATGCTTTGACGTAGGTAGGGCAGAAGCGGGGGAGTACAGCCTAATTGGCCCTAAGTTCTGGAGTGATCTGATTAAATCAATTCACCAGTAAATAGTTCCCTAGTTCCAGAATCAACTCAAAGTGCAGTAAAAATTCGGCCATTCAAAGAAAAAACATTTTGTTATAAATTAACTGCATGCCTAATTCTACCTCCATGATGCAAGTCATAAGAAAAACTCGCACAGAGACGAGAGGGACAGTCACTGTTACATTTTACAGTCACACACATCTTCTGTCGGTAAATAAGTAGGTCATCATTATTAAGACTACTCAAAAATTATCCTGATCAAGCTTGAATACAACATCATGATGCCAGTGATTTTACTATACCATAGAGCTATATAAAAGAACCAAAACTCACCGTGTTCGACTAGGAAAAGGCGATTTCTGATGACTTCTGTAGCAAGTCGTGCTGAAATTTGACACCGCCAGTCTGATCGTAAACATTGAACGATTGTTGCCACTTGGTGGCGCTCTACCAAAATAATGTTTGACAGTCGCCGCTGCTTGGTTGGGCGCTGGATGAGAGCCGCGTTTATTCACTTCGACATTAAAAATCAAGAAGTCTCACAGCTTTTTACAGAGGTGGGGGGGGGGGGGGGTCGATTCGTTGACTCATGAACTTTAATCCTCTGCTCAATTTAAAACGGAGTTCCTGGGCCCGTCATCATCCAACCAAATAAAAACACCTAATTCAAACGTCCGAGCATCAATCTGGTTTTGTCCCAATTAACGCCTTTAAGCAAATAAAAAAGTATCATTTTTTTAGGACCCAATATTAATCTGACCAGTTGGACGTCACAACTGGTCACAACCCCAGGTCACGACTGGGCAAACTCTTTACACTGTAGGGCCTATCTCTTTTTTGCGGGGCTCTCAATCATTCTGTCTTGAAAATTAATATTCGAGGGCCTAGAAACAATTAACGACGCTCCTCTCTCTAGTGGTAGCCGACCTTAATGAGTTGTCTCATCACCAGGCGAGGATCCGGGGGGGGGGGGGAGGGGTCGTCAGAACAAAAAAGAAGAAGAAGAAATTGGGAGGAGAGAAAAAAAAGAAGAGAGAAAGAAGCGTGACGTGCGTGCAACAAGGGGTCAATATATTTATTTTTAATGATTATCGTTGTTGCTCGTAATCGGTTGCATTTATATAAATTATGTTCACCCACAAACACACATCCATACAATTATTAGCTGCTGTAAACCTACTTAAATGACCTTGCCCTATAAAAAATGGTATTTCAGATTTTATACTAATTTCATTTCTCGGGTAGATACAAGAATACATTATTAATTTGGTAAAAACAAAAACAAAAACGGCTGGAGAACGAAGGATTGCCTAAAAGAAACGCAGTTCCTGTAAGGGAAAATTTGTAAGACATACCAACAGGGATTCGAACCATGGTCGTCCGCTTACGCGTGGGTGGTTCGAATTATATAACTCTAATGGGTAGGCCTACACATCAACAAGAAATAAGAAAGAAACTGAGAACAGGTGGTGACTGTGGAATGTCATCTTCTGAAAGACTTCTTGTTATGCAAATAAGGAGATCTTGGCACGGGTTTCGAAGCCCTTGTTGTGGCCGATACAGCACGGCATTACTGGACGTGTCGCGCTGGAGGAGAGCCGTATCTCTCGGCTCATCAACTTAGGGTCTTGGACGTCGCGTTTTCCCGATGAACTTAAATTGCAACTCTGTCGAAATTGTTGCGTTTTCTGATGAACTTTTCTTGCAAATCAATTGTCGAAATTCTTACCAGAACTTGTTATGTGCATTCAGAACTATTTCGTCAAAACTGTTGCACGTTTTAAACGGTGATATTCTAAAAGGCTCGGTCTAGTTTTTGAAGTATAGACCTACAACAGCACACGAAGTATGCACGATGTGTTTTGTTGTCACGTGGCTGACAATTTTGAAGTGTTTGAACACATAATTCACCGTTGAGCACTTACTTACCTATCATGAATTCCACGAAGTTCTGTTGTTCTGACTACCAACTTTTTAAAGCATTTTTTTGTTTAAATAAACTCCGGTGTTGAGCTCGAGTAGCTGGAGAGAGCTCCCCTTGAGTCGCCGTCGAAAGGGGCGTAAACCTCCATGACCAAAGCCGACTGAACACATCGAATCATCGACAAAAAGAAGGTAAGACTTCGGGACCCAATAATTTAAATTTTTGGAGTATCGGCCCTACGGCAAAAATCCTTTGTTTTCGTCTAAAAAATAAATTTAGTTCACGCAACAACTGACATGAACACTATGATCATGTGTGGATGGGGTTCACTTCTCCACAAATGCACACAGTTAAAACACAAGAGTAGGCCAGCCAATTTCTAGTACTATACATAAATAGTTGTTTTCGTTTTCCTTGTCCACTTGTCTTCTTCTTCACGCTGTGAGAGATTTTTCAACTGTTTATTTTACTAATTATTTTATTTGTGGGTATTTATTTATGTATGTTTATTTATTTATTTAGACCCATACCCTCCAGCAGCCAGCAGGCAGTAGCCGCCAGCCAGTAGCCACCAGCCACCAGCGAGCTTCCTGGTCCAGCCAAGCTTCAATGAGACGATGCTGTGGCTGTTTCGTGAGACGCAATAAGAGGGAGGTCCTCATGGGACAGGTATACAAAATTGAAAATTGAGTCCTATATGGGAATTTTAAGGATGCTAGGTGGCAGCAAACTTACCAGTACAATTCATTGTTCTTGGTTGTGTGGCCGTGCTCAGAGCTAAGCTAACAATGGTTGACATGATAAGTCTTCTGCCACCTAGTGTTCCAAAGTGTTCCATTGCTATGTTAATTTGAATTGCAGGAATATTTAAAAATCGTTTGTTGTTTCTTAACACAATTGGGTCGCACTCCACTGACTCTAAATGCAAACTAATACAAGACTCAGAAGAATGACTTGCAACCCCTTTGGTTGCCAATAATGCACTGATATCTTTATGAAATAGTTTTACAGTTTGCTATTCTGTATGCCATCGAAAACTTAACTTCGTTTATCATCTCAATACCCCGACCTCCTCCTTCCTCCACCCCCACAAACCACAAAACACCCGAAATCAAACACACACTAGAAACACCGCTCTGTGTTTCAGTAACTGTGTGGACATTCATTTTGTTCTGTACATAATAGGATAACCCTATTTATCAATAGAGAAACAACACCGTGTGGACGTGTGTATGTCCATAGTGTTTCAAGTCCGTACATTGTCGACTTCTTTTGTTCCCAAGTCCACACATCCATACTTGCCCACACAAAGAAAGAATAACAAACAACCAAACAATGACTGTTGATTTTACTGTTATCTTGCAATGCTGTCAATTAAATTTGGCACACCATGACTGGCATACAATTATTTCATCTCTATGCTATTTCACACTTGGAAATAATACTTTCCGAGAACTAACTTATGTCGTTTTCTCAATTTTATTTTCCCGACAATATTTTTAAAAGGCCTATTAGGCCTATTTTGAAGGAACTAAATGTTTTTTTAAGGAAACAATAAGTTACCATTTTTTTTAGGGAATAGGATTATCAGAGGCTGTGTATCTTTGTGCTTACAACTAACATTCCGACTTGTGGGTCCGAATAATAGTTTGAGTATTAAAAATGAACAAGTAATTAATGAGTGATAAAAGTATTATGTTATCGTAAATTTACTCATAACCATGTAGGCCTAAGTGTTAATTGTCCGATTTTTGTTATCCGTGTTTTTGCTTTTTTTTTCCCTTTATGTCTTTTTGTTACAGTCTCTTGTCCCAAATCAGGCTTCAACAACAAAAACTCTTTCTTATTGACTGTTTGCCTCCGTTTCCCCAATTAGGATATTGTTATTATTCTGGTATTATTTTTCAAAAAGTGAAATAGAAGTGGAAAATACATGTCTCTGAATTGAATTGGTTTCAAAGGGAACCAAATATTATTTTCGTAGAACAATACAATCTTCTTTCGTGTAATCTCTTAAGCAACGTGAACATTGACTGACATTTAGATAGGTATTTTTTAAAATTATTATTAGCATAAATTATTTAGTGAATATAAGCCACTTGATGGTATCGTCACCAAGGTCCCTGATCGCCTGTTGGTGGTCTGAGATCAGGGCAGTCATGAATGATGTGGCTGATGGTTTGGTGGCTGCCACATTAACACAAACTTGAGCTGGTACCTCCGGTATAGAGGATCGAGTATCGAAGTTAGCAGCTAAAATTTGTGTCAGTATAATATTTGATATAATATTCTGAAGAAACGAAATAATTATAATATATTTATATTTGATTTTCTTTTTAGGGGTGCTCCTATCTTTGTGCCGACGAGTCTTAGACAGCGCCCAAATGGGAGTTTATCTATGGATATGTGGTTTGTGGACGTAACTTTGGAGTCCTCGCTGGAGACATCGCCGGATTCAGGTAAGGAAAACTTGGCACCATCCGACCTCCACATTTCTTTTGCGAATAAATTCTTTGATAAAATGCTGCCCTTTATCTTTAAAGGCCTTAATTGCCTTTCTCTCTAAGGGTAGCAAACACACTATATGAGTAAGAATTATCTGCAATTTTCAAAGAAAAAAAAGAACAACTATTTGATAAAATGCTGCCCTTTATCCTTTAAAAGGCCTTAATTGCCTTTTTTATTTTTCAAAGGGCAGCAAACACACTTTTAGTAAGAATTGTTGAGACGTACTGCAACCTTGCCAAATGAAAAAAAAAACCACAAAAACGAGCAAGAATTAATAAGACGATCTTCAATTTTCCAAAGAAAACAAAAGTTGCTCAGTGTTTACATTGATGAACTTTTTGAAACAAAATTTCATGTATTTTCAAAGTGATTAAAAAATAAATGAATAAATTTGACTTGTTCTTAAAAGAAAACAAATGGTTCTCTAAACAACATTAAACTTAAAACAAAAAACCGTTATTGAATAAATGCAATAGTGGAGGTCGGATAACGCAAGTTGTCACAGATCAAGATCAAGACGAAGACTTCGAAGTGTAAGAGCAGATCTAACCCGTTCTCTTGCAGAGTCCCACCCCTCGTACCGCCCCTCCCCAAGATGCTCTGCGATCTTGTTGATGTTGTCCTTGCTTTGTAGAGCTTTCAAGGTGACTTCTTAGTTTCTTGGCATTTTCTTGATTGGCATATTGGTCGAAGCCAATGATGCTTTTTAGTTAGAAGACTAGTCTTACTGGAAATTTCCGTCAGGGTTGATACTGCAAGTCGTCAGTTGTCATTCTTATTTTTAGTTGTCATGATTTTTAGTTTCAAACAATGAAGCAAAATTAACCTTGTACCTAGTTTAAAATAATTTTCGAGAAAAAAACCCCAACAACTTTGCTAGTAAATGCTTTGTATTTTGGGCACATTTTAACCCACCACAAAAGATATTTAGAAGTAATTATAAAGCAGTCAAATACATTCAAGTCTAATCAACATTCATTTTATGAATAATGTTTAATTTAGGAGTAATTTTGTAAATAAAGAATTTAGACTTTCTAAATGAATATTTACATTATTCCTTGTATCAGCATACATCAATTCTGAATGTAGACATTTATAATTAACTAAATCGTAAAAATGTTGTTAAAATAATATAAAAAAATTAATAAACAACATAGCTTATTATGGATGATTAATGCTTGGTTTAGGAGTTGTAAATAAACAATTTAGTTCAGCTAAATAAATATTTACACATTCCCGATGCCAGCATAACATCATTCCTGAATGAAAACATTTCAAACTGTAATCTCAAAAATATTTTGAAAGTTTAAAATAATTTTCCAGATAAGAACTACATAGGTGTTATACTTGCTCATTCGACAACATTTCGAATAACAGAATGGGGGAGACTGTATAGCAAGCACTGCGTTGTTTTAAAGCTACAAAAATTAAAAACCCAGAAGTTGGCAAGAGAGAAGAAAGGGGGTGTGAAAAGAGCAGCCAAGGGAGAAAGACGCAAGTGGTGCCTAGGTAAGTATGAATGGTAAGACAGTGAAGGCCTAGAGTATCAGTGTTGGCCTAGAGATAAGACTAACTCTCTACTCTTTCAGCAGGTTGACTGGAGATAGGTTAAGTATAAGGTATGACTGGCGTAGTACTTAGTCTTGATTCAAGACGTTCAATCTCATTTATTTTGCCGTGACACAACTCACACGAGAACAGTTAAAACAAGATCCTTAAAAATAAAAGATGCCTTGAACCAAAACTAAGAACTACGCTGTCTTAAGTCTTCATCTTCAAGCTCTGCGTTTACTTAAGACAGCAAACGCAGAGCTTGAAGATGATGATTCTCCCTTCGATGTCCCTGAGTGACTGGAGGTCAACTGGAGGTCAGCAGTTTGGAGCAAAGGTTGGAGCAAAGTATCAGGTATAAGTATGGGTAAGTGTAGTTGCGATAACGTAACACTCCTCCCAACGGCTGTCGGGAGGAGGGTTACGTTATCGCAACTAGGGTAGTGTGAAAGAATAACAAATCTTTCCTCCGGAGCTCTAACACTTTCTCCACAGATTTGGGATCTTAAAGGCAGTGGACACTTTTGGTAATTACTCAAAATAATAATTGTAAGCATAAAAACTTCTAGATAAAAAGCAATGCAGAGAGGTTGATAGTATAAAACATTGCGAGAAACAGCTCCCTCTGAAGTAACGTAGTTAGAGAAAGAAGTAACTTTCCACGAATTTAATTTTCAAACCTCAAAATCAGAATTTTAGGTCCCGAAATCAAGCATCTGAAAGCATACAACTACGTGTGACAAGGGTGTTTTTTCTTCTTCCATTATTATCTCGCAGCTTTGAAGATAAATGAGCTCAAATTTTCACAGGTTTGTTGTTTTATGCATATGTTGAGATACACCCCACGTGAGAAGACTGGTCTTTGACAATTACCAATAGTGTCCAGTGTCTTTAAACATTTATTTCCCACAGCCTCTTACAGTCCATACTCTTTTTGTTTATTTTCTTTACAGTCTGTACCCGTTGCTCCTAAAGAAGATGTTCTGGCAGATGATGTGCTTTGAAACTCGCACATTGAGCGGACGAAACAATCCTGAAACTCTTGTTTGATGTTGCCGATTCATGACCTGAGGTCACGGGGCTTGATGAGGTCTTTGCAGCAAAGGTTATAAGTATCATGAGAAGTATAAGATAAAGTATGAGGACAAGTGTGAAAGAAAAGTAAATGTCTCCCTACCCAGTTTCTTAACTTTTATTTTCACCGCTCTCAACGCTTCAATCAACAGTTTAGCTGTTATCTAGAACAAGCTAGTCAAAACGTTGAGCCCATTTAGGAACTCACTCCGCGGTAGTGAAGTTAATAACAAGAAGTCCCCTCGATCCACTGAAGCTGAAGTAGAAGTTCAATCCAATTTTTAAAGTAGACGTAGTAACTTTTCGGGACAGTTCTTTTCAGAACTGAGATGCTACCCGACTTCAGAACAAATCTACTCTGGGGTAGTAGATAAGTCTCCCGAATTCCGAAAAAACTACTTCGTGGTAGAATAAACAGCAAAACAAGTTCTCTTTAGAAGTTCTCTACAAAGCAAGTGCGTGTAACGCAAGCCAAACATTGATACCTCACCATGGAATGTCTCTCATCCAATCGTTCGTTGTTTTTGTTTAACACAGTCTGCAACCTGTTATTGCTTGAGATGATGTTGTGACAAGCAACGGTGCACATGTGGCAGTTCTGGGACCCCGTAGATTACACCAGTTTGGTAAAGTATTGGGGTTATCTCAGGTAATGTGAAAAGTAAACATGACTTTGGCTAATTGATGTAGTGACCTTCTAGACAAAAGACTTATAAAGAGCAGATTGTGTTTTCATCTTGAAGATAGTGAAGTAGTTTCCATTGAGCTGAGATGATAACTTGAGTCATGCAAAAGATTTAGTAATGCAAAAGATTTAGTAATAAATTATAAAGTACCAGCCACTGGTGGGAAAACTGCCTTCTAATACGTGGGACAACTCGATCAAGAAATTTGGAAGATCACAAACAATTACATGGAGATAACAGGTGTTAGTTGCCAGGCTAAAATGATGAGGCTTTTTAGCCCCTTTCTTTTATGGAGCATTCCAGATGTAGGACAACTCAACGAAGAAATCTAAAAGATCACAAACAAATCTTCATCAATGTATTGACTACTTTGGAAGGAAAATCGAAATATGCAAACATAAACTTGATTTTGAACCCCTCAATGTGATCAGCAGTCAAGTTATAACTTTTTTGTAGACCCACTGATATTAAAAGATTTTACCAACATTAATCTTCTAAAACTATATATTTGTATCCAAAGATTGAGAAGAATATCTTGGAGATGGCATACACCTAAAGTTGAGCAATTCGTAGAGCTGCTAAGCACAACAATTTGCTTAGCATAATATTTCTGCATTGATTAAAACATGATTACCAACCAAATGTCCACCGGCTGCTGTTTGCTTATCCTTGAAATCACGTGGACATGTGGCTGCTAATCCTGTTTTTATCAGGGCAAAAATTTCATGCTAAGCAAATTTGTGTACTTAACAGCTCAGTGAAATTGGGCACAGATGATTATCCACTACAAGTTCAACGCTCGAGTGACGTAGCGTTGTTGAATATAACCACCAACATAGACAACTTGGTAAGTAAAAGAAAAAAATCTAATTCTAAAACTTTTTTTTTTCAAGAGAAGGTTCACCCCACGAACTTTGCAAATGTGTTGATCTTTTGTTTCAACTCGATTTCAAAGAAAATACAAATGCATAAGCATCCTTTAGTTTGTAATAAAACACTCTGTGTAAACCAAATGGTGAACACTTCATTTAATGGAGTCAAGATTTTAAGAAGAAGAATTTATTTTACGTACATAAAGCTCAACAAAGCCTGGAGTTTTGTGTCATAATAGTTTGCATTTTCAATTAGGTCTAAAGAATCAAAAGGTGCTGGAGGAGAATTTTCTAAAGCATTCAGACTTGACTGATCCCCAGAGCAACTTAGTTTATAAGAGTTTATCGAAATGAATTTTAACATTTTCAACCACAGAATGAGATGATGACCTTGAAGATTTTTTGGACTGGCCACCAGCTGAAGGACTGTGTCAAGTCTAGCCAGATGACTTCCTCACTACAAGTTCAACCGTTCGAGTGACGTAGCGATGTGGAGGCTAACCAAGGTTCTTCGGACAAATTCAAAAAGTCAACTACAGTTTTCTTGGTTATAAGGTTTGACAAAAATCTAAAATTTTCTTTTGAAGAGAAGGTTTATCCCACATTTGGCAAATGAGTTCATGAGTTGAAGGTTTTAAATCGATTTCAAAGGCTACAAGCATTTATATCATTTTGGTTTGTCAGTTTGTGATAAACAAATTTTAAAACTTACTGGTGGAAAAAATCTTTAAAATATGAGGTCAAAATTTTCAGGAAAAAAAAAACATTTTTGGTAAGAATCCAAAAGTCCACAAAACCTGGAATGTTGAGTCACGTAGTATGTGCATGTGTTTAACAGTTTCTCAGGAAAGGGTTAAGCTAGTTAATAGAAAAAAATAAGTTAAACAAAACCGGATTGTTGATCATTGTGTTTGCATGTTCAATGAGTTAAATGATGGAGCTGGATGAGAATTTTCGTTCCAAGCATTCAGACTTAAATACTCCTGAAAAAAAGAAGAGTTTTTCAAATAAATCTTTGAAATTTTCCAACCACAGATTGAGATGTTGACCTTAAAGATGACATCTTGAGTCTAACTAACACTTTTTGAGCTGACCACCAGCTGAAGAAGGACTGGGTAAAGTCTAGCCAGATGATCCTCCACTCTAAGTTCAAGGAGTAATTTTTGGACGGGAGCAACGAGTCACCAATAGACTACTTGGTAAGTTCGAAAAAAAGAAGAAAAAAATGTTTGAAGAAAAGGTTCACCCCACAATTTCAGCAAATGAGTTGAAGGTTTCAGTTTGATTCGATTCATTCGCATCCTTTAGTTTGTAACAAACACACAATACAAAACAAATCGGAAGAACATAATAAAAAAAAAAGTGTGGTCAAGTTTGTCGGAATTTTTTGTTAAATTCGGAAATATAACAAAAACTTGAATGTTGAGTCTTGTTGTGTGTACATCCTCAATGAGTTGAATAATTTTACCAATATATTTATAAAGTATGTGAGCGGAAAAACTCACTACGCACAGATAAATTCTGCTCAGCAGAAACTGATTACCAGCCAAAGGTCCATAAAGTTTACATTACTGCAACTGGTCCCCCACGCATTTTTTGCTTCGCTAACAAATTTGCTAAGCAGTATTTTCCGCTTAAGGAAATTGGGCCCTGATTGGGGGGGGGGGGGGGTAATTTTTCTTTGTATTATTATCTCTCAATTGCGACGACCAACCGAGTTCAAATTTTTACAGGTTTGTTATTTTGTGCATAATATCAAGTGAAAAGTCTGGTCTTTGCCAATTATACCAAAGGTGTCCAGTGTCTTAAATTAGTTTGACCAAAATTAATCTTTGGAAATCATTCATCTTCTACCACAGATTGACTCGATGACCTTGGAGATGACATTGGGGCTTTTCAACACTTTCTTGACAGAGCGCCACCAGCTGAAGCAGGCCGGTTTCAGTTTAAGCTCAATAACTCTATGCTACAAGTTCCCGTGACATTGGGAATGTTGTGATGATGTAACCATCTATTTATGGACTGTACCTGAAGATCCGCGTCGAAGTCCTTACTCTATGGTTCAAGCCACCAAGGAAAAAGACATTTTAACACATTTCAGAGCTAACTCAACCCAAAGGTGATTTTTTACATGGTTTTACCATGGAGCTATTTTTCACAATGCAAAGCTTTATACTTTTTGGAATGATACCAACTGAAGAAAAACTGTAACAAGTTTAGCATGACCTACCACGAAACAAGCTGGACCATGATGGCGCCCTCTATGATAACAATCGACGGGAGGACCAGGGCCCAATTCCACAGGGCTGCTTAAGCAGAAAGTATTAACAATTGTCTGCTTAGCAGAAATGAGCAGGATACCAGTCACAAATTGTACATGTTACATGAAAGTTTGACTGCTACCCTTATTCCGGTAAGCAACATTTATTTTGATTGTGCTTAGCTACTTTTTGTGCTTAAGAAGCTCTATAAAATTGGGCTCAGCTAAAGGCTGTGTCTGAATGTGGCTGTGGCTATGTGTGCAGTTGTTGCTTCGGACCTCTTAAAACATATTCATTTGACGATGAAGCCGTATCCACAGTCACTAATTCAGACACGCCCTTATCGCTGTTTACTCGATAGGCTTTTCTTGAATCCATCAAAATCCCATACCATAATGTACCAGTAGCTCAATTCTCATATCATTTGATTTGATCAAACTGGCATGCCTGGCATCATGCTAAGCATTATTGACAACCAAATTCATTAAAACCAAGTACAATATGCTTTGGATGTTGATGGAGTCAAAGTAGTTAGAAAATGAAAGTGCAAAGATGGTGTAGCTTTTAAATTAGAGACTTAAACAATTAAATTATGTTGACAAAAATGTCAGATTGCAAGCGACGCAACCTGTACGCCATGCAACCTGTAAGCCATGCGTTTTGTACTTTTTGCCAAAACCTTTTGACTTAATAAAGGAAGTGAAAATACCAAAACAATTAAAAATTGGTTGCAGGAATTTTTTTATTTCATTTTAATTTGAACAAAACTAAAGTCACCAAAGTTCATTGACAGTTTGGATGTCATGGCAAAAATTTTTATTTTTATTTTGGTACACTGCTTTGTACAAGGAAGGAAGGAAACTTGACAAAGTCTTAATAAGACAAAAATGCAATGCTGTTGTGTACGAATATCTTCAGAGTTTTTTTGAGGTAATAAAATGATTTTTGTGAAATTAAATCTGATCAATCGATTTTTTTTGTAGGCCCTTCATGTATATTCGTAGGATAAACTTGGCTCATTGTCCAATAAGTATAAGTCATAGATGTATGGGAAAATTCAAAGTGTATATTGAGCGCAAATAGACAGAATGCATGTTGTAGCAAAATTTCCGGCATGACTGTATTGCAATGCGATCACAAACTATGCGCACATTACATCAGGGCTCGGTTTCACACAAAAGTATCAATCTTAAATGCTAAACAAAGTGTAATGTCATAATACAAATTACTATTATATGGTATTAGTGACAAAATCAATTTCAGATGAATCTTGGAGTTTTTTTAAACCAAGCCCAGAACTCCCCAGCCTGAACTAAAAACTGGAACTAAAACCCTTACACTTTAACTTAACCGCATCACTAAAACTACTAACAAATATCCCTCATTATTAACCCCAATATCAGCACCAACCACTAATCTATCTGCACATTCAATAACAAAACAAATGCGTATTATTTTATATAGCGCTCATCAAAACAACTGTAGTTATAGAGTAAATAATTATCTATTGTAGTTCATCTGAAATAATTGTTTATTTATATTTTAATAACTATCCGTTTTACGATAAGAAATACATTACGGGTACCAGCAAATAAGGGTGTCGGAACATGTGTGTGTACTATAACCAGTTAAAATAGCTCACCTGTTTTGAAATTTAGCAAGACCTTTGAAATTAATGCTTCGTTCAAATTTTATTATGATAAGTATAAATGATATTTTAAAATACAAAACATTTTGTTGAGTTCAGTTGATTGTTAATACTTTATGTCTACAGATGTATCAGCTATAAAGCCAAGTAGTTTACGAATAAATCTTAATAAACACCTTTTTGAAATGTTAACGTGTTTGTTTATTAAGTTAGTTAAGTATTGTGCAAAATGCCTTGTGCAATTTGGACCACATTTTGAATATAAAAATAACCTTGTGCATGCGTTTTAGAGCAAACACTTATAAATATTGAAGGTTGTAGCCTTGAAAAAACATAAAAGGCTATTTTGAGGCCAAGTATGATAAATACACAAGGCCTTTTGCATTTTAGGCCAAAAATTTAATAAAAAACACAAGGCTATATAGTCTTGTGCACTTTAGAGCAATATTTGATAAATACCCAAGCATTGGGCATTTTAGGCTGAACATAGAAAAAATGACACAAGGCTATAGTATTGTGTACTTTAGAGCAAAACTTGATAAATACCCAAGCACTGTGCATTTTAGGCCAAAAAATAAAAAAAATACACAAGGTTTATAGTTTTGTGCACTTTAAAGCAAAATTTGATAAATACACAAGCATTGGGCATTTTAGGCTGAAAATAGAAAAAGTACACAAAGCTATAGTCTTGTGCACTTTAAAGCAAAAATTGATGAATACGCAAGCATTGTGCATTTTAGGCCCCAAAATAGAAAAAGTACACAAGGCTATAGTCTTGTGCACTTTAAAGCAAAATTTGATAAATACACAAGGCCTTGTGCATTTTAGGCTAAAAATAAAATAAAAATACACAAGGCTATAGTCTTGTGTACTTTAAAGGAAAATTTGATAAATACACAAGGCCTTGTGCATTTTAGGCTAAAAATAAAATAAAAATACACAAGGCTATAGTCTTGTGTACTTTAAAGGAAAATTTGATAAATACACAAGGCCTTGTGCATTTTAGGCTAAAAATAAAATAAAAATACACAAGGCTATAGTCTTGTGTACTTTAAAGGAAAATTTGATAAATACACAAGGCCTTGTGCATTTTAGGCTAAAAATAAAATAAAAATACACAAGGCTATAGTCTTGTGTACTTTAGAACAAAATTTGATAAATACACAAGCATTGTGCATTTTAGGCAAAAAAATAGAAAAAATACACAAGGCTATAGTCTTGTGTACTTTAAAGCAAAATTTGATAAATACCCAAGCATTGGGCAGTATAGGGCAAAAATTGAAAAAGTACACAAGGCTATAGTCTTATGCACTTTAAAGCAAAATTTGATAAATACACAAGCATTGGGCATTTTAGGCTGAAAATAGAAAAGTACACAAGGCTATAGTCTTGTGCACTTTAAAGCAAAAATTGATGAATACACAAGCATTGTGCTTTTTAGTCCCAAAAATAGAAAAAGTACACAAGGCTTGTGCACTTTAAAGCAAAATTTGATAAATACCCAAGCATTGGGCAGTATAGGGCAAAAATTGAAAAAGTACACAAGGCTATAGTCTTGTGCACTTTAAAGCAAAATTTGATAAATACACAAGCATTGTGCCTTTTAGGCTGAAAATAGAAAAAATACACAAGGCTATAGTCTTGTGTACTTTAGAGCAAAATTTGATAAATACACAAGCATTGTGCATTTTAGGCCAAAAATAGAAAAAATACACAAGGCTATAGTCTTGTGCACTTTAAAGCAAAATTTGATAAAAACACAAGCATTTTGCATTTTAGGCTGAAAATAAAAAAACCCACACAAGGCTATAGTCTTGTGCACTTTAGAGCAAAATTTGATAAATACACAAGGCCTTGTGCATTTTATGCCAAAAAAAAAAAAAGTACACAAGGCTACAGTCCTGTGCACTTTAAAGCCAAATTTGATAAATATGCAAGGCCTTGTGCATTTTAGGCCAAAAATTGAAAAAATACACAAAGCTATAGTCTCGTGTACTTTAAAGCAAAATTTGATAAATACACAAGCATTGTGCATTTTAGGCCAAAAAATAGAAAAAGTACACAAGGCTATAGTCTTATGCACTTTAAAGCAAAATTTGATAAATACACAAGCATTTTGCATTTTAGGCTGAAAATAAAAAAACCCACACAAGGCTATAGTCTTGTGCACTTTACAGCAAAATTTGATAAATACCCACGCATTGGGCATTATATGCAAAAAAATAGAACAAATACACAAGGCTATTAGTCTTCTGCACTTTAAAGCAAAATTTGATAAATACACAAGCATTGGGCATTATAGGCCAAAAATTGAAAAAGTACACAAGGCTATAGTCTTTTGCACTTTAAAGCAAAATGTGATAAATACACAAGCATTGTGCATTTTAGGCTGAAAATAGAAAAAGTACACAAGGCTGTAGTCTTGTGCACTTTAAAGTAAAATTTGATAAATACACAAGCATTGGGCATTATAGGCCAAAAATTGAAAAGGTACACAAGGCTATAGTCTTTTGCACTTTAAAGCAAAATGTGATAAATACACAAGCATTGTGCATTTTAGGCTGAAAATAGAAAAAGTACACAAGGCTATAGTCTTGTGCACTTTAAAGTAAAATTTGATAAATACACAAGCATTGTGCATTTTAGGCCAAAAAATAGAAAAAGTACACAAGGCTATAGTCTTGTGCACTTTACAGCAAAATTTGATAAATACCCACGCATTGGGCATTATATGCAAAAAAATAGAACAAATACACAAGGCTATTAGTCTTCTGCACTTTAAAGCAAAATTTGATAAATACACAAGCATTGGGCATTATAGGCCAAAAATTGAAAAAGTACACAAGGCTATAGTCTTTTGCACTTTAAAGCAAAATGTGATAAATACACAAGCATTGTGCATTTTAGGCTGAAAATAGAAAAAGTACACAAGGCTGTAGTCTTGTGCACTTTAAAGTAAAATTTGATAAATACACAAGCATTGGGCATTATAGGCCAAAAATTGAAAAAGTACACAAGGCTATAGTCTTTTGCACTTTAAAGCAAAATGTGATAAATACACAAGCATTGTGCATTTTAGGCTGAAAATAGAAAAAGTACACAAGGCTATAGTCTTGTGCACTTTAAAGTAAAATTTGATAAATACACAAGCATTGGGCATTATAGGCCAAAAAATAGAAAAAAAAATACACAAGGCCTTTTGCATTTAAGGCCAAAAAATAGAAAAAGTGCACAAGGCTATAGTCTTGTTTACTTCAGAGTTAAAATTGTTAAAGACACAAGGACTTGTGCATTTTCGGCAAAAAAGAAAGAAAAAATACACAAGCTTTAGCCTTGTGTATCTTAGAGCAAAGCTTGATTAATACACAAGACAAAGTGGGGATGGCCCTAAGTCTGATTCCGCCCTTGGCCTTTGACTTTGGTCTGGTTCAAGCCTACATTATAATAGGAAAAATGGTTGAAACAAAAACACTTACGTCAAAATTTTACATTTATGAATTATTTATTCAACCAAAAAGTGAACAGAATGTAAGAAAATCACCAAATTGTCTCAAAACATTGACAGCCTACACTATCATCATGCGCTAGGTTATAGAAAAAGCTACAGACTTGTGGGTTGGAGCAAAGGGGAAAAACATTATTGGATTGAAGGGTGACGGTTATGGTTTTGTTGATGGTTTTTTGCTGAATGAACCTTTTTTTACTGTTCTGAAAAATGTTAATTAAAGACCTGACCCTCATCGAATGTTTTGAGCCCTGATCAAAAACCATATCTCGTCTCGAGTAAAAGTAAACACATCTAATCTGTTTATAAACTTATTATAATACCAACGATAACAACGATAACACTTTGTAGCACTTGTAGCATGTAAATGTACATTTAGGTAATCATAATTTTGTATAGTACAACAGATAAAAACACCTCCGAAGCAAGGGGAGACGGCAAGGACAAATTGAAGTTACTCGATTACATGCAATTCAACTTAAACAAAATTCAGCCGTCGAGTAAGACTCTGCTGTGGCCGAAACGGTCGAACGCCAGGCCATCAAATTTTGCATATACCCTCGGTCCTTTTGTTTGGTAAGTTGTTTGCAACATTTAAAATTAAACAGGTCCGAAAAGACCAACCGAAACCAATATTTTGATGAAGGTTGTGAACGGAATCTGAAATGCATCCCAAATGAAAGATTTTTTTTGCTGGAATGCTTTGTCTGTTGTCCGAATTATCCCATATCTTTGTCAACAGTCAAGCTTTTTCTCAGAAACGGCAACACAACCTGAAATGCACCCACAGTCTAAAAATGCACCCAAAATAACATGTTTTTGTTAAGAACACTCGTAAAATATAATAGTGACAACAACACTATTTAGTCATATGAGACGTGATTTTGACTAACTTACATCAAAACTTAAAAGATGTAAGTTCAAAAACTAAAAGATGTAACACCCTTGCCTGGAACTCTTGCCCTGCTTGTGTGCAATCAAAATAACCCCCAACCAATGTTGACCCCTCTATTCAGGCGCATATCCCTTACACATAAACTTCCCTAAAGTCAACCAAGACTGTTCCTTCCTGCCTCCAGTGTCTCCAAGATACACCATCCGGACCGGGAGGTACCTCTTGTCCGTCAGGAACCCGGAGTCTTCCGTCCGGAACTTGTTGTTGGAATCGCAGTTGCATTTGAAGTTCTTGTTCACGCACGTGTCTGTTGTAGGTAAGTAACCAAATAAATTTGAAATTAAACATTTTGAAATGCCAATGGTGATAAAATCTTAAGCATTTTTAAAATTTTGGAAGGCCTATTCTTCGAACAATTTTGGTGGAAGATATCTTATTGAAAAAAAAAAAAAAAAAAAAAAAAAGTAAAATAACAAGAAGTTGCTGAATGTGTTTTTTGGGTTGAATAACAATGAGTTTTGATGAATGATGATAATATTGGTCACAATTTGCAAAAGTCAGAAACTTCCAAAGAGAGTATAATGGATGACTGCATTACATTAATCGTACATACATCATACCTTGGCACTTGTTTTCGTTTTCACTGTGTATGCCTTTATTAACTAACTATATCTTTGCTGCACTTTTCTTTCTTGTTTTAAAGACACTGGACACCATTGGTAATTGTCAAAGCTCAATCGGTCGTTGAAGATGGGAGATGGTAATGAAAGAAAAAAACACCATTGTCGCACAATGGTCAGACGAAGTTTTGTGCTTTCAGATGCTTGATTTTGAGACCTTAAATTCTAAATCTGAGGTTTCGAAATCAAATTCGTGGAAAATTACTTCTTTCTCGAAAACTACGTCACTTCAGAGGGAGCTGTTTCTCACAATGTTTTATACTATCAACCGCTCCCCATTACTCGTTATCAAGTAAGGGAATCAATGTGTGGTGAACAGGTTTTCAATTAGTGGTTAATCCCAACGAGGCCTGGTTCTTGATAATTTTACCGAGACGAAGTCGAAACTGTCTGAAGTATTTATGAATTATGTTTTAAAGGCACTGTACACTATTGGTAAACACCATTTTGTTAGCATAAACTCATTTGATATCGAGCAATGGAGAACTGTTGATATAAAACATTGAGAAATAGGAAGTAGATGTATAAAATCAAATCAAAAGTTTAAAATCTGAAAACCATTTTTTCCTCTCAATAAACCAGTAGAATATACTCTCCTGCAAGTTCAGAAGATAATAAAGGCAACCTTTAGCCATTGCTCTCGACCAATAGGAATAAAAAAAAAACTGTCTTAAAAGCACAGGTGCAAGCTCGCGTGTCACGCCCATGTTTCAACACTTGTTTTCTGGTTATAAACAAAGGTTTATACACACCCACGTGACGCGCTCTCCACCAATATGAATAGCGAAACTGTCTGAGGTATTTATGAATAAGGTGTTATGATAATCATTATTTTGAATAATTACCAATAGCGTCCACAACAAGAATGTTTCGATATCCACGTAGTCGGTTGTGATGTGGGTTTCTCTCAAAAACATCTAATAGTTTGATAAGACCAATAACTAAAAATCACGGCAAATACAACATTTTTGAATGTACATGTATATTTTTTTACCGTCAAGATCGCAGGCACATTGTCCGCTGTCGGTTGACGACTCGACCCCACCCCAGCTCATCATGCGTGTACCGTCCCGAGCGATCCACCAACCGTAGTCTCGCTGCTCAGTCTTTACCTGGCCTCGGAAAAGAACAGCAGACAGGCACACGATCTGATGACAAAATATAATGAGAAAAACTAGAGTATTAGTTGTTGCAAACTGCGTACAGACCAAAATGATGACATGGTATCAGTGCTAATATTACGTATGATAGATTGTCTTAGAGACACTGGACACTATTGGTGCTAGCCTTCACAGTTGGTGTATCTCAATATATTATGCATAAAATAACAAACCAGTAAAAATTTGAGCTCAATCGGTCGTCGAAGTTGCGAGATTATAATAGAGAAAAAAACACCCTTTTCACACGAAGTTGTGTGGTTTCAGATGGTTGATTTCGAGACCTCAAATTCTAAATCTGAGGTCTCGAAATCAAATTCGTTGAAAATACCTTCTTTCTCGGAAACTACGCCACTTTAGAGGGAGCCGTTTCTCACACTGTTTCATACAATCAACCTCTCCCATTACTCGTAATCAAGAAAGGTTACATTCTAATATTTATTTTGAGTAATTACCAATAGTGTCCACTGGCTTTAATCACTTGGTAGAATAAATTTGGAGTCACTAAATCTTTTTGTCTTAAAAACTAATACAAGTAAGCAATTTGGACAGACAATTATATTTTACTCTATGATTAAATTAGTTTTGTAGGATTTGAAACTTTGCATGGTGGTAATACGATATGGAAGGGCATTATATAGCTGTAGAATACGAAACTTGTTGGAGTTTCAAACCCGCAGAGGGCGCTGCAGGATGCCGAGATTTGGACGCGTCCTCGGCAACTTTTTTAAAGTTGGGTGAGACGGTGTTGTATAGTAGAGGTAACTTTTCTGTTAAAAAAACACAGTCACCCTAATCAGGTCACTTTTCCTCAAGACGTTTTGAGAGGAAACGTACAGGCACGGGACTCGAACCTGCGACTTTAAACTCCTAAAACGAGTAGCTTTGAGTAATTTATAAGTAGGCCCATTGCACGTTATAAGTATGAGGGGAAGTAAACACAAAATTAACAAAAAGTTACGTAAGAATGATCGTCCTACCTTGATGTACTGCTCGCAGGTTTCAGAGACTTTAGTAAGGGCTTCAAGCTGCTCGGAGTTGGCGTTGTTGTACCGTAGCTGAAGCTGGAATGACCCGGGTGGTTCATAACCACTCACGGACACCGCCTCGTCGTCGTAGTTATGACCGATGATAGTTACGCCTAAATAGAAAGGAACGAAACATCAAGTGAAAAAAGACAATTGGACATTCCTTCGGAAATGACAAAAGGAGGACATTGACACATCCACAACTAGTTTGTTGCCTCAAGCGTCATGATATTAAAGGAACACGTTGCCTTGGATCGGTCGAGTTGGTCTTTTAAAATCGTTCTGTGACCCTTTGTTGTAAAATGTATATGGTTAGAAAGATATTGTAAAAGTAGAATACAATGATCTACACAAATATGCCTCGAAATTGCGTGGTTTTCTTTTTACCCTGTCGACTAACACGGTCGGCCATTTATGGGAGTCAAAATTTTGACTCCCATAAATGACCGACCGTGATAGTTCGCGACGTAAAAGGAAAACCGTGCAGTTTCGAGTGATACTTGTGTGGATCATTATATTCTACTTTTACAATATCTTTCTAACCATATGCATTTCATAAGAAACTGTTTCAAACGCTTTTAATAGACCAACTCGTCCGATCCAAGGCCACGTGTTCCTTCAAAGCCACAATCAAATAAGCTTTATCCCCGACTCCACTGCTAGTCCCCATCTCTCTCTGAACTGGTCCTTATTTTATCTGTAAGTTTTGGGCATTAATTTGACATAAGCTCATTACCGGTACGTATGAATTCTTTCCTAATTGTTTTTTGTGCTTTGTTTTGTTGCTTATTATTTTGTACTACCGGTATGTCTAGGGCTGTTCTTCACCAGCTTCGGCTTTTAATGGTTATTTGAACAACCTCCTTACTTACTTATTATTTTGTTACATTTTTCAGCATCAATATCATTATTCGTGTTTACTCTTTACTTGAGTGTAAATTTGTCTGTGATTCTGTTTTTTTTTCTTATTATGTACATGAAACAAATGTTTCATTGAATTTAATTCGTTTTTCGGGCTTGAAGTTCGGTAGTTCGATAGTTAGTTTTATTGTTGGTTTGTTTGGGAAAATATCACTGTCGGTACAAATTCAGACTGCCCTATTTTTACAAAACCGCGTGAGTATTGTCCAAACGGAGAAGGTGAGAAAGGAGAGGATACCAACCTTGTCCCCTTGACAACTCGCATCGCACGTTGAATTCCGGCGCAGTACCACGTCCAGGACCGTCGGGGTCGATCACATAATCATTGTCATTCCTGAAACCCATCCGGTATATTTCATCGCAACTACGAGCGATCTGGCCGACAGGGGGAAGCTCTGGTGCGGGTATATCAGGCTTCAGGCCCGGGCGCCCTCCGATGTTATTCGGCTCCTCATCTGTAAATTCATACGGTAAAAAGATTTGTTTTGTCAAACAGCCCTTTTCAATTTCTGTCTATGGAGCACCACTCATAAGGGGTCAAATGTTGACCTAAGGTCATGAGGTACTGAAACTTTGACCTTATGATACAAAACACAGATGTTATGTTGAAGACATGATTCCGAGGTCGATGTAGGTCATTATGGAGTTTTTGAAAGGGTCAAATGGAACTAGGAGTGCATGGTAAACGTCTGTGGCCTTCACCGTGAATGACGTACACGTACGTCTTCGTTTGAAGCTTTTTATATAAACACTAATTTATCACCATAGCAGGGTACGATGAATAATAGTCCTTATTTTATTTCAATAATAACAAACAATTTTAAATCATTGAAAGTTAAAACAAAACAAGAAAAAGAATAACAGCTGCAACAGCAGCAAGAGCAACACCAGCATCAACGGCAACGGCAACGACAACGGCAACTACAACGACAACGACAACGACAACGACAATGACAACGACAACGACAACGACATCCACAACGGCAACTACAATGACAATGACAACGACAACGACAACGACAACGACAACAACAACGACAACGACAACGACAACGACAACAACAACGACAACGACAACCACAACCACAACCACAACCACAACGACAACCACAACGACAACGACAACAACAACCACAACGACACAACAATAACAACGACAACGAAAATGACAACCACAACGACAATGACAACGACAACGACAACGACAATGACAGCGACAATGACAACGACAACAACAACAACAACGACACAACATTGACAACAACAAATGTCACCCACAGCAACAACGGTGACAACGACAACTACAACGCCGACAACGACAAAACACAGCAGCAGCAGCAAACAAATAAATAAACAAAAAACAAACAAAAACAAAACAACAACAACAACAACAACTCAGGGTGGATTCTCACCAGGTATCATTGGAAACACTGGCACTTCCTGTTCAGTCTCCCCTTCTATTTCTGGACTCTCAATCCCGAATGTTGCCTCCATTCCTCTAATGCTGGAGTCAATGCTATTCAGCCTCCTACCAAGTCGTCTGTGATTGGACGACATGCGGTCCTCAATGAACCGGAAGGTATCCATTAAGATATCTGATTGGAGGCCTTTAAGACGGTAGATCTCACCCAGTGCCGGCTGGCTGCAGGTGGGGCGTGTCAAACAGGCAAGGAACCCTACTGTGAGGGTTAGGAGGGTAAACTGCATTGTCTGAAAAAAATAACATAATTATAAACAAATATTACCAATTAATCAAAACTTATTTTAACAGTATCGCACATTGATAAGATAATCATAACATACTATCATACTTATCAATAAATACTAAGACACTTTAGACCAAACAACATCGAACATATTGAGACGAAATTCTTACTCTGGTTGTTCTCGGAACTTAATCCTCTAAGTAGAGATTGTTAAAAAGGTTGTAGAGATTGTTAAAAAGGTTGTAAAAAAAATATCCTCTTCTCATCTCAAAATAAAATGTATATATTTCTCATTTGCAGCTTAAAAAACAGCACATTAGTGAAAAAATAAAATAAAATAGAATCTCGATTGAAAACCTACACAGCCGCGTGTGACAAAGACAGTTCCAAACACCCCCAACTGCACAAGAATGTCACGCAGTGACAGAAAACGCGAAACACTTTCATAATCAGCGGGATCTGCTCATATTAATTAGAATCATAGTTGAAGGCAAGAAAGGTTGAGTCTGGTTCAACATGCACGAAGAATGACCGCAAATCTCGGTCTATACATTTCTCTGAATTGGACGCTTTTCGTGTCAAAAGTAAATTAAGTGTGGTGTATATTCACACATTGTTGTAAAATGCGCTAAACTGGTATTTTTTCTTTTTTTAATAATACAAAACAAAAATTGTATTTTGAAGCAGAAGAAGAAAACAATACATTTCAACAGAACCGTTCTTAATCGACGAGACCAATCAATTTGATTGCCTTTATTGTTTTATCTCTTTAGACAACACAATGATTACAAGTTGGCCAGGGGTTGGCCAGGGGCTGCCAAGGTTAAAACCAAAGCATAACAACTGGCATCATATCAAGAGATGATAAAAAACAAGACCCCCGCTAACGATAACAATAAACTAATTTAATTAAAACAAGGAGATTGTTAAAGTTGATTTAAGATACTCTTGGTTACTTGACTACCGAAAATAAATCTTGAAGACAGCATGATCGAAACGTCGAGTAATCATGCAATGACTTTTCCCCTGATCTATACTACGAAATATTCTCTCACCAGACAAAAACAAAAATCTTATTAATGATTATTCATTATTCGATGAAGCGACTGAGTTGGCTAGTCTATTAGGTGACGGGCCACGGCCTCTGTGTTTGATCACGCAGTGTATGGTGACTCCGTTTTGACGGTTACCAGTTCGCTAATGAGGCCCAGCAAGCAGCAGGTGGTGGCATTATAAAAAAAACCTTCGTGGCACTCCGTATCCACTAGTTGGTACACAATCAGGGAAAAAACTGCGGATCCAAGAAAAGCTTACTCACGGAACTGGTAAGTACAAATTTATTTCCTTCAAATAGACAAATCTGTTTGAAAACACTTATGTTACTTACAAAGGGTATTGGTAACTTTCTCATTAGTTTTACTCACTTTGAATACAGCAGTTTGAACTCAGCAGACCGATCGTACGAAAACTTCTAAGATTAGAAACTTCGTTGAGCCAGTATCGGCCTTTTACAGGCCAAGTTAAGAACTTTCAGGAGTTATGAAACAACCAGTCGTTAAGTAACTGTATGTAGAAAGTGATATAAGTTCAATAAGTTTAATGTGTACCATACCTTTATTCCGGTATCTGAGATACCTTTCACTTGAAAAGTAGACAAGGGTGCTTCTTGACTTCAAAACCTTTACCGAAGATTCGAGAAACGGTAACGAAACGCTCAGCTGCCGTGCTCTGTCTTCTCGGTGAGTTCTTGACGCAAGCTCCGTCGGGAAAATCTCTCGACGCAATTATTAACACCACCTGGCCCTAGCGATCGGCTGTTACCCCACAAGTTACAGAAGAAAAAAAAACCTAGACTGGCCGCAAATTACAAGCAACCGGAAGTTTTTACAAAGTTGTTTCTCTTGGTGCGGGGGCCAATATTGTTGGCAACCATCACAAGTCAATCTTGGGTGCTGATCAAATCTTACGTCATCATAGAATCTTCTGGAGTTTGAGTTTTAAGTGGAAGTGCAGCTGTATTGGATATGAGTTTTTATGACTTGCTTTATTTTGGTAATTCGGTTTTATTCTGGAAGGTCTTGGAATGTATGATTGTCCAGGTGGCTGAGAGTTGTTGGGTATAGCATTGGTGGAAAGATTGCAAGGTTCTTGGCGTTATTGAAGTCATGCATGCAGACAGTTCAACCTTGGGTCTCCCAACTCGGGAGCCCAGTTCAACCGTTGTCATGGCAATGGCTTCATAAAAAACCTTAAAAATGTGTCACTTGTCTAGAGATGGGAAATGATTGATGTAATACTTTGCACAGAGATCACAACATGTGCTTTTCATTATAACTCCATAGGGCTATGTTATATAAATGTTTCCAGTTCACACTGGTAAAGCATTGACTCTCATGACCCTAGCCACGTAAATTATATTCTCATGTAAATATTATTTAAAGTCTACTTTAAACATTGGCTGATTTGTGGGTTGTTTTTATTTATTTGGCAAGGAAAATAGGCATTATGTATTATGAAATAGACAAATAATAGCAAGGAAATAATTTTTCCCCGAGGAAAAAAAAACAACATATTTCCTTGGTTGTGCTCTGAGTAATTTACAAAATGGTGGCACAGTAAGTGGACGAAACCGTTCACTTGAAGCAACAAAAAAAAAAAAAAACCAAAGAAAACGAAATTACTGATATGAAACGAAAATAACAAGTAAAAATCCCGACCGAAATTTTTACATGGATAAAAAAAGATTTCGTATACTATAAAGACCCTACAAAAAAAAAAAAAAAAAAAAAAATGAGTGGTCCGTAGAGGCTTAAACGGATCCTGTTTGGTTAAATAATCTGGATTTTTCCAGCTGTTTTTTTTTTTTTTTTTTTTTGGGGGGGGGGTGCTTACAATAATATTACTTTGATATTGCAACATCAGAGTCAATGGCCTTGTTCAGGGTGAACTTGAAAATAATATTATGGTTAGCATAAAAATAAAGCCACAGATATTTGGTCAAAACTTGGTTGACAAAGCACAGTAACAAATTAAAACCTTTTCAAATTAAACTGAAACTCCACTCGCTTTTCTAGAAGTTTTGATTTAGAAGTTACCAGGAGTCAGCACTCCACTCACGTGTAGTAAGTATTTTTCGTTTTGTTTTGTTTTGTATAAATGGTAAACTTTTAGTGTGTATTTTTTATTTTACATCTTTTTAGAAACGCTAAACCAATACGCATTTCACTGTACAAATATTTGTTTTTTACAAGTGACAATAAAACATTATTCTAGTGGTATCCTCACATTCCACCTACCCCGGTTCAAATCCCACCGGGGACACGTGGCTTTCAGTCCCTACGTGGTTGAGTGGGTTTTCCCCGGAATATTGTTCTTTGAGGTTTGCCTTCCACATCTAAAACTGAAACTTCCTTCCTCGTCTTCTCTCATTGGGGTTAATAGTGATCAAGGTTTTTTTTCTGAGCGTCATTGGTTTCACAAACATATGAAATGAATTATGTTTTAAAACGACTTGGAAAGATTACAATGACATAGACGCGTGGTTTAAGAACCCCTCGGTGGAAAACCAGGATATGTATAGGGTAGAAGGCCACGTATAAAAACCCTGTTCAGACAACAGACACAACTCAAAGAACTTAAACCCCGGGAATTCTCTCTGGTATTTAAATCCCTCAATCAACCCTTGTTCGTTTAACATGTAGTTTTGTTGGTAGAAAATATTAACACATTGTATGCTATAACCCCGGGGTTATTCATGATAACCCATCCAAAGCAGGGGTAGCTAGTGCCGGGATATTGTTATTTCCCGGGAATTTATAGGGGTAAGCAATTCAGGTATGAAGAGGTCAACCAAATTCTCCCAGTGAGTTTATTCGGAAATCTGTCTGTGTGTCTAAAATGTGCGCAACAATCGAGCTAACGAAATCCATGGACGATTTGGAACACGGGACACTATTGGTAATTGTCAAAGACAAGTCTTCTCACTTGGTGTATCTCAACATATGCATAATATAACAAACCTGTGAAAAATTGATTGGTCATCGAAGTTGCGAGATAATAATGAAAGAAAAAACACCCTTGTCACACGAAGTTGTGTGCTTTGAAATGCTTGATTTCGAAACCCCGACCTCAAATTCTAAAGTCGAGGTCTCGAAATCAAATTCGTGAAAAATTACTTCTTTCTCGTAAACTACATTACTTCAGAGGGAAAGGTTTCTGACAATGTTTTATACTATATCAACATCTCCCCATTACTCATTACCAAGTAAGGTTTTATGCTAATTATTATTTTGAGTAATTACCAAAAGTGTCCACTGCCTTTAAAGACAGTGTACACTATTGGTAATTGTCAAAGACTAGTCTTCACAGTTGGTGTATCTCAACATATGCTTAAAATAACAAACCAGAGAAAATTTGTGCTCAATCGGTCGTCGAATTTGCGAGATAATAATGAAAGAAAAAACACCCTTGTTACACGAAGTTGTGTGCTTTCAGATGCTTGATTTCGAGACCTCAAATTCTAAACTTGAGGTCTCGAAAACAAATTCGTGGAAAATTACTTCTTTCTCGAAAACTATGTCACTTCTGAGGGAGCTGTTTCTCACAATGTTTTATATCATCAACCTCTCCCCATTACTCGTAATCAAGAAAGGTTTTATTATTTTGTGTATACTGCCTTTAATGTCAATGCTTCCTTTTTATAAAAAAATCAATGCAGCCGTCAGAAAAGACTGCCAAGCCAATATTGAACCAGGAAAAACAAGTGACAAAATCTTAAAGGAACACGTTGCCTTGGATCGGACGAGTTGGTCTATAAAAAGCGTTTGAAACCGTTTGTTATGAAATGTATATGATTAGAAAGACGTTTTAAAAGTAGAATATAATGTTCCACCCAAGTATCACTCAAAATTGCACGGTTTTCTTTTTACGTCGCGAACTATCACGGTCGGCCATTTATGGGAGTCAAAATTTTGACTCCCATAAATGGCCGACCGTGTTATTGGACGATGTAAAAAGAAAACCACGCAATTTCGAGGCATATTTGTGTAGATCATTGTATTCTACTTTTACATCATCTTTCTAACCATATGCATTTTATAATGAACGGTCACAAAACGCTTTTCAAAGACCAACTCGACCGATCCAAGGCAACGTGTTCCTTTAAATACTGCCAAATAGCGAAAAACTTCCCCAACGTTCAATTGCTTAAGTACACTACTACAGTCAAAACGTCACGAACACAGAGAACATTTCCCGGAGGCCATTTGTTTGTACTGCTGTTTAGAGTTGCCATCAAAAAAAAAAAAAAAAAAAAGTGCATCCGGGAGCATAAAAACACGCTTTGTAACGCCATGGTATGACCATGGTGTGACAGGCCTATATTATTATGATTTTGCAGTTAAACCATATCTCTATTGAGTATGGCTCCCATATAGGAATCGCTGGTATCAACGTTTCCATGGGAATACGTTAGCACAAACGTTACAATATTGGCCTTTCTTGGGAGACTGCTATTGAACTTTTTCAGTTTGGGTGTATACAAACACTAGCAGCTTTACCCGAGTCCACAGTGCACCTTTAAGTGCACCATTTTTGCCTGTTTCTTGCATTTTTGCCCGGTTTGTTTATAAAACCTGGAAAGACCCTGGGTGGATTTCTTAAGGAGTTAAGGCTTGTCTTATTGAGCAGTAGCCTAACTCAGGGCTAACCTTGAGTTTTTAATTACACACTACACATAACTCCTCCTAACATAGGACTGTCCGTGTGAAATCGACAATCAGCTCATATCAGATAGGACTTACAGGAATTAGTTAAAGACCCAGTTGTTTCAGAGCAGAAAGGACTTATAAAGATAATGAAAGACCCAGACTGCTCAATGGGAATATAAACAAATTATATGGGGGTGTTTTAAGACGAAACTTTCAAAGAATTCGTTGATTCATATCTCCACTGCACCATCCGCCTTGACCGCATAATTTCAATATCGTGCCTGGCATTCTGAAATTTACCTTTAAACCCTCAAGGGTCCACGGTATGCGTTGATGGCTCGGTCAAGGCTTCAGGTATTTTAATAGGGGTTGAGGTCTAAACTTCGTCTACACGAAGAGTGATCGGTTTACTGCAACTGTTGTTCAAATCTGGTTGCCTTAATTATCTTCTGAACTTGCAGGAGAGTACATTCTTCTGGTTCATTGAAACAAAATGGTTGTCAGATTTTAAACTTGTAACTTTATTTACATCTGCTTCATATTTTCTCAATGTGTTATATTATCAACAGCTGTCCATTGCTCGATACCAAATGAGTTTATGCTAACAAAATGGTCATTACCAATAGTATACAATGCCTTTAAAACACAATTAATGCATTTTGATTTTGTGCCAAGAATTTAACTAGAAGTTGAGAGACGTTTATGAGAGAGTCAGGCGATTTTATGTCAGAAGATTTTGTTTATTTTCTTAAGCTGAGGCGAACACCCATGACGTGTGAAAATGTCAGTATTTTTTATTTATTACTTATTGTTTCTCGTGTAAGTTTCATGTTCCTTGAACGTACTGGGCAAGAGGTCAAACTTGCAAATCACCAGCTGCACAGTGTGTTTTTTGTATAAAAAATTAAAGATGTATGATCTCCTTTTCAAAAAGAAGAAAAAAAAAGAAGAAAAAAAATCGCTAAAAAAGTGAATGGAAATATATTTTAGGCCTATTAAATTTGACTGGAAAATGAAATCTGTAAAATGAACCTTCATCAATACTGATGATTTAACGTAGACTTTTGATGACTGACCTAGACAATTCGAACTCAATCATTGAAATCTTTTGATGATTGGAAATTGAGCCAGTTTTTTTTAAGCAAGTGTAAGGTTAAGCAGTTAAGAATTTGTTTTAGGTTTAGGGTCAGGGCTATGGTTGGATCATACAGTAGGCTATGGGTTTTAACGTAGTGGGGTAAGGGTACGGTAGCGCAGTGGTTGGGCTTAGGTTGGGTCTAGACTAGGTTAAGGTTTAGGAAATAATATGATCATGGGTTAGAGTTATGGTTAAAGACATGTACACTCGAAAAACGCGACCACCTTTTGAAACTTTAATATGTTAGCTGCTTACATTTACATTTGGAATGGTCTACCACATGTGGAACGGTCTACCACATTCCATCAATGCCATCCAGACAATAGACACTTTCAAATCAACCCTGAAGACCCATCTTTTTCAAAGACATTTCAGTAACATTCTCTAGACATTGGAATTTGGTCTTGTTCCTTGCACTGCTGGAGAACAACCAAGGGGGAATATTTTTATTGGAGCTAGCATGAGCACTTTTTGGTGGATACAAAATAGAAGACTTCATTATTATTATTATTATTATTTACGAAAAGGATACAAACAATCTAACCGATCCAAAAACAAAGGTATATTTGGCCTGTAATGGCAATACAAACAAATACTCTTAACACGATTAATGGTTTTATCAGTTTTTATCCCCAAAACTCAATTTAGATTTCGTTTCCGCGTGTGTCATTTTTGTTGTGGCTTTCAAATCAATTTTTAAAATCGCAGGTCGGGGTCATTTTTAATAGAAGTTCGGTCAAGGGTGTTGCTAAGGCAGGTTGTTCCTGTTCAGGAAAGCAAACATAAAATAAAAAAAAATAGAAATGATTGTTTTAACATCTGACAACTTAAATTGAAAGCCTGTATAGTTTATTTGCATTTATTTGTTTGATTTATTGGGCAACCATAAAAAAGTACAGTAAAAAAAGTAACCAAAAAAACAAAACAAAGGACTACTTAAGAAACAAAAAGATACAAATGAAGACTGAGGTAAGTGAACAAGCTTGAGCTTGATAAATTGCTCATAAAAGTCAAATATGCTTTATCTCAACCTGGCGTCTAAGATGAACAAAAGTCTTAAAGTTAAAAGAAATGTATGTATAAGATTAAACTAAAAATGTATGACAAAAAAAATGTTTACACCCAAGGTCATGAAAACGAGCAAACATGAAGTGGGATTCACTAAGAGACAATCGCCACAATAAATGAATATATCTAGTAAAACTATGGGAACATTTAAATATTTACACAGGTCATAAAACCGTGTATAGTAAAAAAAAAAAAAAGAAAAAAAAAAAAAAAGCTAATAATAAAACTAATAAAAAAAAAAAAAACAAGACTAAATGAAATTACAACAATGAGTTCACATCCAAATGATCTCCACCCAGAGATTTGAAGAATTTACTTTTTGTTCTTTCCCAAATCTGTTTTAATAGTCAACAAACGTGGTTGGTCTATAAATATTCACCTCAGAATTTTTTATTTTTTTATTTGTATTATTTCCCAAAACTTTGTTTGTTTCGTAAATTAATTTTCTGATCGTAATCTTTCTGAGTTTGACAATAATTTATGAAACCTCATTTGTCACTAAAAACCAATCACAATGGCAATTTAAAATAAACATTAAAAAATAAACGTGTCAAAAAAGGAAGCAACATCGAAACCAATCGCTTTAGATTAATTTTTTCTCTATTTCTTATAATTTTCTCTCAAACTCAACCAGTCTGTACCTTTAAATAAAAGCTGTTTGACTTTAAAGGCCCTTGAACTCTATGATAATGAAAACCTGCCCTGATTGGTCGGTTAGAGCAGAGTGATTGGTCCTCTTATCATGGATCATAAAAACCACTCTGCTGAACTTGAACCACGGCACTCGGGAGTCGATGCCATCGAAGGCAGTGTCACAGTTCGGGATAAATAAAGGTAAACCGACATCTTCGTAAATTGTAATATAAATTAACTGAAATTTGTGTAATAATTGTCTGCTTGTCTTAGTGCGTCAATGTTCAGTACTTACGAAAAAAAATATTTTGCTGATATTATGTTGTTCAATTTTTTGTATGGTAATTGTTTCTGAAATACATTTCAGTTTGTTAGCATAATGCACAATTTTTTTTTCAAGTGGTTGAGGTATAAAATTTTAACAGTTTTATTGTATGTTTAATGGAATGAAAGATAACCGCGAAGAGTAAATATTTGTTGTTTATTTAAACCGAATTCACAATTCCTAACGATACGGTTGTCAAATAAAAGACAAACAGTAACTTAACAGTTTTGTTCCAGGCGATCCTTTTGCATTTCTATTCCTCGAGTTCTGGTAAAACTGTCGATTTTCCCTTTTCAAGCTGTATTTTTAAATCGTGCGTTTACATGTAGTTGAAGTGGAGTTGATTTACGAAGTTTCATGTCAAATACATGATTGTTGTTGCTGTTTCTGTTGTTGTTTTTGTTGTAGTTTTAGTTGTTGTTGTTGCTGTTGTTATTGTTTGTGTTGTTGTTGTTGTTGTTGTTGTTGTTGTTGTTGTCGTTGTTGTTCTTGTTGTTATTGCTGCTGTCGTGATTGTTGTTGCTGTTTCTGTTGTTGTTTTTGTTGTAGTTTTAGTTGTTGTTGTTGCTGTTGTTGTTGTTTGTGTTGTTGTTGTTGTTGTTGTATTTGTTATTATTGCTGCTGTCTTTATTGCTGTTGCTGTTGTTTTTAGGTGTTGTTTTTTGGTGTTGTTTAAGTTGCCAATGTTGTTATTATTTGTGTTATTGTTGTTGTTGCTGCTGTTGTTGCTGTTTTGTTGTTGTTTGTTGTTGTTGTTGTTGTTGAAGTACTTTTTATTTGAGTGAGAAATTACCCTTTTTTACAAATACTATGTTACTTCAGAGGGAGCCGTTTCTCACAATGTTTAATACATTTACCAGCCTCTACATTGCTCATTATTTTGAATAATTACCAAAAGTGTCCGGGGTGGATTTCACAAAGAGTAAGAACGACTTGTCCTTACTAAGGACTATGTCCTAGGAGATATACACATAGCATTGATAGTCCTAAGTTAGGACGAGTAACTGGTCCTAACTTGAGATAAGACTAGTCCTAACTCTTTGTGAAATCAAAGTTAACAGCATAGCGTGTTAAAATAGGATGTGGGTTCGATTCCAACCAAGGTGCCTGTAGATTTGATCCCACTTACCTCGGGTGAAGTCGGTTGACCAACAAAGACACCTGCTCAATTATGCGAAGGGTGTCTAGGTTCAGTTCCACCCAAAGCCTTTTGACATTTCTTTGGGGTTCTCGAATTCTTCGAGTGACATTACTTAGACCATAATGGTTCAAAATAAATAGTATTACCAAAGCTTCCCCAAGATATTGAAGATTAATGATCATAACAGTTTATCCGAAACGTGCGGGCCGAACTTGGTGGGTGACACAATACTGAGGTCAGACGGTTGTAATTGTTTGCCAAGAACTTTTCCAAGAACTTTGGCTGCAGCATCCGTCTTTAGGTCATACAGAGTCACACGTGTTGTGGTGTGGGTGCTGTCTGCTGACATCACGGCTGGAGATGTAACATATAATATCGATGGAAATGGTATCGTCTTCTCAGGGTTATATGCAATTGTATGAACTTTATAAATTGTTTATGTACATTTTAAAGCTGCTGTCTTAAATCGAGTCTGTTGTCTTCAATTATTTCTGTGTCTTCAATTCGTTTGGCAACAAGAATTATTCATTGTTTAAGTGAAACATTTATTTGTTGATGTTGATATCGTCTCACTGAGACCCAAAAAATTTTGTTGTGACTTTTTTTTAAACTAATTTTCAAAATCAACAGCACCTCAGCGACTAGCATATTTTAAGGGAAACTTTCTACCATCATTATGTTTAATTTGAATTTGTGGAAATTGTGTTTTGTGTCGTACAAAAAATACCCAAACCCTTTAATGGCCTTTTTTATCATTGCGGATGTAATTGCATTATAGCGTTGCAGAAACGACATGTGCTGTAAGTGTTTCCTATCATGTAGTAATGTTGAACCACTTTGTTTTGGTCTGGTAGAATCATCAAAATGGCGACCTTGATCTGGTGCGCATGCGTGCTGTTATTAGCTGACTTCACAAGAGCCGCCCACGACATCGACGTGGATCGCCTGGCCAATCAGCAATCAGATCTCGTGAGAGAGACGTTCAACGTCATAGAGGACGCCATTGAAGCGCAATATGAGATGTTTGACGTCCGCATCAAGGGATTAGAAGCTCGGATTGAAGAATTGGAGCGAGTTATTGCTGATGGGGATTTCGCTCCCAGTGAGTATATGTGTTAAAAAAAAACACATTCTATCAAATTAATGTTCTTGCTTTTTGACCATGTTCAAAAGGTCACTTAAACATACTTGTTTAATCAGTAATTCTCGCCCGGCTTGGTCTACACCCGGGTGAAGTCATAGATAGACCGGCGTTGGCGGGACAAACTTATTTGCGTAATGCTATGTGCTTTGCCTGATCGCGGTTTTCCACTCGGTTTTTAATTATACTCATAATAATTGGTTTTTTTTTCCTTGTCATTTTCTATAAGCACTATACAAATGGTGTTATTACAATTTATTGTTAAAGCGCCAAATTGTCAAAGGACGACATGTTGAATATGCATTATGTATTCATACGCCATGGCTAGTGAGTCCACCCAATTATTCCTACAGATAAGGCGCCGAAGCAAAAAAGGAAAACAATACAGTACAAAGACGCTGTTGCCCACTGCAGAATATGGGTGATAAAGTTGGGTCTTGGGTGCCCGTTTAAATGCTGACAGACTTCCGGGTCAAAGTTCAGGCTGATATGAGGTCAACTGGGGTCAACTGATTGGGGGCCTTGACTCGTGATTTAATTTCATTTATTTGCCAGCAAACATGAAAAATCACATTAAAAAAAATTAATTGTAAATCAAAAGATCTACACAAGCAATACAATAGTTTAAGAAGAATACAAATATGAACAACACTTTAATCCTACACTTAATGTATTGAATGCTTCCCTAGTACAGTCTTGGTGAAGGCCTGTGTCCCGTCGTGAGGGCACTGTAAAATGATATAGCGCCCTCTCGTGTGGAAAATTGCGACCAATATATCACTTCGCTCGTCCCCAGCTAACATACCATGCACTGTCATTGGTTTATTAATGCGCAGTCCCATCATGCATCAAACTCACCCTGTCTATGCACTGTACCCATGAGCGGTCCTGGATAGACTGGCCGCTGGGGCCGAGCGAAATATAGCACATCATCACCAAAGACTACCATGTTCAGATTCACCCTGTTAATCCCAACGTTGTGCATTTATTCCCTTCTATCTCAACATTGTACTAGTATTCTTTTCTAATCCCATTATTGGACATCCCTTTCCCATTTCCCATCAGATCCACCTGTTGCGGAGCCCGAACCGGTTAATCCTATAAAGCCAAAGCCCGTCAAACCTAAGCCTCAGCCTAAGCCCGAGCCTGAACCCGAACCCGAACCCGAACCCGAACCCGAACCCGAACCCGAACCCACGACCAGTACAAGAGCCCCGACCACGACAAGAAGAACGACGACGACAAGAAGAACGACGACGACAGAGGAGGTACAAGTAGCCCTAGCACCGCCACAGACATGTCAAGAGATCTTCGATCGAGGGGAGAGGGCCAGCGGTTCCTACTCAATCGATCCAAAGGGATTGGGCACACCGTTCAATGTGCAGTGCAATATGATAGAGGGCGCAGGTAAGGCAGATAATGAAGAATAATTATGTGTATAGCCTCTTTAAAGGCAGTGGACATAATTGGTAATTACTCAAAATCATTATCAGCATAAAACCTCACTTGGTAACAAGTAATAGGGAGAGGTTGATATGATAAAACATTGTGAGCAACGGCTCCCTCTGAAGTGGAGTAGTTTTCAAGAAAGAAGTAATTTTCCACGAATTTGATTTAAAGACCTCAAGTTTTAGAATTTGAGGTCTCGAAATCAACAATCTGAAAGCACACAACTTCGTGTAACAAGGGTGTTTATTGTTTAAATATTATCTCGCCACTTCGATGACCAATCGAGCTAAAATTTACAAAGGTTTGTTATTTTATGCATATTTTGAGATACACCAAGTGAGAAGACTGGTCTTTGACAATTACCAATGGTGTCCAGTACTATTGGTAATTGTCAAAGACCAGTCTTCTCACTTGGTGTATCTCAACATATTATGCATACAATAACACACCTGTGCAAATCTGAGCTCCATTGGTTGTCAAAGTTGCGAGAAAATAGTGATCGAAAAAACACCCCTGTCACACGAAGTTGTGTGCTTTCAGATGCTTAACTTCAAGACCTCAAAATTTAATTCTGAATAACGGTTCTAACTAATGACAACGATCTATCTGTCCAATTTTGTCTATTGCCACTTTGGCGCCAAAAAGTTGAAACGGTCGTCGGTCATGACAGTGAGACTGAGCAGCGGAACAATGGAAACAAAGCTGCCGGGAGCTATCAACTCACACCTTCCTACAATGCCGACATGGATCAGCTGGCTGCCCTTGCAGATGTCTCTACAAGATGCCAACAGTTTATCAAGGTAAGGATTGACTTTGGAGACCCTAGACAATCTTAACAATATTATTCAATTAGTGTTTTTGTAGCTCTTGGATTAATTTGGAAGTTATAAGCAGTTGTACACATCTACTTGATGCCCAGTGTAGTACCTTGCCTCCCAAATAGACCCTATAATGTACCAGAGTGCAGTTTTTCAAACAAAGGTACCATGGTTTATACCTGTGATGTGATTGTACTGGGGATTGGTGGAGAATGGTCCATGCCTGATTTTATTCTCATTACGCTACTGTTTACGAAGGTAAATCCATCCTTGGTCGAAGGGGCTAGGGAGTTAATAATGAAAACAAAGTAACAAAAAGGACCATAAGTGCAAAAATCAAACAATGCGCTGAGAATTATTCACAATCAATAATGCTTCTGCTATTCATTATTGGGGCTGTGTCCGAATCGGTTGCTAAGACAACAAATGGATCGCCGCGTCATCATGCGTTAAAATGTAGGACGTCCTTAATAAACACATTAAAGTCACCTGGAAGTGATATATTTTCAAAATAAAGCTTTTGTCACTTATATATGTGTTTTGATGAGTGGAATGTGAATAAACAGTTAACTAAGGTTTTAAAAAATCAGTTCTTATGTTATTTACAAATTTAAGAGTAGACCCCGATCCGAGAGGGCGCTGTTCGTGACGTCAATCGAGGCAGAGTAAACACAATTGCAAAGTACATGTACGGACCAAGTCGTGAGTTTGTACGTTTCAACAACAAAAAAAAAAATTCCGGCAATACCGACCAGGTGTATTGCTGCTGAATGCAGAAAAACACTTTTTGAAATGTACCAACTCACGACTTGGACGTACATGTACTTTGCACGTGTGTTTACTATACGCATTGCAGACAAAGTCTGCCTCGATTGACGTCACAAAAGGGGTAGGCGGAGTCAGCCCCCAAACAACTTTATATATTTTTTAAACATATAAATCGTGACAAACAATTACTAAAAAAATTGTTTTATTATTCGTAAGCATATACTCTTATGTTTGAAAGGAAAAAAAAATACATTTCCAGGTGACTTTAATAAGAAAGGACATTCACTTTTTGAATTATCAAATTACTTGGGGATCGCAACACACCGTTTGAAGAATGTCTCAATTGCTACTAAAGTGGTCCTGTTGCATGCACTGCAGTTGGTTGCCTCCAAGTTGCCTGTAAAAGTTGTCTCGTGTGACAAGGCCCTAATACTTCAAGAAATTGCCATATCAACCTGAAGCAACTTTTCCCCACCTTTGGTTAAAACAATTTCGTACAAAACTTACTCAATCCGTCTTGAACATTATTATTCCCTCAGCTCCGATGTAAGTCGGCAGTCCTCTTCGCCAAGAAGGGCGTAGACTACGGTTGGTGGGTCTCTCGAGACGGCGAGACAATGAGAAGCTGGGGTGGTGTTGAGGCGTCAACGTCAAGCCGAAGCTGTGCTTGCTCTGAAACCAATGGTAAGAAACTATACACTCAACTTTTTTCTTTTATCCCACCATAACACCATAATGAGTAAATCAGCCAGCCTCGTTCCCATGAGTTGCGTGCCGTTTCAATACTTCTCGTCACTAACCACAGGAAGCATCATAAAAAATAAATACCCTTGTTCTTTTTTATGACAGATTTTTTATATTTTTTAATTTTTTTTTATACATCGTTTGATGATTCATCTGATTATAAAATGTCCAGTATGCAAATTAGAAAACATGAGTCTTGAGTGTCTGAATAAAAATATCCAGCCACACCGGAACCGTAGTCGAATCTATGGTCATAGATTCACGTATTGAACCAAATCCTTAAAACAATCATTTTGGGGCTCAACTCATCAAAACACTAAGATTCGTCATTTCATTTCATGTTACCATATAGTAATCTGTTTATCCACACTCTGCTCACAGCTACGACTGGTAATAATTAATATTAGCTCTTTGTGTCATAAAGTCCTGAGGGTTCACCAATGCTTGTATTTTTTTCAAAAAAAACTTTAATTTGCAATTTTTTTCTTCTTTCAGATTGTCCATCCGGAAAGTCGTGTCGCTGCGACGCAGCCGGTAAAGCAGAGACTGTCGACGAGGGCCTATTGACAAACAAGGAGTACCTCCCGGTCAAGGCTGTCTACCTCGGCGACACTGGAGGCAGGAAACAGACGTCTTACCTTACCCTTGGTAGCTTAGTCTGCATGGACGCCTAGTAAACCAGACTATTCTCCATTAAAATCTTCATTCAGTCGCCATTTTAATTTTTTTTTTCAACACAATTAGGCGTTATTCGAACTACATGTACGGGCTACATATTTGGTACTTTAATCCTCCGGTGTGATTCTTGAAAATGGTTTAGGATTTTTACTAGATAAAATTTGAAATGAAATATCTACTTAATAAATGTTGACGTGTCATCGGCATAAACTCTATACATTGGAAGTGTCTAAACCACTGGTAACATTAAGGCCATTGTCACACGAGGCAATTTACAGGAAACCAGTTCCAGGCAATCTCCAATAAAGAAAACTCATTCACAATTCTATTTGTTTTTTCGTAAGGGCACTTGCACACAAAATTAACACAAATTACCTGAAAGCGCCGGATTTCTGCGCTAGCCTTGTAAGCGTTGAATGCCTAGTAACGTAGAGTTCGTACGCACAGAAGCCAACATTTGCCGCTAACCAGTGAAATACGCTTACCGTATAAGCACATAATGCCCTGCTTCCGTAAGCGCCGATTCGTTGCTTACGGTAAGCAGAGCTATGAAATTGGGCCCTGGTTGCCTATAAATTGCCCCGTGTGTGACATGGTAATAAGGCTTTCTTATTCGTCCAAAACAAAACTGACTTCAACGTTGGACTTCGAATTTTCCTTCCCCACAGCGCTGAAAATTTATTCTTCGAGAGCAAGAAATTATTCTTGACCTTTTAAGTAAATATTCTAAAAGGTAATTTTTTTGATTGATTTTGTTGTTTACAACTAAATAAGACCGTCACTAAGGAAAAATACAGTAATTCGATTACTAGAGGATCGATATGTATGCATTGCATGCGCCGCATACAAAATAAATCTACTATTTTTGTACAGTGTATTAAAGTGAACAAAGAACTTTTTTGCTGGGAGAAACAATTACAAATTGTATTAAATTAAAACACGGTAATGGTAACGTAAGCTTGGAGAGTGTAAGACAGGCTTAGCGAAAAATAGGTAAATTGTTCAGTTTGTAATGAAGTAGTCTACTTGAAAGTTACATTCTAAAAATACAATGAAGTAGTAGCTAAGGTGCCATTCAGAATAATCATCGTTCGATAATTTTTTGACCCTACCACCCACCCCAAATTTTGGTTTTTAAACATTGAATGGATTCATATTATAATCTATACACTGAAGATGATTTTAACGCCTTAAAGCCATTGGACCCTTTCGGTAAACAGTATTGTCCAAGGCCCACACTTCGTGTATCACAACTTATATATCAAATAACAAACCTGTGAAAATTTAGGCTCAATTGGTCATCGGAGTCGGGAGAAAATAACGGGAAAACCCACCCTTGTATCCGCGCGTTTCGCCGTGTCATGACATGTGTTTAAAATAAATCCGTAATTCTCGCTATCGAGAATTGATATTGTTTTACTGTTTTCTCAAAAAGTAAAGCGATTCATGGAATAATATTTCAAGAGAAGTCTTTCACCACTACCTTCTGTAAAGCCAGTAAGTTATTTGTAAATCTGTGAACTTTTTTTCTCCTGTACCGAAAGGGTCCAATGGCTTTAATTACTTTTTTTTTATTAACCACATTCAGTTAATCGTTATGTTTGTTTTTAGAATCAGTTTATCAAATTTAGTTTTAACTTCCTGGGTTTAAGGAAAATGGCTGAACAATATTTGAATCGACTAACTTAACATAACACAAAATCAGGCGATGCATATTTCAGATTATACGGTTACAATTTTAAGAGTTACACAACATTGATAATTTACATAATAAGACTAATTTGTTTGCACTTTTGGCATATTAGCTTATTCGTCTCCTTCGTCAGGCGAATTAATAACTGTCTCGTTTTTGAGGCAGTTTCTTAAATGATAATAATTTTACTCTGAATGGTGTTTTATGAAGTTTGCACAAAATGTAGTCAAATTAATTGTATGTGTATTTTTTACTACATTTTTTTTAAAGTGATTTTCTCTTTTACGTGTTTTGTTAACGTTTGCTTATTCCTTTTGATTTAAAAAGTTGACATATGCATATCAACAGCATATATCCTGAAAATTTGTCTTTTGGTCGATTATTTTTATTTATGTAATTAAAATACTTGTTTTCTTATGAGGGAAATGTATCCATAAACACCCGGGAGTTTTTTTTCCGGGGATGAGGGGGAGGGGGGGGGGAACCCCGCGTTTTGTTTTCTGCTGCTGATGATTTCTTTGTTCGAACAGAACAACCTTTTACTCCAGGGTGACTTGACAGCAATTTAAAGTGTAATAACCGGGATTCGAACCTTGTTATAGTGGCTTCTTATATTGGCGTATTATATAGCGCCCGACTATATCTGTCAGTCAGTGACGCACAAGGCGCTTTTTAATAACATATAGTATTTCCCTGCAAGGTGTCTGGGGACTACACGTTTGAATTATGAGATCTTCTCTTTTAACACTTTCTCCTTTTACATGGCACTATGTAATGGTTAAGGTACTGTGGCGCAACATGATGCCCCTTCTCTTTTCGATAAGTGAACTGGGTTAATTAACGTGTGTTACACAACACAAGTGACCAACGGCTTTACGACCCATCCGAAGGACGAAAAACACACTGCCACTCTCTGACGATTCCGCCATCAGCACTTCGATGATCCGTGCGGCTTTGCCACGCCACGCTACGAATACAATACGCAAACAGAAACTCTGATTGGATAGTTGCGTTCAAAATATAAAATCCTTTGGTTAAAATCTTCGAATAATGTTATACATCTGTTTGCGATGCACTGTCGGTGAACTTTATAATACCCATCCGGACAGAGGGGGCGAAAATAAAAATGTCTGTCGAAATGTAACATTAATAAATAATTTTCCTGTGTGCATTTAACTTTAACATAGCATATGGTGAATCTTGAAAGCATGTTTACTTCATAAAGGTGTGTTTACTTGATGAAGTACCGTGTTTAAAGGAACACGTTGCCTTGGATCGGTCGAGTTGGTCTTTGAAAAGCGTTTGTAACCGTTTTTTTTATAAAATGCATATGGGTAGAAAGATGTTGTAAAAGTAGAATACAATGATCCACACAAACATGCCTCGAAATTGCGTGGTTTTCCTTTTACCTCGTCGACTAATACGTCGGCCATTTATGGGGGTCAAAATTTTGTTAGTTCGCACAGTAGAAGGAAAACCACGCAATTTGGAGGCAAACTTGTGTGGATCATTGTATTCTACTTTTAAAACATCTTTCCAACCATATGCATTTTATAAAAAACAGTTACAAACGCTTTTGTTTTGACCAACTCGTCCGATCCAAGGCAACGTGTTCCTTTAAGCCTCCCTTCTGGCGGGGCTTTCCGGTTCCAAATCCCCCGGACCGTTGGGGTTCAAACACGGCGGAGAGATCGTTGATGTTGGTAAAGAAACAAAATGTATTGCAACCCGCTCGGGACAACATACAGACACGGGAGGATAAATACATGTTAGCTATAGGTTCATAACAAGTCATTCTTTAAAGTCACCTGGAAATATATTTTTTTTTTCTTTCAAACATAAGAGTATATGCTTACGAACAATAAAACAAATTTTTTAATAATTGTTTGTCACGATTTATATGTTTAAAAAATATATAAAGTTGTTTGGGGGCTGACTCTGCCTACCCCTTTTGTGACGTCAACCGAGGCAGACTTTGCCTGCAATGCGTATAGTAAACACACGTGCAAAGTACATGTGCCTCCAAGTCGTGAGTTGGTACATTTCAAAAAGTGTTTTTCTGCATTCAGCAGCAATACACCTGGTCGGTATTGCCGGAAAAAAAACAATTTTTTGTTGTTGTTGAAACGTACAAACTCACGACTTGGTCCATACATGTACTTTGCAATTGTGTTTACTCTACGCATTACAGGTAAAGTCTTCCTCGATTACGTCACGAAAGCGCCCTCTCGGGTCGGGGTCTACTCTTAAATTTGTAAATAACATAAAGAACTTATTTTTTAAAACCTTAGTTAACTGTTTATTTAAATTCCACTCATCAAAACACATATTAGTGACAAAAGCTTTATTTTGAAAAAATACCACTTCGAGGTCACTTTAATGTAATATTAGTCGTAAAAGTTGTATTCAGCAGATGACATGAATAATATTATTGGATTTCATTTCAATTTCTATATTTAACTCAATACTGTCTGAAAGGCCGATGGGAGACAGTCTTAAGTGGATTGGTCCTCGTAGGAGCAATGACATAAAGTCTGTTTGTCTCACTGAGGGCAGATGATTCTGGAACATACGAAGAAAACAAGGTCTGTGATCATTTCCCCCAAGACTATTCAAATATTAACGTTTACAAAGAGATGTTAACACCGGCCACGCCTAGCTGGCGCCAAGCACGTAGCCTAACATCGGCCACGCCTAGCTAGCGCCGAGCACGTAGCCTAACATCGGCCTGGGATCGGGTTCCGGCTTGGGTTCGGGTTCATTGGGCTCGGGCTCCGAATCGGGCTTGGCTTGGATTTTTTTACGGTGTTTCCAACAACAAACGGAGCCCGAGCCGGAAACCGGAGCATAAGCAGAGTTTGTGGAGAACAACTCTAAGGCTTTGTTAGAAATACATATTGAAGTATCTTAATTAGGGTCATCGATTGTTTTTTGTCAACTGGGCTAGGAATAAAATTGGTTTGGGTTAGGGATACGACATGGATTAGGGTTAAAATTAAGACAATGGTTGGGGTTAGGAATACGACAAGTGTAAGGGTCCCCTCACCTTACTTTAACCATTTGAACTGGCTCCAAGAATCCGAACAAGAACAAAAGGGAGACAAAACAGAAGAGGGCGAGATTCACGAAGAACATATCGGCATTGCTTGGCAACAGACAGCTCAGGATAGAGAGAAATTGTTGAAAACACTTTTTTCTACAGTGCAGTGAAATAGGCTAGATAGAAGACAAAGAAGAAGATGCTGTGTCACTGAAGTCACCAGAAATGACCAATCTATTACTCTATTTAGCGGGAGGGGGCGTTGATGACTTCTGCGTGTGTTCGTGACAGACACAAGCACCGCATTCTATACAGAAACCACAAGTTTTAGTTTAATTTTCGCGTCGTGATTGATTGCTCGGTCGCAACGACCCCATTTATCAATTCTCAAGCAAAGCACCGCCAAGCCGCAGTACAACAAGTTACTCATTTATAACGCTTGGGATGTTAAAGACAATGGACACTGTTGGTAATTGTCAAAGACCAGTCCCACTTGATGTATATCAACATAGGCATAAAATAACAAACCTGTGAAAATTTGAGCTCAATTGGTCATTGAAGTTGCGAGATAATAATGAAAGAAAAAACACCCTTGTCACACGAAGTTGTGTGTTTTCAGATGCTTGATTTCGAGACCTCAAATTCAAAATCTGAGGTCTCGAAATCAAATTCGTGGAAAATTACTTCATTCTCGAAAACTACGTCACTTCAGAGGGAGCCGTTTCTCACAATGTTTTATAATATCAACCTCTCCCCATTCTCGTCACCAAGCAAGGTTTTATGCTAATTATTATTTTGAGTAATTACCAATAGTGTCCACTGCCTTTAAGCACGGAATAGGTCAGTACAAACTAAAAAGCAAACAGGGTTTGGAAAGAACAAACTTCTTGGTTGAATTGCATTTGTGATAATCAGTCAAGGTGTAGGCGTGATTGAGTGGTTTTAGTAAGAGACTAATATGATTCCCGTTCATGATTTATGTGTTGTTTAGGCGTGAGCTAACACAATGCTTAATGATGTTTGGAGACGTTTCTTTCTGGTGCATGACTCCCGGCTCTGGCATCGAGGAACGTACTTTATGTGTGAAATTCTCTTTATTCATTTTGTCAGTTTGGACGAGTTTAATTTAGAGGAATCGACTTATGAGTTGATGTTTAATACATGACTTTAAAGCACGCAGTGTTCACGTTATGCTTTGATTATATCGACGAGGATTTATTATGTAATCAATAAAGTTTGGCCATGTCGCTAAACCACTGTTTGGTAGGATTCAGCAGGGGGCTATAGTACCAATTTTGTAGGAAAATATCTGGCGTTATATAACTGACTTACAGATCCTTGTCATTATTTTGATTGGTGGATTTTACTTCACGTGACATTCACTATTACTCCCATCCGCACCGGCGATCAAAAAGACCTATTCGCAAATGGGGAATAGCATTTCTCATTAAACAGTTTGGATCATCCTTGTTCCCGATGTTTTTGAGCAGTACAGCGCCGCCGGGACCCGCCGCTGCTAAAAAAAAGGGAGCACATGTGCAAAAGGTTGTGATCCGATTTATGCATTGTTGCAGCTACGCGGCGCTATACGATCTTTGGTTGTCAGTAATTTGTGTGATTTTACATAATGTTATACTTTTAAAATACATCAAATGACAAGGATCTATAATGTCAGTTGTATAAAACAAACATTGAGTGGCTCAGAGTGGAATGGAAGGAATATTATCGCTCGGTAAAATTTGGACTGTTCCATTTCACTCGGCTTCGCCTCGTGAAATGGAACAGTTCAAGTTTTTCCCTGCGATAATATTCCTCCCATTCAAGTCTGAGCCACTCAATATTTGTATACCATCGTTGGATACTTGTTCTGTTAGACACCCCGTCCCCTTCTTAAGCCTCTTCTACAGTGGTTTGCCCACCTGATGTGAGGATATTTGATTCGGTAGGAATAGATATAGCATTATCCATTACATCTTTCTGTTGAACTCTCCATCTCCCAATCCCACTAAGCCTCCCTATGTACCTCTATGGTGTGTTTAAACAGAGTATTTCTCATACAATTGTCCCCTCTTACACACTTTCACTGTAGCATCCACTTTGCCACATCTTCTTACCCTATCACTGCCAAGAGTCAATACTGTGCGATACTCAACAATCTTTTTTTCCCCCGGCCCCCCGGTACTGCTGCACTTTGGAACTCCCTACAGGAATATTGTTTCCATAACCTCGGTACAGTCATTGTACCTAGACTTCCATTTGTTAGTAATTCATTTTTCACCGTCCTAAAACAACAAGAGAAAAGACATCCTCCTTCCCTTCAAATTTTCGTGTTTTTTTTTCTTGCAGCCCTCATCTTGTGCATATCTTTTTGGGAAAAAAAAGAAAGAAAAAAAACCACTCAAAAACGCATACCAAAAAACCCAAAACAAACAGACAGAACAAGCAAACCATTTTATATAAATAAGGGATACACAACACTTTGAAGAAAGATTTACCACTGCCTTATACGACTTTATCGTCTAATATCTGGCACTATGTCGCGCTCACTGCTCACATTATAGCTATCTGGCTGTCATTGCTCTAGCTTGGTTTGTTTATCAACAACATGTACAAGGTTACGCCACGACTGTCTCGAAGGACGTCACGTACTTCGACGCATGATGACACTGTGATCCAGCCGTATAGTCGTAGTCAACAATTCAGCCACGGCCTTTTTACATCGAATTAAAAAAAAGCGGGAAAGATAAACCTAAAACAAAAGGGGCCAATATCCCCCTTCGGTCTCTTTCTAACGCCGGACGACGGTAGCTGCTGGAGGTTCCGGATCAAAATGATGTAGAAGGATTAATTGGTGCTCCGCTTACACCTCATCACCCTATACCAACGCTCAGGGTGCCAGTGTATTATTTGATATCCCTACAGCTGTACACGAACCGGATTTAGTAGGATTACCCACGCAAGTCTGTGGACAGAGATTTTTCCCAATCAACTCAAAACGGATCCAGCCGGATTCGGAGGGACTCCTTCAGTCAAGTATGACAGGCGACTTAAGATCGTGCCTCTCATCAAGGGAGAGAGAAGTGTAAGCAAACACTGCAGGAGTAATTCTTAACTGTCATCTTTAAGAGTGAGCTTAAAGTGTACTGAGCCAATCCGCGGGAAATTCACGTGTAGAGTTCAGGTGACGGTGTACTTTAGGGACTGCACTTTTGGTAATGTATATTATAAGATGGCTGGAGTGAACTTTCTCCATGCGCATTGTCACTGTCTTCTTGTGGATAAAGTATTACTGAATAATGATGTTTATTTTTAATGGTGAGGTAATCTGTGGCAGTTTATTTAGGACGAACTCTATTCTGTCAGTACGGATAACTAATTCGTACGTACAAATAAATAATTCGAACGTTCGGATTACTTTTCTATTCGTGCCGTAAAATGTACGTACGGATTCCTAATTCGGATTTCTTAGCTGTACGTACGGATTACTAAGCCATACGTACGGATTAATAATTTGGATGTCCTGATCCCTAATACTAGCTTTACGTAAGTAATAGTAATTCGCACTTACGGCATAGTAATCCATAAAATACGACTTAAAACAACCATTCTCAGTCGACACAGTAATTGCATGTCACATAAATGGCGTCCTCTTTTGAGCCAACATCCATTCGTCACATAATATTCCCACCAATAATAAACAAATCCTTGTACTTTTTTATACTGCATGTATACACTAAACAAACATATAATTGGCTTAATGGAAGGATTCACTCACATCTTAAATTGTTTAGTTCCTACAATAAAGAAGAAGCAGGAAAACAAAACGAACGAACAAGCAAACACCAAGACAAACAATATTACATAGAGATGATGATAATAATAATAATAATAATAAAAATACAAACATTTATATTGCGCCGTGACCTATATAAATATACTCCACTGCGCATTACAAGAAAATGTAGAGAAAAAATGAAAAAAACAAACACACATACAGAGCAAGAATGAATTAAAATTGATTGCAAAGTTCAACGACATCGGGCAGTGGGCGCGTCTGGGTAGCATTTGGTTGTGAAACACCTGAACTGAATCGAACTGAACTGAGGTCCCTTTTCGAATCCACGGCTACGGCTTTGGATTTGGCTTCAGGCTTCGTTCTCTCGTCTGAAGCCCTGAGCACGTACGTAAAGCACGCGCATTTTGTCAAAAACAACCGCGGGGCCAAGTAGCCTGAGTCGAATCTGAAGCCGAAGCCGTGGTTTCGAAAAGGGCGATAGTTTAGACCTGCCTTATATCCAGGGGCCTATTAGAAAAACTAAAGCACTCTAGCGTTTAAAAGTTCGGGTCATCATAAAAAATAAAATACAATTGGAGATGTTTCTTACGACCTCAGGGGACATAACAAAGAAGTCCTCAAAATACTTGACACAAAGAGACAGCTGTCAATCTTAGTTAACATGTGAGGTGATAAAATGAGAAAAAAATATGATAACTAACAAGTAAACTCGAATAAAAAGTGCTTTAAAATAACGAAATGTGTCATATTTCAAATCCACCTTAAAGTCACCTGGAAGTGGTATTTTTTCAAAATAAAGCTTTTGTCACTAATAATATGCGTTTTGATGAGTGGAATGTGAATAAACAGTCAGTAAGGTTTTAAAAAATCAGTTCTTATGTTATTTACAAATTTAAGAGTAGACCCCGACCCGAGAGGGCGCTGTTCGTGACGTCAATCGAGGCAGACTTTGCCTGTAATGCGTAGAGTAAACACAATTGCAAAGTACATGTACGGACCAAGTCGTGAGTTTGAACGTTTCAAAAGAAAAAAAAATATGTTTTTTTTTCCGGCAATGCCGACCAGGTGTATTGCTGCTGAATACAGAAAAACACTTTTTGAAATATACCAACTCTCGACTTGGACGTACATGTACTTTGCACGTATGTTTACTAATATATACGCATTGCAGGCAAAGTCTGCCTCGATTGACGTCACAAAAAGGGTAGGCGGAGTCAGCCCCCAAAACAACTTTATATATTTTTTTAACATATAAATCGTGACAAACAATTACTAAACAAATTGTTTTATTGTTCGTAAGCATATACTCTTTATGTTTGAAAGAAAAAAAATTATATTTCCAGGTGACTTTTACCATATAGAGCCTCTTGTCAAACAAGAGAGAAAGAAAATCAACAAGTTACAAAAATGTACTGTTATGAAGTGAACCAGTCAAAAGCAGTGCCCAATTTCATAGAGCTACCTAAATGTCAAATATTGCGTACACATTTTTCTGCTAAGCACAAATTAGCAGGGTACCTGTCACAAATGTTACATATGACATGTTTTTTTGGCTGGTAAAGGTATTCTGGTAAGCATGATTATTGTGTGCCTAGCTACGTTTTGTGCTTAAGCAGCTCTATGAAATTGGGCCCAGATTGTCTGGTACCTGGAGCGTACTGGAACGTATGGTAATTTAATGTTACAATTTACTATTTACTATAGGGTTTTTCTGTCAATTTCGGAAAATGAGAAGCCAATTTTACCTCCAAGTTATTCTATTTCGCGCGAAATCGAATGCAACTGAAAAGGGTCGTTCGATTTCGTTTTATGATTAGTCAAATGTAATGTAGTGTCATTCGACTTAATAAAATAGTCATTCAATTTAACAATTTATCAAAGAAGCATTCAAATTCGCAGACGCTTCTTGAGGCGTGTGTGTCACGAAAAAGAATGACGCTACGCTAAATTGAACAAAGTGCTAAAGGAATTTGACTCGACTCAAAACGAAATTGAATGGCCGAAATCTGAATTTGAAACGCAGTAACAACTGGAGAGACAGCTTTAATTCGAACGCACATAAATGATATTGAATGCTGATTTGCCGAATTTGACAGAGAAAACCTATATTACAATTTTCTGTATCATCTAGCGTTATTAAACTGCTAAGCACGAGTGTGATACAATACAACACAATACAATAAAACTTTATTGTCCCAGCAAGGGATTTTCCTTTGGCCGTATTGCTCACATAAAAACCCAGTCACCAGTAAAAAGGTACAACGTTAAAAATGGGTTAAACCTTACCACCAGAAAAATAGTGGGCCTATAAACCAAGAGTTAAAAAGTGAACCACAGACAGATTAAATTGCAGAAACCTCCGTCTGCTTGCCTTAGAGGGCAATGAGGTTTGTGACCGTGTGTCCTTTTAGCACGTTTGCAAGTCTCCAAGGCGTTCAACCGATTGGAGTTTGAGTGGGTAGAATGTCCACCCACACTTTTCATTTGATTCATTCCATTTTGCTAAAATCACATTCGGGCCAAATTGAATTTGACCTACAAACAGTAAGTTACAATTAATTGTTAAATCATTTCTAGATAAACCTTGTACTGTGACAGGTTTCTCACAAATTATGTTCACGTAGCCAAATAGGAAAAGGGGCGGGAAAATTACAGAGAGGACTTGAACTTCACACCAATCTTATTAAAGGCACTGGACGCTATTGATAAATACCCACAAACATGTTGGCATAAAAGCTTACTTGGTAACGAGCAATGAGAGCTATTGATAGTATACAACATTGTGAGGAACGTCTCCCTCTGAAGTAAAGTAATTTCTCACTCAAATATTGAAAGACTTTAGGCCTGAAGCCTTTTATTAGACATCTGAAAGCACACAAGTTTGTGCAACAAGGGTGTTTTTTTCTTCAGTACTATTCTTTTGCAAATTCGATGACCAATGGAGTCCAAATTTTCATAGCTTGGGGATACACCAAGTGAGAATACTGGTCTTTTACAATTTTGCCAATATGTGTCCTTGGGTTGATTTCACTTAGGACAAGTCATAACTTAGAACAAGTCATAGGAAATATTAAAATGGGGAGAGGTTGACAGTATAAAACATTGTGAGAAACGGCTTCCTCTGAAGTGAAGTAGTTTTCGAGAAAGAAAACATCAACGACCAATTGAGCTCAAATTCGCACAGGTTTGTTATTTTATGCATAATGTTGAGATACACCAAGTGAGAAGACTGGTCTTTGACAAATACCAATAGTGTCCAGTGTCTTTAAACATTTATTTCCCACAGCCTCTTACAGGCCATACTCTTTTTGTTTATTTTTTACAGTCTGTACCCGTTCCTCCTAAAGAAGATGTGCTGGCAGATGATATGCTAGTTCTAACTCGAGATAAGACTAGTCTTAACTGTTTGTGAATCCCACCCCTGCGCCTTTAACTAGATTTTGCTGACTTTCACAATGGACAACGCTTCCACATAATGACCATATGGAGACAACATTAATACTTTGAATCGCCGAGGGCATCGTCAACAAGGAATTGAGAGCAACGACCGGGCACAGTGTTTGTCATGGTCATGGTAACTTCATTACTTTCCTGCCTCAGCGATCCTCAGATAGATATCAGTGGCAAGTTCTGTTACCACGTGACTGCGTCATTTGCTGTCCTGCTGCGCTGCGCAGAGCTCCCCCCGTTGTGTTCAGCCGCGCAGTATTACCCTCAGTCGTGTTAGCACCACACTAATTGGTTCTACTCTCGCCAAGGCGATGCTTATACTATCAGTATCTTCTCTATCTTCAAGTTTTGATAGGCGAAATACAACACCCCACACAGACCGTCCCCGTTGGAGGTCCCCGTTGGAGTACACCGTGCCGACAAAAGTCTCTGTACCCCGGCGGAGAATCAGCGATTCCTTTACGCTCAGCTTTCTTCTCGATCGCCACTGCCCTACGGCATGAGAAATCGCAGCTTTTAAGGTGTTAACAATCCAAACAGCGCCGTGAGTTGCGGGACGATTGATTAATCCAGCAACTGTGGGTTTGATGCGAACGAGATGTCTATTAGAAACACTTAATCAGATCTTCTTGTTATAAAAAATTACCCCCCCCCCCCAAAAAAAAAAAAAAAAAAAAATCGCTGTAACTTCTGGTGATCGTTTACCTATGAGTTCTACCTCCATGGTTTCATAATCTATCAGGCTCGCGCTTGGACGTATTTCTTTCAGAGCTACATCTTGATGAGTTGAATACACTCACAGGTAACGTGATGGCCAACTTGTCCGGCCAAGAAGCTATTCAGGATCCTTACCCTTCATCTTTCAGTTCTTACGGCTCACTGAATGACACCAAGGACTGTCTGGACTATCTTCCCCCCGTACCCCCTCCCATGAAGATCCTCCTTCTTGTGGTCTACATCTCAGTGGCCGTAGTCTGCGGAATTGGAAACCCTCTCCTCTGCCTCATCGTCTTAACTCAGAAACGTCTCCGAAGTGTTACCAACCTCTTCATAGCAAACTTGGCATTCGCTGATTTGCTGATGGCTGTTTTCAGCGTCCCCTTCACGCTGCATTATTTCCTGAATCAGGACTGGGTGTTTGGGGACATAATGTGCTCCTTCGTTGGGACAGTCAAGTTTGTCTCCATTTACGTCTCCATAAATACTCTACTAGTCATTGCAGTGGACAGGTAAGAAAGTCAAACTTTTATTTCTGTCATTTTTTGAGAGGTTTCAGATGCAGGTGTTTTATGCGAGCTTTTTTGTTTGTTTCTTAGTTTGTGTGTCAGTTTGTTAAGGGGGGTAGGCATACCTGTAGCTTTGGGGACTTTCATTTTGATGTTTTTCTTAGCTGTACAGCGCTTTGAAACAGTGTTAAACGCTTTATAAATGCATTTAAGTTAAAGACAGTGTACACCATTGGTAGTTGTCAAAGACCAGTCTTCTCACTTAGTGTATTTCTCCAAAACTACGTCACTTCAGAGAGAGTTGTTTCTCACAATGTTTTATACTATCAACCTCTCCCCATTACTCGTTACCTAGTGAGGTTTTATGCCAAAAATTATCTTGAGTAATTACCAATAGTGTCCACTGCCTATAAGTTAAATTAAGTTTCACTTTGGAGCAAAGGTCCCCACGACGAACGTTTTCTTTATCTGCTGGGTCCCCACAACGTCATTTATGAGAGGTTTCATATGCACGTATTTTATGCGGACTTGTTGGGGTGTTTGTTTGTTTGTTTGTTTGTTTGTTTGTTTAGGGATACCCAAAGCTGTGGATACTTTTAAACAATGGTAAGAAGGTCCCCACAACATTTTTCTTTGTTAAACTGGGTCTCCACAGCGTGATGCTTTTGAAAAGGGAACAATAAAACAACAATGGAAGTCCCAACAACTCTGTGTGCTGAAGTGCAACAACCCGTTAAGGGAACTCGGCAACATCCCACAAAGGGATATAAACGCCAAGCTGGCAATAGCCAATCTCTCTCATTTAAACATTGGTTTAACGTCTTTCATTATGAGATGCACAAACCTAGAGATTGGGATTCAATTACTAGAAGACAACAATTATTTTGATATAGGCCTAGACACTGTGAAATCAGCTATAAAAAAATATAGTGTCTGATGGGGTAAATATAGATGTTAACCAATGCAACTTTCCAGGTTTGCGCATACCAAACACGCACCCCGCATCTACGTCCCTTCTTTCAACATTCAAAATGAAATTGACGGGCTGAATTGCTCCTGTAAATAAATAAAAGCACAAACCAGGCTTTGCAACAACAAGGAGATAAGTGATGAGATCGCACCACTACTTGTATATGCACGCACTGCAAACTTTGTAGTTTATTTATCAAGCGCTACAGTAAACAACTGTGTGTTTACCGTTATAATACCCTTCAATTAAATTGGCCTCTAGGCAAATCAAGGTAAATTTTGACAAAGACAGATAGAATGATATATAGATATATGGGTACTATTGCATTTGTCCTCGTCAGAACAAACATACAGAAATTTGGCTTCCATTGGCTATAATTTCATTTAAAAAAAAAACTAAGTAGACATTGAATACAGTATAGAATGATTACAATTATATTTAAACAAACAGCCCAGAATCATTGCTACTCATATCCAAGCTCTCCAAAATAGTTTTGGTGTATAACCTCCAGTTTTCGCAAACACTTTAAGTCCACTTTGTTAACATAATAACTGAGATGTTAACACGAGACTTGAAACACCACCTCTAGGGTTATTATAAGGGATGTTGATCACTAGAGAGCTGTTTTCTCTGATAACATTCCCGCGGTTGGCAAAATAAAAAAACTATTTTGCTGAACCAAATGGAAAGATTAAGTGTTCCAATGCAATGGAACCGGCCAATGAAAGCGACGTGTATATAAAACCGAAGGATAGCCGGCATCGGGTTGTAACAGTATGGTCATGTTTCTCGTATCGAATAACAATAAAGAATGCTAATAAAATTTTGAAAACAGGAACCAGACTATTTTATTCTTCCACCCTCGGTTTGGTAACATTTATAAAAATGGGAGAAATTCAAGATGGCTTTACCTCGATAAATGTATTTTATCAAGACTTGGGTTAAAATAAGAAAGACACACGTTGCGTAACCCGTAAGCAGCATATAGTACAATCAAAAACCGTGGTGTTATAAACAATGACACCAAGGGAGTTGTCGCAGAGACCAAAGTAAGAATCAAACTGAACACCGTATGATGTTAAAATAACACTAATGTATGCCGACGCATGGGATTTGAGGCATTGCATGGTGAGGTATCAACATATTGTTTCTCCCTACTGTATATTAGTCTCGGTTTGTGTGGATAAGTTAAAACATGGGGAAAACACGACGTTTGGAAACGCTGCGTGCAATGAAGGCTAGAAACAAAGGCTTAAAGGCCTACAGGCTCTCCGTCAATCAATGTACATGTATACATGATGAGAAGTGGACGGTACCTAAATCCGGATCTTGAGCATAATAAGACGTGGTTTAAAAAAACCACCATAAATCTCAGTTGTGTCATCCTTTCAATGACCAAAATGTGTGTACACGGAAGAAAACAAATAAATCACCCCAAGTTTAAAGGTAGTGAAAATTACAACTAGATTCACCGCAAACCGAAACCCCTATATTAGTTCATAAGGAAAATGTCAGCCTTGTTCCATTTCGGCTACGGCTACGGTTACGGCTGCTAGCAGCCACGATAACATTGAAGCATACAGGCCTTATAGCCATAGCCAATACCAAAGTAATTAATTTGGACAAGGCCGTTAGTTCCATTTTTTATACATCTCACGGTTTGAACGTTTTCTCCCATTCACTACTAACTTAATTATGAACCCAAGAAAATGCGCAGGCAGTTAGACGTTGAAAGTAATGTTTAATCCACCCAATAAATCTACTTGCCCAACAACTGGCCATACTACAATGCTATGACGTCATTGCTGTTAGCCTTTAAGCTACCGGATTGCATTTGTTCATACACTACGAAATTGCCACTGTCGTAGTGCTTTTCAAAGAGGACTGTTTGTTTTTCTAAATCAATTCAAACAAGAGAATCCCTGCAAGAATGTCAGGATTTTTTCAGGATGACATATTTAAACGGCAGGGAAATAAATTGCTACCGGATTGACCTCTTGCATTGGCTGCCATCTTTGATGAAAAGTACACGTCGCGTGAAAGACTGCCATTGGCTGAGAGTCGCACGAGGCGCGTATATCAGAAAGAGATATTTAAGGGGGGGGGGGAATGTTATCTTTGCACTATATTGCACTCTACTCTAATTGAGCTATCTCTATTTCGGATTAGGTAGGCCTATCCAAACTATACTCAATAGGCTATTGTGCTTCGTCAATACAAAATACGTTGAACTACATCCCTGAGTTTCATTAAGTTTCGAAATTTCCACTTGTGATGCAGGGATACTTTTAAGACACGACCATGTACTATACATGAGAGGGCTTTGTTGCATTGAGTCCTGTCGGCAAGTCTCAAGAAACTAGAACATGGCAAACATAATAACCGTGTCACTGTAGATTCTGCTCTATGACCTTAGGCGTACTAAGGGTTGCTGCAATCAGGAATATTCTCATGCATATTCTTTGCTTGCTACAAGTTTAATGTACAGATTAAGGTTGTTTGATCAGCTGGATTAGATACACCAACAAATAGACAGATGGGGTGAACAAACGGACACTGTCCGAAGATTACATGGCTGTTTATACCCTTTTACGCCAATAATTGGGGCTGGAGGCAAGTCTACAATACGACGCTTAACGACAATCCCATTCAGTTGAGGGAGAAGTACATCCAGCAACAGGGAGCAGATGAGATAGAAAACCGCTTGCTTTTTCGAAACCACCGATTCGCCTATACGTGATTGGGGCTTAGGCTCCGTCAGCCATTTCGAAAATGTGCGCTTTAGATATACGGGGGCTTCAAACATGCGTCAACTGGAGCTGAAGCTTAGCCGTAGTTTCGAAAAGAGCCTTTAAATTGAGATACCTGTGCCGCATGGGAGTTCCGTGTGCCTCAATTTGATGGGTTTTTTTTTCAGTACAAACATATCAGTTACGCGAATCTGATGGAGGAAAGCAGGGTAAAACGTGTATCGACTGAGGGCATTTTACCTGTCCCCTACTTCTGTTTTCCTCCTCCGATAAGTTGTGATCAAGTCTCGCTCTGTCGAGAACCTCCCAGCGCCGCCTACGGTGCGTACAGTTCTCGGTCTAATCCACGATTATGTGGTATAGAGTGTGATTATTAAAAGCTTTTCTAATAACTTGTGGGGTTATCAGTTGTCCTGCTTGATGCTCAACAGTTTTTTTTTGTTTTCTTTTTTAAATCTTGTAATCTCTGAGATTGTATATGTCATTCGGTTCAACACTCTTCGGGCATATCTTGATCTGTGTTAATTCGTTCCCTACTCACAGCGATATTTAATCTGTAACTTGATTTGAAGTTCGCGTATGCAGCATTGCAGGCGAATATACTTTTATGTGGATAGTTCTTTCTGGTGAAAGGTTTCTAAACCATTTTTCCAGATCGACAAAACCGTTAGTTGTTTTAGTTTTTTTATCGGCATTTTTATTATCATCCTGAAAATCGATTTCTAATGCACTGTGCATGGTGGATTTACACTGCTTAAAAAAAAGTCTAAGGTCTCCGGGAAGTGACATGTGGAATGTTATGTTAGGATTTGGAACTTTGTAAAGTGTGAGTAAAATTAGGTGAGGTTTGTGGTTGCGGAAATCTCTTGTGAGTAGTCTGGTCGACAACTCAACGTTTGGACCAGTATTCTGGTCGCCTTAAGGAGAATGACGACGATCCTGATGAAGACGTTCAGATCATATTGATCGGAACGTTGAGTTGCCAACCACCGTTGTTTTTCATAACCAATTCATTTGTGCTGACTTCCGGGTTCTTAGGTCCACACTTGGTGCAAGTACAAAGATCTACGACAAAGAGAAACTGTCAATTCTTTAGCCCAAATAAAGTTCAATTGTAAGTTAACTTGGAAAGTTAACTTTAAATACATTCTGAGAAACGTGCAAGCCATGAATGTTTACTTTGTCCAATTGGTCGCCCACGACACCCTTATGCGCTCGCTGTTGAGTGTGGCCCATCAATACATATCAATAAGGGTCTATAAGAAAAACACTAGCATCGCACACGATGAGTGAAACTCGCTAGTTTAAAGAAGCTCGCATAATATGACTTGATTATTCCCATTTTAAAGGATGTACTTCAAAGCTCAAGTACTCTTTAGTCCTCCCCCAAGATTTCAACAAGGTGTTTGAAAACATTTTTACAGGTTGTTCAGATGAAATCGTGCGTATAAAACCACTAACAATTCAGTTTTAAACTCGTCGTTGCATGAAGCAATAGACCACTTTACTTTGGGTTTTTCTCATCGTTACATGCAGCAATATACCACTTTACTTTGGGTTTTTCTGTCCATAAACTTGAAGTCAATTTAAACACGCACTCTGATTATTTTTGGCTGATGATAAGATGTTCACTTTATGTAGGTAATATTTGCTAAAGAAGTATAAATACAGCTAAAATTGCGTACTACTCGACACTTGCATCTTTATTGCGACAATATTGATTCAAAGTCAAAACGATATATTACACCTTTAGGCATGTTCTGCTTAGCAAAAGTAAACCATTCACATAATTGTACCCCTATTGTAACATTATTCTGGTAAGCATAATGTGTTGTGCTTAGCAACTTTTTCTGCTTAAGCAGCTTCGAATTGGGCCCTATTTTTTAAAGGTGCAAACCCGCACATTTTTTCTCGTCACAAGGAGCCAATGTATACATAAGTTCAAAATTATAAATGCACTAGGCATGATGGATTGCCGTTTAAGTAAAAGTCCAAAGTTAGGCGAAAAAATAATCAATTTCGGACCGAATGTCCATTGCGGACAGAACGGTCCGTTACAGATAAACGGTCCATTTCCGAAGACACTGGACCGGAACACAGGTATAATATAAAATATAGGTCTTTAGTGAAAGTGCAACATGCGCACTGAGATTCAGTCTGGCCTTATTCAACGCGGACTTGCAAATAAAGTGGAACACATTTTGGCTGCAAAAGTATGACAAGTAAACCTTTTAACCAAGAAATATGCAACGCGACTCAGTTGTTCCTTATAATTTACTTTGAATAATTAGTCTCAGGGGCGACGACTAAAGCGGAAAAGAACACCTATTGTGGTTATTATTAAATTCTAGAGCTACAGTTTGCTTGCTCTGACTTGCCGTAATATTACAACAAAGTGTGAATGTTTTTCAAAATTACCAGTTTCCTAAAAGGTATCTTGTTTCGAGCGAGTACACAAATAAGTCTATGAAATTGGATTTTCTGGCTGTGTGGGCATAGTGTATGAAATTGGATAAGTTTAGCGAGGAATCTGTCTTTTCAAATGTCCCTGGAATGGAATCTAATAACTCAAAAGAAAAAAGCAAGAAGAATATTTCGAGAAAGAAAAACACATACAATTTCTACTGACGTCACATGACGTTCGTATGCGGTATTTTGCCGCTTGTATACGTTTTTTGTGATAGTTTTAGAAATCACTTCCTTTGGTTAGGGCGTCCCCGGGGAACGAGTGCCCTGGAAACAAGTCAGCGCAGAAAGATTTTGAATTATAGACGGTCTATATTTTTTAAAGTCACGCACACTTCATATAGCTTCATTACATTTGTATCACAAATGAGAAAAATACTAGATGTACTTTTAAGCCGCACACATATAAAAATCAATTTTACAGTCACCAAGGTTACCTATTTGCCAAGAGCGATTAGAACAAAATTTTAATGTAAAAGTCAGCTTGTGGCACTTATTTTAAACATTGTGAAATCGAAGTAGGGCACCAACACTTCGTAATCACTTTGAAAACGTGCATTTTGAATAATATTAAAAACTAAATTCCATCTTCAAACAGCTCAATAAAAAGACTTAATTAAAGCCTGGTATTTCGAACGCTATATACAGAGTCTTCGTAATTTGTGTTTTCACTTATGCCTTTGATAAAGTATTTGCGAGGGTCGAAACGTCAGGCCATTAGCTTTTGTTGTATACCAAGGTCTTTTTGGAAAGCACTTTGCAACAACTTTTGTTTTCTTTTCATACAGTCGATCTTCGCACTTCACTTTGGCCTGATGTGAAGTATGGCAAGATGCTAAACAACATTTTATCATTTTTTTAACAGGTTTTTTATTGCTGAAAATTTCCATGCCTTCTTGAGAAATCCTAGCCTATTGTTGAAGTCTGTGCGGTCTATTATATGAATTTAAGCCCATGGTTTTATGATCAGAGTTCTGTGTCATCGGAACTTGACGGCGTGGATTGGGTGTTTTACTTGATTATTAGCCAAGGTTCTGAATGTATCTCGTTTTGTAACATTATTTATTTATTTATTTATTTTGATTTTAACTATTCAGACATAAATACACATTACATGGGGGCTGGCAAGGTTACACTAAAGTAAATCAACAACCACCTCAATATGTTTACAACCAGACCGTTGCCAACAAAATAATTATAATTATATAATTTAAAAAAAGGAGATATTCCAAAGGCTGACGAATTTAGAAACTACAATGTTAAAACCCAGAACAAGAAACAAAAACTATGTAGAAACTTTACACAGCTGATGGTTGCATCTCTGTCAGAAATATTCCTGTTTATAATTTGTACAGTATCAACTGTCCCTATAGTGCAACTAAAGAAGTCAACATATTTGCTTTTACCCTAGATACAAATCGAAAGGCCTATAATATAGCCGCTTTCGAAACAACGGCTTCAGATAAGGCTCAGTCTAGTCCATGCCAATAGCACACGATTCAAAAACACTGCCTGCAGGGAAGCCCCAGCCAGAGCCTCAGCCCAAACCTTTGTTTCGAGAAGGGACAAAATAGGCCTATGCAAAAACCAAACGAGCCGTTGCCGACTGAGCGACTGTGGCTCCGCGGATGTGACTACAGCTTGATCGTCACATAAACACGCGTTAAAGCCTATGATGCTCATAGCAACTGCTTAGCAACAGCCGGAGCCGTAACCAAAGCCGCCACTTCGAAAACGCTTTAGAGCGATACAAAATAGTCCGTGCCCTCTATTACAGTAAATTGGTTGTCAAATCGCAACCTTTGCATCAGGGGAAGTAATCGCGAAGACAACGAACCATTTCTTAAGATCTTTAACACTCAGAGACACCGAATACCCACCCGTCATGAATAATTCATTATCACCGGCCAAGTATCTTTAATTTCAGTCTGTTTCCCTCTTTCACAATAGCCAGGCGAAGAAAGCAATATTGCGATTTTGTGTACAAATTGTTCGGCTCGTCAAAAACGCAAAAAGGGAATTCACGTAATGGACCTCGAAGAGAGAGTCCTTATTTTGTATTATGGAAATCTTTTGTTGGCGGTATCCATTAGGCTCTATACACACGTCATGGTGCTTTTGTCTGCATGTGCTATTAATAGCAATCTGCAATCGGTGCTCAACTTGTTTTGAAAGAAGTTTAATGTTATATTAAAACGGAAGGAAATATGAGAGTACTTGAATACTTCGCCTGAAGACATTATTAAAAAAGAAACTCTTTTATTTTAAGAACATGTGTCTCCTCACTCTGTGTGACTAAGCTAGTCAACAAAGTTGCAAGAGAATTTTGAAAGAAAAACACCATTGTTGCACAAATTTGTGCGGTTTCAAACGCCTAAAAAAGACTTCTGCCTGATGAAGTATTTTTTATTTGGAGTGAGAATTTACCTCTTCTCAAAAACTGTGTTTCTTTAGAGGGAGCCGTTTCTAACAATGTTTCATACTATCAACAACTCTCCTATTGCTCGTTACCAGCAGTGGCGTAACCAGAGGGGGGGCAGGGGGCCGGCGCCCCCCCCCCCCCCCCATATGAAATCAGAGATAAGTATATTCTTATAGGCCTTATATATAAATCGTTTAAGGCTGCTTAAAATGCTGCCGTAAAACGGAAAACTTTTATTCATTATCAGTAGGCCCTATGTGGACTATAACATGAAAAATGCGTGGAAACGCGCGCGCGATCGTATTGGTGGTAAATGTTTGTTGTGGTTTTGCGGTTACAGAGAGTGCAGGATGTGACAAAGTTCTGTTAAATACGTGGTGGTCTGAACGCAGACCAATAGCTCCGTAAACACAAAGTCAGATCATGGAGGTAGAAATCCTCCATGGTCAGATGCACTACAGAGAAATTTACTACAGCACAAAAATGGCCAGCGAAAAAGGTTGCTTAGACCATTTCTTCTCCTTTGAAGCAAGCGGTGCAATTGAGAGGTAGGCCTATTATTTTTAAATATCCGTTTCGTAACTAAAATGTGATTATTAAACACCCACAATTTCGATCCTGTATTTTTGGCTTACACTTGTTACAATAAGGCCGAGTAAAAAAAGAAACATGTTTAGTGTCTGGGTTTCTCAAAAATAAGGAAGGAGGAGGGGCTTTTTATTTTTTATTTCAAGGTGGTCGCCATGAATGTCAAATATCAACTGGTTTTTTTTCTGCTGCTGAAATACACAAAACATTAATGAAACAGTTTGGTCAAGGCATTCAGACAAGACATTCAGATTTTTTTTATTTTTTTTGCTGAGATCATTTAAAATATCCCTTTTTCAAAAAAAAAAAGAAACAAAAAATGTGCATGAAAAAACTTAAGAAAAAAAAGAGGTGTCCTGTAAAAAGGAAGCGGGCGGGGACGCTAAACATTTCTATTTTTCTATTTTTACTTGGCCTAATATTATTATGTTTTGGGTATTTACACACCCACAAAGCCTAGTTGAGAATACCGTGTACAACTCTAAATTGGTACTTGTTGACCACAGTTGGTAATTTAATCCTTTTATACAGTCAAAAAGTTTTATCTTATACAAAATGACATGTTCTCTAAGATTTGTTGTTTTCGCAATCTTTTGTTACATGCTGACTATAGACTGTTTTAGAACTGCATTGGTGTGTATCAACTATATATCAGTTAACATATTTAATAATAATATTGCACTTCTTTGGCCCCCCCCCCCCCCCCAAATTTAATCTTTGCCCCCACTTGCCCCACCAAATGAAAATGTCTAGTTACGCCACTGGTTACCAGGTAAACATTTTGGTTAACATTTTTTGATTAATTTCAAGTAATGGAAAGCAAGTAAAACGTATCGTCTTCAAAAGATAGTCAATTTGTGAATTTTTTGGAGCATACAATAAATAACTGGTTTTTTTTTAACAATCAGAAAAATAATGTAATGTAGATGCCAACAAGGTTAACAAAATAACATCCCACGATCTGGTTGAGGGGGTCTGCCCCGGTTGATTTGTTTCCGTGTTGTGGCTGTGTTCGCTTTATTCTATTTTAAATGCATTATATCGTATGCAAATATTTTCCAGTGAGATGATTTCGATCGGCCAAATAAATTCACCGATTTGATCAGTACGTGTTTGATAGCGTTTTTGCGTTATCAAAATAAAGTTTTTTTCTCCAAACAGCCTCGTCACACAACCATACCAGTGGCGAACATAAATTAGGGGTGCACGTCCACTCACACACCCCTTGATATCCGTGCCCCCGGTGCTGTCCGATTTGATATCTTGAATTTTGAGATTGAAAATCACCAAATAAAAACGTAAAATTTTATAAGCATTACTGTGAGTGACAATGACAATTTCATTGTTTTAAAACTGTACTGCTAGGACTATGTATATTTTTTTTACACTCACTTCATATTCAGTTCAGTTCAGTTCAGTTATCTCAAAAAATACTGAACGGCATAACGAGTGCGATAAAAAGGACCTTGAAGGCAGTGGGCACTATTGGGGATTACTCAAAATAATTGTTATCATAAAAAACTTACTTGGTAAGGAGCAATGAAGAGCTGTTAAAGGAACACGTTGCCTTGGACCGGTCGAGTTGGTCTTTAAAAAGCGTTTGTAACCGTTTGTTATAAAATGCATATGATTGGAAAGATGTTTTAAAAGTAGAATACAATGATCCACACAATTTATGCCTCGAAACTTTTTGGTTTCCTTTTACCTCGTCGACTAACACGGTCGGCCATTGACTCCCATAAACGGCCGACCGTGTTATAGTTCGCAAAGTAAAAGGAAAACCACGCAATTTCGAGACAAATTAATTTGTGTGAATCATTGTATTCTACTTTTAAAACATCTTTCCAACCATGTATTTTATAAAAAACGGTTACAAACGCTTTTTATACTGCCAACTCGTCCGATCCAAGGCAACGTGTTCCTTTAATAATACAACAAATCGTGAGAAATGGCTCCATCTGAAGTAACGTGGTTTTGAGAAAGAGGTAATTTCTCACCCAAATAAGGAAAAACTTCAAGCCTGAAGTTTTTAAGGCATCAGTTGTACCTTCCGAGGGTGTTTTTCTTTCTTTATTTTCTTGCCACTTCGATGACCAATTAGCACACAAAAAACACATTTTTGTTATGTTATGCATATAAGACAGTTGACATTTACCAAAGGTGTCCAGTGGCCTTTAAAGGAACTTTACAGAATTGGTAAGAAACAAAAATCGTGACGATCACAGATTTACATAAAACTTACACGGTCTAATGATGATGATAGTAGAAAACATCCCTCGAAATATTTCTGTCTGAAATGTAATAATTTGATGAGAAATAAATAATCTAACTTCACGTTTGGAGTTTATCGCTCAGTGAGCGTTTTATTCATTTTTATTTTGGTATCGATGTAATGCAAAATTTGTTATCAGTTTATCACTATTCCCTAATGACCCAGATGGCCGATCGATCTCAAACTTCTACAGGTTTGTCAGTTCATAAAGTGCTTTATTTACACTACCAGCAACTGTTTTCCAATTCTGTAATGCTCCTTTAAGAGAAAAGCAAACCGAAACCAGAGTTTTAATTGGCCAGAGGTGTCCTTATGGTGCACCCTTCGTGCTTCCCAAACAAATTACTCTAGTTTCAGTCCTGGACCAGACATGACATTTAGATGTCGATGTTCCCCCTCAAGAGGTTCAAATTTCTTATAGTGCAGTATGAATTTCGATCAAGGACACTGTTTTATAATGCATGAAACTAAAAAGAATGATTATTCATAAATACCTCAGACAATTTCGCTATCCCTTTAGGTGGAGAGCGCGTCACGTGGGTGTGTATAAACCTTTGTTTATGACCAGTAAAAAGTGTTGAAACATGGGCGTGACACGCAAGCTTGCACCTGTGCTTATAAGACAGTTTCTTCATTCCTATTGGTCGAGAGCAACGGCTGGATCAGTAATGTTCCACATCACGCGATACGCGCGACGCGCACATCGTTCCCTTATAAGGAGTTGTTTACCCGAGGGTGGCGGAGGGCCTTACCATTTCATAGCTGGAGGGGTGTTGTGTTGAAAGAAATCATTGAACAATTATTGTTTTTGCATTTATTTTACCTTTTAACCAAAAGTGTTGATGTTTTTGACCGAAAAGGTATTTATGAATGGGAATCAAAGTGTGTTGAATCGGTTTTCAGTTAGTGGCTTAAACCCGCCGAGGCCTGGTTCTTGATAATTTACCTCGACTTCGTCTCGGTAAAATTATCAAGAACCAGGCCTCGTTGGGTTTAAACCACTGGTTGAAAACCTCTTCACCGCACATTGATTCCCTTATTTACACCACTTTGAACCATAATATATTCATAAAAAAAACTAAACAATATTTTAAAACTAAAAAAAAAAAATATATTTATATATATAAAAAAAATATTTTAAAAAATTCATAAAACGATAAATATACTTTTATACAAACTATAAAATGATAATGATATAAATAGAACCATAAAATATAAAATTTAATTCTTAAACTATATACTATAAATAAACATGGGATACACAACTATAATGTATACAACTTATTTATAAAACTATAATGTATTATTTATTTACAAGACTATAAACTAAAAAATAAATATTTATTAACGTAGAATTTATAAGATAGTATAAAACAGGTGTAAAACTATAATATATATTTCTGATGCTAAAATAAAAAATATAACCCCGGGAAAAAATACCTTAACGGAGTGAATTTAATAAAATGGCCCCTATAAGCGCAACGTTGATAAAATATTTAAACAGAGATCGAGTGTAACTTAAACATTTTGTTTCATCATGTATTGATTATTTACAAGAACAACTCTTGGGTATAAAGTGTCGCTTCGACCGAAAGTCTTCCAGAGGAGAATTTACGTCAGAGCGAGCAGTTAAAGGGAACGTCATACATTGTTGAGTCCATTCGATTGATTTACTTCTTCATATTAGAGTCTACAATAAAATACAAAAATTAAAAAACTGTTTAAAAATTTAATTTAAAAAGGGGGTAGCGTTTTCGAAATATCACCGAAAATCTGAAGCACTGATGTCCAGACAGATAATCCGTAATTTGTATACACAATCTGAAAAAGTATCTTAAAACGACGGTTCTTATTTACAAAAAAATTGGATAAAAACGGATAAATCTTCCAATAACCACATAATTTTTAAAGTGAAACGTTTCTTAAAATGCTTTATCATAATCTGCTGCAACTCTAACCAAGTTAGTCTTAATTGCCATTTTTACTATAGGTGATTACCAAACTTCTACATCTCTTTATAGACACTGGACACTATTGGTAGTATTGTCAAAGACCAGTCTTCTCACTTGGTGTTTAAAATAACACACCTGTGAAAATTTGAAAACCTAATGACCATATTTCACCAATTTTCTCGGACTTACACTGGCTTCCGGTTAGACAACGGATTGCGTACAAAACCCTCCTTCTGACATATAGCTGTATCAATGGCAACGCACCCACTTATTTGTCAGAACTTATTCACAAATACCAGCCTTCTAGAAATCTCCGCTCCCAATCACAATCTCTACTTGCCTGTTCATCTGCCTCAACTAAGTCTTACGGCCAATGTGCATTTTCTACGTCTTCTCCTACTCTTTGGAACAAACTCCCCCGTAACATCATAGACGCTCAAACTCTGGATTTATTCAAGCGCCTTCTCAAAACTCACTTGTTAAAGTCTATATAATTTGTTTTTCTCTTTTGACTTTGTACAGCGCATTGGGACTCCGTGTGTAATGCGCTTTATAAGAACGGTTTATTATTTTTATTATTAACTGGTCGTCGCGGTTGTGAGATAATAATGGAAGAAAAAACAGCCTTGTCGCACGAAGTTATGTGCTTTCAGATGCTTAATTCGGGACCCCGAAATCTAATTCTGAGGCCTCGAAATCAATTCGTGGAAAATTACTCCTTTCTCGAAAACTATGTTACTTCAGAGGGAGCTGTTTGTCACAATGTCTTATACTACCAACAGATCCGCGTTGCTCGTTACCAAGTACGGTTTTATGCAAACGGTATTTTCACTTGGTGTATCCAAACTTTTTTTTTTAATGTATAAAATAACAAAAAAATTAAAACATTTTGGCACATTTGGTCAGCGAATTTGTAAGAGAATAATGAAAGAAAAAACACCATTGCTGCACAAATTGGTGTGCTTTCAGATGCCTAAGAAAAGGCTGGAGCTGGGGTCTTTGTATGAGTGAGAACAAAAACCACGTTACTTCAGAGGGAGCAGTTTCTCACAATGTTTAATACTATCAACGGCTCTCCATTGCTCGTTACAAAGCAAGTGTTTAATGCTAACAATATTTTGAGTAATTAACACTAGATGTCCAGTGCCTTTAACACATCCCTCTGTAATCTTGGTAACAACCTCGGTCCTGCAAGATGCCCCGATTTGGGAAAAAAAATCGATAAACAGTTTCTGCTCATACACCTTATGACAACATTAGCTAGATGTAGATCTATGTCTCCAACTTTAACAATGCCAGAAGCATTTGATCCAACGATACCTGCTTAACCTTGTTATCATGCGTATTATTATACGTATCTTCAGACGAGACGAGACGTACCTCTTTGGGGCGGGGTCAGGGGAAGTCTTATTTTCCCTGAAAGAAATCAACGATTGACCGAGTTTAAATTTCAGCCTGAGCGCTTCTGTTTTCGATCCCGTGAGGCTCCGAATGTAATATGACAAAGAAAGTTAGACAGCGACATTCTGTGAAATTCAAGGGCTTGCTTCCGTGACGTGCTCTATGTCCACATTGTCAATGCTAAAGTTACGCACGTAAATGGAGCAGCCCTTGGTTCACAAATTGAATCAAATATTGAACTTAAGTTCCTTTACTGTCTACGGATGAGGCTAATGTTAAAGCCCTTGTGAAAAACCTCAGAGCTGCTAAAGTGCCCACAAAAATGATCTGCTCAGAGAAACACTTCAGAAGTGTTTTGTAACATGTCATGTGTATAACTATTTTGGTCCTTTGCAATGTTCGACTATCAAACATTAGTTTCCGAACTATTATTTTCTGCAAATTAGCCTGCTTCTGCAGCTATTCTTGTCAGTATTATTGTTACGCTGCAACACGTGAACAACTTCATTGGTTATTTCAATATTGGGTGCGTGCAACTATAGCTCCCCCGGTGTGACCCGGGTCTGCGTTGACGTCATTCGTGGGCCTCACCGGATCGAGGATCAACTCCGAGTTCCCTGCTTGTGGAGTGGGTCACTTGGGGCTGATCAAGTTGCATGGCGTCTCGAACAAATTTCTCAATGGCCACCATTTTGTTTTTAGTGCAGCGGGACACTTTCAGCAGGTTTGACACACATATTCACCCTAAAACTTTGATGGCAGAAACAGAAGATTTGTTAATCCAAATGTTGCAATGTGCAATCTGCCGAAAGCACAGTATAAAATAACGTTGAATTCAGTATTAGAACCGCTTTACTGTGAAACTGCTGACTATAAAAACTCTATATACGAGAAGGACATCACATCATAATACATGCAAGTGATACTTGAAGCTTTGCATAGTGTGATGTTAAGAATAAACTGTATTAAATTAAAGTAACCTTGTGGGTACAACCATGTTAAAGATCTATTTTAAGGGAGTAATGGCTCTGACATGAGTCGGTTTGGTTTTGACGTTTCAAAATGTATATACTCTGCTTGTCTCCAGGAGGAAAACAAATAAATGCGTTCTAGACGTACGATCACAATACAACAAAGTCAACCTTCTCCCCGGGGGATCCTATGAGTTACACGTTTTGCAAATGCACACATTCGCTGCTGTGATCGAACACGATTATGAACCACAAGGGGATCAGGTAGTGACAGGGGTAGAAGATTATATTCACTGCCTCGAGATACCATTTATCGATGAAGAGGATTCATTGAATGAGTCGACCCCGGTGCCCCTGGAAGGCCTTAAGATACGGTATAATTGCTGGTCGTTAACGGGGAAAATGCATAAATTAGATACAAGAATAAGTCCCGTATCGTTATATATATATATATACGGTAATTATTAAATGCGAATTGCAATTCGACTGCATTAAAGAGAATTAACCCATCAGGGTTTTTTTTTTTTCTCAGCAGAATTCAGTGGCAATAACTGACTGCCACGGAGTAAATCATTTAAATATTTAAATGTGAATGTTATTTCATCTTGGAGATTGCTTGGAACATTACACCACATCACATTATTAAGGCACTACAACATAGATTATTAAAGCACACCTAATGGTATTATCTAATTATTTATTTCCAGGCAAACAGTACATACAAAGAATAGGCAATAAAAAATATGACTACACAGAGAACAAGCCTGCGGATAACCAAAAAGCGAAAATAATCACTATCTAAAGGCGATCCAGACAATAAAAAAACCAAATACCAAATACCAAATCAAATCAATTTGACATGAATAGAGGTGAGGTTTAAAGATACTAGACAATATTGGTAACCGTCAAAGACCAGTCTTCTCACTTTTAGCTGTGAAAATTTAAGCTCAATCGGTCATCAAAGTTTGGGACAATAATGAAAGAAAAAAAAACACCCTTGTCACACGGAGTTGTGCGCTTTCAGATGCTTGATTTCGAGACCTCAAAATCAAATTCGTGGAAAATTACTTCTTTCTCGAAAACTACATTACTTCAGAGGGAGCTGTTTCTCACAATTGTTTATACTACAAACCTCTCCCCATTACTCGTCACCAAGTAAGGTTGTATGCTTATAATTATTTTGACTAAATTATCAATAGTGTCCACTGCCTTTAAGAGCTTTACAAAATAGAGATAAAATCATTCCGTACGGACAATCGGAAGAAATGGCGCTATATAAAAACCCATTGTATTGTATATTGTATAAGATTGTTCCAAATTAATGAAAATGAATGGCGTATAAGTGGTAAAAACTACATCAGCTTCAGATAGATATAACTGCATTTTGAGTTACATTCTACTTTGAAGTGCCGTTAAAACGGTTTCCCCCACCATAATAAAACATAAAATGAATAAGGAGCTTTAAACCTAAGACTTTGTAAAAAGATTATTTAATTCTACGGCGAAGTTTCGGCGATATCTCAAAAAAACGCGACTAGCTTTTAAAAAGAAAAGGTTAATTTTATTGTATACAACATAACTACATTTGTGCCTTAAGATACAATATCTTAGGTATGCAATGCCTTTAAATATGACAGTAAATTTAAATAATATCAATTGATATTTCTGTTTAAGCAGAGACAGTAAGTTTAGAAACAAATCCGTTCTATAATCGGTAGTTAGTAAAATTAACTCTGATTGGTGGGGTATATTGTGCTCCCTCAATGTGGAACATACCAAACGAGAACTATTTTATAATCTTTGAGCTCTTTATGTGACCATATAGTTGTCCTTGCTCTTTGTACCACAACATTCAAATCTCTTCTTAAAACTTATCTTATGTCACAGGTTTTCAAGGACTAATTTTGTTGTGTCTGTTTGTCTTTATCTTTGTTTTTGTTTTTAGTTTTACTGCGCCTTAACACCCAGCAGGGTGGACATGTGCGTATATTACAAGTCTTATTAGTAGTATTTATTGTTGTTCTATGACAACGAAATCGCCTCTAGTATCAGTGTCTGACAAGGTCCATAGTAAATGTTCATTAGTTGGTTTAGATTGGGGGTTGTGTGAGTATGTAAGATGAAGATACCATCTCTGAAAACAAAAATGCTTTTAAATTCCAGTTCAAGTCCTCTAGCCTTTTAGGGCAAGAAGGAAGTGCTAAACAAATAAGACATCTTATCCCCTGTATAAAATACATTTTCCCCCACGTAGGTGTTCTGAAGCCGGGACACCCCTCCGAGGTAGGCCTATTAGTACAACTCGTACGAAGCAAATAAGATCGAGGGAAAGTTACTTCTCATGTGATAACATCAACCAAAAACGGGGCCTACACAAAAATTATTTTGTTGGTTCTTTTAATCGAGACCTGGGAGCACCAAAAACGCATTTAGTAAGTGGTTTTGCTCGGAGTCATCTAGTTAGATAGTTAGATATTAGATATACAGATAGATAGATAACATGTTTATTCACAGTACTCATTCGTATGGACTGTGAAAGGGGTAACCCTGTTTCAGTCCTAGGAGTAGGTGGCAAAGGCCTCTGGAAAAAAATATTTTAGCCCACACCTTGAAGTGGCCTTCAGGCCTTGTGTGTCTGGCGACTTGCATAAAAAAAATTAATCAGAGCATAAACACAGAATTGCAACTATGATACATCTTAAACAATTAAAAGAACATCAATGAAGGTACAAGATTGGACGAATCACTAGCGAAAAAGCAAAAGGCAAAGACACACCTATGGCAAAGACACACATCACACAAGCACACCAATAATAGAACCAAAACGCATGCAGTCTCAGCATGGAGGAAGAAATACCAGCAGAGTACTAGCCTGGTAACACCATAGAGCGAGGAAGAACACATACCACAATACACCATGCTCGTATACTCTGCTACACTCACAGTACCATTACATCCAAACTCAAAGGAGCCTTATAAAGAACCGCATTGATTATTGAAAAAAAATGAAACTCAAAACTGGTTGGCAGGTACTGGCAGGAACTGGCAGGCACTGGCAGGCACTGGTAGGCACTGGCAGGCACTGGAAAATGTGTGGTTAAAAAACAGCAGAAACGGTACTTGGAGTCAGATTGATCTCGGGAGTTCACACTTTTATTTTCTTGCCTCTCGAAACCCAATTCATACCTTATTTATTTATGCCTTTGGATGTAATCTTCATCTGGTTGTTCTAAAGATATTAACACTTTTGGGTAATCTGGGTTTTTTTTCTGCTTCGAGAGGGTGAAATGGCCGGCATTTAATATCAAGTAAAATAAGTCCAGATGGCTGTGAAATTGTTTCATCAAGTTTGCTGCGGAAAACAACACGACCGTTAAAGTGCAAACATTGAACCCCGTCCCGCTTTGCAGCCATTTATATTAAAGCAAAGCTAAGCTGTGGATTTTCCTCTTTTATGCATTAGAAAATGATGGATTTTTTTGCAAAACACGAATAGCCAAAGTTGCTGGATATAAAATAAACAAACGAAAAGGCAACAACAGACTAGTTTCAATATACGATTATGGAACAGTGTTTTCGTTTGTACTGCGCATGTCTCATCATGACGTATGGAGACATTGTCGTGACCGTAATGTTTACGTTTCACAAACTGGTCGATTCCACAAAACAATAAGATCCATCTTAAATAAGAGAAGCTGTCAATATTGCCAAAGTGATGATTGATATGACGTCACACTTTGCTTAGCAACTGAGAGAAGTTCACTTCCAAATATCCATCTTAAGTATTTGCGAAATCGCGCACAGAGCGTGCACGGCTGTAGGTAGCCGTATATAGGTTGTAGCTCGTTGACCCATGCAGCAGCCTCGTACATTTACAGGGTTTATGCAAAACCTGCTTCCGCTACCGCACATTATTAAAAATAATAGTTCAGTGTTCTGATGACGTCTTTGTGACGCATTGACACAACTTTTTTACCCGAATCTGTGAATAACGTATATTGAAGAGTAATGGCCAATCGGGAAAAGTAGCATGATTCGAGTGACAAAAGGCAACATAAACTTTACAGACCGTAGGAAGTCTTAATGAAGTCCCGGTTGCACTTTGTTTTACCTCCATTATTTAGTTTGAATAGATTCGGGCAATATTAAGAATGGGGTTTTCCGAAAATAGTGCATTACCACTTGAAGCAAAAGACCTGACAGTTCATAGCTTGACAGACGCCGTCTACCTACGTCATCAATCACGCAATGAACACGGTCAGTGTTAAAAAGTAACCAAACTGTCAATTTAAAGACTGTCATCTGAACTCGCATAGCTCATATTTACAAAGCTCGATTCTTCTTCCAAAGAAAACTGAATCAACACTCCCCCTTTGAATGCAAAGTTTACTCCTCTCCCTGAATAAAGTCTACCAGTGATGTTATTCTTCTGCCGTTTACAAAGCAAGGCCCAATCGATCATAGTTTGTTCACACAAACGTGGACAGAACACCAACGAAAAGTCAACAGAGTTGACCCACATGTTCGCCACAAATCAGAACAACGTATAGACTTAGTCACACTAGAAGAAAACGGGTACAGTGATGGTTACGAGGAAAGTACAGTACCAATATCGCACTAATCAAATTATTTGCGCGTTGCACAACCTGGATGGTTGTTATTCCATACGCGTACTTCCCGTATCTAGTATCAATGGTTTAACGAGTTAAGTACGGGAATTCATGTATCTTGGTTAAATAGAGGGACGCTGAACTTTTATAAAATCCCTCGTCCGTGTAAGAGCAACAGCGTGCATCCCAGCAACAGTGAAAACATTCAACCCAAATCTCTCGTGTTACACAAGCTTCGACCTACAAATTAAAGGGGACGAAACAACATTGGTTTTGAAGATGTGTCATTTTGCGGTTTTAAGATAAATTCATTGAGAATGAATGGGTATTGTTGAATAGTTACAAAAAAAAGTTAAGAAATTATTCAACTCTATCTTGTGTATGACACTTGTTGAGATTGTATGTAAAACGCTGATTGAACTACTAACTATTACTATTAATCAGTATAATTATTATACTTGACTAGACAAGATATTAGTATATTAGGAAAACTTAAATAAAACTTGATTGAAAGCAATCATAGTTTCAGAAAACAAATTGATGGAAGGCAATCTGATAATAACGAAGTCTTATATAGCGCATGTATCTACCAAACAAGGTACTCAAGGCGCTGAGTATATTATACAAAGTATCAGAAAGATAGGTTATTGCAGTGATGAATTCTGAGATCCAATTATTTAGCACCTTATAATGGTTTACAAGGTGTTACGGCGCATACAGCAGCCACAGCCAGGAACACCGGGGCGAACCCCTTCTCTTTTCGATAAGTGCACTGGGTTCTTTTACAATCGTTACACAGCACATGGGACCAACGGCTTTACGTCCCAACCGAAGGACGAAGCAATAATTCCCGAAGTTATAAAAAAATAAGGAGAATCAAATGGTATTTTATCAAGGATCCTCTCTCATATTGACTATGGTCGCCTCCTTTTATTTGATAAAACCTAATATAACTTTTAAAGGGAGGAAAAGGGTTACAAGTATTTTGTTTCGGCCGACTCGTAGAACATTGATTTTTGTTTCCAAAGAGCTAGCTACAAAGCTTGTTTCACATCAATTTCTATCATGATGATGTTGCATTCCTTACACATGACCAGTGCAATATCTTTAAAGTGGTCCTAAAGACAACATCACACTTACAGTAATTTAAATGACTCTATCCTTTGCGGCAATGTTTACTGTAACTTAAGCGCTTTTTACACACAAGTCCTTCGCAGTCGTCCTATATCCCCCATCAGTATTCAGGTCACTTTGATTGGAGATAGAGCACGGGGGAGATGAAGCCATCTTCCCCACGGTTGACTTGCGTCAACTCGGTACCGTAACGGAAACTCACGCTCTAGTGGCAATTTGATAAGAGATTATTCTCACGGGAGAATACTTGTAAGTGTTTCGCCTTCCTTTTTTTTTCCTGACTGGAATCTGTGTCCTTTTAGATTGTTATCAGAATAGTTCAATGTTATGGACCATTCCTTTCGAGAGCAAATTTATAGTTTCAAATATATAGTTTCAAACTTAAAGTTTTAGAACGCCTCCGTGACAGTGCAGTTAAATAGTAACAAACGTAAATAATTTGACTCAACCTAAAGTTTTTAAGGTAGAGGAGAAACTAAATGTTAAAGGAACACGTTGCCTTGGATCGGTCGAGTTGGTCTTTGAAAAACGTTTGTAACCGTTTTTTATAAAATGCATATGGGTAGAAAGATGTTGTAAAAGTAGAATACAATGATCCACACAAACATGCCTCGATATTGCGTGGTTTTCCTTTTACCTCGTCGACTAACACGTCGGCCATTTATGGGGGTCAAAATTTTGACTCCCATAAATGGCCGACGGTGATAGTTCGCACAGTAGAAGGAAGACCACGCAATTTCGAGGCAAACTTGTGTGGATCATTGTATGCTACTTTTAAAACATCTTTCCAACCATATGCATTATATAAAAAACGGTTACAAACGATTTTGTTTTGACCAACTCGTCCGATCCAAGGCAACGTGTTCCTTTAACTTCTTAAAGACCCGGAACACTATTGGTAATTGTCAAAGACCAGCTTTCTCACTTGGTGTATCTCAACATATGCATAAGGTAACAAACCTGTGAAAATTTGAGCTCAATTGGTCATCGAAGTTGTGAGATATTAATGAAAGAGAAAACCACCCAAGTCACACGAAGTTGTGTGCATTCAGATGCTTGATTTCGTGACCTCAAATTCTAAATCTGAGGTCTCGAAATAAAATTCGCGGAAAATAACCTCTTTCTCGAAAATTGCGTCACTTCAGAGGGAGCCGTTTCTCACAATGTTTTATACTATCAACCTCTCCCCATTACTCGTTACCAAGTAAGGTTTTATGTTCATAATTACCAATAGTGTCCACTGCCTTACTGCAGCCGTAATTGAGCTGTCCTTTGCATTCATGTTTACTGGCAATAAAACTCAACACTTCTTATCATACCCTCCCCCTATCCAGAGGTTCAGCGAACTCCTTATAAATTTCATTCCACAACCGACCAAGTTTTTGTTTCACTCAGCGGTCGTGGTAATCTAACCCCCTCCTCACCCTTCGAAACAGAGACCTAACCTATCGAGTTGGTTTTACCGTTCTGGAAATTTAACGAGTGGAAAATGATATCACATATCTAAGAATCAATCAAGAAGTCTTCTCGCGTCTTCGATGTCAGTGCAAGGCCTAATTGTTCCCGGGACTATACCAAACTAAATAAACAGCATCTTCATTGGTAAATAAACATATGACTTGACCCTGGAAAACTTATCATAACTTCGTTGTCTTTCTTTATGAGTTCGCCGGAATGATTTCATTTACTCGGTTGTCTTTTGTGTCAGGTGTTGATTAGATATTTCAAATGAATCGACACTAACTAGAGTCATATGCCGAGGCATACAGCATCGGGTGTATCATCTATCATCAGCGACAAGGAAATGTGGCGTCACTGATATTTGTAGAGTCTCCAAAAATGTATGACAAATTGTAAATGATTGTTTTCTTGTATTGTGTTGTATTTTTAACTCTTTATAATTTGTCAATGTCAACACGTGTAATTGGAATGCAAATCAGTCTTTGGCTGCGATAAAAAATGAAACTAAAATGAACTATTTAAAATAAAATCAAATTAAAACTGGTTGTGCATCACCCAATAGATTTTTTGTATTTTTGTTGTCTTACAAAGTAAACTGTTCATAACTGTGATTTGTGTTTTTTCAAAACGTAATGATTAGTGATATCTACAAGTGCTCCGACCTTTTCTGTAAAATAATGTATATGTACACAAAATGTATTGTAAAATAAGTTTGAACATGATTTGAACATTTATAATGACGTCATATACTCCTCTTTTGCAATGCGTGTAACTATTTGCAAACTGTTCAATCTTCACAACGTGTTAAATTATTTTACAATACAAGGTTTGACCAAACTTTAACAAATACCAAAGGCCTATATTTTTTGACACATTATGTTCATCTTTTAGCCGATACGTTTTTCAAAATAATGATAAAACGCTTACAAAACACATTTATGATTATGTCATTGAATAAACACAGACACAATAATTAATGTGTCATTAGAAGCGGTCAAGAACTTTTTGTACATTCTTTGAGTGTTCTTGCAGGCAAGATACTACACTGGTCCTATGGGAAAGTTGACATTTTGTGTCACAATTTCCATATAAAACCAAGAGTTATAAAAGTAAAAGCTGGATAAGTTTTGAGATGTGCCTCCTTTCATCATATCAAAAGTTGACAAGAATTAGACAGTGCAATCTCCATAAAATATAAGATTTTATGGTTTCTTCCATTGAGCTGTGTACAAATCCTGCCTGCAGGAAGTCCAGGCTCTGTGGCTCTTTTGTAAACATGTGATGTCACAGGTCACATCGTCTATATAGACCGACTTCAATATTCAACACAAAACACAAATACTACACAAAGCAAAACCACGTATAAAAACTTACGAACCGCAGCATATTTAACTATTAAGTCCTCGTACATTTTAATTTTTTGTATTATATTTAAAAAATCAAAGAACCGAATATTTATTTTCTTCTACCGAATCACATATAGAGACAAACCTTTATTAAAAACCGAGAAAAATATTTCGCCGCTGGTCGAATTACATTTAGGGCTTTCTAGGGAAATATCTATACATTCCCGTTTCGTATTAATTTCTCCCAGTGAAAAGATTGAATCTGAGGCATTTTAACTCAAAACTCTTAGTCTTGGGATTTATTTCCACTCTTGGGTACAAGGCAGTCATCTTACTCAAGAAACTGTGTTTTTGTTGGGAGGGGCATATTTTCTATTAACTGATTACAAAGGGAGCAGTTTGAAAAGGAAATCTGTCATTTAATATCGCTTATTGTATCTTGTGCAGATCGACCCAATTTGGGAATTTACTTTGTTTTGAGAAGCGCGTATCAGTTTGAACGTCTCGTATTTACGTGTAGTGGAGTAGTGGGAGTCTTACTTTTGTACTCAGTTTTCGAAAACAGCGCAGATTTGTTTTCGTATCTGGAAACCTATACAGTTATATTTTATAACAAAAAATATTTTCACAAATGCGGCAACGGTGTGAATTCTTAAGCCTCTTTCCCTTAGCAATGTTCCCTTGCTAAATTGTAGCCTGGTTGTAACGTTTTTACAAAATGTACCTCGTGTTTGTCAACTGCCCGAGGTGCTCTTGCAAAATGTTGCCAAACATTGCTTCATTTCACAATGCTAAAATTAAGCTGGGGACCCCAGTTAAATTACTGTCGTGTGAATAGCACTTATTTGAAAGAATGAACATTGCAGTGTAATATCGTTCACGACACAATAAATTGTGGGAGCAGTATTAGACAAAACGAAAATTAGGTTAACAAAGTAATTTGGGGTATCCCTTGCAGGAAGAGACAAAACCCACCGAAGAAGTAGAAGTAGCGGAAAAGTAGAAAAAGAAGAACACACTTTAAAAATACCCTGAAATGTATACTGTCCTTTTTCTAATCATGTCTGAATTAGCTGGTGTTTAAGTGTTGCGGTCAACAAACCAAATTCCCTAAAACTCTAGAGAATTATGCTTTACTGAAAATTTCCTTCCTTTTTTAAGTTGAAAAATAAAGGAATAAAAGTATTTTTTATCCCCCAAAAACGAAATGGCGCCCACACCTTTAAAAAAAATGATACGAAACAATATTAGAGTGCTGGTGGATATGTATTTAGCAGTAAGTATGGCTTTATCGCCAAAGGATGTAATTTTTGAGTGACTGCTGCCTTCTGTTCAAAATATTGATCAGTCAACGGAGTACAGGAGAAATATTGGAAGGAACGTGGAGCAGACGAGAAGAAACCCAGAGGGTTATTCCACCCCTGGAAAGGAGGTTAACAAAGGAAGTCTCTCGATAGCAAGTCGAGAAGACCAATTCGCTCTTGCCGAGAGGGGAGAAAAAAAAAGAAAAAAAATAAAGCGCCAAAATACAAATTTGTTCCGCCGCTCAAATGTCATGCCTGACTCCGGGGAGAATTTTGCTGTTGTGAATGCAAGGAGCAGAAGCGATTTCTTGGCATTGGAAGTAACTGCAAGTCAAATCTCTGGTTTGAACATTAATTTAAAGCGGTTGACACTATTGGTTATTACTCAAAATAAGCATAAAAACTTACTTGGTAACATGCATTGGAGAGCTGTAGATAGTATTACACATTGTCGAGAAACGGCTCTCTCAGATGTAACATAGTTTTCGAGAAAGAAGTAATTTTCCACTAAATTATTTGAATTTGATTTCGAGACCTTAGAATTAGATTTTGAGGTTTAGAAATCAAGCTTCTGAAAGCACACTACTTCGTGTGACAAGGATGTTTTTTCTTCCATTACTATCTCGCAACTTCGACAACCAATTGAGTTCAAATTTTCACATTGTTATTTTGTGCATTTGTTGAGATACACCAAGTGAGAAGACTGGTTTTTGACAATTACCAAAGGTGTCCAGTGTCTTCAAAGCGGATGACATTATTTGTATTTACTCAAAATAATTCTTATCATAAACTTAGGGGGTAACGACATTTCTATGAGAAACTGGAACGAATGTATTACAATATCAAGTATGTTAATATTACAGTTGAATCTCACAAATTTCTTTCGACAACTTTGACAAATTTGTTCCTATTCATATCCGGTGTGTACACAGCATTATCCTGGCTAAAACCATGGTATCTCCTTGCTATAGGATGCTATGATTACTGTCATATCTCTCTTTATCCAAACACAAGCCTGAGTGCCAATTGCCCACGTTGACATAACCTGATTAGTATAGCGTTGATCCATATTGACATAACAAAAACGGCTTGTATGGAGTCTAGCAAACCCGAACCGACGTCGCAATCCGGAACAACTCGATACTCGCCCACTGAATCAAAATGGCGCCTTCCAACAGAGGCACTGGTGTCACATTATTCAACCGCGTTTTTTTAGCGCCAAGTGTGAGACAAACTCGAGCTGTTTGTGTAAGACGGGCGTCTTCTGTTTAGGGGGTTCTTTTACAGTGAAAGGGAAACACTTGAAGTAATTATCTTGCTGTAAAACTACACCGATATGATTCTTTTCTGACGGAATAATAGAGGAAAGAGGAGGGGGCGTTACTGAAAAAAAAAACGAAAAAAATAAAACATGGACACCTATATGTTTGGGGATAATTGACGCAAAGGAAATCATGTGGGCAACATTAAGCAATCGGCTTAAAGAAAATCTTACGTGAAATAACAAACATGTGACTTTTTAATCTCAATCAGGAAACAGAGTCACGAAAAAGAGGTGTTTTTTTTAAGCTTGGAGTATGAGAATAGAGAAGGGGATAAAAAGAACTTTGAAACCGTGTTTAAGAAAAAAAATACGCCAGAGAACGTCTTCAACAATGTGGGCAACATTGGTTATTGTTGAAGACCAGGATAAGCAATTAGGTGAAAGAAACTCATACAGGAACTAACAAACATGTGAACTTGTAATTTAATTTAGAGAACAGAGTCACGAGAAAAAAAAGAAGAAAAAAAACCTCGAAAACCTGTTCAAGAAAAAAAATTGACGTCAGAAAACTTCTTAAAAGCACGTTGGCAACATTGGTTATTGTCGAAGACCAGGGAAAGCAATTAATTTAACCATTAATAACAAACCTGTGAACGTTTACTCGCAGAGACATTAATCGTAATCATAATCGAAGTCTTATCTATACGTATCTACCAAACAAGGTACTCAAGGCGCTGAGTATAACTACAAACTTTCAGGAGGATAGGTTAGTGCAGTGACTCAGACCAAATTATTTAGCACCTTATAAGGGTTTACAAGTTGCTACCGGGCATTAAGCAGCCACAGCCAGGAACACCGGGGCGAACCCCTTCTCTTTTCGATAAGTGCACTGGGTTCTTTTACATGCGTTAAACAACACATGGGACCAACGGCTTTACGTCCCATCCGAAGGACGAAGCAATGGTTAAGTGTCGTGCTCAAGGACACAGTGTCACGGCTGGGGTTTCGAACCCACACTCTCGCTAAACTATGAGTTTTTCGACTCAACGACATCAACACTCATTTTTTAATCATTTCTCGAAAACAACAGCAATTCAAGCTGAAGTTTTTCCACATGACCAACTTTATACCTTGCAACATTTTTGCAAATTTGACAAATTAGCAGAGAATCCTGAACCAGTTTCTACTAAAATTTACTGCTGAAAAATGTCCCAAGCAGAAACGTTTCTCAGATTGAACAGTTTTTGAAAATCTCTCATTCTCAAAAACACGTTTTTTTTAAGGAAATTGATTTTCAGAATGTTATACGTTATCAACAGCTTCAGTGCAAATTTGGGCAAATTTGTTGCCATTCATTTTGGGATTATATTAATGAAGTTGTACACCATTTTAAGATCATGTTGAGACTGTTCCAGTACCAAGTAATATTTCTCATGATGTCCTGTCCGATTAATTCATGCTAGAAATGTTTGCAGGAAGTCGAGGTGATTCAGTTATTGTTTGATTTATCATCTCAATCTCTTACCCAAGCCTCCTCACCAGACGTAATGACACTACACGATTAATCAATTTGAACAAAACGTGTACAAACTTGATGCTTGTCAATACGCTATGAACTCTTACATTTTGATTTTCCATACACATTACTCTTGATTTTACCTCCAAATAACCCCACAAATATTACCCCAATGCTACTTAGAGTCAGGGCTGTGCATTTTCTTCATCAATCAGTTGTGGCAAGGGAGTTGTGTCCTCTTAAAGGAAATTTAATGACAAGACGAAATTGAAATAAATCATAGGATGAGCTTTTAACAAATTAGTCCGACAGATGTAGTTATTCTTGTGGAACGAAGATTAATATTTTGGCTTTACTCTTCCGCCAATTTGTGATAAGGACAGTTAACTCTTGATGCTTTCGATTCCTTTCCGAGTTCGTATGTTATGGCTTTGTACACGTTGTTTGATGTCTGATATTTAAAGGCACTGGACACTATTGGTAAATACTCAAAATAATTGTCAGCATAAAAATTTACTTGGTAACAAGCAATGGCGAGCTGTTGATACTATCACGGCGAGAAACGGCTCCTTCTGAAGTAACGTAGTTTTCAAGAAAGAAGTAATTTTCACTTGCATTTGAGTCCTTTCCGAGTTCGTATGCTATGGTCTTGTACACATTGTTTAATGTCTGATATAAAGACACTGGACACTATTGGTAGATACTCAAAATAATTGTTAGCATACAAATTTACTTGGTATCATTGAGAGAAACGGCACCCTCTGAAGAAGTAATTTTCCACTAAGATATTTGAATTTGATTTCGAGACCTCAGAATTAGATTTTGAGGTCCCTAAAACAAGCATCTGAAAGCACACAACTTCGTGTGACAAGTGTTTTTTCTTCTTCCATTATTATCTCGCAACTACCACCAATTGAGTTCGAATTTTCACAGGTGTGTTATTTTGTGCATGTGTTGAGATACACCAGGGCCCTATTTCATGGCTCTGCTTGGAAGCAGGGAATTCTGTGCTTACGGCAAGCGTATTTCACGGGTTAGCGGCGAATTTAGGCTTCTGCGCTTGCGTACTCCACATTACTAGGCATTACGCTTACAAGGCTAGCGCAGAAATTCGGCGCTTGCTCGTAAGCGGGGATTTGCGATCATAAGCGCAGAATTCGGCGGTAAGCAGAGCCATGAAATTGGGCCCTGGTGAGAAGACTGGTCTTTTGCAATTAAAGGTGTCCAGTGTTTGGCAATACAAACTTACTTGATTACGTGTATATCAGCTTTAAAGACAGCCTTCGATAGATGCAGCACTTTGATAATCAAGTCACTTCGAAGTAAAAAGCTATAAGTTTTAATCCCCCCTCCAAAAAAAAAAATGTTACTCTACCAAATTATGTTTCTCATATTTTCTTAAACCGCTACAACATTTTGAAATGAAGTCACACGTTTTATTCTAACTACGTATACAATGAAACAATCAAACGGTAACAAAAAAAATTACGTTCACTTGAGAACTCCAGAGTTCAAGAAGTGTTATGTTTTTACTGCGTACACAATGCAATAAATCTCAATTATCGGAACGTGAGAAGGAACAAATACGCCAGGGCAACTCTCTAAAACTTTCACTTTTGAGAGATGACAAACACAACTTTTTGAAAAGTCTGAACATATTCGAAGGTTTTTTTGTTTAAACACAGATTCTGAGAGGCAAAATGCCAGAGCCCCATGGGGTCAATCTAATTGGTAAAATGACTCTTGAATGAGCGAGGACACGCCTCAATTCACGGGCTATTGATCGATGCCACTTGAGGGGGGTAAAACGTCCCAGGTCCCTCTTGAGTTATCAGCCCATGGTCAGAATGACGATGGTACTTGAAATTCCATGAATCACACAGAATGGGTTTTTACCTCACTCGGTCGAATGATGCTTTGGTCATTATTTCAACGATTTAACAATTCCCAATTGGGGAAAATGACCTTTGATGAAGGAAGACGTACCGTACCCTAGATTGGTCGATATGCTTTGCAGGTGTATAGTGAGCCTCGATTAGGCAAGACATATGGGAAAAGGGACCAACACAATTCGTTGTCTTAGTTTTCAGATGCTTAGTACTGCTCACTCTCACACTGTGGCGAATATTCTTGCGAATATGAATATTTGAATTTCGCGGTGAATTCGCCCGAAAATTGCGATTGAATAGTGAATATTTTCATCTCGGTCTCACCCCTCGGTCGTCCTCGGTCGTCCTCGGTCGGTCCTGTCCTTGCCAATATATTACGAATATATTAGGAATGCTTATCAACGCTTGCCAATGCCTTTACAAACGTTGATAACGCTTACGCACACTTTACCAACGTTAACAATGGCTTACCAATGCTTACAAAAATCCACAGCGAATGACCGTCTTCGCAACATTCGTTGAAATTTAGAATTAAACCTCTTCCTAAATAACTGACCGATCTCCGTAAGGAGGTGGAGAATGACCTGTGAACGTTCAAAATTTGTTACCAACGCTTCCGAAGACGCGGCGAATGTTGCGAAGTTTGAGCAATTGCCAAATATTTACATTCGTAAGTACTTCGCTAGCAAACATGTATTCACCTCACAGTGTGAGAGCAGCATAAAAAGAACACCTACTTTCATGGCCCAAAACAAAGGAGGCGTAGACCTATCGTTCCTCTCAGAGCCGTTTATTGTGAGAGTTACGACAATTTGCGATTAGGAGCCATTTTGTTTCCCCCAGAAACGCATGGGCTAACACTGGTTGCCAGACTAGTCTGCCCAATGGGTTGTGCTGCATTTTGGAGACAAAAAGGCGTCCAGCAACCAGATGACCAAAGGAAACTGGTCCCTCCATGTCTCAACTATCTCAGTACACAGCTCTTGTTCCCCAGTGTCCAAAAAGTGTGCTGCAAAAACTGGGTTGTAAAATTCTCATTATGGTGGTGTCACTATTAGATATCGAATAAAATTTAAAGATTGCACTATAATTATGGTGTTAAAATAGCCCTTATTGCTGTCGAACACAATTACTATCGAAATATTTTAACAGGAAAAAAGGTTGTTAAATTTGAATCTCTTTTCGGAATAAATTTTGACAACACCCATGCATGTTGTCAGTGTTTTTGCAGTGTTTGATGGATGTTTTAAAACCCTTTTAATACATGATTTTGAACCAACGTACTTTTACAACAATGAAATATAAACATAAACAGAAAGAAAGAAAAAAAACCCAAAAGAATAAACCAACAACAATAAACACAACCAATCAAAGCATTTGCCAACAATTGACTGTCGTATAAATATATCGTGCATTACAAATCCATAAAAAAAAGCTATACTAAAAAAAGTCTTCCTTAATTGGTCCTCCTGCGGTTGCAGCGAATTAAAGCTTACTGACAGAGTGGCTCAGCAGTTTGTTCCTCGTACTATATTTACCTCGATCCCACGCAAATTAAGCCTGATGAAAGAGTGAATACTTCTTACGGTCGGGGATGGTTGTTTAATGTCATTTAGGCATGTGATGACGGTCGGGCAATCATAAATTGCACGACGCACGAAAGACGATGTGAGTGGCCTCTGTTGGTTTTAAGACAACTTACAAGTACGGAGATGGAAATGTTTAAGTTTCAATCTGAACGCTCGCTGATTAAAATGTCATTTTTTCATCGTTGCGGTTTGATAGCCTTCAAATTTTGTTTGGTATATATTGTTATTTCTTATCATTATTAAAGCAATTTCTTGTGACTGCCTTGTGAACGCGATGTCTTAAATTTAATGTTTATTAAATCTTTTGTTTTTAGTAAGAGTGACTGTTAAAGGAACATGATTTTTTACTCCATGAGTGAACTTTTCTTTGAAGATAACTTATTAATAGGAATATTTCTGGTAAAGGAGAATGTACTCTAAAAAAGACTGTCATTTTTTGTGTAAACTGGGGTCGATTTCACAAAGAGTTAGTCACTTTTATATGCCACAGCATCGTGTCTAGCGTAGGTTCTTGCCAGCAGTAGATTACACACACACACTCGACTACATACAAAAATAAACCCAATGTTATCCATTTTCTGCCTTGCCATGTCAAGAACAACTTGGCATTCAAGGTTTCTTCAGATAATTCCAATCGGTTTATCTCGGTTGTCGCTATTCTTTACAATCATCTCCTTAGAAAGAAAAAAAATACCCGGATTCCCACTAATTCCAACTTCCTCGTGTGTGTTTCACACCGTATCAAACCTTGCACTATTTTCCCCATGATACAAACCCAGTGCGCCAAATTGAGTTTCGGGTCACGGCATCACGATGGCTAGAGACAGCTGTGTACCGATTTACGGCCGACCAATCCCCGTATCGTCTCGATCAGAAAGGAGATAAGATTTTGGCGGGAAAAAGACGCGCCAAAAAAAGACAGGATTAGGGGGTGTTCTGTAACTACTGATCGGGAGATGTAATCAAAGATGCTCAATGTGGATAAAGTTATTCGTCGAGGAGACTGTTTTTAAAATCCTTTCTGTAATACGGTGCGCTGTTCTGTAAACTGTAAAGCCACATTCATGCAGGGGGAAAATGGAAAGTAAATTTTGATTACGCAAACATTAAAGCCATTGGACCCTTTCGGTACCAAAAAAAAAATAAAGGTTCACAGATTTACAAATAACTAACAGGGTTTACAGAAGGTAATGGTGAAAGACTTCTCTTGAAATATTAGTCCATGAAATGCTTTACTTTTTGAGAAAACAGTAAAAACAATATCAATTCTCGATAGCGAGAATTACAGATTTATTTTAAGCACATGTCACATGACACTGCGAAACGTGCGGATACAAGGATGGGTTTTCCCGTTATTTTCTCCCGACTCCGATGATCGATTGAGCCTAAATTTCCACAGGTTTGTTATTTTATATAGAAGTTGTGATACACGAAGTGTGGGCCTTGGAAAATACTGTTTACCGAAAGGGTCTAATGGCTTTAAAGACACTGGACACTATTGGTAATTGTCAAAGACCAGTCTTCTGTTAGTTGATTTTGAGACCTCAAATTCTAAATCTGAGGTCTCATAATCAAATTCGTGGAAAATTACTTCTTTCTTGAAAACTATGTCACTTCAGAGGAAGCCGTTTGTCACAATTTGTTATACTTTCAACCTCTCCATTACTTGTCACCAAGTAAGGTTTTATGATAATAATTTTTTTGAGTAATTACCAATGGTGTCCACTGCCTTTGAATATACGCGCTGTTTTCTTAGAAATTATGACGTAAGTTATTTCTGATCGCTTTCGCAATTCGCATGTAAGGTGGACAAGGCTTTACTTCTCCATTTTGAAAATCACATAACGTGCTAACCCACACCTATATTGCCTTATTGCTGTCCTACATGCGTAGCTGTTTATTTGGTAATAATTTGTCAAAGGCCAGTATTATCACTTGGTGTATCAAACATGTAGGTCTATGCAGGAAATAATAAACTTGTGAAAATTTGGACTCATTTGGTCACCATCGAAGTTGCAAGAGAATAACGAAAGGGCCATATGCATCGGCCATATGCCTAAAAAGGCTTAAAGTCCTTTAATGTGATTGAGAAATAGAGAAATTATCTCTTTTTCAAAAACTGCGTTTGCAGAGGGAGCCGCTTTTTACAATGTTTTATATATAATATCAACAGCTCTCCATTGCTCGTTACAGAGGAAATTAGTAGCTAACAATTATTTTGAGTAATTACCAAATTAGGGCCCGGTGCCTTTAGGACACAAAAGGTACAAAATTAAAGTAAATCACAAAACTATGTAAATCACAAAACTAATTAATCCTGATAAAATCTAATTTTGAGGTCTCGAAATCAAATTCAAATATGGTAGTGGAAATTACTTCTTTCTCGAAAACTACGTTACTTCAGAGGGAGCAACTTAACACACAGTGTTGTATACTATCAACAGCTCTCCACTGCTCGTAATACAAAATAAATTATAGTGTGCTAACAATTGTTTTGAGTAATTAATCATTAATTTCCAGTGCCTTTAAGGGTGAACGCAGTTAGAAGGTTTGAATTGCTTCACATTATTGCAAATTTTAAATTTCTTCGTCCTATTTAAAAACGTTTTTTTTTTGTAATTTTCAAAATGTATGTGTGCTTGGATCTAGTGCTTTTTTTAAATGAATGTGCAATATTTTTCTGTGTAAATTTGTAATATTTTTATCTTAAGTTCACTTCTGTAGTTTGTTATTAGCTGGGATCCATGGGAGATCAGTGAGTTTTTCTTACTGAATGGATTTCCCAGGATAAACAAGAAATAAATAAATAAATAAATAAATATAATGACGTAATTATTTACGACAGATTTTACATCCAAATCGAATTGTTTGGATGAAGCGGAAATGGGAATGGCAGATCATCCTGGTTAATTTTTTTTATCAAGCAATAATGTCAAAACTTAATACTCTAATAATCGTTGTATCATGCTGATTTCCAAACTCATAAATGCCAGTTATATCACGCATCATTAATTTTAATAAATGTTTCAACCCGCAGCGAGCGTAGATGGCTAACATAAATTAACCGCAAAAAAAAAAATAGTTAATGGCCTTACGTTTCGGCCCTAGAAGAGTCTTTCTCGAAGGAAGACGCTGCTAGGGTCGAAACGTCGGGACATTAACTAGTTTTTGCAATAACCATCGCTCCATTTGGTTGGTAAAAGGTTAATTAACCGCAATAAAAGCACTAATCAACTTTAATTTTTGTTGTGCAGCTGATTTCCAAACTCAAACCATACTAGAAAATAAAAAGGAAGTAGGAAAAAACAACAGCCAGCGAAATTTCCTGTAAAACAGAAGCCGCGTCGTTAAATCGCCCACTCAACTCCCTGTACGAACTCGATTTTTTGTCCCCATAGGAAATTGTCCTCATGGTGCATTAACAAACTTTCTTAAAAGGCTCTGGACACTATTGGTAATTACTGAAAATAAATGTTGCCATAGACCTTACTTGGTAACGAGCAATGGAAAGCTTTTGATAGATTGTGAAAACGGCTCCCGCTAAAGGAACGTAGTTTTTGAGAAGGAAGTAATTTATCGCTAAAATAATCAATTAATTATGCATTTGAAAGCACACAAAGTAATGCACAGGGTGTATTTTCTTTCATTATTCTCTTGCATCATCGATGACCAATTGAGTCCAAGTTTGCACAGGTTTGTTAGCGTATGCATATGTTGAGATACACCCAGTGAAAATACTGGTCTTTGACAATTACCAAACATGTCCAGTGCCTTTAAAGACATTGGACACTTTCGGAACAGAAACAGAATTAAAAGTTCACAGATTTACAAATAACTTACAGGGTTCACAGAAGGTAATGGTGTATCACTTCTTTTGAAAAATAAGTCCATGAAATGCTTTACTTTTTGAGAAAACATTAAAACAATATCAATTCTCGATATCGAGAGTTACGAAATTATTTTAAACACATGTCATTTCACGGCGAAACGTGCGGAAACAAGGGTGGGTTTCCCCGTTATTTTCTTCCGACTCCGATGACCAATTGAGCCTAAATTTAATACTGTTTGCCGAAAGTGTCTAATGGCTTTAAAATGATGTCCAAGTCTGAAGTATACGGTTGCCTACTAACGATATTTGATACATATTTGATAAATTATTGGGTTTATTGATGCATGTCTTCGGGAAAAGGGGGAAATAAGGAATATTTTTCTACCTCCCGGATATTCTTTTCGCTCAACGAGAAACTCTTTTCAGGGCTGCCCGAGTCCATTAAGATTTTGCAGTATGGAAACATAACAGGCGCCACGAGTAGATTACTCGGTCATGAATGCGCAAACAGTAAATACCATTAACTATAACTTGAATGTCACAATAGTTGAGCGATCACACTATTTGGCAAACATGGTCATTTTGTAACAAGTTTCGTAATAGGACACGGTAAGCTATTTACAAATCAATCTTATGTCAATTTGAAATGTCATGCTCGAAGTAGGTTTGTTCGAAGTTCCAAACAAATCGAGACATGAAGTCTGAAAAATGTTTTACTCCTTTGAGAGTTTTCATTTCATTTTTAGGATCAAGTAAAAACACAACAAGAGAAAAAGACTCGTAAGTATACGATTTGAAACTTTGCATGGTGCACTATGTATTGATAGTCTCAGCTTTCTCCAGAGGTTGGTCCGAGCATACTGATCGGAACGTCGAGTTGAAACCAACGGTTCTTTTCAGAACCACCCCGACTCATAGATAAAAACTGAATTGGTAATTTATTTTTTGAAAAGAATTTGTGTCGAACGAATCATAAAAGTGAATAAAGCGAAAATTGCGACGTGTATTAATTGTCTCTTGATTAATGTGCCTTCTCTTTACTACAAAAAAAAAACTATCTGGGCCGATTTAACAAAGAGATTGGTCGTAACTGCAAATCAATCTTAGTTGCTTATATAGTAATATGTAGCGTCACAATGCAAATCACATGGTAATACTGACAATTTTGTCTTACGATGGATTGTATTGAATTTGTGACATTGAGCAGAGGCACTGTGTTGGCGGTGTCCCTGTTTGTCTATATATCTCTGTTTGGGGTGCCAGTCAGAAGCCATGTCACCATTAACTGCCGCGTAGCCAGAGATTACACTCGAATTACGATACAACCCGAAGCGGTAGAAGATCTAAAGAGGGACAACTATATGGGGATGCGACTTTTTATTATTTCAAATATCAAGTAAATAAACCACAAGGAGAACTGCCCGAGTAATTATTTGCGTGTTGATCAAATACAAAATAACTAGAGCGAGACATAAATATTTCTAGTTATGGAAACATCGAATCCACATAGGCGAATGATAACGCGTGAAGTTTTCAGATGAGTGAGGAAAATCCCTGAATTTAGAAAACCTTAGCCTACATTAAAATCAAGTATTGTGTCTCGCCGAGGTGGTCATCCAATGTCTTGTCGAACTTGTTAGCCCAATGTGCTTTTTTCTCGACCTGGAATTCAACATTCGCAGGTTAAATGACCCCGGCCGAGATAATTGTTTTGCCCACTGTTGGTTCTGCCGCAACTACGCTGAACAAAAAATCTTCCCCGGACCATCAGCGGAAACACGATTTTCCTTTCTACAGCTCCAGGGAATTTCAGGCATGTTATTCAAACCTAAATAGCAAATGTTTCGGCTGAGGCTCAAACCAGAAAGTGTGTTGTTGAATTGGTCACACTATTGAACAGTTAATTTTAAACTCTTAATCTACAAATCATCAAGCAGTTGTCTCGAACACATTTTGAGATCGAGGTTGGCAACCTTTTCCCGTCAAACTTGTTCGCCCAAGGGACTTTCGTTTCGTCCTAGAATCCCATCATCCGCAGTGCGTGACCCTGCGCCCCCTGCCCATCGGCCCATCGGCCCATCGGTAGCTAGAAACACGATTTTTCATTCCTACACACATAATATCCTGGCGTGAAATTCGAGCCCAAAAAGCAAATGTTACGATTGAGCCTCGAACCACAGAAAGTGCCAGAAAGTGTGTTGTTGAACTGGTAGCCTCGAACCACAGAAAGTGTGTTGTTGAACTGGTCACATTATTGCGCAGTTAATTTCAAACTCTAAATCGACAACAGCCAAAACTGCCTCAATATTTGCCATTTGACTTTCAACAAATAATCTTCGTACTTCTGTGAGACCACTCCGGCGCTCAAACACCCCGGCGCTCCAACCCCCCCCCCCTCCCCCACCCCCGTTCATACAAAGATCGAATAATATTAAATTACATGACTGGAAGACATTTTTGTTATTTGCTGAACTTACAACACTTTAGGTAACTTTAGAAATGATCAAAACATAAAGCCGTCCAGCTCTCAAAATAGAACAAGAAATTCGTTCTTTCTTGAGTACTTTATTACACTGCGTAACTTGATACTGTTTGTGATTATTATAGTACACGTTCAAGTTTTTTTTAATACGTTGGAAATTGAAGATAACCCCCCAGGTGTTTCTATGGCATAACATGGCAAGTTATTTTTGCTTTCAAATTGTACAAACAGAAAACGATAACAAGAACAAAAGTTCTTCGTGTAATGAGTCGTTTCGAATTCACACAATAGGACACGGCGCTCTGAAAATGGTGAAATAGAAAAACATCTATCTCTGAAAAAGTGATGTTTAAAATACTGTTTAAACTCATTATTTACCGCTGCTTAACGGTGAGCACAATTTTTTTAACTAAAACCCAACTAGCAAGCCATTGTGCAGCCAGCTTAAAGGATTACGTTGCCTTTGATCGGTCGAGTTGGTCTTTGAAAAGCGTTTGAAACCGTTAGTTTTGAAATGCATATGGTTATATAGACAATTTAAATGTAGAATATAATGATCCACACTAACATGCCTTGGAATTTCACGTTTTTACTTTTACGTGGCGAAGAAACACGGTCTGCCATTTATGTGAGTCAAAAATTTTACTCCCATAAATGACCGACCGTGTTAGTCGACGATGTAAAAGGAAAAACTAGCAATTTCAATGGATATTTGTGTAGATCATTGTATTCTACTTTTACAACAGCATTCTAATCATTTGCATTTAATAACAAACGGTAATAAACGCTTTTTATAGACCAACTCATCCGATTCAAGGCAACCTGTTCCTTTAATGTCGTCATTCATTTTTATCGGTAAGCGCAAGAAGGTTTTAATATGTTCGTTAAAAGCGATATGAAATAGAAACTTGCAACGTAGGCTCAAAATCAGCCGACAGCTCTATAAAAGGGAACAATTTCACAAAGAACTTGTTTTTATCTTAAAGTGAGTCAGCAATGTCATTTATATTTTCCCACTTTACATAGCAGTTAAACTAGTACTTGAACGAATTAGTTTTTACGGGAATAGTTACTTAAACTTTCTTTTAAAATGTAATTATGATAATTGTACTATTTTTTTTTGTAATTGTCCATCAAAACATGAGGCCCCAAACTCAAGAATCTGAACAACAAAAAACACTTCTCCGTCAAATGACACTATACTTTGACGTCATTTGTGCAACAAAGCGGCTATATTGCAGCCCTCACATTATGACGTAACATGAGTGATGACTAACAGGGCTTTTCTCGAATCTGTCTGAAAAGCACCGAATATAGTTATTCAAAACGGTTGTTTTTTGCACAGCTTAAATCTATTTGTACTGTGAAAACATTTTTAATGAATTCCAGCAAAGATCACGACTTTCCATTTTCGTTCTAGAAGGTCTTTAAGATAAATTTGCAGAAGATCAATTTAAGCTCTTTGTTGATCAAGATGGAGTTTTAGATTTAATCGTCAACCAACTTAATAGTTCTTGCGGTGTCATCAATTTATATATGTTCCGGACATTCATCAATATATGTTAATTATCAAGTCTCTAAAGGTCTATATTAATCTATCACCATTTTGCAATTCATGTGAATTTCTCCGGGAAAATAAGCAGACAATGATCATAAAGGTAAAGACTCATATCTTCCGGATATGCATGGAATAATAATCCTTGGGCTCGAGGGAGATCTGTTGGGATAAAGTAAAATCCTCTTATTTTCCCCCGCCGCTCTTTTTCTTTTTAGAAGGGTAATATATATTTGCATAATGCTGAATAAATCATCCTGATTTAAAATGTCATGTTATAGTTTATTAACTAACTGTCATGCTATCTGGACTTTACACTCAATATGGTGTTTCAGTGTAATCAACTACCGGCTCTAACACTGCCTCATTGTCTTATTAAACAACGCTCACCCAGGTGACTTTAATATTCATTACAATCGTGACTTCCAATCTGTGTTTGTGTATGGAAATAGACTCCTAAAGTCAATGCAAACAATGGTAGAACTAGAGTGTAAATGTAGTATATGCATTGATAAATTCGTATCTGATATGTCGGCTACTTCAATGCACAATGACGCGGAAACTTAACCGTAGCCGTATAGGTGTAGCCAATGGACCTTATGCACATGACGTCATTTCAGTAGGGCGCCCTCGACTAGAGGTCAAAAGGAGGTTTTTCATTGGCCAATCCTGTGCGCCGCGCGTACAAATCTGTGCGTTTCGATTGTTTCGTCACCGTTTTTCCACTAAGATGGCCGCTGGATGACGTCAATGCATAAGGTCTATTCGGACGCGGCCCACATATTTTTTATACCCCTTGTTCGTTCTGTTTTTTTGCATTGGCTGAAACACGGTCAGTTGGCGTTCAGTGATGTATAGGTGCAGGCGTGCACACACGGCAAATTAAAGGCTATCGCGTGTGCGTCATTTGCGGGAAAAAATTCCAAACTGGGCAATTTGCTTAAATTTTTGGCTTGTTTCAGTTCAGCACCTTCTAATTTAAGGCCATTTAAAGATGTGGGCTACAATTGATGTTTTTTTTTCCAGGGGCCGTTGCCACCTATACTCATTGGGCTGAAACAAGGTTATACCCCCTTTACAGTCCATTCGGATGAATGCTTGGGGTATCATCAATGGCTATAGTAGAGCAGAAAGCACTACCTCCCCACGATGTGAAAAGTCTAAGGAAAGTAAAAAACAAGGATTATTATTAAAACTATTTTAAAATTATTGTTAATTAAGATGGACTGGCATAGTTTTGTCACTGGTGCATGACTATCTCTCCACTCGGGTATGTGAGTAAATTAAGAGTGGCCAGAGGAGGTTCCCATTAATTTGCTTGGCCTCCGGCCTCGGGAAATAGGACCATGCAAAGCCTCATTTTCTCCTGTTTGAAGGCAGCCTTTTGTGGAACCATGGTCGGAGGCAAGAGTGTGTGTAGATCCTTCATTGACCAAGTTTCACAACCTACTTAATTATGCATCTAGACCTTATTAACCAACCATCTGGAGAGCTGACCAAACAGCTACGGCCAGATCCGAAAGATCTAAGGGATCTTGTGAGATCCTGAGAGATCCCATGGGATCCTATGGCAGGGATGGCTCCATCGTTCCAATCTTATCAAGATCAAAATCTCCATCTCAACATTTTAACCATTATCTTATGGTTCTGTAGACTGGTCCCCTGTATGTATCTGCAAGGATAATGACAGGTACCTGCTAATCAGATCCAGTGATTTCATTGGATACAACGACGCCATTGGATAAACGTGCAGTGACGTAACTTTACATATCCGTGTTTTGATTGGTCCGAGGTGATACGGGCACAGCTGCACTTTCGGTAGTTTTGAAGTCAAGACGGTAATTGTTAAGCGCGGTGTGTAGTTACAGCGCGGCGTAGCTACGGGGACGATACACACACCCTCGATCCCAGTATGTGTGTGAGCTGCCTCGCGCTACCTACGACTGTTGCATGTGTAACATCGCACTGTGACTGTTGCATGAACGGCAGACAAATAGGCAGTGCCTAACGACTTGTCATCAAGTCTACACTTTCGGTCGCCTTGGTATGAATGTAGGTGAAAGGTGACGATGGGGTGAGGACTGACCTAGGCTATAGAAGCCACTCTCTGGCGCCGTTCATGAGCCTCGAAGTGTGACGTCAGATATACACTGAAAACTTTCTCTTGTCAATTGACTAATAAAAATTAGTCATGCACACTGTATTATTTTACTAATCAAAAGATAGTCATGCATAGGTAGTTTTGACTAATTATAATTAGTCATGAAAAAAGTGTCTTATTTGACTAACTACTAAATTAATTAGTAACGCACGAAAATTAATTGGTAATGCAAGAAAATTAATTAGTATTGCACGAATATTAATCAGTCACGCGACTGTTAAAGTTAGTCAGGATTACAAATTAATTGCCCTCACATAAGTCAAAACTACCTAGGCATGACTCTTTTAACAAGTAAAATAAGACAGTGTGCATGACTAATTGTTAGTCGTTTGACTAGATACAGTTTGCACATTAACACATTATGAGTGCACTGCACACACAAACGAAAGGCCTTTCGTACAAACATCATACAGCTATAACACGACACATGCCTATTGTTTTTGTGATTGCGTCCGTACACGTACATTGTATACACGCAGCTAAACTAGCTCGACAAGCTTTTGTTACTCGTCCTTTTGCTGTTGTTTTATCTTTAAAATATTCAAACTATACACCACAATATTCTACGTTAAACTCTTATTCTACTAGTATAAATAACAGGGTGAAATTCGGAGAAGTTTAAATTTATTTTACTTGATAAACGTCGCCAGTATGCTGCAATTGAAGACATTAAACGAAATACCCAACACTAACGTTATGTCAAACAACACAAACTTTTCCACGGTGCAATGTTTAACGTTACACATCATTGTTTATATCTTATTATAATGGAATGCTGTGATCGCAGGCTACAGACTCTATTCTTTACTGGCAAGTATCATATAATTATTCCAATAATTAATGCTCACCTTCACCAGTCAACTTGAGCTGTCATCCCATCTATCTCAAAACAACAACGCGATATGACAATCATCCGATTCTGTGCCACGCCCCCAAGAGGGCTTTTGGGAAACCCGGCACAATCAAAAGTCATCAAAAAGTCATATTGCCGCCCAAAAGAAATTGGCGGGATCGCGCGCTTAATTAGTCGTAACGCAAAAAGTTAGTCAGTTGCATTGTCATGAAAAAATATACTTCGTCATGTCTTGTTTCGTGACGATACTTATTTGTCAATTGACGAATTAGCCCGTCCTTCAAATTAGTCCATTATTCAAAGTAGTCTTTAACTTATATGAATTACTCAAACACTTTGAACGATTCGTATTGCACTAATTGTAATTTGTCATTCCCTCAAAGGAAATCGTCGATTGACTAATCACTCGCATTACTAATCATTTTCGCCCAGTTTGACGAACTTTTCACTATGTTTGACTAAATAAAACTGTGGGTGTAGGGTGGGAGGGGACGTTGAATGTTGACTATCACTTACTTTAAAAAAAAAACGAAAATAAAAAGTGCCCGGTAGGCCCCTACCTGTTTTAGTCAGGTACTTGCAAAAATGACAATAAATGTAGCTTTTTTAAACCTTATTCAAATAAATATCTGCGTGATCTTTCGCCTCGAAGACTACTTCATCAGTTGCAAGTAGAAAAAAAACTTCCATGGCGGTTTATAATGACGGAATATCTTATTTCTCTTAATACAATAGCCACAAAGTCATTAAAATTTATTGGCCCATATCTCATTCCGATCATACTCTTTGTTACAGATGGGTGACTTCTTATCAGTTCAATTTCACCGAAAAAGAGCAACTTTCTGAGTCTTGATCCGAGTGAAGTAATTATCTTATTTACAGATTGATGCACGACAATGAGCGTTTAGTTTCCTCGACAAATCCCCGCTCCTGTCAGTCTTGACGTAGAATGTGATAAAAACTAAACATGACAAGTGACAGCGTTCTTTCATTCACAGAACATTAATGCGAAATGAAGTTAAATTTAAACGGTATTAAAAGTGTACCTTTCTTGTTCGTATAGAATAAATATTTCTAATTCAAGCTTTTGTTATAGTTCTAGTTCCAGCTGTAATATTGTAGCCCTAGTTATAGTTATAAATAGTGTTATAGTTATAGTTTAGTTAGAGTTAGAGTTAGAGTTATATTATAGTTATAGTTGCAATAGTAGCTGTCTGTCGACAGAGTAAAGAGTAAAAGTGGCACTCTTTGAAAAGGTAATTATTTTCTAAGTAAATTGGAATCTAGTTCGGATCTGGTGGTACGTCTTGAGAAACGCGTTTTTTTTTTTAAATAATAATGTTTAATAAAGATTGTTAACTTATTCTGTTTATGAAAACAACTGAAGTTATATGTCTGTTTAAACGGAAAACAGAAGAAGAAAATTAAAACAGAAACAAAAAATTACAAAAAGAGAGAAACACTCAAATAGCTTGGAAAAACACGAAAATCTCCCAAGAATAAAACCGCAGGTTAATAATCCAATCAATCATTAAATCCAGGAGATAAAGCTTCGACAAAAACATCTCAAGTAAGTCGAACAACAACCTCAAAGAAAGGTTTAATGGTTATAGGTTGTTTTCTAAAAACGCTCGCTCTGAAACACAGTATCCATCGGCCCAGGTCAAGCGGTTACCTATTCTCATGGGATATTTCATCGGATCTTCTTTTAACGAATGGGATATACGTCTCCATGCTGTATCATTGACTGATTGTGTCTATTTGCATTGGGGTTTGAGTGGTTTGGTAGCTTGACTTTCAATATACTTTTCAAGGAGCAATGGTCAAGATTTAAATAAATTATTCAGAAGATTCAGGGTTGTTTTTTTTATCTCAGTGTATCTCGAACTTTTGTAATGTAATCGATGTTCACAGCTCAAACTGAATATAAAAATCACCGAACAATACTGTACAGTTTATTGAATAGTTAATTTATAAATCTGTTTATTCTTTTTAAAATATTTTCCCATGGCGACCAACAGTTGAATTGCAAGAGAATTTACAACAAGGTACAACATTAACTATATGAACCAACGAAAGTGAGATCTTACAATAAAATTGGAAAAACGAATTAAGTAACCATGATCAAACCGCTAAAACATGCAAAGATAAAAACAGACAGACGAAGCCAACGAAACGAAAAAATTACAATGCCTAATAAACGAATTTAGTTGAAATTCCTTAAAGGTAGTGGACACTATTGGTAATTGTCAAAGACTAGCCTTCACAGTTGGTGTATCTCAACATGTGCATAAAATAACAAACCTGTGAAAATTTGAGCTAAATCGGTCATCAAGTTAGCGAGATAATAATGAAAGAAAAAAAACACCCTTGTCACACGAAGTTGTGTGCGTTTAGATGGCTGATTTTGATACCTCAAGTTCTAAACCTGAGGTCTCGAAATCAAATTCGTGGAAAATTACTTCTTTCTCGAAAACTATGGCACTTCAGAGGGAGCCGTTTCTCACTATGTTTTATACCATCAACTTCTCCCCATTACTCGTCACCAAGAAAGGTTTTATGCTAATAAATATTTTGAGTATCTACCAATAGTGTCCACTGCCTTTAAAAGACGGTGAGGACAGTTTTTTTTAAGGTGGTCATTCCGTTCGTGCCGTGAATACTTGTGGTTTGTCTTTTTAGAATGTATTGCAACATAGGTTCACATTTTTAAGAAGAAAAAATATGTTTTAATGCAACTCAACAGTTCAACAGTTTTTAAAGGTACTACACGTTTGGAAATTACTAAAAACATGTAGTAGCATAAAAACTTACCGAACGAGCAACGGAGACATGTAAATAGTAAAATACTTTCTGAGAAGCGACTCCCTTTGAAGTGACGTATTTTTATAGAACGGGGTAATTTTCCCCCAAAAATATTTGAATCTTAGAAAAAGAATTCAGACTTGAAACCTTCAGAGGCATCTGAAAGCACAGTTTTAGTTTCAAAATTTTCTGGCAACTTTGATGACAAATTAAGCCCAAATTTACACAGTTTTTTTAAATTTTATGTATAATTATGTTGAACACACCAAGTGAGAATCATTACCAAAAGTGTACAATGCCTTTAACTTGAATTGAGCAACAAAGATGTGGGTCTTCAAAATGCTCCTTTTCGAGGAATTTATTATTCGTTCTCATCCTCTAGTTTCATTCACAAACACCATCAACCAACCTTTCACATTTCATCTAAATCGCCAGTCACGAATAATCTGGTTTCCTTCAATTTTCTTGGACAGTGTTTCAATTCTCGTTATTTCTCTAGAGAGTTTGAGTTTGGCCTGACTGTTATTAGCAGTCGTGTCCTAGATTGAAACTAATCATTTCCATTTTTGAGCATCCTTCTGTATTTTGTCATTGTAATTGTGTAACTTTACATAAAAACACACAGTCGGCTCTATATATCTGAAAGCCTTGCTCAAGGCAGTCGCATTATTCGCTCCGAAAAGACGCCGCTCTGTAAACCCACCCCTATATATACACTGCGCGTGGTGGGTGTAATCGCACCGCACGACCCACCGTATACACGCTGTCACATCGTACGACTACTGTGCACACAAGTCATCCGCATTCGTACCACTAACCGCATGCGGAGGCCATCAGGCCTGACGGCCGACGCATGTGGATAGTGTGATGTGGTTACACACATTTTACGCACAGTGAATACGGATGGGTTTTTATACAGCGACGATCTTTTTTCGGAGTGAATAATTCGACTGCCTTGAGCAAGGCTATATTTCTGATTTATTCCAGCTGGATTTGTGCGTCTTCAGCCGCCAATTTGTATTTCAATATGGCCGCATTTTTTCACTTGTAGTTTGCCCTAATTCTCAATTTATAAGCAATGTAGAAGAGAAACAATGGAGGCAGTATAATTATTATTCCATGGGTTCCATTACAACCTAAATATAGATTTCAAATTTGCGTTGGGGATATTGGTAAAATCAAAATGAATAACCTTAATGTATCAATGGCGCAATTATTGTTGATTTGAAATGCTTTTAACAGAATTTAGGCTAATTCGGTTATAAGTCGGTCCAAGGATCTCAGACTAAACAACTGAGACTTCACTCAGACTCAGTCAATTGGATGTTTGTGTCAAATCTGTATTTTATATTACTTCCGTATTGAAAACGTCGACTGCAGCAAAGGCAGGTAAAATACTTCCGATCAGAAAAGTCCCTGATGTATTTCCTCGATTTTTGATTAAATTACGTCTTTGAGGAACTTTGATTTCCTCGTCGATGGTACATTTCCAAGAAAGCGATAGACGGACTGCGTCTAGCCATATACTGCTACGTGTAAAGCATGAACGAACAACAACAAAAATACTAAAAGGGGTTGCACACTTGGAAATTATCTGAATTATTGTTACCAATCATTTGTGTCGTCACAAACCATACTGGAATAAAGATGATGACAATGTAATCATATTTTATCACAACACAAAACGGCAGTGTTTGGGAAACAAGAGAAACATCCTTTTACTTCTGGCAAGTCACACCTGTTATATTCATTGAATTCCATTTGAAAACAATGGATTTAATTGGATCATCAGATACAAGTCAGTTTCAGATACACAGATGCACAACTGATTTGGTTCGAGTTGGGTAAAAAGACGTCTGTTTGGGTACTGCACGCCGTGTAACGGCCGCCGTTTCTAGTAAAACTAAGACATATCATGTGACGCGCTGTAAACCAAGAAAAAGGCTGAAACAAATTAATTTTGTTCAATGACCAAGTAAGTCAATGTTAACATAAGGATATATATATCTTTCCGAGTTTTTGTGGCCAACCCCAGAAACTGTACAACAAAAACATGTTACTAGCCAAAATTAAATTAGGTTTACATTGTTGTGACAGGTGCCACACTTTCACTATTTTATGCTTAACCGATTGGGCCCTGTATAATATTGACGTGGCTTATTGGTGTAAAAAATGCCGCCATTGTCTTCAGTCTGAGGTTTTACAATAATTAATACAGTTAGTATAGACCATGTGACCTCTGACGTCACTCGAAAACCGTAACATGGTTCGCGCGCATACCGCCGGGAAAAACCTTTGTGTTTTGGCAGACAGCTAGAAAGTGTAAGACTACGTGTCTTTTTGCCCGGCGAAACATGACGTATACAATGTTTTGTCAACAGAGGGCGGTTTGAATGTATACATGGGTCACATCGTCTATAATATGTCAGAGTTGTAAATTTGGGTACGAGGAGAACACATTTTAATTTGCTCACCTCGCTCTCTCTCTCTCTGCTTCTTGGCACATAATATCGCTTCAATACTCTACCCCGACAATAGTACATCCGTCACTCTATGACACATTATTACTCGCTGGCAGTCGGTTGATTATCGGCTCTTTCTGTAAACAACAAAATAATTCCACAGGTTTTATTTCCTCAGCGTCAGAAGAGAAGCTCATCCTTTCCCAATCCGTTTCGAAATTCGGTTAATACCAATAAATAATCGAGCAGTCGCACACACCGTTGAGCTAGCGTGAACATAGTCTCTTTCTTGCTTTATGAACCGACAATCGTCAAATCGCTAGGGGCCATGGCTCTTTGCTGTTGAATCTCCGAATCGTAAAACACGTTTAAATGAATCTAATTCGACATTTCTTTTAGTAAAGTTGCCTTTCTGTTAATAAATGAAATCTATTAGTAACATCATCTCATCTCACTGCACAAATACATGTTGATTGTTTTGGTGAAGTTTACTATCTAATTGTTCTGATGTCAAAGTACTGAATTAACTTTCAATCGACGCAAGGATAAATAACTTAAAATTAGGAAAACAAATCGTTTCGAGGAATTTTATCTTTTGAAGAATCTTTTGAAGCACAATCGTTGAATACACAAATAATCGTGAGATTTTTCATCGGTTGAAATTAAATCTCGTCATATCCGGGAAAATGATGACAAAATATGGAAGAGAGAAAAGCAATCTCCCGCTGTGCGATAAAGCGAAAGGAACAGCCACGTTTTATCAATAAATATATATATTTCTGAAGAAATGCTCTCATTTATTTATTTCTCTACCACTCTTTATTTTTCTTAAAGGAATACGTTGCCTTGGATCGGACGAGTTGTTCTATAAAAAGCGTTTAAAACCGTTTGTTATAAAATGCAGTTGGTTGGAAAGATGTTTTAAAAGTAGAATACAATGATCCACACAAATTTTATTTTACTTTGCGAACTAACACGGTCGGCCATTTATGGGAGAAAAAAAATTTGACTCCCATAAATGGCCGACCGTGTTAGTCGACGAGGTAAAAGGAAAACCTTGCAATTTCGGGGCATGTTTGTGTGGATCATTGTGTTCTACTTTTACAACACTACCCATTTGCATTTTGTAACAAACGATTACAAACGCTTTTCAAAGACCAACTCGACCGATCCAATGGAACGTGTTCCTTTAAACTTACCCGTTGGTATTTTGTTTTCATCATGTTTTGTTTTTTTAATATAGAAAGGGTTTTACACGGAATACATGCATGTAGTCAATTCATCAAATAATACATTATCTGGAAAGTATCGGACTCAAAGAAAAATATGTTGTAGATAATTATAATTTTGATAGGATTTTGTACACTTTCCATCATTTATTACTCGTCAAATACGTTTGGTTCTCAAAAATTTCCGGAGATTCATGTAAACTAAGTATTACGTAACCAATTATCAACCTGCTACACAACAAATTAAAATTGGTCAACATGTCAATGTATAGGCCCTAATTATACTTTTAAAGGTTAAACTTTCGTGGCCTAATGTCACTTTCCTGTAGTTTTAAGAAGGCTACACATTGAAGAAGTCGAACAGAAACCAGGTCTAGTTGGTAAGACACTGCTCTAGAATTGCAAAGGTCGGGGGTTTTTCTCATGCGAAACTGTAGGCCTCGACAAAAAAAATAATGCAATTTTTCCAAGGTGCCAGCATCTTTTTTATAGAAGGTACGGATTGCAGATATTAATTTTTTTTTTTCCATCCAGAAAGTACATATTTCACGTAACTGCACTTTCTGTGCCACGGGGCCCAAACCACCTGGCACTAACATTTCATGCATTATTTTACAGGTTTGGATGCACTTGTTACACCTAATAATCCTATCGATTTAAATGTATGATATTTCCTCCTCAAGCGTCTGGATTCTAGACATTGAATCCGTCAAGCCTATTTCATCTTTAAAGGCACTGGACACGTTTGGTAATTGTTGTCAAAGATCAATATTCTGACTTGGTGTATCCCAGTAAAAATCTTGACTCAGGGGCCAACTTTATAGAGCTGCTTAAGCAAAAAATGCTTAAGCACGAAAATAGCTCGCTTATTTTACACATGTTACTAGCCCAAATTTCATGCCATATACATTGCTTGTGACTGGTATTTAGCTGTTGTTTACTTTAGCATAAAATTTGAGTGGAGTCTTGGCCGGTAATCTGATTTAACTAAGCAAGTATTTTTTTGCTTAAGCAAAATGTTGTGCTTAAGCAGCTCTATGAAGTTGGACCCTGGTCATCGAAGTTGCAAGACAATAATGAAAGGAGAAACACCCGCGGTGCACTTGTCTGCTTTAGATGCCTATAAAGAGGCTTCAGGTCTGAAGTATTTTTAATTACCACTTTCTCAAAAACCACGTTACTACAGAGGGAGCTGTTTCTTACAGTGTTTTATACTGGGTGCGTTCATTTAGCTTCCTTAGGTCGACCCCGGTGTGTGTCGGGGTTTTTTCCAGGACGAACGTGGGTAGTTATCTGCACACGTTCGTACTGGAGAAAAGAAAAAAAACGCCACACACCGGGGTCGACCCAGGGAAGCTAAACGAACGCACCCACTATCAAAAGCTCTCCATTGCTCGTTACAAAATAAGTTTTTATGTTAACAATTATGTTGAGTAATTACCCAAAGTGTCCAGCCGTCGACATAACAAAACTCTTCATAACTTAGGATTAGTCTTAGGACTTTAAGACGAGTTAAGTTCCGTATCCATTAGACGTTCAGGGCGCATTGAACCTATCCTAAGTTATATGACGAGTTACTCGTCCTATTAAACTCGGAGTAGGGTTAATCCTAGCGCTTCGTGATCGGCCGCAGTGCCTTTAAGACGATGAGCCGATCGCTCTTTCTCGCGCAATAAATCCCGACCCATTTAAAGAAGCTCGATCACTTGTCAGCAAGTGTGTAACATCTCCACAGGTGAGATACATTTAGATTAAACCAAAACAGTCTCAGACGGGCATGTTAGCAAAGTGGACAAAACGGGTGCCATGAATGTGTCGTTTTTAAAGTGCCGTTTATCTTCTTCGCCTTACCTGATGGAGTGAAAAAGTTGGTCAATTTATGGATTTCGATTAAACCTAAAAACCGGACTATAATTAAACACCTTTCTTTAGTGTATTGGAATGACTGGAAGGATGAAATAGATGAAAGAATTGCTCTATATAGATGATGAAACCTATACCCCTAAGCATTATTGAGTTTGAAAGTGCAATAGGTTGGGACCTAATGGTAACTTGATACGTGCCATAGGGTCTGTTTGGCGCAACTAATGAGTGTTCACTAACGGTATGGCATGATACTGTGTTCCCCGGATATTTAGTCCCCCATATGGTGAATTAAGTACAAACTTCAGCACCCTCTTTTGAACCAACCTACTTCTGCTCGTGTTAATTTCCCATTATGTGGGGAGATAGACTCTCCAGGGGACAGACTTCCCTTAGTATAATGCGTGACAGAAATTTCGGTCTCCCTATACGTCGAACTATCTTCAAAGTTTTTTTGACAGCGCCCTCTTTTGAACCAACCTCCTTCAGCCCATGTTAATTTCCCATATGTGGAGATAGAATCTCCGCGTGACAGTTTTCCCCCTGGGACACAGGCATGATTTGTTTTCGACCAATCCAGTGAGCGTACACAGCGCCCTCTGTTGAATATACATTTTTCTTAACTTCTGAAGGTTTTATGATGAAAGACCCGGTTGCAGAGTTGGTTGATAGAGCATTGTAATCCGTCTGTTATCTAACCGCTGTTATGAACTTTGTTTCAGTTTTTAATCCCTTGATGGTAAACTAAACGTACAGTGAGCTTGTTATTGATACAGGAACCATATTTGAAAGGTGACCAAAAAATTGTTGATAATTGGTATAAAAGATTTCGTTATTTTGAACTTGCAAAACTCTTACAGATGATAACTTTTTTGTTGTCCGATTGCTTTAGGGAGTGTACGATTATGGGATTATGGGATTTAAGGCATGGCATGGTCAGGTATCAATGTATTGGTGTGCGTCTACCCATCAGCTACAGATAAACACGTGGTATTTTCGCACACCAAATTTACATTGAGTGGGTGTTGTTATGTGTTTTTTTACTATATCTCGATAAAGTCACTGTTGCGATTTTATTGGAATTTTAATGGAATTATATCAGAAACACCACCTTATCATTGTCTCTGTCTGTGTCAATATTTTTCAGATATTATGGTATTTTCAAGCCACTCCGGCCCAGGATGGAGAAGGGTCGACTCGTCACAATAGTCCTCGCAATCTGGCTGGTATCCTTCATCATTGCCTTACCCACACCAATCTACTTAACTACCTCACCACCAACCGTCAACTGCCAGGGTAGAACGGTCCGTATGTGCTTCGAAGGTTGGTCCAACGTCAATGCTGCTAAAGGGTACGCTATCTTCATCACGTTGGCCGAGTTCCTGGTTCCCATCTACACCATGGGGTTCATCTACTTCAGTATCGCCGTCAAGCTCTGGACGCACCGGACACCACCGGGGCAAGTCACGGCGAGGCACCGGGAGATCATGATGGTCCGGAAGCAGAAGACGATTCCGATGCTTATCACTGTCGTAGTGGCGTTCTTTCTATGCTACGCTCCGTACCACGGATACAACCTCGCCATGAATTACTACCAGGAAGAATGGCACGAGACGGTACCACACTTCTATTCCCTGTACTACGTCATCGAAAGCATCGCCATGTTGAATGCAGTCATTAGTACCATCATCTACTATCTGATGAGTCCGACGTTCCGGAAAGAAACCAAGAGTTTTGTCAACGGGATGCTGTGTCATTGCCCGCCGGTTTTTTTAGGACTCCGCCGAGTGTCGTTCCATTCAGGAGCTAGCCACTCCTACAACACACGGAACGGCTCTGCGTTCCGGAAGCCCGTCGGAGGACAGGACACACTCGAAACCAGGATTTGAAAAACAAAACCGTTCCACCAGGAACTATTTTTGAAAACCGAGTAAGCTTGATTTATGTGATCATAAAAAGTATCAAGGAACCGAGGGAAAATGAGAAGGACGCCCTCAATCCAATCACGTCCAATCCTGCGACTTTATTTGAAAAGTTTAAACCAACCGTAGACTGGACTGATAAAGACAGGTCCCGCCGCTAGATCCAGTGATTCCATTGGATACAATGATATCATTGAATACACGCAGTGACTTGAGCTTTCCGTGCCCAAACAGTACATGCAGTACTGTCGCCTATCGTCGCATATCTCTATGTGAAATGAGGGAGGGCAAAGGTCAAACTACACGCCGATTTTGTCGCTTGCAATTATGTCCTCTATGTAATACTATCCGGGGGACATTATTGCGTATGCAATAATGTCCTACGAACGGTTTTGCAAATGCAATCGTGTCCGGAGCGGACAGTATTGCATGGCGGACACAAATGCATCCGACACCGACCTCTGGCGTTATTCACGAGCCTCGAAGAATGGCGTCAGACATTCAGGCTGACGTCAACCAACCGTCGATTGCAGGATCAAATCAGCTTGGTACATGATCCCATCAACAGAGGGGGTAGTTTCTACTTTATTGGATCAATGTTCGCATCTTGGAACTGAGTTGTATATTACAGCGGATCGTTATTATGTAAATAGCTATAGCCAATTTTAATTGAACCATAATCAAATATTGTATTGATAACACAGCATTTTTGTAAATCATAAATGAACACGCAAGGTGATTATTTTATTGGAACGCGAGATTGAACAGATAACTATGATTTGGATTTTTAATGGCTAGTGATTTATTCATCCTTTTAAGAATCGTTTGACAGAGTATTTCAACTCGATGACAATCCAGTGTATAGCCCCCTCTGTGGCTCAGTTTTTAACTGGATGTCGTTTGAGCCTGATATTCAGTTCTGCTGGGATTTGAACACTTACGTTGTACTGTGGAGCATCACAAAAGGCAGTTTTACCACTGTGCAACGAATGTCATATTTTACTGGACCTTTCTTTGCAGGATGATCGTCATGTATGGTGTTTTTGTTTTGTGGATTATTTTGATGAAAAAGTGAGATAAGAAAAGGTTTAGAGAGATTGGAGATAGGAAGACGAGTGTGTCACATTGCCGTAAAAGCTTAGTTAGTTTGAAAAATTGCAACATTCCGGGACAAAATCCAGTTTTAGTACAGGAATGGTTTTAAAGAAGTTTAATTAAAGTTAACTGCTGGTACGTAATACTACGTTTAAAGCCGGCATCTGGCGTTACTCATCACATGAAGCCTCAAAGTGTGACGTCATAATTCGGGCTATCATTTTGTTGACCCTGTCTTAATCAATTGACTTTTGCTACGGCTATGAATAGGTCTATTGCTACGGCTCTGCATAAGGCTTGTGGCTACGGCTATGGTCGGTTGGCTAAAACGACATCGTTAGATTAAAGACCTTTTCATAATGGCCGACCCCGGTCACGGCCATAGTACATGTAATAGTTTTGAAAGGCGTGTCATGGCCGAGTCGTTAAGGAGAGCACCGGATGTAAGCTCTGGTGTTTGACCAGCAGAGTGTGGGTTCGAATCTCGGTCGTGACACTCTCTACGTAAAATTGGGGAGGTAGTGCGTTCTGCTCTACCGGCCAGGTTCTGCTCTACCGCCCGTATGGACTGTGGGGCAACCCTGTTTCAGCCCTAGGAGTATAGGTGGCAACGGCCCCTGTAAACAAAATTATAATAATAACAAAATTGCCAAAAATAACCACGAGAGGGCATCATTACAGTTAGCAATGACATAGTCTAATTCGTTTTCAGCACCAACATGTGTAAGTGTCTGCACCTGTTTTGGATAGAATTGTGTTTGTGTCTGAGTAGGTATACGTTTGTGGATAGATAATGTTGGATGCTTGGTGAGTGTGTTAAAGGCGGACTGATTTATAAATTTGATTATGTGAGACGATAATTTGAAAAGAGGCGAGTGATGGACTGAGCAAAATGATGATGGCAAAAGTTAAAGGCAGGTGGACACTATTGGTAGTTTACTAAAAATAATTATTAGCATGAAACCTTACTTGGTAACAAGTAATGGGGAAAGGTTGGTAATGTAAAACATTGTGAGAAACGGCTCCCTCTGAAGTGGCGTAGTTTTCGAGAAAGAAGTAATTTTCCACGGATTTGATTACGAGACCTCAAGAGTTTGAGGTCTCAAAATCAAGCATCTGAAATCACACAACTTCGTGTGACAAGGGTGTTTTTTTCTTTCAAAGTTATCTCGCAACTCCGATGACCAATCGAGCTCAAATTTTCACAGGTTTGTTATTTTATGCCTATGTTGAGATACACCACGTGAGAAGACTGGTCTTTGACAATTACCAATAGTGTCCAGTGTTTTTAAGAAGTAAGGAATGATTGGATAAAGCGGGAGGATGAACTTTGAGAATAAGAGGACTGTCTGCAATGGATGGCTGGATGGAGAATGGATGATATGTCCCAATATTGATATAAATTAAACGGGGGTGAGGGGGGGGGATATACACTATACTACAGTAGATTTGTTTTAATTTGGTTCTGTACTACAACAAGTTATTAGATTAAATGAAGGTATTATGTAAGAATCAGTTGGTATTTTCCAAACCTCGTTATTTGTTGTAGCTTCGACTGTGGCCCTCAAGCAAGTACTACGCTAAATCAATATGAGACCTGTAGCCAAAGGTGTATTATAGGGAAAACCCCACGTGAAAAAAACATGAGTTGATTCCACGGTGGAAAGCAATGCTGCCCTCTGTTGATTTGAAGTCTATTTCGTTTGGTCAGAAATGGCGCTCGTCCCACTGTGAAGTAAAGGCGTGTTTGGAAGGAGAAGGTTACGACATTAGAAATGTGAAACTCACCTGACGTATTCCTAGTGTTCCTATTGCTATCCTTTTCCATAGGCAGTCCAGCCATGGTCACGCCATGTAAAGCCACCCGTTCGTCTACTACCTCATCCTCATACCACCCGGGCCTTACATTGCTCCTCGCTGCAAGCGGTATTTCGTCGTCACACTTGAGAGAGTCATTTGAAAGGGGTCCGCTCCTTTAGAATTGAGTCCCAAGATCCACATCCAGCGCATATTTTTTATCGGAGACAATACAAGTCAGCTTTTTAAAATTCAATTTAGAAGCAGAGTCCAATACGTATTGAAAACAATCACACTAAGGAGGGAGGGAAAGTCTCCAGTGCCGAGTAACTCACCACAAAACAAAATTGTCATTTTAAAGGGCCAGTGTACTGTTATTCAGTTTCAACATGGAGTATTTTTCGGTACACTGCAGTTTACCTGTACCAAAAATGCCCCATGTTGAAACTGAACAACCCCAAAGGCACACTATTGGAAAATTTTTACAAAACTTTCATCTAAGCCATAAACTTTAAAAAATGTTTGATTTACAAGAAGGGTTTACAATCAAGATGTTGTGTGGCGCACCCGTGAGACGGTGAAACACGCCCTCTGTTGGTAGTAATACAGTCGATAAAAAGTGCCAGCTTGCCATATTTTTTCCACAGCAAATTTCAAAAACAAAAACAATTCGTGTAGAATCTTTTTCAAAAGAAACAAGTAAAAATGTTATCTTCGTTGCCAACACAAAGACCACAATTATTTTTATTTCAGTTTGAGGGACCAAATTTATTTCCAATGATTGTGTTTTGTTTAAAAAGTAGGTATACGACTATTATTATTCTGTGACCTAATTGAGATGTACTATGAAGGAATCGATTAAAAGCTCTTGTTTCTTCCACGCGACTACTGAACTGAATCGTTGAAGCGGTTTAGGGAATTAAACGAGGACCAGTAACTGTATAAACTACATTTGTCTTAATGCCTAATGATGCATCACACTGTAATGACGCCATTCCATTCCTTGCTATGTCTGGCAGGAAGTAATTAACAATTGTCTAGTTCAATAAAATTGAGGTACTGACATTTTTGTACTATAGCGGTAATTACTGCACTATTGGTTATTACTCAAAATAATTATAAGCAAATAAACTTGCTTGTTAACGAGCACTGGAGAGCTGTTGATAGAATAAAATATTGTGAGAAACGGCTCCCTCTGAAAACGTTTTTTTAAGAAGAGGTAATTTGTTACTCAAATATTAAAAAGCTTCATGCCTAAAGTATTTTAATATTTTTCAATTAAAAGCATCTGAAAGGACACAAATTTGTATATAACAAAGGGTATGTTTTGTTTTCACTATTCTCTTGCAACTTCGATGACTAATTGAGTCAAAATGTTCACAGACCTGTTATGTTACGCATGTTGGGATAAGCCAAGTGAGAATACTAGTCTTTCACACACAAAATGATTTAAAACAGGATGCAAATAGAGAGAGGGGGCAGATATAGTACAATAACTCCATAAAGCCTTTTAACATAATCATTCCACAAAGCAAGATACAAAGACGCAGTCAGATTCATTTAGTTTTTCCCATATTATTATACATTTTTCAAAAACAACTCAACATGTATTATAAACGGTTTTATGCGTCCACCATTATAATTTTCCCCTGTTGTCGAGTTATGTTAAATAGGACATTACAGAAGAAACTAGCACACACTACGGAATGAGGCGGTTTTACGAGGCGATTTCATCTCCAGCAACACACCATGACTTGCACGTCGCCCGCAAGATGAACCAGCACGGGGGCAAATAGTTGATGCATCCCCGCCCGGACCCGACCGTGCGCGCCTGGCGTTTTCTAGCCCATAATTCTATCCCAGTTCAACGGTTCAAAAGATTTGACAGTGTTTTATTACATTCCCTCAGCATCCAATGGGGAAAAGATTGCCTCAGCTGTGCAGCAGCTGCCAATGAGAGACCGGCCTGTCGGAAAAACCTCCTTTTTTCCCCGTCCACAATTTGATATAAAAGATGGCGACCTTGGTTCTGTTGCTACTAGGTCTTTCCATACGCATAATCTACCATAGATGGTCTGCTTTAGATTGGACATCCCTCTCAATTTAACTCTGTTCCCTTCCGTACCCCCTGGCCAAGATCGCTCGTTACACTACAGCTAATTATTTATACACCAGCTTGTTATATTGCGAATTTTCCTTGTTAAGCAGACGAGTCGATTTCTATGCGCAAGGTTTAACAACGCGAATCGCTGAATCCCACTGAAATATTCCAAATCATGCATTCTTTAATTTTGGAGTGACGGCAACACACAAACTCCACACAGATTTAAAACTTTGAAGGAGGTCCCGTAATACTCTTGTTGTTTTTTTTCTTGAAAATATTGTCAATCATTTATTAAACATTTAGTCGATAAAATAAATACAGTGCTCCTTTTACCAACCAGTATAGTACATGTTTTTACACTATTTAATAGTTAATATGATGTAATAAATAATTTAATATTCATGCACTCAAATTTACCATCCAAAACATTGTGTATATAACTGCTTTTCCCCGATTCTGTAAACACCAATACAATTAAGTTTGTTTCTTGCCGATTAAATTGTGTTCATCGGCTAAATATTTAACGCCAACTAAAGACAGGCCATCAAAGAATAAAACATTTGAATCTTCACATCTAACAGACAAAGGAAAGGTTTCACAGATTGTGTAAGACGACAATTATTGTTCTGAATTATTGTCCCTGAATGCCTGGGTTTTTCATATTTGGTTTCTTCTTCAATTCCTACATTATTAAACAATTCTTCTTGTTTCCTATACACATCCTGCTATTGGTGCTAATTGTGCTGTTGGATGTGTAGTATCAAATAAACGAAAATCTTCTTTTGCAGTCACTACAGAGGAACGATTGAAACAATAAAAAACATGGGTATAGAATAACAATATATTCACAAACAAAATAATGTGAGCTCATCGGGTATAATGGGAGTTTTTGGACGCTAGGTGACAGCAGACTAGGCATTATTGTTATTGAATTTAAGTTAATTCCTTCAATTCATCAGCAAACAAAAAGACTATTTTCACAATTATGCCTGTTGCCACCAAGCTTCTCCAATCCTGTAACATTTCCAGCTTCCCAAGTAATGAGGCTTTAACAAACTCAGCCTTACTCGCTATGCGGGTTAGTTTCTTACGTATGAAAATCATTAAACAGACCACACAAAAAAACATATTTATTAAAAATCTAATCAAAACGAACCTAGGCATTTTATAAATACTTTTCACTTTTCACTTTTCGAAATCCGTTTTTTTTTTTTTTTTTGTCAGATAGGGGTTCGCTATAATAAACGATTATGGACCAAAAATATGACCTTGCGGACCCCGTGGTCTGTTTTTATTGTTGTTTCCTCTATACAAAAAATCACCCCCCAAAACAGGGGGTACTATTCTTTGAACACGATTTTTGTTTAACCAACGCAACAAAGTGGAGTTTTGAAGGGACAGCTGGAAGCAGAACTTCCCAATGAAATGGGACACCGGGCGAAAAGTAGGGTGTTTTTAAGGAACACGTTGTCTTGGATCGGACGAGTTGGTCTATAACCTAAAAAGCGTTTGTAACAGTTTGTTATAAAATGCATATGGGTAGAAAGATGTTGTTAAAGTAGAATACAATGATCCACACAAACATGCCTCGAAATTGCGAGGTTTTCATTTTACATTGTCGACTAACACGGTCGGCTGTTTATGGGAGTCTCCGACCGTGTTAGTTCGCAAAGTAAAATGAAAATCACGCAATTTCGAGGCATATTTGTGTAGATCATTGTATTCTACTTTTACAACATCTTTCTAACCATATGCATTTTATCGCAAACGATTTTTATAAACTTGTCCGATCCAAGGCAACGTGTCACTTTAAGTAGGCTTTCAGTTGGATTTCGAAAAAAGAAAAAAAATCACACCCGAACTACTGTATGAAAAAATTACAGTTATTATTTTCTTACGGCTACATCTGTGCAGGCTTTGAATATTGTAATGGTGCAAAGACTAAAGCTACTATAGGAACACGATATATTTCTTGATAACAGTATTATTTATAAATGAAAGACTTTCAAAATCATCAATAATATTAATTTACACACCAAGGACATTCGTGTCGTATTAGACATTCATCCAATAAACACTACCAGCATTAAAATATTAAAATCGTCTTGCCTTTAGGCAATGGGTGATTCTTTTGACCCAGATATTGAATTATATTAAAAACATATTTAAACATGATACAGAAATCGGCTCAAAGGCTGTTTCACATCATGGTCCTGCTGATGAAGAACAATAAATTAAAAAATTAAAAAACAAGCAACAAACTAGCAAGAACAAGTGTGTATCTGGATCATCATATAGATTGTTGTTTCCCTGAAGGAAAACAAAAAACCTAACCCAGTGTCAGATTTAATATTGGTGCCTGCCATTATTTATAGTAAGTGTGCCCTGTTTTACGGATCTAAGTCAGTGAATCGACCCGGACTCCTGATCATTGTGACCCAACAATGGGCCACAATGGGCCTCACTGATCCAGAAAGAAGGGGCTTCGCCCTGTGCCCAATTTCATAGAGCTGCTTATAGGCGTGCATAAAGTAGTATTCAAAAATACCTCAGACAGTTTCGCTATTCCTATTAGTGGAGAGCGCGTCACGTGGGGGGGGGGGGTTAAACCTGTGATAATGATTTGTGTTTAAAACCGGCTCGGGCCTTTCACACGGCAATTCGACCCTGCCGGTTTGTAAACGGCCGTGAAAGAACCAGTCGATAATATTTAATTCCCTTAGTTACGTACAACAATATGATGCTTAGTACATAAGGTTACCAACCAAACTACCATGTCACCAGTACGATTTTTGAGTGGTATCCTGTTCACTTCTGCTTAGCAGAAAATGTTTAGCAATACTCTTTGCTTAAGTCGCTCTGTGAAATTGGGTCCTGGTTCCGTGTTCCGAGATAATCCGGAACTTTTAGACCTTTAGACTGCACGGGTCCCTTACAGTGCAGCTCTGCCCCGGCTACAGTTTCGAATAACCGCCCGATATAGCACGAACCAGAGGTCTGGGTTTAGTCAACCTGAGCGTCTAAACATGGATCATGTTTTCTTTCTTAAACCAATGCCTGTCGAAAAACTGTCCCTGACTCCTTGTATTGGCCGCCATCTTTGATGAAACGTGCTCCCGTGAAAGGCTATCATTAGGGAGGTTTAGCCGCACGTTCCGCGTGAACGCGAACGTGAACGTCAGAAAATTGTGTTGTTCAAATCTCACGTTTTTAGCAGACGTAAAGTTACCCTTTTCACTTCAGGTACGTACGTGCATACGTCATACGTAAGCATGCAATAAGCCCAAAGTGGCGACGTCACCTAGAAACGACACAATTGTCTGACGTTCACGTTCACGTTTTAGCTCGCGTAACTGGCAGATAAACCTCCCTAATTGGCTGAGAGTCGTGCGCAGCATGTATTAATTCCAGTGGAAAATAAATAGAACAGTCACCCACATGTCACAACACAAGATCGTCCATACCACATAAACACTTCACTCCCTCTCCCTATCATCCGCTAATCTCAACTACACGCTGTCTTCTCTTGTTCTCTTATTTTAAATGTCTTTTCATGATCTGCACGTTGAATAAACACATTCCAACCGAGAGCGATTGTATAATGAATTTATTTGTACAGAGTAAGTGAAAATCAAAATTGCTATAGAAATAAGTTATTTTGGGTTTCAATTTTAATTGTTTTAGTGCAAACTCGGCAGAATGAAATCAATTTTACTGATTTTCATATTAAATAAAACAAATTTACTTCGAACTCTCATTACACATCATTTCGACTCGGATGTTCCAAAGTCACTCCATCAACGTAAACTCTCATCTCATGCAATCATGGTTGCTCTAGAAGCATTACACAAAACCAGGTCAGAATTAACCCGGATTCTGGAGCCGTGGGCCTGACACTTTTCTCGGTCAGTGTGACCTTGAGCCGGTGCAAAATGAAAGAGAAGTCTTGGACCCGGCGTGATAAGCGGATAAGTCCCCATACGGCGAACTGTGTACAAACTTCTTGTAATAGCGCCCTATTTTGAATCAAACTCCTTCAGCCCGTGTGTGTGTGGGGGGGGGGGGGGACAGAATCTCTTGCCACACCAGGACAGATTTCCCTATGACACCGGAATCCGTGTCGATTCTGATCCGGGAGTTTTTATAGTGCAGAATGCTATGGCAGAATGCTATGGTAAATTTGCACCTGTTTTTTTCGCAGCTCCACTATTTTGATTTCCCTAAGAGAGTTAAAAACATATACTTGTACATAGAGTCATCAATGAAACCCCGCAATGACGGCATGAAATAAGGCTTCAACATGCCCCAGAGTGATGACCTAATGATATAACTTCTTGAACATAGAGTCTTCAATGAATCCCTGCAATGACGGCTTTAAAGAAGGCTACAGGATACGCCAGAATGAAGACCTAAAGATAAACAACGTTAATCCACACTGTCACCCTAGTCTCATCACACATCTGCGTATCATACTCTCACTCAGTTACCGCCAAATCATCTCTCCGCTCCGCTATCACGCAGCAAAATGTCAAACATGAAATCATGCGTTTCTTACAACCAAAGATTGCAGAGGTCTTCCACAGTACTGGCTCACCCCTCATCAGTAATATTTATAAAAACTGTACAGGGTGCAAGTTGCTACTATGGTCTCTTTCACATTCAAATATCAATGTACAAGCAGAAATTCATGCGAAAAATTGGAATTCTTTTAAGGCATGGACTGTTATCTAGCTTCCACTATTATTGTCTAGTTCCCTGTCTCTGATAACTAAACCAAATACTGATTTCAGGTATACTCGAATAAGGGGGTCAGACTTTTAAACCCTTACAGCCTCGATTTGGTAACATAAGACAGGTAAGAGAGGTTTGCGGAAGCACCATTTGAAACTCTCCATTGAATAGCGATGGTTCAGAAAAGAACCGGTAGTTTCAGAACCAACACTATACTCAAAAGAGGTTTTCACAGTGGTGCTGCAGCAAACCTATTGTTATACTTCCACCATGCAAAGTTTCAAATCCTACTTATAACCAGACAGCCATACCTCCAGGACAGAGGTATGTGTAATTCGGAGCTATGGTTCATAGCCTTCGGTGCTTAACGGGGCGTCCAACATTATTTCATGCTATGGCACAGTAAACAACAAGAAGTACCATGAAGTTGGGACCTGCTGTTGCGCAGTTTGATAGCGAAGAAAATGTGAATGTCGAATGTGTTCACAACATGCTGTAGATCCTTATCTGATACTTCTTGCAAGACCGGTCGTATCTTGACGAGAAGAATGTTCGCTTTGCAAAGCGAACATCATTTCATTCTAACACAAAGGGTAGCAGACAAAACAATTTTGTGTTTATATTAATTTTTCACATGAAGCTGTTTCAATGATCAACACAAAATATCTGTGATAAAATACACCCTTAAAGGCAGTGGATACTATTGGTAATTGTCAAAAACTAGCCTTCACAGTTGGTGTATCTCAACATATGCATAAAATAACAAACCTGTGAAAATTTTAGCTTAATCGGTTATCGAACTTGCGAGATAATAATGAAAGAAAAAAACACCCTTGTCACTTGAAGTTGTGTGCGTTTAGATGGTTGATTTCGAGACCTCAAGTTCTAAATCTGAGGTCTCGAAATCAAATTCATGGAAAATTACTTCTTTCTCGAAAACTATGGCACTTCAGAGGGAGCTGTTTCTTACAATGTTTTATCCATCAACCTCTCCCCATTACTCGTCACCAAGAAAGGTTTTATGCTAGTAATTATTTTGAGTAATTACCGATAGTGTCCACTGCCTTTAAGGAAAGCAGCACATTTAGGCAGCACATTTACGGCCTTGCAGTATCGATAACAAACAGTTACCGAAAGTTTTTGTTTCCATCTTAAAATCACTACAACTCTTTTCAAGCGTACCGTAAACGGACACTAACCGTAAATAATGACATTCAAAATTGTTTCTTATGGATGCAGCACGTGGTACCTATTCAAACACCGTTTTGTTTTTATAGTGAACATGACTGATACGGTACCCGTAAACGTTACGGTAATTGTATGGTATCCGCGCCACAGTGTATAGATACGCGTAATTAGTTACCGGAAATATTACGTATAGTGCTGTTACATCGTAACAACCTGCGTTATCGAGCATTCATCTTTACACTCTTAAAACCCACGAATCAGAATTGATCCGGGTCCTGGATCCCGGGGTCCCTGATCTATTAAAGGGTCAATCTGACCAGAAAAGACTGTATTTAATCAATTGGGATTTACCATATTTGCGTCTTTTTACCCATTTCTGACTCATTTTGACACAAATTCCGGGTCAAACTAACCCCAAAATGGATCAAGCCACACAGGACCTTGATCCGGATCGATTCTGACCGGAAATATTCTATATGACCCTCAAATCATCCTCTCTACAATAATCTCTGATAGATTAGTAACTCCATAAAATATAAGTTATGTTTTACGAATACTCTACTGTAAGTTGTTTACCTGTATATATATCAATAGAGTTGGTTAAGTTTGCTACAAAATTCTGTAATAAATATTCGTTGTAATAAATATACTTGATCCTTGTTTTTTTAACATTAGATACATTTTAACTTTTCAAGGCTGTATAATATGTTTAGGAATTTTTCTGTCAAAAAATTATTTTGTGTATTTACAATTGGTAGCAATACAATGTTTACTTTATATACCAAAATAAAATATTACCACAATAACATAAAAAACAACTAAAAAACAAGCAACAAACATTAAACAAACAGACAATTTTCACGCACAACGCAAAGTAAACTGAAATCGTCCACAACTCAGCTTGCCGTTTATAGACACTTCACATAATGTTGTAGGCTTGCGTGAATGCAAACTACATGCTAGTGTTTCAAACAAAAATAAATATATAGTCACAAAGCTACTTTGAAATAGAATCTTCCCCATTTTCCCGCCATTATGATGTACTCGGCGGTCCTATAACGTTAGGCACACTTTACATCACGCACACTCACCCCAAAAAGAAAACAAATTTCTGTTTCTGTTTTTCGACAGAACTTGCCCAAGGCCATAGTTTGATAATTTGATTTTATAAAAAGTTTTCAAAACAATTTGATAAGACGAGGGGACATCTGGCTATATATCTCTTGACCGTAAAAAGAAAAACAACCAAAAACACGAACACGTTTGACTTTAAAACAGGAGCCATGAAATCTACTTCTCAGAGAATTCAACAATTATCTCGAAGCGTCCGTGACGCTACACGCTGTCCTCATTATTATTGTTACAATCCTGGCATGCTTTATCTTTTGGTTGACTAATTATAACCAAGGACAAAGCAACATCCAACTGGAATTTAAAGGAATCAATTTGGAAAACTTCCCATTAATTTGGGTCTGTATGTGTATGGCGGAAGAAACACAGCGGGATCTCACAGAGAAATAAACTACGGTCAGACTAGCGATTGGGATCCGGGAGACGTGTCTAAGTCAACGGCGACCCTAGAGAAAGTTGCAACTGAGCACAGCTTATGTGATCTTTTAACTCGGCTTGCGGCAACATTGGTTTTAAAGGCACTGGACATTAATGGTATACACTAAAAATAATTGTTTGCAAAAGAACTTACTTGGTTACGAGCAATGGAGCGCTGTTGATAGTATAACAAAATTGTGAGAAACGGCTCCCTCTGAAGTAACGTAGTTTTTACGAAAGAGCTAATTTCTCACTCAAATATTAAAATATTTTATTTCCTGAAAGCACACTTTGTGCAACAACGGCGTTTTTCTGTTATTATTCTCTTGCAGCTCCGATGACCAATCGAGTCCAAATTTTGACAGATTTGGTTTTTAAACGCATGTTTGGATACACCACGTGAGAACAGTGGTCTTTGCCAATAAGCAATAGTGTCCAGTGCCTTTAATACAGCACTATATATAGGCCTACATCCAACCATGAAGCAATAAACTAGTTGGATAAGTAAACATCTCAAACACATGATATTGCTTGTGAGACAATTGCAAATGAGCACAAGCTGATGAGTGGCCAGCAGAACTACGAATAAATTGAGTGATATATTGCACTTGAAACCTGTATCAATCAAAAAACGTCACAAGACATTGCGTTGGATAATGTTAAAATCCGAGTAGACTGGTCCCTCTGTCTTCATAAAGCCAAAAATTGGTTTTGCATACCCAGCGATTTCATTGGATACAATGATTTCATTGGATAAATGTGCAGTGACGTAAGTTGCCCATGCATGTTGATTGGTCCGAGGTGATGTTTGTCAGCTGCATCCGAGAAGTACCGACCAATGGCAGACTTTAGAACTCTAGGTGGCAGCAGACAGCAAAACCGGTGTTGACGTCAGAGCATCGTCTGACGGAGGAGATTTCGGGGGCACTTTTCATCATCACCTTTAACAGGCCCTCTCGTGACTTGGATTCTGTTGAACTGTACAACTCCATACTGTAACCTAACTTATTGCACTGTGACGTCATACGCAGCATCTCAGTCTGCCGACGACCCGTTCTTTTTGAAGCCGTATAGATATAGAATGTCCGAATCTACATCTACGCCAAAATGCATGCTTCTCAGTAAGACACTCTTACAACACCGTTACTGGGATTTTGGCGAAGGCGAAATGATTCCATACATCTGGCCTGGTTCTGGACAAACTCAAATTCCAATTTTCAGTATTCCAGCATCTTCTCTTGTAAAGTTGTTGTAGCAATTGTAATTCCAGCGTTTAAAAACAACTTCTTAATAACAAGTTCGTATTAGCGCTATTCACAATAACCGTCTCAATGCACTGTAAAAAAATTGGGTAAAAAAATGCCCAACTTTTTACCCATTTAAGGGCGAATAGTGAACTCCTCCAACTTTTGGGCAAAGTATTACCCATCAAAGTTGGGTGCTCTGATTGCCAAATAATTGGGTAATATTTCATCATCAATAGTTGGGTATATTTTGGTAACCAACAGTTGGGTAATTTTTTGTTTACCCATTTTCTGGGTATTTAATAATTATCAATACCCACTTATTGGGCGATGATTTTATTCATGATCTAGTTAAAATGTTTAACCATTTTCGGTGTTATCCAACAAATGGTGAATGTATTTAACCATTTGATTTACAGTTTCTCCTGTGATACGTCATACAACCAGGCATATAAAATATACCTTCCACGATGGCAAACGGTGGTGAGTTGTGACCTTGGCATCTCTGTCAAAATCGTGAGGGTGCTCAGTGGTTTGTAGATGCTTTGGAAGGTTAGTTTTTAACTAAATAAAGTTCGTTTCCTGTTCAGTTGTTGTACACAGTCGTGACAGTTGCAGCGCAAGCAATGCAGTGATAGTTCCATTCATGTATTTCATACACAAAGCAACACAACAACCACGCATACATGCCACAACCGGCGTTGCACATAATGGCATGATAAAACTGAAACTATCACAGTAGTGTCAATGTGTTGCTCGCTCTGCAATTGTCACGACTATATGTACGACTGAATAGAAAACACAACTTCATATTTAGTTAAAAACTCACCTTCAAATTGGATCTATATCCACTGGACAACCCCGCTCGTCACAGCCACTCCTCCACTCGCCATGTTGGAAAATATCTTTGTTCTACTGTTTGATGCCCAACTTTTTGGCAACTCTTTAATCGTAGTGCGCATGATCGGACGATTTTTACCAACTAATGTGCATAATTTTAACCAACAATCGAGATTACCAAAAGGTTGCCCAATAAATAAGCAAAAGTGTAACCAACAGTTATGATGAATTCAGATTACGAAATATTTTCCCAACACTTGCCCAACTTTTGTTCCGCTTTTTAAACAAAGAATGGGCAAACAAAATGTTTGCCCAACAAGACAAATTATTTGTTTTGTTGGGCAATTATCGACCAATACTTGTTGAAGTTAGTTTGCCCAACAAATGATTTAACCAACGTTTTTGCAGTGTGGGAACTTCCATTAAAAACGAATCAGATTATTCTTTCATTCAATACTTTAAGCTAAGTATTATCCATTGACTGGCGCAATTGATTGTATCACCAATTATTGTACATCTTATAAATACCCTGTTAGCTTGTATTATAATGAACAACACGACACCGAGAATTTAAGACGGGAAAAGGGCCAATAGCAGCGGTTCTCATCCCGATAATAGGAGCGACCATCACCCGTCACATGCCCCTCCTGTATAACTCCCCTTCCCTCACACACATTCTCAAAATTGCATCCTTGTTCTTTCTTCTATCCCTGCGCTTATAAGTTTCCCATCGACGTTGTATTCACCAAGTTCTATGTGGAGCGCCAAAGTCTTTAGAATTCCACTGAAGAAATTCTTTTCTGTTCTCTTTGTTTTGTGCTTGGTCTCCATGAGGTTCGCGAAATTGACCACACCTTGGCCAAATTTCATATCTGCTTATTAAGCACAAAAAGCAACCAAGCATAACAAAAAATACGCTTACCAGAATAAGGTTACCAGCCAAACTACCATGTCACAAGTACAATTTCTGACTGGTGTCCTGCTCGTTTCTGCTTAGCAGAAAGTTGTTACATGGAAAGGTTTGCGGTAACACAATGTAAATGACTATCTCTAATGAGTTGGGGTGGTTCTGAAAAGAACCGTTGGTTTCAACTCGACGTTTCGATCAGTATGCTCTGATCGTCTTCTGGAAAGAAAACAAAAAGTTGCTAAGCAATCATTTCTACTTAAGCAGCTTTATGAAATTGGGCCCGGTGTCAAATTTAAGTCACACCACTACATAGACCTTTTTCAAGGATGAGGTGACTTAATGTCACACCGTTATCAACTTAATACCTAAAGTTGAAAGCTAAAACGGGTATCACTTGTACTTTCAATATAATTCATAAACGTCAATACTATCCCTTAACAAATAACAGTAATATGACTCTATCCAAAGAAACGTATTGTCTCTTTTTCGTTCAATGCCTCAAAACGGAGGGAAAAGTATAGTCAGAAAAAAATCGCGTTTTGTAAAAATATTTTAGAGAATAATATAATCATTGCACCTGTTTTGCACCATTGGTCATTGAAGTCATGATAGGGATTTACACCAACCCCGTCCCCCAAATGCGTGGATGTTCGATACGTTTCCAGCTGCCGTAGGGTCGCCTTACGAAGCCCCTGGCAAATGGTAAAATGAAACCTTTTGACAGGAGGGTTCGAGCGACGAAAAACACTTAAAGGTACGACGTGATGGCAATGTTTTACTTTCTTCAGATAACTGAGTGTTTGCGAATATTTGAGTAAATTGGTCTACACACAAAGCCGTCAAAACTCACGTTGGTCCTTTCCGGTAATTAGAAAAAGGGCGATGGCAATCATGAATAAAACGACAGTAACTCTACGTCACTTTTTACGCGTTGTCCTTTTGGAGTACTTGCATTTACGGAGTCCTCGACGTTGGTCGCTGGTGAGGTGTGATTTGCTAATATTCAAGTTACGTTTTCTGCACACCCAAAGCGTAAAAACTCACGTTGGTCCTTTTTTTGGTAATTCGCGTCACGATTTACGTGTAGTACATTCGGAGCATTAACATTTACGGTTTCTGTTCTTAGAAGTTCACTTGATTTACCAATAATCACAGCACAACGTTTAAAACAAAACATTCCTATCGCAAAAAGTGACGTCAATCTTTGACGAAATGGAACCTAAGCATCTTCAGCAACTGTACGAATAGATGGTAACCTTTGGCTTTTCAGAACTGAGAAGTCTCCCGAATTCCGAAACTTTACTCCGCGGTAGTAGAATATAAAGCAATACAGTTCTCTGAAGAACAGACTCTCCCTGGCAAGTAGATACACTCATGGTGTTACCGCAAACCAAATATATATTGCTACCTCACCATGCAATGCCTCAAATCTTATATAACAGTTGATCATCAGTTGAGTATTGTGTGTATGGGAAAATTAATCATTGGTAATCTTGTAGCACAACGGGAGGAGAATAGTGAAAAACGTGTTTTTAATTCGTCTTCATTATTAGACATGAACAATCATGTTGTTTGGGCTCCGTGGTCCAATCTGGGTGATTAAGCACCGGTTAATCATTAAACACAGAGTGAAAATTCAACAAACATTCTCTCATCGGAGTAAATATGATGAAGTTCCTTAATAAATATATTCTTTAATAGCTCAGAAAATTGGAGTATAGTGCGCTTTTACAGTCGAGCCTCTGCCGTATCGGTCGTCTTAGGCACCGCGTGGTAATGCCCGTTGCGGGTCATCTGAGAGAACCCACTTCCGGTACGAGAGGCCTGATGGCTTCCGCTCTTGGCGAAACCGTCCCTCCGTCCGTGCCGGTGAGCGCCGCGTCTAGACGGGCAGCAGGTATAGACAAGAGCCCAGAACTCCTCTCGGAACACCGGAGACATGACAAAGTAAATGATGGTGCTGATGACGGCATTCATCATCGCAATGCCCTCCACGATGAAGTATAACGAGTATTGAAAATCAAAGTCATTCAGGCTATTCGGATGGAAGTGCCAGGCTAGGTTAAAAGCGTAGTATGGTGCCCAGCACACTATGAAGGCAACTACCACGGTGATGAGCATGGGTATAATCTTCTGCTTTCGGACCAGGGTGATCTCCCGGTGACGTGGCGTTTCATGGCCGGGCGGGTGCCGATGGAACCATAGCTGGGCCGCAATCCGGATGTATACGAACCCCATCACTACAGCGGGAATCACAAATTCAAACACAGCTATGGTGACTATGTAGGCCTTACCGGCTTTATGGTTGTGCCAATACTCATTACAGAGCGTCATCTGAGCAAAAAACAAACGAGAAGAAGCAAATATTTCTGTTAAATATATTACTTTTGATTTCTCATAATGTATAATATACCGATACATTCATTTTGTTCCTCCCAAAATAAAAAACAAAATAAATACTGACTTTCATTATTCCTCACACAGGGGTCTGACTGGTTTATACATTTTCTCGGCCAAACGGTCCATAGTTTTATTGGAACTACGTTCTGGTATTGCCAGATTAATGTTTCGGTTGCATAGACCTATTTGCAATTATCCATTGCGCAAGCGCTAACTGTAGAATGAGGTGCATGCTGGTCTAGCTAGCGATCAAACTTGATCGCTTTCTAGACCAGCATGCACCTCATTCCACGTAAAACGCGTGCATATCGAGTATTATTGCGAAAAGGTCTATGGTGTTGCCACTGACCTTGAGCTAAACACGGTTTCGCCCTTCGGATGGGACGGTTAGCTGTGTGTGGTAATACCGGGCATTATCGGTGGTCTAGTTGGTAAGACACTGCTCTAGAATTGCAAAGGTCGTGGGTTCGAATCCTACCCGACTAATATGCCTGTGATTTTTTCATAGAACTCGGTAAAGTACCGAGTATACCGTGCTAACAAACATCGGTGTATGGGTAAAAACCAAACTTAAAAACCTATTACCAGTGTACGAAAATTTCAAGTAAAAAGTTGTTTTACATATTCACTGGTGCAGAAATCAAATCCCGTCGTTTCGCGTGTTAAGAGCGGGGTGGGGATTGCGATGACGATAGAAAACAACCAGATAGCACACACGATGACAGAGAGGGTGCCCTTGCCCATGCGGGGTCGTAGCGGGTTGAAGATACCGATGAATCTGCAGAAAACACGGTCAAAGTGGAGAGAAGAGAGAGGTCAGAACAAAGTCAATTATATTAGTAACTGTTAGATGGACTGGGTCGATTTCAGAAAGAGTTGGGACAACTTAGCACTATTCCTATAGGAGATATTGAAAACTATAATAAGGCTAGTCCTACATTGCCTTGTCCAAGGCTCTTTATACACGAATTCACGAACTGCATACTATACTATACTGCATGGTACATAACAGTAGTTGATATCATGGGGTCGAAGCATGGCTTTTCGAGGTTGTCCTCTGTCCTACCCCGTTTTAACCTCGTTGATACCTCGAAAAGCCATGCTTCATGCTTCGACCCCACGATATCAAGTTCTGTTAAGTACGTGCAGTATATAGTATCAATGCAGTTCGTGAATTGAGAGCGGGCCGGTGCTTGCGTAAAGAGCCTTGGACAAGGCTAAGTCATACACTGCAAAAAACTGTGGTGTTAAGTTGATTCTTTTGGTATCTATGTGACAACACCAGCATGTTGTTAATTTCACCAACGAAATGGGGATATTAAAATAACACCATATTGGTGATGTCACACATAGATACCAGTAAGAATCAATTTAACATCCCAGTTTTTGCAGCGTAAGTTTGGACGAGTAAACTCGTCCTAACTCAAGATTAGACTAGTCTTAACTCCGTGTAAAATCCACCCCTGGTCCCCGAGAGTAAAAAGTTTGGTATAACTTCCCACCGTGTAGTTTTGGGCATCGAGCATGCTTCATATTCATTCACAACCCACACATATCGCGTGAAAAACGGAACATCCCCAAAAGCAATGTTTTTTACGATCGAAACATCCCCAGCTTCAGGTGAACAGGTGACTTGAAATTGTTTGGAAGATGAAATATAAATCAAACCTTATTTGCAAAATCGATGTGAAGGATACTTCTTAGGTTTTACAGCTACTGGCAAACATAATTGTATGGGTAATGATGGAGGATTATGTGGTGTAGTGACTCTGAACGGATATGCAAGGTGACGTGTTTTGCACATCTGCTTGTGTTGGGCAAGAAGCGTGATACGACTCCAATTATAGCCGGTTCCCTCCGAGCAACGACATGGAGGAAAAGCTCTTTAGATGTTTTCAGGAGTGCGTTTTGGCGACCCAAAACCAAAGCCCAACCGACTCAACAAGTCGGTTACCGGTTGGTTTGAACGGCGTCACCGTAGTTTAACCGAACACGCGAACACGCTCTACCGATGACCTAAGTTTCTGGTTGGGGTTGCCAAATAACCGCCCTCAAGGTCAGGAAGAACCCTAATTAAAGGATACAACAAGATTTTGTAGAAGCTTTCAAGCAAGTTCGGCGTGTCGTGGTTGAGTGGTTATTTAAGAGCGCCGGACTCAAGTAACGGTGTTTATGCTTAATAAAGAGAGTGGGTTTGAGTCCCGGTCATGACACTTGTGTCCCTGAGCAAGACACTTTACCATAATTGCTTTGTCATTCGGATGGGTCATTAAAGGCAGTGGATACTATTGGTAATTACGCAAAATAATTATCAGCATAAAACCTCACTTGGTAACAAGTAATAGGGAGAGGTTGATATGATAAAACATTGTGAGAAACGGCTCCCTCTGAAGTAATGTAGTTTTTTAAGAAAGAAGTAATTTTCCACGAATTTGATTTCGAGACATCAAGTTTAGAATTTGAGGTCTCGAAATCAAGCATCTGAAAGCACACAACTTCGTGTGACAAGGATGTTTTTCTCTGTTATCTCGCAACTCCGATGACAAATCGAGCTCAAATTTTCACAGGTTTGTTTTTTATGCATATGTTGAGATACACCAAGTGAGACAACTGGTCTTTGAATATTACCAATAGTGTCCAGTGTCTTTAAGCCGTAAGTTATGTATATTACGACTGGTACTGGTAGTATACGTAAAAGAACCCTGAACATCCTGATAGAGTAGAAGACAGGGGTTAGCCCCTGTGTTTCTGGTTCATTGCAAGCACCCTTCCTTAAAGTTGTCATCAGGGGCCAATTTCATAGAGCTGCTTAAGCAAACAATTTGCTTAAGCACGAAAATAGCTCGCTTGTTTTACACATGTTACTGGCCAAAATTTCATGCCACATACATTGCTAATGACTAGTATTTAGTTGTTGTTTACTTAGCATAACAAGTGAGTGGAGTCTTGGCCGGTAATCTGATTTTACTAAGCAATGAATTTTTTACTTAAGCAAAAATTTTTGCTTAAGCAGCTCTATGAAATTGGGCCCAGATTTTAGAGCTACCGTGATTAAGAGCACCGGACTCAAGCTCTGGCGATTCTGATTGGCAGAGAGTGGATTTGAGTCCCGGTCGCTGCACTTGTGTGTACTTAAGCATAGATATAAGCTTTACCGAAATTATTTTGTCCTTCGGATGGGACATTAAGCCGTAGGTCCCGTGTACTAGTATTGGTAGTGCACGTAAAAGAACCCAAAAATACTTATCGAGGAAGAGTTGAGGTTTACCATGTGTGTTGGGTCACTAATAGCAAGCTCCTTTGTTAGCAGGTTTCGGCAGGCTTGCAAGCTAGAGTGATGTATTCCCTTTATGACGCATCCATGGCTTATAACCAATAATATTATAATAATTTTTAGACAAAAATGTATATTTTTATAATGGTATCAAATATTATTAGTTTGTAAAGCGTTATTGTTATTTAGTTATTTATCCATTTTAATTCTTTAGACATTTTATGCACAAGGGTTAAAATTGTGTTGGTAAGTGTTATGCTAAATAAATACATTAATATTCATTTTAAAACAAAATTGGACGCAGCACTTTGTACTTTTGCTAAGTGTTTCGCCTTGTAGCGAGTTTCCCCCGGCGCAAGAAGGGGGTTTTCAGACTGGGGCAGCCCGGCGCCTCGGGACACAGGGTTCACCTCATGTGTAGACGGATGTATCTTAAAAGGCGAGGAGAGATATTCCTTAATGGGAAATGGATATAAGCCAGCAACACCACACTGCGATATAAACCGGATTGGAGCTTCATTTATGAACCCGCAATTACACGCACACCGCCCGCTGACCTACACTTAACCACTCGGTGTTGCACTACACTATCTAGGAAATTAGATACACTTATTAATAGAGAACCAACCACACAGCGTGAATATTCCAATTCCATCCCAGCAGCAAGGAGTGTTAGATTATTCCAGGATTACCAATTGAAAGGGTTGAATTGAAGAAATCGTTACTTCCATCCGGGAGGGATGAATAAACAAAACGAGGTCCCGATAGAAAGATAGCCCGTTTCTCGCCTCTCTTTTGTTTCTCAAAAACAGCTGTTCGAGAAGCTTTCATCATCCTATAAGAATTGCCATGAAAGCTTCTCAGCTTCAAGGGATTATATTACATCAGAACCCTTAACATATAGAAGTGAAATTTTATACCGAAGTTAACAAATCCAGTGTGAGTTTAGTATTTTGAGATCGCAGCACCATTTTGTTTGTTGGATTTTACACAAACAAGACTTTAAGTAACATCACTAGTATTTGGATATTGTGTTCCAAGTGGAGTAAAAGAAGAAGTGGCCCATGGGCATTTCCCTGTTTTTTTGTGTGAGGATGGCTTAAAAAAAGGGAAAATAAAACATTCTCTTTCAAAAAACTCCATCATTCAGAAACTTGTGAAATCTTCTTCGAACTTGGTGGCAGGTTGTGAGCAAAAAATTGTAAATGTTTTTTTTTTCTTTCTGAGACTCGGTGGGTGCTCATCAAACTAAACATTTGGTGACTCTGACGAGTAGTCAATGGCTGGGGGTCAACAGGGTGAGGCTTCGAATCTCGGAAGTGATACTAACTTAGTGTTCTACGGATGGGACGTACAACCGTTGGCCACGTGTGTTGTGTAAGAACGTAAACTACAATGCACTTATCGTAAAAAGACGGGGTTTGCCCCAGTGTTCCTGGCTGAATTGGCAGCATATAGCGCCACAGCATGTAAACCATTCCATGGTGTTATATAGGGAATTGTAATTGTGTTGCCGGAAAATACTGAATGTTGAAGCGCCGTGAGCGTCACTGTGTGGCGAATATGGGCGCTATGAAAACAAGACACTAATTGTAATAAAACATTCGGAGATGTCTTTTGATGGTCTAAGTACAGTTTTCGTAAATTTATGCCGAAACTTCTCTCAAAAAGTTCCAGCATACTACCAGTTTCATTCAGCACGCACTTTCTGGCGAGGTTCATGCGAAAAGAAATATTTTTATAATTCCCCCAGACACAATGCTCTTGTAACTTTTCAAATAATCTATACGTCTCTCAAAAAATTCCAATTAACTTCCAGCTCCTGACTGCACTTTCTGACCAGGTTCATACTATGTTATTCCCCGGACACACCGTTCGTGTAATTTTTCAAATCATGTATTGCATCGGATTTGCAATCGCCAATGGCATTTCCATTTGAAAATACCCAATGTTGGTTAAAACACCCTGCCTTATTATCCAGACCCCCGGTCGACACCATTTGCGATTTCAATTACACTCCCCAGCAACTGTCATTTAAAGTAAGTAGATCGAAAGCTCACGTTGCGTTTCTGATCTAAGTGTTCCCAATCACCTCTCAAACACTCTCTTCAAACACGCACCGGGCAACGATCATGTTGGTCCGCGGGCAAATTGAACCGAACGCACCCATGACGTTTCCCCCCGTTGCGCACGGACGATTTGCCTCCCCACGATGCATTGATGCACAAAACAATAACGGGTATTTACTTTTCCCACTCAAAGCGGATAAGATGGTCGGGTTTAGCGTCGTACAAGCCACGGAAACTGCCGCAAGATCTCGCCTGAACCTGTGCCATATTACTGGCTTGTAAACTCTTTGATGTTCACCGAATCTATTGATAATTACCTACAGGAGACTTTGCCTATGTTCAGAACGCGTCCTATGCTATGTCAACCAGAATAAGTTCAAACCATGTCTTCTTCGCTTCTGGCGAGTGACCAAGAGACTAGTAAGAACAGATTAGAACACAACATTAATGTTCTAAAATATTGAGCCTGTCTGTGGTGACAAACATTAAAAGAGCGGGAGGAGGGAGGGGCTGGGTATGTCCATTCATTTTCAACAATAATTTAAGCGCACTTAGAAACTTAACTTAAAACAAAAATGAACTTGTTCCCTGACGGTATGTCGGGTCTGAATACTGTTTTGGTGTGCTTTCCTTCAATTACCAATCTATTTTGTGTACGGGCCCGATTTGATTTCTTGATACCACGATTGCCTTTAAAATTGTTGCTTTATTATATTCCCAGCCGTGACACTTGTGTCCTTAAGCAAGACACCTAACCATTGCTTCGTCCTTCGGATGGGACGTAAAGCCGTTGGTCCCATGTGTTGTGTAACGCATAAAAGAACCCAGTGCACTTATCGAAAAGAGAAGGGGTTCGCCCCGGTGTTCCTGGTTGTTGCTGCTGTATGCGCCGTAGCACATTGTAAACCCTTATAAGGTGCCAAATAATTGGGTCTCAGAATTCATCACTGCAACAATCTTTCTGAAGGTTTGTATAATTATACTCAGCGCCTTGAGAACCTTGTTTGGTAGCTACGTGCGCTATATAAGACTTCAATATTACAATTAAAATTGCATATACACATTCTCCGGTAACTTTTCGTCATTGTGCTAGACCAACGACGTAAATATCCTAAATGGAAAACAAGTCCTAACCGTAGTCTGTCTTGTGTTTTCTGTCTTCTGTATAGTATTTTATGTTGTTTGTCTGTCCATAGGTTAAGGCACAAAAGCCTCTGCTTCACCCTAACCTAATTGTTGTCCTACTTTAAGCATGCTTTAAGCTTCCTAATATATAACTATCTAAATCATTGTAAACTTTCATATCCTAAGATACTAAGTAATACTGTAAACTACTCATAATTTGAATATAGTTATCAAACTTTGTAAAATGTGTAAGTGTACATGTAGGGCAGCTATGAAATAAATGTGTGCAAAACAAACAAACATGCCGGTCATTCAACCTGTAAATTATATTCCACCACAGTGTCCCTGGCGGTTTATAAAACCCTGTGGATAATACAGCGTGTTGAAATGACAAAACAGCAACACCACTAACAGGCAGTTTTTGGAATCATAATATGGAGTTGGAAGTCTCTTCCCTTCCTAAAAATCCGGTTACCTAATACCTGGAATCTACCCTGGCTTTAACACCTTTATTATTCACCGTGACAAACACGGATAATCCATCACTCGGAGCAGATCGGAACTCCGCAACGATGGCCGTACAAAGCCGCTAGGGAAATAAGACACGTTCCATTTATCCGTTAAAACAGAAAAGAAATCCTGGATTTTTCACGAAAGGGTGAGCCCAAACCATCTTCTATAATGATGGAATGTGACGATGGTGAGATTAAGTTTCATCGCGACTATAGGCAAACTCCTGATTGAAAAAGAACGTATAACACCTGGGCGGATTGCATATAGCTATGGAGCGAATGAATTTGCTTCTGCTGAATGTTAGCCGTATAACCGAGCTTTAAAAGTTACAATGTGGTATTATGGTGGGTTTCAGCTACTATTGATGACTTGTTTGTAATGAAACGGGGATTTTTTTGATGTGATACAAACATTCCAGCTTAATCGCCAACTGAGCTCATGGCTCGAGAAATTGGACGAGAAAACTTCCCAAGTTGAATGGTAAACCCTACGACCGTGGATGTGGAAGGTAGGGGAAGGGTAAGAAGAGGAGTCAACTCTTGGACGGGATTTCTACGCAGTTAAAGGTTTCTCTCCTTTTATGCACAATCGTATGCGCTTATTTCGGTAGCCCTAAAATTCCCGCGTTTTCAATTACAAATTGCAGACGCGACACGCTGCGTAGCTTTCAAGTGATAACGCATGTTGAGCATCGACAGAAAATGTGCAATTTGTTGCACTGTTAAAACCAAATTACGAACTATAAATTTAAAAGATTTTGATTTACCAATGTATTTACACACAACGAACACACTAGACAATTTTGGTTTTACTCATGCAGTGATGTCTGCGAACATTAACCGCCCGCTGTAACTTTCTGCTGAGAAATCTCTACAGCCGTGTAAAGACCATACGCGATTTAAAGGAACACGTTGCCCTGGAACGGTCGAGTTGGTCCTTGAAAAGCGTTCTGTAACCATTTGTTATAAAATCGTTATGGTTAGAAAGATGTTGTAAAAGTAGAATACAATGATCCACACAAACATGCCTCGAAATTGCGTGGTTTCTTTTTACCTCGTCGACTAACACGGTCGGCCATTTATGGGAGTCAAATTTTTGACTCCCATAAATGGCCGACCGTGTTAGTTCGCGACGTAAAATGAAAACCGTGCATTTTTTAGTGATACTTATGTGGATTATTGTATTCTACTTTTAAAACATCTTTCCAACCATATGCATTTCATGACAAACGGTTTCAAACGCCTTTTGAAGACCAACTCGTCCGATCCAAGGCAACGTGTTCCTTTAATGACCGACGTATTATATACATATTGTTAAATGTTAAAATAGGCAAAATCAGCAAAATAATCAAATGTCGTCAACACTTTCAAATAAACTGTTCAAATAAAACTCTTACACAATTGGACTTCAGACTCGCATAACTTGACCTATTTGCAAGATATATGTCTCAAATAAGGTAGTGACTCTAGACAAGCACATTTTCTATTACTGATTCTATGTTAACATAGAGTTTGATTCTTATTCAACAGCAAAGGAATTCTACAAAATGCTTGCATTGTGTAACCCGATAGGCCTGAATATACCCTATTCAAGCCATTATATACTTTCGGAACAGAAAAAAAAGTTTTACAAGTAACTTACAGGGTTTACAGAAGGTAATGGTGAAAGACTTTTCTTGAAATATTGTTCAATTAAATGCTTTATTTTTCGAGAAAACATTAAAACAATTATCAATTCTCGATATCGAGAATTACTGATTTATTTTAAACACATGTCATGACACGACGAAACCTGCAGAAACAAGGGTGGGTTTCCCGTTATTTTCTCCCGACTCCCATGACCGATTGAGCCTAAATTTGTACAGGTTTGTTATTTATATATAAGTTGTGATACACGAAGTGTGGGCCTTTGGACAATACTTTTCACCGAAAGTGTCCAATGGATTTAAGAAAGGTTGACGAAGAACACTAAATCGAAGATTGGGGAGGAACATTTTGTTTTAACTGTGAAAGAAAACACACATTTATGTAGTGACTGGAAACCCTTTCCACAACCATGTTAGACTCCCGTCCCAAAGTATATTTCGGACAGGGTCCTTAGAGGAGGATTAAGGCATGAAGAGGAGGTCAGAGACAGGAAGAAACCCAAAAGCCTACCCGGTTAATCACTTTCTGTTCACGGGATGTACACCCCCAAGCGCGAAGCCTACTACTTTAATTAATTAATTGAATTACCAACCACAGCATTTTCTGTGGACAGAACGTGTTCTTTGAGCGTGTCTTCAAATAAAACCATTGTGTACCTAACTCATCCACTATAACAACTCTCACAGCTCTAGAACTATTTCCTTGGATAAATTTCAAACGGAAGGTAAATTTGCTTTGACTATTTCCAATCAGCTCAGTGGCTTTTATTTAGAGAAATCTCTCAAGTGCTTAGGGCTAATCGTACCAGTACTATCAATCGAGTTATGGGTCCGTGTAGACAGGCAACTCATAAACCTACACAACAAAATTACGTCCGGAAAGTAGACCGTTAAGCTGAGTAACTGGGTTGCGTCGGTATGTCGTCAGAATATCCAAATGCACGTACACGTACATACGCAGAAACGATCACTGAACTGAAAGAGTTTTTTTTCTTTTTTTCTTTCTTTTTGCTAAGACAAATTCGTCGATTTGAATAGGTTTTAGCCTAGTTTAAAGACAATGATGGACACTTTTGGTGATTGCCAAATACCAGTCTTCACAGTTGGTTTATCTTAACATATTATTCATAAAATAACAAACCTGTGAAAATTTGAGCTCATTCGGTCGTCGAAGTTGCGAGATAATAATGAAAGAAAAAAACACCCTTGTCACACGAAGTTGTGTGCTTTCAGATGCTTGATTTCGAGACCTCAAAATTATAAATCTGAGGTCTCGAAATCAAATTGGTAAAAATATACTTCTTTCTCGAAAACTATATTACTTCAGAGGGAGCCGTTTCTCACAATGTTTTATACTACAAGCCTCTCTCCATTACTCGTTACCAAGAAAAGTTTTATGCTAACTAATAGTAATCATTATTTTGAGTAATTATCAATAGTGTTTACTGCATTTAAGCTTCTGGCGCAATTTCATGGCTCGAGGCCGAATTCTGCACTTACGATCACGAATTCCGGTTACGGTGCCAAACGCCGAACTGCGCTAGCTGTGTAAGCGTAGAATGCTTAGTATCGTTGAGTACGCAAGTGCACAATCCAACACGCTCAGCTTACCCGTGAAATACGCTTGACGTAAGCTCGGAATTTCCTGCTGCTGTCTGCTAGCTCCGGTTATTTGCTTAGAGTTAAAGCAGAGCCACGAAATTGGGCCTTTATCAGCACTAATAAGTAATAGATCAGAAGCACGCACGGCGGATATCTCTGAAATTTTACGTCACAGCGTTGGTATAACACCTTTCTGTAGCATCTGGCGTGATAATGAACACGGTTTTTGCAATGCTTCAAGATCAACCACAAATCAAGATGCAATAACTATTTTAATATACCACACACCTCTTGTATCTCAACATTGCTAAAGTCAAAGGTTCAAAGTCATTGAACCTGATAGTGTGTTTTATTTTGGCAAATTGGACCTTTTACTGTACGTCGTCATGTCAGATTTGGGTAAAATCAGACTGACTTGTTGTTGAGATGCACTGTAGATGTCCATACAAAGAAATAATCAACAACACTAACACAAAACAACCACAGACTATCAATTTATCAACGCCGGAGAGTCGACACACTGCAATAATTTATTGGTAACTAAAAAAAGACGTTCAATTTCTAAATTTGTTTAGTTGAAACGAAAATCTGTGTGGTGATGATATCCTTTCAATTTATTAACCTATATGCAAACACCCCACATAATGAAACAAACAAGAACAAAAATCTCACAAATCCCAGCTTAACTTCATTATTCATAATTACATGACAGCTAAAAAGCTTCCCCTTGAAGAACCAAACAAATCAAACGAGGCATCATTTGTTGCATTATTCGATGCGTCAACGCCCGCTACATACTCCGCCCACACCCCACCCCCACCCCGTTGCTACGCGTGATCTCGAGTGACACGAGACAGGGGCTGGAGGGTTCGTGGCACGCCAACCTGGTTTTTTCTTTGCATTTTCTTTTCTTTATATCCTCCTATAAATATCTTACTGAGGGTTCTTTGAACATAAAGGAGACCAGAGAAAAGCCTGGGGTGCTCATGCTCTAGAAACATAACACTTAATTACTTCTTCTGACAGGTATTGAATTGTCGATGTATTAATATAATCCAACGAGTCATATTATTGTCGTGTTGCTATGAAAACGATGACAACTGACTTCTAACAGATGAAGAAAATTAGGTTTTCTCTATAGCTTTCCACTCTTACCCAAATAAGAGCTGCGCAGGGGAAACTGGATGTGGGGGATGTGAGGGGTCAAACAATGGAAAAGAAATACGCGTGTGTGTCCGCGCCATGCAGTCACACAACTCTCTGCATGTGCAGTGCCCCAACCTCGTTCCCAGGGGTGATCGATCTCACCGCGCTACTTTTTCCCAGCATGCCTTTTACAAAAGGTACCGATACGGCGCGCTGCCCATGGTAGCGAGGCTGGCAGGGCCCAATTTCATAGAGCTGCTTAACGGCTGATTCCGAAAAGGCATGTTAACCTTCCGGGGTAACTGCACGAATTAAATGACGTCACAAATCCATGGTGAACGCGCAATGTGGCCGCCTAATTTGTCTGCTAGTCTGTGAAATACGCTTGCACCTTGGCAATTTTGTTTTACGTCATAGTCAAGCTGTCAAATGCAATCACAAACGTGAGAAATAGATAATTTAATGTAACACTAACAGTCTATACACGGTGCAATGCGTCTGTGGCCAGTTATCATTTAGCCGCCATTTTGTTTTCTCCCACTCAAATCAGTGTATCCAAACCGAGGCTGGGTGGAAGAGTATGGCCCAATCTAATATGAACCTAGCTATGATTGCCTTTGATGAAGCAACAAACGTTCACCACCTCAAAATCACTCTTTTCTACAAACCATTTTCTTTTCTTGAGGGTGCTAGGCAATCCAGCATCAAATACATCAAACTAGCCTGGTAGTGATGTTGTTTGGACACTGTCTCAGATGTAGTTTAAATTAAGCCTAACCATGTCATTGACACACTTATAGAGACATTTTTCCAGACGACTAACCATTTTGCTGTTTTTACAGAAGGGCGATTTCCCAGCCAGATGTTTTGACAAAACCGCCAAATCAACATTTTGTGCTTCATGAACAAACATCGCGCACCAATCTACAACTTGAGTTCCACTCATATCTTTGTTAATACGCCCCAAACCTTAATGACATTTATTTTTTGAAGGTGTAAAACTCTACACGAGATATATTCTACGATTTATTTAATCTAATTTCTTCGGGTCGAAAAAATTTGGCAACAACTTTACGATTTATTTGATTCCAGCTTTGGTTAATATAATTATTTGTAAATGTCACGCTGTATGAGTTATTTGGTGTATTTGGTTTATCATGTTTGACAATTTTGAAGTACTAGTTGCTTTTTATTTTTATTTTTTATTTTGTTGGACATTTGATTATGTTTGTAAATAGTAAGAACAAATTTAGTTTATGAGTAACGCGTATTTTCCTGTTGCTTTGCATATTATGCGGACCTTATTGATGAGCTCGTTTGAAGTGTTACTGACATTAATACGGTTTTGTTTTGTTTTAAATAAATGTAATTGTACACGGTGTCACCACTAATCATAGTTTCAAATTAACTAGAATGTCTAACAATATATTCTAAAACCATAACACTGTGGAAAAAAAGACGTTGATCGCTTCCCATCAGCTGTGATGGTTGAAAAATTGAAGATGTTTATGGTAGACTTGGAAAGGAAGAAAAACAAAGTTCAAGAAGAGAAGACGACAAAAATGAACCTGGCGAGTCAACATGACCAGAGGCTAGTTGACAGGAACAATCCCCGTCGAGTCCGTTACGGTGGCAACATATCCACCGGACCGATGTTCCGAAATTCCCCCGGAGTATCACAGGTGATCAGTAGGTGGTAACTTGCAAATGTTGACTGACCATAGCCTAGATAAACACAACGGACAAACCTAGAAGCGATTTCTGTAATGAACACGGGAAGCCATTTTCCCCTCTCGCCGGAAATGAGAGAACTCTTTAATAAACATCACATCCAAGCAATTGGGTGTCCCTGCAGACACTCGTTCCTGACGCCGTATATGCAGCAAATCTCACGGTAGGTAAATGTTGGTTAAACGCTTGATTAAATATCATAGTCAGCAAGTACATTTTGGAAGCATGCATTGTCCATTTGGAAATCACTTTGGAAATTGTTTTCTTGATAAAAACGAGCGTGTGGTTGATGATTCAATAAATGAATTAAAAAGATCATTGGGCAGACATTATGGCAGTGCACTATTTAGTTTGGGTGTATACACTAACAGACAGACTTGTGTCCACCGTTAATATCTCAAAACGGCTTATGGTTTAGTCATCCTTTAAAGGTGGATAGATAGACAAAATAGTTTATTCATTATTTCAAAAACAGAAAAAGACATCACAATTAGAAGATTAGTGTTGCGTCTAAACTAACACTAATTCAATTAAAAAATCATTAGAAAATTACTAAAAAAAGAAACAGTAATTAATGATCAAATGATTAAACAACATTTTGGTTTTGTCAGTTACATGGTGATTTACACAGGGCACAATTATTAAGAGAGATACAATAAAAGTGACATTTGAAAGTTATTAGTTGAATAAATCGTCAACGTCGAGTCCGTCAACGAAGCGAGTTGACAATGGGTACCAACATCTATCATCTCTGGTCTAAGCAATCATAAATGGACAACGCGGAATTTTGAAAGTCGCCTTTAAAGGCCAGTGGACACTATTGCTAATTGTCAAAGATCAGTCTTCTCACTTGTTGTATCTCAACATATGCAAAAAATAACAAACCTGTGAAAATTTGAGCTCATTGGACATCGAAGTTGCGAGATAATAATGAAAGAAGAAAAAACCTTGTCACACGAAGTTGTGTGCTTTCAGATGCAAGTTGATTTCGAGACCTCATATAATTTTGAGGTCTCGAAAACAAAATCGTGGAAAGTTACTTTTTTTCTCGAAAACTACGTTACTTAAGAGGGAGCCGTTTCTCAATGTTTCATACTATCAACCTCTTCCCATTACTTGTTACCAAGTTTGGTTTTATGGCAATAAATATTTTGAGTAATTACAAACAGTGTCCAGTGCCTTAAAGAGGCCTTCTTTGTTTGATTTCTAACTAACAGTTTTATCAAATTTTTATCAAATTTAATCAAATTTTTCTATTTTGTTGTGCATTCATGCCTGGAGCTTTTCTTCTTTTATTTTAAGTCAGAGTTTGTTGTTTTTTGTAGTTTTTAACAATAATGAATGTAAACACGCCAATTTAAGTCTTTTTAACTTCTGTCGTGTATTTTGTGATATTTTTAATAAACCTTAATGAATTGAATTGAATTGAATTAAATTAAATTGAAAAAAAAATTCTCGCAGGATACGAACTACCATTTTTATAACAAGATAGCTTCCGAATAAAATTCAATTCGTTTGTAGTTTGTAAAGTATGACCTTACTTTTAATGATGTGGAAGGAAAAAACATTTATAACCTAAGATTTTTCAATAACAGTCAAAACCAACAAACTAAAACTAAACAAGATAGATACCCGAGAAAATGGCTATAAACAATGAAGTGGTCAACTCTTAGGGAAACACCTTTAAAAATCACCGCATTTGACGATTTTTGCTTGCACGGTCTTTGTTCGGGGTATAGTTTTCATTTTCTTAGAATTGTTTAATCAAAATTGGAAATCAAATGTGGGAACGTTTCAAGAAGTAACTGTCAAAACGACTAATGGCAAAATGTAATTATTCTTTTTCAAGTCGTTATTACTCCTCAAGTGTCAGCATTGAAGTTGAACCATGGAACAGCATCACCCTTAATATTGGAAATATGTTAACATTATTGGGTAAAGATACAATACAAATCACATTTTGAGTGTACCAGTTGAATATTTAAAAAAAAAACCAGAGAAAATGGTTATAAACAAGTGTTCAACTCATGGAACAAAACCCTTATAAACGTGCCTGAACCGAAAATGTCAATTCGTGAACTTTGCTGAAATTTATTTTAAATGTGTTCAATTAATAAGGAAATCGAGTCATATGATTATAAATAGATTTTAATTGTGTAAAAATTATAATGATTTCGATTACCCTTATCCAGCGCTTTCTGAGAGAATTGCGAAAAGCTCCATTTATACGTACTCACAAACTTCATAGTTGGGAGCTCGAATTTGTAAAACAGCTTTAATACAGCCTGGAGGTCTAACAAAGCAAACTCCCAGACATGACGTCAGCCGCATTGTCCTTTGACGCGCACCGTCAACGGAAGAAGTGTTTTAAATTTTTCAAAACTTTTAGGTTGGGACCTGATTTTTTTAATCGATAGTTACAACAATTTCAGAAGTTATAAACAAGTTAAGTTAGCATTTCCGTTAAAAACATTCTGCTCAAGTAGCTATTTAAAACAAACACGACCTAAGGGTTTTTGCTTGCATAGCTTTCGTGATTGCTCTGAATGTTTTCTCATTTATCGATGGTCAATGCATCTGACAGAGGTGTTTCTCATGGTAACTCATGGCATCTTGCAAAAGGTAATTAGTCTGTTCTCAAATCGTTATTACTCATTAAGGTGTCAGACCTTTAAACCCTGGAACAACACTACACTTGTTGTGGAAGTGTGCATTATTAGGTGAAGAAACCATGGCTACAATAAAAAGTTGCAAGACACAACTCTCATAATAACTTATGGCAAGTAGCAAAAAGTAATAAGTCTTTTCTCCAATCGTTAATACACATCAGGGGTTAGACCTTTAAGATAAATCCAGGAACAATCTCCGCAATTGCTGTTAAAAGGCTACATTATTTGGTAAAGAAACCACGGCACTTCAATTCCAGATAAGCAAGAGCAATGGACAGTTGCAAGGACCTTCTTGAGTCAGACCGTGTATGTTTTTTCAAGAAACAAAAGCAGCAAGTTCTTGAAGCTGTTTCCATTAATCGATCCAACGCGGCCATCAAATCAAACGAAGACCGAATTCCACCCATCCATGTTGAGACTAGACTTGATTCAAGTTCCTCCGTGTTGAGACTAGACTTGATTCAAGTCCCGTTCTCGTGCGGGAGGTCCCAAAGCATATCGTGCCAACTAGCAAACAAAAGTAATGTACATATAGCGAGGTGCGGTAACGCCATGTAATGATAATCTAAAAAAAAAAAATAATAATATTATTATTAGCTGTTTCGTAGCGAAGCGCAGCGAAACAGCTCTTGTTTTTGTTAAAGTTTTTTTAGCTGTTTCGTAGCGAAGCGCAGCGAAACAGCTCTTGTTTTTGTTAAAGTTTTTTTTATTATTATTATTATTATTATTATTATTATTATTTTTTTTTTTATTTGTCATCTTCAGAAAAATTTCATATAAGTGCTGATTTGCAATGTTCCCAAAGAGCAATTGCAATGAAATTTTCAGGGATGAAAGGTATTGGTGCAATGATCATTGCGAAACAAGGATGTCATTATGACATAATCAGAAGTCACGTGACGTCATCTTAAAGGTGTTGTATTTTAAATGTTTGAAAATTTATAACAAATCAGCCACAAGAGACCGTAGGTTTCTGTTTGCGGGATTGGGGAGGAATAAATAAGGTCTTCATGTTGTTTCGTGTGCGTGACCTCACATGACCTCTACTTCCGGTCGAAACCGGAAGTGGCCCTCTAATTCAAAATTGGAAAAAGATATGAAGTTGCTTTTAACGATGTTAGGTGTGGCAAGGGTGGGCAGTTCAAAAAAAATACCAATGACGTCACAAAATGCAACGGCGCCCTCTAGCGGCAGGTTGAAAACTCGTCAAAATGGACTTTTTGAAGATGTGTGTGGTGAAGTTTTTTGTAATCACTTCAAATTTTACACACATGTTAACTGTCAGGCAGCCATCATATGTGTGAAGTTTCAGATCAATGACGTCATTGGGGGTCACGTGACGCGGCCTTAAAGGTGCACTTTTTGAACTAATATAACTCTCTAAGTAATTATGCGATTATGTTGAAACTTGGTAGGTTGTTAGATATTGGCAAGCTCTCGTGAATTGTGAAATGACGTCATAGTGACGTCATCACACGATATTTTATGATTTTTTCAATTTTTGCACCTTTAACGAATAAATTGCTATCCGAACATGGTATAATCCAATTTTTTTTTTTTTTTAATAGCCTGGATTAGTCATAACTGCTTTAAAAAAAGAATAAATTTCAAATTCAGTTGACAAAATTTAAATTGTTATTAACGAAACAGCTCTGCATTTGTGCACAAATGCAATCATGTCTAGTTTATTATTATTATTATTATTATTTTTTTTTTTATTTGTCATCTTCAGAAAAATTTCATATAAGTGCTGATTTGCAATGTTCCCAAAGAGCAATTGCAATGAAATTTTCAGGGATGAAAGGTATTGGTGCAATGATCATTGCGAAACAAGGATGTCATTATGACATAATCAGAAGTCACGTGACGTCATCTTAAAGGTGTTGTATTTTAAATGTTTGAAAATTTATAACAAATCAGCCACAAGAGACCGTAGGTTTCTGTTTGCGGGATTGGGGAGGGATAAATAAGGTCTTCATTTTGTTTCGTGTGCGTGACCTCACATGACCTCTACTTCCGGTCGAAACCGGAAGTGGCCCTCTAATTCAAAATTGGAAAAAGATATGAAGTTGCTTTTAACGATGTTAGTGCGTGGCAAGGGTGGGCAGTTCAAAAAAAATACCAATGACGTCTCAAAATGCAACAGCGCCCTCTAGCGGCAGGTTGAAAACTCGTCAAAATGGACTTTTTGAAGATGTGTGTGGTGAAGTTTTTTGTAATCACTTCAAATTTTACACACACGTTAACTCTCAGGCAGCCATCATATGTGTGAAGTTTCAGATCAATGACGTCATCGGGGGTCACGTGACGCGGCCTTAAAGGTGCACTTTTTGAACTAATATAACTCCCTAAGTAATTATGCGATCATGTTGAAACTTGGTAGGTTGTTGGATATTGACAAGTTCTTATGAAATATTAAAGGACGTCATGATGACGTCATCAAATGATTTTTTATAATTTTTTCAATTTTTGCACCTTTAACACATAAATTGCTATCTGAATATGGTATAATCCAAATTATTTTTTATTTATGCCACACTGGGCAAAATTGCTTTGAATACCCAACAAATTTAAAACTCAGTTGAGAAATTTGAATTTTTTTTTGACGAAACAGCTCTGCATTTGTGCACAAATGCAATTTAGCTCTAGTTTATTATTATTATTATTTTTTTTTTTATTTGTCATCTTCAGAAAAATTTCATATAAGTGCTGATTTGCAATGTTCCCAAAGAGCAATTGCAATGAAATTTTCAGGGATGAAAGGTATTGGTGCAATGATCATTGCGAAACAAGGATGTCATTATGACATAATCAGAAGTCACGTGACGTCATCTTAAAGGTGTTGTATTTAAAATGTTTGAAAATTTATAACAAATCAGCCACAAGAGACCGTAGGTTTCTGTTTGCGGGATTGGGGAGGAATAAATAAGGTCTTCATTTTGTTTCGTGTGCGTGACCTCACATGACCTCTACTTCCGGTCGAAACCGGAAGTGGCCCTCTAATTCAAAATTGGAAAAAGATAAAGATATGAAGTTGCTTTTAACGATGTTAGTGCGTGGCAAGGGTGGGCAGTTCAAAAAAAATACCAATGACGTCACAAAATGCAACGGCGCCCTCTAGCGGCAGGTTGAAAACTCGTCAAAATGGACTTTTTGAAGATGTGTGTGGTGAAGTTTTTTGTAATCACTTCAAATTTTACACACATGTTAACTGTCAGGCAGCCATCATATGTGTGAAGTTTCAGATCAATGACGTCATTGGGGGTAACGTGATGCGGCCTTAAAGGTGCACTTTTTGAACTAATATAACTCCCGAAGTAATTATGCGATTATGTTGAAACTTGGTAGGTTGTTGGATATTGACAAGTTCTTGTGAATTGTGAAACGACGTCATGGTGACGTCATCACATTATTTTTTATGATTTTTTAAATTTTTGCACCTTTAAGTCATAAATTGCTATCTGAACTTGGTATAATCAAAATTATTTTTTTTAAATAGGCTGGACTGTCATTATTGCTTTGATGCAAAGAGAATTTCAAATTGAGAGGGACAATTTGAAAATTTTATTAACGAAACAGCTCTGCATTTGTGCACAAATGCAATCATGTCTAGTTATTATTTTTTTTATTATTGATTATTAATCAATAATATAAAAAAATACTTATATATAGCACCTTTATCAAGGGGCTTAACACAAAATCAAAATAAACAATTACGTAAAGAATCAAAAACGTAAACGAGTTCGGGCGGTTCTGAAATAACCACTGGTTTCAACTCGACGTTTCGCTCAGTATGCTCTGATCGTCTTCAAAAATAGTGTAGCTATTGTGGTTCGGCACAGGTTGTAGGATTTTTTCTGATCTTTGTCGGTGGGACTGGGAATAAAAGGACTCTCGCGGGATTGGGACTTGAGTCAAGTCTATGTTTAGACTGAGAGATTGAATGATCAACCTTCAAAACGTGACTCCACCCTCGATCCCAACTCTAACTTCAAGTAATCTTTGCACACAGTGTATAACACGTCACTCAACGGCCTTCCCCTTTGCGGATTTATTCAATAAACATGGCGGGGACGATCTAAAGACTATAATAAAACATTCTTTTGTCAACATCTGGGAACACGGAATGTTGAGGATGGGACTTTAATTTGATGAAAGCAATATATAATGGATTTAATGTGAAATACAAAACCTCATCGGATAGAGTGATGTTTTTTAGAACAACACAACAGAGAGATCTAATAAAATGAAAATAATTATACTTCACTAATTGGTTATAATGGTACACGGTTCCTATTTTATTTGGACGTTGATAATTTAAGAATGCCAACCTTTCGCACTTTGTGTGATCCAATGTATGAAACTGTGAATTTGAATAGATGGAAATTTGCATCAGGGCTAGTAAACATTAATTATATAGGTAAAAACCAAAACTAATATTCAAAAAACCTGTGAAAGTTTGGGCCAAATCTGTCGTCGGAGTGGATGGAAAAAGTGCACAAATTCAAACATCGGTTTTCGGATTTGCTTTTGAGATATTAAATTTGAGCCTTACTTTATTCCCTTCATTGTTACTTATTTTGTGCTTTTTTAGTTAGTCCAATATTTTAAGTACCCCCATACTGTATCAAAAACATTACAGGTCAAAAAAAAAATTGTTTAAACTTACTTTTAAACTTTTTAAAAATACTGTTTTCAATCATTGTGTATTTTGCTTTACAGCGTATCGAAACTGTGTTTTCATGAAGGCGGCAGTTTTATTAACCTAACAAATGGTAGTTGTTTTCTTTATTGTCATTTCAAGTTGACATTTATTTCCATGATGCAAAATGCACTTGCCAGCTTCACAGCTTTTATGACAGCACTTCTTCAAATAATACCATTCTATGAACGACACCAACAAGTCTGCCTTTAAAAGCAGTTTCACTTGATGCGAGTATGTATAAGTTAAGATATTTGGCATATGCTGTGATTGTCTCTGATACTGTTATTGTTTTCATTATATTGATAGAAATAATGTAAAAAGAACAGCAACAAAGTACATTGACGTGTATAGTGTTGGCTCCAAAACACACTGTAGTTTCACTGGACAGCCCATCCCAGTAAGCACCCGATACTCCATTGATCCCACTGAATTAAAATGCACTACGTCCGTTATGGATCTCGCGTCATCATCGAACACGCCATAAAATCCCATCATGACACACCAGATACGTCCGGAATGGGTACCACGGAAACACGCCATAAATCCCATAGACACACCAGATAAGTCTGGCGTGAGTACCATGGAAACACCTGACACGCGAGAAGATCCCACGGAAAATACCCGAGCCCAATGTCACGGCTCTATACTTACCGTACGGTAAGAAGAGAATCAGCGCTTACCTAAGCAGAAAATTCTGGGCTTATGTTTAGCGTATTTCACGAGTAATGGGCCTGTCACACCTTCGAATGTTTTTGCTCGTCCGCTTGATTTCTCCATGGTATTCTTACATCTCTCTTATATTCATGCATGACGTCACCATTCTAACCCAAAATGAGGCCGTCGGCAAACATCACGCCACCACCAGTACCAGCCACTTTTCAATCCTAAATACAGTGGCTGCGCCGATGGTCTCGTTTTGGGTTAGAATGGTGACGTCATGTATGAATATAAAGTGAGGCGTATAGCGCAGACACTCGGCGCTTGCACAGTAAGCGAAGAATAATGATCAAAAGTGCTGAATTCGGCGGTAAGCAGAACAATGTAGTTTGACATGATCAGTTTTGTCATTAATTGCAATGCCCGTAATGTTACCATTTGGATGCCACGGGAATTCTGACGTCACGTCTTCAGAATTACTCGCAGCACTACTTACACGCCTAGAATTAGAACGGAATACCTTCCTCATGTCACATTCCACAAACCTGTCGGTGAGATTGATTGATTGATTATAAATTACACTGACAGTCAGATTTGTAAACAAGAATGTGGTCATCGTAAGTTAATACCAGATGAGATTCATTGGTATATAAAGACACGGTCACTGACCGAGCGACCAACATTCCTGACTGCAAGCTAATGAAGTTTTCCCACGGCTTAATTGTGTCGGGTCAGTTTGAATTGTCCAGGGAGTCACGTAAAGCCCAGTTCTGACTCTTTAGGAAGATGTGTCGTGAGATGGGTATGGAATAGTAGTTTTGTGTTTGCATGGTTGTGCAGTTCCCTCTAATGACAATCGTAATCACAGCATATATTTTTTTGGACTTTGACTTTGACAAATTCTATAAAAACCGTTAATAACCTTAAAGTCACTTATTTTTGTAAAATCTCCATTTTGTATCAATGCAACCCAGTCCGCGTTTGGATGGAAATCGTCATTCCATTGAGTGGCGATCAGATTACATACAATGGAGGAGGGCCACGACGTTTCGGTGGATTTAAAAAAAATATTGATTTCAAATGTCTGCTCTGCACGTTTTTTTTTTTAGATACCACGTGCTGGCTTTTAGATCCCTGCTTGTTAGGAAACTAATCCTGCCAGAACTCATGTCAAATCTTGCAGACTTACGGCAACATAACCAAGTATCACGAATACTCTCATATATAGGCCTACTCCCCTTTTACAACCATGATAACATGCGAAAAAAACCTTATGAGCACAATATGAAGCACTGCAACAACAAAAATGCTCGCAGCTTAATACAGTATGCATCAGACTAAAAACTACACCACGATAATTACGACGCGAGTTCACATTACGTGCGATGAGGGGACGCGTGTGAGTACGTGCTAGATCCGTCCTCGCCGTCCACACGCGCCGTAGGCGCCGGTCGTTCACGGTCTTCTCTATTATACAGGTGATCTTTTATTACCCAGCTCAAGGGATGGGGGATGAACTCAAACCTAGTCCGTAACTTTCACAGGTTTTTTTTTTCTCTTCCAACTCGTACATGTAGTGGCGTTAAGATGCAGTTAATTTGTTTCCGTGCCGTAAGGGAACGACCGATTAAGTGCTCGACTCTTTTCTTTTTAAATTCTTTTTTTTCTCGTCGTTTTCCAATACACTGACTTTGATAGATAGCGGAGCGACCCGCGTTTGCTGATGGCAGGCTTTCTTCTCTGATCAATAACAACTATAGAGAGAGGTAGAGTCACCCTCGGTAAAAGGGACACACGTTACCGATCATCGTGGATGGGTCCAACTTCACAAACTTCCTTCAGAACCGTTTTGTATTTCAGAAATTGAAATGGATATTTGTTTTGTCGGCACAAACACTATTAGGTAACGTTTATCTGACATGATTCGGAGATCGCTGAAACTGGATATAATGCGGCCCGGAAACTCAACTTAAGGGAAGGCATATGGTCGCTATCTTGAGAATAAATTTAAAGGCACTGGAAATCTTTGGTAGTTGTCAAAGACCAATATCCTCACTTGGTGAGAATATCCTAATATCCATAAAATAAAACATCTAAATGACTCATTTGGTCATCGAAGTTGAAGACAATAATAATAGAAAAACACCCTTGCTTTACGTGTGTGCTACCAGATGCTAAAAAGGCTTTAGGTCACAAGTCTTTTTAATTTTAGTGAGAAATTACTTCTTTCTCAAAAAACTACGTTACTTCAGAGGGAGCCGTTTCTCACAATGTGTTACTATTAACATATTCCTCGTTACCAAGTAGTTGTTCTGCGAGTAATAACCAACAGTGTTCAATGCCCTTAAAAACAAAATCAGTTCAAGGGAATCTTGAGTAGATGACACCCTTCTGAAAGCCATTTGCACGCCCGATTGCCACAACTTCAATTGAGCGACAATTTGTCTTTAAACGAAAAAAAATCCTTCCGGTTTAGCCTTCAGGAAAGACTCCGCTAGGCTCGCAACATCAGACCACTAACTATTTTATTGTATTGAAAGAAAAATCCCAACTCAAATACGGTTCGTGTGGCCCCGTTGTTACAGCGAGATCATGAGACGGTTCGTCTGTAATTTCTTTAGTCTAAAAATAAGGATCATATGAAGATTGTATGTGAGTGTCCTCGATTTGAGATTAGTTATGACTGAAGTCCTTTCGTTGGATTCCCTGACTTTGAACCTAGGCGTATAATGTACCAACATTGTATATATTTGTTTCTGAGGATACCTTTACAATGTTATGTATAGGCAACATTGTGGTGAGGTTCACATTGTCTTTAAAAAAAGACCCATTAAAATAAAGATATCCTTGTTTTAAAGGAACACGTTGCCTTGGATCGGTCGAGTTGGTCTTTGAAAAGCGTTTGTAACCGTTTGTTATAAAATGCATTTCTTTAGAAAGATGTTTTAAAAGTAGAATACAATGATCCACACACATGTGCCTCGAAAATGCGTGGTTTTCCTTTTACTTAGCAAACAAACACCGTCGGCCATTTATGGGAGTCAACAAATTGACTCCCATAAATGGCCGACCGTGTTTGTTGACAAGGTAAAAGGAAAACCACGCAATTTCGAGTGATACTTATGTGGATCATTATGTTCTACCTATATCTTTCTAATCAATGCGTTTTATAACAAACGGTTACAAACGCTTTTCAAAGACCAACTCGACCGATCCAAGGCAACGTGTTCCTTTAATTACTAATTGTTTGTTTGTGTTTAGGAGATCTCACAGCAGTGCAATGGTTTTCATTTTTGTTTGAATGACAAGAATATTAAAAACTCTGTTCTGTTATTGTTCAATCAAGACAATTTGTTTAGATTTGTACTGAACAACATCCTACCGAGTCAAAGGAATTCCAGGAATTGCTGTAACTCCTTAGGAGTATGCATAACCGGTTGCACATGAAGCAAGGCAATCATGACGTCAGCAAGTGGTTCACACATTGTTCAAGAACAAACAATGAGGGCGTTTTTCTGTAGAAAGGTTTAACCAATCATCCGAAAGCCTTCCACATGAATAAATAATGAAAACGATTTGTGTTTTCATCAAACATCAAGCCATGATTATATTTTCAGAGACTCCGTGTGAGTTTTCAAAAATGTTACTTTAACTAACCCTGCGGGTGTAATCTCGGATGGATATAGCGAGATTGGTGTCAGGGTTTTAAGATAACGGTAGAATGCTAGCGTCGATTGGGGTGTAATCAGTTACTAAATATGTGAAGAATATGATATTGAGTGCTCCCATTTGCTCCCGATCGGTGTCCTGTACCAATAAATACACGCTCTAATCAAGTATTTCGAAGGAGGTTGATTTCTTATCTTGTAATGGAGAGTGTGTGTATGTCGTACACATGTTGAGATTAAATGCCAGTTAATGGTTGCCGTATCGTTGGTACCAAATTCAGCATTAAAGGAACTGTACATCTTTAGTAATTGTCAAAGACTGATATTATCAACATAATATTATCAACATTATGTCGAGTCAAGTATCCCTAAACATGCATAAAATAAATCTATAAATCTATAAATCTATAACATTTGGACTCATTGGTCATCAAAGTTGCAAGGGAGTGTTGAAAGAAAACCACCCTTGCTGCACACAAGTGTGTTATTTCAGATGTCTTAAAAGGCTTCGGGCGTTAAGTCTTCTAATATTATTTGATTGAGAAATCACTTCTTCTTAACAATCTATGTTATTTCAAATAATCTATGTTATTTCAAAGGGAGCCGTTGCTCACACTGTTGTATATGCCTACTACCAACAGCTCCTCATTGCTCGCTCGCTATAAGTTTTTTATGTTGACACTAACTTTGAGTAGTTGCCTTTAAAGCACCTCTCGATTGAAACTGTTTGCAGAAACACTCTGACAAGTTGATGCTTATGAGAAAGATGGATGTTACGAGGTTGACTTTAAGAGGTTGTTTCGACATGTCTGTATCGTTAAGCAGCCGGTCATGGTTAGCCAAGTGCTTCGCGGGTCCCACAATTGCTTGTCATAGTATTTAAGGTGGTGTTTATTTGGGACTGAATGACATCATGATGACATCAGGGTCCGCTTAAAAGTTGGACTCGCTTCTGTACACAATTAAGTTTTTGATTTGTAAATGGGGTACATTTATTTCCATTAACGTTGGCGTTGAGAAAAGCACTTATAGAAACCGTGCGTATAACTCCCGTTCTTGTGATCCTTCATTTTGGCGGGAAATTATTCAGTCCTTTGTCCTCTGTATTAAACACGTGCATGTTTAATGTAATTGAGAAATGGATAGTAATAAAGGTCGATTTAGGATTGTTAATCAGATTTGTATCACGAAGGACAGTTGTTATGATGGCTTTCTCCTTCTAGTTATACGGCTGGTTAGGAGTTGGGATAGTGCCTTTAAAGACAGTGACTACTATTGGTAATTGCTCAAAATAACTATTAGCATAAAACCTTACTTGGTAATGAGCAATGGGGAGCTGTTGATAGTATAACACGTTTTGAGAAACAGCTCCCTCTGCAGTGACATAGTTTTCGAGAAAGAAGTAATTTTCAACGAATTTGATTTCGAGACCTCAGATTTAGAGTTTGATGTCTCGAAATCAAGCATCTAAAAGCATACAAATTTTTGTGACAAGGGTGTTTTTTCTTTCATTATTATCTCGCAACTTCGACGACCGATTGAGCTCAAATTTTCACAGGTTTGTTATTTTATGCATATGTTGAGATACACCAACTGTGAAGACTGGTCTTTGACAATTACCAATAGTGTCCAGTGTTTCCCACCAATGGGAAATAATTGTTTTGTATCAAGTTTAGCGTTAAGTGTAACCAGAGTCCTTTGATGCTAACAAGCATTACAAGACAAAGCTCCCGGTGTTTGTAAGGCTTTGTTAATTATACTTTGTATATCTGAGTTCAGTTATTATAAAACGATCATGATAATGTACCATTCAAAACAAAAAAACATTTCTAAATCCGTCTTGCTTTTGTATTTTTGATGTAATTTTTATAAATCTTGTTATCATTGAAGGTTTTGAGGAAGTAGATAAAATGAAATAAATAAATATGGATGCTCTATCATGATTTAGCCGATTTGTCATTTTGACAACATTTTAGGTAGAATAGTAATTCATTTTCTTTTTTTAGGAGCAAATCTGCTCATGATGGAAAAGTAATAATCTTGCAATAACGGATATTGCATCCAACTTGTTTTAGCAATTTAAAATTTGAAGAACTAGGTGGAGTCTTAAAATTTGAAGAGGTGATTATGCTAGTTGCGATAGAAAATGTACAGATGTAATGTTTGAATAAAGCATAAATAGCTGCCAGAAAGTTCCATGACGAGGTCACACTCTTATAACAAATTTATATAATTAATTATGAAACAATTATTTATGGTGGTTTTAAGGAACAATTAAACAACAGCCTTCAAGTATTGTTATTAAAATAATTTTCATGTTGGTCATATTTGATATCTTCGAACGAGCAATGGATAAAGTATGATTGAAGAACCCATTAAAAATGTAAATATACCTTTTCAACAATGATGACAGAATAATATTATGCCATAAACATAAACATAAACTATCCATCACATAATGGGAGTTGGGCTGGCTAAGAATAACTAAACAGGAATATTGATTCAATTAATTGTATACATGGGGCATTGTAAAGCTGTTTATTTTTGAGAAAATTTACACTAATTTGTACCCAAGGGTATGTTAACAGATGAAGACTGTCGACTGTTTTGTGAAAGCTTTATTCCAGAATTGCAAAAATAATGTAAGTCCTTCAATAGAGAAAGTTACAATGATGACAACTGAGTCAAGTCAACTTCAGCTTGCCACTGACAGTGGTGGGGTTGAACAAAGAAAACATTACTATAGCGGGATTTGAACCACTTACTAATAAGCCAGCGCTCTATCAACTGAGCTATATAGACATGTTGGCCGTTCCCCTATGTTGTCATTGTTTTGGGTACCCAGTCAAAAGCCATTGACAGAGATCAAACCCAGCAATAAGCTTACACTCTAAAAACTAAAGAGTTTAATCCACTCACAAGAGTTCGGTGAGTGAATCCAGCATTTAGTATGCTTAGTCCAGCATTTTAAGGTATTCGGTCAACAATTCAAGTGCCAGTTTATCTTTTAAAAAGCTGATCCAACAATTCAAAGGATTTTATTTTAGAATGTTGAAATAACACTTAAACTGTTGAATTAACCCTTTTTGCGCTGGATCAAAGATTTTAAATGCTAGTTTTAACAAACAAAACGCTGGCTTCAACACTTTCAAAGTGTAGTCACTCACCGAACTCATGCAAGTGTTGGATTCAACTCTTTAGTTTTAAGAGTGTATGAAGCAGTAGAAGAAGGATCACATTGAGGGGATGCGTCTTATCTAAAGAATATTGGTAGACTATTTTCCTTACAAAGGAGCAATCAGCGTCATGGTTTTATAAGCCGTAGCAAAATGTATTTATGTCTCAGCCCCGTAAACCGAGGAGAAATTTAAATCACACGGTTTTCAAAATTGATGTATTTGGCTTTAGTTTATGACTGAAGATAACTGTTCTTGTATTCTTCAGCATTAAGTCTATCGCCAAAAGGTCAAAGCCGTACAAACCATTAAAATCAGACACTCAAGGACCACGTATTATAGTGACTTGCGTTGAAACGGAAACAAAACAATGCAATAATGACCTTAGTTATACAAAAAGCATACCGCACAAAACATTACAAAAATGGGTGAGGTTTATTCTTGTTTTCTTCTTCTTGTTATATTTTTTATGATAGAAAACAGCGACAGTACACTACAGTTCATAAGCCGGAAAAGACAATCATCAAATTGATAAAAGGAAACAATGCATTCGGATTGGGCGCTTTTTGGGGCTATTGTTTTTAAATGAATCATGGTTGGAAAGATTGTAAAAAAAAAAAAATTAATTATTCACACACATAATCCTCGAGTTGGGTGGTTTTTCTTTTACTTCATGAACTAACACAATCCAATTTTTTTTTCGAATACCGTTCATATGGACTGTGCTGTTCACGAACAAAACACATACAGTTTCGAGGAATGTTGTGTGAATCGTTATATTCTTAATTTGGGGTTGAACAAAGAAACAACTGGAGCGGGATCTGAACCAACGACCTCCGGATTAAAGTGCCAGTGCCTTACCCACCGAACTATCTAGCCCTATCTTGGCAGTCTCTCTGTTTGTTGGGTACCCTTTTTTCCGGGTGCCAGCTATATTATTGTTAAACATTTTTCCAACCCTCGTTTCATAACAAACGCTTTTACAACCCAAAGCGCCTAATCCGAAGACAGTGTCCTTTTAAAGACAGTGGACGCTATAAGTAATTGTCAAAGACCAGTCTTTTTACTCGGTGTATATCAACATATGCATAAAATATCAAGCCTGTGAAAATTTGAGCTCGATTGGTGGTCGGAGTTGCGAGATTACGATGAAAATAAAACATACCCATATCACACGAACTTGTGTACTTTTAGATGGTTGATTTCGAGACCTCAAATTCTAAACTTGAGGTCTCGAAATCTAGTTCGTGAAAAATAACTTCTTTCTCGTAACACTTCAGAGGGAACCTTTTCTCACAATGTTTTTTAATATCAACCTCTCCCCATGCTAATAATTATTTTGACTAATTGCCAATAGTGTCCACTGCCTTTAAGTATGAAACAAAATGACCGTTCTCCGAACATCACTTCCCCAAACATGAAACTGTGAAAACGTGCGCCCAAAGTCAATCACAATCTCACACAAAATCAGTAATTAATATTACAGGAGTTGAATGCTATTTTGATACAGCAAATGACGTCATACTTGCGGATGATATACGATTGTACGTGTCTAGTGGGCAACATTAATTCATTAGCGAGCGACCAAGATCGCGGTGTTTGTGTTAACCAAAAACCTCCCGCGCTTTATAGAAAACCAGAACACTTTGCCTCGGGCTACTACCCACACTGCCTACGTGAACCATTAAATACATCACAGCGGAGAGAATGTGAAGTTGATCACTCTTTAACTGAGTGAGTGACAGTTTTTTATGCCAGGAGGAAATATTCCAAGTATTGAAAACTTAAGAACGTGATAAGAGCTGATAATCCGCACCAAAGACAACCCAAACAAATCCGGTTCAAGTTATTGGCACGGGTTGTTCGTATAGCTCCCGTAGGTTCAGAATACTACTTGAGACTGTAAAACGACTTTTAAAGGCACTTGACACATTTTGAAATTGTCAAAGACCAGTATATCCTCACTTGGTGTATTTCAACATTATTATTATGCATAAAATAACAAATTTGGGCTCGAATGGTCATCGAATTTTCAAGAGAATAATAAAAGAAAAACACCCCTTTCCCACACTTTTTTTGTGTGTGCTTTCATCTGCCTAATAAAAGGCTTCAGCTGAAGTTTTGTATTATTTGAGTGGGAAATTACCTCTTTCTCAAAAACCACATTACTTCAACCACAACTCAATAACTCATAACTTCATAACAAATAACCATTTCTCCTTCAATAACATTTTCATGCACACACAATTTCGTTTTTTTCTAATTCAGATTCGTTTCAGTCATTCCATATCATTGCTCGTTACCAAGTAAGCTTTTTGCTCGGACTAATGATACCCAAGCCTCTTTCATATGGACTGTAAAGGGGGTAACCCTGTTTCAGTCCTAAGAGTAGGTGACAACGGCCTCTGGAAAAAAAATGTAGCCCACACCTAGAAGTGGCCTTGAGGCCTTGTGTGTCTGGCGAATTGCACAAAAAAAAATACAAAAGAAATTAAGTAATTACCCAAAGTGTCGGGTGCCTTTAACCTAGTGATACATAAAATCTTTGCATGGGCGGTTTATCCTGTGGAAAGTCTAAAGAAAACATGCTCGTCTCTCATTAGTTAAATCTGACGGGTGTTCTGGGACCCTCCTACGGGCAGGAGTTAAAACCTCATCGGACACGAACCCATTTTTTGTTCGTCGGCTCGCTATCAAGCTCACGTCAAAACTGGGACACGCTACAGACAATCAAACAGTTCAGGACAAATATTAAAACTAGTTAAAGGTCACTGTAGCACGTCAAGAGAATATTCATATTCACAATGACGTTTGTACAATTACTACAATAACCAGACGGCCAACTTGACGAGACATTTGTAACTTTGTCTGACAGCTCGAGTATAAAAATTCGGAATTTTTTTTTTTTAATGGAAGGTCATCAAATTGCCGAGGTTTCCCAATTCAAGAAAAACTTCGTCAACAAAATATCATGGTTTCCAGGGCTGTCTCACCCGTTTTGGGGCTACATTAAGGTCAGGCTACATTTAGGGCTCGGGCTACATTATGGTGCCGCACACCCGTATGATTTAACTTCTTTTTTAAAAGCAGTGGATACTATTGGTAATTATTCAAAATAATTATTATCATAAAACCTTAATGATAACGAGTAATGGGGAGAGGTTGATAGTAAAAAAAAACATTGTGAGAAACGGCTCCGTCTGAAGTGACGTAGTTTTCGAGAAAGAAGTAACTTTCCACGAATTGATTTTGAGACCTCAGATTTAGAATTTGAGGTCTCGAGATCAAGCATCTGAAAGCACACAGCTTCGTGTGAAGGCTGTTTTTTTTTTCTTTCATTATTTTCTCGCAACTTGGATGACTAATTGAGCTCAAATTTTCACAGGTTTGTTATTTTATGCATATGTTGAGATACACCAAGTGAGAAGACTGGTCTTTCACAAATACCAATAGTGTCCAGTGTTTTTAATGTGCCATTCATATTTCTTAATATCTGTCAGGAAAATGTGCATTCGATTGATAACGAGTAGGGGGGAAGAGGTTGATAGTATACAACATTGTGAGAAACGGCTCCCTCTCAAGTCATTCGATTGATCCTATCTATTTGTTTTTTTTTCATGCTGCTCGAAAGCGAAGGACGAGTTGTCTCCTTGTAGCATTTACTGACATTATAAGATGAATGAGATGGATTACCACGTCGACCTCGATCTCAAAATAATCCATTGTGAAATATAAGATACTTTGCCATTGATCGGTCGGTATCCTAGTAATTGGGCTTTATATTGGATTGTTTATCACGAGGTGGTGTTAAAAGGCCTGTATAGCCTTAGACTTTTAGTGTACTTTAAAGCCATTATACACTTTCGGTAAACAGTATTGTCCAAGTCCCACACTTCGTGTATCACAACTTCTATATAAAATAACAAACCTGTGAAAATTTAGGCTCAATCGGACATCGGAGTCGGGAGAAAATAACGGGAAAACCCACTCCTGTTTTCGCGCGTTTCGCCGTGTCATGACATGTGTTTATAACAAATCCGTAATTCTCGTTAACGAGAATTTATATTGTTTTACTGTTTTCTCAAAAAGTAAAGCATTTCATGGACTAATATTTCAAGAGAAGTCTTTCACCATTACCTTCTGTAAACCCTGTAAATTATTTGTAAATCTGTGAACTTTTATTTTTTTCTGTACCGAAAGGGTCCAATGGCTTTAAAGGGTCTGTATAGGTTTGGTATGATTCTGGGGGAAAATGGCAATAAAAACTTACGCGGTAAGAAACAGCTTTGGAAAGTATAAACATTTCACTCAGAAGTACTGCGGTTATGGGAAAGACAACATTTGTTATCTCCTAGAATTGGAGGTACCACGGAGTACTATACGGTTATGGTACATATTTAATTTGTTATCTCCTAGAGTTTGAGGTACTATACGGAGTACCACGGTTATGGACAAAACGATATCACTTTTTGTTCCTAAAACAATTGAATGTAAGAAGCTTTCTTTTCATATTGTATATTCCTATATTCATATACTTCTCTTTTTGCTGTAACGGGATGGGGTAGCGTTTTTGTTTGGGCATGTTTTTTGTGGGTTTTTTTTCTTGCTTGTTTAAGTCTCTGACACCAGGTCCGGTTTGGATCGAAGGCTAAGGCGTTCTCCCATACTATTGTTTATACTTAAGTATCCTATATATACAAGACAATACGACAGTCTAGTATTGAGGTGTATATAGGTTTAACCAGTTCCATTTCCCCTTTTTCAAAAAAATTCAAACGGGACCATTTTGACACGCGGTTATAAAGACGCTGGACACTGTTGGTAAATGCCAAAGACCAGTCTTCTCACTTGGTGTATCCCAACATGTACATAAAATACCAACTCTGGGTTTTAAAGGCACGTGACACTATTGGTAAACACTAAAAATAATGTTTAGGATCAAACCTTAATTGGTAACAGGTAATGGGTAGCTGTTGATGTTATAAAACATTGTGAGAAACGGCTCCCTCTGAAGTAACGTACTTTTCAAATAAGAAGTAATTTTCCACGAATTTTTTTTTGAGACCTCAGATTTAGAATTTGAGGTCTCGAAATCAAGCATCGGAAAGCACACAACTTTGTGTGACAAAGGTGTTATTTCTTGAATTACTATCTCGCAACTTCGACAACCGATTGATCTCAAGTTTTCACTGGTTTGCTATTTTATGCATTTGTTGAGATACACCAAGTGAGAAGACTGGTCTTAGACAACTACCGATAGTGTCCAATGTCATTAATTGGTCAAGAGAATTATGACCCCAAAACACCCTTGTTGCAATACTTTAGGTGCTTTTGTATGCATAACAATGCTTCAGCTGAAGTTTTTTACTAATTGAGTGAGAGATCAAAAACGTTGTCACTTCAGAGGAAACCTTTTATAACAGTGTTTTTATATTACCAACAGCTCTTCATTACTTGTTACCAAATAAGTTTTTATGCTAACAATTGTTTGAGTAATTACCAATAGTGTCAATTGCCTTTAAGCTAAAAGTTCCCAACCGTCGAGAATCGCTCTGTCTGCAGCGATCTTGTTTCACGAAGCCCTAGAACTGAACTCGTGTTTCAAAGTATTGCGTTTTTAATCGGTAAGATGTAACATGAACTCGTTTTAGTTATTTGATCTGTAAGAAAATATTCGGTTACTCTAAAATTAATTAGTATACCCCGGGTCAGTCGCTGGAGGCCAATGCTACCTAATGGGACATCCCCGATGAGAGCAAGTATCCTTGTAATTTTAATGACAGACAAGAGCCTCTTTAAAAGCAGTGGACACTATTGGTAATTAGTCAAAATAGTTGTTTGCATAAAACCTAAAGTAATAGTATTAAACATTGTGAGAAACGGCTCCATCAAAAGTGATAGTTTTCGAGAAAGAAGTAATTTTTCACGAATTTGATTTCGAGACCTTAAGTTTAGAATTTGAGGTCTCGAAATCAAGCATCTAAAAAAAAAAACGTAGTGTGACAAGGGTGTTTTTTCTTTCATAGTTATCTCGCAACTCCGACGACCAATCGAGCTCAAATGTTCACAGGTTTGTTATATTATGCATAGTCTCATCAGTAACTGGAATACACAACCAGAGAAACGTATCTGAAAGGAACATTTCGAGTAATTGTTGTTTCACCATGTGAACACTAACTTTATAAAGAGATTTAAAAGGTTCGTTCTTTTTTATAAGAAATCTTAATAGTTTCCACAGGGACCGGGGTATCTCTGCCATACAATGCCGTGCATTGTTCTCTTTTTTTTTTATTTCCCAAGATAAGCTTTCATTGCGCAAACTAGATAGCACTTTTTGGCCAAGAACAAAGACGTTACCGGATACTAACACACTCGAACGTAAAGTTTATAGTAACAATACTGAATCAGAAACAGTATTTTTTTCAACCAAACTTTATCCAGGTACTTTATGAATTTCCAATTCTTTTTTTGTCTGATAAAAAAAAATAAAAGTTAGGGCCTAGGCCTATTTACACAGGATTTGTCAACCGACTGAATAGTCGTATGCAGGCAGTGTTCGTAATATGTAAGATCTACCGTATAAAATAAATAACAGGAAAAAATGGTTCTCGTATCAGTGAACTCTCAGACTTAAACAACGATATCATTTTATACAATTATAAAAACGAGGCGGACCAGGCTTCCACGAATCTAAGTTCCGATGTGGTATCAACAGCTTTATAAATGTACCAAAAACTAACATATTATAATAAAACATTGCTAAAGCAGTCGTTCTTAAAAGGGCCTATACGTGTGGTTTTGTGTCAGACCTTGCCCGAACTCAAGCCCTTTTCACACTACAGAGCCATTTCCCGGGAAATAAACTCCCGGGAAAATCCCGGGAGTTTTTAACCCCACCGCCACCCCAGCAACCGTTCTCACTATCCCAATTTGGTAACTCCCGGGAGTACTATTTCCCAGGAATATGCACGGTCGTTTCACACTTACGATCAAACCCCAGGAAATGTGGTAAACAGGTCAGCCCATGCGGAAGTTACAATGTTTGTGGACGGAAGTCCGTTCCAATAATGCCACGCGGCCGGCTGCAAAATCCTTGCCACATGCGACCCAGAATGGCTGCACATAAATTGTGTATTTGCGTGTTGTTATACCAATATATTGTGTGATTACGGCGGAGAAGAAGTCTTGCATTTCGGGGAAGACGTCGCTGACGTCTTGTCAGGAGAAGACGATTGCTGTGACAGTGTTTTAAAGACATGCGGTATAACAATCGGATGGAATTTGTCGTGCGATTGACGGGTTTCATGGCACTTGCTGGAAGTATTGGTCAAAGGTCAATCTGGTCTACCATGAAGAGCGGCCACTGGTGGTGGGAGCAAGTTGCTATTAGAAAAAGCGAAAGGGAGCTTTCTACTCTGCGACAATTTTTTTCTTTCTTTTGAGAACTGTAATTGAATGGACATTTGTGTCCGTGTTTTACCCAGAGGTTTTGTGTTGGCGTTCATCTCAATTTTTGCCTGTTCACACTATAGTTATTTCCCGGGAAATTCCCGGGAACTTTTGGTTGATCTGTTCACACTACAAAAATACTCCCGGGAATTTCCCGGGAAATGACGTTTTCCCAGGAAAAAATTCACCCTGCTCAGGGGCAGGGTTAAGGGAATCAACCCTGGGGTAAGGCCTAGAAATTTTCTGAATGGCATTTTCGAAGGATTGCATAATAATGTCCATGATGTTAGGGCCAAGATAATTAAAGGTTTTATAGAAAAAACACCGCATGGTCGATTTTGCACAATCTGACAATAGCAGTAGAAAGCAGAAGAAGCAATCTTCCCTTCCAACATCAACAGTGCTGTTTCCCATCGTGTAAAGAAAGAACACTGAATAGGCTTTAACCCTATATTGGCCGTTTTTTTGCAATGGGCAGGGGTCCGTTCATACCCAGCACCACGCAGGCAGTCAGCCAATTTTGAGAAAACTTTCCCGTGTCTTGTAGGCCTATGCCCATCTAGCTGTTTTTGGACTGCATCGTCGGCTCAAAATGCAACTAGTTTCAAAATTTCATCATCACTTCATCGGTCACTTCTACCCATCGTAAGAAATTGAGCAACAAATTGAGCTAAAATATTTACTGTCAGGTTGTAAACAGCAATGTCGATCGATGAACTCAAATCTGACTCTGGACAACACAAGTCCACCAACGGCCAAGTACATGTAAAAATACGAAATACCATACACACATGGCGTGTGTACGAGAAGGAAGCTTGTTCACGCCAACTATTTATTCTATTCCTATTCCATTCACGTAGTCAATTTTTTTAATTCATATATTTATTTGTAAATTACAGATGTTATTCACTTTTATTTTCGTACCTAAACGTAAACACTTTCAGAAGGAGAAAACAAAAAAGGGCTATTGTTACCACGCGAATTATTTGGCGCGCTATTTTTGACGTTTGTGACCTTTCGAGATTAATGACGTCTCAACACAGTGGAAGCAAAAGGTGGGGTAAGTTAGACCCGCTTTCGTTCTCACTAGCTGCTTTTCCCAGGAAAAACGTTTTTCCCCGGGGTTAACTCCTTTAACCCTACCCCTTAACTGGGTAAATTAATTCCCGGGAAAATGTTATTTCCCGGGAATTTTTTTGTAGTGTGAACAGATCGACTAACATTTCCCGGGAATTTCCCGGGAAATACCTGTAGTGTGAAAAGGGCTCATGTATCGTTTTGCACTGGCATTCTGCCAAGTAATTGCAGATTTGTCAAACAGCGATTCAATTACAACGCATTCTGAACACCATTTCGCGCTTGACACTCTAGCTCGTGGGCATTGTAGAATCTTTGTCAACTTTCCTTCAGGCAACCCGAGTGCATTCTATGAACAAACACTTATAATGAGAAATGCACGGCGCTAGCTTGTATTTCCGACACCAAGTAATTACAACATATTAAGTGGTATCGCTGTGAGGGTAAACTTTCATTAACACTGCCTGGTCTTTTATAGAAACCGAATTTCAATTTCACAGATGAATCTTTTGGAGTCAGTTGTTAAAATGGTGAGCTGAAAGGATTAATTCGCTTTCCTGATAGAAAACGCCTACAGCTTGTTTATACAGTGACGTCATCCACACTCTACCTACCAAATCAGGGTGTACCTTCGAACGAATTGAAAAGCTACTTCTCTCCATTAGGATATTGATACTCCTAAATCGAGATATCGCTGCGTGAACCAGGCAATCTCCCCATAAAAGAATCATTGTCTAAGTGACAGCAATTGGGCATCTGCGTTCCCAATTGGGAACATGATCAAAATGAGGAAAGCTTTGGTTGAGACAAGAAACTCACTTCATTGCCATGTCATCATCAGAACTATTCCCAAATGGGGTGTCCTTTATTTCCGATCGAATCCTCTTATCCCAGTGAGGATTCCCAGGTTGAGGACCATAACTTGCAAACAACAGAGTCATCTCAATAGGAAGCAGTTGCTGTACGTCACACAAGTGGGCGGCCATTTTGATTTGATCTCGCAAATCCTTTCAATCAAACTGCAGCTGAAGAACCTCCCACTGCATCCATTCATCTCATTTCATTTATATACATTTATTTCCATTCCAAAAGAGAATCATCATAACAACAAACAAATAACACTATAAGGGAATGGAAATTGGAAATGTTGACATAGCTATTAGCCAGAGCTTGTTGCAGGTAAGCCCGAAAAAAGAAAAAAAACATTGACTAAAACAGGTACATACATTGTTTAGAAGCTACGATGTTTTACTAAAATCCCTTTCACACGAGAGCAATTTAGCAAGGGTCCTTTGCTTAACCGAAACGTGGTTGTAAAATTTACAAAATGTACCTCGTGTGAAGGAACAACAATTGTTGCACTGTCCAGGGTCGATTGTAAAACCTTGTCAATTTTTTTCTTAATTTTGCAACCACGCTAAAATTAAGCAAGGGACCCCAGTTAAATTGCTGACGTGTGATAAGCACTTAGGACATAATAAACTCCATGTGAACTATAGTGCAACAAGTACATTTTAAACCTGAGACATGGCGAGAATGTCAGGCAAGAGTCAAACCCAGCGCGACAACATTGCCATACCGATTGATGAGTCTAATCAGGTTGCGGGTCTGGTTGCCAAAAGGCCAGCAAATGTACGATTTGTTATTGTAAAAAACAAACAGCGTGGAGTGGGGTGTTAACTACAACAAACTTCCTAAAGATTTGCTCGAGCTTAGCATGTAATCCTTCAACCTAAAAGCAAATGGCAGAGCTGGCTATTTTTAAAATGCTGTCAAGCAGAACAACTTTCCAAACAATCTCAAAACGTAAGGAAGTTTAAGGTAGTTGGCTTACAAATTAACTAAAAACAAAACTGAACTATGTATTTGTTTTTTAGAATTTGTAATTAAATTTCAGGCTATATTAAGCTCTTCACTTGTATATTCCTATATATTTCAGCTTGTTTATACCAAAATGTTCCATTGACAAATGAAAGCTTAAAATAAAATAATAACATATTAAGAAAACTAAAGTTTTTGGCCTTTTCGCAGAATTTGTTTTCCTTTCCGTCGCTATCCACAATTCATTATATAAACTGTACTTAGGATATGTCATTTTTAATACAACAGTTGACCGGAGAATTATGAAGAAGAAACAACAAGAGTGGGTGAATTTGATACCTTTAGAAGGAGTTTAAAATGCATCACTAATTATTTCATATTCCTCAGTGACTCCTCAAACATTCCTTAATCTCAATTTCATCCGAGAAACCAGAGACCAAAGAAAGAAATAAATCCCCGTGAACGAGCCCCTGATCACCAGGGAATCTTATAAGAGGATCTGTGCTTCAAGTCTAGAAAGAGCGGGAAAAGAAAATCAATAAAGCAAAAAAAAAAGTAGCGTGAGAAGTACTTCGAATTTGAGTGGTCAGCTAAACCAAATGTGACTGTGGTTGACTTGAGGGGTTTTAGATTGCGAGGATGTGTCGATGATAGTGAGAGTCAGTCACGATTGATCAAGTGGACTGGCCGTAATAATGAGGTCAAGTGAGACAGACTGGACTCTGTCTGGCTGGAATTGATAGCATTTGACAGGTCTGATTAACGATAGTATGTGTGCGGCCAGAATGAACAAACTGACGTGAGGATTGCTTGAGAGCACCTTTCGTGCTTTAAGATTAACACTGTGCAATCCCTTTTAAGCGTCATTAAAATATTTACGTTGAAAGGATTGTATGTAAACGGTTGATAATTTGGACCCACTGTTTGTTTTACTCCTGTGTAGTTGTGCATCATAAAGCTTACCTTTGAGAATTTCAAATGATGGTGGAGTTGTTTAGATATTGCCAAAAATCTGGAGCAGCTATGTATGTCCATGCAGTAACTTGCTTTAACGCGCTTTTATTCAAATTTTGGGGGAATAAACCGTAACCGCAGTCTTCGAGGTGAAATATTCCTTAAAGGCAGTGGACACTGTTGATAATTACTCAAAATAATTATTAGCACAAAACCTTACTTTGTAACGAGTAATGGGGAGAGGTTGGTGGTATAAAATATTGTGAGAAACGGCTCCCTCTAAAGTGACATAGTTTTCGAGAAAGAAGTAATTTTCCACGAATTTGGTTTCAAAACCTCAGGTTTAGAACTTAAGGTCTCGAAATCAAGCATCTATAAACGCACACAACTTCGTGTGACAAGGTGTTTTCTTCTTTCATTATTATTTCGCAACTTCGACGACCGATTGAGCTCAAATTTTCACAGATTTGTTATTTCAAGCATGTGTTGAGATACACCAACTGTGTAGGCTAGTCTTTGACATTTACCAATAGTGTCCACTGCCTTTAAATTGCATTATATACTATCCTAAGCTGCTGTTTTTCTCACCACGTACGTTTTTATTGCCATTAATTTTTAAAGTCATTACCGGACGTACCCAGACACTTTAACCTATCACCCCCCAGGGTAGATTAATTTTACAATGCTCAGAAGAAGATGAAGATTGTGGCATCTCAAAGCATAGAGTAAGGACGGCTCAAAGCAACACAACCATTGCAAAGAGATTTCAACAGCATTGCAGGGGCGGTATTTTCCGCAGGAGTTGTAAACACAAGCGGTGACGAGCTCAGATATATAGTTTTTCAGAGTTGTTTTGATATTGGAAGATGGCGCCAAAACATTTCGCAGCACCATTTACGGATTCTAAAAAATACGGCAAACTGTCGAAGCCAGATTATAAGTATAGTCTCCATAGAGAAAGAAGGATACTGAAAAAGTGTTCCAAACACCGTTTTCTGGTTTTAAAGTTCTCTCTTTGGGACAAGGGGGGGGGGGGCTCAGTGGGAAATGCTATGAAAGCCATGTGAGACTGTCCTCCGGGCTGGTGAGCCACGTCTTCAGTGCGAAGACACGGTTAGCTCATCCTCAAGACTTTTGTAAGAAGCCCATCAACCAAGCCCTAATCACTGTCTCAAATCTCTCATACATATCTACCTACTTACAATGCGGATGTAGCACTCTGCAAGGTGTAGAAACCAATATAAGAGGCAAGGATATTTAGCTTTACACCAAGGTAATATGAGAGTGTTAAACTGTACTTCGATTATATGAATAAATTGGCCGGAGTGATGGGGTATTCTAGTTATTTACAACTCAACCATGAGGTGGGTGGGGTGCGTTTGGAGGTGGGTGGGGTGCGTGTGGAGGTGGGGTGCGTGTGGAGGTGGGTGGGGTGCTCTCAATGTTCGGTACTTTCTGGATAAAAAGACCAAAACAAAAAAGGAAAAAATAAAAGGACTCCACATAGGGGAATTCTAAAGACCGGGGTGCTCCACAATGAAGTTTGTGTACAAAGTCTTTGGGAAAATCTTATGTACAGGGACAATGGAAAGAACAAAAAGATTTCTCCACAGGGATGCACATTAATTTGAGAGTGTGTTGTTAGGGCGTCTAACCAGTTTCAACCGAGGACCTTATCATCAGGGATACGTATGTTTTTACAGGAGAGCGTTCTCGCTTTGCATTGCAACATGACCTTCGCTAAAGAAACTATGTCTGAACAATTGAAGAGCAAAGAGGCGTGGGTCATGTACGCGCATAGAGTGGATCCGTGAACCCAAAAATGTCCGGCACACAATTATTTTTTTAATGAGATATCGGCTTACATCACAAGGCCGGACGGCCACTCAAAGTGAGGGCTGCACTGATTTGGGCTGTCCAAGAAAATCAGCTGTCAGTGTCGGGAACACATTGGCACCTACTGCTTGGGCTGAATCACGGTTACCCCCTTCGCATTCCATAAGGATGTAGGAATGGGTATTTTCAACTGAGCCTGGCTGTGGAGCAGAGTGACCTTTCCAACTTTCCAAAGTATCTGTGGTTAAAGGCCTTGCTCGAGGACAAACTTGTAATGACCGGGATTCGAACCTACAATCTGCTGCTGACAACACTAGAGCTTGATTGACAATGTTGGGACTTGAAACACTGTGTGGACTTACACGTCCGCACACCAAGCTCTGTGTTGCAGTCACTCTGTGGACATTCCTTTGTTCTACACACTTATGAGGAATCCTAATCCTCAACACTATACAACCAACTGTGTGGACCTTTGTAAGTTCACGTGTTCCAAGTCCCTACATTATGTGGCCCTCTTTTGCTCTTAGGTACTCACTTCGTTATAGCGTGAACATGCTGTGTTTATAGTGTTGGAAATTCACAGAACAAGGAGTGTCCACAAAGTGTATACAACACAGAGCTATGTGGGAGGAGGGTGTGATTTCTAGGGGTGCCCTGTTTATACACTTTGTAACAATAACAATAGTGGCTTCTTACAGCGCTCAGGTTTGTCATGTAGTGACGCTCATGGCACTTCAACATTATTATCCCTGGTCACTGGGCCTTAAATAATTCCTTACAGCCATTGGACCCTTTCGGTACAGAAAAAAAAAGTTCACAGATTTACAAATAATTTACAGGGTTTACAGAAGGTAATGGTGAAAGACTTCTCTTGAAATATTAGTCCATTAAATGCTTTACTTTTTGAGAAAACGGTAAAACAATATAAATTCTCGTTAGCGAGAATTACGGATTTGTTATAAACACATGTCATGACACGGCGAAACGCGCGAAAACAGGAGTGGGTTTTCCCATTATTTTCTCCCGACTCCGATGTCCGATTGAGCCTAAATTTCCACAGGATTGTTATTTTATATATAAGTTGTGATACAAGAAGTGTGGGACTTGGACAATACTGTTTACCGAAAGTGTATAATGGCTTTAAACCATCTCAGCTCCCTGGGGAGAATACAGTCGGTGCTGCGAGTTATCGCACTCCGCGCTAATCATTCACATAAAACATCTCTGATGCACTCACAGGTACTTATTTACACCTTGGTGGAGAGAAGCTATGGTTTAAATGTCTTGCTCAAGGACAAAAGTCTCACGACCGGGATTCGAACCCACACTCTGCTGAACTGAAACACCAGAGCTTGGGTGTAATTGGATATACTAACCAACCAGGAAGGCCTAGACATTATAATTACTTCCCTTTTGTCAAAGAAAAAAACTTCACATGGTTTACATCTGTCTGCTGAGGTAACCTCACAGTCGGCTCGTTAAATAATAAATAACAAACGATCCTTCAAAACTTAATTAAAAACGTCCGAACATCTTCACGCACTCAAGTACCAATCTTTAAAAAAAAACTAAAAACGGAAGATTATTAACTTTTGCAATGTTTTCCCCTATTTTCAGTAGAAGTGTGTTTCGAGTTCCCTAAACTTAAAGTGTTAATTAAATACTTAAAGGTAAAGTCATCGTTAGTTTTTTATTTCAAACGTATTGCTGATTTACAGGCAGCAATATCAAGAAAGATACAATAAATGTCATCTGTGAAATATTCAGCTGAATACAGTGTCTACGTGTTGAGAAATGCTGTCACAGTATTTCATCTCCACATTTTGTTCGACCCAAATTGAGTTTAACTACGTACATGTATCGTGCATTTTTGCTTAATTCCCGACCCTTTTAATGCCCACCCCTTAGCATTAAGTTGACTTTTTTTTTCTTTTTTTAATCTAAAGGATTCATGTTTCGTTGTTTTCTTTCTTGATGTCATTTTGTTGTGCGCAGATGTCTAATTTGTAAACATTAAAATTTTACGCATTTGATACTTTTCAAAACCTTTCAGTTATTAGCGGTTAACCATTCAAAATGGTGACGTTGAAAGAATTACAACAAAACAATTAGAAATAAAAAACAACCCAAAACATGGCAAGATACAAACTGAATGTAGACGCGATATGTCTGTCAATGTTTGTCCAATTTGTGAGAATTGTTGTAATGACAGATATACACTCTCATTTACAGACTAAACGATTGAAATGAAAGGCTACATCTTGTACACGTCTATAAGTAGAATCGTTAAGGCAGCTTACTCTGTCCCATTTGTCGATTGGATATCTGTTTGTTTGGCGTCGGGGTGTCTGTTTGTTTCTTCATTTGTTTGATTTATTTGTATCATACTTACTATCAACCGACAGAAACATTTTAAGAACGTGATCAGCTCGAACATAAAGACTCGTTCGTGTATATTTTTCTGCAGTGTTAAGTTGGGACACTTTAAAAAAATAAAAAGTTTATTTAAGCAGGAAATATTGCTAAAACACTTTCTGCTCAGCCAAAAAAAGAGCAGGATGCCAGTCACAAACATTTTAAGAACGTGATCAGTTCGAACAGAAAGACTTGTTCGTATGTGTTTTTTCTGCAGTGTTAAGTTTGGACACTTCAAAAAAAGAGGTTATTTAAGCAGGAAATATTGCTAAAACATTTTCTGCTCAACAAACAAAAACAGGATGCCAGTCACATAATTATGGTAAAGTTGGCATAATAATTGTTTAGCTGGTAACTTTATTCTGGTGAGCATCATTTTGTGTGTTGAGCTATTTATGTGCTTAAGCAGCTGTGCAATTGGACCAAAAGTGTATACGTATGTCATATGTTCTTCATGTTCTTGATGTAAATGCGGTAGTTTCCTTTTGCCAGGATTATTGAAGGTTTACTTAGTATTATATGGGATGATATTAATTTCCACTGGGACCGGATTACATTTGCCGTACAGTATAGTACATTGCTACTCGCTCTTTTCCGATTTCCCAAGATGTAAGCTTACAAAACGCGACCAGATAGAACTTATTTGCAAAGGACAAAAATGTTACATGGTACTAACACATTTGGAAGTTATTTGTTTACAATTATAGACTGAATCAAACGCAGCATTGTTCATTTTATCCAATCCAACAACATCCAAATATAACTTTGAACCAATTTCCTATAGGAGTTATCTATGACGAAATTAAAGGTGCCATACAAGATTGGTGGAGCTGACCAATATTCACAGACAGTGTTAAAGCCATTGGACACTTTCGGAACAGAAAACAAAACAAAAATCACAGATTTACAAATAACTACTGAAGGTAAATGGTGAAGGCTTCTCTTGAAATAATATTTCATGTAATGCTTTACTTTTTGAGAAAACATTTATTCGAGAATTACGGATTTATTTTAAACACATGCCATGACACGGCGAAACGTGCAGAAACAAGGGTGGGTTTTCCCGTTATTTTCTCCCGACTCCGATGACCGATTTAGCCTACATTTTCACAGGTTTGTTATTTTATATAAAATAAGTTGTAATACATGAAGTGTGGGCTCTTGAACAATACTGTTTACCGAAAGTGTCCAATGGCTTTAATGTATTGTGAGATCAACCAAACTTGAAATTACAAACCTGTAAAAACTTTGGCTTTATCCCGAAAATAGTGAACCCCGGCCTTGCACAATATTAAGCATGTTTGTTTTTTATTTTAAAAAAATTATTTGTAAGGTTTTTAGAATACAGTTATCTCGAATATGGTTCTATAGGTTTATGTATTAACTTCAAAATCAGTAACCTTTATGCCTAATCAAATCAAACAATGGTTTTTTGTTCTTACATATCCTGTATAGTATCTTTAAGACCAGGGCCCAATTTCATAGAGCTGCTAGGCACAAAACTTTGCTTAGCATGAAATTTCTTCCTTGATAAAAACAAGATTACCAACCAAATTTCCATTTGTTATGATTTCCATTTGTTGCATATTGCTTGGTAATGGTATTCAGCTGTTGTTTGCTTATCCTGAAATCATGTGGAATTGGTTGGTAAACCTGTTTTTATCGAGGCAGAAATTTCATGCTATAAAGCAAATTTGTGTGCTTAGCAGTTCTATGAATCAAAGTTGACATCCGAAATTTGTCGCGTGATTTGATAGCTTTTTGATACACATTAAAGGAACACGGTGCCTTGGATCGGTCGAGTTGGTCTTTGAAAAGCGTTTGAAACCGTTTTTTATAAAATGCATATGGGTAGAAAGTTGTTGTAAAAGAAGAATACAATGATCCACACAAACATGCCTCGAATTTGCACAGTTTTCCTTTTACCTCGTCGACTAACACGTCGGCCATTTATGGGAGTCATGTTTGACTCCCATAAATGGCCGACCGTGTTAGTTCGCACAGTAAAAGGAAAACCACGCAATTTCGAAGCAAACTTGTGTGGATCATTGTGTTCTACTTTTAAAACATCTTTCCAACCATATGCATTTCATAAAAAAACGGTTTTAAACGCTTGTTATAGACCAACTCGTCCTATCCAAGGCAACGTGTTCCTTTAAAAGGTTTCTAATATTTAGGATTTCTTCGTGCCTATAATTATTAGAACTTCTCATGTCGTCTCATGTTCATATGTTATCATCTGACCCAACGGTGTCGGTTTTCAGATTAATTGGCTTATCAAACAGTCACACTGTATATGGAAAAAGCATCTGACAATATAGTTTGCATAAATTGTTTGAGAAACATCACAGAGAAGTTGGTGCGTAAGTATGACTATGCACTGAATACTTAAAGGCAGTGGACACTATTGGTAATTACTCAAAATATTGTTTTGCATAAAAACTTACTTGGTAACGAGTAATGGAGAGAGGTTGGTAGTATAACACGTTGTGAGAAACGGCTCCCTCTGAAGTGACTTATTTTTACAGAAAGAAGTAAATTTCCACGAATTTGATTTCGAGACCTCAGATTTAGAACACACACAACTTCTAGTGACAAGGGTGTTTTTTCTCTCATTATTATCTTGCAACTTCGATGACCGATTGAGCTGAAATTTTCACAGGTTTGTTATTTTATGCATATGTTGAGATACACCAAATGAGAAGACTGGTCTTTGACATTTTCCAATAGTGTCCACTGTCTTTAACCAGTTTAAAATAAACAAATAATTGGACTCACCTGTCAATTGCAATTACTAGCAGAGTGTTGACTGATACATACAAGGACACATTTTTTACCGTCCCGACCAGTGGGCACATGACACCGCCGAAAACCCACCGCTGAGTCAGGTAGTAGTACAGCGTGAACGGCGCACTCAGCAATGCCGTCAAGGCGTCTGATACGGCCAGGTTCGCGATCATAAGATTGGTGACGGTCCGTAGTCGTTTATGGAATAAGATGATAAACACTAGAAGACTGTCCCCAATCCCAGATATGACGATAGTCAGAGTGAATGTTACGGCCAAGAAGACCTTCAACACTGGGTGCATCTGTTGGGAGCCCGCCCCGAAACACTCTCCGTCCCCCATGGAGCCCCATGGGGACGACGAGTAACTCATTGACTCGTTGTTGTAAGACGACACATTGTAGTCTGCTGTATCCACGGCCATGTTGGCAGGCAGAATAGTCACAGACGAGCTCCTCTCCAAAGTTAAGGCGAAAAGAAAACTTAAGTGTAACACAGTCATGTTTCACACTAATGTTGTATTGCCATTTACCTCCTAAACTTGAGCTGCAGACGAGCGAAGTAGGTGACAAACGTGTAGGCCATCATGACCGCTAAAAAGATCGTGAAAACAAAACAAGAAGTTAGTTCATGATTGCGGCATCTACCACATAATATGTTGTTTACATCAATGCTAAAGCCGCGAATGTACCACAAGTTTCCGAGCAGAAAGACTTTATGGAGAGATCTGTTCAATCCAGGAAATAACACGAAGGACTCTAAAAGAAGACGCCGTCCAGATTTCTTAAATATGCAGTGACTTTGTTTGAGTGTTGAGTGCACGTGCTCCAGGATAATCCAGCCACACGTCTGTCGCGTGCCACTAGAAACTGTTTTTAATAATGAAACAAGTCACTGAAGATCCCCCGACCAAAGAGACATTATCGAACGCATGATCGCTCGCGTGGTCCCCAAACCGCCTCCATTATCACAAGCCGATGTGATTCTGCCCAATCAGATCGCGAGTGTAGCGCCCTCTATGGTCCCCGTGCCCCTTTGGAGGTCAAATGTCAGCTGTTTCGTCTTCGTCGCTGCACGCAGCCTGCGAAGAAAAGTCCTAACACAGTATGACAAGGAATCATGGCAACACTTGCATAATTACTAATAACTACCTGACAGCTGTCAACGATTTGTGATCGGAAGACATTTCAACATCGAATGAAAAACAATTAAGGGGTTGTTTAAGTTAGATATTTCTCTCTGTCACCTTTCGGCCTTGTCAATGGAAAACTGATGTTTAAGCCTCTACATAGGTTCGTGCTGGTGAATGTGTGGGAGTTGTTTGTTTAGTGTTTGCATATTATTATGTTATGTTCGGCCATTCGCGAGGTGCGACCATGTGCGACCTAGCATTCCACAAGAGGAGCAGAAGTTATGATGTTTTTGATGTCTCACATTTTACTCCAAAACTTTGTCAAACTGTCACTTATTTCAGCAAGTTCATTGACCTTTTAATACGCGGCCAAGGAAAGGAGTTTTTAAAGGCAGTGGACACTATTGGTAATTACTCAAAATAATAATTGCCATAAAACCTTTCTTGGTGACGAGTAATGGGGAGAGGTTGATGGTATAAAACATTGTGAGAAGCGGCTCCCTCTGAAGTGCCATAGTTTTCGAGAAAGAAGTAATTTTCCACGAATTTGATTTCGAGACCTTGAGGTCTTGAGCACTTGAGGTCTCGAAATCAACCATCTAAACGCACACAAGTTCCTGTGACAAGGGCTATTTTTCTTTAACTATTATCTCGCAACTTCGATGACCGATTGAGCTCAAATTTTCACAGGGTTGTTATTTTATGCATTTGTTGAGATACACCAACTGTGAAGGCTAGTCTTTGACAATTACAAATAGTGTCCACTGCCTTTAATTTTGGAATTTAAAAAACAACTTGAAAAGTTCAACCATTAATTTTTCATACCGCAGCGAAACAAACAAAGCTATATGGAATACAATTCTCCAGTCTCATTTGCCTTTGGCAAACGCCGACCTCATTTTTGTTACAATGACCATTCAAGAAGACAAAAAGGAGGACTCTGACAGCTTCTTTGCAATATGATGCAAGTTTTGAGTTCTTATAATCTAGTTGTATTCTTCATAGAAGAGCCCGGGGACTGTATCCACCTGGCCAGCCTGTCCATTGCAACAAACAGAGCCCCGCCGTGGTCCGGCGGTAGACCTCTTGTCAACGAGACGGGACGGGACAGCGGAGTGACCGCATTGCATTATTAGGCTGTTACTTTGCCGAGGGGGACATTATTTGCCGCTCGTAAATTTAACACCGACTATACATAATGATAGTTTACAGTGACCTGATAAAACAGTACGTCAACATTGTGATCTATGAACCATAGTGTGATTTTTGTTTTTACTGTCCCCATGTCCGTCTCTGGGTTTAAATTGTCTTGTATAAACTGTTTCATGGCAAATAAATAATATAATATTTAGGTACTGTGGTTTGTGTACTTGAAATGTGTTGTCACAAAGATACCAAATATGAATCCAAATTTACAACACAGGAAGATACAATAATACTAATTTCTGCCAACGCAACTACGAATTTAAAACCGTGTCAATTTTAACACCTGTTTTTTCAGTTTTTATTTAAAATAGCGTAATGTAGTTTTATTTGTTTTGCTTAATCAGTGATTAACACATTGGTTTCCAACCCTGCTTAACAACATTTCGGATGCGCTGTAAAAAGATAAACTCAGAAGAAGAGTGGAGATTGAAAAGTAATTTTTGTATGGTGATTAAAAGCATGGAGATTTATTATCTCCAGAAAACCGACTAAAAAACGACTAAGGCACCTACACACAGAGAAAATACTGTGCAAAGTGAAAATGAATACATGGAAACCAGTTGGAATATAATTAAACCAACTCTTTGTAAACAAGTGTGACGTCAGTTCCAACTTGAAGTTGTCAGGTGACGTTATTTTGCAAAATGTTACAGAGAGCTTATGGGCAGGAGCAGTTTGGGCAAAAGCATGGTCTATAGTACTAGACTTGACTACTAGTCGTTTCATTTCAGTCGCGCTATAGTGAAATGCCTCTCTCAACTTTTTTGGTGAGACTGCTGCTGCGCGCGAGACTACACTGCTCTCAACAACACTATGGATTTCTTGTGTGGAGCAGCAGTCCTCGTGAGATTGTTGCGAAAGGGCCGTTTTGCTTTCACCATGACAGAAATGTACCGACTTGTCCACAAGTATATCTCTGTATCGGATCGTTTTTGATCTTGGTCCTATCAATACGTGAGAGCCTGCATACCTCAAAGCACGACTGCTCTGCATGGTTAAGATGAGTTAACAAATACACGATGCGTGATAAAAAAAAATGATAACATTAATTACACTAGGTACAACATTTGAAAATGACTTAGGCCTACCAAGAAGCTTTCTTGAGAAAACCTGTTTAATTCATTACTTGGTAGAATACGTCTGGAATGTTTGTGATCCATCACCAGTCCATTTTCCAAATGAAATAACCAGGATTAATTTGAACTGTCAGATGAATGCATATTTTAAATGTTTAAATCTTTCTGAAGAAGTTCGGAGAACTATATGGCGTAAGAGGGACTCGAACAGGAAAGTGTTTTGTCCCCCGGGGTCCGACTAGTAAGAATACACTCGCATTTATGCACCAAAAGCAAAGTGTGAAATTCAAACAACATCCAACTCCAATGGTTGCATCTAGATATTAAGTTTTCTAAATTGTGGTACAAATTGTGTGTTTTTTAACTGCAACTTGCCTTTCATTTCCCTTACCAGACATCGATATCGCGTACATTCAAACTTCTATTTGCATTTCTTCCAAGCAACAGTCGAATAATATTGTTTCCTTTTCAGCCACTGTGCGGAAGTACTTTTCACTGAAAAGGCAGGCACTCAAAAGCAATGTGTTAACCATTTCTAAAGAACTGATCTGGGGTACGAACATATCACTAAAAACCACGCAAACTAAAGAAAGTATTGGCACATGCCGTTTTGCAGCAGTCAAAACGAAGCGGAAACGCCAAAGAATAGCGCGGGAAAAGCACAAAGCAGACGTTAATATTATTTACCCGTATGAATGCCTAACAGTGGAAAAATTTTGAGCCGTGTTGAGCCAAGAAAGATGCAGGACTGTTTGTTATTTTCAAGTCATTATGAAATGTATTTTTTGTACAGAGAGTGAAGAACATTTTCTCGCACGTTGAGTGGGAAAGTTTTTACAAGATCAATCGGGAAAGAGTCTTAAAGGTGGGATCATAGATTTGTTGGGGTGAACGTAATGCTGAGTTATTGGCAAAATCATCACAAAACATAAAATTAAGTCACATGTGAAAGTTTCAGTTGAATAAAGTGTATTATTATTAATATTGAGAAAACAGTGGAAAACTGCCCAGTATAATCAAGAATTCATCAATTTAACTAGGCCTCAGCGGGTACCAGCCACATCTCTGGCCGCAGAACTCACAAACGGACACAAGAGAAGTTTGAATCTCCAAAAGTTGGCTCAAAGCTATCTTTCGAGACTCAAAATTGTGGACATATTTGCTTTTGTTGATTTGTACTCACTGAGGACATTTCAGTTATAAGTTCACAGTATGCCTTATATGTTACCACATTTAAACAAAAGGAGGCATTCGGGGAAAGGTATACCATTTTTGTTCGAGGTCATTACCAAAGTGTGACAAAAAAAATTAAATACAGTTTGAAAATAACAGTATTGAAATGCAGTTGAATGAAAAGTCATAAAGATAACCGAGCATTATGTATGATCTTCACGTCATACAGTACCATGGCATGTCATTTAATATGTGATCTGACCGGACAAAAATAATGTGTCCCTTGAAGGTGCGATAACTACATGATCGAGAATGATCAAGGTTATCTTAAAGGCAGTGGACACTATTGGTAATTACTCAAAATAATTATCGTCATAAAACCTCACTTGGTAACGAGTAATGGGGAGAGGTTGATAGTATAAAACATTGTGAGAAACGGCTCCCTCTGAAGTGACGTAGTTTTCGAGAAAGAAGTAATTTTCCATGAATTTGATTTCGAGACCTCAAGCTTAGAATTTTAGGTCTCAAAATCAAGCATCAGAAAACACACAACTTCGTGTGACAAGGGTGTTATTTTCTGTCATGTATATCTCGCAACTTCGACGACCGATTGAGCTCAAATTTTCACAGGTTTGTTATTTTATGCATATGTTAAGATACACCAAGTGAGAAGGCTGGTCTTTGACATTTACCAATAGTGTCCACTGGCTTTAAACTGCCAAGTGGAAAATGGACTTTCAAACGAACAACACTCACGTATAAAGAAATGTATAGTCTCTAATATAACGATATTAGAAGGTTTTCACGTAGGATATCATATGATCACTATTGTCAAACATTTGCTTCTGGACTATCGAGATCAAAATGTTCAATAATTGTTTTATCAATTTCTCAAAAACTGTATCAAATCAAGCGAAATTATTTCCCGAAGGAAGTTTATCATCATGATCATCCTGCAATGTAATGTATGTGCAAATCTGTTAACACTAAAATTGCAAATTTCACCAATGTTGTTCAGAGCTTTATGTAGCCTACGTTGTTTATACATATCGTACTCGTTAATGAGACTGAATTCTGATTGCAAATCTGTTTATTTTTATTTGTGTAATATTACCATTGTTATTCATTTTGCTTTGTGTTACGAAGCATTGCGTCATCGTAAGTTACATCGAATGATTTATAAGTGTCATTAGGAAGATTTGTGTTCCCCTACCCTTAATTTTGTGACAATGCATGGCAACAAAACTACGATCACGATTAAAGGAACACGTTGCCTTGGATCGGTCGAGTTGGTCCTTGAAAAGCGTCCTGTAACAGTTTTTTGTAAAATCGGTATGGTTTGAAAGATGTTGTAAAAGTAAAATACATTAATCTACACAAGTATCCCTAGAAATTGCTAGGTTTTCTTTTTACCTCGTCCAGTAACACGATCGGCCATTTATGGGAATCCAATTTTTGACTCCCATAAATGGCCGACCGTGTTAGTTCGCGACGTATAATGAAAACCGTGCAATTTTGAGTGATACTTGTGTGGAATATTATATTCTACTTTGTAAACATCTTTCTAACCATATGCATCTCATAAGAAACGGTTTCAAACGCTTTTTATAGACCAACTCGACCGATCCAAGGCAACGTGTTCCTTTAATGAGTCGTGAACAATCAAATTCATGCTCCTCAAAACAGGACACCACAAAGCTTTTAAAAGCTGCACCAAAAGGGGTTACCAAGTTCATGTTCGGACAAATTGCGGTTCCCTCAAATGCAATCTTATAACCCGACTGGAAACTCTATAGCATTCCCGACTGTTATGTAAAACTGCACTATTTTTCAGTTTAATAGGTCACGTCCGTTCGCTTAATCCCTCACACTTCTGTATTCATCAAATTATTTTAAAGCATGAGGGAAAACTAAGTGTACAACGTACAAACAGCTGTTAGTATACATACATTGTGGTATGGTGACATGTGTAGGGAACATTTAGAGTTTCTTGAAGAGACCAGACGTCTGTGTCCAACCTGTTTTGAATCTATCATAAGACTACATTACTTCCCTTGACAGTAAACATTGGAATGTTGTACAGTATGGATGTCTTGGTCTAGTTCCCAATCACACTTCTCATCATAAGTTATTAAAGGGATCAGTTGGTATTATTCAAGCTTTGGTTTATAATTGTATACTTAAAGACAGTGGACACTATTGGTAATTGTCAAAGACCAGTCCTCTCACTCGGTGTATCTCAACATATGCATAAAATAACAAACCTGTGAAAATTTGAGCTCAATTGGTCGTCGAAGTTGCGAGATAATATATTGGAGGAAAAAAACACCCTTGTGTGCTTTCAGATGCTTGATTTCGAGATCTCAAATTCTAAATCTGAGGTCTCGAAATCAAATTCATGGAGAATGACTTCTTTCTCGAAAACTATACGTCACTTCAGAGGGAGCCGTCTTTCACAATGTTTTATACTATCAACCTCTCCCCGTTACTCGCTACCAAGTAAGGTTTTATGCTAATAAATATTTTAAGCAAATACAAATAATGTCCACTGCCTATAAGTAAGCGGAAGGGTAAATTAAAGGAACATTACGGATTGGTAAGAAAACAAATTGTGAGGATCACAGATTGACAAATTAGAGAAAACACCCCATGAAATATTTCTGTATGAATCATCATATTTGATGAAAAATAAATAAATTATTTCGTAGTTTATCGCTCAGTGAGCGTTTAATGTCATGCAAAATGTGTAAACGGTTTTTTCCACTATTTTCTCGTGACCTAGATGGCCGACCGATCTCAAACGTATCAATGTATTGGATGGTTTGGTAGCAAAATTATTAGGGGCACTGTTATGCCTTTATACAACCTTGGATAGAAATGATAATATCAATTACTGGGTATTGAAAGGACTCAAATAATCTTAGACAAAAGCTTGGCATGTAAAGAAGTCACTTGTAAAAACGACTTTTGGAAATGAAAATATTAATAAATATATAATTGAATTGTATAGCATTAATATTTGCCTTTTCGCTCCTCTTTGGATAAAGTCGGGGTGTTTCCACGCCCCTAAAAGGTAAGCAAACTATATTAAGGAAATTACTCAATTACTGGGTAATGAACGCTGATAATTCTCGACAAGCTAGGCATGTGAAGAAACCACTTATAGATGTTGGGTTGGGAAATGCAGTACAAACGAAGTCTGCTTTAATATTGTCTCAATGCTTTGTGTGGTAATTACTGCCCTGTTGCAAACTCACAGAGCATAATTCAAAGATGTCTCCAATCAGAATTCCTCCACTGTATTGAATTTTACGCCGTTTGTAATAAAGACACTTGCAACTTTGTCCAAAATCACCCAGAAGCATACAACGAGCAAAACAGCTATATCTGCATCAAATATCATTCCAAAGATAGCTTATAAATCTCAAGTTTCCCTGCGTCAAAACACAACCCGGTAACTCTTTGTTTGTAACCCGGTTCCGAGCGTCAAAAGAAGCAACAATATTCTCGGGTCAGATATGGAAATTAAAAACCAATTACTGTCATTTTGGCCTCCCACCACCTTTCCTTAGAGCGCTGTGATTCTCGTCAAGGTGATACGTCTTAGGGAAACAAGATCCTATCCACATCTGGGGAAATGTCTTGCATGAAAGGCTCGCCGCTCGACAGGCCATTTATCTTAGAAATTCACGAGGAGAGAAACTCATATTCCGCCCCTTAAAGTTCCTTACCTGCTTGGAGGGGGCTTGGAATCTGCTCCGGTCGTTACTTAGCGGCAAATGGTGAGCATTTCGCGCCGTTTCGTCGTTGACACATAAACACATGTCGGAGTGATAGCTTAATTTCAGACAGTTACGATCACCTGAGGTGGGCGGATTTCATTTCAATACACAGGGAAAACCGGGCTTGTCTGTTATATTGTACGAGCTGTTCAGCATTCACACGCAAAGTGTGTTTACAATTATTCATTATTAAGTGATCTTCGATATCTCGTAAAAAATGGGGTTTTACTTTTATGAGTTTCGCGTACAATAGGGACCAACTACTAAAATAGACTGAATTGTGTTTTGTACAGATTGTGTTACTTATTTGTGCAACTCATTTTACACTTTGTGACATTTGGTGTGGGTTGGCACCTCTATATGACATCAATAATCTATATGACGAGACGGCTAATACGAAGATACCGGCTTCAAAGTTTGTGTGAAACTTTTATAGTTTGACCATAGAGCTATATGTATAGCTCTATGAGTTTGACACACACTGGTGTGTACCAGGCGACTTTAACACTGTACACTAGGAAAGTCTCGCGTATATTCGAACACTGCCATGGCACCCGATAAAGTATGAGAGATTATTTCCTTCACGCGTTATGGGACCAAAGTGATCAAAAAAAATATTGTAATTCGCGCGAGATTTACCAGGGGTGGATTTCACAAAGAGTTAGGACTAGTCTTATCTCGAGTTAGGACCAGTTACTCGTCCTAACTTAGGACTATCCATGCAATTTGTATATCTCCTAGGACTAGCCTAAGTTAGGACTAGTCCTAACTCGTTGTGAAATCGACCACAGGTCTGTTGTGTGCGCCCTGTATTTTTCACCGCACGGTCGTCTAAAAACCAACATTGAAATTAAGGGAGCCATATTCAATACAGAGAGGTTGCCTTCAACTATCATCTTTTGAATCATTTTCCCACTCCACGCGGCCTTGCATAACACCCATGCAATCCCAATCAGTCGTTGCCACACTTCTACCCCCGGGCCATCCATCACTACGTGCCCCCAGCGTGTAGCTCCGTCGAGCCCCACGCGCCATCAACATACCTGGTAAGTTCAATCATAACGCGCTCTGATTGCCTCAGGGACCCCTGTATCTAAACATCATCCACCCCTCTAACGTGGAGATAGAGAAGAGCATTAACGGGCTGCACAAATAAACATGATACCTACATCATGAACGACCTTGTCATATTTGTTTCCATGTCATTTCTCTCGCACTTTTCAGTGTTCGGTTAATTTCGAGTTATCAGCGAGAAGAATGTACTACGGCGGGTATAAGTCAATATTAGTTTAAATGCGAGAGGGCCGCTGGCTCGGGTATCGCAACTTCCGTTGTTTCTCCTCTCGTTGAGTTTACTTTAAGCTCACCTATGACGTCTAAAGTATATATGTATAGATTACATAAATGTCTGTGGACAGAAAGAGCGGGAAATGTTTGTTCGCGGTTTGCTGGCAAAATCGATATGATATAGGGAGTCTTAATTAGTGATGATCTCCCTGTTTACTGAACTGGGCCCAGTTTCATAAAGCCTGTAAGCACAAAAACTCACTTAACATATAATATAATTGCTAAGCAAATCCGGTTATACCAACCCAAATTGAATTATATTTACATTAGTTTGGCTTGTTTGGTGCCCGACTCAATTTCTGCTTAGCAAAGAAATTTGTAGAACAGTGTTTTTTTGCTTTATAAAATCGGGCGCTGGGTCAAATTTCATAAAGCTGTTTTGACCTGAGAGCAAATTTTCATGCTTACTGTAGCAGAAAAATGTGCGTAAGCATGAACGTATAGTTCACCATGATTTCTCAAGTTAGCAGAAAATGTTTAGGCGCGCATTTGCACGTTTTACCATGGATTTGCATTGTTGTGTCAGCATGTACCCTTGCTTACGGTTAAAGAAAATAATTATTTGCATAAAACCTTTCTTTGGGACAAGTAATGGGGAGAGGTTGATGGTATAAAACATTGTGATACACTGCTCCCTCTGAAGTGCCATAGTTTTCGAGAAAGAAATAATATTCCACGAATTTGATTTCGAGACCTCAGATTTAGAACTTGAGGTCTCGAAATCAACCATCTAAACGCACACAACTTCGTGTGACAATGGTGTTGCGATGACTTTGAGCTTAAATTTTCACAGGTTTGTTATGTAATGCATGTTGAGATACACCTACTGTAAAGGCTATATAGTCTTTGACAATTACCAAAAGTGTCCATTGCCTTTAACAGCTTTATGAACAATAAAAGACACAAAACGGCTGCTTAAAGTTTTATGAAATTGGACCCTGTTAACTGGATTGAACGCAATATTTTCTGTTTATCAGAGAGGCTAGATGGCGGGCACGACTCGGTCAAGACACTTCGGTTTCAAGATGTAATTATTCGGGGTTTTATAGAAGACTAGGTGCTTTAAATTCAACTTGTCTATTGGGGGCGACTTTGCCTGGGGCGACACTGTCGGGGGCGAGATTGTTACTACACACTACACAGGGCTAGCTTGGGGGCGGCACTGGTGGGGGCGAGATGACCTGCTTTCTTATTTCAATATGGAATTTATAATAGAGGTAAACAAGATAAGTGATAAATATCATCCTAATAAAAAAGTTGCTTCTGGAACTGTGCACTTTCAAAGAAAATTGTATCAGAACACTTAAAGAATTTGGGTACTTTTTGTATGTAACACAAAACACAATGTCCACAGATTTACATTAAACTTACACCTTTTGAAGATATGATAGTAGAAAGCTTACCTGAAAATGTTATTTGCTGAGGTGCTGTAGTTTTTGAGAAATGAGGTAAACAATGTAATGAAAATACGTACCAGAAGTTGGTCAAAATGACGGACAATCCGACTCTCAAACCACTTCTCGGGTCACCCTGAATTGGGCTAAATTTTGACCCAAATTTCACCAGTGTATTATATAATGACTTCAACACTTGATAACAAATCTGATTGACTGGCCCTTCGCTCTAGTCTCTCCCATTCAAGCGTTACTAGTCATCCAGCGGATGCAATATCACCAGATTAAATCCAGGCTCAATGAATACTAATACGGGCGAATTGTTCTTGCTGTTTAAAGGTACTTGACACTATTGGTCATTTCTCAAAATAGCACAAAAACATACTTGGTAACAAGCAAAGGAAAGCTGTTGATAGTATAAAACATTGTGAGAAACGGCTTCCTCTGAAGTAACGTCGTTTTTTGAGAAAGAAGTAGTTTCTCGGTAAAACATCTACTCGCGCGTGAGGTCTCGAAATCAAACACGAAATCACACAACTTCGTGTTACAAGGGTGTTTTTCTTCCATTATTATCTGAGTTCAATTTTCAAAGGTTTGTTATGTTATGCATATGTTGTAAAACACCAAGAGAGATGACTGTTCTTTGCGGGTACCAAAGGTGACCAGTGTCTTTAAATGCACTGATTGTAACGACTCATCCTTAATGATTTATACATTAATCTTCATGTCAGAGTAAATGAGCAAGTCTGGGAGATGGGTATGGGATTTTAATGGAGGAGGTGGGAGAAACGTCGGTGTATCCCTGTACTGTGTGGAGAGGAACATCAAAGGAGAGCTGCAGTGGAAAGTATTGGTTTGCTCCGTATATACATTACTATGTATTTTCGTTTCATTTTCATTAATTACTTTCTGGAACTGTTCTTGAATGTCTTTGACTTAAAAAAAACTGTACTTGTTTAATACTAATTAGTCAATTTTGGTTGAATTTAATTTAATTGAATATAAAACCATGGAGGAAAGAACCGCTCCTCCATGATCAAACCAAACAGATGACGCTCGATCGGAATTTCTTCAGGTCTTTCTGAAGAAAAAAAACACTTTCAAAAACACACTTTACAAAAGTCACTTCACATCTGGAAAATCTATCATGTTAACATCGAAATGATAACTGGCACGTTCGCAGTTTCAGATGGAGTGTCACTGATCAACCAAATGCTGTGCAAATAAAAGATAAAATTCAATTCTTATCCATTCAAACTCACCATTAGCCAGAAGATATCTGACGAAACCTGCTCCTTTTTACACAAACAAGTCTGTTAAAGTCATTTATTTAGCTCACATGCGCACTTTTACAACCCTAACGAAATTGATGATAAACCACGATCAGAGTGAATCAATCTTGCGACTGAAGTAGAACATTAATATTCACGATACATCAACTCGATATCAACGCCCACAAATGGGACCATTGCGAGTTCGATGTTCCCATAATTAAATAAACCCCATACGAGTGTACACAACCGTCACTAAAGAGTTCAAAAGTTTGAATAGACGACCACGTGCAATGAGGTCGTGTCCCGAACGAATCAGTGACGGTCACTGACGATCAAAGCGGGTCGATGACACAGTTCTAAGGGAGTTAATTTGATCATAAATCTACGGTCTAGTTTTTATACAAGATGATGTTGGTACAGATGCCAGATTATTAGCCTATTTTGACGCGAGTCAGTCTGAATGTGAGGTAGTCAGTGCTGTCTCTTGAGCATTGGGGAAACGGTCTTTTCAGGTTAAAGATATATGCCGCCATAAAGAAAACAATCCCGGTCGAAGCACTGTCAGTCGTGTCATTAATATCCAAATTCGAAACCCCAGATGAAAGTATACAATTGCGAAGACAATTTAGTTTAATATACATTGGCCTATTTGTTTTAAAGGCAGTGGACACTGTTGGTAATTACTCAAAATAGCTATAGCATAAAACCTTATCTTGGTAACGAGTAATGGGGAGAGGTTGATGATATTAAACATTGTGAGAAATGGCTCCCTCTGAAGTGACGTAATTTTCGAGATAAAAAAAGTAATTTTCCACGAATTTGATTTCGATTCCTCAAGTTTAGAATTTAAGGTCACGAAATCAAGCATCTAAAAGCACACAACTTCGTGTGACAATGGGCTTTTTTGTGTTTTTTCACAGTTATCTCGCAACTCCGACGACCAACGAGCTCAAATTTTCACAGGTTTGTTATTTTATGCATAATGTTGAGATACACCAAGTGAGAAGACTGGTCTTTGACAATTACCAATAGTGTGTTTAATACACATGAAAAAAGGAACACCACGCAATCGGTCAGGGACTGGAAACCCAATTCACAAACAAGTGCCTGGGGGATTCGAAACTGGGTCAACGGAGGTGAAAGGCAGGGAAAGAAACCGCTGAGCCAACTTCACAAATCTAATCCCCATACATCCTCTCCCGACAAAAAAAAGAACTTACGAATTATAAGGCAATTAAACAAAAAATATCACACGCAGTGGTGTAAGTCTACAACAACATAAAAGTAGGGGAAAATATGTAACTTTGTTATATATATATTTGCTTATAATCAAAACCACACAGTTCTCAAAAAAACTTGATTAAAAAAGATTTAGTATTAACATGTAGCAAGATCAATCAAACAATTGAAGAGGGTTGGTTTATTAGGGGAAATGGGTTGTGTAATGACTTACGCGGGATAGTTTGAACTGAACAAAACAGCAAAAGAAGCATTTTAAACATGAAAGTAAAGTTGTGTGTTGGCAATAAGATAAGTCAGTCGCAAACAAGGAATATGGTATTAGGGAAAAACACAATTTATTGGGCATTATCATGCGTACGATTTCATGTTTCGATCGAGTATAGAAAATAGAATCACAAAGTTGTCAGCAATTAAAGATAAATCAGTCGCGTATAACGAATACGGAAACAAGTGACTATATACTCTGCTGTTTCGGTATCTTGCTCGACTTTACAGCTTGTTACCATACAGAGCTTCTTTGTTTCCACTCGTTTGAGATCTTCAAACATGTGCAAATCTCATAAGTTGCTCAGTAACTTCTGACATTCAACAGCCGTCAAATCATCATTCACTTCAAAATGGTGGACTGAAATCTCCGAGTGCCTGAACTTTTCATCCAGCATTTATATTCCAGACACGATGTCCTTTCATTACAAGTGCAGGGACAAGTATAAACCTCACGACGCATGATGTACATATAAACCTTTTGTTAAAGTTGAACCTTTGCCATTATTACTTCATTTGGCGGACTAATAGCTTGAACTTTATGTTGAGATTATTCGATACCCAGCATTATGACTTTCTGTCATTTGAAACCTGTAATCGATTCTTAACAATTGATCGGGAATATAAAAAAGTGACTGTGTTCTACACGCAAGGCAGCAGTTATCTCTGTCACCGGTAATGCCTTTATAATTCGTTTATCACTGTGGGAGATTTAGTTCGATGTCTCCTGGATGTTTAAGACAAATCTGCAAACATTTTGAAGCTCCCTGGGGCCGAGAGGCATAGAGACGATGGCATTTTTACGACAACAAATCCTGGACTATTATTTGGGGATCATCCTTTAATAAAAGGAAATGGCTGTTTCATCACTCGAGCTTATAGTCTAGCGACATGCTTGACATTAGTGGGGGAATTAAATGCCCGTGTAAAATATAATCGTTCTATGTGGTGACAATAAAAACACCCACGGCAGTCAGTGCAGATGTCTTTTTTCGTTTCAAATGAAAGCAATTTTTTTTTCTTCAATATTGTTTCGTAAAAGCCCTGGAGTAATGCCTTCTGTTTGTACCAAGAAATCTTTGTGTTGACCCATGACTATAACAAAAACTAACAAATCAAACATACAATAGACGGGAAATGGATACTTATTGCTGTGAAAACCGTAAATCGACCAGGTCGGAGGATCCATCTTAGCAAATGTAAAAAAAAAAAAAAAAAAAAGTTTATGGCCATCAAAGGGAAGGTAGGCCGCCAATGAATCTTGATCTACCGGAGCCGACCCCCTAGACGTTCTCTGGATCCGAACAAGAACATTTTACAAAAAAAAACATTTCATCATGATAACGAGCACACACTTCCCACGCCATTAATACTACTTTCCCGCCATAAACGCGTAAACAAGGATCAGCATGGACACAAAGAGAGTGCGGATGCACTAAAAAAAACTCCCCTGTGCAGTTTCAACATTCTCGAATGCGCGCGGAAATTGTCGGGTACTCTCGGATCATGGATATGCTAAGAGGATTTAACTTGCGACCAATTTGACACGGAAAGTGGTTTAACAATTCTTTGACTCAAATTCTGCGTTAGTTTGACACATTTCTGTTTCATGTTACTTTTTTTCCCTATTTCCAGTGGTATTTTCTACATTTTGTTTAATGTGAAAAAAAAATGAAATCTTATCTCATAATTCAATCTAAGTTGCGGGTCACACTGACCCCGAAAAAGGGTCACACCCGACGGGATCCGATAAAGTCTGACCCGAACTTTTAGAGACCGTCCGAACCGCTACAGGGGTTATAATTTAGTGTCTTCCTTCTAGATCAAAATCATCAAGTTGTTGTCATCCAATAATTGCCCAAGCTTCATATTGGCAAGGTTTTCAAAAAAATTGACGATGCTGCTATTCTGTCATTCTTCTTGCCCCATCTCCCTTGAAAATAGGAAAGGAGTTTCTGGACAAAAGTCACATCTTGAGGCAAGATAAATCACACAGCTAGACAAGTCAGAATAATTCCTTGACAACTTTGTCCCCATGGCTCCCTCTGATCTTTCCTTGACACGGACAGAGACACTGAATTGGATCGTCTTATTCACGCTGGTGTGTCCCGGCAAAAGGCTTTCCTCGAAAAAACAAAACAGGTTTTTTTTTTGAGCGAAAATTAGTGCATCAACTGTTCCTTCCGGCTTGTGTTTTTCCAGCTTTTGATGCTGCGAGTCGTGAACAGATAGAGGCTTGGCGTTGAGCCTGCCCACGGCTGTAGAGATGACCAGGTACAATTATTCGTTGGATCATGGAGAGGGTTAGGGTGTTGTATCTTGCCAACATAATGTGACGTATTTATTGCTTGGTTGCCGGCATGGTGTTGTCGGTTAATGTTTGTGTCTACGTTTGGCTGGGTTTATGAGGTTTTATCAAGCCTTGTGATGCATGTTTTACGAATGGAATACAAAATTTGAAGATTGACATTGATAACGTAACTCAATTTTGAGGTTTAGCTCGACACGCAGAAATTTGTTAAAATTTGACACGTTAAAAATTGTTTAACGCCCCCACCCCCACCCCCCCCCCCCAAAAAAGTACAAAATAAAAACAAATGTTCTTACAAAATTAAAATAATAAACAGAAGAACAATTCCACAATCTATTTTTCAAAAATGGTGCACACAAACAATTCCTGGTTCATGTGCATGACTTTACCATATGATTATTATGTCCTTCGGATTGGACTTGAAAATGCAGGTCCAGTGTACTGGGAATGGTAGTGCACGAAAAAATTACCCAAAACACTTATCATGGGAGAGTATAGGGGTTATAACTCTTGTGTTCCTGGTTCACATATCAAGCACCCGTGTTTACAGGTTTCCGCGAGATACAGTGATTAAATTCACGTATAAAACATCCCTGGTCTCATTACCAGAAAAAGAAAACATCAAAAGGTAGTGGACACTATTGGTAATTACTCAAAATAATTATCCTCATAAAACATTTCTTGATTACGAGTAATGGGGAGAGGTTGATAGTATCAAACATTGTGAGAAACAGCTCCCTCTAAAGTGACGTGTAGATTTCGCGAAAGAAGTAATTTTCCACGAAATTGATTTCGAGACCTCAAGTTTATAATTTGAGGTCTCGAAATCAAGCATCAGAAAGCACACAACTTTGTATGACAATGATGTTTTTTCTTCCATTATTATCTCGCAACTTCGACGACCGATTGAGCTCAAACTTTCACAGGTTTGTCTTTCGTTGAGATACACCAACTGTGAAGACTATTCTTTGACAATTACCAATAGTGTCCACTGTCTTTAAAATGTAGAGTGAGCTCAATTCCAAAAATGAGCTCTCCCATGTCTGTCCAAATACAGCGATTCTGAGATTGAAGTCGGTGCACCCTGTCGCATTGTTCACTTTGATAGTGACAAGACAGTCCCATTCAACAAATAGCAGAAGAATCTTACACCGTTAAATGAATGCCTAAAATTAAACACACGCCATAATACAAAGAGACAATAGGGATCCATACTAAGAGAAAAAGGGGATATCATTTCAACACATAAGCCTTTTATGAATATCCCTTTTTCAGAATTGAATAAAGCCCCCAGGGTCTCCAAAGCTCTTAAGCAGATGTTTGCTGATCAAGTAGAAGTCACATGAACAATACATTCAATCTGTTTAAAACCCCACTGTGGTCTGACACCCATTTTCATCCTTAGCCTCTAGACTTAGCTTTCATTGTATAGTCAGTTTTTGAAAAATGAACCCAGAGGTTGTTGCACATACAGTTTGAAAGGAGTAAAAGGATGGGATATAATTCCTTTCTACCCATTCGATTCACTTAAAAGAAACCGTGCATATAAATTAATTATATGCTGAATTTGATATGTGTGTCTTTGGTGTTAAAATAGTACGGTGGTCGCACTGCCAACAATGCGCTCATGCCTAGAATGTAATAAACAGAGAGATTTCTCATTATTTACAATAGGTCAGTTTCGTGGCGAGGTTTCTTTTCGATATATAATGGCTAGTATGGGATATATTCCGATGATGCTTGTAGGAGTGGCATTCAAGAGGAACTATGAAATCATTCTTATTGTAAAAACACAATCTTAGTGAACTGTTGGAGGGCGGGAGTCGCTGTTGCTCATCTACTTGCCAAACAGTCTATACACTTAGTTCAACATGGGAAAGTGCACGCGATTTGTAAGCTTCTGTAAAGATTGACGATTATTGTCCACCGAAGTTTGTTATGAGTCAGGAAGTAGGTGGAAAGCAGTTCTATACTTCCCGTAAATTGCTCTAAACCGTACCCTCCTCAAGTATCCATACATCTTAAATGCATTCAAGTAAAACTTTATAACCTTCAAAATTGGGAGACTTTGGAACGATAGGTGGCAGCAGACTTACCAGGTAAATTTCCATAGACCTTATCGCAAATACCAATGCGCAAGCGCAGACTGTTGAATGAGGTGCATTGTGGGATATATATGAATCAAATTTTGCTACCAGCTAGACCACAATGCATCTAATTCCAAGCTTTACGCGCGCGCCCCAGTATTTGCGAAAAGGTCTATTGTGTACGTAGTTCTGAGCACGCGCACATTACCGAGAACAATGAATTTTACCTGGTAAGTCTGCTGCCACCAAGCGCCCCAAAAGTATCCAATCCACAAAATGTCACCACAACAACGAAAATAGAAACACAACAAAAAGAAGACCATTTGATCTTGACGATACTTGATTAGAACGTTAGACTCGGAAGGTAAAATGATAAATATTGCATCAATAACCACAAGCCATCTTAAGCACACATACAACTGTAATGGTAATTGCTAAAGACATTTTCATCCACCAAGTCATAGCAAAGCACAACAAAATTATGCTTACCAGAAAGGTTACCAGTATTTAAAAAAAAAACTGTTCTCACTGTGTACCATGACATGGTATCCTGCTAATTTCCGCTCAGCAGAAAACTATTAAACAATATTTTCTACTTAAGCGTCTCTTTGAAATTTGGCCCTTAAGGATGCGTTCTTTACTCGGGCTAACAAATGCAAATCATATTTGAGCTTTTTTGAGTAGAAGCGTCTGCTTTCGAGAAGTGTGTGCTAGCTTTTATAATGTTACTATTAAAGGGTGATCGAAATGAGTTTTGGCAGGCTTGCATATCAAAACGCAATCCGCCATTAGGATCCGGCGGAATATAAGAAGTATCACTACACAACCGATACCACGTTATCGTTCCTGCTGCACTGCATGATCCGGAAATTATTGGCAGGCTCGCAAAACAACACGCAATCCGCCATTAGGATCCGGCGGAACATAAGAAGTATCACTACACAACCGATACCACGTTATCGTTCCTGCTGTCCTGCATGATCCGGAAAATAATAAACTACTATTGCTTGCAGCCAGGAACCGTTTTACTTAGTGTGATTAAATATATTCTCATATGTGTTCTCATGAAATGTTTTTCATCCAAACTCTCATTATAAAAGAGTTAAAATATTGTTGTGACGTCACTCTGTTGATGTAAGTGTGTACTATTTTTACGAATCTGCGTAACTTTACGTTTGTTTAACGAACCTACACATTTTAACCATGTAATAATTATGTTTCAACTGATGTTGTAGTCTGTATAAATGCTTAAAATAACATTAAAGCATTACAATTTTGATACATTGTTTTTGATGAGCCAATGTTCGAATAAATGTCTTAACTATCGTTGAATCGTTATACTATCGTTAAGTGACAGTTCAACACGAAAACTACTGTCTTTTCAAACTCGAAGAGTGCAAAGCACGGTTGAAAACATTTTAAATTTCAATTTACAAAAAAAGGTTTCTAGTTACAATAAATTACTTAAGTAATAATTGTAAACTGATCAAAACATTATACTCGATAATATTGCACGACTATAAAATATGCTTTTCTTGTTTAAAAAAAATGTTATAAATTGAGAAATAATCCCATTTATAAAGGGTTGACCTCGAAATATAAAGCAAAGATCCGAGACGACGGTAAAACGGTACCCTCGGAAAAGAAGACTGAAGTTTACGGCCGCACGTGACAATCATGACAGATTACTAAATTATAAATCTACAAGATTTGCAATTCGCATTAAACTGTTTTGCGGGTTCCATCTCAGCGGTCCAGATTCAATTAAGTGGAATGATAGATGATGTCATCAATTCATTTGGATTTTTTTCTTCCTTCTGAAACTCGGGGGAATTTTGAAAAAAGCAGTTGCTCGTTTCTAGCCCTTATTATGTTGCAAACTGTTTGTCGTGTTCAATAATATAAGATTACTTGTTTTCATTATAAGAGAAACGGCTTTGACGCGTTCCCCGTGTTCGATAATATAAGATTACTTAATTTCATTATAACATAATGGGCTCAGACTACTTTACCTTTCCGCACTATAACTCAGGCCAAATTACCGTAAGTTCACCATAACTCAAGAATTAGTTTGATGTTGAACAACGGTTGGCAAATTGTGCTCACCACCTGGTTCAATTAATTTCACCCAATAGCTGGTTATAAATACTGCCCAATAGTGGGGACAAGTTTCTTTGCCCAAGTAACGGACAAAAGGTGTGCATTGTTTCCCCCCAATGTGAATGGATGCATGTTTTTTTTGCCCAAAAGTTGGAGGAGTTTACTATTTGCCCGGATAAAAAGTTGTGCGTTATTTCACCCAATATTTAATGTACATCATCATCATCATTCTCATTCTCATTCTCCATCATGGGGGACGTAGAGCCGCTTAGGTACATGTTTGGGGCTACATTTAGGTCAGGCTACATTTAGGGCTCGGGCTACATTATGGTGCCGCACAGCCACCCAACCAATGCGCTCTGCTGCAGATTGTTACAGCTGCCCAGCCCGGGACGCTACCAGTTGGCCCACCCAGGTGCTGCGAGGTCGGCCTCTTGGCCTCTTCCAGGCTGGGCAGGGGCGGGATATCTGAATTGGCTATTGGAGATACGTCTACATCTACGGCTGTTCCTAAGGGCATCATATAATTGCATGATGCATGATGACGCAGGGTAAGCCATAGCCGTATAGCCGCCAATGCGGATACTGTCTCAGTTACATTTCAGGCTAGTCGCAACCCGTAAATTAGTAGCTCAATTCCCATGGGTGGGAAACGGTGAACCAAGCAGCCCTGAAAGCCTATCATTGGCTGAGAGTCGTGAGAGTCGTGCGCATGCACATCTCCATTGTTTGTCACCAAAGATGGCGGTCATTGACATGTTCATTCAACTTATATTTATTTCCATACTTCATGAAAACAGAGTACAAACAATTTTGTTTGCATGTGCAATCCATCTTTGCGAAACTCTCCTTCTGAACTTTACGACCGGACCAACCAATGACCCATTTACCCAATTGCACCAATTACAGGCTAACATTCGCATCAGTAACTTGGCTCAAGAGAAAAAAAGACCCCCCCCCCCCCACCGCCCACCACCATCGCTAACTAGGAGTAGATGACGGAGATACAACATCATCGTGTTGTGCCTCAGACAATCTCCAAGATGAAAAAACAACTGTCATTTTATGTTGTCTTTTCCGGCGCCTTTTGGGCATCCATTGGAATTAAGCTTAAAAGGCCTATCTCCAATTATGGTATTGGTAGGCTCATCTATTTCGAAACCTTTCAAATTTTCGACAAACGAGGGCGTGATAACAAAGAACTTGTTCTTCTAGTTAAACTATAATAAACATACCGATTGTAAACTTATAATTATATACAACAAAACATAATAGGTTTAAAACACAAAAGGTTTTTGAGCCAACCATCCACTTGAAAAAAATCATAACCTAAAAGCAGTCTCCTGTCTATGACAAGAGCAAGCTAGTCGAAACGCTGAGACCAATTTAAGAATTGACTCCGCGGTTGTACAGTTTATCACGATCCTATAAGCTTAAGTAGTAGTACCAGCCTATTTTCTAATCCTTCCGGGTAAAAGTCTACTCCGCGGTAGTAGAATAAAGCAAGACATTTCTCTAAGAACAAACTCTACCTGGCAGGTAGATACAGACATGATGTTACCGCAAACAAAATAAATACTAAAGGGATTTATCTTGAAATACCACACACCCAGAACGAAATTTATCCATTAGTGACCTCATGGAAGTTCTTTTAAATTATAGTATTCTTACACGAAGATAATACCCTCAAGTAAATGTCAAATTGAAAAAAAGATACCGAAACGTATGTATTATTGTTGGTTCTGTTCCTTAAAGGAACACGTTGCCTTGGATCGGACGAGTTGGTCTATGAAAAGCGTTTGAAACCGTTTGTTATGAAATGCATATGGTTAGAAAGATGTTTTAAAATTTAAAAGTAGAATATAATGATCCACACAAGTATCACTCAAAATTGCACGGTTTTCATTATACGTCGCGAACTAACACGGTCGGCCATTTACGAGAGTCAAAGTTTTTACTCCCATAAATGGCCCATATATAAAAAATGTAGCGATGTTTTTCCAAGCGATAGATACGAAACATGCCTCTGTAAAAATAACCCAAAATTTGTAAATGAATTTGCATCGACTGGCTGGTCGGTCTTCAATCTTGTGCGTTCATAAAAACAACCACAACTCAAATTAATCTGGAAACGATGACTGCTTTTCCATTGGCATTTTGATTAAGGTCGACGCTTTAATGTTGAGTGATGGTTTTGCAGAAATTAGAGTAAAACGCACTCCGTCACTTTAAAGGCACTGGACAATATTGTAAATTACTCAAAATAGTTGTTAGCATAAAACTTACTTGGTCACGAGCAATGTCGAGCTGTTGGTAAAATCAAATATTGTGAGAACCCCCCCCCCCCCACCTTCCCCTGAAGTAACGTATTTTTTATTTTTTTTAATATGTAATTTCTCACTCAAAAAATATAAGACTTCAGCTGAGGCCTTTTTATTATGCATCAGAGATCACACAAATTAATGCAGTCTGGTTGTTTTTTTCTTTCTTTGATTGTTTTCTTGCAAATTCGATGACCAAATTGAGCCCAATTTTTCACAGGTTCGTTATTATATGCATATTATGTTGGAAGACAACAAGTGGGAATACTGGTCTTTGACAATTACCAACAACCTGGCCAGTGCCTTTAAAAGAGAAATCCAGTTTAGACGTTAGATTTATCATGTTACATGACAGAGTATTGCGTTTCTTGGCAAAGCTTCTTCAATAAGTAAAAAGCACCACTTGTAAAAAGACATTTTGAATTACGTTTATGGAACATTAGATGGTCACTCAACTGCGGTTTTTATTTAATTGGGCTCAATAATAAAACATCTGTTTGTGTCCGGTACCTGCACGAAGGTTTTAAAACCACGTGTAGAGAGTTGGCATTTGGGGAATTGCGTGGCGATGTATCAATGTGGAAGCGAAACTGACCTTTATATAAACTTATAATCTTCCCCCCTTATGGCTGTGGAGTTATTTCAAATCCCACTTTTACAACCCAATAGGCAGACAGTTTGATCTCTCCTCGTGAACGTGCAGAGGAACAGTGTCCAGAGATTTAGCTCTATAGTTGCATCGGCATTACTCCATAATGTCAAAGTATGTCTCTGGTAGAAGACGGGGAGAAATATGAAGCCCTAGGCCAAGAAAAATACAGTCTACAAATAGCAGTGATGTCTGCACTACCAGTTAAAAGAATGAACTCTTTCTATGGAGTAGGTATGGATGTGGATATCTCAGCCTCGGATGTGGGCATCTATAAGCCCCGGGACGTTTTCTTTTGAGGAGAGAGATTGGCGAAGAATTTCCGAGAAACATTTTTCTGAGTTGTCTCTGTGGATACAGTGGGGCAGACGATGTGTGGTTATGACTCGGTTGAGAGATTAAAAGGGGCTCACATTGGTCAAGTTGAAAACAATAATAGAAAACTATAGGGATGAAATTTGACGAACATGGCATTTCCTGAAATGTAGCTTGTGGACCTGGTTTACCCTTCTACAGATTAGAACGCTTGGATGTTGTTGTTTTTTCAGGAAATTTGCAGAATCTGTGAATCACTAGAAATACAACACTACATTGATATAGAAGAGTTTGCGGTAACACCATGTAATAACAATCTCTAAATGAGTTGGGGTGGTTCTGAAAAGAACCGTCTGATCGTCCAACTCATTTAGAGATTGTTATTACATGGTGTTACCGCAAACTCTTCTATATCTTATCTCCACCATGCAAAGTTTCAAATCCTACTTAACACTACATTGAGTTGATTGCAATATGTGAACTATTCACTTCAACCTTTGGATGCGGTTTTTTACTTCTTTGTAAAAAAAAAAAAAAAATAACGAAAGGGATTATCTGGGGAGGTTTTTGTTGTTGAATTTGAAGAGTTTTTTGTAAAATTGCGGATTAAGTGTTATTAAACGTCAGGCCATTAACTATTTTCTGCATACCAACGGTCTTTTGGTTGGTTAGCAGTTTACAACAACTAATCATATTTTGTCATATAAAACAGATACAATGTAGGCCTACAAACTCAATTACATCACCGTATATGACTATTCCTTCAGTAGTCGGGAATAAAGAATATTAATTTTGGCTTTAACCCATTCACCGATGTGTGTATAAGCACTGTTTACTCAGTACTTTCCCGAGTCCTGTGAAAAAAATCGAAAATTCTATTGAATTCAATTCAATTTCACTTCATTATTTCCTCGCAACTCTGTTTTTTCCTTTTTATGTTTCCTTACACAGAACTTTTCTTAATAAAGAAGATTCAATGAATACTGATGATCTGAATGGTTTGACTTGTCTTTATCATTATTCCGCGTCTTTATTTATATCTTCCTATTTAGAAAGTGATAAACACAGTATTTTCATGAATGTAATTATTACGTGTGGGTATTTTTCCCCTTTTTAAACCCGAGAAACTGACTTGGTGTGTTATATCATCAATCTATTTACTCTCCTGAAAAACAATTTCGATTTGAATTGTATGCACTTAGATAAAACAATCGCTTCTAGTAATTGATTGGTTTAAAATCCGTTGTCAAGAATTAAGATCTCGTTCTCACCCACGTACATAATCTCCACTTTCAATAAATAAATACAAATCGACAGCCTATCAACTATTTAATTTATAGGGATAGTATCTTTGGCAATTATTCATTCATTGACGACCACTTTAAGGCAGTGGACACTATTGGTAATTACTCAATTTTTTTTTAGCATAAAACCTTTCTTGGTAACGAGTAATGGGGAGAGGTTGGTAGTATAAAACATTGTGATAGACGGCTCCCTCTGAAGTTACGTAGTTTTCAAGAAGAAGTAATTTTTTTTTTTTCATAGTTATCTCGCAACTCCGACGACCAATCGAGCTCAAATTTTCACAGGTTGTGTTATTTTGTGCATTATGTTGAGATACACCAAGTGAGAAGACTGGTCTTTAACAATTACCAATAGTGTCCAGTGACTTTAATTAGCAAGATACACTACAGCTGTTGATAATGCATACTTATATTATAATTACATTATATTAATTGTCAAAAATCTAGTTTTATCACTTGGTGTATCACAAAAAAGTAGAAAATAACAAACCTGTGGAGAATTTGATTATAATAATTGGTCACCGAAGTTGCAAGAAAATTATTAACCCTTTGGTTCAAAAATATGCGTTCAGATGCCTAACAAAAGGCTTCAAGCACGAATAATTTTAATATTTTGAGATATACCTCTTTCTCAAAAACTACGTTACTTCAGAGGGAGCCGTTTCTCACAATGTGTTATACTATCAACAGCTCTTAATTGCTTGTTACCAAGTAAGTTTTTATGCTAACAATTAATTTGAGTAATTAGCAACAGTGCCTTTAACAAAATATTGCGGTCATACCAGCTTTTTGAAATTAGGTCCCGCCATGTTGGATTCGTCCTCGAGAAGTAATCCAATCATTAATAAGACAAATGTTCTGGGTCGCAAATTAATTGCGGTCAAATCATCACGAACACATGTTTGTCATTTTATAGAAGCAGCGATTAAAATTAAACTGGTTGTTATAATTATGAACTCAAGTAAACCGGAATGGTGGTGGACTGTTGGAAACTGCCATGCCTATTAATTCTAACAAATTAATGACTGAATAAAAACTTGCACTAACTACTTAAAGGCACTGGACACTCATTAGCGGTTTCTCCGAATTCAAGCTCTGCTGATTCTGTTCAGCAGAGTGTGAGTTCGAATCCCAGGGGTAAATGGGTACCTGTGAGGGCAGAGATGGTTCTTGTGATTGATTTAGCCGAGTAGCGCATTTGTTGCACGAGGCTGTATACTCCCCAGGGAGCTGAAATGGTTTAAGGAGTGAATTAAGGCCCAGTGACCAGGGGTAATAATTTGAAGCGCTTTGAGACACCCGCTCGGGAGTGAAAAAGCGCTGTTTAAAAACTGAATATTATTATTATTATTAATTACCCAAATTAATTGCTCGCAATAAACTTACTTGGTAACGAGAACTGGAGAGCCGTTGGTAGAAAAAAAAAACATTGTGAGAAACGGCTCCCTCAAGTAACATGGTTTTTGAGAAAGAGGTAATTTCTCACTCAAACAATAGAACACTTCAGCTAAAGCTTTTTATTATCTGAAAGCACACAAAGTAATACCAAAATGTTCACAGATCTGGGTTTTTTTTCTCCATATGTTGGGATACAATAGGTGAAATTACTGGGGGGTTTTTTTTTTTACAATAATTACAAAGCATTACCAGTGCCTTTAACGAGAGGAGTGACGAACAAAATGACAATCCTTCGAAATTGGATAAAGTTACGCAAATACGTTTGGTGCGATGTTGCAACGGGTTCGTGGATAGGTATTGAGCGCAAGTTGAGTGTGCATTGTTGACATCAAATTATAAGGACAGTAACTTAAAGGAACACATTGCCTTGGATCGGTCGAGTTGGTCTATAAAAAGCGTTTGTAACTACTTGTTATAGAATGCATATGGGTAGATAGATGTTTTAAAAGTAGAATACAATGATCCACACAAAGATGCCTCGAAATTGCGTGGTTTTCCTTTAACTGTGCGAACTAACACGGTCAGCCATTTATTGACTCCCATAAATGGCCGACCGTGTTAGTCGACGAGGTAAAAGGAAAACCGTGCAATTTCGAGGCATGATTGTGTGGATCATTGTATTCTACTTTTACAACATCTTTCTACCCATATGCATTTTGTAACAAACGCTTTTCAAAGACCAACTCGAAGTTCCTTTAAAGCATAAACTCAAATTATTTGAAACAATTTGTTTGGTGAAAACAGAACAAATACAAGTTACAAGATTATTGGTGAAATGGGGTCATGTCACAAGATTACAGGCAACCAGTTCCAGGCAATCTTCAAGAGAGAATCCATCCACATGTTGAATGTTCAAATTATTCTTGGGGATCGTAAGACTTAAAAGTTACTCCTGTGCTACCAAAGTGGTCATGAATCATGCAATGCAGTTAGTTTCCTCAAAGTTGCCCAGTGGTAAAAGCTGCTTCATATGACAAGGCCCTTGGTAGTCTTGGTTCAAGACTCTCCTGGATTTGTAAAAGGAGAGCGCGCTATCACCCCCAACCGCTATCTTGGTACATTCGTTGAATCTCCCCCCAAAATCGGGGGAAACATAATGCGCGTGCGTAGGTTTCCCGCAGAGCCCGCCCCTTTTTTTGGGGGGGGGATTTAACGAATGTGCCAAGACTCTCCTGTGATAGCGGTTCTCGGGTGATAGCGGTTCGTGGTTGATAGGGCGTTGGGGGTGATAGCGCGCCCTGTTGTGACAAATCCAGGAGAGTCTTGAACCAAGACTAGGCCCTTGGTGGAGAGATGTAAAAAACATGCTCGGACGTCATACAAGTACATTGCCTTGTTTTGTAACTCGTCGATAGGTTCCTATTACATTTACATTTTCAACAAAACAAATTAAGTTCTTTATATGGCATATTTATAGTCCAACTTTTTCTTCTCAAATAAAGACGAGTATTCCCCCTTCAAGGGACATGATTGTTGTTTCCGATCAACAGTTATTGACTAGGTTTACAGAAACTGGAAACCCACCTCTCCCCCACATTTATACCTTACCGACATCCCACCCCACCCCCGCACGCAAAACACTGAGTGTTCTAAAAACCAACTACGGAAGTATAAACCAATCTCTCCATCAGAATGGAATCCCCTCAGCAGATCTGTTTTCGTTCGACGGGCTCTTCGACCCAATTAATAAAATGCCATTTGCTGTGGTTTTAATGTCAACAGAAAAGGGAAGTGAACTTTGTTTTGAAACTAGGACACTTTGGCAGAAAGAGGAGGACTATACGAATCCGATGCAAAAACAACAGGATGCGGTTGGACATCGTTTTCAAGGAAGAAATATTTGAAATCAATTTGACCACTGACCTCTCAGCCTGACCTTTGACCTTTATGACTGACCAATCAGACCAAAGTTTGAGTGAAAGGCATTGGACACATTTTGTAATTTTCAAAGACAAGTATTCTCACTAGGTGTATCCCAGCATATGCATAAAATAATTCCTGTGGTCATCAACCTTGCAAGAGCATAATGAAAGAAAAACGCCCTAGTTGCGTTACTTTGCGCGCTTTCCGATGGATAAGTGAAGTAAAAGCTTCAGCTGAGGTCGTTGATTGTAATTTGAGAGACAAAATAGCTCTTTCTCAAAAATACGTTTCTGACTTCAGAGGGAGCCGTTTCGCACAATGTGTTATCAACAACTCTCAATTATTGCTCCTTTAATTTAGTTTTTATGCTAACAATTATTTCGAGTAATTATCAATAGTGTCCAGTGTCTTCAGAGCAAATCAATTGAAATTATTTTGTTTTGTTTTGTTTTGGGTTTTATTTAATATGTTAATGGGTTGCTTTTTTACAATGACCGTTTGCTTAAATTCGCATTCATTCGAAGTCAACCTCCATTGTTCCCAGCATACAATTAACACACAATAAAAAACAAACTCGAGCACGGGGACCAACGAACAACTTCATGTGTAGGCCATGTCACACGAGGCAATTTATAGGCAACCAGTCCCAGGCAATCTCAAATTAGAGAATAATTTCACATTTGAATTTTCTCATACTGCTCTTGGGGGGATCGTTAGACATTGTTTGTAAACTTACTCATGTGCTACCAATGTTGTCTCGTGTAGCAAGGCCTATACTAAGGGAATCAATGTGTGGTGAAGAGGTTTTCAACTAGTGAAAGTCGAGGTAAATTATCAAGAACCAGGCCTCGGCGGGTTTAAACCACTAGTTGAAAACCGATTCAACACACTTTGATTTCCATTCACAAATACCTTGTTCGGTCAAAATACATCAATACTTTCGGTAAAAAAGTGAAACAAATGCAAAAATTATATTTGTTCAATGATTTCAACACAACACCCCTCCAGCTATGAAATGGTAAAGCTCTCCGCCGCCCTCGGGTAAACAACTCCTTATAAGGGAATGCTGTGCGCGTCGCGCGTATCGCGTGATGTGGCACAACTGTCCCGGCCGTTGCTCTCGACCAATGGGAATGAAGAAACTGTCTTATAAGAACAGGCGGAAGCTCGCGTGTCACGCCCATGTTTCAACACTTTTTACTGGTTATAAACATAGGTTTATACACACCTACGTGACGCGCTCTCCACCAATAGGAATAGCGAAACTGTCTGAGGTATTTATGAATCTAATATAATGTCCATCAAACGAACAAGGGTTTAGATTTGCCTCAATCAAAATAATTTTGCAATCACTACATTGCTAGACTGGATCCAACATTTTGAACTTCACATGGTGTATACGGGCCAGTGCGGCGGACCTCGTATTAACGGGAGTCGACATGTACTAGTAAAACTGCCATAGGCTACACTTCAAATTCCACCTGTCTTTGCCAGGCTTGAAAAGCTCAGCCTTAATTTTGGGAACGCTTTGCTGAACTTAGTCTTGGTTCAAGACTCTCCTGGATTTGTCACAACAGGGCGCGCTATCACCCCTAACGCGCTATCAACCACGAACCGCTATCACTCGAGAACCGCTATCACAGGAGAGTCTTGGCACATTCGTTAAATCTCCCCCCCCCCCCCAAATAAAAAAAAAATAAAAAAAGGGGCGGGCTCTGCGGGAAACCTACGCACGCGCATTATGTTTCCCCCCGATTTTGGGGGAGATTTAACGAATGTGCCAAGACTCTCCTGTGATAGCGATTCGTGGTTGATAGCGCGTTGGAGGTGATAGCGCGCTCTCTTGTTACAAATCCAGGAGAGTCTTGAACCAAGACTGTGCTGAACTCCAACATTCACAGTGGTTGGCTTCCTCATAGGAGGAGCAATAACTTAAGAAATTCCGACCATTGTCCGCTATCAGATGCCGCACTAACCACTACATGACAAGCACTATTCCATACCTGGTTAACCTCATCAACAAACAATAGCTTCCTTTTGTCGGGAAGTCAACCTCTGTGAATGTTGGCTTAACTGTTGTTCATATACAACGCTTTCAAGATCTGGTCAGCCACTGTTCTGTGATTTTTATGTTTTTTGGTGCAATTCTGGGTCTTTTGTCCTGTTATTTTGGGGGTCTTGCGTCGTTTGTGCATATTAATGTTTTCTGCTTGTTAATTGTTTTACATGTAAATATCTTTTTATTGTATGAATAGACAAATATATGTAAATTTAAGACAAAATTCGGTTTCTTTTTACTGCCAGTGCCTTTTTTAATATTGTTGAACAGAACATGGTCAAAAATACACCATTATACTTCCAAACGACGCTGCACACAGTCCCAATTACTTGCTATACACAAAAGTCTTCTCCTTAGACAAGCAGACTTTACTGTTCGAAACATCGAGACCAAACCTGCCCTTTTCAGAGCCAACACCCCCGCAAAAGATCTAACACATACTAGCAAGTTTGCTATTTACATTGAGTTAATTCCAATGATAATTATAAATAATAATAGTAAGCATTTTTGTATTGCGCCAGTGCAAGGCGCAGAGACTATGTCAGTAAACAAAACAATTCTTACAATAAACGACGTTCAACTTACCATTTTACGTCTACCGTAGACAGCAACCTTTTTGTAGTTAGTGTAACCTTATTATAAACGTCGCAGGCAAATACATCCGCGGAATGTATATAATTACCTAGAACTATCTCCACTGTCAAAATTCTTCGAAGTGTATCAGTAAAAAGCTGCTTGGTCCCACTGAGTCATTTTTATCATGTAGTGTTTTTCAGCGCAGTTGCCACTTGGTGTAAAGCCAGTCATAGAATGCGAGACACGGGTGGTAAGCCTTATGGCACTTCATGCACAGAGAGACGGAGCACGTGGAGTCCGTGTGGTGTGGTATCAGGGATCATTCAAGCGCTTAGTCTATGCAGTGATAACCTGGAAACATGGTTTATGACGGGCTTTAACTCCTTAAAGGATTTGGGTACTTTTTTTAACACAAAACATCATGTCCACAGATTTACATTGAAATCACTCAGTTTTGAGATAATGATGGTAGAAAGCTTCTCTTAAAATTATACTTTCTGAGGTGCTGTAGTTTTTGAGAAATGAAAAGAAAAAAACAAGTCACAAAAACAATTTTCGGTGAGACGAAAAATATTTTGCATGTTAAAACGTATTAACCAGTTATACCATATTTTAAACGTTGTTTTTACATGCTAAAACTGAGACAAAAATTATTTGTGTGACATTGTTTTACTCATTTCTCAAAAACCACAGCACCTCAGTAAGTAATATTTTAAGAGAAGCTTTCTTACTGTCATTATCTTCGAATCTGTAGACAATGTGTAAAAAGTACACAGACCCTTTAGCCTGAAAACAACGTGGTTAATTTTCTAGAGGCAAGAGTTCATACTTGGATATCTTGTTTTTGTGGTTTATAGAAGAATATGTTCATTATGGTTTATTTTTCTATAACTAAGGCCTTGATTTACTATGCAGGATTGGTATTTTTGACAGAGTTTTTCATTTTGTATTATTAGATTTTTAATTACATAACTTTATTTTGTTCTAAAATGTATTGTTTTGCCCCAAAAGGTGTTTATTGGTTAGTCTTGCCTAAAAGGTGCTACACAGGGTCGGGGGAGCTATAGTCGCATACGGCATTCACGTTGTGTGTGATCAACATTTATTTCACGGTTTTCTGATACAGTTTTTCTTAATTATGACTTAATTTTAGGTGGGAAATACTTTCACAGAAAAAAATGGTTTCAGTATGAAATGGTTCTAGTATGAATTTGTCAGTTTTCAGACTACACATAAATAATGGTGTTTTTTTATCCTTTATACCAATACCGTACAAAAAGTGATGTCATAACACGAAACTATTGTGTGAAGGTTTGCACAATTCAAATTAACACACATTTTTTAAAATTTATATAAACAAGGAGGTAAACAAAAAAAAACACGAAAATAAGCTGAATCGTGGTTTTAAGAACTCATCACACTTTCTATTTGCGTAAAGAATTTGATTGCTTTTTTCACACTCACAGACAACAGACGCATAAGCAAACAATCTTTACCTAAACTGACAGCATCTTCGAGTGTTTGACTTTGAGATTGAAGGGGTTTTGAACAGTATGGCGTCAGACTGAATTGAATTGCACTGAATGTGTTCAAAAACAACCCATGAGTAGTATACGAGGACAGATACAACAGTGAGGTCATCGTGAGGGTTTTTTTTTTTTACACGCAAAGTGGTGGTATTGACCATCATTGATGGATGCGTCATTAAGTTGGATATCCCCTGATTAAGCAAAGGGGGTGTAGGTAGCCCGCAAATGGCAGTGACACTATTGGTAATTACTCAAAATAATTATACAAGCATAAAACCTTACTTGGTAATGAGTAATGTGGAGAGGTTGATAGTATAAAACATTGCGAGAAACGGCTCCCTCTGCAATTAATTGTTTTATTCAGAGAATTTTTACCCTTTTCCATTTCACTGGAATTCAATTCAAAGCCATTCAATTCAATAATAGTTTTAGTTTTTAACTGCAAGTAATGTACAAAAAGAACACTGGCAGTTATAATAACCGAGTTTATACAATAAAGATATGCATACAATGTAACATTGAATCAAGTAATAATAGATAACTAATCAGGAAAATGGAGGCCAACCCCGAGAAGTAGTTGTTTGGTTGTGTTGGAGATATTTTATTTTAGGATATACTAGGCCATAAGAGACTGGACCGAAAGACGTAAAGGGAAAAGGGCAAGGAACAAAATCACGCATACACAATCAGTCTGACAATGTAACATTTAAAGGCAGTGATGGACACTGTTGGTCATTACTCAAAATAATTATTAGGATAAAACTTTACTTGGTAACAAGTAATGGGGGGAGGTTGATAGTATAAAACATTGTGAGAAACTGCTCCCTCTGAAGTGACGTAATTTTCGAGAAAGAAGTAATTTCCACGAATTTGATTTCGGGAACTCAAGTTTAGAATGTGAGGTCTCGAAATCAAGCATCTGAAAGCACACAAATTCGTGGTGGTTTTTCTTTCCTTATTATCTCGTAACTTCGATACCAATTGAGCTCAAATTTTCACATGTTTGTGATGGTATGCATTATGTTGAGATACGCAAAGTGAGAAGACTTGTCTTTGACAATTACTTTTAGTGTCCGTTGTCTTGAATTCCATACTTCATGAGAACAGTACAAAGCCAAAACAACCATCTCTTAAGAAGTAACCAAATAACAATAAACAATGCTTTTTTATAAGGCAGACTAGTAAAGTATGGACGCATCATCTAGATACAGGGGCTTGTGGTGAGATGCCTGAGGGTCACACATAACACTTATATATAGGAACAATAACGTACGGACGGAAAATTGGAACAGAAAAACAGAAATGATGACGATAACTGTGATGATATTAATTGTTGGTTTTTACCCATATACACCGATGTGTGTAGCACTGTATACTCAGTACTTTCCCGAGTCCTGTGAAAATAATCACAGGCATTTTACTCGGGTGGGATTCGTACCCATGACCTTTGCAATTCTAGAGCAGTGTCATACCAACTAGACCACCGAGATTGCCCGGTAGCTAGAGGCAGTTCGAATCCTATGTTTTAGCAGCGGGTACTGCAAGCGATTTAATAGATGTTAAATTTGCATAGGGGATAAAGAATATCAATTTTTGGTTTTACACCATATACACCGATGTGTGTAGCACTGTATACTCAGTACTTTCCCGAGTCCTGTGACAAAATTCACAGGCATTTTACTCGGGTGTGATGATGTTTACAACAATAGACCTAATACTACGAATAATATTAATAATAAACAAGGTAATATAGACATTGGCAATATTCTACAGAAAAAGAAGGAAACAAGCTCATCCTCCGATCAATATTTAGAATTGCCATCCTCAAATATTTTGTTTCAGGATTTCCTTATTTGAATCGAATTATGAGACTAAACGAAAAATCCCCATTGAAAACACTACGACGGTGGCAAGTGTGCAGAAACATTTTTTTGAATTGCCATCATCAAAAATAATTCCTTAATTTTGTTTGATTCCATTTTTTAAATCGATTTAGTAGAACAGCAATTCCCAATTGAAGAGCACTACGACGTTGGCAATTTTGTTGGTGTACAGGGGGAAAAATAGCAGGCTGTCCGGCTGTTAAGTTCCCATTGGCGTGCAGTGGTTGAACAATACGAAGAAATGGCACAAGTGATGCACCTGGAGGTTTGGGTCATGAGGTCGCGATACTAGTGTTATTTCACACTCATCTAATGTGTTTGTGTTGTAATTTAAGTAATATGGGTTTCTTTCACCAGGGGATACAAAAAACGTTTTAGATCGCTGAATGACCCTCGAATTGTGGATGGATATAATTATTGCCTTAGTACAACACCATGCATAGCTAGAGGTCACACTGGAGGCCATCACATCCGAGCTCACTCTGAGAAAGGATCAGTTTTAAACCTATACAAGCAAGATCGAATCGGGGCCCTGGGTGCAACTACTTTCGAAGCACGCCAAGTACGGTTGCATATACATTATAGGCATTTGTGAGTAGCTCCGAAAACGGCTAAAGCAACATTAGTATTGCTTAGTCAAACTAGATCAAGGACCCAATAACAAGAGAATTGTTAGTATTTGCTGAGCAAACAAAATGCAAGGCTTGATCCAATCACATGTCAAGTATATTGCATTTTGGCGGGACATTTTACTGCAAAGTAATATGTTTTTGTGACTAACAACTAGTGTTTGACTGTCTTTGTGCAGGCGGACATGTTTCCTTTTTTTGTAATGGACGACCATTATTGATGGGTCTTCATTAAAGACAGTGGACACTATTGGCAATTACTCAAGCTAATTATCAGCATAAAACCTCACTTAGTAACGAGTAATAGGGAGTGCTTGATAGTATAAACAATGGGAGAAACCGCTCCCTCTGAAATGGCGTAGTTTTCGAGAAGGAAGCAATTTTCCACAAATTTGATTTCGAGACCTCATGTTTAGAATTTAAGGTCTCGAAATCAACCATTTAAACGCACACAACTTCGTGTGACAAGGGTTTTTTTTCTGTATAGTTATCGCGCAACTCCGACGACCAATTGAGCTAAAATTTACACGGGTTTGCATATGTTGAGATACACCCAGTGAGAAGACTGGTATTTGACACTTAAAGATAGTGTCCATTGTTTTTAAGTGTCACAGATGGCTGTTTAGAACTTCCTTGATATTACTGTAAACTAAAGGAAAATAGCTATTTTATATAAACTAACAGTTGCCATAACATTGGAAACAATGATCTTTAAGATAGCCTATACCGTATTTATCTTGTTTTTGCATGTAGCTTGGTGTTTTCCTAAGGTATCGCTCTGACATGTTGAATGTAAACATCTAAAGTCAAATGATTCGCGTACTTGGTTTGCAAAAAACAGACACTATTTACTTGAAGAGTGTGTGGAACTCAACTGACGTGAATTGACGGCATTTGACCTTGTAGAGAGTCAAGGTCAGCATGGAAAATAGCTATTTTATATAAACTAACAGTTGCCATAACATTGGAAACAATGATCTTTAAGATAACCTATACCGTATTTATCTTGTTTTTGCATGTAGCTTGGTGTTTTCCTAAGGTATCGCTTTGACATGTTGACTGTGAATCACATCGCGCTCCACAATGTCAAGAAATATCTAAAGTCAAATGATCCGCGTACTTGGTTTGCGAAAAACAGACACTAATTACTTGAAGAGTGTGTGGAACTCAACTGACGTAAATTGACGGCATTTGACCTCGTAGAGAGTCAAGGTTAGCATGCTTGGCAACCAACGGCTAGAAGTCTGAGAGAGACGCAATGTCAGCTTCTAGTACCCCAAGGAAATCTTAAGTGACTACAGAAAGAGCTTACTTTAATGTGTGCAATGTCACATCAATCGTTGTTTGAAGGCTCTGGACACCTTTGGTAATATTGTCTAATACCAGCCGTTGATTTCACCAAACTCCTTATAACTTAGGAAAGGTCCAAGGACGAGTTAAGTTCCGTATCCAAAGCCAAGACGCATTGAACCTATTCTAAGTTAAGACGAGTAACTCGTCTTTAATCTAGGACTGATCCTCGAGCTTTTCGTGGAGTCGGCTGGCATGTAAGGCCCGGTGTGGCGGTTTCAGTCTTCCGCCGTGTTCAGTTTTCCGAGTGACGTAGTCGGCCATATCTGCACGTTGTTCGAACGGTTTTAGCTTTCCGGCGTGTTCAGTTTTCCGGGTGACCTCTCAGATACCGCCGCGAGTACCCTGGCGAGTAATGTTGTTCTCTCAGCAGTGACCCCAGATTGTTTATATTGCGATTCTTTTCTGTGTAAAGTCACATAATCTCTTGTCCTACCTTTACATGTGTTCATGGAACAACTTCAGGCAGGTCACACTCTGCTTGCATAAAAAACAACTCATACGATCCACGCGTTTGCCGCTACAATTGCACTCGACTCATGGACGCCGCCATGACAGCTACCGGAGGGTAACGGATAACTCAATACGGCACGTAAAATGGACTACTTTCGCTTGCTGTGCGCAGGCATCGCATGACGTAACGCTATCGTATTTGGTCATTCGGAAAACTGAACACGGCGGAAAGTTGAAACCGCCACACCGGTCACACAGGCCCCGATAACGAGAACGAAAACGAGAACGATAAAAATGCACGCCCTCGATTGGTTGAATGAGCGTGGGCGTATTGCGCGTGGAGCATTTCAACCAATCGCGAGCGTGCATTTTATCGTTCTCGTTTTCATTCGTTTTCGGGGTTGTGTGACCGGGCCTGTACTCTCACTTGGTTTATCCCAATTGAAGTTGCTAGATAATAATGAAAGAAAACTAACATCCATGTTGTGCAAACTTGTGTGCTTTCACATGCATCAATATTAAAACCTTGACAACTTTACGTGAACACTTTGAACGTTGGACATTAGAATAAACTGCGATACCAAAGTCTACAAGACGTTTTATTGTTATCAACTGACGAAAGACCACTCACACAAAGTGTGGCCACAGTGCAATTTTCATCTCTTTGAGACTAAACCCAAACTAGGAAACTGCTCTGTACAATTTCAACAATTGACAATTCAAACCGCTTATAATATCCTCCTAAAAATGAAGGAAAAACCTAAACAGCCCAATGTGGTGCCAGGTTGGTAAATCCACCGAAATTAAAATGGCCCATTACCATAACTGGAAAGAATTACGGGGGCTTTATACAACTGCAAATGACCATCAGTTTATTGATGTACATCAATTTTAAATTAAGTTAAGAATTAACTTAGAATAGAATAGAATTGTTAACCCCATTTATTTGCAGGTTTTTTACTTTTTTCTTTCACGTCTGTTAATTAATAATCATTTTTGTACAAGATTTATAACCCGTTCTCTCCACAGGTATGATTTAACAATTTTCTCCTTCACTGTATTCCCCCTACCATTATGGCACTTGCTCCCGACACCAAGTGCATTTTCCGCAAGCTTCGTAAGCTTAAGGAAAAGAACACCCGTTACATGTCACATCTTGATAACTACCGTTTTTATCGTTTGTCCCGTATCATTCCCAAAAGCCTACAGATCAAGTGTACCCCTTCCTTTGGGGACCTTGACCCATCCTTTTTGAAGAAATGGAATAAGACACTCACTAATACGTCTTTCCGTTTGATCAAGTTGCTGGAAAATCAATGCCAACAATTCATTGATAACCAGTTGCTTGAAATAACAGACACTGAGTCTCAACTCCAGGAGTCATGTTCCATTGAAGAGTTTGAACAGTTACAAGATACCATACTATGTAACGTCAAACACTTAAGGTCCACCCTAATGGAAACACAGAACAAGAAACGTATGAATGTCCTGGCTAACCATAAAAAACACACCCATAGACGTTTCCACAGTAAGAGAGCCAGCATTGCTCCCCCTACTGTTAGGTCGCCAGAGACCAATACTGTAGTTAACCTGTCTGACATGGTCCTTACTGACCCACATGTTAAACTCCTCTCCAGGGGTCTTAAGTTTTGCCCCACACCCAGAGAACCTAACCAACTTCTTTTCCAACAGGACATGGCCCAATTCAATCGTAGGTTACGCCTACGTGAATACTTTCATGTAGAGCCCTCCATGGATGACGAGTCATCTGGGGAGACCCAACCCATTCCCCGCAACCGCTTCAAGGAAAAGAGTACTTGGGTACCCCCTAAGAACCGAGATGTGTCTCTAGAGACATACATCAATTCGGTTAACTCCGAGGTTCTTAAGGCCCCCAGTACCCTTACTCCCAATAACCTCCCCCAAGATGAGCGGCACGCCCTTACACAGCTCCGCCAATCACCAGACATAGTGATTAAACGGGCTGACAAGGGGTCCGCAGTTGTAGTCATGAACACACATGACTACATTGCTGAGGGCCTCAGACAGCTCAGTAACACTGATCATTACATTGAATGTGCTTCTGACCCCACTGAATCTTTCTCCCAAGATATCAGTGACACCCTGGTTAGAATTTATAACGCCAATGGTATTGAGAAAGATACATTTAACTATCTCCTCCCACATGACCCCCGTACAGCAAGGTTCTACCTTCTACCTAAGATACACAAGCCCAATAACCCGGGGAGACCTATTGTATCTGGGAATGGTAGCCCCACAGAGCGCATTTCTGAGTTTGTCGATAGCTTCCTCAAACCCTTAGTCTGCCGTATTCCTTCTTTCATCAAGGATACCAAAGACTTTCTCCACAAACTAGATGAGGTCAAGCACCAAATACCTGACTCTGCTATTTTGGTTACTTTTGATGTTTCATCACTGTATACTAACATACCCCATCATGAAGACATGAGTGCATGTGTCTCTGCCCTCAATGCTAGTAATCAGTCCCGCCCCTCAGTGAGTCATATTAAGGAACTCATGAGCCACATTCTAATGAAGAATAATTTCACATTTTCTGACAGGCATTTTCTACAGGTACAGGGTACTGCCATGGGTACCAAAATGGCACCCTCATATGCTAACCTATTCATGTCTCAGTTGGAGGACAGACTCCTGTCCTCCGCCCCCAACCGACCACTAGTTTGGTTGAGATTTATTGATGACATTTTCTCCATCTGGTGTGGTGACCAAGACAGCTTGGATGAGTTTATTAACCATATCAACTCATTTCACCCCACCATAAAGTTCACTACCGAACAATCTCTCACCAGTGTGAACTTTCTAGATGTGACAATAACCAAGTCTCCTAATGGCCTTGTCACAGATGTTTACAGTAAACCCACCGACACCCAACAGTACCTTCTCTCCAATAGCTGTCACCCTAGTCACTGTAAGAAGGCAATTGCTTACAGTCAGGCCTTACGTATCAGACGTATCTGTTCCACAGATACCCTGTACAAGAGGCGCTCATCAGAGCTAAGGAAACACCTTGTATCTAGGGGACACAGCGAACGTAGGGTCCAACTTGCTATCAACAGGGCTCTCAACGTACCTCGTCATACTCTGTTGACTAACACGGGAGCTAAAAAAGCTCCGACCAATAGAGTTGCTTTGGTCACCACCTTCCACCCCAAACTACCCAAACTTCCCTCAATTCTCAATAATAACATGCCTATACTTCACTCCTCCAGCAGGTTACACTCAGCAATCCCCGAGGTTCCCATGGTTGCATTCCACAGCCCTAAGAACCTTGGTGACATACTAGTCAGGGCCAAACTTCCCCCAGGTACAGTCCAAACACAACCCCCGACAGATATACTGGGCTGTCACAAATGTACCCGTTCCAAATGCAGAACGTGTCTGCACATTAAGCCCTCACTCAAGGTGAAGAGTCATACCACTGGCTCTTCATACAACATCAAGACCGACTCTGAATGTAGCACGTCTAATGTAGTCTATGTCATATCATGTAAGAGATGTGGGCTACAATATGTGGGAGAGACTAAGACCAAACTTAGTCTTCGCTTTGCGAATCATGTCTCTTCCATAAAGACTAAGAAACTGTACCCAGTCTCTATCCACTTCAACAGCCCCAATCATAGTGTTAGTGATGTTGAACTTCTGGTGATTGAAGCTTGCAATGGTGATGACACACACCGCAAGAATAGAGAATCACACTGGATTCACCAACTCAAGACAGTCAAACCCTTTGGACTTAACATAAACACTGGCATCAAATAACTTCTCATTACCCTCCACTTCACTTCGGCCTAAGAACTTATATGTGGTATATATTCGATACATAAAGTATAAATTAATCTTGTTTAAAGTTGTTTTTATAAATTCATCACTGTAACTATCTGATGTAAGTTACCCCCCCCCCCTTTTTTCCCCAGGTCCCTCATACCTATTTTTAAAATCATCATACCTTTGATCTTGCTATTCTCATTAATTGACCATTGTTAGTTGCATCATGATGCAACTTGCTCTCTAATCCTACCCTTTCATGTCTCCCTGCATTGTTACCGAACAATACATTTACCACTTTTATGGTCCAGTAACCCATTGATTGGCTGTTATTTTCCCGCTTCTTTCTGGATCCTTTCCTTAATCCCTTCCCCCCTCTCTTTTTCTATAAATGGATATGTATTTGTTTGTACTTGTTTCATGCCTCTGAAGAAGGTCCGGATTGGATCGAAAGCTAAGGCCATCTACCCTATTCATTATATTATCAATTTTAAATTAATGTATAGATTAATGTCAAGGAAATTAAACCGAATGTTAATTAATTGAGCATTATGATTGACGAGCGCACGAGTAATTGTCTCTCATGCAATATCACAGAAAATAAAGAATTCTTTCCTGAGCGCCTTGTATCCTTTGGCAATTTGGCGCTTTAAAAATGCAGTTATTATTACTTCTCTCTATATATAAACACAATATAAACACCACTACTCAATACCTTTCGAGTTGTCCCTCAAATGGCTCTTCAAATAGTGCTTTTTTACTCTTTTGCATTAAGAGAGTACATAAGAATTCACGAAGGGGGAAAAGACAGAACACGGACAAAAACAACCAGAAATGAAGAGGGAAAAGGGTGGGTTTTTGTAGTGCATTAATAGTGGGTAAAATATTCTAAATTAGTCTTACATGGTCGCGGATAGCGTTCATGATTTGTGAGTTTGGACTCACAAAGGAGAATATCGTTTTAAAAACGTCCATTTTTTTTTTAGTGTCACTGTTCGTCTCGTCGGTCTTGTCCTTTTTCGTAATTAGATGTTTGTTTGTTTGTTTGTTTGTTTGTTTGTTTGTTTGTTTGTTTGTTTGTTTGTTTGTTTGTTTGTTTGTTTGTTTGTTTGTTTGTTTGTTTGTTTGTTTGTTTGTTTGTTTGTTTGTTTGTTTGTTTGTTTGTTTGTTTGTTTGTTTGTTTGTTTGTTTGTTTGTTTGTTTGTTTGTTTGTTTGTTTGTTTGTTTGTTTGTTTGTTTGTTTGTTTGTTTGTTTGTTTGTTTGTTTGTTTGTTTGTTTGTTTGTTTGTTTGTGCATAGTTCATTCATAGTTATTTATTTATTATTTGCTTTAATATATAGTATTAATGTTGTACACTTATACTAAATTATGTGCATTTGATTCTGTTACCTCTCTAAGTACTCGTAATTGATTTGTCATATTGAATTATTTTTAAGGGTAAAAGATATTACAGATCGAAATAACGTCACGTTGAATTGAATTGAATTGAATTGAATTGAATTGAATTGAATTGAATTGAATTGAATTGAGTTGAATTGGACATTGAAATATTTTTTAAATTTCAAAAACTATCACAATGACCTTACACCTCGGCCAGTAGCAAAGTCTCCGAAATCGATATAGGGCGTATCAAAACGACGAAACTTAATACGAGGTGTTGGTAAAGAATTTATATCGAACAGTTTTATTTGTACTAGTCACGCACTCTGCATAGTAAAGCTTATTATAATAGAAGCTATTATAATAAAACTATTCATAAATATAACACCAACATGAACCACCTTCAAATGTAAAATGATATATCAGAACAACGGACATTAGGCATTTTCTCAATTTAAAAAAAAAATTCAGTATGAAACTTAAACAGTTTGAAGATAATGGTAGTAGAAAGCTACCTTAAAATGCATAAAATAACAAACCTGTGAAAATTTGAGCTCGATTGGTCGTCGGAGTTGCGAGATAACGATGAAAGAAAGAAAAACACCCTCGTCACACGAAGTTGTGTGCTTTCAGATGCTTGATTTCGAGACCTCGAATTCTAAACTTGAGGTCTCGAAATCAAATTCGTGGAAAATTACCTCTTTCTCGAAAACTACGTCGTTTCAGAGGGAGCTGTTTCTCACAATGTTTTATACTATCAACCTCTCCCCATTACTCGTTACCAAGTGAGGTTTTATGCTAATAATTATTTTGAGTAATTATCAATAGTGTCCACTGCCTTTAAAGGAAATGTTATCAACAAATATATTTCTTGAATTATATTCTTTAAGCCTATGTCAAAACTTCAGCAAAAGGGATAATTTTACAGATTTCCAATTAAATGAATGAACAATGGAGAACAAACTCTCACACATTTTTCATCCATATATTGGAATTGGTCAAATGAAAATCTTTACTGAAGAATAGTTAAATATGTCAAGCTATGGACTGCAAGATTGTGGAAAACAACAAATAGTTTATAACGGGAGTTCCAAAGTGAACAGGCAAAATAATTAAGAAAATAGAATCAGCTGTTGCAAGTTGATTTCAAAAAAACAAAAGTTAATGTTCTGACGTTTCGAAAATGGAGTGTTGGTGAAGAATCGAAAACGGTAAATGTATTTACCATTTATAACCACGTCAGTCATGTTATTAAAGGGACTGGGTACTTTTTGTATAACACAAAACACAATATCAACAGATTTACATTAAAACTTCAGCGATTGAAGATAATGATTGTAGAAAGCTTCCCTTGCTGAGGTGCTGCAATTTGAGAAAACAAGTTTCCTGAGACACAAATTATCTTCGTGACTCGTTTTACTCATTTCTCAAAAACGACAACACCTAATTTCTCAAAAACGACAGCACATCAGTAAGTAATATTTCAAGGGAAACCTTCTACCATTAATATCTTCAAACTGTGTAAGTTTAATCTAAATTTGTGTACATTGTGTTTTTGTGTCTTACAAAAAGTACCCAGACCCTTTAATCAACTGTAACACATCAATATTGCAAACGCACACCTTTAATTCGTCTGACAACATTCGGACGGTCGTCAAGACACGAACCTTCAGCTTATTTGACTAGCATTTTAGTATCTCTATTATTATTAAAAACTCCTCATTGAAGAAGAGGAACTTCAAGGTCGTCACTTTGTGATGCTCTATTATTCCCAGTAATCGCGGGAAAATTGCGCTGGATTACGATGCCATAGAGAAGGTAAATTTAATATAATGTTAAATTTGCATTGGGGAACATGAATGAATACAAGGTTAATTTATTTCTGGCACGACGGGTTTGAAACCATAAATTATCATATCTTATTGTTTATTTTTGTATTTAATTATTTTTTTTATTTATACTTTTAAATTAAATATCTATTTAAATATTTATTTGCCTGTCTTTTTTTAGGTGGATGTTTTATTTGCCATGTTCTTGTTGAAAAGATTGACCTCTTTTTGTAAAAATTTGTTATTTTTTTTATAATTTAATATACTTGTGTTGTTCTTGGCCATCTCATTACGGTTTTTTTGAAAATTTCTTGTGACTTTCTGGTTTGTGTCATTTTTAATTTATTTTTGTATTTATATACTACTTTTACTTACTGACTGTTTGTGATTGATTAATGGCTAAATAAACAATAAGAATAAGAATTAGGAATCCAATCATTCATTTTCTAAAAAGTTTTGAAGATGTCATTTTCACGCCTCCTATAGTCCGGCATGAGCATAGAGCTATATATATTGACTGGAGCGCTAACTTGCTCTGCGTTTTGAAGCCACCCTAGGCGCAGACATGTTTGGTGTGTTGCGTGAATTCGGAATTTTAAGAGAACCCACATTGCCGCGACTATTTTACATTCGGCGTGTGCGTATACGTACGCAACTGTCCACTCGCGCCTTTTAATCATGACGCACATGACGCTCGCAGTTTGTGCGCTGATCAGCAGATTGTGCGTTCACATTTGCTGCATTCTTTGCTTCGATGACACATAAAAAAGAACAAACGCACTATCATGCAAATAGCCGTACAATTGCCGTACAAAATTTCAAGCTTTTGCATTCGTTTGTACATAAACATGGATGCGCCCACACGGCTTCAAAACCTTAGTGCGTGTATAACGGGGTGTTAGCGCTCTAGTCAATATATATAGCTCTATGGGCATGAGTGACATATTGAATCCACACTTGTTTCCAATGAAAAACGAGCACAGGAATATGTGTTTATAGAACAATCTTGTTTGTATAATGATTAAAGGGAAGGTACACGTTTAGTAATTGTCAAAGACCGGTCTTCTCACTTGGTGTGTCTCAACATAACCTGTGAAAATTTGAGCTTAATTGGTCATCAGAGTTGCGAGATAACTATGAAAGAAAAAAACCACCCTGGTCACACGAAGTTGTGTGCTTGATTTCGAGACCTCAAAATAATTTTAAACTTGAGGTCTAGAAATCAAATTTGTGAAAATTTACCTTTTTCTCGAAAACTATCAACCTCTCCCCAATACTCGTTACCAAGTAAGGTTTTATGCTAATAATTATTTGAGTAATTTCCAATATTGTCCACTGCCTTTAAGTATTTTATGCTGTTAATCTTTACAGTTCCAGTCCATCTAGTAACGTTCACATAAACCGTTTATAGTTGGCATTCTGTTTCAAACTGCTTACTTAACCCAAAAGAACATGTAAGAACAGTTACATAATAATTATTTTGAGTAATTACCAATAGTTTCCACTGCCTTTAAATGTTAAAGTGTCAGACTGTTTGTGTAGGCGTGGTTTTGTTCCTTGTCCCTTTTCCCGTTATGTCTGGGTTTTTGTCCAGTCTTCCTAAAATAAAACTTTTCCAACACAACCAAGCAACTACTTCTCGGGGTTTGCCTCCATTTTCCTGATTAGTTTTCTATTATTACTTGATTAAATGTTACCTTACATGCATATCTTTATTGTATAAACTCAGTTATTATAACTGCCAGTAATGTTTTGTTTTTTTACATTACTTGCAGTTAAAAACTAAAACCATTATTGAATTAAATGGATTTGAATTAAATTCCAGTGAAATGTATAAATTCTCTAAATAGAACAATTAATTGCTGTCGAATTTGCACTCTGTGACTATGGTCTGACATAAGTCCATGACGCAAAAGGAATTTTCATCCAAAGTAAACCACAAATGCCTCTCTTTCAGACATTCTGCAGTTTGTCGAATTACTCCGAATTACTACAAGTTAACTCGATTTGCGACAACAAGCTTTGCTTCACAGGTTAGAAATTACTGTCCATGACGATTCAATCAATTATATTGTAGAGTAACTGGAACGCTCACAAGCGAAAGACCACTACATTACCTGAGGTAATATCTTGCTTAAAGGCACTGGCCACTATTGATAACTACTCAAAATAATTCTAAGCATAAAAAACTTACTTGGTAACGAGCAAAGGAGAGCCATGATAGTATAAAAACATCTGTGAGAAACACCTCCCTCTTTAAACACGTCAGCTTAAGTGTGTTATGTATCTGAAAGCACACATAATGCAGCAAGGGTGTTATTCTCTCGTTACTCTCTTGCAAAATTCGATGACCAATTGAGCCCAAATTTTCACAGATTTGTTATTTTGTGCATATGTTGAGACACACCGTGAACGTGTGTGAACACTGGTCTTTGACAATTATTACCAAACGTGTCCAGAGCCTTAAAGAATAGACTAGTGCTATTACGACGAAAGAACAATGTTTTGAGGAAAATGAACAAAGGGGGTAAATGAAGATATTTCTTGAACTGGCAAGGAATGTAATTAATCCGATCACAATCCCATGCCTCCTGTGAATATCCAGAACCGAATGGCCATTTAGAGTGTGTTACTTTTCAATTGATTTTTTATTACATTTTTTGTGTGACAAATTCTACTATTGAAACCCATTTACTCCCCGGTACACCTTGAGTGTCAACTTGCATATCACAACCTCGTTTCAATTTCTCAGTGTCTTAACAAAGATGCAGTTGCTATGGCTACGGGATAGATACATTTACGGGGACTGGAAGAAACAGACGAGATGGATTGAGAAAGAGGTGTCCGTGCGTCTGCACAACTCAGAAAACTCAACCTCTCCGAAGGAGCAAAAGGGTTGCTTAGAAGAAGATTGAATGGGGCTTAGTTACTCTGTATCTATTCCTGCAGTCATCAGCACTTTTATTCTGAGAATAATATGAGACTGTTGTCAGAGTACACATAAGTCCAGTGGGGCTGCATTTTTTTTTTTTTTTTTTAATTATCTCATTTAAAACCTAATTCAACTTCAATTTTAAGTTGGGGAGATGTTTTGGGGACAGAGAACAAGCACGACAGTTTCTCTTCTAGGAAAATGCATCCATTCACAAACAAACCATAGTATTGATGACGTCAAAGTTTGCTTACCACTTTGCAATATAACAAGAAACTATTGTGTTTCTGTACAAGCTGTTGGAAATGCAGTACCCAGTTACAGCACTAATAAGCAATGCAGTACACAAACCGTGACGTCATCATTACGGGGGTCTAAATCAGTCACGCTTCACTAATCCAGAACCACACATCTTTATCAAAGTCTCAAAAGGTAGCTCTTATATAAGCCAAAACTAGAAAATAACCCTAACATCAGAACACAGTCAAGCTTGGACGATTAATACCGACCTGTTTAAATTAATACCGAAGGGTTTGGGTACTTTTTCAAAATGTCCACAGATTTACATTAAACTTACAGGGTTTGAGGATAATGATAGTGGAAAGATTCCCTTCAAATATTACTAACTAAGGTTGTGAATTTTTTGAGAAATGAGCAAAACAAGTCACAAAATAATTTTGGTCTTATGAGACCAACATTATTTTAGCAAGTAAAATCCCCTTAACCAGTTATGATATTATACCAAAACCATAGCATAACTGGTTAATACGTTTTTACATGCTGAAACTGAGACGAAAATTATTACTTTTACTCATTTCTCAAAAACTACAGCACCTCAGTAAGTAAAATTTCAAGGGAAGCTTTCTACCATCATAATCTTCAAACTGTGTAAGTTTAATGTAAATCTGTGGACATTGTGTTTTTTATTAGGAAAAAGTGCATAGACCCTTGAAGAGCAGGACCCAAGCTTATCAACGGAATGTATAGGTTCGAAAAATCTGCTCTCGCTTTCCGTGTTGTTCCTTGCTTGGCCCGAGTTTTCCATAACGTTTTATCCGAATTTGGAAGTGAAATTACCCCTTCTCCCTGGACCATTCTCCAATGTTTGAACGAATATTTGCAGCCCAACAATAAGTGACGAACCAAATTAAGAGTGATAGCATGAAGTAACGGTTGAAAGAGACAACCTTAACTGAGTCACTCTATAATAATAATTATGTCTCGCAGTCAAATTCAATCAACTAAATTCCTGTATTAGGCTGGTCCTGGCCGTGCCAGCTTAAGGACCAACCATAAAGACATGTCACGTATACAAACAAATTGTACAAATTTATCAATTACATCGAGTATTAAGACTGCGATCCGAGCATGGAATTAACTGGAAATTTCCCCCGGCTATGCTCTCCTCCTGTCTCTTGACTGTTCTGAACGTTGCCGAGGCACGCCAATTGATGTCGTTTCGATGGGTTTTAAAGGATTGCGGTAGACGCGTTTATTTTCATTCCTTTTAATCCTCAGTGCTTTTTTGACATGATGGCCGTGTAGTCATTTGCAATTATCAAATTATCATTGTGCGGATGTCAAGCGTGGACTGCAGAGTTTTGGCGAAAGGCTGCAAGTATAAGAACAAGCCTATCCATTGACAACATAATTATAAATCTTTCTTCGTATTAAGGTATAATAAATCATTGATTTTGTTGTAAGTATTAAAAGAACTGAGCATGCAACAGACATGTGCAAATTTGGTTTAAAGGAAGACAACGAAAAACAGGCTAGATTTGGGGGAGTTCGTGTCTTTGTTGCAAACGAAATATGGAACAGCATTTTGTTTTAATTAAAAAAAAAAAATTGTTTTTGTATAATCACTGACACAAATCACTCCCAAATAATTTACTTTTGTCTTTAAGTGACAGCTTTTATTGGGTAATAGATTGGTAAAAAAATTACTATAGATGTTGGTTCTAAAACAAAATTGATATCCTCAGAAGTATTATGGTTTGATCACATTTTCACTGAACAACATTAAATATGAGAAACGATTCTTGCAAGAATCATTTCTCAGTTTTTTAAGGGGGACCTGAAAATTCAAAATTTCTTGGTGTCCGTTCGCGATTGCTGTGGCCGGAGACGTGGTTGATATCCGGTGCCACCTTGCTGAACGTGCATGGATTGGACGCTCTTGATTAAAATACCATAAGGCGTAACAGTGTTTTGATGGGGTTTTTTTACAAGTAGACACTCAGCTGAACCTTCACATGTGACTTGTATGGTATTTTTTTTGTGAATTACCCTATAAATTAGCAATTCATTTACAACAATCAATGTATGACTTCACCTATATAGTGTATACGATCTTATTATTGAATGTGACACAATAACTTGAATTTTACTTTGCTGATTTACCTCGTTAAAGTCATGAAACCAGCTTTATTCAGCCACACGAAAATTTGACATCCCTACAAAGATACGAAGGCTCATCACTGGTTTGTTTGGGGGACATACATAATTCAAATCGTTATGAAGGGGGTGTCATTATTAAGTGTCAGGAGGGTGTGCTGAAATATAATTTGAACAGACAGGGACGTGAACATAAATAACATATTCTATTCAAAGGCGCGGGAAAGTATCAGATGTGATGCAGAGATAGTCATGGGATAACACGTAGGTCTACATTGACAGGGTGGGGTGGTCTAAGATATTGCAGGACAATTCTTTTAAAGTTAAAGACACTGGACATTATTGGTAATTCTCAAAGACTAGTCTTCTCACTTGGTGTATCTCAACATATACATGAAAAAAAAAACTGTGAAAATTTCAGCTCAATCGGTCATGTAAGTTGCGAGATAACTATGAAAGAAAAAAACACCCTTGTCACACGAAAGTGCGTGCTTTCAAATGTTTGATTTCGAGACCTCATGTTCTAAATCTGCGGGTCTCAAAATCAAATTTCATGGAAAACTACTTCTTTCTTGAAAACTGCGTCACTTCAGAGGGAGCCGTTTCTCACAATGTTTTATACTATCAACCTCTCCCCATTACTCTTTACCAAGTGAGGTTTTATGCTAATAATTATTTTGAGTATTACCAATAGTGTCCACTGCCTTTAAAGAGTGCATTTCATAGTGTCTCAATTAATTAGTAATCTAGCAGTTGTTTATACCTCTTTGTTCAATAGACCACCTTTATAATTTCGTGTGTGTTGATTTTTATGTTTACAATTATTGTGAGTAATTACCAATAGTGTACAGAGCATTTATACAAAGCACTGTTAACAAAGATTAAGCAGTGAAACAACATATTGGGTTGATCATTACAATGTATTAACGAGTCAGTCATTTTTACCACATCGTAATTTTTTTTCACAACATGACTGCCAAATGTTCACCATTCCGTAACTGAAGATAACCTTTCTTGGCACGCGCCTAAATTTTTCAATATAATGGAAATAAATGTCGAGTTGAATTGAATACAAAAAAGACGCAAACTCAGCGCCGAGAACCGTCTGGGTGGGCCTCGAACCCCCGGAAAGGCAAAGGTCATAGATTGGTTCTGTCGACATAAAGGTGATTTATGGTCACAATAAAAAAAGAAAGATGCAATGAAAGCCACACTTAAAAGTCTCAGCTGAATGAAGTGTCTACTTGCTGACATCGAACCAAATAGCGTTCGCGGTACTTTCACAAGTACGTAAATTATATCTATGTTTAGCAAGGCGACGACGAGTACCAACCGCATATCTGACCACAGCAATCGCGACCAGTCTTCAATATTTCGAGAAACGGTTCGTGCTTTAATCGTTTCTTAAAAGTTAAAATGTCTTGAGGTGAACAAAATCCAAACGACATTACTTCGAAGGAAATCCTTTCTCAAAATAATATCAACATATATAAGTTCTCATTTACCAAGAAAGTTTTATAATGTTTTGATTGCTTAAGACCAAGCTATAATGTTTGGAGTGTTCTCAATCTATGATCCTACTTTAAAGGAAAGGTATGGGTTTGGTAATCACTCTTAAAATTAATGGCATTACTCTTTTGGTTAGAAGCTTAAAGCAGCTTTCGATATAGCATAGGCTGGTGGTTAAATTGGCTGCTCATTTTTCGAAATTGACCGAGAAAACCTATATCACGCAGTTTCACTTTGATTTGAAGTTATGTGGATATGTAAAAACAAGTCAGTTTTGTATGCCCCAAATGTGTTACTATAAGTAACGCTTCTCAGGAAGTTATGTGGTTATGTAAAAACAAGTCAGTTTTGAATGCCCCAAATGTGTTACTATAAGTAACGCTTCTCAGGAAGTTATGTGGTTATGTAAAAACAAGACAGTTTTGCATGCCCCAAATGTGTTACTATAAGTAACGCTTCTCATGAAGTTATGTGGATATGTAAAAACAAGTCAGTTTTGTATGCCCCAAATGTGTTACTATAAGTAACGCTTCTCAGGAAGTGATGTGGTTATGTTAAAACAAGTCAGTTTTGTATGCCCCAAATGTGTTACTTTAAGTAACGCTTCTCAGGAAGTTATGTGGTTATGTAAAAACAAGTCAGTTTTGTATGCCCCGAATGTGTTACTATAAGTAACGCTTCACAGGAAGTTATGTGGTTATGTAAAAACAAGTCAGTTTTGTATGCCCCAAATGTGTTACTATAAGTAACGCTTCTCAGGAAGTTATGTGGTTATGTAAAAACAAGTAAGTTTTGTATGCCCCAAATGTGTTACTATAAGTAACGCTTCACAGGAAGTTATGTGGTTATGTAAAAACATGTCAGTTTTGTATGCCCCAAATGTGTTACTATAAGTAACGCTTCTCAGACTGTGTATTACTTACAACAAAGGTTTATTCTTTCTGCGTGAACTCTTAAGCTGCCATGGAGTTGCGGCGATATCATATAAACGCAACCACCCTTTGAAATAAAATTTGCACATGTCAGTTTTATTGTCATCTACATTTGTATATGATTTAAAGGCAGTGGGCACTATTGGTAATTACTCAAAATAAATATTATCATAAAACCTTTCTTGATCACGAGTAATGTGGAGAGGTTGTTAGTATAAAACATTGTGAGAAACGGCTCCCTCTGAAGTGACTTAGTTTTCGAGAAAGGAGTAATTTTCCACGAATTTGATTTCGAGACCTCGGATTTAGAATTTGAGGTCTCGAAATCAAGCATCTGAAAGCACACAACTTCGTGTGACCATGTTGCGACAAGGATGGTTTTTTTTTCTTTCATTAATATCTCGCAATTTCAACCACCGATTGAGCTCAAATTGTCACAGGTTTGTTATTTTATGAATATGTTGAGATACATCAATTGTGAAGACTAGTCTTTGACAATTACCAATAGTCTCCACTGTCTTTAACAATCCAGTGGCTCCGAAAGTGAAGATAAACTTTCCCTTTAAGTCAGCCGTGTAAGGTTCTAACACCAAGTTGTGCACTTGAAACCCATTCTATCTCCACTCCCTGCGACGCAGTTCCGGTTTTATTTACAACACCTTTGGGGCAATATCTTGGCTTAACGATGTGCCGTGGGAAATTACCCCGCAAGATGCTTGGAACCAAAGACACATGGCTTTAAGTCGGAAATTGGCATACTTTGGGGGCTCAGTTGCCTGAAACTAACTGGTGTAAGTTTAGATTGCTATTTTTATAGTCCCATCCTGTATTTACTTGGGGTTTTTTTTGCGAGTGCTCATTCTGTTTCGACTTTGTCCCTTTTCTTTCTCCTTCGTCCTCCTTTCTTTCAGAGGACCACAATTGATACAAATCGTTGACATTTGGTGTCAAAATTGTTATTGTACCATTTTCGTATTGGGAAAACTAACTGGTGTAAATTTAGACTGCTATTTTTATAGGCCCGTCAGCGGATGCTCATCATGTTTCGAATGTATCCCTTTTCCCACACTTGAAACAAATCGTTCACATTTGGTGTCAAACTGTTATTGTACCATTTTTGTTTGGTTTTAAATTATTCCTACTTTTCATTTCAACTATGTTTAATTTCGTGTTTGAGTGTACTCACTTTGCAGTTTACTTGAAACAAATCGTTCACATTTTGTGTTAAATTGTTATTGTACCATTTTTGTACTGAGAAATTCTTCCTACTTTTCATTTCGGCTATGTCTAATTTCGTGATTGAATTATGATAGTCGCTCTGCAGATTGCCAAATAGATCAAATCAAACCAAAGAGTCAAGTCAATAGCATTCCACGTCATGCATCTCATTGATAACTCCTTGCCGGTGCCTCCATCCTATCCAAACTGTTTTAAGTGGAGATCAACTCCAATATTCAGCTCCCTGAGCTATTTTTCTTCGTTAATGTTCGTCACCTGGAAGTGGTATTTTTTCAAAATAAAACTTCTGTCACTAAAATATGTGTTTTGATGAGTGGCATGTGAATAAACAGTTAACTAAGGTTCCAAAAAAATTGGTTCTTATCTTATTTACAAATTTAAGAGTAGGCCCCGACCCGAGAGGGCACTGTTCGTGACATCAATCGAGGCGCGATATTTTAAGAGAAAATACTGCACAGTGCTAAAAAAGACGTCGGACCGGACCACTAGGCACTATTGCTCTTGTGAGTCTGACCAGCCATGCAGACTGACCCCATCTTTAGTTGTTTTGCTGCATCCAGCAGCAATACACTTGGTCGGCATTGCCGGAAAAATGCAAGAAAACAACTTTTTCGAAACGTACAAACTCAAATACTTTGACTTGCATGTACTTTGCACGCGTGTTTACTCTACGCATCAAGGCAAAGTCTGCTTCGATTGACGTCACAAAAGGGGTAGGCGGAGTCAACCCCCAAACAACTAACTTTTTTTTAACATATAAATCGTGACAAACAATTACTACAAAAATGGTTTTATTGTTACTAAACATATACTCTTATGTTTGAAAAAATACAAATTCTAGTTCCAGATGACTTTAACTTCATGTAGCCACGTGCAGAGTGGCTTTTTCGAAAAAAAAATCAAATCAAAACAGTTTTGGAGGTCATTTTAATGTAAAGCATACCGTAAGTGTATTTGTATAACAGGATAAATGTCTAGCTTCTTTTTTTGTCTGTGTTTATTTATACTGGCAGTGAGGTTACCGTCAGTATTAAAGGGAAGGTACACGGTTGGTAATTACTCAAAATAGATATATACTTAAAAACTGACTTGGTAACGAGCATTGGAGAGCTGTTGATAGTATAAAACATTGGGGGAAACGACTCCCTCTTAAGTAGCATAGATTGTTAAGTAGAGGTAATTTTTCACTAAAATAAAGTCTTTTATTCATATCTGAGAGCACATAAATTCGTCCAACAAGGGTGTTTTTCTTTCATAATTTTCTCCCAACTCTGATGACCAATTGAGCTCAAATTTTCACAGGTTTGTTATTTTATACATATGTTGATCTACACCAAGTGACAAGACTGGTCTTTGACACCTATCAATAGTGTACCCTCCTTTTAACTGGCAATAATTACAGCAAAAAGTTGTGGTATCTCATTTTTCCTTTCAGCTTATCGAAGTGATAACAGAAAGAATTTACTTGGATGGGTCGAGATGATGCGCCAATGCGTGGAATGCAATTTATATCCCCTATGAGAAATGGGGTCAACTTGAAGGGCCATGGGTATATAGAATATTCATTTTCATGATGGACTTGCCCATTCATTAGAATAGGGTTTAACTTAGAGCCATTGGACACTGTCTAAAAAAAAAAAAAAGTTAACATATTTACAAATAACTTACATGGTTTACAGAAGGTAATGGTGAAAGACTTCCTTTGAAATATTTGTCCATGAAATGCTTTACTTTTTGAGAAAACATTAAAACAATTATCAACACTCGATATCGAGAATAATGGATGCATTTTAAACACATGTCATGACACGGCGAAACGTGCGACACAAGGGTGGGTTTTCCCGTTATTTTCTCCCGACTCCGATGACCGATTGAGGCTAAATTTTAACGGGTTTGTTATTTAATATATAAGTTGTGATACACGAAGTGCGGGCCTTTGGACATACTGTTTACATATATTGTGCGATTGCTTTAAGAGGCCATATTGTTTTTGCATCAAAACTTCAACAGGAACCACCAAGTATGAAAATATCTTTCCGAGAACTTAATTCTCTAGACAGATCAATGACACCATTTTGAGAAATGAGGGAGCCGTCCATTCAAAGAATGGCTTCCGGAATTTTTCTTGAAATAACCCTAAACGATGTTTTTGACAAGTGCTAACGTCTTATGGGAAAACAGATGGAAATAATATGTCCACGTTTTTATGTTTCACAACGTATTGTTACAGTAAACTTATCATTTGAGAACATTAATGCATTTTTTAGTGATAACTTTGCGTTAAAATAACTGATGGTCACCTTTGGGAATTGTCAAAACCAGTAATTTCCCAATATGCTTGAAATAAAAAATCTGTAAAAATTTGGGTTCAATTGGTCATTCAAACTGCAAGAGAACAGACAGGAAAAACACCTTTGTTGCAGAGATTTGTGTGCTTCCATAGCTTCAGCCCTAACAAATGAAATCTCTTATCAAATTCAAATGCCTGAGTGAGAAATTACTTCATTCTCAAAAACTACGTTACTTCAGAGGGAGCCGTTTCTCATAATGTTGTGTTCCATCAACCTCTCCCCGTTCCTCGTTACCAAGTAAGTTTTTATGGTAACAATTATTGTGAGTAATTACCAATAGTGTCCACTGCCTCTAAAGAGCACTGTAAAAGATTAAGCAGTGAAACAACATATTTGGTTGATCGTTACAATGCTTTAACGAGTCAGTCATCATCAACTTTTTTTCCCACATGACTGCCAAATGTTCACCATTCCTGGCATGCGCCTAAAACCTCGTTTCTGTTCGTCTGGGTTGTGTCGACCCAGATACAAACCACATCCAAGTCCCTCCCCCTCCCCCGGGGAAAAGGTGACGACACCAATGATATATCACTCCCAGCTATAGTCCATTTAAATACCGAACAGTTTTAGTTTGGATCTTGAACGAAATATTATGTGTTTCGAATCAATCTGAAATTTGACTTGTCTTCACCACATAAATTCAGAACCCGTGGTTATCTGTGAACCTCGTGGCGGAATTTGAATACAACTACATGTATGAGGCTTTGACTGTGAACACGTCTTGAAGTGGCTTTTTAAAGGGAAAGTATACCTTTGGGTGTTTTTTTTTTTTTAGAACCGTTTGATTGTTTTAATCCTATACAAATATAGAAATATCATTGTATATACAAACAAATACCTGTTTGAGATAAACCGGAGCGGTTCTGCCAAACGGGAAAAATAATCCGCAATTAAAGACCCTGGACACTATTGGTAATTGTCAAAGACCAGTCTTCTCACTTGGTGTATCTCAACATATGCATAAAATAACAAACCTGTGAAATTTTGAGCTCAATCGGTCGCCAAGTTGCGAAATAATTATGAAAGAAAAAGCACCCTTGTCACACAACGTTGTGTGCGTTTGGGTGGTTGATTTCGAGACCTAAATAATCTAAACCTGAGGTCTCGAAATCGAACTCGTGGAAAATTACTTCTTTCTCGAAAACTATATGTCACATCAGAGGGAGTCGTTTCTCACAATGTTTTATACTATCAACCGTTCCCCAGTACTCCTCACCAAGTAAGTTTTTATGCTAATAATTACTTTGAGTAATTACCAATAGTGTCCACTGCCTTTAAAATACACAATCTGAGAGGCGCTACTGTCAGTGACGCTTCACAGGTCCACGTTTTTGTGGATAAACAGTGATATATTACCACAGTATTTCACAATGAAGTGTTTATCATTTTGAATACCCAACCAGCCACCTAGCCAGCACACGACCAGCACCTAACCAGCAACCAGCCTGTAACCAGCTACACCGAGCCAACACACAGCCAGCACCCATCCAGAACACGACCAGCACCCAAACTTCACCCAGCCACCAAGCCAGCACCCACCCAGCAACCCAACCAGCACCCAACCAGCACCCAACCAGCACCCAACCAGTACCCAACCAGCACCCAACCAGCAACCAGCCAGTACCCAGCCAGCACCCAACCAGCACCCAGCCAGTACCCAACAACCAGCACCCGACCAGCACCCAGCCAGCCACCCAACCAGCACCCAACCAGCACCCGACCAGTACCCAACCAGCACCCAACCAGCAACCAGCCAGTACCCAGCCAGCACCCAACCAGTACCCAATCAGCACTCAGCCAGCACCCAGCCAGCACCCAACCAGCCACCCAACCAGCACCCAATCAGCACCCAACCAGCACACAACCAGCACCAAACCAGCACCCAACCAGCAACCAGGCAGTACCCAGCTAGGACACCGAGCCAGACATCCAGCCGGCAAATGTCCTTCTACTTCTCATCACAGTAACACATCTTCACCATCGTCTGCTCATTATCGACCAAGCGAGTGTAATGACAGCTTTATATCGAGACGTAAATCAACGAACCACAAGCTGGAACTGAGTCAAGTTTCCTCCCCAGTAATATACGAAGACCACCCACACACTTTCAATGTCTGTTCAAAGTCGGGTCACTACATATTTATGTACAGAAAAAAATACCCCATTAAATGGTTGCTCATGACGAATGACACATATTAATTGTCTCCTTCAATTTAAGCTTTACATGTCAAAAAGAATCTTAGTTAATCCTGGTTTATTTCCATGGAGTGATTAATATTGTTAACCTTGTGCATTGCAGTTTAGAATTATGCTATTTATTAAGTACTATGTCAGGTAAAGCTTTAGTTGAAACAATTATCAGAAACTCTTAAAATAATTGTTTTGATTCGGCTGCTAAGCTGCAGGTGACAACATGTGTGCTAAGGTGCTCCTTGATTATCTATGTCAGCAATCATTATAGCGTGGTATTATCCGTTCCATGTCTCTCAACAGTGCCGGTGTCGCATGCAATTATGTCCTCTATGCAATACTATCCGGAGGACATTATTACACAGACGGTTTTGCATATTCAATCGTGTCCGCCCGGACGCGGCTGCATAATGCAATTGTGTCCGCCTGGACACATTTGCATACGCAGTTACTGTTGTGTCCGCCTCGTGCAAAACCGTCCTTGCAGTAAATTAACCGCCCTTGGTCGACGGAACATTTGCAATTTTTTCACAAGCTAAGTGCATGTCATGAATGACATTAGAAATGTTTAGCCGTTGGGCATTCGCTGCAATCATAAACATTTTCATGTTGCATATACGTAGGTTCAGTGCATGCACGCTCGCTTACGCGCGCACACACATGTACAGTCATGTACGTGTCCACCGGACGGTTTTTGCATAGCCCCGGACACGATTGCATATGCAAAAGTGTCTGTAGCGGACAGTATTGCATGGCGGACACAATTGCATCTGACACAGGATTGACGACCTCCATGTTTGTCTTGCCATGGGGTGGAGTTAAAAGGGCAACCTATTTCTTGCAGGTTCCACATTGCTCATTCTGAGACCATAACCTATACAGAGAAGTTAAAGTTTTTGATGTTGTTGTTGCCGCTCCAACAAACACACGTCGTAAATTGTGACTAACTATTCGCAAATCTTGACTGTGGACAAACTGTCACTGCGAATTTGTGACGTAATTTTTTGCTTGCGCGTTCGCATTGAGATTAATGCAAATTGGAAGATGACTGCCTCAATAGTGGCCATGTTGGTCGGTGTTTGGTACCCTGACTCATGACTGAACGGCTTGTAATGTGTCCTTATTGCATTACATGCAAACAAAAACTATATCATGAGGTAAACCACGGGTGACTGTACAAGACGTGTTACTGAATTATGTCTCGTCCCCAGTCATATTAAATTGGACATCTCCTCAAGGATATCCAGGCGACATCGTTTCATCCCCGGGGACGAGGTTGTGAGAGAGCGTGTCTTAGTATCATACTCGTGTCGCATGGAAAGTATTTGAGGGTTTTCTCCGTGAGAGAGCGGCTTGACCGAAGACTACCCTTGTCAAGTCTCCCAGAATGCGGATATTACTCGAGATCCGGCGAGAGGCGATTCTAGCTGTAAAATGATCCACTTTGGTATTCCGGATCACATTTTCATATAGATGAGGTTATAGGCCTATAAACATACGTATTTGAGCATTTGCATTTTATCAGTCAAAAACTATTAAGTTTTTAGAGTAATATCATATAAAAGTGCAGTGGCTACAGTTGCTTTCAAACTGATACACGTCGTCAACAAGTGCACAGGGGTGTTATAAAACAAATATTGAAAGTTTTACTCATGCTATGAACAATACATCGTGCGAGTCGTAGTTTTAACCATAGCTTGAGCAAAGGCAGCCTGTATTTAATATCAAATAAATGTACTTACCGTTAATATAAACCTATATATTATACGTGTATCCGTTTTTATAAAGGTAGATACCAACATTACAGTTATCTCGTGATTAATAGAGACATCGACATTTTTTATTGTGATGCGGTATTTATCAGCGCCATCGCACACTAAACAAGGTTTTGTTGCTGTACCCGTAATTACTAACACGGCTAGCTTTATGAATAGCGGTAAGACATAAGGGCCCAATTTCATGGCTCTGCTTACCATAAGCATAGAATTGGCGCTTACGGAAGCAGACAATTTTGTGTTACGGCAAGCGTATTTCACAGGTTTAGCGGCGAATTTTGGCTTCTGTGCGTGCGTACTCCACGTTTTGTAACTAGGCATTCCACGCTTACAAGGCTAGCGCAGAAATTCGGTGCTTGCCCGTTAGCGGGGAATCGTGATCGTAAGCGCAGAATTCGGTGGTAAGCAGAGACATGACATTGGCCCTGCTATTAATGTAAGCGTCTTGGTTTTGCTGGTGTGGTTTCTTTTTGTGTTTTTTCAATGACATTAATAGTACGATGTATAGATTGTCATCCAATCGGTTCTGGTGCATGAGTTGCACTATGACCACATAGAGATATAGATGTGATATCATTCTCACAATGGCAATAATACAGCTTAAAGATGCTATGTCAGATTTCTGGTCCCAAACATTAAAACATATATTTTTTTGAGTGAATGGTATTTCAAGGAGTATCACCCGCTCTAACGAAAAAGTTTAACTTTTACTTTTAATGGTCAGGAACCATGACAACAATTTTAAACGTTTCTTATAAAATACATAAGAATTGGTCACGTGACATATTGTGGGATCCCGACAAAAAATCATTTTAAGCACTTTATTTCACTGCTACTAATAATTGGCGGACTTTTTCGAGCAATGGCTCAAATGAAAGCTTGTAACTTTCTCGACCCCCATCAAAATACCAATTGAATTTTAAATCAAAATTTTGGGGTCAAAGCGGCCAAAATTCTGACATAGCATCTTTAAAACCTCCAAGTTTCCGAATTTAGGCTATTTATCAAAACTCTTCCAGAGAAAATAAATGCATTTTCCAAAAGAAAAGAAAACATTCACAGGAATGTAGACCGCCTTCGGGGAATATTTGCAAATAAATCCAGACGAGAAGCTTTTTGGTAAAGTACGAGCCCCGTCGCGTGGGGAGAGAACTCTTTTTTTTTTTTTTTCTTTTTTCTTTTGGCAAAATTGCATCTGAATAACATTAAAAGGAATGCCGCGCGCACTAATGTCAATCTCACATCCAATTCAAAATCCAATCTCGCCCGTTTCAATCCGACAGCATCAGAACGGCGGGGCAAACGGCTAGGGGTGTCCACTTTCACCGGCGCAAGAGGCATCAGCTAGCCCGGGTTATAAGCAAGGTTTCTTACCCCCGGTGGGGATATGATGCACAAGGTGTCCGGGGGCATTCCTACAGGTTGCCATAGATATGATTTGGTTCAGTCCAGGGGGGTATTCCGTCTAGGATTATAGAAGCGGTGATTCAGTGGAGGCAGTGGCCGGTTTGATTGCAATTTGGACGGGGGAGAAACTCTTGGATGAATAGTCAAATGTTGACAAAACGCTCTGACAAAACATGGATCCCTCGCAGTTCTTCTAGCTCTTTTCGTTTCAAGGCGTTCTTGTTTGTAGTCAGATTTCTCAGACGAATTGGCTCTCTGTTGGAGGCTTTAGTTTATATTCATAGTTCGATGACTTATTTATAGGGAAACCTACTGGTCATTAGGACACATGCAACTCGTAATTGACACAGATTGCTTGAAACGGGGGAATTCCACTTAAGTAAGGCACTCCGTATTTTCAGTCGAAATATTTATTCATATCTACTGCATGGACACTTACGGGTGTCTTCATAATACTTGTTTAAACAAAAACCGTTTTGATGAATTTTAGGATGAAGCAAATAGCATGAATTTCGCATTTGACGGGACTTGTAACCTCATCGCTTAACTTATTAAAGTTTTTTTTATATAATGTAGTTATATGCTTCTAACCAAGGGTTGTTGTTGTCATTTTAGAGTGATTACAAAATGTATACTCTCCCTTTTAAAGATCGCTAGTGAATTTTTTTAATCTGCTCATAAATTTTTGTCAAAAGTGGATTTCAATTCCATGATTATTTGTCAGGTAAGATGAATTAAAGTATTCGTACAATGTATGTTTTAGTTAACCATAGTGTCATTAAATAATACACATTATTAACTTTAATTTAATATTGTACGCGTGCAAGCATAAATTGTTATCAACTTGTGACATAACACACAGTGTTCGCGCCATAAGTACATTTGAAATCCGACGCATATAACCACCGGTATTACTGAATCACTGGGAAGACGAGAAAACAAACAACGTAAGGTCAAAACAGCGATTTGTATAATACCTCTTAACAAGTTGTACTCATCACAGCATCCGTAGGGCTTAACTTGCCCGTTACTTCGGTAACGGTAAAGAAAGTGAGTCTTCGGAACACGAAGAAAATAACACCTTAGATGCGCACACGTGCCAAGACGTGACCTTACAAGTATGTAAGAGGCACCGCAAGTGAGTGCATCTTAAGAGGCAAACTTCAAGAGGTTATGGGAGTGCTCAAAGAGCACTCCATCCAAAAACATTTCGAAGGTTGAAACTCCCGTGTAGCAAAACTAAATACAAAAAGAAAGAACAGCCTGTCTTAAGTGATTTCCGTAAAAGCCTGCCAGTCAGATTTTTAGAGATTGAAGAAAAAACAAAATGTGTTCTGTAAATATATGAGTAAAACGTTAATGGCTTGCAAGTTTAAAGGCACTGTACTACACTATTGGTAATTATTCAAAATACTTGTTTGCATAACAACTTATACTTGGTAACGAGCAATGGAGAGCTGTTTATAGTCAAAACATCGTGAGAAACGACTCCCTCTAAAGGTAACGTGTAGCTTTTGAGAAAGAGGTAATTTTCCACTCAAATATTAAAAGACTTCATACCTAAGGCCTTTTATTATGCATCTGAAAGCACACGAATTTTGTGCAACAATGGTGTTGTTACTTTCATTATTCTCTGTTAGTTCGATGACCAGTTGAGTCCAAATGTTCACAGGTTTGCTATTTTATGCAAATAGGGCTATGTTTGGGATACACCTGGTGAGAATACTGGTCTTTGACGATTACCAAAGGTGTCCACAGTGCCTTTAAGACGCTGTATCCAGTGAGAGCAGGTGGCAAGACTTAGAGAAGATTTCTTGTAACATCGGATGATGAATGAATGTCTACATCTAATCCCATTGCAGGTGGTTGAATGGATTAGTCAGCGGATTCGCTAGGAAAGGATTTTAAGTCCATAATCGGATAATTTACGTCGACTTCATGACAAATGTCTCTGAGGTAGAAAAAGTTTCAACTACAACATTAATTGTAAATGTTTGCATGCAATTAAGTGCTTGTGAGAAACACAATAAGCAAATATTGGTTATAGTAAACTATTGCAAAAAAGACTTCCTGTGTTCTATAATCAATGGAGAAGGTCGAAGGACTGACAGTTTGGTAAAAGAATGTGCTTTGTATCGGAATATACCAATTAATTAACTTGATAACATGTCATAGGATTATTTTATTGGTTACCTAATTTATGTTTTATTTATTTTATTATTAATACTGTTATGATTTGAGATGAAATGACATGGAATCAGATCAAATCTGATGAGGTCAGAACAAATCAGATTAGATCAGATCGAATCCGATCAGATCAAATCAGATTATATCACATCAGATCTCATCAGATCAAATCAGTTCAGATCAGATCAGATCAGTTTAGATTATATTTTAAAAAAATCAGATCAGGACAGATCAGATTAGATCAGAGCAAAGCAGTTCAGTTCAGTTTAGATTATGTCAGAAATAAACAAATCAGGACAGATCAGATTAGATCAGATCGGATCAGATCAAATCAGATCAAATCAGACTAGATCAGATTAGATAAGATCAGTTCAAATCAGTTCAGATCAGATCAAAGCAGATCAGTTTAGAGCAGATCAGATCAGATCGGATCAGTTCAGATCTGATCTGATTTGATCAGATCTTTTCCAACAATGAACGACTCAACAAAACAGAAGGACGTGCGTGATCGCCATTCGTCAAAAATGTCATCACTCAACTTGCCACTATGATTCAGTGGTCATTACACAACCATTACGCGGGGCAAAACACTGGCTCATTTCTGGACAAACACCGCGGCGTATTCTAAGAGATTTCCCCGTAAACGCCGGGCCGTGCTATCTGATTAAATATGACAATTTGGTAGTCTTACGGGAAATCAGTCATGTATTTGAGTCGCACCGCCTAAGGGGGTCACGTACGTGTATCGAGTCCGAACCTTCAAATTAATCATCTATTGGGATAGATGGTAGCGTTTTATGCCTAACTTGGCTAGGGTCTGCAATGGTAATAGCAGAATAATGGGTGAGTTCTTTAGTTCGGTCTGGAGAGTAAACTACTATGTAAATTGCAACAATTTCATTTCTTCCACCAACAAATGTATGTTACTAAAATGTTTTATCAGATGAGGATCGTTTTGGAGGTATGTTTTCAAACCATTTATCAACTGCATCAAATCTCACTGATCCTCCCGAAGCATCAAACCTCACCAAATCTAAACGACATCCTCACCAAATCTCATTGAACCTCTCCAAACCCCACGTCTCAAATCTCACCAAATCTGAATTTGAATTTTAAACCTATAAACCAAACCCTTCAAAACCTCATCACACATTATCAAACTCGGAATCAATGTGTGGTGAAGAGGTTTCCAACTATAGTGGTTTCTACTCGCCGAGGCCTGGTTCTTGATCATTTTACCGAGATGAAGTAAGGTTGATGTACGCGTCGCGCGTATCGCGTGATGTGGCACGACTGTTCCAGCTGTTGCTCTCGACCAATAGGAATGAAGAAACTGTCTTATAAGCACAGGTGCAAGCTCGCGAGTCACGCCCATGTTTCAACACTTTTCACTGGTGTTATATCATCTGTTCAAACACCCCAACGTGATGCCCTCTCGACCAATCAGAATGGATAAACTGTCTTAGGTATTTATGAATGTACCATAATGTAGTCAGTATGTATTGATCCTTACCAAACATGATCAACCCCACTCAAAAAGGCTTCAACTCCGACTGAGAAAAGTTATTTATGTTCCGTCCTCTAGTTAAGAAACACACCAAACAACGAACCAAACAACGAATCGGGGTAACTTTCACACTTCCCTTTGTTTTGGTAAAACAAAATAAGAAATAATTTTACTATATCTTGCATAATATAGACCGTATTGAGCATGAAGTCACGCGGCTCAAATACCTGACCTACAAGATGGCGTCTGTGCGTGGGGGTGGGTGTGTGCGTGTATGTGCCGTGGAAATCCATAGATATAGAATAGAATAATTATTTTAATTCTTTATCTATGTAGAAATCAAACCGGGAATGTTGCGTGCTGCTTTTCGATACGGTACGCGTTTGGACGCGCATACGGTTTGCCCTACAAGATGGCGACTTTTCTTGGAAAAAAAGGGTTATTCAATACGGTCTATACACAATATTTGTTCCCAGTTAAAAAAAATGTTTTTTTTTTAAATTAAAAGCAACATTTTCACCCAAAGGCTTGTAACTGTACATCAGGAGATTGATGGTAACTTTTTGTTTTGACCAGTTGTGATGGGGGAAAATGTCTTACGTTGATTCAGTGTACATGTACATTATAACTGATCGCAGTAAAGCTACGTCGGCGCCAACACAGCCTTCCGCACGCACTAAAAGCTCAATTATCAAGCAGCTAAATGACTTACAGTAATTCAGACTTCATGTTCCAAAACAGCAAAATCTAAGATTGTCACGTTCTGGCGAAAATCCGGACTAGTTTTGTTCTCCATCTGCGCGGAATTACCGCCGGTGTCTGTATCCGTCAAACTGTGCTGTCTACCGATGGACGCATAATCGCACACACTAATTCAAATTAAAGGAAATTAAATTTGTGTTTTACGACGGTAGAGTCTTTAGTGAGAGGGGTAATTGTTGGTAGACAAAACAAGCAGTCGCCAGAGTCTTCTTCGTAAAACAGTATTTTTTTAAGGTTTAAAGTGATCCTTGTATACAAAGAATATAGGAATATCTAGGGTATATCAACTAAATGGCATTTTCTTTTGTTGACATGGGGTGTAAGGGTTGACATGGCGTGTAAGGGTTGAAAACTTGCCTCTTACGTTTTGTTTAGTTAATTTGACAGCATTTACAATATCAATAAGTATATATACTTTCAAACTAAAAAAAACTTGTATGAACTTAAAGGCAGTGGACACTATTGGTAATTGTCAAAGACTAGCCTTCACAGTTGGTGTATCTCAACATACGCATAAAATAACAGACCTGTGAAAATTTGAGCTCAATTGGTCGTCGGAGTGAGATAATAATGAAAGAAAAAACCCTTGTAACACGTAGGTGTGTGCGTTTAGATGGTTGATTTCGAGACCTCAAGTTCTAAATCTGAGGTCTCGAAATCAAATTCGTGGAAAATTACTTCTTTCTCGAAAACTATGGCACTTCAGAGGGAGCCGTTTCTCACAATGTTTTTTACCATCAACCTCTCCCCATTACTCGTTACCAAGAAAGGTTTTATGCCAATAATTATTTTGAGTAATTACCAATAGTGTCCATACTGCATTTAATTGTTGTTTTTCATAATACACATTCTATTATTTTCTTACTCTTTTGTCATCTGTTCCGAACTGAGTTTGGCTAGACAAGTAAATTTTAATGTGATTTTTGTTCATCTATTTATAACTTTCATATTTTTGCACTTGTTAATTGTTCTAACGGTTAACACAAATCCAACGACACACCTCCCGTTGAAAAGACAGTAATTTGACGAAGGTTGCTTTGTTATACCTCCAAGTTGCAACAAAGTTGCTTTAGTACAAAACAGAGCTCCCATGTCGTGAACATAAGTGATGACGGAACGGGGCTTTCCGTGGATCGTTCTGAAAAGCATATGAGGGTTTTCGAAATGATCGTTTTTGTATTTTTCACAATAACAATCTTTTTTAATCTTAGAACTCATACTCCACATTCAATTCAAAGTTGCATTTATTTTCATACTTCATGAGGGCAGAACAAGCAATAACGTATGAAGGAGTAACCAATTAACAATGCTTTTTTGCAAGGCACTATTGATTGCAAAATCTTTGAATGAATTTAAAAAAACGATCATCACTTGTTGCCGTTTTCGTTCACATTGGTCTTTAATGGTCGCCATGAGCAAAATAAGATGTCCTACTTTGGTCATGATCTGGATACCAAACACCAGACTTCTGAAGTTGCCTCAGAGAGAAGAATCTTAGACAGGGATCCATGGGGCAGACTCCTCAAGCGTTGGTCGGACAACATCAAGTAAAGGTGCTGATAGTAATCAAAGCATTCGTAAATACTACTTTTTAAATCAAAAGAGGGCGGTAGATAGCATAAATTCTTACCGAATATGATTTTAGTCGTATTAACTAGGTAACGTGTCAGTTTACAAAACGACTAAGCGCTCGATATCGATATTATAAAACGATTTTAAATTTCGAGTAAACGTGTTATATTTTTATATCTATAGGCTTAATAATGAAAAAATAAGGGCACTCTACTGCGTCTTTTCTCTGATACGTTATTATTTATTTAATTCCTGTACATGAGATGTTTTCTTTTATCTTTCAACAGGGAGTGTTATTGTGGCAAAAAGGGCCTCTGATCCTCTCTCAGTACTCAGAAAACACCATTTGTTGGTCAACTCGACCCAAAACAACAACACAGTCCACTCAGAGGTATACAGGATTCACACGTAAAACGATCCTTTGGCGACCCAACCTCATGGCTAAGATTAGTTTGGTGTTAAACCCCCGGGCTAGAACGATTAAATAAAACCAGTGAGGATTATTCGCAATCCCACATGACTACATCATTCCGACGGAAACCCGTTCAGTGTTACTTGGAAACTTGAGGGAATTGCATTAAAAACAGTCTCATTAACCCCAAAGGCGGCTCCAGGGTTGTTTCAGAGGTTTTTTTTTTATCGTCAAACAGTAGCACGTCGTCCGAACTTGTGATTCCCCGCGCTCAACTCTCACATTATCGACACATTCCCGCGGGCTTTTTTTCCCGCCAAAACGACGTCGGCGTTTTTAATTATGTTTAGTCACGTGAATAGACCTTGCGGATTTTATGTGGAGCGCCACAAGAAAAGTCACGTCACAAAATAGCTTTGTAGTTGATTTCCTTTATACTCCATTAAGGAGAATGATTATAATAGGCATATCACACTCTACTGCTGCTAAGGGGTGGCAGGGGTAGAATAAAGAGAACATATTTTTCTAAAGAGGTCGCCGTAGTCGATTCATTTGGAACCCAATTACATTTTGCGAACTCTAATGAGAAAGTACCATGTTGGTAAGTGATGACGTTCCCCTTAATATGCCACGCACACTACACTTCGGCTGCAAGGATTACTTGAAGTCCTTGGGAAATGCATTAAACTAATTTGTCTTTTATGATAAAATTACTCGAAAAAAATGTGCATGTGTTATGTTTGGTAAAAACTCTCAAGGTCTCACCAAATTTAACAATCGTCTGTTAAAGACATTGGACACTATAGGTAATTGTCAACGACAAGTCTTCTCACTTGGTGTATCTCAACATATGCATAAAAACAACAAACCTGTGAAAATTTGAGCTCAATTAGTCGCCGAAGTTGCGAGATAAACAAGAAATAAAAAACACCCTTGTCACACGAAGTTGTGTGCTTTCAGATACTTGTTTTCGAGACCTCAAAATTCTAAATCTGAGGTCTCGAAATCAAGTGCGTGGACAATTACTTCTTCTGAGGGAGCCGTTTCTCACCATGTTGTTTTGCGCCAACCTCTCCCCATTACTCGTTACCAAGAAAGATTTTATGCTAATAATTATTTTGAGTAATTACCAATAGTGCCCACTGCCTTTAAACATTGCTTTTAAACAAAGCAGGTTGGTGTAGTAGTATCTTTCCTCGCCTCCCACCAATAATTATAATAGGCCCGGGGTTCGAATCACGCTATGGCACTATACATGACTGCGTGGGTTTTCACTTGAAAAGTTCTCCTGGGTTTTCCTCCCTAATCTAAAACTGTATTATCCTTCCATGTCTTCTCTCTATTGGGTTATTGGCTAGTGCAATGACTAAGCCCGGTTACTTGAGAGTCCTTGGCTTAAAGGAACACGTTGCCTTGGATCGGACGAGTTGGTCAAAACAAAAGCGTTTGTAACCGTTTTTTATAAAATGCATGGTTGGAATGATGTTTTAAAAGTAGAATACAATGATCCACACAAGTTTGCCTCGAAATTGCGTGGTTTTCCTTCTACTGTGCGAACTAACATGGTCGGCCATTTATGGGAGTCAAAATTTTGACCCCCATAAATGGCCGACGTGTTAGTCGACGAGGTAAAAGGAAAACCACGCAATTTCGAGGCATGTTTGTGTGGATCATTGTATTCTACTTTTACAACATCTTTCTACCCATATGCATTTCATAAAAAACGGTTACAAACGCTTTTCAAAGACCAACTCGACCGATCCAAGGCAACGTGTTCCTTTAATATGGCTACCTCGAACCTGGCAGAGGGTTTAGAAACACAGCAAGCATGCAGCTAGTGTGCATCAACATGACATAACGACTTATAAAAAAAAAAAAACCTTTCAGAAATCGGCTCCACTGAGACCGATGAACATAAATACTGCATTTCAATCAAATTTTAATATCCAGAACGTAACGGATGACGGGAGGGGTACTCAACCTCCTTCTCAGCGTGTTGAACATCAGCGGTACACCAAATATTGTTCTTCCTATCCAAGTATCGCTTTTTGTTTAGCCGGGAGAGACCAAGACAACAACATTAGCGGTAACTACTAACAAATACGGCTCACAAATGTCCTATAAACATAGTTTTACAAGGTTTTCCACCCTCAGAACTTAATTGAAATATCATCCCCTTCAGTGAACACATCTCTGTGGTGAAATTATTTTAAGGATTTCAAATCACACCACTTTGCACTTTTTATGAGTTGATCAACTTAGTCGCATGTTTACTGGGTGTTTTTTTCTGCATTGTATAATACTTATGCGTGGCCTACTTTATTTGTTGGTGTACCAGCCTGACTAGTTAGTCACACTAATGAAGACTCCCGTGTCAGAACTGGGTCAGTTTCCGCGTCCTATAAGGAACCTGACTCATTTCAGGGTCAGCATGACTCATTTTAGGGTCAGGTTGACCTGTAAACTGATTTGACATGGGATTTGAACTCAAATTATGCGTCTGTTTGACCCATTTCTATGTAATTTTTATACTGATCCCGGGTCATACTGATCCGAAAATGATTCGGGCCCCACGGGACCAATCTGCGTCAATGCTGACTCAGTAATGTTGAAGGTGAGGCTGTTTCAATGCAATTTTAGTCTGGTTTCTGTTATTTGCCTGAAGGTTTTCCATTTAGGGGAATGAATATAGAGAATTAATTTAGGTATATCCCTGCCGACACACTTTGCATGGATATGGATCAATCAAACGAAGTGTGGCAACACCAGCACACTATAGAATCATTGCCTTGTCTACTACTGCCCGCCCACACAAAATAATAATAAAAATAATAATACGTGAATCAAAATACATTGAAATAACCCCTTATCTTTGCCCCCCCCCCCCCCTCAAAAAAAGAAAAGAAAAAAAGGGGAAATATCTACTATTAGCAAACCTGCTATTTCATGGATTTCCTATTATAATGACAAGGAGATCACACAATCAGCATGCACTGGGGTTTAACGTTTGCAGTTAATCCCCACTCTGACGTATGGACGATTGTAACAATTTGGGGCACTAAATAAAATAATCAGGTTTTTGAAGTTTCTCTGTAAAAACGCTGTGTCTTAATCCGAGGCGTGATAAATGATCCCAAGCAGCGGAAATAACATGGGAGGATAGGAGGGTAGTGGGACGGAAGAAGAATTCATGATAGATCTGTTCAAATCAATCTCTTTACTGCCCTCAATACATGCTAAGTAGACAGACGTCTTAACGATTACAAGCAATGTGCACTATTCACCACAGTACGTCGACGAATTGAAAACGTGGTTCGGTCACTTTGAAATCTGGGCCATGAAAACATGTTCACTTCTTTGTGTAGAAACACACTAAAGCCATTGTAAATAATTTAGTTTTCTAATCGTGTTTGGTGGAAAGTTGCTGCTGAATTGTTACGTCGACGAGTTGAAAACACTGTTAAGTAATTTTGACATTTGGGCCAAACAAACACCAAAGAGCAAATTGTGCTTTCTTTTGGTTGCAACACATTAAGACAGTGTTAAGTGTTTTATAATAATGGTGGGTTTTTTCAACCCACAAAAATCTGGGCCAAACAAACAACAACAAGCATGTTGCTTTCTTTTCGTGGTAATACATCAAAGACATTGTAAAGTGTTTTCTAATCATGGTGGTTTTTTATCCTACAGATATTGTTTGCTGGCAACTAGCTACTAAATGTTTCCTTCGCATTGTTGAAATGGGGCCAATGAGCGCCTCGGGTCGTACTGAAATTGCGTTGCCATGCGTAGACCACAGACCTTGTTGCAAATCTCGCGCGAATTGGAACATTTTAAGGAGCCCTGTGCTTCCATTTGCATAATCTGGAAACAAAATCACAAACTTAAACGTTCCGGTACACACGAGACTTGTGCAATCTCTTTGGGCAACATCTAAACGTGATTTTATTCCAAAAAGAACGTGTAGAAAAGAAACACTTTGATATCCTTTTTTGCTTAGATTCCTTACAGAAGGAAAAAACACAAAAAACAAACGGTTTCCAAAGCTTATGTTACTACATTACACTTTAAGCAAGTTTTGGTTTATCGAATCAGCTTTATGGGGCAGACTTTGCCCCAGGACAAGAAATTAACGGACTGATAAAACGATTCAATTTGGAGACCCTTCGATTTGACTGTTCCAAGAAGATTAGTCTAATAACCGCATGGAGTGCTTCAAAAACAACGCGATGTAAAGGCTCTTAACCACGGCTTATTATAGGCTTGGGTTTCGGCTTTGGATTGGGTGGAACTTATGTTTAGGCTTGGGTGGGGATTAGGTTTGGGTTTGGGCTTTGCTTTGAGCATATAGGCTTTGGTTTTGGGCTTTGGGCTTGGGTTGAGGCTTTTGGCTTAGGTTTGGGATTTGGGCTTGGGTCGGGGCTTGGGTCTGGGGCTAAGGTTTGGGCTTTGGCTTTCGTTTTAGGGCTTAAGGCTTGGGTTGGTGCTTTTGGCTTAGGTTTTGGCTTTGGGTTTGGGTTTCGGCTTTGGTTGGGGCTTGGGTTTGGGGCTAAGGTTTGGGCTTGGGGTTTCTTTTTGGGGATTTTAGGCTTGGGTTGGGGATCTTGGCTTTGATTTTGGCTTTGGTTTGGGTTTAGGCTTGGGTTAGGCTTAGTTTCGGGGCTTCGGTAGCAAAATCGAAATTTTGAAAACTACTTTCAGACAGGGGGGTTCCCTCCTCTTGTTGGCACAACACGTACACACTTTTTGAATTGATTTCAAAACTTGAGGTCATCTGCTCATCAGTACACGATAACTTTCATGTGCGTATACACGTTAAGTTTAAAATGATCATGTATACATACACGATAGTTCATCATTTACGCACAGTAGGCACCCTATAGCTATCTTCTACATACACAATAACTTGTAAAACTATGCTTTCAGACTTGACACTTATTTGCTGACAAAATAAGTGTCAACTCTTTGTAGTGGGGTAGATAGGGGCAATGTTTCAGGAAATTTAATGGTGGGCCTGCAAGCAAGGAATTTATCACACTATGTGGCAACTCGCATATTTGCCCATAACAAGCAATGACAGCCATGTTGAAAGTCAACTTGTATTTCTCCAGAGGACAACACTGCGATGGCCTTTAAGCCAAAATATCTTTCTCATGACATGATTATTCTGACTGTGTGCGAAAATTCCATGCTTGTATCGTCAAAGGCACAATCAGCCCTTTCATGGCGAAACGAGGCAACTCGAAAGTTTTATTTTTTTTTAAAAAGCAAGTACAGAGCTGTTTGCCGTAAAATGGAATGAAAGTGTAAAAAGAAGAACAGATAAGACAAGATCTTCACATCATAGTAGTGGCCTATGCTTTTGAAACTTTCAAATGAAAACAATAATTTCCCGATCTAACACAATGCCCACAGAGCTACAATAAACTTACACAGTTTTAAGATAATGATAGTGGAAAGCTTCCCTGAAAATATTAGTTGCTGAGGTGCTGTAGTTTTTGAGAAATGAGTAAAACAATGTCATGAAAATACGTTTTTACATGCTAAAATAATTGTCGTCTCATGATCACATGAGACGAAAGTTATTTTCATGACATTGTTTTACTCATTTCCCAAAAAATACAGCACCTCAGCAAGTAATATTTTCAGGGAAGCTTTCTACTATCACTATCTTCAAACTGTGTAAGTTTAAAGTAAATCCATGGAAGCACCGTAAGGGACCCTTTCAGATTTTTTTTAGCATTTTGTTTGCGGGACCACAATTTGATTCGAGCACATGACGAATAAAAAAAACAATGAAATTTCATTGGCTAAAAAAAAAAAGCTGAAATTTTCTCTGCAGTAATCCCGAGAAACATTTCCGTCTGCAATTTTTGTTTTTTAATTTCCAACCCGATGTTATTTTAACTTGTCTGGACAAGCAATTTAAGCAAGCTTTATAACATGCACTCAACATGGAAAACATAATCGCTGTGTTCTCCGCAGTGTGGGCACAAGAAATAACTGGAATTTTTACAGGTTATTTTTTTTTTTGTGATGTCACTTAACTTGGTGAAGATCACAAGATTTTTGAAATGAGTAAAGTCCGTTGGGAAACAGCACTGTGCCATCATATCTTTTGTAGAAGGGGATGGGAGATAAGTTCCAATACAATTTTTGTCGAAAACGGCGCTCTATGGCTGCCGTATAGAGTTTATGTGATAATCGATCGGTAGCCTAAGCTCTAAAACAATTCCGGGTCAAAATATTGAACCTGTTCCAAGTCCACGGGGCCTGATCCAATTCTGGGTCATTGTGATCCAAAATAATACGTATTTTTTTATTTATTTTTTATTTTTTTTATAGTTCTGCTTTTAACACAATTGTACCATGTAAATTGCATTTTAAACTTATCAATGACCTCGAGCTCCCTGTTTCCATTTCTAATTGGATTCTAGACTTTTTATTTGAACGTCGTCAGGTTGTAAGAATTGGTAGTTGCACTTCACATTCTCTTGTGTTAAATACTGGTACTCCGCAAGGTTGTGTCCTGTCACCACTTTTATATTCATTGTATATATACTCATGATTGTAAAGCAACCAACCCCAATTCGCTTGTTGTTAAGTTTGCAGATGATACTAGTCTAATTGGTTTAATTCAAAATGACGATGAAAGTGCTTATCGTGCTCAGATTACTTCTGTTGTTAAATGGTGCGAGGAAAACAATCTCATATTAAATGTAGACAAAACAAAAGAGTTGATTGTGGACTTCTGTATGAAACATAAGAACATTAAAGAGCCTGTTTATATCCATGACAACGTTGTAGAACAAGTAGGTAGTTTTAAACTACTCGGTACGTACATTGCCAATGACCTTATTTGGAACATTAATTGCCATGAAATTCTGAAAAAGGCCCGTCAACGTTTATTCTTTTTACGTAAACTGAAGTCATTTGGTGTTCGTAAGTGTATTTTAGTAAATTTTTACCGGGCTATAATTGAAAGCATCCTTTGTTCATCCATCATTGTTTGGTTTGGTCGTGTTTCTGCCAGTGATCTTCGCAAGCTGAATTCTGTTGTACGATCAGCAGAGAGGATTATCGGTGCTAGCCTGCCATCACTTGAATCAATCTATAGTGACAGAATGTGTAAACGCACTAGGTCTATAATGCAGGACGAATTTCACCCAGCAGCTGATTATTTCCAATTCCTCCCTTCTAATCGTCGTCTTAAGCATTTTAAAGGTAGTAAGCGGTTCATAGATAGTTTTTATCCTCATGCTGTTCGTGCTTTTAATGATAACTAGTTTGTTTTCTGCTTTTTGTAGCTTATATATTTGTATATATTTTTATTTTAGTATTTTCTTCGCAGTGTTTTTAAATGTATTTTGTGATTGTTAACCTAGAGAGCTCGAGGTGCACTACAATTTCCGATGTTTTAGGTTTTTAACTTTTAACGTTGGCTGAATAAATCATTCTAATCTAATCTAATCTAATCTAATAAGTGTCAAAATGACACTGAAATTAGTCAAACTGACCCATAATCCAAGCTAAAACATGAACTAGTTACCGAGTCAGTCTGACCCCGAAAATTGGTCAAACCACCCTACCCGGCATTGCCGATTCTGACCCGGGAGTTTTAGCTTGGAGAGCCCCAGCGTCAAAAGTTTCCCGTAACCGACACTAACATAAGTGGATCAAGTCCATGCTCAGAATGGTCTAAACATTGATCAAAGATTACCGACTGAGGCAAGTACATTTCAATTATTTGAAGAAGGGTGATTTCTGCTTGCTCTGGTGCGCCCTACAAATACTGAATTCATCTTCATCATGTTCTTTATTTCTCTTGAACTCAGACAGAGTTTACTTTCCCACTGACGAGGACTTAGAAAGACTCCCTTCTATCACCAATTACGGACGTCCAAGTTGTTTTCGTTCCAAACATCGTCTGAATGTTTAGGCCATCATTTTGTATATCGGATATCCACCGCACGGTGTCTGGTAACGGACTCGGATCCTGTTCAATAACGACATGACAGAGTTTCGATCGTCAAAATGTAATTTTGTGATGTTGTATTTCCGGCCCTTGTTACCTTAAAGGGGGAACATGGATATTTGATTGTGCGCTTTGGGAAATAAAAGCGTTAACATAATTAATATCCATTGAAATTGTGGTGTTTTGCGTGTCACAAACCATGGTCCGCCATTTTGTATAACCATATTTTTACTCACAAAATGGCGGACCGTATGTTCTGCATATCGTATTTCAAGGGGCAAGTTTATGTTGGATTTATTTTGTATAACCATTACAGCAAATTGCAGGTACTTTGTACATGAACAAATTTTGAACAGGAAAAGGAGTAATTCCACACAGCAATTTGTTTTTAGATTTGATGTCAATGTGCCCCGACCTAAGACCAGGGCCCAATTTCCCAATTTCATAGAGCTGCTAAGCACAAAACATTTGCTTAGCATGACATTTCTTCCTTGATAAAAACAGGAATACCAACCAAATTTCAATTTTCAGGATAACCAAATAAAAGCCGAATACCAGTAACAAGCACTATGCAACAAATGGAAATTTGGCTGGTAATCCTGTTTTTGTCTGGGAATGAATTTCACGCCTAGCAAATTGTTGTGCTTAGCAGCTCTATGAAATTGGGCCCAGACTGCGCAAGTCTTTGGATAGTTGTAGCGAAAACTTTGGGCATGGCAAGGCGCCCATTGTGACACAAATATATCAACAGTTTGAGGAGAGTGACGTATCTTATGGATGACTGCAAATTATTTCGAACCAAAATCTGTACCTTTTTCGATGCAGATTACATACATTATAGGCTATTATATCATCATAAACAGGAAAGTCTCTCAAAGACTGTTAAAGGCAGTGGACACTATTGGTAATTACTCAAAATAATTATTAGCATAAAACATTTCTTGGTGCAGGTAATGGGGAGAGGTTGATGGTATAAAACATTGTGAGAAACGGCTCGCTCTGAAGTGCCATAGTTTCACAGGTTTGTTATTTTATGCATATGTTGAGATACACCAACTGTAAAGGCTAGTCTTTGACAATCAATTACCAATAGTATCCACTGCCTTTAAACATCATTGCACTGAAGGCTACCGTGGCTTTTTAAATGTAGTTCTTCGACTGTATAATTCAGGGCCACATGTCACAACATTGACTCGTTTATTTATTTGTACCGTGGTTAAAAATGCCAAACGGCCTCGTAAACGAGTTGATACATCCACAAGTCCCACGACTGTACTATCCAGTTTGAATTTGAATGGGTTGATATGTATCCCCGAGTAATGAATTGAGATTGAATTTAATAACATTTTGATTCATCGAGAGAAAAACTTCTTCAAGAAGGTAAAGCACGCGGTTTTTGGTTCTTGCTCGAGCTAAATGTGATGTTATGACAAAGATATTTAGATTGCAAGAAACTACTGCCTCAGATATGGGTCTGGCTTACGCTTTGTAAGCCATGTGCTGTTTGGCATAAATAACTGTGCATGGACCAGTTAAAAAAAGTATCTCGGCTACGGTTCTGGCTAACACAATGTCAGCCATTTTGAAGCCATGTGTGGCCCAAGATTGTTTGGGAATATATCGATACACTCCCGGGTCAAATTGATAGGGCTTCCGGTCCCCTGAGGCCTGGCCCAATTGGAGTCTGGGTGACCCGGAATAATATGTGTCAAAATACCACAGAAATGGGTCGAGCTGACGCAAAGTCCGAATTAAAAACCAAATTATAATCAATTTCAGTGTCTGCCTGCCACAGAATCAGGCCAAGCCCCATGGGACCCGGATTCAGTGCTCCCACAGTGTATCCCACTTTCAAAGACTCCGCATACCGTAAGCATAAAATCGGCATTTACCGTAAGCACAGAATTGGCACTTCTAATTATTATACGGCACAGCAACAAACAAATTACGTAACTGTATTTAACACAGATCAGACGAATGACAGATAATTATAAACACCAGTAAGATTAATAGGAACTTTAAAGGGCATTCATTTTGACAAGGGATGAACAAAAAAAAGAATAACGATCCGTGAAAAGTTGACCTCGTCAATTACCAGCGATAGATTGACAAGAACTTCTTCATCAATCATCTTTATCTTTAGCAAAATTCTTCGCCAACGCAGCCATAATAAATCCCCAAACTAGGACACTTTGCTATTATGAGTTATGATAAAATACTGTTACCTTAACAAGTAGTGTGGCCATTTTTGGACGCCGTCTTGGATTTAGAGGTCACCGCCACAAAATTGTAATGGTCGCCAAGAAAACCTATTTTAACATTACAATTATAAACATAAGTGCACGGGTTATTGTTACTATTATTTAGTTCTAGTAATTAAACCATAAATGTCTCTTTAGTGAACTTAATCACTGTATCTCGCAAGTCTGAGGAAACCTGTGAACCTGTAAACAAGGTTGACACCTGTAAACAAGGGTGCTTGATATGTAAACCAGAAACACTGGGATTAACCACTACGCATATCACGATAAGTGTTCTGTTTGTTTTTTACGTTCACTACCAATCCTTTTACATGGGACCTACGGTCTAATGTCACATCCAAGCGATGGTAGAGTTTCTTTCCTCAAGAACATAAGTGCCAGGACCGGGACTGGAACCTATACTCTTTAGACCAGACACGCCAGACTTGAGACCTGATGTGCCCGTAATTACGTAACCGCTCGACCATGTGACGACACCAGATGGCGCAAAGGGTGGACCTCCGGTTAGCTTTTTTTCCAGGACAGATGAGGCCACTTACCATAAGGGCGCATGCTTAGTGGCCTCATCTGTCCCGAAAGTAGGTCAAACGCACCAATTTATGGTTAGTGGCCTTATCCGTCCTGGGGGAAAATACGCCTCTGGTTACCCTGTTTCAACGATGGGGCTTGCCGCGTGAGCGGGAAATACAAGACGATTGTAGGCACAGAGTTCCACGATATATGCCTATAAGCTGCTGATAGAACAGATACCGGTCTTATTTCAATATCTGTTTATTTGTAATATTTCAGATAACCAAGTCAGGGCAATGATGTATTTTTTTAAACAGCTATCTTGAATCTTTCAATTTGTAACGGGCTTATAGACACAATTAATTCAAACTCTACTGAAACTCAGCCTACGGGCTTCATCCTAAAGACTCATTCACAACAATCATCCGATTCAGCAACCTCAACAAAACATGTCCTAGAAACCCATAATAAGGACAACTCGACATGATCATTCCCTTTGTACACAAAATACACAAACACTCCACAAACATGAAAACAAAATCAAACACGGCTCGTCGATTATCAACAGACGGATAATGTTCGGTTCTGTGGTTCCGAACAGTAATTCTCACCATCAACCACTGTGTTCGATTCTTGCTTCATTAATTGGCACAACGTATTGGAACAACACCCTTGAGGTTATCTATTTGGATTTGTCTAGATCTATACTAGTTACATCCCATGTTATTCGAGGACGTTTGGGGTATTGGGAGCACAAGGCCACTAGAAAAAAGACAAGATTCGTAATCCTTTTACAGAATCAGAAATCCTATACATCCCCCACGTTTCATCCATGCACGCTCTTAGTACTTAAAGCTACACACTTTCAAAAATGTTTTATATACCACCATTTTTATCATAGAACACAACGATTTGTGATGATATACAGAAAAAGGAAACATGACAGTGATGATACGAAATTGCAAATTAATAGTTTTTCCTCTGTCTTGTTGTTCTGATGTGTGGGTACTTAAAAATGTGCTTGTATTTATGTGGTAAATTAATCACAATAAGGATAAAACGACATCAGGTCAAATCAAGAAAAGATCTTTATTAATGAATGGATTTAAACTGCGTTAAAGACTCTGGACACTGTTGGTAATATGTCAAAGACCAGTCTTCTCACTTGGTGTATCTCAACAAATGGATTAAATAACAAACCTGTGAAAATTTGAGCTCAATCGGTCGTCGAAGTTGCGAGATAATAATGAAAGAAAAAACACCCTTGTCACATGAAGTTGTGTGCTTTCAGATGCTTGATTTCGAGACCTCAAATTTTAAATCCGAGGTCTCGAAATCAAATTCCTGGAAAATTACTTCTTTCTCAAAAACTACGTCACTTCAGAGGGAGCCGTTTCTTACAATGTTTTATACTATCAACAGCTCCCCATTACTCGTTTGCCAAGTAAGGTTTTATGCTAATAATTATTTTGAGTAATTACCAATAGTGTCCTGTGCCTTTAAAGGGACAAAGGAGAGAGAAAAAGGAAAGAGCAAAATAACTTATCTTATATTTGTATGACTTAGTACAAGTCTTGATTAGGACTTAAATTTATTAGTTGTTGTTAACGTCATGATGACCATGTAATTAGTTATAAAGAGCTGTGTCGGCATTGGTAGGACTTAATTATGCTAAGCATGATATACTATAGTCAGAAATATGTTCTATTTTGTTTTTTAAGTCATGATTATTGTCTAAACGTTTCTTTAACGCTTCAGTATTTCACAACGCAACCTATGCATATTTTTTTTGCAACTTCTATGTACGCATTTGGGTTTTGCCAAAACACAAACGCACACCTCAGCAGAATTTGACTGTGTGTATTTTAGATCACAATGAATATTCAAGGATTGCATTCTTAGCCTATTTTTCATTTATTTGCTCGTGTTTCCATTGGTCGTTTGACTTAGGGCCTAATTCAATAGAGCTTGTTAACCACAAACACATAGCCGCTAAGCACAACGACGTTATGCTTAGCAGAATAAGGCTACCAACAAAAATACAGTGTCAAATAATGCAAAAACTATACACTTATACGCACAGATTGCGGTTGGTGTTCTTATCATTGCAACTGTCTGTCGATAAACCAAAGATGTCACATCATAGCATCTGTGATACCTTAAAAGTAGTGGATAGACGGCATGACTTGCAATCACAAGATTGCGGGTTCGAATCATATACCAAGATGATCACTGATTTCACAATGACTAGAATAAGTACCATCGTCTAGTTTCTGAATCACAAATTCTCTATTGTTGCAATTCGCAAATTTATTTATTTATTTTATTTTATTTTAAATCTTCGGACATAATTCTTTGTTGGCATGGGCCGTCCAGGGTAAGGCAAAAGTTTTAAAAACTGTCATCAAAGAGATGTGCCCTCCCAGACCCCTCCAAAAAAAAACATACATGTTACAAAAATACAGAAAATAAAAGCAATCATAGACGTTAAACCAATGTTTGTATGAGAGAGATTGGCTGTTGCCAGCTTGGCGTTTTTTATCCACTCGTGGGAGTTTGCCGGGTTCCCTTGACGGGAACATCTTCTAAACAAACAAATCGTGTGTCAAACACCTATAGCCACAAAATGTAGACCTGGATAATTACTGTCCCACATTGTCACCCCGAAAATATATGACAAGATACAGAGTCTCTCGGTTTGTTTATTTACAACTCAGACATTTCTGAAAGATGTTTCCATTCAGACAGGTACAGATTTGTGAAATAGAGCAGGGTTATTTCCATGCACTTTACACTCATGCACTTTCCATCTTCAGGATTTAACTAATACCGCACGTTTTTGTATGTAAACGGGTGGAGCAACAAACTATGTTATAAAATACGTGACGGTACAACAATCAGTGTTGAATTTTCCTTAGTAGTTATCATACACAAATATACGGTCAAAGCACGAGTTAACCACACACAAACATGAAGGGAAAAACTTACCTTAAAATGATCAATAGTACACCATGAAGAATCACTATTTGCCGAAGGAACACCCAGTACGTGAACGGGATAAAAGTTAACTCACACCCGGTTGAAACCTCAGTGTAAAACACGGTCGCTGCTATAACATCACAACACAACACGCACGTAGAACGTTCATTCACACTGATTGATATTTCGACTGACACAACGGCGAGAGGCGGCGGTTTTATTTTTTCAGTTCGTATTTTTGGCGCGTACTTATTCCCGCCGCCTTCGGATGCTGATGTCACTGCGCCTTAAAGGCACTGAACATGTTTTTAAATGAAATGTTCACATTGTTTAGTTCTTATAGGATTAAAGGCAGTGGACACTATTGGTAATTACTCACAATAATTATTATCATAAAACCTCAATCGGTAACGAGTAATGGGGAGAGGTTGATAGTATAAAACATTGTGAGAAACGGCTCCCTATGAAGTGACGTAGTTTTCGAGAAAGAAGTAAATTTCCAGTAATTTGATTTCGAGACCTCAGATTTAGAATTTGGGGCCTCGAAATCAAGTATCTGAAAGCACACAACTTCGTCTGACAAAGGTTTTTGTTTTTTCATGGTTATCTCGCATCTTCGACGACCAATTGAGCTCGAATTTCCACAGGTTCGTTATTTTATGCATGTGTTGAGATACACCAAGTTAGAAGACTGGTCTTTGACAATTACAAATAGTGTCCAGGTTCTTTAAAACATTCAAACGGTTCAAAAAACTGAAGGTAAACTTTGCCTTTGAAGGCACTGGGCACGTTTGGTAAGTCGAAGACCAGTATATCCCAACATGTGAATAACTTTGTTTTACAATTACTCATCGAAGTTGATTGGTCATCACAACTTACATAATTACATTTTTTTTTTCAGTAACATTACCATTGGTCATGTTTACTCTTTGTTTATATTGGACTCCTATAACTGTCCATATAATGATTCTGTCTTTTTCCTGAGTACGGAATTCAATGTTTTTATTGAATTGAATCGAATTTAATATTGAAAGTTCCAAGAAAATAATGAAAGAAAAAAACACCCTTGTTGCACATTGTGTGTGCTTTCAGATGACATGATACAGGCTGACGTCCTTTGCCTTTAAATGGCACGTGAGTGGCACACTTAATGCTCGCGCACTTTTTTTCCGCGTTTATTTGCTATGTGGTATCAAATAGAACGTAAGTGAGATATTATTTTTGGACGTGATACTCTCTGTTGAAATTGATCTAGTACTATTTAGAATGGTATGGCTTAGAATATTGGATCATTGGCACAAAGGGGGTGCATCTTCATACCAAACATTGAGGTGCGTGCTTTATTTTTAATGTCTGGTGTTTTATTAAGACAGACAGAATGTGATACGGCCATCCGAACAAAGGAAAAAGTATCCTGACCTTTTACGCTGTTTGTCTAGAGAGCGTTGAAATCTTGGGTACAGTGAGAAATAGACAGGTCTCAGTTTTTGTGAAACACCGGCTTCGGCTTATGATTTAGCTACGGCTTGTAGTGACTTCAAACAGTGAGACGGAGTTTAAGCCGAAGCCGCATGGTCGGATAAAACTAACAACTGATTTGCATGATTTAAGATCTCCACTTACTTAGTTCTTTTGTAACAAATTCAAAGTTTAATTGACAATCAGCCTCCGAAACTATAATTTCAAAAATAGTAAACAACTTCAAACTTGGTTTTACCAAACTTGAAAGTTTGCATGTATGTGCTATTGAATACACGTTGCAATTGTGTTGATAACAAAAATTTAAGTTAATATCTTTTTCAAGAAGTTTATATTTAAGAAAAATTAGTTTCAAAATAACAAAATGTGTTCTTCGTTTGCGTTGTTTACTAATTTCAATTCGCGCGAGACTTGCACAGTCCGTGGTAGTCAGCAAATTATGCTTCCGTCTGTCGTCGAAATAAATTGGGAAACATAATGTGCTTCACAATAACATGATACTTTGTGAAAGTCAAAGCTAAGTAGGATTTGAAACTTTGCATGGTGGAAATTCGATATCAGAAACGTCGAGTTGAAACCAACGGTTCTTTTCAGAACCACCCCAACTCATTAGAGATAGTCATTACATGGTGTTACCACAAACCTTTCTATAAAGTTAAAGCTAAAATCTAATAATGTCCACTTACTACAAATGCATGAACAGTGTATTTCTTTTTGCATTGTTTATTTAATTTTTGGGAGGGTTATAAAGATAATGAGTAGGCTAGTTAAATACTTTATCTGAATTGGGAATCCACACTTCCTTTTCTCTGGGTTACAAAACTGTCTTCTTGCCAGTTTGTTTAGCTGACGGGAAATCGATGGACTGACCAAAACCCGAACCGCGCCACAACTTTCTGTGTCACGTCCCCTGAAGCACATTGCATAAATCAGCATGGAGCGGATGGCTACGTCACGGGTACCATGTTTGGAATGCTGGACAATCTTTCAGAGTATTGTGTGGCCATGCCATTGTATTTGATGTGACAGTGCCTGTGGAACCACCCGGGGTACAGTTCTCAGAAACTACAATATTTCCTGAGATGTTTAAGCAGTAAGAAACACACAAAAATACACAGCAGACCATGTCAAAATGTGCAAAAAGGGCCATTTGCCTTGGGCTGGGGTGGGGGTTGACAAGGCTCCCATCGAAAGACCTCTTGCACTAGCCACCTCACCCTCGCTGAGTCCAGACAAAGGTAATGTAAACGCGCCATGCGCAACTCACAGCAAATGATAGGCAGTCTGTGACGTCAAGGAGTTAAATTCTCAATGCTCATTTAAAAAGGGTATATAATTTGTAAATAGTTTCATTTCTAATTATAACATCGAAGTCTTATACTAGCGCACGTATCTACCAAACAAGGTACTCAAGGCGCTGAGTATAAACAAACTTTCAGAAAGATAGGTTAAAGGCAGTGGACACTATTGGTAATTACTCAAAATAATTATTAGCATAAAACCTTTCTTGGTGACAAGTAATGGGGAGAGGTTGGTGGTATAAAACATTGTGAGAAACAGCTCCCTCTGAAGTGCCATAGTTTTGGAGATTTCGAGATTTCGAGACCTCAAGTTTAGAGCTTGAGGTCTCGAAATCAACCATCTAAACGCACACAACTTCGTGTGACAAGGGTGTTTTCTTCTTTCATTATTATCTCGCAACTTTGATGACCGATTGAGCTCAAATTTTCACAGGTTTGTTATTTTATGCATATGTTGAGATACACCAACTGTGAAGGCTAGTCTTTGACAATTACCAATAGTGTCCACTGCCTTTATTATTGCAGTGATGGATTCTGAGACCCAATTATGTAGCACTTAAAAGGATTTACAAGGTGATACGGCGCATTAAGCAGCCACAACCAGGAACACCGATAAGTGCAATGGGTTCTTTTACATGCGTTACACAACACATGGGACCAACGGCGTTACGCCCAATCCGAAGGACGAAACAATGGTAACTTGCTAAAGGACACAAGTGTCACGGCTGGGGATTCGAACCCACACTCTGCTGATCAGAAACACAAGAGTTTGGATTCGGTGGTCTTACCGCTCGGTCACGACACTTCCAGTGTAATCAACAATAGATAACATGATCAGAATTACTCGATATCTTTGTATTGTTCTCTGTACTGTATACACGACATCCAGTGTACATTGCATTAGGGTGATTTCTTCGCACTCAAAAAAAAGGGGGCCAGACTAATTGATTTGCCTAATGAGTCTCCATATCGGAAAGGTAAGTCTTTGCCCATCGTGCAAGGTTGTTCTCCTGATCAGCCATACGATATCGTATACTTGTGGACAAGTCGTTAATGGTATATCGCAGTGAGATATTCGAGTCATGGTGGTGGCGTAATGATTCAGGTTTCCTGCGATCGAATACTGATCACGCGAGATTACTGCTCTCAGGCGAAACTGCTGACTTCCGACTATATGCCACACACAGCGCAATAGCAGTAGTCTCGCAGAGGCCAGCAATCTCTCGAGAATATCGCCAGTGTTGCGGCAATCACGGAGAGAGTCGGAACGCTATCACCGCGACATACATTAAACGACTTGTCCACAAGTCTAGCGGTATCGTGGCCCGAGCAAGCTTCGTCAGACGGTAAAGAAGTGACATTCAACACTCTAACTGCCCCAGAGCAGAGACGCAGGACTTGACCGAGATTTTTCTTCCTCAACATCACAATGCCGTCTGAGTTGATGTACAGGCTCGCCATAGTCCTTAGGGAAATGGTCTAAAAAATCATTGATTGGATTAAGTGTGTGATTGACTGAATCTGTAGGGCTATGTAGGTCTGACAAATTTCAAATATCTTGAGACTCATTTGATCTTTTCTTGTAATTTCAGGCGAAACTGAAGCGTGGCGTTGTTTAGAGGTTAATGCCAGCTTGGTTTGCATTTGGGTATCGATGTATAAATGTTGGTGTTGTCCATAGAACAAAATAACCAATGTGGTTTACTCATACGGACTTGCTAAGCCTGTAATTTTTATCATAATTTGAACATTTTGAAGTCTTTACTTTGGAGCTTAGCCTGACTCCAATCCTTCAGCAAAGAGAATGGCTTTGCTTTTATCACCAAATCTTTAAACAGATTATCAATATGTAAGTGATCTGCACATGGCCTTTTTGACTGGCAGGTTTTATCCAGGACTATTTAATGTTTAAAGGGAAGGTACACTATTAGTAATTGTCAAAGACCAGTGTTCTCACTTGGTGTATATCAACATAAGCATAAAATAACAAACCTGTAAACATTTGAGCTCAATCGGTCATCGGAGTTGGGAGAAAAAAGGTGGGGAAAAAACACCCTTGTTGGACGAATTTGTGTGCTTTCAGATAGGAATAAAAGACTTCTAGCTAGAAGTATTTTATTATTTTAGTGGGAAGTTACTTCTATTTCAAAATCTATGCTACTTCAGAGGGGGCCGTTTCTCACAATGTTTTATACCAGATTTCAAATGCTCGTTACCAAGTCAGTTTTTACGTTCATATTTGTTTTGAGTATTACCAAGCGTGTACCTTAAGTTTCCTTTAAGGGAAATGTTTAAAGGCACCTGGAAATAGATTTTTTTTTTCAATTATTAGAGTATATGTTCCTGAACAATAAAATATTTTTTTGAATAATTGTTTTTGACGATTTATATGTTTAACAAATTAAATAAAGTTGTGTGGGGTGTGACTCCGCCTACCCCTTTTGTGACGTCAATCGAGGAAGACTTTGCCTCGATCGAACATCGAACACACGTACGTGCAAGTACATTCAAGTCCTGGACGTGAGTTTGTACGTTTGAAAAAGTTTTTTCTTGCATTTTTCCCGGCAATGTCAACCAGGTGTATTGCTGCTGGATGCACAGCATAACAACTAAAGATGGTGTCAGTTTGCCAAGTTGTCCGGTCCGACGTCTTTTCCAGCGCTGTGCGGCAAACACTTCGAGCCGTCGTGCTTCGAGAATCCGGAATACACTACACATTTTGACATGAAGAGGAAAGTTCTTTTCTAAAACATGACGCCATCCCAATAATTTTTCCAGCTAGTGGGGAAGTCGAAGAAGGTACCTGAAAGACGTAACGATCCTAAAGGAGCATTTCCCTAACGTGAAAAACATCAGGTATTGTCTCGACTTTGAGGGCATGTTTTTAGCTTGCGCCAAGCGTCACTATGCTGTGTTGGCACTGCATGCGATTCATCGCTCCTCGATTGACGTCACGAACAGCGCCCTCTCGGGTCGGGCTTTTTTCCAATTTGTAAATGACATGGAAACTAATTTATGTAAACCTTAGTTAGTTTTTTATTCATATTCCACTCATCAAAACACATATTTTAGTGACAAAAGCTTTATTTTGACAAAATACCACTTCCAGGTGACTTTAAGAATTATGGTTACGATTTATTTGTGCGTGTCGTTGTTGCAGGCTTAAATGTACAAACGTCGTTTGAATTTTTGTTCACTGCTGATTCAAATGGGAGATTATAAAGACAGATATAAAATTCACTTTTGTTATTGTTGAGAGAAATAAAAAAGTGATTGTGTCACAGTATTTTTATCAAGAACGCCGAGTACATCCACGTCTAGCAGGGGAGGGGAGAGCGGGTACCAGCAGCATCTCTGGCCGCAGCATTCACAGACGGACGCCATGGGAATTTGAATATCCAAAAGTCAACTGTAGTGAACTTTAAAAAAAAAAATCAAGTTTTCTTATCAATTCAGACGAAATGATTCTAAGCTTGCTACGGTTAGTTCACGATGTAAAAGGAAAACCAAATCAAGTATGAGGCATATTATTTTGTGTGGCTCATATCGTTCTAGTTTCAAAACGTTTGGATTCATCCATATGTATTGCACAACAAACGCTTTCCGGCGGTTTTTTTTTTGGTATACCCCAAATGCACCTACTTCATGGGAACGGTCGCTTTAAAATTAATACAATTGCTTATAATCGAGAAACCCGTTTTAAAAATATGCTCCTTGAATTACTGTTTTGAAAATATTAACGGAGCTTTTACAACAACGCATTAGAAATGTATGACTTATGGTTAACTGTTCCAATCCAAAGTCAGCACCCTTTATTTTGTAACAAGTTCGGGTATTTGGAGATTGTGATTTCATCACCGAAATGTGCAACAAGCTTGGCTTTCCCATCAAGTACAAAATCCAAAGCAAACCTTCCTGATCTATCCAGCGAAATGCATTTACCAAAAACGTTAAAGGCACTGGACACTATTGGTAATTACTCAGAATAATTGTTAGCATAAAAACGTACTTGGTGGCAAGCAATTGAGATCTGTTGATAGTATAACAATTGTGAGAAACGGCTCCCTCTGAAGTAAACGTAGTTTTTTAGAAAGAGGTAATTTCACACTCAATTAATAAAAGACTTCATTTGAAGTCTTTTACTATGTATCTGAAAACACAAAATTTGTGCAACAATGGTGTTTTTTTCTTTCATTATTCTCTTGCAGCTTCGATGACCAATTGAGTCCAAATTTTCACAGAGTTGTTATTTAATACATATGTTGGGATACACTGATAGAGAATACTGGTCTTTGATAAATTATCAGACGTTTCCAGCGCCTTTAAGACCGGGGACGGCTCGTTGACACAAAGTAGTTATGACAGAGCATTTTGGCGGGAAGAGCAAGTGTTATGGTAAATCCGTCAGGCGATCGACGATGATCCATTTTGGCCCGTCGAACCGGCTTGGCTAGCCTGGCTGTCTTTGAGGTGAGGAGGCCTGTGACCTCATCCTCTTCGGTCTCATCTCAAGACGTCTTGGAGTGTTGGTAAAGAGGCACCATCCAGGAGCATTTTTCTATCTGCACACAACTAAATTGCCGTTTTTGTAGTGCTATTCAAAAGTGGGTATTGTTTTCTTCTAAAGCGATTCAAAAAGGGGAATTTTTAAAACAAATGTGACGGTCATGAACTATTACATAATATGTGGGCATATTATGCCCACAGTCTATTTTTTATTTAAAGCCATTATACACTTTCGGAACAGAAAACAAAACAAAAATTCACAGATTTACAAATAACTTACAAGGTTTACAGAAGGTAATGGTGAAAGACTTCTCTTGAAATATTATTCCATGAAATGCTTTACTTTTTGAGAAAAATTTAAAACAATTATCAATTCTCGACAGCGAGAATTACGGATTTGTTTAAAACACATGTCATGACACGGCGAAACGTGCGGAACCAAGGATGTGTTTTCCCGTTGTTTTCTCCCGACTCCGATGACCGATTGAGCCTAAATTTTCACAGGTTTGTTATTTTATATAGAAGTTGTGATACACGAAGTGTGGGCCTTTGGACAATACTGTTTACCGAAAGTGTCCAATGGCTTTAACTTTATCTATCTTACGTAATACATCCAATTAGCGCCCTCCAGCGATCTCATTTTCGCGGGCTTCAGTTCAAAGATCCTTTAGACGAAGACCTTATCACAGCGTGTTTATCTTCGTCAACAGATTCATGCTGAGTAAATAAATTACTGGAAACATCTAACAACAGAACAGCCGTGTCAAACGTCTCTTGAATACAGTCAGAGGGGTCACACAAATATCAGTACAAATTTTGCGGATGGCAAAATCTTAGGTGCAGAAAGAAAATTGCCGTCTGGAAGCTCTGTTTTTTACGGAGAGGATAACAAGATGTGGAGTTGGACTCAATGTAATCAAGTAAGACACTAAAGGTCACCACCTTGTTAAGTTGGTAAGAAGCTCTAATTTCACTACCAGACCTTCAGGTTAGATGGATAATCAGGTTCTTCTTTTCACTTTAGGGGAAATAGTTTCGCATTCGTTACCGTTACGTTATATATCTTTAGGATTAAAGTAACACACATTTTTTTCTACAAAGTGGCGGACCGTCTTAGTTCACGAAATAAAAGGAAAACCACGCAAAAACCAATCCATATGCATTTCACACCAAAAAAAACCTTAATGCACCAACAACATCAACAGCAACTACATGTGAACAACGAGTAGAGACTCCGGTCTCCCATCATGGTAACAATTTCACAGATTAGATTTTCTGTGCTGGCGTAGGATGAAAATGATTTCACTGAGAAAGCAAGATAAAAAAGAAAATAATAGAATGACGGCTGCGTCATCCACGCGGTATGAGACAACCTGGTAATGTAATACCCTTTTAATGGTTTTCCCTCTGAATCTTTTAAACCAGTTTCTTAAAAGCATTCTAAGGGACAGAATACTATAAAAGTAATGCGAGACGTCTACCGATCATTTTACATCTTTTAATTGCTACAAAATAGATCGATTGAAATAATTACAAAAAGGCGTAATTTGATAAGAGCTACTGCCCCTAGAATCGGAGAGAAAAATGTCTGTATATTAAAGGTAAATAAATTGCAGAATTTGTTTATTTTACAAAATAAATTTCATATCTACAAACAGCAACAGCGACAACAACAGCAACAACAGCAACAACACAGGTAGCAGCAGCAACAAAGAGTCCTATTTAGGGCTACAGCAACAACAACAATTATTATTATAAATGGTTTATTAAAAACATTCAAACTTCGCAGCCAAAGCCTAAATTGTGTTTACAAACAGAGTTTTATAAATAATAAACATCAACAACAACAACAACAACAACAACGACACCAGCAGCAGCAACAACAACAACAACAGCAACTAATAAATACAAACAAATAAACAGCAAAATAAATAAATAAATAAATAAATAAATAAATAAACAACAACAACAACAACAACAACAACAACACCAACATCAGCAGCAGCTACAACAAAGACGTAGGCAACTGCAACATCAATAACAACAACAACAAAACATTAACCACAATGTTGAAAGCTCTTCAAAATAAAAAGTCTCACAATTATAAACAAGAACGAAATTCTTCAAACGCCACCATTCTCGACTTTGGCATTAATAACTTCAGAAGGTAATAGTTGATCTAATACAACGTATAGTAGACTTTGAGTCGCCACCCAAAACGCGGGTCGCGGAAAAATTCACATGGGCTGCCAATCTTTGTCTGAAGCGATAGTTTTGATCAGTAACACGTTCGATCATTCTTTTTTAAAGGATGGATCCAAGTCCATCTATCATGAAAACCATGGTATTATCACCTAAAGATGTTTTACAGGATTGGTCAAGGTAAAGAACAGATTTGGCACTTTTTAACACTTCAACCAAATTGTTTGCTCCACAAAATAGACCGTGTTGGTTCACGAAAACTACATAATTTCGAGATATTGTGTGGTTCATTATATTCTATTTTAAAGCCATTATACACTTTCGGAACAGAAACAAAAATAAAAGCTCACAGATTTACAAATAACTTACAGGGCTTACAGAAGGTAATGGTGAAAGACTTCTCTCGAAATATTATTCCATGAAATGCTTTGCTTTTTGAGAAAACATTAAAACAATTATCAATTCTCGATAGCGAGAATTAGGGATTTACTGTAAGCACATGTCATGACACGGCGAAACGTGCGGAAACAAGGATGGGTTTCCCGTTATTTTCTCCCGACTCCACAGGTTTGTTATTTAATATATAAATTGTGATACACGAAGTGTGGGCCTTTGGAAAATTTGTTTACCGAAAGTGTCCAATGGCTTTTAAAGGAACGTTACAGAATGTGTAAGATTTTAGGGGTTGATTGTTGTGGTTTATATAGAATTTGTGAGAAACTTCCAAGACATCTGGGTTATCATTGTTTATTCCCATGTGGAATTTAACTTAAAAATAGCACCAAACTTTCACACTCATCAGGGAAGGACAAATTTATTGGGAAAGTAATTTCCTTTTGCCGGGTTTTGTTACGACATCTCTCGGGCTTACTACGAGAGACAGTCGTTGTTCAGCTAACTCTCTGAATCAATATAATTATGTGCAATACTTACTAGGCCAACTAGCCGTCAAGGACCCATTCAAAAAGCAGGGTTCAATTTCATGGCTCTGCTTAGCATAAACAAATAATAGTTGCTTACGGAAACAGGGGATGTAGCGCCTACGTCAAGCTTACACAGCTTGCGCAGATATAAGGCGCCTGTAGGCCCATTTCGTAAAGCCTGCAAGCCACACTCGCTGAACACCTAATAGCATTGCTTAGCAAAATCAGGTTACCAGCCCAAATTATATTAAGTTTGCAATGTTGTGGCTTGTACCCTACTCAGTTTTTGCTTAGCAAAAAAAAACGTCAAGCAGTTTTTCTGCCAAATTTTTTTTTTTAAATTGGGCCCTGCACATCAAGCGGTGAACGGTGATCGCAATAGCGCAAATTTCAATGACAAGCAAAGCCATGAAATTGTTGAACCCATAATGGAGTTTCCTTTAAATAAGTAGGGCCTACCTTTTACCGCATAAGCGTGAAAGGGTAATATTAACTTAACGAAAAACATAAGAATAAGTTATCAGAGCGTGAGGAGATGACACGAATAGTATATGAGGAGCTAAGTTTTCCCCGTTGGGACGAGAAGTGAGGTAAAACAAAGAGGATAAGTGAGGCAAAATTTGATGTTTCCCCGTTGGGAGGAGAAGTGAGGCAAAACAATTTTGAACTTTGAGTTTTCCCACTTGCGAGGAGACGTGAGACAACAATATTGAGTAAGCAGTGAAAGAAGTGGGCGTGTCGCCGAATCACGCAGTGGGTCCAGAGTGAGATTGGTACTTTCAGAATCCTCACTTAAATTTACTTCAACGGGGAAAACTTAAATTTTGCCTCACATCTCCTCCCAACGGGGGAAAACTCAAAGTTTGCCTCGTTTCTCCTCCCAACGGGGAAAACTCAAATTTTGCCTCTTTTCTCCTGCCAACGGGGAAACCTCAAATTTTGCCTCACTTCTCCTGCCAACGGGGAAACCTCAAATGTTGCCTCACTTCTCCTCCCAACGGGGAATCTCAAATTTTGCCTCACTGCTCCTCCCCACGGGGAAACCTCAAATGTTGCCTAACTTCTCCTCCCCATGGGGAAACCTCAAATGTTGCCTCACTTCTCCTCCCAACGGGGAAACCTCAAATTTTGCCTCACTTCTCCTGCCAACGGGGAAACCTCAAATGTTGCCTCACTTCTCCTCCCAACGGGAAATCTCAAATTTTGCCTCACTGCTCCTCCCCACGGGGAAACCTCAAATGTTGCCTAACTTCTCCTCCCCATGGGGAAACCTCAAATGTTGCCTCACTTCTCCTCTCAACGGGGAAACCTCAAATTTTGCCTCACTTCTCCTCTGTGTTTTTACTTCACTTCTCCTCCCAGCGGGGAAAACTCAGCTCCTCATATACTACTAGCAAGGCACCGAGATTCACTTCCGTATAAATTGCCTGCGACAAAATAACTGTCGATAAAACAGAGCAATGTTCAAAGTTTCTTTTTTAATGTCAGCTTCAGGCTAAGACGAGAATGCTTGAATTGAAGTGAGGGGAAATTACTGTTCCCGAAGGCCTCCTTGCCGTACAGTAAAGTGATTGCTTGCGAGTGATATACACACATAATATAATATGAAGGATGGGTGAAGAAACATAATCATATTATTGGAGTCCTATCATGAAATCTAGAGCATCGAGGGCTGTGGACTCATTTCTAAAAAATAAAGAAGGTTTCTACAATAAATTGGTCAGTGTAATAGGAGTGCAGTCATCCCAGCCTATGTGCAACAAAAATCGCAAGCAATCATTTTATTTTGTTTACGAATAAGATTATCGTTCCATCCTTATGACAATGCTTTCGTTATTCGAAAAAAAAATTATACACTAATTTTGCCATGTTTTATAATGGCATTGTGCTTCGACCTACATGAGTGGTTATACTCGTTTTTGCCATTACCTAGCTTTAAATAATTAGCACTAATTAGCATTATTTGTTTAGCTTACTTGGTTTACATTATTCTTCTGCATTGGTAAACAAACTGTGACGTCACCAATAGTATGGGGTTTTTTTTAATACAAAACAATTTTGCTGTATCTCAATAAGTTTCAAACTAAATGGGACTTGCAACTTGAAATGCATTGTCAATACTTATTCTGCAATGTTTCACACTCGCTGTTATGGTTTCTTTAGTAGTTTTTTAGAAATTGTTTTTAGAATGAAAACGAAATATTTGCTCCGAGCGGGAAAGACGAAGAAAAGGGGACCAGGTTGACTATGTCGCTTCTTTCCCCACCGTCCACTTTGATGAACCCCGGTTCGAATCTCACCTCAGACCAGAACCTTACATGTGGATAGGGTTTCCAGTTGGCGGTTTTTCTCTCACATCAAAAAACAAAATAATAATAATAATAATAATAACTTTCGGAGTATCTCTTCTTGTTTACTTTCCATACTGGTATTTACGCTAATTGTGCTAATGGATGTAAGTTGTACTGTTGCGCTAATTGTCCCAATGGATGTGTTTATCTGTACTTTCCTAATCAACCTAATTGGGGTTTATATGTGTGATGTCTAGCGATATATAATAGCTCATAGACCGAGGACACCACTCGAACAAGAGAGATTACTGGTGTTTCAATGACATTACATTTCAAGTTAATTGCGCCACAATGTGCAGCTGATCTTGCCGTATGGACTCAACACTTACTTGACTTTCTACATGAAACACGTAAGAAAACCATCAACATCAACTCTTTGACTTGTTACAATATACCACGCAACACTGCTTACGACTGCAATGTGGGACCTTCAAATCCCTATAGTCACCTCCCAAAGATGCTCCTGGCAACTCAGATATCAATATATAATTTACGAGGTCCGGATTCCAGACAAAAACTTGCTTTAATTATTGATTTCAACAGATGTGTTTTAATGTTGAAATTTACCAGTCGTCTAGCTTTCGGTGTTTTTTCCCGCCATAATTGCCCCCCTTGTTGTCTGCGGAGCGCAAGTGGCGATAGATAAATCAGGAAATATGTGGATGCGCTCAGAGTGACAGGGATGTCGTTTTAGTCAGACGTGATCATTGCACGGGGCGAAGATCAAGGTGAAACTCTAGTGGGGGCGATTTGGTCCGTTGGGAGATGCGGCTTAACGAATAGAGAAGGATGGTGCGCGGCTCGTTTGGGTGGGGTTGAATGAAGAATGGTCATGCTTGGAGCAGATGCTATAGATTGTGCTTTCTTTTCGTCTTTAAAGGGACGGTACACGTATGGTAATTACTCAAAACAAATGTTAACTTAAAAACTGACTTGGTAACGAGCATTGGAGAGCTGTTGGTATAAACATTGTGGGAAACGACTCCCTCTGAAAGAATGGTTTTTAAGAAAGAGATAATTTCTCACTAAAATATTAAAAGACTTCTAGCTAAAAGTCTCTTATTCCTATCTGAAAGCCCACAAATTCGTCCAACAAGGGTGTTTTTTCTTCATCATTTTCTCGCAACTTCGATGACCAATGTGCCCAAATTTTCACAGGCTTGTTATTTTATGCTTATGATGGGATACGCCAAGTAAGCACACCAGTCTTTGACAATTACCAAACGCGTACAGTGCCTTTAAAGGCGTTGGACGCCTTTGGCATATAATTACTCAAAATAAATACTAATATAAAAAGTTCCCTCTGGTAACGAGCAATGGAAAGCTGTTGATAGTATTTAACAGTGTGAGAAACGGCTCCATCTGATGGAGTGGCGTAGTTTCTGAAAAATTGGTAATTTACTCAAATAAGATGAATCTGAAAAAAAGACTTCAGGCCTGAAGCCTGTTATTCAGCCATCTGAAAGCATACACAATATTGTGCATCAAGGTTGTTTTTAGTGGTTTAATTTGCATCGGGGATAGAATATTCTTCTTTTTTCTTTTTGGTTTTAAAAAGTGCATATTACTCTGCTGGAATTCGAACCTACGACATTGGCAGTGTCGTTAAACCAAGGTTGTTTTTCCTTTCATCATTTTCATCACCTTAGTTATTTGTCCACATTGTTGGGATACATCAAGTGAGAAGACTGGTCTTTGACAATTACCAAAGGTGTCCAGGGGTGGATTTCACAAAGCGTTAGGACTAGTCTTATCTCGAGTTAGGACGAGTTACTCGTCCTAACTTAGGACTAGCTGTACGTTTTTTTATATCTCTTAGGACTAGTCTTAACCTAACTCTTTGTGAAATCGACCCAATTCAAGTTCAAACTCAAGGATTGTCAGACGGTAAGGCTATACTGCTACATTGGTTGGAAGGATGCACACAGCAGCTGTAGAGATGAAAGTTAATGATATCTCCCGCGGTTTATCGTCTGGAAATGCCTTCCTTGTTATAACCATGCAAGGGAAACTTGCCTGCCGATTAAAACGCATCGATTCCCCTGTTAAGACTCACCGTAGATATCAACTTACATAAAACAAATACAGTTAAGATGGTAATGGTGTGACCTACTTTATAATTACGATGAACGAAGTCTTTGCAGGGGCCAGTTAAGAAGGATGAAGGGGAAAGTGGAAGTCATCAAATGACACCAAAACAAATAGTTGGATGACTCGTTCCAATTTCAAAGAGCTGTTTTTAAACTTTTTTGCTTAAAAGAAATTCTGCTTTAGAGAGATAAGCAGCGTTCACGTCTTAACTTTGCATGTGACATGGTTTTTGAGGTGGTAAACCTTTCCCGGTAAGCAATTTTGTTTTATACTGCGGGTTTATAAAGCAGTATAATTTATGTGCGGTCAAAAAGGTCGTACACTCACGTTGTGTAATAGTATTCGGGTTGGAATCCTGGCCTGGTCATTAGCGGCACCTATAGTGCAAGGCACTTTATCATAATTGCTTCTCTCCACCAAGGAATACAATGGGTACCGGTGAGAGCTGGGAGTAAACCTGCGATGGACTGGAATCCGTGCCAGGGGAATGGAAATATTCCAAGTCAATTATTGCCATGAAACCGGAAATAAATACCGGCCTAATGAGCCAGTATTGGTATGGGACAGTCTCTACACAGAGCCGGAAGATGGATTCGAAAAAACGGTACACATTTTCTCAATAGTAGAACGCAAAAATAGCAGTTAGATCAAGGCGAATAGTAAACGTCATATTTTAGCGTGGAAACCTTCACGAAGTGACGATAAAAATAGTCTTTTTAGAAGACTATTTATCAACAACCCAGACTTTCAATGCAACAGAAGCTCAGTGAAATTCTTTCTATATTCATTCCGTTGATTGATCATTCGCCAACGCTTCAATACAGCAAGACGGGTCTTGTAACCGTTCGGTGTTCGGTGTTTGGCTAATGTGTGAGCTAAAAGGCCTTCATTTGGAGTCAATAACACGGTTATTCGGTTACGGGGATAAATCGAATTAGACCAAGTGTGATTCTCGATACTGTGTGCTCACTGCTCTTGTCAAACTGTGGAAATGATGTCATGCGCTCAAGCTAATGGACATACATAAAAGTGCAGTCAACAGCTTTGGACTGGTAGGGTGCATTTTATGTTGAAACTACGATTGGAACTTCACATCGGCTCTGGCTTTGGCCCTGGCTTAGGTACTTTCGAAAACGTTCTCCCTTAATGTAAACGAGTGAAAAAAACACTCCTTTTTCCGCCTTTCCACTCTTGCAAAGAGCCGTATTATATATGGCGGACAACTCTTTTTAGAGTGAAATACGGGAAACTTTCAACTCGAATCGTTCGTTTCAATTTCACTCAAAAAGAGTTACACAGATTGACTTTCACTCTCAAAAGAGCGAAAATTACACCACTCGGACACGAGAGTGAAATTTCACTCTCCTTTCACGTTTGTATCTGGACTTCGATACGGAGCCTGAAAAAGGAGCTGCTGACGATCCGTGGTTTCGAAAATAGCCTTTAGGTATTCAGTACTCCTCTGAAAGGTGGACACGACGTTACAGTAACTGCTTCTGCATCATTAACGGGACACGCAACTTTCGGAATGGATGCTTTGAGCTTAAAAAAGTGGTATGAACTTGTGATGTTTAGAAAGTTATCCACACATATACCTCTCTGACTGACTCAACACAGTCCGCCATTTTGTAGACCAAGTTTGACTCCATATAGCTAGGCGGATAGTGTTGTAGTTCACGAAGTTAAAGAAAATCACACATTTTCAAGGCGTGTCTGTGTGGATCATTGAATTCTACTGCTACTTCTTCAAACACCTTTTGTACCATTATACAATCAGCGGAACATTCGATCCGCCATTTTGTAGCGTCAAAACCGAGCTTTCTACTTTGAAAGGTATTTCAAACATATTCATTTCAAGACACGCTTTGTGTAGCCCAAAGCGCCCAATCCGAAAGCAACACAGTTGAGGCTACCGGTAGGTAGGCCCTACCGCGCTCGTACTTTTCAATATACACGGGCTACGTAGCATGAAATACAAATCCAGCAACATCCTTTGAAAAGGTGGGAAGTGATATGGAGAGTCACCTCCCTATATTGATGTAAGAGTGAAACATGAACCAAACATCACATTGAAGGAATTTCGCGCCAAATCACCGCGCGTACCCAAGCGAGTCGCCCGTAGAACCGTTTACAATCCCCGCGTCCAATTATAGGGATAACACCGACCCTATCACGGTGCCTGGTAGACTTGATTCAAGTCCCGCTCACGTGCGAGAGGTCCCTAAGCTTATCCGCTAGCTGACGTTAGGCGATGGGACTGAACATAAAATGACTCTCACGGAGTCAAGTCTAGGAGCGTGGTGAAATCGATCAACTGCCTGGATAACGGCAGGGGAGTCGGGGAAAAAACATGAATTATTATTCCGGAGATGAAATGCGGACGAAGGTGGATTTCATCGTGGCTTCTAATTCTCGCACCGTATCACGGAGAAATATCCGTGGTTTCGACGGCACTGACTTTAAAGGGAGTCGGTCAACTGAGTGTTATTTTGTCATTATTGTTGAGCGCTAGCGATACACAAGAGGTAGATAAACAAACGAGACATGTCAGAAACCTGTTATTCAAATCATTGCCAGTAAATGATATAGACCCTACTGTTGTTCATCTTAAATGCACCAGGGGTGTATTTCACAAAGGTAGTCCTAACTTAGGACTAGTCCTATAGGCAATGCTAAGAGATAGGACCAGTCCTAAGTTAGGACCAGTAACTCATCCTAACTTAGGACCAGTCCTATCTCTTAGCATTGCCTAGGACTAGTCCTAAGTTAGGACTACCTTTGTGAAATCCACCCCTGACACTTTTAGTTATTGTAAAAGACCAGTATTCTCAAGTGGTGTAGGCTTATCACAATTTCCCAACATAACAATAACAAATCTGTGAAAAGTTTGTCTCTATAATTGGTCATCGAAGTTGCAAAAGAACAGTAACAGGAAAAAAAAAACACCCTTCTATTGCAAAAATGGTGTGCTTTTTTAGATGCATAATAAAAGGCTTTAGATCGAAGTCTTAAAAATATTTTAGTGAGAAATTAGCTCCTTTCTCAAAAACTACGTTACTTCAGAGCGAGCCATTGCTCACAGTGTTTTATACTATCAACATCCATTACTCTTTACTAATTAAGTTGTTACGCTAAAAATATATTGTGAGTAATTACCAATAGTGAGTATAGTGCCTTTAACGGATCTCAACTTACAAAGTTTATTATTCATTGATCAGCCGCTACTTCCTCAACGAACAAACCCCTTTCATTTCACGCCATCGGAACAAACACATAATGGGAGCGAGTGTTAATTTCAGGAAGTGATCGGTCACCAAAGACTGCCTGAAATAAAGTCGATTTTAACTTGATTTTTTGTTTTAAATAAGTTGTAAGAGGGTTGGAATCATTAGGGTGAAGGGGTGCTTTTTCTTTTTAATCGACTTCCCTCATTTTTGTTTCCATATCCCTTCATCGTATCCACGTCTTCTTCTGTTTCCCCACTTGAGTTTCTTATCGGTTGTTGTTCGGACTCTTGCTGGTCGTAGAATTCCACACTCTTCTTTTCTCGCCTTCTTTTCCGCGGGGTGAATCCGGAGAGCCTTATGGGGGAACGATACGGAACTCCGCTACCTGGATGTGTGAACCCCCCACCCCGTATAGTGGCTGGGTTCGAATCCCGTAGTGGCGGAGGTTCGTTAGCCATAGTCTATTTGGGGTTCGACTCCCCTAAGAGGCTAAAGTTCGGGTCCTGCACTGACTGGGGAACAAATGGCTGAGGTTCGAATTTTCCGAAGTATAACTGGGTTTTAATCATGTAAATCATGTAATGATTGGGGTTCGAACCCCTTAGAAAGTGGGCTCGTATCCCGTACTGATTGGGGTTAGAATCCCATGGCGTCTGGGGTTCGAATCCCGTAGAAACTGAGGTTTGAATCTCGTAGTATACGGGTTCCAATCCCATAGTGGATGAGCCTCGAATCGCGTAAAGTAGCTATCGAGGTTACAATCTTGTATTAATTGGGGTTCGTATCCCTTTTGCTGGGTCAGAGGGGTCCGATCGTCGAGCGATTGTATCCTTTTAGGAACACGTTGCCTTGGATCGGTCGAGTTGGTCTTTGAAAAGCGTTTGTATTCGTTTGTTATAAAATGCATATGATTAGAAAGATATTTTAAAAGTAGAATATAATGATCCACACAAGTATCACTCGAAATTGCGTGGTTTTCCTTTTACCTCGTCGACAACTACGGTTGGGCATTTTTTTTATGGGAGTCAAATTTTTGACTCTCATAAATTGCCGACCGTGTTAGTTCGCAAAGTAAAAGGAAAACCACGCAATTTCGAGGCAAATTTGTGTGGATCATTGTATTCTACTTTTAAATCATCTTTCTAACCATATGCATTTTATGAAAAACGGTTACAGACGCTTCTCAAAGACCAACTTGCCCGATCCAAAGCAACATGTTCCTTCAATTAAACAAGACCCTGTTCTATACTGAAGGCACTAAATTCAAAACTCCACAGCGGTTCGGCCCATCGGAGAATACCCGAGCGAGAATGACCTTATGACGTCATTTTGCATATGCTTGCATCTTTCAGACATGAAAATATTAACAACCAGGTCCGTGGTTAGTCCACTCTTATGTAACAACTCCCCAAACCTGCTGCTACAAATGTACTTGAATAAAGAGGTCTGAAGCAGTGCTTGCATCTTTTAAACATGAAAATGTAAACAACCAGGTCCCAGTGGTTAGTCCACTCTTATGTATCAACTCCCCAAACCTGCTGCTACAAATGTACTTTAATATAGAGGTCTGAAGCAGTACTGATCTTTTAGACATGAAAATATTAACAACCAGGTCCTAGTGGTTAGTCCACTCTTATGTAACAACTCTTCAAACCTGCTGCTACAAATGTACTTGAATAAAGAGGTCTGAAGCAGTACTTGCATCTTTTAGACATGAAATCATTAACAACCAGGTCCTAGTGGTTAGCCCACTCTTATGTAACAACTCCCCAAACCTGCTGCATGGGGGATCGTCGCGAACCGTGCCGGAATGTTCCGAGAGCATACGAAAAGTTCCGAACCGCTGTAGAGGTTAGTTTTTAGTGCCTTCCGTTATGTACACCCATGATGTTTTCCCTTTGAATGGGACCTTCAGGGGTTATTCAAGAGCAACGCTCTTTAAGAATCCAAACAGATGTTAAGATGAAACAGTATAGGTGTTTACATCCGCCATAGGATGTAGCTCACACAACAGGCGCCTCATTTATATCTCAATAGGTTGATACTCTCAAATTTCAGTTGGAACTCAAAAAGAATCTCACATTCCATGTCAAATTAGTAAAAGACGTCAATAATCTATGATTCTATTGAATTTTTCATACAGGTGCAAGAGGAAACAAATTCTAACTTCACAAAATGTTTTAAAACGATCATCCCTAACCTCATCCGCCTCCCCCGCCCCCCGCCCCCAAGCTCACCTACGATTAGCCTCACGGTTCATAATCGATTATGATAAACTATAAGGTTACCGTATTTGGTTTTTGGAATCGTTCAATTTGTTTTTATCCTATGTATAAATACGGTATAAACCATAACCTGTGAAAAATTTATTTTCGTTTTTTTAAATATCACTGAGAATCCGGAGCGAGTATGATAACGTACGCAAAATATTACCTACAGGAATACGGGCACAAAAAACCGATACATATATTTATTTTTTCCATAACCACATTTCTCCAACCCGAAATGTTTCTCAAAAATATTTCATTCTATACAAGCTGTTGTTTATAGGCTTATACCCATTATATTTTAGGGGTGATAACCAAAACGTACCTTCCCTTAGACTTTGATGCAAGTCCCGTTCGCGTGTGACAGATCCCCATTATAAGCATATATCGCGCCAAAAGCAAACCAGCCGTGCACGCCACAAAACAATAGTTTTCTGGCAATGGCACGGGATTTGGACTTGAGTCAAGTCTAACCTTCCCTTTAAAGCCAAGCAGAGCTTCCTCGAATTCCCCGCGAGTATCACTCAATTTTCAAGATAAAAAGATTAAGAAATATTACTGAAACTTGACCGCATCGTATTCCCACGATAATGCTTGTGGTTTTATCTGCAGGATAGTATATATTAGATGCCGAGAGATCAAATAGTAGATTTTAAAGACACTTGACACTATTGGTAATTGTCAAAGACCAGTCTTCTCACTTGGTGTATCTCAACATATGCATCAAATAAAAAACCTGTGAAAATTTGAGCTCAATTGGTCGTCGACGTTGCGAGATGATAATGCAAGAAAAAAACGCCCTTGTCGCACCATGGCCACGCGAAGTTGTGTGCTTTTCGAGACCTCAAATTCTAAATCTGAGGTCTCGAAACCACATTCGTGGAAAATTACTTCTTTCTCGAAAACCACATTAATTTGTCACAATTTTGTATACTACAACCTCTCCCCATTACTCATTACCAAGTAAGGTTTTATGATAATAATTATTTTGAGTAATTACCAATAGTGTCCACTGCCTTTAAAGCCGTTTTATTCGATTGTGTCAATTAATTGGTCTTGGCAGATTTGTTTTACAATTATCTGATCATGTAGCAATTAGTCGAATACCAGTCACAAATGGTGCATGTGAAATTGCATTTTTCCTGATAGCACACAAAAAGAAGCTAATCTCAACAAAGTTATGCTTTTTAGAAATAGCCAACAATTGCTGCGTCACTAATTAATCAAAGGTAATTGAGTTTGTCGAATACAAGTATTGCAAAGAGTTGCTCAATATGTATACGTTGTTCATTCGATGTGTACCCATGGTACATGATTGTGGCTATGCACTGAAGTAAACTATAAGTTCCCACATAACATCAAATTCCATCAAAATGACAAATTCAATTTAGAAAGCTACACAGAGGAATCCCATTTTGAACTACAGAACTTCAGCTCTGTGCCCCACGACGATCCAGTTAGGAACGTCACTCAACGAGGCGCACTCTAGACTCGTTGCCAAGTCGCAAATAGTTTATCGCGGTGATAACGTTCCGACTCTCTCCGAGATGTATCACGCTATCACGACATGAACGACTTGTCCACAAGTCTAGGCGCACTGGCGGTCAGATACGCTCTAATCGATTCTGTGTCGGATAATTCGATACTATGATTCAATCAAGATCCGCCTATACAAACAACGCAGCAAGGCTTCGGTAAATCGATTCCATTTCCTGCCGAATAAAATCACAACACAATTTGACGATTTATCTCCGTGACTATGGAACTCAGTGACAGACAAACTCTCATCCATACTGGGAAATGTTCAATTCAGCAATGGCTGAGCCTACATAGAAATGGACACGAGATAAAATTGCCGATCTGGAAAACCCAACAAATAATCTGATTAAAAACCTTTAATGGAGGGTCAAATCTGTGAATGTCTTTGCCTAGTATTGGTCATTGAAGATGACCAATAAGAAAATAATGAAAAAGAAAACCACATTGTTGCAAGATCGTTGTGCTTTCAGTACGCGCATAAGAAAGGCGTTGACTAAAATCTGTGGATGAAAAATGACCCCTTTCACGAAAATTACATTACTTCACTTCTAGCAATATTTAAAATGTCGACTAAGTTTTATGGTAATTATTAATTATTGAAGTGGGCCTCAATCCCAAATCAAGGTACATGCCTATACCTCTCCTTTTCACTTCCTGTTTTAGTGCGGTGTTCCAAAGGAAAGCGATTACAATCAAGTAACTGTAAAAGGGTTGACATCATACATTAAAAAATTAACAAAATCTGATCCGACGTGAAAACAAAAAATAAAATAATAGAAAAACCGAAGCCAAATAGAAACAACTGCAGCGATGTCATCAATTAAAAACAAAAAACTCCCCACCCACACCCCACCCCGCAATGGATGAAATTGGCCAATGCTCCGTTCAACCAAGCCCCCCCCCCCCCCCCCACCACCCTCTTCAGAGCTAAACAATATCAATAATTTTCATTTATCAAACGTCAATCAGACAGAAATTGTCGCAGAGAGAGAGAAACAGACTTTGCCATTATTGACAGTTCAAGATTCAAAGAAGTGCCACTTTGGATCATCAATTCACGCAAATCCAATAAACTAATTGCATTCTCAGCAACTGGGAATTTATTGAATGGTTTCTGTGGGAAAATAACGGCCAAAAAAGAAGAACATATTTTAACATTGCGATGATACTATACACCGATTTGCGAAGAGAATATCCAAAACCGATACTCAGGAATACAAAAACGATGAAGATTCTTCGAAAAAGGTGCTGAAGTTTGCAGAGGAAACGGTGTAGGTTCTATGCCTACACGCATCTCATTCATGTATGACGTCATAATTCTTACCCAAAACGCGGCTATAGCTGGGCGCACGTCCGCCACCACTAGCCCCGCAGTGGCTGCGACATACTCATCAGTGGTTATATATATAAACTGCGCCAATAAAGTATCTAAACACTTACAAAAAGTCAGATTTATCGGAACCTGAATTAGTATGCCAAAGAATAATTATTCATTTCTATTCACCGTTAATTTTTGCACATTTTGACACATCTTGTGTTGCGCTATGATGTTGTTGGGTGGATTTATGGACACTTGAGTGGCTTAGGTCGAGTTTCAAAAGTTGCAAAAGCCCCTATTCACCCCAATTCGATCCAGAAGGGAACTCACACAAGCCTCACACACAGACAAAATCAAGACAAAAGACACAAACTCGTTTCGTTTACTTGACCATGAAATTTATGGCCGTATCTTTAACTCTAAAACTGCTGATATCCTGTCCTCAATACTTGGTGTGTCCTCCATCACTGTTAACGGCAATGAGTCGTCTTCTCATACTCCAAACGAGACATCTGATCTGTCCCTGGTCAATCCCCTGCCATTTCCTGATCAGGATGCGTCGCAATCCCTCGAGAGTGGTGTCAGGCTTGATGGACTTGTTCACTTTCTTCTGCTGCAGAAGTCACACTCGGGCGGCCACTCCTTGGCAGGTTGTCCACATTTCCCTGAGCTTGGTAGCCATTCCACCATTTTACATGCAGCTCGAATCGACATACCGGCTTCTATCAAACCAACGATCCGTCCTCTTTCCTGTTTGGTCAGTTGAGCCATCTTTCCTGTTATGGCCATCTTTCCTGTTATCTTGAAACACCTTTCCCTGTCTTACCATAATCAGGGATTCTGGCTCTTAACCCATTTTGTTGTATGCCACCCATCTTTGACCCCTTTGCTTGGTTACTGACAATTATTGCTGATGTTCATCGCAACCGATTTATCCAAAACGCGACAAACAAATCATTTATAAAGGGCGGGCAAAAGAAACGCTGATCTTACTCGTCACAATACAACGATTTAGCTTGAATAGGGGCTTTTGCAACTTTTGAAATTCGACCTTAAGCCACTCAAGTGCCCATAAATCCACCAAACAACATCGTAGCGCAACATATGATGTGTCAAAATGTGCAGAAATTAACGGTGAATAGAAATGAATAATTATGTTTTGGCATACTATTTCAGGTTCCGATATATCTGACCATTTGTAAGTGTTTAGATACTTTATTGGCGCAGTTTATTTCGTTACGTTGCTACTAATTGGACGTACACAAATCAGCCACGAGAGTTTTGATATGTGCCTTTATTTGTGTGGCAACAACAGCTGTTGCGTTTTTAAACTTTATTACTCAAAACAATTATATTGACTTTAAACTGACTTGGTAAAGAGCATTGGAGAGCTGTTGAAAGTATAAAACATTGTGAGAAACGGCTCCCTCTGCAGTAGCATAGACTTTGAGAAATAGGTAACTTCTCACTAAAATAATAAAAGACTTCAAGCCAGAAGTCTGTTATCCCTATCTGAAAGCACACAAATTCTCTCATCATTTTCATGCAACTTCGACGACCAATTTAGCTCAAATTTTCACAAGCTTGTTATTTTAATGTTGGGATACGCCAAGTGAGAAGACTGGTCTTCAACAGTTCCCAAACGTGTACCTTCCCTTTAAATGTGCAGGGAATCGTGATCATGGCTAATTTTCTGGATGTTGTTTTTCGAACATGGAACAATTCTCGTCCTCACCCACCTGAATGTGGCTGGGAGGGTTTAGTTACTGTCCACAGACATGAAACTCTAGCAAACGCTGCTCTGGCAACTTGGACAAAGTTCACCCTTGAAACTGGAGATGCTCTGCTCTATTTATTTTTCAGAATGATAACGCAGAAACGCGGTCAGATGTAGATATAAAACCCGCCAAGACAATAAGGACACGAAGTACGGACCAAAATTGATAAATGTGTCTGTGTGTTTGTATTTTTTTATATACAAAAAAAATGGGTTGCACGGTCTAATTTCCGTACAGTCTAGTTTCGCACGTCCACATCGACTTTTTCAAGGGATACTTCATTCCATCATTCAGAATGAAAAGTTAATCAAACAAATAATCATTAATCAATAAAATCAACCAGTCAATAAATAGATCAATTAGTCAATCAATCAATACATAATTAATAGTAAATCAACATCCCAAGGGATCTGGGAGTAGGGCCTACAACGTCTTTGAGGATGTCTCTAAAACGGAGTCCAAACAATGGGAGAACAAAGAGAGGTACTTCTTTCACGGGGTCGGCAGATAATTTGTGTTACCTTTCACAGGTCAAATTACATTGTACTTTACACAATGGAAATATCAATGCTACCCCAATGCTACCCCAATGCTACAAGTGGTCGACATACCCGACAGAGTATTTCTTCAAAAAAGGGAATAACGGAGCAACACTTTAAGTACTCTTAAAAACCCTGGAAGATATTTGAAGAAGCTGATGCTCTTTCTGAGATAGTCCTACCCTTTTGTATTTAATATCATTTGGGCAGGGGTAGTTTTTACTTCTTCCCTTTCTGTGTTGGGGGGGGGGGGGACCGGGGCGGGGAGGAGGGGGGTCAAACATCATCCCTGGTGCTAATGTGCGAGGATAACCCCTATACCGTAAGCCCGTTATCAACACTGTGGTAGGCATGGCCACTATCAAAATATATCCATATAACTGTTTACAGAATCACCAACCAGTTATATCTGTGTTTGTACGGTTTGTGAATAAAAGACTAGAGGCTGAGGATGGACATTAATTTACTCTTCCAGAGGGAAAAAAACTTCAATATAAATAACTTCATGTTAACAATAAGCTAGCTAGCTACTTAAGCTGACAAAATCAAGCATCAACAAAAAATCACTCCTGGATGATTTCAGACGACTGGTAGAAGGTTATTATTATTTTTATTTTATATTTGTGACAATATGACACACTGAATCAATCACCATTTCTTTAATCTTTAATCATTCCTACATGATTGGGAAAAACAATCATCATTATCAATGTATATAATTTACAACATGCATTTAAACAATTCCCGATTGCAAGAATCGTGCAAGACAAAAAATGTTCCATGAAATAAAAATGATCCTGTTCCAACTTTGAAGAGATAAAAAGTCCTCCGGTATAGCAAATAAACTTATATACATGATTATTTACAATTGAACAAGGTTGGTTGATATATGAAAAAACATATGGGGGACAAAATAAATAAAACTCAACAATGACAGGTTCACTTTGTTGAAATCGATGTGATAATAATAACCGTATTTATATAGCACCTTTTCCAAAGGATCACAGTTTTAGGGTTGTTGTTGCTGCTGCCGACTAGTGTTAGTGTTCTTGTTGTTTGTTTTTTAGATTATTTACTTTTGTATCGTTGTTTATATCTTTCTCATAACAAAACAAAACAATCCTTCAAGCGCGCTTAGCTCTGCCTTCTGAATACACCAAGCATTAAGTGATAACATGTTGCATTAAGAAGCTTGATTTGTCTGCTGCCACCAAGAGGCTGCCACCAAAACAGCAGTTGACAAACATCACCTTGGACCAATCAAAACACTGATTTAGAAAGCTGATGTCACTGCAAGTTTATCCAATTAAATCATTGTATTCAAATTAATAATTGGCATGAAAACCAGAGCATGTCAGTAACCTTGAGGATAAGGTCAGGAGAACAGTCTACAATTGAACTTGATTGTCTGCTGCCACCAAGTGACAAAAAAGTGTTTTACTGAAACTTATAATGAAACCATGTGATGCAGTGACAATAACCAATATATTGAAGGCGGTTTGACTTGCAGAAATTTGAATTGCTTTCTTGAGGGTTCATGACCCACATCTTAAGGTTGAGATGAGCAAAAAATCTTCTCTCCATCTCAAACGAGGTCTTAATTATCATCTTATCCCTGATCCATGGCCTCTTCTTCATCTTCTACTTCCACAAAGTCTTCATCACTATCATCATCATCATCATCATCATCTTGAATCATCTTGCCTTCATCAACGTCCAGCTCCTCTTCACTCTGCTCCGCATCCGCCATCTCAGAATTTGGTCTACTCATGTCGAACTCCGCCTCGAACGACTCATCCGCCTCCGCATCAATGTCTTCTAACGCTACATTCTCATCCTCTCCGAAATTATCTCCATCGTTTTTGTCTTCACCATCGTCATTAATTGCTCGAACAATTTCTTCTCCGTCTTCATTTTCCGATTCCTCGCTCTCGCTCTGCTGATGGAGGAATGGATTGTCTCCTTCTTCTTCATCTTCTTCATCATCGTCTAGTTCGTCTTCACTGTTCTCCGGCGTGATCTGGAGGTCGTTGTAGAGAATGCTACTCTCGGCATCTAGGATTGGTTCGAAGCTTGACCTCTGCTTCAAAAAATAGAAACAATAATCAGAATAATTGATGCAATAATCGGAATTATTGTATGAAATCTTCCTTATCTAAATCTTAAACGAAAATAAAAGATGAACCTAAATTGTGACATCTTTCTAGTTAAGAATTGCACTGTAACCCAAGGTTTTAAGATACCTGTGAAGAAAAGATAATGAAGACATGTGGGCTGTAGATGAAGGAAGAGAACCTCAACTAAATTAATCAGAGAATGAAAACCCAACCCATTTGCAAAGCTTTGGTCTGGGTGGTCCACTGAAGTGAATGACTAGGAAAGAAACCACTGGGCTATCCTGATCCCCTTCACTTTATAATTTCCTGGCCTGCCAATACCTCAGGACTTTCTTGCTTTTCCCTCCACCACTTGGGGTAACGTTTACTGTGTTAGTGAAATGACTGTGTACAATGCAGCATGTATTTAGTTCAAACTACTGATACATGAAGGTTGGCTTGGTACCATCTTTCACCTCTGTGGACTCAAGTTCAAAACCCACATTGGAAAAGCACGTCACATTTGAAGTGGGGTTTCAGTCCCTATTAGATTATGTGAGTTCCCCTATTTGGGGTTTTCCTGATCATTTCTTCATGATCCTCGGTACAAATGTATCTTTAGGCTTAGAGGTTAAAATGTTTGTCTCATTAGAGGGTCCCTATGTGTCATTACCTAAAAGATTTGAAATTAAAGGCAGTGGACACTATTGGTAATTACTCAAATTAATTATTAGCATAAAACCTTTCTTGGTGATGAGTAATGGAGAGCTGTTGATAGTATAAAACATTGTGAAAAACGGCTCCCTCTGAAGTAACGTAGTTTGTGAGAAAGAAGTAATTTTCCACAATTTGATTTCGAGACCTCAGATTAAGAATTTGAGGCCTCAAAATCAAGCATCTGAAAGCACACAACTTTGTATGACAAGGGTGTTTTGACTTTCATTATTATCTCGCAACTTGGACGACCAATTGAGCTCAAATTTTCACAGGTTTGTTATTTTATGCATATTGTTGAGATACACCAAGTGGGAAGACTGGTCTTTGACAATTACCAATAGCGTCCAGTGTCTTTAAACTAAATAAAACAAACCAAAACCTGTCACATGCTCTGACTTCTTACAGTAACCAATACTTAACAACACGTCTATTTATAGCACCCACCTTTTCCCCATCGTCACCCTCAATGTCCACAAATTCTCCTTCTTCAAGATCATTGCCTTGCTCATCATCATCTTCATCATCTTCAAAACCTGACCGGGAAAAACAAGGAGAAAATAAATACAAATAAATTAGCTAAATGAATCTTGTTCCCAGAGCGGGATTGTTCTTGCAATGCAAAATAAATTTCTGGTCCATTAAAAGTTCTGAGCTACAAGCCAGTAGGACCACTTGGACAGATTTTTCACTGGTCCAAGTGTGTTTGCACAAGCGTTCGGTGAAAGGACAATAATGTTATGATTAAATGCTGTCATCATTATCAACAAATTACTGATGTGGTTGCAACATGTCATAGCCGAGATGTCTAGAGCAGAGATCTCAATATCTGGTGGGTTCAAATCCTGGTCATGACGCTTGTCTTCTTGAGCCATAAATGGCTTATTGTAATTTTGCTTATGTAATAAAAAATAAAAAAAAATGCTTCTCATCAACCAAGAGTGAATGGATAAATGTGAGCGTTGATCTGAACAATCAAAACCTGTGCACCGATTCTACTGCCGGTGCTGCTTAAAGCCATTATACACTGGCAGAAACCAAACTGGAACAAAAAAACAAACAAATAACTTACAGGGTTTACAGAAGGCAATGGTGAAAGATTTCTCTTGAAATATTATTCCATGAAATGCTTTACTTTTTGAGAAAACATTAAAACAATATCAATTCTCGATATCGGGAATTACCGTTTTATTTTAAACACATGTCATGACACGGCGAAACGTGCGGAAACAAGGGTGGGTTTTCCGGTTATTTTCTCCTGACTCTGATGACCGATTGAGCCTAAATTTTCACAGGTTTGTTATTTTATATATAAGTTGTGATACACGAAGTGTGGCCTTTGGACAATACTGTTTACTGAAAGTGTCCTATGGCTTTAATCCAAATAAGTTGAGATGGTTTCAGAAATGTCTAAGGCCCAATAAACAGGGGCAGTAATTGCACATAAGGCGCTTTGATACAACGATAACCCTTTTAGCCCCCGAAATCTCTGGACATATACAACCGATGGTGCCTACCGGTACATTATTTGACCACTGCAGCATGGATACCTGTTCTCACAAAGCATAAGTCTTTTGTTCAAAGTTTGGTTTAACAAACTCTTTTATTTCCTTGAAGATTTTGACTTAGAGCTTAACAGTTAATACAAATCATCATATTTATTAAATTTCTTTTTCATAAAATTAAAAAATCATTGAAATCAGCTAAAAAAACTTTATTCTTGGTCTTTGTTTCCACAGTGTGGTATGGTTATTCTTATTATTTATTTGCAGATCTTTACCTGTCATACTATCCTCATTAGCGATTTGACTTGAGGGTGTATTAGGAGCAGCCGACAGGCTCTCAGCGTCTGCTGCATCCAGGGCAGTCTCTCTAGCCAGGGCGATGTCCTTCTCAAGCTGAGCTAGATGCTCTTCATTAGACGCAAGCTCCATCTTACAGATCTCTAGCACCTTACGAGATATTCCTGTCAGGGTGCTTTCCTCACCTAGGATTAAGAAAAGTATAAGTGGGTTTTATTCCATGTATGTTGTTACTGATATTGCTGTTGAATAAAAGGAGAAGCAACACTCCACATCAAGAGGGGAAAACAAAACAAAAACCTGGAGATGAGATTTTGCAAATGGCAACCCCAAATATTAGGTCACAATAGCACCTTCAAGAGTTCTTTTTCCCTTTCTAAAAAAAACTGTGTGGTTGTGCAGTCTTTGAACCGGTCGCTAGCAATCGTTAGGCGCATAAAACAGCTCAAGAGGATGGTAACCATGACTGGATGAAAACATTGCGCCGGATTCGTCATCATGCACATTCTTTTGAGCGGGGATTTTGACATTTACATCGGGGCATCACGCAATTCTGTTCACAACGCAAACAATTGAAGTTTGATCCTGGAGCCAGTGACCTACATCAGATTTGCTAAATTGTATGTAGTTTTTAAGAAAAAATTCAAAGAAATTTTAAATCTCCATCCGGGAGTAAAATGGGTACCTGTGAGGGCAGAGTTGGTTCTTGTGATTGATTAGCTTAGTGTGCTCGGATTTGGCAGCACAGGCTGTGTACTCCCCGGGGAGCTGAGATCAGGGTAATAGTTTTGGAAGCGCTTTGAGACACAGTAACAATAATAATAATAATAATAAGACTTGTAATGCGCACATATCCACCCTGCTGGGTGTTCAAGGCGCAGTAAAACCAAAAAACAAAACAAGAACAAAACAAAGAAAAACAGACACAACAAAATTAGTCCTTGAAAACCTGTGACATAAAATAAGTTTTGAGAAGAGATTTGAATTTTGTGGTACAAAGACAAGATCGAAGATTAAATGGTAGAGAGTTCCAGATGCGTGGCACAGTGTATAAATATTAATAATAACAGTAATAACAAGTTTTTATATGACGCTTTTTACACCCGAAGGGTGTCCCAAAGCGCTTCCACATTATTACCCCTGGTCACTGGGCCTTAATTTGTTCCATAAATCATGGCTCCCTGGGGAGTTTACAGCCTATTAAAAACCGAATATCATTATTATTATTTATAATGCCATCCTTTTCCGACCTGAATAATGTTGAGTCAATTGACCGTTGAGAATATAAACCCTCTTACCATTGTATGCGGCACAATTCTTCATCATAAGCTCGGCATGCTCCAAGAATTGCTCCCTGCTGTGGTAGATGTGTTTCTGAGCATTCTTCCTCATCGTCTCTAGATCCATAGGTACTTGAATGATCTTATAGTAATCCTTGACTTGCTTATGGTTGACAGGCTGGTGGAAAGGCCATGACTGGAGACAGAAAAGAAGACAGTATATGGGTTACAATGGATGGAAAGAGTTGGGGTACAAGAGAGCAAAGACGGGGCTGGTAGAAACACCATGACTGAAGACAGAAAAGAAGACAGTATATATGGGTTACAATGGATGGAAAGAGTTGGGATACAAGAGAGCAAAGACAGGGCTGGTAGAAACACCATGACTGAAGACAGAAAATAAGACAGTATATGGGTTACAATGGATGGAAAGAGTTGGGGTACAAGAGAGCAAAGACAGGGCTGGTAGAAACACCATGACTTAAGACAGAAAAGAAGACAGTATATGGGTTACAATGGATGGAAAGAGTTGGGGTACAAGAGAGCAAAGACAGGGCTGGTAGAAACACCATGACTGAAGACAGAAAAGAAGACAGTACATGTATATGGGTTACAATGGATGGAAAGAGTTGGGGTACAAGAGAGCAAAGACAGGGCTGGTAGAAACACCATGACTGAAGACAGAAAAGAAGACAGTACATGTATATGGGTTACAATGGATGGAAAGAGTTGGGGTACAAGAGAGCAAAGACAGGGCTGGTAGAAACACCATGACTGAAGACAGAAAATAAGACAGTATATGGGTTACAATGGATGGAAAGAGTTGGGGTACAAGAGAGCAAAGACAGGGCTGGTAGAAACACCATGACTTAAGACAGAAAAGAAGACAGTACATGTATATGGGTTACAATGGATGGAAAGAGTTGGGGTACAAGAGAGCAAAGACAGGGCTGGTAGAAACACCATGACTGAAGACAGAAAAGAAGACAGTACATGTATATGGGTTACAATGGATGGAAAGAGTTGGGGTACAAGAGAGCAAAGACAGGGCTGGTAGAAACACCATGACTGAAGACAGAAAGGAAGACAGTATATGGGTTACAATGGATGGAAAGAGTTGGGGTACAAGCGAGCAAAGACAGGGCTGGTAGAAACACCATGACTTAAGACAGAAAGGAAGACAGTATATGGGTTACAATGGATGGAAAGAGTTGGGGTACAAGAGAGCAAAGACAGGGCTGGTAGAAACACCATGACTGAAGACAGAAAAGAAGACAGTACATGTATATGGGTTACAATGGATGGAAAGAGTTGGGGTACAAGAGAGCAAAGACAGGGCTGGTAGAAACACCATGACTGAAGACAGAAAGGAAGACAGTATATGTATATGGGTTACAATGGATGGAAAGAGTTGGGGTACAAGAGAGCAAAGACAGGGCTGGTAGAAACACCATGACTGAAGACAGAAAAGAAGACAGTGTATGGTTTACAATGGATGGAAAGAGTTGGGGTACAAGAGAGCAAAGACAGGGCTGGTAGAAACACCATGACTGGAGACAGAAAAGAAGACAGTATATGGGTTACAATGGATGGAAAGAGTTGGGGTACAAGAGAGCAAAGACAGGGCTGGTAGAAACACCATGACTGAAGACAGAAAAGAAGACAGTATATGGGTTACAATGGATGGAAAGAGTTGGGGTACAAGAGAGCAAAGACAGGGCTGGTAGAAACACCATGACTGGAGACAGAAAAGAAGACAGTACATGTATATGGGTTACAATGGATGGAAAGAGTTGGGGTACAAGAGAGCAAAGACAGGGCTGGTAGAAACACCATGACTGAAGACAGAAAAGAAGACAGTATATGGGTTACAATGGATGGAAAGAGTTGGGGTACAAGCGAGCAAAGACAGGGCTGGTAGAAACACCATGACTGAAGACAGAAAAGAAGACAGTACATGTATATGGGTTACAATGGATGGAAAGAGTTGGGGTACAAGAGAGCAAAGACAGGGCTGGTAGAAACACCATGACTGAAGACAGAAAAGAAGACAGTATATGGGTTACAATGGATGGAAAGAGTTGGGGTACAAGCGAGCAAAGACAGGGCTGGTAGAAACACCATGACTGAAGACAGAAAAGAAGACAGTACATGGGTTACAACGGATGGAAAGAGTTGGGGTACAAGAGAGCAAAGACAGGGCTGGTAGAAACACCATGACTGAAGACAGAAAAGAAGACAGTATATGGGTTACAATGGATGGAAAGAGTTGGGGTACAAGCGAGCAAAGACAGGGCTGGTAGAAACACCTGAAGACAGAAAATAAGACAGTATATGGGTTACAATGGATGGAAAGAGTTGGGGTACAAGAGAGCAAAGACGGGGCTGGTAGAAACACCATGACTGAAGACAGAAAAGAAGACAGTACATGTATATGGGTTACAATGGATGGAAAGAGTTGGGGTACAACAGAGCAAAGACAGGGCTGGTAGAAACACTATAACTGGAGACAGAAAAGAAGACAGTATATGGGTTACAATGGATGGTAAGAGTTGGGGTACAAGAGAGCAAAGACAGGGCTGGTAGAAACACCATGACTGAAGACAGAAAGGAAGACAGTATATGGGTTACAATGGATGGAAAGAGTTGGGGTACAAGAGAGCAAAGACAGGGCTGGTAGAAACACCGGGACTGAAGACAGAAAAGAAGACAGTATATGGGTTACATAGGATGGAAAGAGTTGGGGTACAAGCGAGCAAAGACAGGGCTGGTAGAAACACCTGAAGACAGAAAATAAGACAGTATATGGGTTACAATGGATGAAAAGAGTTGGAGTACAAGAGCGCAAAGATAGGGCTGGTAGAAACACCATGCCTGAAGACAGAAAAGAAGACAGTACATGTATATGGGTTACAATGGATGGAAAGAGTTGGGGTACAAGAGAGCAAAGACAGGGCTGGTAGAAACACCATGACTGAAGACAGAAAAGAATACAGTATATATGGGTTACAATGGATGGTAAGAGTTGGGGTACAAGAGAGCAAAGACAGGGCTGATAGAAACACCGGGACTGAAGACAGAAAGGAAGACAGTATATGGGTTACAATGGATGGAAAGAGTTGGGGTACAAGAGAGCAAAGACAGGGCTGGTAGAAACACCGGGACTGAAGACAGAAAGGAAGACAGTATATGGGTTACAATGGATGGAAAGAGTTGGGGTACAAGAGAGCAAAGACGGGGCTGGTAGAAACACCATGACTGGAGACAGAAAGGAAGACAGTATATGGGTTACAATGGATGGAAAGAGTTGGGGTACAAGAGAGCAAAGACAGGGCTGGTAGAAACACCATGACTGAAGACAGAAAGGAAGACAGTATATGGGTTACAATGGATGGAAAGAGTTGGGGTACAAGAGAGCAAAGACGGGGCTGGTAGAAACACCATGACTGGAGACAGAAAGGAAGACAGTATATGGGTTACAATGGATGGAAAGAGTTGGGGTACAAGAGAGCAAAGACAGGGCTGGTAGAAACACCATGACTGAAGACAGAAAGGAAGACAGTATATGGGTTACAATGGATGGAAAGAGTTGGGGTACAAGAGAGCAAAGACAGGGCTGGTAGAAACACCATGACTGAAGACAGAAAATAAGACAGTATATGGGTTACAATGGATGGAAAGAGTTGGGGTACAAAAGAGCAAAGACGGGGCTGGTAGAAACACCATGACTGGAGACAGAAAGGAAGACAGTACATGTATATGGGTTACAATGGATGGAAAGAGTTGGGGTACAAGAGAGCAAAGACAGGGCTGGTAGAAACACCATGACTGAAGACAGAAAAGAAGACAGTACATGTATATGGGTTACAATGGATGGAAAGAGTTGGGGTACAAGAGAGCAAAGACAGGGCTGGTAGAAACACCATGACTGAAGACAGAAAAGAAGACAGTATATGGTTTACAATGGATGGAAAGAGTTGGGGTACAAAAGAGCAAAGACGGGGCTGGTAGAAACACCATGACTGAAGACAGAAAAGAAGACAGTATATGGGTTACAATGGATGGAAAGAGTTGGGGTACAAGCGAGCCAAGACAGGGCTGGTAGAAACACCATGACTTAAGACAGAAAAGAAGACAGTATATGGGTTACAATGGATGGAAAGAGTTTGGGTACAAGAGAGCAAAGACGGGGCTGGTAGAAACACCATGACTGAAGACAGAAAGGAAGACAGTATATGGGTTACAATGGATGGAAAGAGTTGGGGTACAAGAGAGCCAAGACAGGGCTGGTAGAAACACCATGACTGAAGACAGAAAAGAAGACAGTATATGGGTTACAATGGATGGAAAGAGTTGGGGTACAAGCGAGCCAAGACAGGGCTGGTAGAAACACCATGACTTAAGACAGAAAAGAAGACAGTGTATGGGTTACAATGGATGGAAAGAGTTGGGGTACAAGAGAGCAAAGACAGGGCTGGTAGAAACACCGGGACTGAAGACAGAAAAGAATGTTTTCTGTAAATCCGGGGCTGGTCTGTTAGTTATATACTCTGAATGTCTGTCTGTTTTGGTCATGGTATGTCAGTCAGTCTATGTTCGCTCTAATAAGCATGTCTGTCTACCTGTCTGTTTGGAAATACACTTCATACTTACATCAGGTCTCATGGTACTGATGTTTTTTGGCAATCTGGGTCTGGTCTGTCAGTTAGTCAACCTGTCTGTCTGTGTGTTTGTGTGTTTGTTTGGGAATAAAAACCCATAGACTGATAATCAAGATCTTGGTCTGTTAGTTAGTCAACCTGTCTGTCTGTTTGGGAATACACTTAATACTTACATCAGGCACAGCCCTCATGGCGCTGATAATGTTATCCAGGATGAACGAAAAGGCCACTTGATCATCGTCATCCAACAGTGGATTGATGGCTTTCTCTATGCGAGAAAACTTGTCATCTTTCTGCGAGTAGAAAAGTGAAAAAAGATAGCTCTTTAAGTTCCAATTCAGCACACTGCACAAACGGCTTGAGGTCTGCACAATTTTTCTATTAATGAAAAAATCAACTAACCATGCCAAAAACACTAGGCAAACCATGTGGTGTATTTGTTATCAATTAATTGCATATTTATAATTTGGTTTTTGCACTTTCACCAATATGTATTAAAGGCAGTGGACACTATTGGTAATTGTCAAAGACCAGTCTTCTCACTGGGTGTATCTCAACATATGCATGAAATAACAAATCTGTGAAAATTTGAGCTCGATTGGTCGTTGGAGTTGCGAGATAACTATGAAAGAAGAAAAACACCCTTGTCACACAAAGTTTTGTGCTTTCAGATGCTTGATTTCGAGATCTCAAATTCTAAACTTGAGGTCTCGAAATCAAATTCGTGGAAAAGCACTTCTTTCTCGAAAACTATGTCACTTCAGAGGGAGCCGTTTCTCACAGTGTATTATACTATCAACCTCTCCCCGTTACCAAGTGAGGTTTTATGCATAAAATTATTTTGAGTAATTACCAATAGTGTCCACTGCACTGTAAACTCAGTACTTTCCCCGAGTTCTGTGAAAAACAAAATCCACAGGCATAACACTCAGATGGGATTCGAACCCATGACCTTTTCATTGTGAGAGCAGGTGTCTTACTACTAGACATGCTAGACCACCGAGCTAGCCTGGTGGCTAGAGGCAGCTCTGTTAACAACTATTAAATTTAATTATTACTGATAAAATGTCAAGCCTTTATTATCCCATGAGAGAATGTATTTATGGCCTTCGTGTAATTCCAGAATCAAGGCTTCAAGACTAAGTTCAGAATGTGACAATGAGCAGAAATGCCACTTTTAATTAGCACCACACCTGCAAGTTCACTTTACTCTTAAAACGTTTGACCATCGAGTTATTCAAAACAGCCTATCACTGGGAAACAAAACATACACATCTTACAGGGGTGAGAGTCATTACTAACAAAAAAGTCTGAAACTTGGATACAAATTCAAAGGTATGTTTTACTCATTTGTTTAATTAATTAATTTTAAGTAACTGTTCTCCTCCCTGTAGGAGTGTACAGTACTTCTCCCTCTCAGTTTTTCTGTGTAAGATTTAGGCAATTTTAAATAGTAATGTTATGTTTTACTCCAAATTTTTAACTATGTTACTGTTCATGTATAATTCTGCTGCTGGCAGCAAATTGAATAGAATTTTAATAAACCATTAAATGAAATGAATGAAAAATGTTGAAATGATGCCATTTCCACCATTTGGTAACCCCTGGGGTTATAGATTCCAAGGAGCTTTTGGAAACAGTATCCAAAGCACTAGAGAAACAGACCAATGAGCAGGATTTCTTTATTTGTGGACAAAAACATTGTCGCATTTTCTTCACCAGGCCTGAAGTCTGAACAATCTCATCCCTGATCTTACTGATAAGAAGTTTAGTCAACGTTTTTCTAGCATTACCGGATAATTACAAGCTAGGAATTCTAAGACAAAGTCTCCTGAGTCGTTGTGTAAATACAGCGGTAATTAATGCTTGATTGGAAATGTTTGCAGATTTAACGTGGTGTTTTAGTGGATGAACATCAATTCATTCGTAGAGACTATAATCTCTTAAACAGATTGGATATTTTTTTTAAAACAATTAAACAGTTAAAGGGGCTGTGTTGACATGCTCAAAGCGGCGCTCACAACAGAATCACAAGACCTTGAGTTCGGTGCTCTTATCCGCTCGGCCACAATAAAACAAAACAAAACGAGAGAGAGAGAAATCACACTTACCTCCTCCATTCTCTTCTTACAGAGCGCCAGCATGTTCCTGCCTACCATGGTCATGGGACTAGTGTCTCCATTATACAGGGTGCTGTTATCAACGATTTGCTGAACGTCTCCAATGAACTCGTTTCGGGACTGATATTTACGAGCTCGCAATTTCTATTACCACAGGGAACAAAAAAAATACGACAACACTAGTTTAGACTCTTGGTAAGCTGACATGGGCTTGATTTCAACAAAGAGCTAAGATTTCTCTTTAGCTAACAAGCTTAAAGGCAGTGGACACTACTGGTAATTACTCAAAATAATTATTAGCATAAAACCTTATTTGGTAACGAGTAATGGGGAGCTGTTGATAGTATAAAACATTGTGTGAAACAGCTCCCTCTGAAGTCACATAATATTTGAGAAAGAAGTAATTTTCCACAAATTTAATTTTGAGACCTCAGATTTAGAACTTGAGGTCTCGAAATCAACAATCTAAACGCACACAGCTTCATGTGACAAGGGTTCTTTTGTTCTTTCATTATTATCTCGCAAGTTCGATGACCGATTGAGCTCAAAGTTTCACAGGTTTGTTATTTTATGCATATGTTGAGATACACCAAGTAAGAACATTGATCTTTGACAATTACCAATAGTGTCCACTGCCTTTAACTGCTAAGCAAAGAGTGATGCCACGATACAAATCACTTGGCAACTCATCTTAAGATGAATCTAAGAGCTTTGTGAAATCGAGCGGAGACTTAACATCTATGCCTTTCTAAACTGAACTTGCTATTATCTACTGTAGCTAGACATCAATGATTATTTATTTATCTCCATTTATTTATTTTTCTCTGCCTCACTAAATAGCTTTGTTTAATGGTTATTACTTTAAAAAGTTGTTTGTACTGTTTTACATGAAATAGGCCTACATGTACGAAAATAAATCAAATTTTGAATGAATTTAATGAATTATGATAGGGGTGACAGAAAAATAACTAAACACTGTCTTTTACATGCTACACCCCCCCCCCCTCCAATCCCAATGTTCCTATTGTTTTCCTGTCCAAACTATTAAACATATATATGTAGATATCAATACAATTAATACAATCAAGCATAACAATACCCAATAAATAGAAAGCATAAAAGTCAAAGCAATCAAGGATACAAAGATCATTACAATCAAGAAAATAGATCAGTTCAATCAATACAATCAAGCAGATTAAATCAATGGAATCAATAAATCAAGCATATCAGTCAATAAAATCAAGCATGTAATATATATTAAAGCAATCAAGGATATGATCAACACAATCACAAACACAAATCAATACAATCAACCATTCAATATAAAAATCAATCACAATCCTGAAATCACATAAATATAAATCAATGCACATATAAATTAAAATAATAAAATATACATAAATCAATAAAATCGAGCAAATACTGTGAAGTAATTTCACTTTTAGTTAGTATTGTAAAAGTCCTCTTTGTTTGCTTAATGCACAATCACAGTGGCAAAGTTATATAGACCCGAGTAACATGCCTGTGATATTTTTTTCACAGGACTCAGGAAAGTACCGAGTATACAGTGCTAACACACATCGGTGTATGGGTAAAAAACTAAGATTAATATTCTTTATCCCCGATGCAAATTTAACATCTCTTATTATACGGACAACATTTCCAAATATAAGGAATAATCCACAAGGGACAGTATTTCAAACAGAAACAAGGCACATCAAGATGATTTTTTTTTATTTTGTAAAAATAAAGCCCATGGGCAAATACATTTAGGTCTGGTATTAATCCACAGCAACCACAGCAATTGCCGTGGTGCCCTGTGCTTTTGCTGTCATGCCCTTTGCAAAGTTCCCATACAAATTTAAATTTCCCCATAGGAGTGCCCTTTACTAGAGAAAAAATGCTGTGCCCCTTTAAGAGAGAATTTCAAGGCATGTACATTTCTTGAACAAAGCAAATTGCTTGGCAATGTTTTATGTTCAAGAGTTTGAGGAAAAATCATATAAAATTTTGCCTTAACGACTTAGACACTTTTGGTAATTAGCTTAACCAGTCTTCTCACTTGCTATATCTCAACAAATCGATAAAATAATGAACCGGTGAAAATTTTAGCTCAATCGGTCGTCAAAGTTGTGAGATAATAATGAAAGAAAAAACACCTTGTCACACTAAGTTGTGTGCTTTCAGATGCTTGATATTGAGACCTCAAGTTCTAAGTCTGAGGTCACGAAATCAAATTTGTGGAAAATTACTTCTTTCTCAAAAACTACATTACTTCAGAGGGAGCCGTTTCTCACGATGTTTTATACTATCAACCTCTCCCCATTACTCGTATACAAAGAAAGGTTTTATGCTAATAGTTATTTTGAGTAATTACCAATAGTGTCCACTGCCTTTAAGTACTTACCTCTCTCATTGTCTGCAAGTCCATTGCGTTGTGTACAATCTTGTAATAGTCGGCAAGATGACGAGTGCTTACTGGATGATGGAACGGTGTGGCCTGTTGATTGGGGGGAAAATAAAGGACAGATAAATAACCAGTTGTATAGCAACTAAATAAATCTGCTCTACAATAACTTCTTCTTTTTATCTGGAAAACAAAAATTATGGGACAAGTTTCCATTTTGTAAGAGATGTGGAAAAGCGACTACAATAAAATCACAAAAAAGTTGAGGGCCCAAGGGCAAAGAATTTTATCTTCAAGTACGCGCTAATCCTCCAATCAGATTTGCAGAATGGAGTGGTGATAAAAACCTATATTGCACGGCTAATATCACTACCTGCATCTTATGTGTTCTATGGTCATGCGCCAAGTTTTCTTGAAGATAAATACATTTTCACAAGCGCGCTCGTGGCGATACGGAAAATAGAGCGCATCTGAGTCCCATATCCATGGGACGCAGAAGCGCTTGATTTTTCTGTATTCCACTCAAGCATGCCTTACATGTAAGTGATCATAATCACTGTAGCTCGCAAGCTTCAGGAAACCTGTAAACAAGGGTGCTTGCTATCCGAACCAGAAATATCAGAGTTATCATCTACTCTGTCATGATAAGTGTTCTTAGTTCTGTCACATTCACCCCTAAACCTAGTCTTGAAGTCAAGACGGTAATTGTTAAGCACGGTGCAGTTGGAGCGCGGTGCAGTTACGGGGACGGTACACACCCTCGAACCCAGTATGTGTGTGTGAGTGCCACGCGCTACCTACGACCGTTTCATGTGTATAATCGCACTGTGAATGTTGCAATGCATGAACGACAGACAAAAAGGCAGCACCAAATGACTTGTCATCAAGTCTACCCTAAACCTAGCACACTGAACCTACAGCTAAATGTCCCATCCTAAGGACACAGCAGTAATTGTAACACAATTAGATACTCTACCTCGAGCACACAAGTGGCACAACTGGGACTCAAAACCACACTCATCTGTACAGTGTTCTTAACCGCTCGGCCACAACAACCCATGCCAAAGATGAATCTTTTGGCAAAACTGCAAGCATGCTAGTAAACATTACGCTTTTGTTTGTCTCTTTAAACTACAAGCAAGATCTCAATACAACACAGTGAGTCAAAAGATCTCAATACAACACAGTGAGTCAATAAAATCCTGACCACATATTAAAATGTTCTACTAAGCTATGGGACTCTGCTAGACTGGGTTCCAAAAGGAATCAGTAAAGTCTAACTCAAACTAGTTACTTGGTTGAATTGGATGTGCTAAACTTCACGCCAAACATGGTTGCCACTGAGGCGATCAAAAGAAAGAAGAAGAAAAAAAGGCTGATGAATCTTGATAGATTTAAGATAGAACAACCAAGTTAATTCAAACCATACTACCCTGCCTGATCTAACCGTGCAGCCCCCTTTAAACTACAATTTACCATACGTCCTGCCTGCCGTTTTGACGTCTTGTTAACACCAAAAGCTAACTGGAGCCTGGAACTCTGAGATCTTTGGGGAATTACAACCCAAAGGATGAGAGAGAGAGAGCAAGACGGAGAGAGATGACTACCTAGTAATCTGGCCGCCGACCGACGATGGTTAGACATCCCAGGCCACTAGGGGATGGGTATTTATAAAACACCCTTGATGGTGAAGGGGTGTGGGGTAGGGGGGGGGTTCCGGTTGGCTAGAGGAGTAACGTGTTTCCCCCTTTCCACCCAGAATGAGTCATGGCCATGTGACATAATCTAGACTTGGGATCTAGTTTGGGGCTTAGTCTTAATTATGGATGTCTGTTTAGTCTACACTCAAATCAAATAAATTCAGGACATTTTCTCCCTTGTTAATATATCAACAATATTACTTGACGCAAGGGACGCGACGGACAGGGCCAAGTGGAGGAGATCGCCATAGGGAGAACACAGGCCAACCCAGAACAGACTGGACAACGGCCTTCAAACTGACAGGACGACATATCGCTTTATATTACATTCAATTATTGTCCCTAGAGGAGCATATCAAAGTACCCAGTATTCTGTCCTGCAAAATACATGATGAACTAATTTTTAACTACTTTTTAATTTTGTCATTGGATATATGTTGTTCAACATAGAACAATGATCACAGATTCATAAATACCTCAGACAGTTTTGCTATTCCTATTGGTGGAGAGCGTGTCACGTGGGTGTGTATAAACCTTTGTTTATGACCGGTAAAAAGAGTTAATTCGTGGGCGTGACACGCGTCCTTGCACCTGCTCTTTTAAGACAGTTTCTTCATTCCTATTGGTCGAGAGCAACGGCTGAAACAGTTGTGCCACATCACGCGATGTGCGCGACACGCACAGCATTCCCTTATAAGGAGTTGTTTACCCGAGGGCGACGGAGGGCTTTACCATTTCATAGCCGGAGGGGTGTTGTGTTGAAAGAAATCATTTAACAATTATAATTTTTGCATTTATTTTACTTTTTGACCAAAAAGTGATGATGTTTTTGACCGAAAAGGTATTTATAAATGGGAATCAAAGTGTGTTGAATCGGTTTTCAACTAGTGGTTTAAACCCGGCGAGGCCTGGTTCTTGATAATTTACCTCGATTTCGTCTCGGTAAAATTATCAAGAACCAGGCATCGTTGGGATTAAACCACTAGTTGAAAATCTCTTCACCACACATTGATTCCCTTATTCAAAATCTCTTACAAGGCATTTTCAAGTACTTTTTTGAGGAACAACATGCAGGTTTTTTTCTGCACAGTTCTCACTCATCACAAAAGGTATAAGAGGGGGGCGAATATGACCTCATATATTCGCGTTCACGGTTTCCCTAGTGAAAGACGAATACATTTTTTAATTTCCCGTAAGCACATGTGGAACATGGAATAATGTAGTGTGCGTCAGTGTCCCACAGACCATGAGGACAAAGGTGCACAAATGGGATAATGAAATTATCTTCAAGCAAACTTGACGCACAGTTCTACGAAAATATGTACGAGTTAGAACAGCACAATACGCAAGGTGTGATAGGAACTTTTGATATAAAGGCATATCACATTGTGGTTGTCATAAATTAAATAATCAGAATCGACAGTCACTATACAACCCTTCAGGTGATCCTACCCCTTCCCAGAATGTATTGTAAACTTAGGTGCGACCCCTGGCTACAAGGCAGTTACAGTTTGAATTACTTCTGACTGACACCCCTGAACTAAAATATCGACCAATAGGGAGACCTCCAACATAGGGCTAGATAGCTAAGTTGGTACAGTACCAGCACAGTTCAGGTCCGGCTCCAGTCAACTTTTCTTAATTCAACGGAAAATCAAATTGATATCAAAGTGTGTCATCTTTGTTGTGAAAGGCGTTTTTTCAAATCCACCAAACAAAGAAATTATTATTCTCTTTGATGCTATAGTACAGTGATTCTGAAAAGTCAAGAAAGCTACTCAAGAAACCCACCAAAATACAAACAAGTCAAGGAACTTTAACTAGGCGCAGAAAGAAAAAAAAAATTCCCTCTTTATAAACCTCTCTATTTATGAAAGTTTGACAAGCTTTCAGAAATGATTACAGCCCCTCGGACAAGTATCGTTGGACGCCAATATCCTGAGACAAATTAAGACATTTCAGCGACACCTCCCGTCAGAGAAATATAACGGACAGTGCCAACAAAGCTTGCCTCCTCTGACGATAGTTTTGAGTCCAATTTCCTTGCGCTTCACAAAACGAGGAATTCTAAAGCTGCCAGTGATATTTCCTGTGTGACTTGGAAGTTGACGATTGATCATTCTGAACTAATCTGTAGGTCAGTGTTAGGGTTTTGTTGGTCAGAGCCAGCAAATGTTTTACTTTCATAGCTAAGTAAAGTAAGGCAACATTAAATATCTAAGTTCTAACACAAAAATCATCAATTGCTACCAAACTAAGACTGCATCAGTATCATGTGTATTTAAACTTCCAGGACCTACATAAAAACCAAAAAATATTCTTTATCCCTGATGCAAATTTAACATCTATTAAACCTCGGGCCTTGAACATCGCTCTTGAGTAGGGGCACAACAGTTTAATTCTGGTAAGGGGCACTGCTTTGAGAAAAATGTCAAAAATAATAATAATAATAATAATAATAACCCGTTTTTATATGGCGCTTTTCACACCCGTAGGTTATCCCAAAGCGCTTCACATTATTACCCCTGGTCACTGGGCCTTAAATCACTCCTTAAACCATCTCAGCTCCCTGGTGGGGGAGTATGCAGCCTGTGCAACATTAGTATGCGCTACTCGGCTAAATCAATCACAAGAACCATCTCTGCCCTCACAGGTACCCATTTACCCCTGGGTGGAGAGAAGCAATTATAGGGTATGTTCAGACAGCGTACTAACTTAGACCCGAACCGGTCTAACTTTTACGAGCAGCGGGGGGTGGTCGTAAAAATAAAACCCCTTTGCGTTCAGACAGCACTGAGTTAAACCCGATCCGGTTTATCTTCGGTTTTAAGAGGTCACAGTAGACGCGACCCCGTTGCTCTAACATCCGGTTTTATTCATCAGATTCACGCACAGAGTATGCCGAGATACTGAGTGCCCCATGCCCTGGATGATCAGACAGGGCATAATTATTGGATACAAATGGCTCAATCGAATGCGGCAACAGTTTTACGGTTGGGAGTACACGGGCACTTAAAACAAACATGAACACGACTCGAATTTTTTTTTTTTAAACAAACAAAATATTGATACAAACCGCCGAGAAAACTCACCAAAATATTGTCCATATTCCATGAAACAGAACACGTTTCATTTTTGTGTTTTGTTTTATACAACTGTTTCCGACTTAAATACTTGTAGTTTGTACTTCAATCGATCGGAAGTTGCGATTTCAAAAGCTGGTCAACACAACTACATACGTGCAAGTTACGTAAACACATGTACTTTGCAGTATTTTCCCAACTTCCCAACAACGTGGTGATATTGCTGGCGTAGGGAATTTCCCCTACACACAGCCTCGCGCCCACTGCAGTCAGTTCATTCTCCTAGATTGAAAGTACAGCACGCTAGTAACGGTGACGGCAATAGAAAGGCACATCCACGGGATCGGTGATAGATAACGATGGGATATCAGAGAGTGATCACTATGGGATGGCAGCGCTGTACATGTGAGAAGCATTACGAAATATGCTTCTTCGCTGCGCTCGTAGTATACGCATGAAAAACAGTTTCAATTTATTATAGGACACTCAACAAAAAAAGCTTGGAAAATATAATTTTGTTTCAGAATTTAATAAATCATGGGCGTGGGCCTGTGTTAAACTGCATACACCGATCGAGAGGGTTTCGCCAACTCGGTAAGCGGCAAGAAAGTAATATAAATACCCGGTGCTTTTCAGCATCAGAGGCAACAGAAACCGTGTACATGCACTCCGGGTCCCGGGCGTGTGCATTGAACCACACAATGGGTCGTCCGTTGTGAGTTAAAACCGGATGTCATTCTGTCCACACGCAGTGTTAAAAGATAAACCCGAACCGGTTTAGACTTAGACCGCCTCGCTGGACGGTTTAAGTTTTGGGGTTTAAACCCGATCCGGTCTAACTTTATTTGCGTTCACACGCACAAAAGTTGAACCCGAACCGGTCTAAGTGGACTTAGACCAACTTTAGTACGGCGTGTGAACGACCTCATAGTGAAGTGTCTTGCTCAAGGACACAAGTGTCACGAACGGGATTTAAACCCACACTCTGCTGAATAGAAGCACCAGAGCTTGAGTCCGGTGCTCTTATCCGCTCGGCCACGACACCCTGGCAATTGCTGTGGGTGCTATGGGTTATTTCTTTGCCTGAATCGTTGTAAAAACTGCTGCTAAAATATAGGACTTGAACTGCCTCTAGCTACCAGGTAATCTTGGTGGTCTACATGTAGTTGGTATGACACTGCTCTAGAATTGCAAAGGTTGCGGGTTCAAATCCCACCCGAGCTATATGCCTGTAATTTTTGTTACACAGCACTCTGGAAAATACTGAGTATTAAAGGAACACGTTGCCTTGGATCGGACGAGTTGGTCTTTGACAAGTGTTTGTAACTGTTTTTTATAAAATGCATATGGGTAGAAAGATGTTGTAAAAGTAGAATACAATGATCCACACAAACATGCCTCGAAATTACACGGTTTTCCTTTTACCTCATCGACTAAATAAACACGGTCGGCCATTTATGGGAGTCAAATTTTTGACTCCCATAAATGGCCGACCGTGTTAGTTCGCGCAGTAAAAGGAAAACCACGCAATTTCGAGGCAAACTTGTGTGGATAATTGTATTCTACTTTTAAAACATCTTTCCAACCATGCATTTTATAAAAAAACGGTTACAAACGCTCAGTTATGACCAACTCGTCCGATCCAAGGCAACGTGTTCCTTTAAGTGCTAAATGCGTAAAACCAAAAGCCATGTAGTTGGTCCCAACCATGTTGAGTTTTACATGTTCATAATTTGTAAAGGCTCATTGTTAATTGTTAAAGACCAGTATTCTCACTTGGTGTATCCCGACATAATATATGCAATGCATAGAATAACTACTCCATTAAAACTTGGGTTCAATTGGTCATCTAGAGAATAATGAAAGAAAAAACACCCTTGTTGCATTACTTTGTGTGCTTTCAGATGCATAATAAAAGGCTTCAACTGAAGTTTATGAGTGAAGATTACTTTCCAAAAAACTATGTTACTTCAGAGGGAGCCGTTTCTCACAATGCTGTATACTATCAACAGCTCTCCATTGCTTGTTGCCCAGTAAGTTTCTAACAATTATGTTGAGTAATTACCAAGTGTTGAGTGCCTTTAAAGACATTGGACACTATTGGTAATTGTCAAAGACCACTCCCCTCACTTCGTGTATCTCAACATATGCATAAAATAACAAACCTGTGAAAATTTGAGCTCAATTGGTCACCGAGGTTGCGAGATAATAATGAAAGAAAACACACCCTTGTCATACATAGTTGTGTGCTTTCAGATGCTTGATTTCAAGACCTCAAATTCTATACCCGAGGTCTCAAAATCAAATTCGTGGAAAATTACTTCTTTCTCGAAAACTACTCCACTTCAGAGGGAGCCGTTTCTCACAATGTTTTATACCATCAACCATTGCTGATTACTCGTTACCAAGTAAGGTTTTCTGCAAATAATTATTTTGAGTAATTACCAATAGTGTCCAGTGCCCTTAAAAGAAGGCTAGAAATCTGAAGTACACTTCATCCCCTGGGTCAGGTAACCCTGGCTGATACACCCCACGAGGGGGTGGTTCTTCATGGTGAAATGCTTTCAATTTCCGTAGATTTACTGATCAGTAAAGTACATTGTTCTGTCATGTGCAGATAATGTGCTTTTTTTCCCAGAATCTGAAGATTGGATTGGTATGGGAAAATGAACATGATGTACATGTATGTTGTGTTTACATTGTCTCTACTGCGCCTTGAACATTTGTAAAGATTGATTTGACGCGTTACAAATACCTACTATTATTTATTCATTATTTATTTATGATGCTGACAAATTGTTGTAAGTGTAAAGGGGCATTTACTGAGCGCCTAAACCTTAGACATTAAAGTTCATCCTTGTCAATTTTTCCCCATTGGCTTGGAAATCAGTTTGTACACAGACCTTCTGAGGGTAGCCTCAAGGACGACAGCATACAGAATTGGTACCCCAGAATTGGTAAACCAATGACTCTCAGAAAAGCACTGAACTAGCCAAGAACCCAATGAAAAGAAGTTTAAATTTCCTCCGTGAAGCTTTTAACTGGAGAAAAGCAGTCTTTAAATTTTAAAAAAATTAATAGTTTTTTGTGGTCGAACAAAGAATTGACTAGAGTGGGATTCAAACCAACGACCTCCGGATTAACGTGCCGGCGCTCTACTAACTGAGCTATCTAGCCCTATGTTGGCGGTGTCCTTATTTTGTAAATATCTTTGTTCGGGGTGCCGAATTAATAGTATTAATAGTATAACCCGCTCTCCTCCCCTCCCCCTCCCCCCCCCCCCATCACCAAATCACCTACCCACAAAAATATTTCCTTACATATTTTATTTGTGGGGTCAACCGATGTTACTCTAGTTTCCCTTTTCTAACAAACATCAGCTTGGCAGGGTAACATTTATTCCTTTGTAAAGAAAAAGGTCTGTGCATTGGCCCAAAATACCACACAGTTTCTTTAAGTTCCACCCAGTGAGACTAAAGGTGTCTGTGGTTTAGTCTTTTCAGAATGTGGTCAGATCAGAGACCCCCCCCCCCCGACCCTCCCTAAAGAAAAACATGATCAGCCTGAAACACTAGGTTCACACCTGACACCATGTTCCCCCCAGCGGGGACAGTGGTTTCCCGTTCTGCATTAAGGCCTCGTTCAGACAACCAATGGAAACTCTCAATCAAGGTTTTCCCTGGAGACAGTTTCCCATTCGCTTAGCTACCAGGAAAGCTGACATTTCCCTCCCATTGCAATCCCAGGTGGTTGTCGTTTAAAGCTTGTACTTTTAGAGACGCACATCCTCTCTGGGGAAATGTTTGTGATGTCAAACTGATTTATAATAAACAATAACAGACTTGACTCTTGCATATATAGATGTACTCAATTATTTAAGGTACTATTTAAGGATTGTGTGCATGACATCTCATGCTTTGAGCTTGCTCTTTAAGGGGCACAGCAATTTTCCTCTTGGGTCACTTCTGCAAAGGGCACCACAGCAAAAGCACAGGGCACCACAGCAATTGCTGTAGGTGCCAAGAGTTATTTTGAGGCGGGATATTTGGAAAAATTTGAAGAATTTTATAGAGACATGGATGAACTGTACTATAGGTTTTCATAGACTGTTCAAGCTTCTTAAAAGGAAGGTACACGTTTGGTAATTACTCAAAGCAAATATTAACTTACAAACTGACTTGGTAATGAGCATTGGAGAGCTGTTGATAGTATAAAACATTGTGGGAAACGACTCCCTCTGAAGTAATGTAGTTTTTGAGGAAGAGGTTATTTCTCACTCAAATAATAAAAGACTTCTAGCTAGAAGTCTTTCATTCCTATCTGAAAGCACACAAATTCGTCCAACAAGGGTGTTTTTTCTTTCATCATTTTCTCGCAACTTCGATGACCGATTGGGCCCAAATTTTCACAGGCTTGTTATTTTATGGTTATGATGGGATACACCCAGTGAGAACACTGGTATTTGACAATTACCAAACGTGTACCTTCCCTTTAAAAACAGTTTGACTAATTTTTCATATAAATTTGAATCAGATGAAAGCAGGAAGAATATAATGCCATTGGTAGGGCTGCCAAAATAGTTGCAGCAGTGTTCATGTTTTGTGTTAAAAACATACACAAAAACATACACATGCTAACAAACATGTGCAAAGAATGGCTTAATCCGTTGTGGGTGTCAGGAGAAAATTAGGAAAAACCATGCACAGTTTTCAGCATGGAAACACGTTGTCGTTAATTTAGGATGAAACAACCCAAATCAGCTGTTGCATTGTGGTTGAAGTGTCATCGATGAATAAAAAATAACCCCTAAGTTCCGAGCTTTCAGCGAGGGAGCTGTACGAGCATTACCAATAGAAATGTATGGCACTGAAACCTTTGTTAACTGTTAACTGTTTTCTAGCAACACATACTCTTCACAAAGTTTTTGGACAAAATATTTCAAACCTGGATTTTTCAACTATCAAAGTTTCTGTAACTGTATTTTTTTAACGTTTTTGAACAAAAGGGCATTTATGAATGGGAATTGGGAGTAGTGACTCGTTCTTATACGTCCGTTTAAAACCTTGCAGGGTCGTTGCCGTGCGATAAAGGCCCTTGCCTTTTGGCTCGGGCTTTTATCGCACGGCAATTTGACCCTGCTGGCTTTAAACGGCCGTGTAAGAGCTCGTCGCTACCCTTTTACTCCCTTAGTAAACTTTCAGACTTAAGTTAAACTTGAATGATGTTCCTTCAGAGAAATAGCTACAAGTACAAATCAAAATTGATGACAGATACCACAGACAGAGGTGTAAGCCAAATCCAAACAGGAGCAGCCAACTACTGAAATAGTATCAAGTACGTTTCTGGTTGTTTTGATAAAGGCGTAGTATTGTGTAAACAGACTGCAAAGGAGTCAAACGAAGCTTGCTCCCGGATGTCAATGTGACATCCTGAACCTAGACTAAATAATGTAATCACGTAGACGGAAATGAATAATTAAAGAGCTGAGGCTGTGGGGCAATGAACATAGTGTAAATGTGTGTCCCAAAGAGCTTCACGGTCCCAAACTCAACCAAGGGAAATCAACGATTGCCGTCAAACTGAACGATGAATGTTCTCTCTTCCAAAAAATGAAAAGTCAAACTGAGCTGAACATGGGGTCCAGCAATAAGTCAAATAACATAAATGGTCTTTGAACGTTACTAGCATTCAGACTTTTGAGACCCTCCCCAAGGGACACAGACAGCCTAGATATTACTTAAAGGAAACAAAAATCGTGAAGATCACAGATTACACGGTCTAATGATGATGAAAATTGAAAACATCCCTTGAAATATATCTGTCTGAAATGTCATAATCTGATGAGAAAAAAATAGTCTAACTTCGCGTTTGGAGTTTATCGCTCAGTGAGCGTTTTATTCATTTTTGTTTTGGCATTGATGCAATGCAAAATGTGTAATCGGTTTTCACTATTCTCTCGTGACCCACACGGCCGATCGATCTCAAACTTCTACAGGCTTGTCAGTTGATGTATACGGTGGATGACATAAAGTGCTTACACTGCCAGCAACTGTGTTGTTAGCAAAAACCAATTCTGTAATGTTTCTTTAACTTATCTCTGGACCCAATGTTGGGCTCAAGTTTGCCGAGTCCTTTTTCGCTTTAGAGAGGGTCTCCAAAGTGTGAACACTAGTAACACTCATCATGTTAATGGACTGGTTCGTTGGACCGCGGGAACATGGTTCAAAATACTTACGTACTCTCTCATGTACATGTAGGAGTGTTTACATAGCTTTGGGACACTGTGGTGTTTATTTGAATACTGCCCTAAATACAGCCAAAGATGTCACTGGAACCCGCTGTCATCTCGCTAAACCTGGATGGATTTTATGTTCTTGACCAAAATACTGTTACTGGTTCTTTTTCTGTTTTCTTAACAAGTATTAAGTATGCGCCATAATGTTGACCGCATGAGGGCGCTTTCAAACATAGTTGTCTCACGGGGTATATTCGAATACCCGAAACAGTTATTAAAGACTTGAACACTTTACCACCACAGACATCATATCACCAAAGGAGATGTTACAACCCTATTAGCAGTGCAGGACAAATCGCGTATACCCCTGGTAGTGTTAAAATACTACGGAGAGCGCCCTCACCCAGTCCAAAATACGGCGCATTCAATAGACCCTTTCACAGGTGACTTTTATTATATTTTTTTTCTTCAATTTTATCGGTTACATTGACAAGACCAACTGATGAAACAACCTTAAACTCAGCACACCAGACAATTTAATTTCCAACAGCTATATTCAAATATAGGATTCAAACTGCCTCTAGCAACCTCGGTAGTCTAGTTGGTAAAACACTGCTCTAGAATCACAAGGGTCGTGGGTTCGAATCCCACCCGAGTAACATGCCTGTGAAATTTTTTCACAGGACTCGGGAAAGTACTGAGTATACAGTGCTAACACACATCGGTGTATGGGTAAACAACCAATATTAATAAGCTATATACTCAATTTCCACTGCAAGACTTTAAAAACACTGGACACTATTGGCAATTATCAAAGACCAGTCTTCTCACTAGGTGTATCTCAACATATGCATAAAATAACAAACCTGTGAAAATTTGAGCTCGATTGGTCATCTGAGTTGCAAGATAACTTTGAAAGAAAAAAACACCCGTGTGTGTTTTCAGATGCTTGACTTCGAGACCTCAAATTCTAAACTTGAGGTCTCGAAATCAAATTCGTGGAAAATTACTTCTTTCTCGAAAACTACTCCACTTCAGAGGGAGCCGTTTCTCACAATGTTTTATACTATCAACCTCTCCCCATTACTTGTTACCAAGTAAGGTTTTATGTTAATAATTATTTTGAGTAATTACCAATAGTGTCCACTGCCTTTAAGAGAGATGATCCTAAGATGGGTAAACAAACTCTGTTCCTTGCATGCCTAGAGAGAGACTTGTTTCACACCTAACTCCAAGACAAACAATTGCTTGACGAGGGGGGCTTCCTGCGCTCCTCTCAGCACCCACAGACTCATTCATGTGACTAAGATAAGAATAACATTCTCACCCCACCCCCCATCTGGGTCTTTATGGAATAGGTGACTTGACATTTCTAACGATTGAGCTGTTTGGAAAACTGCAATACAGCAGTGCATAGCCACAATCATCGGTACATATTTGGTTACAATGAAACCGAATGAACAACTATACGCATTGAATAAATCGTTGCGGTACCCGCTGCAAAATCATAGGATTCGAACTGCCCCTATCGGACAATCTCAGTGGTCCAGTTGGAATCCCACCTGAGCACCATGCCTGTGATTTTTTTGATTTTTTTTTCAGAGCTTGGGAAAGGACTGAGTATACATTGCTAACGCACATCGGTGAATATAGGTAAAACCAAAATTAATAAATATTCTTTATCCCCCGATGCAACTTTCCATCTATTAAACAAATCTTTACAGATCTTGGATTGTACAAACTCAATCACTTTTTGAGCAGTTTTCGACACAGCGATTGTCAATTGAAAATAACATTGAGATCGGTGGTTTTTAAACTGGCCATCACAAAACTTAAGTCTACTTTAGCTTACTCCCCTGACTCCACTGTTAACTTTTAGCTTTTTTTGTTACGGTTCTAGCTGATCCTAATGATGTCATTATTTCTTGGTCATTATGCGTATAATTAGCTCATACCGTTACATTTAACACTCTCTTCCATTTTTGATTTTTGTTTTGTTTTGACGTCTTTGCTTATTGTTTTTGTATTTTGTCTAGGGCTGTTCCCCATTAGCCTGAACATCTGACGACACACTTCCAGGTTCGTGAATAACACCAGAGACCGGCCTCCAGCCGGCGTGTCCATGCACCTCTGACCTCAATTCATTTCACATAGAGATACGCAGTCAACTTCTATGGTGGACATGATAGGAGCGTACTGTTTGGGCATCAATGGAAAGCTCATGTCACTGCACGTTTATCCAATGATTTCATTGCATCTAATGGAATCACTGTATCTGAATAGTATGTGTACCTGTCTTTATCCTTGGGGGGTACAGACAGGGGCCCAGTCTAGTTCCCCACAAGCCTTGGCTATAGTGAACAGCCTCCTTCCTCACAGCTTATGTTACTTTTTTAAAGGGAAGGTACACGTTTGGTAATTGTCAAAGACCAGTGTCCTCACTTGGTGTATCCCATCATAAGCATAAAATAACAAGCCTGTGAATATTTGAGCTCAATTGGTCATCGAAGTTGGGAGAAAATGATTAAAAAAAACACCTGTGTTGGACGAATTTGTGTGCTTTCAGACAGGAATAAAAGACTTCTACCTAGAAGTCTTTTGTTATTTTAGTGAGAAATTACCTCTTTCTCAAAAACTACGTTACGTCAGAGGGAGTCGTTTCTCACAATGTTTTATACTATCAACAGCTCCCCATTGCTCGTTACCAAGTCAGTTTTCAAGTTAATATTTGTTTTGAGTAATTACCAAACGTGTACCTTCCCTTTAAGCGCTGAGTTACCATAATATGGGTCTGGTTGGAATGAGGAAGGATCCCAGTAAATCACTCCAGGGAACTTGGGGGGTTGAATGAAATAGAAAGTGGAAGGTTGTACTTACATATGGAATATCTCTCAACTCATTCAGCACAGTTTCCAGCATAATACTCAGGGTGACAACTGGATCAGTACGACGTCTATTATTAGACTGGTTAGGACGCTGTCAAATGGAAAGTAACGAAATATCAATATCACTCAAACATGAACACCGGGACCCCAAAACTTGCTTAACACAAAAACTTTTGCTAGTAAAAACATGTTACCAGCCAGAACACCATGATGGTGCGACTGGTTTTATTTCAGAGGACATAGGAAAGCACTGAGTATAGACCTCTATCACGCTGTCACCATCTTGGTCATGTTCCCCGTTTCCATAACAGTCATGAATGCTAACATTCAATGCGCAAACATAGCACCAGACTATTATTTCGTCCAGCCTCAGTTTGGTTACAATGAGTTGGAATGGAGCAAAATCAAGATGGCCACACCGTGATAAAGGTCTACACAGTGCTTATCACACATTGGTGCAAAAAAAATACAAAAGCTGTGTTTTTTTTAGGTTTCAAAGATTGTGTTTTATAGTTTCTGTTCAAGATTTCAACCAGTTAAAATTAATTTGATTTCAGGTTTCAGTCAGCGCATGGCCCACTGAAAAGTGCTTTCGGTTTGGTTCTTTTACGAAAAAAAATTTCATGTGTATACAAACAAACTGAACTACAGACCTACTATCTTGAAGATTTACAATTTTGAATAATCCCCGGAGAGAAATGAAAGATTGATCTACCTTGAGGTAATCCAGAGGCTGGGAGGATTCCGTCCGTCTCTTCTTCTTAGCAGGAAGGTTCTCTTTCGGGAAACGGAGAACAAGAGACTTCCTCTTGATGTGCTCAGCGCTGAGAGAGGAAATGACAATTGTGTTTAAGGAAGACGTTTTTGACATCAGAGTTTTGAAGACAGGAAGTAAGATAATGATTGAAGTTAAAGAGATTTGGGGGGTTTTCTATTTTTATTTTATTTTATGCAAGTCGCCAGACACACAAGGCAGGATGGCCACTTCAATCATGTGACGCGCAACAACAAAACGCATGTTACATGGCTCGACGGGGCGGGTAACATGAAAAGTGATGCACACTGGTGTACATCACCTTGATCGTTCCCGGCGTTGGTCGATTTCCAGCGCTGTGTACGAAACAACCGCGGGTTCGAGGGAATTGTTTCTTGTTCGTCTGCTTATTTAACAATGAATAGTCCGTCGTAATAATGTTTGAAGATGACATAACAATTATACAAAGGTATAACAAAACAATTGCAGACCTGCCAACCTTGTAATTTATTTTTGAGTACCACATTATCGCAGCGGCATAAACATGATCGCCCAGTGCACAACGGCATATGGCACAATGCTTACGGTTAGTCAGCAAAAACCATGGACCACTTCATTTTAGATGAACCATTCATTTAATGTAATTATATATCATATTCACACAAAATACAGGCTACTTCATAATAAAAAAAGTTGTATCATGATATCAGTGGTTATTTTAGGGGTGGTTGATGTGGCCTTTTTATGACTTTTTGTGCTCGTGACCTTAACAGTCTGGAAAAAAAATGAAAAAGAAATAACCAGTTGACTGCTGGAACCATGTTCCAAATGCCTAGATCAAGGATTTCAAACTGAAGGAGTGAAGGGGAAAAAAGTGTCATTTTTTTTTTTACATCACAAAAAAAATGGCCAGGGGTTTCCCTACGGGCGGTGAGCCCATTTTGACACATTTCTGATCCATAACATATATTAATTTCATTGACAAGCTCTGTTGAACAATGTTCCTACATTATTAGTAACTTAAACTCGGAATGCAAATATATTATATTATAACTTGGTATCCATCTTTGGTTGCCCAGTAAACGGACAAACGAAAGCCCACCGTAGAGTTTTCCAGTTCCACTTCAATTGAGGCATGCCTCAATTCATCATTTGTTTCCCTTATCAGGCTTATACAAAGATTACAGGCCATCAAATTCCCATTATTCTCCCCAAATTCTCGGGAGTTAGGAAAAAATCGTGACATAAATAATAACATGAATGCTACCTCCTGACCTAAACTGCTGCCGCTCTTCGAGATGTCTAATTGTCAAAGTGTGTGCACTGCCGACTGCACACGTGCACTGTGCAAAATGCATTATTTTCCACGTTGAGGAAGAAACTTCTTTGGATCATGCATTCTTTTTTTTCCGGGTGGAGGAGTACTTTTTCCCCCATCACTGACACTTCGCCTTCGATCGGCGTCCATGTTGCATAGTATAAACACACAGCGACGCCGAACGAATTCGAGGCGAACACGTGCGTTGTGTGCACGTACATGTACATGTACATCCATGCATAAGGCTGTACATGTACTATACCAGGTTAACCGAACTGGTATGCGCCATTCCCACCCCTTCTGTTACGCATTGGTTTATTAGTTTTCCAGCGGGAGTAAGAATTTAAAAAATAATTCTAAGCACAACCTCTTTTTTATCGAAGCGCATAATGATCACTCAGATGTGGGGTGTGGGGTGTTTTTGATCTGTTGTTTTTGCACTTGGGGTCGAACGAATAACAGTTGATTAAATTGAGAACAAAATTGTCCGTTCGTGCTGCAGTTTTAAAACACCGCGATATAGATTTTGCTTTTTGCGTACGTTCTGCAGAATATCTCGTACCACCGTACTCAGGGGTGAAAATGCGTGCATGGTATGCAAAATGCGTACAGGTTGGCAGGTCTGCAATTGTTGCACGCTGTGACTGGGGTCCATGGGTTTTGTACACCCTCGAGGGGAAATGGCACCCTCGACTTCGCCTCGGGTTCCATTTTCCCCTTCGAGTGTACAAACGCCATGGACCCTGTCATAGCGTGCAAAAATTGTATACTGGTATCCTGCTCAGTTCTGCTCAGCAGGAAAATGTTAAGCACCATTTTTGTGCTTAAGCAGCTCTATGAAATAGACCGATCCATTAAACTCCGCCCCATTGCGTATTGACCAATCACAACGCAACGAAGGTCCGACAAATAAAGTCTGACATGCATGCGCGTATGCTTGGCGCGCGCGGCAAAGTTGTACAGAAAGGCATTGGAGAGGCTCACATGTTCTTGCTCACACGTGCGTCGTGGGCGGAGCCTAATAGCTCGGTCTATTGGGCCCAGGTTAGGGAAGGGGGGGGAGGGTAACAAGAAGGGAACAAGGATTCCTCAAAATCATTACTTACTGGTCAAGAACACTCTTGGCCAGGATGACCTTTGTACCCTCCGTCTTGACCAGCTCATCGTCATCAAGTTTCCTCTCTTCCTGTTCTTCCTGCTCCTCGGTCATCGCCACGGCAACCGAAGGTAGGTTCTCCTTCAGTTTGGCGTAGTTGGGACACTCTTTGTTGGTGCGCATGTGACCGATGAGACCACATGCTCCGCATTTCATCTTGGAGGAAAGATAGGAATTACAGGGTGCGTCAAAACAAGTACACGCTAGTCTCAAGGATCTCCCATGAACAAGTATAGGCCTTAAAGACAAACAAAGTACATGTATACCTTTGGTTTTTGAAAAATGTTCAATTGCTTTAGTCCTTCTGTCTAGTTGGTATATTCACCCAATACTTTCTGCTTAAAGGCAGTGGACACTATTGGTAATTGTCAAAGACTAGCCTTCACAGTTGGTGTACACTAAACATATGCATAAAATAACAAACCTGTGTAAATTTGAGCTCAATCGGTCATCGAAGTTGGGAGATAATTATGAAAGAAAAAACATCCTTGTCACACTAAGTTGTGTGCGTTTAGATGATTGATTAGTTTTAAACCTGAGGTCTCGAAATCAAATTCGTGGAAAATTACTTCTTTCTCGAAAACTATGGCACTTCAGAGGGAGCCTTTTCTCACAATGTTTTATACCATCAACCTCTCCCCATTACTCGTCACCAAGAAAGGTTTTATGCTGATAAATATTTTGAGTAATTACCAATAGTGTCCACTGCCTTTAAGCAGCTCTATGAAATTGGGCCTACTTGTCAGAACATTGACACGAAGCTAAATTTCTTTTGCCAAGCAAAAAAAAACAATGCAAACTTTTTTGGGCTGGTAACCTGTTCCTGCTGAGCAATACTATTCTGTGCTAAGCAAGTCTTTGTGCTTACAGGCTTTATGAAATTTGGTCCTGCAGCCGATTCCACAAAACGCTAGGAATAATCTTAAGTTAGGACAAGTAACTCGTCCTTACTTTACTTAGGATGGGTTCAATGTGTCTTAATAACGTCTATGAATACGGAACTTAATTCGTCCTAAATCCTAAGATTAATCCTATTAGAAAGAGTTTGGTGAAAACGACAGCAGGAAAGGAATTTTCAAGATTGATTGGCTCTTACATTTCTTACCTTGAGGACCTTGAGATCAATCTTCTTCTCCTTCTTCTTCTTGAAGACTTTGGGAGGTTTAGGATGAAGCTTCTCTTGTTCTTGTTTCTCCTGGTTGCGTTTGATGCGGCGCAGCTGCTCCTGGATCCTACGTCGTTCTTTCTTCATCTCCTCTCGATGTTTCTCATCGTGCAGGGCAAACTGACGACTGAACAGAAGGGATAATGTGGGTTTGAGTTTAATTTTGAGGCATCCAATGTTTCATTACAGCACATAAATTTCTTCCAGCTGTCTTGTTTTCTGTGGTAGAGAAGCCATGCCAGCCTTCAATATGATATCATGTAGTGAATGTTTACTACACAGTACACACCTTACCCTCCTACCTACATGTATGTACTGTCAACCATTCAATGATACATGCACTTTGACAGCCCGCATCAGGGCCTATATCATGCGGTGAATGTATCTACACAGCACACAGTCAACCCTCCTACTATATGACCATTCAATATAATAACAAATTCTTATATAGCGCATTTCAAAATAACCGTATTAATGCTCCTTATATTAGTGCCCTGGTCATGGGGCCAATAACATCCCTGTAATGTTTCTCAGCTCCCTTGGGAGTATACAGCCCTGAGCTGCCTGTAAGGCGCTTGTGGTTTTTTCATACACAATATCAACCTCTACCCTCGCAGGTACCCATTTATACCCCTGGGTGAAAAGAAGCAATTATAGTAAAGTATCTTGCTCAAGGACAAATGTCACGACCGGGATTCGAACCCACACTCCAGTGAATCAGCACCAGAACTTGAATTCGATGCTCTTAACCACTCGGCCATGACACTCTACCGCGGGTTTGAATGATACATGCACCCTTCCGGCCTGCAAAACGATATCATCTGTTGAATGCATCTACACACCAACACACATTCACACAGTTAGTTCTGTATATGGTTGTGCCACTGCACACAGCCCATGCAGTTGAAAGATTTAAAACGGTTGGTCAACTCCCCAGAAAATGTTACCAAGAATAGGAGGGTTTAAAATAATGTGGTAACCTCTTCTTCACTTACCTTCAAATTCATTATGTCTAGTAAAGACACTTAATGCTGTATGTTCAATGATCTTTGTATGTCATCTTACAAAAAATTGGTATATACACTGACAACTTCCTTTTTTTTTATAAATATTTTGAGTCAACAATCTTTCTCCAGAAGATGGTCAGGGCACACTGATCAAAACCTCAGCAGAAACCGGCTCTTCTCCGAACCGTCACTACTCACAAAAGAGATTTTTACATGGTGTCACCTTACTAAATCAGTAATTTCCACCATGCATACCTGTAGCTTAAAGGGTCTGGGTACATTACATTAAACCTAAAGGGTTTGAAGATAATGATGGTAGAAAGCTTCCCTTAAAATATCACTGACTGAGGTGTTGAAATTTTTGAGAGATAAAAACAAGTCACAAAAATAATTTTCGTCTCAGGAGACGAAAATTAATTTAGCATGTAGAACGTATTTTCGTAACATCACAGCACCTCAGCAAGTAATATTTCAAGGGAAGCTTTCAGTCATCATTATCTTCAAACCGCGTAAGTTTAATGTAAATCTGTGGACATTGTGTTTTGTGTTGCAAAAAGTACCAAAAATTGTTAAGTCTTTAAATCTTTCTTCTTAAAATAATTGTCCGCCCACAAAAGTGTACAAGTTCTGTTTCTTACATGTAAGACTCGTCCTTAGACTGTCTGATGCGGACGTATGTGTCGATGACCTCCGGTCTTCTAACCGTCTCTACCCGTACAAACTCTGTCCCATCCTCTCCTCGAAAGGTGCGGTATATCTTCAGGCGACGCCCACTCTTTAACGAGAAATTAGAAGTAACAAAAGACGATTTAGTCTATGGAGTTTATTTTCATCTTTTTAAAATGAATCTACTCCATGGTGGTTAGAACTCTCTATGCAACAGTTCCGTTAACAGGTGCCATCCTAAGCTGACGCCCACACTCCAGATGAATTGTATGGGCTATTCAGTCTTAAAGAAACATGACAGAATTGCTTTTTGCTAACAAAACTCTTGCAGGCAGTGGAAGCACTTTATGTAATACACCGTATTAAACATAAACTGACAAACCTGTAGAAGTTAGAGATCGATCGGCCATCAAGGTCACAACAAAATAGTGAAAAACTGATTACACATTTTGCATGACATCGTTTCAAAAAGAGACGGTAAATAAAACGCTCAATAAGCAATAAACTCCAAACGGGAAAATATGAACACTGTCTGTCAACATTTTGTCAGCTCTACCATATGAACAACACATTTAAATGTTTCTTCTCCCTACTGGTTAAAAACTCTTAAGCCAACGCCCACACTCAAGATGTATTCTAAAAGGCTATCCAGTCTCACAGAATGATACAAAATAAACGTGGGTAGAGAATAACACTTTTCAATGGCATCGGTTATTTTGGAAGACCCAATCCACCACCCACTCTTCGACAAATATTTTTAAAATAACGATTTAAGTCTGGATTTAATCGAAGATGATTCTTATAACTGATGATTCTGACTATGTGTTGGTTTTCAATGCTTGGAGCCCCCCCTAAGGGAAACAACTTACCAGAGTGGTCCAACTCTATTCGGTTGCAAATAAATAGAGGGCCTACAGAAAAGGGGCCTAAGGAAAGAAGATACAAAAATGTGCCTACAAAAAGGGGCCTACATAAATAGAGTTACGGAAAGGGGCTAAAGGAAAGAGGCCTACATAAAGGGGCCAAAAGAAAGAAGATAAAATAAATATGCCTACAGAAAGGGGCCTACACTAAAAGGCCTACAAAAAGGGGCTAAAGGAAAGACGCCAAGGGAAAGGGGCCTACATTAAGGGGCCAAAAGAAAGATTAAAAAAATATGCCTACAGGAAGGGACCTACACATAAAGGCCTACAAAAAGGGGCTAAAGAAAAGACGCCAAGGGAAAGGGGCCTACATTAAGGGGCCAAAAGAAAAAAGATAAAATAAATATGCCTACAGGAAGGGACCTACACTAAAAGGCCTACAAAAAGGGGCTAAAGAAAAGATGCCAAGGGAAAGGGGCCTACATTAAGGGGCCAAAAGAAAGATTAAAAAAATATGCCTACAGGAAGGGACCTACACATAAAGGCCTACAAAAAGGGGCTAAAGAAAAGACGCCAAGGGAAAGGGGCCTACATTAAAGGGCCAAAAGAAAGAAGATAAAATAAATATGCCTACAGAAAGGGGCCTACACTAAAAGGCCTACAAAAAGGGGCTAAAGGAAAGACGCCAAGGGAAAGGGGCCTACATTAAGGGGCCAAAAGAAAGATTAAAAAAATATGCCTACAGGAAGGGACCTACACATAAAGGCCTACAAAAAGGGGCTAAAGAAAAGACGCCAAGGGAAAGGGGCCTACATTAAAGGGCCAAAAGAAAGAAGATAAAATAAATATGCCTACAGAAAGGGGCCTACACTAAAAGGCCTACAAAAAGGGGCTACAGGAAAGACGCCAAGGGAAAGGGGCCTACATTAAAGGGCCAAAAGAAAGAAGATAAAATAAATATGCCTACAGAAAGGGGCCTACACTAAAAGGCCTACAAAAAGGGGCTACAGGAAAGACGCCAAGGGAAAGGGGCCTACATTAAAGGGCCAAAAGAAAGAAGATAAAATAAATATGCCTACAGATAGGGGCCTACACTAAAAGGCCTACAAAAAGGGGCTACAGGAAAGACGCCAAGGGAAAGGGGCCTACATTAAGGGGCCAAAAGAAAGATTTAAAAAATATGCCTACAGGAAGGGACCTACACATAAAGGCCTACAAAAAGGGGCTACAGGAAAGACGCCAAAAGAAAGGGGCCTACATTAAGGGGCCAAAAGAAAGAAGATAAAATAAATATGCCTACAGGAAGGGACCTACACATAAAGGCCTACAGAAAGGGGCTAAAGGAAAGACGCCAATGGAAAGGGGCCAATGGAAAGGGGCCAATGGAAAGGGGCCTGTGAAAAGAAGATACAATGTGAAGGGGGACACTGAAAGGTGTTCTATATGAAAAGTTGCGAACAGGAATGCAATTATATATCATAACAGCTTTTATATTGAAACTTCTTTTACTTAGCTATTTACTAAACTATGTCTCCAAGCCATTCCATTCCATTTTGTTTCCCCTATTCTCTTTATCCGTCCAGGGCACAGATCCTGAAGAAATTGAAAGCCACTGTAACCCAATCTCCAGGAACTAAAAATGCTTAAATCCTGAATTAACGCAAATCCCAAGAAAAAGGCTGTGAGATTAAATGCTTAGCTCGGCTTTCCAGCCCCAAAGTCTCTCGCAGCTACAATTCTGGCCATGTCTCATGGGGCCTTCGCCCCCTGGCCCCCATTAAATATTGGCTCTCACTGCGTCGTTTGTGGTCCAGCTAGGATTTAAAGCATTGAGCGCGGGATTGGGGGAAGGTATGTTTATTGTTGAGGGAAGGTGTTTATTGTCACTTGGCCAAAGCATATTGGTCGAGATCGTAGCTTTAAGTGAAAATAGGGCAGTAGATCAGTAGAGCTTTGTATTTGTAGCCTGTCGATCGCGGAATATCTTAATGGAATATCTTAATTTGGGTGCATTTTTGGGGGTTTACCTTACGGGGGTACATAGCTTGGTGGTTTGAACAGTAGATCTTTTGAGCAACCATCCAATTCTTTAGGCGTAATGAGCAACCGTGCTAGAAAGTAGCTTCTGTAGATTTTTACAACTAGCAAACATGTGCATCAGATTCTTATATCTAAAGATATTACACTACAGGCAACCAGGGCCCGATATCATGGCTCTGCTTTATATGCCAACCAATCATTCGTTCGTTCAATTAACCAATGTATCAATTAATGAATAAATAAAACAATGAATCAATCAATAACACCCAGTTCAGACAGGCGCCCCTTGAACAAAATAAATGAAGAGCGAATCTAGGTCGACCCAAATAAATTTATGTTTTTAGACAGGCGAACTTAACATAACATTTACATTAATAGATTCACCTCATGACAAGAGCGAGGTCTGAAACAAAGGCGCTCCAGAGTCGTTCTGAACGACTGCAACAGTTGATCTTTCGACTTTTAGCGCATCCAGTTGCTCCTAACTGTTTCAGACGTCAAACTTTTCATGTACTAAATTCAGAATTTGTTTCGGCGCAACTCTGGAGCGCTTCTCTGGAACCGGTGTAAATCAATCAATCAATCAATTCATCAATCAATCAATCAATTCATCAATCAATCAATCAATTCATCAATCAATCATCCAATCATCAAAACTTTCAACTTACAAATGATGATCCGAAGCTGTGCACCGAGTTAAGATCGTCATCCTTGGAGGATGGCCCCGCCCCTGGAGTCGGAGTGTTGGTTCCATTCTTGGACCCGCCTTCTTTACTGTCTCCTCCTCTGCTGGTACTTGCACCATCTCCCATCAGCATCTTCTGTAGTTCTTTTCTCTCTGCCTCCTCCCGCTCATGGGTTAACTGGGGGTGGGGATAAAAACATCAACAATTGAAATATTTACAAATTAAGCCGATTCTGAATTAGTGCAGCAGCCGACTAACTTAGGATGGGTTCAATGAGTCCTAACGTCTAAGGATATGGAACTTAACTCGTCCTAAGTCCTAAGATTAATCCTAAGTTAGGAAGAGTTGGTAAAATCGACAGCCAGCCTCCAAATAACCGCTGGCACATTGCCGAGGTGCCCTTTGCAAAGTTCCAATACAAATTGACATTTTCCTCGTAGAAGTGCCCCTTAACAGAGGAAAATTGCTGTGCCCCTTAAAGCCATTATACACTTTCAGTAAACAGTATTCTCCAAGTCCCACACTTCGTGTATCACAACTTATATATAAAATAACAAACATGTGAAAATTTAGGCTCAATCGGTCATCGGAGTCGGGAGAAAATAACAGGAAAACCCACTCTTGTTTCTGCACGTTTCGCCGTGTCATGACATGTGTTTAAAATAAATCCGTAATTCTCGCTATCGAGAATTGATATTGTTTTAATGTTTTCTCAAAAAGTAAAGCATTTCATTGAATAATATTTCAAGAGAAGTCTTTCACCATTACCTTCTGTAAACCCTGTAAATTATTTGTAAATCTGTGAACTTTTTTTTTTCTGTTCCGAAAGTGTATAATGGCTTAAAAGAGCAAAGTTCAAAACCTGTTAGTGGTTATGGCTTCAGCTGTAGGTTAGGCTAAGTTTGCATAAGAACCATTTTGTCGACTGGTTATTAGCACAGCTCTTAATACACAGCGTTGTCAGGGTAAAAACAATCTATATTCTGTATCCTGATGCAAAATTAACATCTATTCAGACCACAGGGTTCGATTTCACAAAGCACTAAGATTCATCTTAAAGATGATTTGTCAGTATTACCATATTGATTTGTATTGTGACATTACATGTTGCTTGGCCATTAAGAGTGATTGATTCGCAGTTAAGATCAATTGTAGCTCTTTGTGAAATCCAGCCCTAAGCCCGGTTCATACTTCATGCGAATGCGAAGCGAATATTGACGTCACAAATTTGCAACGAACAATTCGCAGCAGTTGCTCTCTGCTCTACTCCCTTGCAAATAATCGCTGCAAAAGGAGGGTGTGACGTCAAATTCACCTCAAATTCGCTTCGCATTCGCGTTCGCATGAAGTATGAACCGGGCTCTAGTCTTGTGCATATTTTCATTGACTTCAAGCACAGCCTGTCTGGGTGTTTGTACGGATCATCAAGTGATAATCAACTTGAACTTTATTATTTAATCGGGCCATATTTCTATGTTGGGGAAAAAAAGAAAATAAAGTAGAGAATAACAGTCCGGTCATTAACACTAGATAATGCCCTGCAGGCAGTCTTTAAATTCAGATCTATAGTTCAAGCTTGTTTAATTACACAACATTTATCGTGTTTCTTACTTGATTAATTTTGTAGATTTTAAGCAATGAGTCCTCCCTACTCATTCGATAAAGCTAACCTTTTCCTAAATTCCTGATTAATCCCAGAGTAGGATTTCTAAATTTAATTCCTCTGTTATTTGATATCGTTCCCCCGTCAGCTATGAAAAAAACATTAGTAAGCGTGTGTTAACGCGATCCGAACCAAAACATCACAAGCGACTTTGTACTTTCTTGTGATAAATCACAAACCCCCGAAGCTATTTCATCAACTGCGGATGAGCAGTACTGAATAAGATTACGCTAATCTTTGACCAGGCTCTATGCAAATGACTCTTAGTAATCCAGGGGGGATACATGTATGGATTACATGGATAAGTCTCAACAGCGCAATCTCCCCCCCGTGGGGAATCAACAGCAACAACAAACGGATCTTGTTTTATCAAAAGAACATAAAGATTGTCCTCTTGTTTTTAGCTCCGAGTGTGATTTAAGATTCTGCCCGTTTAAAAAAAGAAAAGCGTGGTCGGAATCGGAAGTACATTGTGGCAAGACGAAATCTCTGTTTTGAAGAAAACGGATGTGTGTGTTTGTGTGGCTTAAGGTTGTTAATCTGTAGCGGCTTAATTGATTGTGAAGAAAAGGGAGAGCTATCCCATTGGAAATGTATGGGCCTTAAGCTCCCGGTGCTGGAAATGGCTAGCGTTTCCAGAGAAACATAAAGGAACATTACAGAATTGGTTTTTGCTAACAGAACAGCTGCTGGTGGTGTAAGCACTTTATGTAATCAACCATACATAAACTGATAAACCTGTAGAAGTTTGAGATTGATTGGCCATCTGCTTCGCAAGAAACTAGTGAAAACCCTGTGACACATTTTGCATGAAATAAATTCTTTTTTTTTTTAAATGAATAAAACGCTTGAGATTTGAACAACAATCAGGGAGATATCTAGAAATTTTGCATACAATAAATGAAAGGCAGTGGACACTATTGGTAATTACTCAAAAATAGTTATTAGCACAAAACCTTCCTTGGTAACGAGTAATTGGGAGAGGTTGATAGTATAAACCATTGTGAGAAACGGCTCCATCTGAAGTGGAGTAGTTTTCGAGAAAGAAGTAATTTTCCGCGAATTTGATTTCGAGACCTCAGATTTAGAATTTGAGGTCTCGAAATCAACCATCTAAACGCACACAACCTTGTGTGACCAGGGTGTTTTTTCTTTCATTATTTTCTCGCAACTTCGACGACCAATGGAGCTCAAATTTTCACAGGTTTGTTATTTTATGCATATGTTGAGATACGCCAAGTGAGAAGAATGGTCTTTGACAAGTACCAATAGTGTCCAGTGCCTTTAATAGGAAAAAACTCTCCATAATCAGGGAGACTTCAAATTTGTTCATCAGAATTTGGAAAGATTGGTTTATTTTCAGGGAACTTTCTGAAGAATCAGGTAGAGTTGGCAGCACTGAATATTCTATCAAAGAGTTGCTGATTACAATAGACCGATCCAGTAGGCTTGCACAAGGGCACGTGGGCCTCTCCAATGCCTTTCTGCACAACTCTGCCGCGCGTGCCAAGATACGCGCACGCATGTCGGACCTTATTTGTCAGACCTTCGTTGCGTTGTGATTGGTCAATACGCAATGGGGCGGAGCTTAATGGATCGGTCTATTGACTACTAGTCCATGATCTTCACAAATCCCTGGCTGTGTACACAACTAGTCTAATGTTACCATGTCATCCATTCCACTTACTAGACATCATCAAATTTTAATTTAGTTTGTGAGTTTGTGATTGTCCCTAAGCAGCATTTTGTGTTTTAAAAGAGTATTTGAAATTTATTACAATCATATTCGTATTATCAAATTTGTGGAAAATTACTTCTTTCTTGAAAACTCTGTTACTTCAAAGGGAGCTGTTTCTCACAATGTTTTATACTATCAACAATTCCCCATTACTCGTTACCAAGTAAGGTTTTTTTGCTAATAATTATTTTGATAAAATTACAGACAAAGATCATCAAATGTTATTCCTCAAAATGAGTACATGTAGCTCATCTACAATGTAGATCCAATCACATCAAAGGGGTGATTCATAAAAATAAAAATAAAATTCTGCAACGCTGTTTCTTCTTTTGAGTTTGAAGATAAAAATAAACATGTTGTTTCAAATTATTTTACTTAACCCCCCCCCCCCCCTAATTAAAAAATACATAAACAAATATAAAAAAATCTAAATATGCTGTCTGTTTCTGGAAATAAATGTTGAATTGAATCTGGGACTTCAGTAAACTAGATGGCAGCAGATCACTACCAGATAATTTTTCAATTTTTTACATATTTTCGAGAATGAGCACATATCCGACCAAATACAACCTTTTTTCTCAATTTGACTGGTCTTAGTATTTGTGGTCATGTCTAGTCGTCATCTGTTACCAAAGCTCGTTTCAGCATGGTAAGCCAATTGGTTTTCTTTATTTCATTTGTTCAAACTTACTAATTATTTTTAAGTAATCAATATATGTTCACAAAGCACATTAAAAATACACACAGTTAAATACCTGCAGAAATAAGTACATCATGTGACTTACACGAGTCAGAAGAGTAGGCCCTATATTAAAAATAACTTTTCTAAAACTCAGCATTTGTGAAAAAGGTGAACTTAGGGTGATTCCTCCATAGTTATAAATACATAAATACATGAATACATTATGAATATTCATGTACCCCCATATCACATCTTGTGTCTTCTTGTTTTGCTTTTTCCTGTTTTTTTTTCATGCAAAGACACTGGACACTATTAGTAATTGTCAAAGACCAGTCTTCTCACTTGGTGTATCTCAACATATGCATAAAATAACAAACCTGTGAAAATTTGAGCTCAATTGGTCATCTAAGTTGCGAGATAATAATGAAAGAAAAAACACCCTTGTCACATGAAGTTGTGTGCTTTCAGATGCTCACTTTCAATACCTCAAAATCTAATTCTGAGGTCTTGAAATCAAATTTGTGGAAAATCAATTCTTTCTTGAAAACTCTGTTACTTCAGAGGGAGCCGTTTGTCACAATGTTTTATACTATCAACAGTTCTCCATTACTCATTACCAAGTAAGGTTTTATGCTAATAATTATTTTGAGCAATAACCAATAGTGTCCACTGCCTTTGATATAATTTGTACCAGTGTTTTTTGTCCTTGGCTAGTCAAAATACAATGCGATACATATTCCCTCGCAGGGATCAATTTATACCCTGGGTGAAGAGAAGTAATAATAGTAAAGTATCTTGCTCAAGAACATAAGTACCACGACCGGAACCCAAACCCACATCCCGACGCCTTAACCACCAGAACTTGAACTCGGTGCTTTAAACCACTCGGTCATGACACCCTATCAATTGAAGTAAACTAATAATAATAACAATAATAATTTGGGGGCTTATCATCCTTACTCGCAGCTAAGAGCTGAATTGCGAGGGACGCGGCTACAACGTGTTCGAGAAGCAGGCATGCAAGGGCGCCTTTGGCTGCCAGCCACATCAACCCATTATAACCACGGAGCACAGCCAAGATCGAAAGTGTTTGCTTTTTCTCGAGGGAGGAAAACCGGATAGTCTGGAAAACCCTCGTGGCACAGCAGAGAACCAGCGCACAACTCAACTCACATATGGCCCTGGCCGGGAATCGAACCGGGGTTACCTTGGTGAGAGGCGAGCGCTTTACCCACAAGCCAACCATGCCACCCAACTAATGCGATATAGGGGCTCAGTTAGTTCAGATATTGGTTGTGATTGGGTACTAACCTGTACACTAGTCTTTTTATTGGTCAGCATGCTCTCAATATTCTTGCCCATCTCTTCAAAGTCACTGTCATCTCCAGAGCTACTGTCTTCATCTGTCGACAAGATCTCATCTGAAGCTAAAACTCTGATGTAGACAAAGAAAGGACAGAATTTAATATAAACTGTCAATTGGTGTAACGCAGATTTGGGACACAATTCACAATGAATTGATGGTACTTAAATAATAACAATATGGGTTTTGAGGCTTTGTTTGGTGAAGTATCAATGTGTATTCTGTTTGCGGGAACATCATGTGTATCTACTGTTCTTGAGGGTTCAGTCATAGTTTTTCCTTTTTTACCCTTTTGGAAAAAAATGTATTGATGAATGGGCTTAAAAAGAGTAGTGACTCGGTCTTAAATGGCAGTTTAAAACCTTGCAGGGTCGTGGCCTTGGACTTGGTTCTATATCACACGCCAACAAACCTGCCTGTTTTAAAAGGCTGTTACCACTTTTTTAATCCCTCATTAGTATGACAAATCTACTATTATTACTATGATTTGGCAAAGACAAACCAAAAACAAAAATTACAAAAAGCCTAAGCAAGAAGATGAATAAACAAGTAAACAAAACAATCAACAACAAAAATAAACAATATAAAACAAATCAAGGAATAGGCCCTAGATATACAATTAATAACAAGTGGGGGCAAAATTAATATTCAAGTGAAAAAATAAAAATATATATAAATAAACAAGCAAATGAATAAGTAAATACTAAAAAATAAATCAATACAAAAAAAACGATAAATAAATAAATACTTTGAACTTACTTGTTTTGCAAGTCGAATATCCTCTGACATTCTTCCTTGTAGCGTTCTTGGTGTTCAGCGATACCAAAGCGGTTACCGCGAGCAAACTTAGCAGTGGAAGTCTCCCCCATCTTAGCCTGCTGTGTGGAGTAGGTTCTCACCACATCAATCACCTCCCAACGTGATAACTTCTTAATCTGTTAAAACATTCCATCAAAATTAAACTGATAATTGTCATTGGAAATTCAAATTTTTTTTAATTTTTTTTTTTTATTATATGTAGCTGGTCTACTGTTATAATTGCCTGCAAAGGATGATTAAAGTTTTTTAATTGAATTGAATTGAATTGAATGCAAAAAAGTAAATAACAGTTAAGGTCATAGGTCATATTAATTCATGACGTGTCCAGCCCTTTAAAAAATATTGCTGGTTTCACACATACTTTTGGAGGATCCTTAAGTAAACACACTGTCCTGGCATCCAACTGTGATAATCCCTCTAATCCCTTAAACAAACAACCTGCTCCGGACAGGCCTGACTGGATGATTTCTGGAACTACTTTTAAAAGCTACATGAAATGGCCATTGGCAATGGCAATAACTGAGCAGTATGTGTAGTTTAAAATTAGTACTCTTTACGTAATTCTGTCATTAATGGGTAAATTAAGCTTATTGTACATTGCTTCTAGATTTTGATCAGGCATTATACATTACATGTACAAAAGTGTTTTGTTTTCTTTTCTTTTTTGGCAAAAGATATTGCAAGCAGTTCAAAGCCCAGTATGGAAGCTATAATTGCAGCTTTCTTTGCAAACTGTGACTACTTTGTACTTACAGTATTTAATATTCAAAGGGAAATGACGCAAAACAACGTTACAAGACCCATGCGCTCTTGGCCAGCTTTTATTAAAAGCATTCTAAGTTTACCAGGGAACGATTTCGTCCAGTATTTCTGCATGGACCGTTACGCAATTTTTTTTTGTATAGCAAAATCAAAATTTTGCATAGCAGTCCATAAATTTTGTATCTAACAGCAAAATTTTAAAAATCGCTTAAACTGCAGACACATAAATTTGCGAAGCGGGCTAAAGTGTTAGGGCAAACATAGTACAGCCTATAGTAACTTTAGTCGTTTTTTTTTGCCTTTTTTTGTGTGTAAAAATTTAGGGCACCAAGGCAATTTTCAAAAATTTCAAAGGGCATCAAGGCAATCATAAAAAAAGAAAGAAAAAGAAAGCATTCATCTAACTGAACAAATTAAACAAAATAAAGGACAAATCTTACAATACACAATGAAATAATATTTTTGTTCATACGGCTACTATTGGTCATGCTGGTTGTGTAGTTTGTCGTAGAGACACTAAAATTCCCACGCAACTGCTCGGTTTTGGGCGATGTTGACAGAAAGATATATATCCATGTGCGCGACGACTATGCTGTACATGATGTATGTATGTACGTTATGTATGGTATACTATTATGCATGCATCGTGGGGGAGCATGTGCAGACACGTCAAGTCGTTTTCTCAAGGCGTGTGTGTTTCTAGTTCGCGTAATTTTACCATTAGAGGGCGTTTAATCTCACGCTATCGCATTGTTCTGAAGCGCCCTCTAGCGTTCAAAGTTTCTTGTATTTTTGTGTCGCACGCAAAGAACAACGACTAGTGGGCTTGAAATCTGCTGTTGTGCGTGAAATCTGGTGCTATTTCTATGCGTGTTTGCTGACGTTCGAGGGCCAGTGCAGCGGTTAAAAAGACAAGTTATTTGTCACTCATAGAACTTCTTCCAGATGTTTTATTTTGTAAAATCAATTGAAAGAACAAGTTTGCCTTTAAAAAAACGTTCGCATGCATGTTTGTCACGGACAGGGCCTAGCAGCACTACTTTATCTATAAACAGTATTAGTGCGCACGCACGGCGCAGCCGGCGGAACGAAAGTCGACACAAACAATAACCGTTCTTTGCTATTCTTTGATGGATTTTTACCATTCAAAAAGGAAAACCAATTAACTTTTTACAATTTTAATCATTTTAAACATTGTAACAATCAATATCTTAGTCTTCAATTGAAATAAATCCACATGGATTCCTTCAGGCAGGATGGCTTTGTCAAACCTTATCGGATTAGTGGTGATAACGATCTTAATCCCCCAACTCCCAGCTGATTTTTCTCACTTTAAAAACCTCCAAAAGTATGCGTCCCGACCCGACCAGATACAAGGTTTGGTCGGGTCGGGTTTTAGAGGGCCGGACACGTAATGTGGTCCAGGTCATAGCCAGGAATAAATACATTTCCACAACTTTCAATCGTTTGTTTAAAATTTCAAAATTTTGTTTGTGAAATATTTGTACATTGTCAAGTCTTTGAAATCAAAGACTCTTTTTAAATTTAGGGTGATCGATTGGCAAGTACTCTAACAATTAATGACCACAAAAACTTACTAAGTGAGGCGCACTGAGTAAGGTTTCACCCCCAAAATATTTTAATTGAGAAATTATTTCTACGTGGATTGTTTCTTGGACTTCTGAGAGTTGGTGTCCATTCGCAAATGCTGGGGCCAGAGATGCCGTCGGTGCCCGCTCTCACCTCACTTAGAGGTGGGTGGTTTCAACATTTAGGTGAAAATACTCTGATGTTTTTTTTCTGTTTTCTCAGCAAGTTGTTACTGCGTCAAATGAAACTGAAGCGTCAGATGACTAGAGCAAGCTAGTCGAAACATTGAAACCAACTTAAGAACTCACTCCGCGACAGTGCAGTTAATAACGATCCTATAAGCTAAAGTAGTAGTCCCAGCCATTTTCTATAACTTCCGCCCAGGTAGTAGTTAAAAAGCAGGACAGTTCTTTTCAGAGCTGAAAAGTCTCCCGAACAATCTGATAAATCTACTCGGCAGTAGTAGAATATAGCAAGACAGTTATCTCTAAGAACAAACTCTACCTGGCAAGTAGATACACACATGGTGTTACCGCAAAGTATAGAATAAAACTTTCACATGTGACTTTTATTGTATCTTTCTTTATGAAAATCAGCATTACGTTGCCAAAAAAACAATCTCTAACCCAACCTTTAAACATGAAAATATTTCCAAATGAAACTCAATCGACTCACATCTTCCTCTGGGATACCAAACTTGTTGCGAAGGAGCTGCTTGGCTTGTTTCAGATTGAGACGTCTCAGATCGGCGTCTGTACCTGTCACTGTCTTCTTTGCTTGCTGAGGAGAACTGGTGTCATCCTAAGACGTGATTGAAGGAAATCAGGAATGGTAATAATTAGTGAGATATAAAAATCAACTTTATGAAATTATGAGAGCATAATATTTTCTTATGGGACAAGTCTTATCTAGTGCAATTTCAAACAATATCACCTATGGGACATGGCCACTTATTTCATTCTTTAAACCATTCTAGTTTCCTGGGCAGTATACAGCCTGTGCTGCCAAGTATAAAGACAGCAAAAAAAGTAACGCAGTTGTTGTAAAAGCACCTATAATTCTAAAACTGTTACTTGTATTCTAAAAACGAAAATACCAGGAGACGGACAATTTAATTACGATGATTTTGACACCTCGTTTGTTACAATCAGTCGAGTATTGTCACGCGGCATGTGCTTACAGGTGTAAAGAGCAGCTTTTCAAAATTCTCGCTATTAGCATCACGCTGAATCAGAGGAGAGATCAGTCATGTCAATAGGAGCTACTGCATACAGAAACAAAAACACGCAAAACACAAGGTATTTGCTGTCGTTGACCGTCACACCCATGCTTCTCTCCTATTCCTAAGTTGTTGACATTGCCTGGTGAAGAACGCCCTCTCTTGGTGTTTGGCATAAAGTCTAAAGTTTCCTATTGTAATCGAGTGTAATTGAGCTCAGCGTCCGGTGGTTTTAATTCGGATCACAGCTACTCCCTCCCCCACCCACGAAGAGCCAAGAGGAAACTCCAATAAAAAATACAAAGTAAACCCCTGATACCTACCTTTGCACCTGAGGGTTTGTTGGGAACCTTCATGTAGGCGAATCCCTCACCGCATCCAGTGGGATCAGTAGGACCTGTTACAGCCAGTAGACATTTGCCTTTCATAGCAGCTATAAAAGCCCTGGTGGTGTTCCATGGTGCTGTGCGAACCTATGACCGAGACAAATCACAATGGAAATCAGCAAAGGAAAGGTGGGCGGTAGATGATCGTCTGAGAACATGAGACATAGGTTGCTTTTTTGGGAATAAGATCAATGACTGTCTGTCTTGCCACCTTGGTTTATCCACTATAGCTCCTGGCATGTCTTTTGCAAATAAATGAAAACCCAGTCTGGTGTCTCTGGAAAATGTGTCAGGATACCTCATATTGTGGTTTTTCGTTTTGGGTTTTTAATCTTTACTTTTGATAATTTTTATCAATGTGTACCCTACCTCATCATCGATCTTCTGAAGGTCGTCCTCGTTATCATCATCAGGAGCGAAAAAAGACTTCTCTCCGTAACCGGCATCCTATACGCAAAGATAACATCATTAAAAAAATGTAATAACAGTAATAGAAATAATAGATGTCAAATTTGCATCGGGATAAAGAATATTAATTTTGGTTTTTACCAAAACACCGATGTGTGTTAGCACTGTATACTCAGTACTTTCTCCCCGAGTCATGTGAACAAATATCACAGGCATGTTACTCGGGTGGGATTCGAACCCACGACCCTTGCAATTCTAGAGCAGTGTCTTTACCAATAATAGAAATGGATTTTTATACAGCACTCTCACACTGGGTATCACAGCGCTTAACAAGAAACGGAACAAAAACGGAAGCAATTAAATAAAGGGATAAATAATGGGAAAGACAGCAATCAACCACAGAGTAAAGATTATTATTTTGGGTTTCAGCCTACACTGATGATTGTCAAGCGTATTTCACAGGTAAGCAGAGAAAGTTTGCTTGTATGGATGTGAACTTTAAGCTATTGGACATTCTTCACATATACAGCTTTTTTTTATTTTTATGCAGGTTGCCAGACACACAAGGCCTGAAGGCCACTTCAAGGTGTGGGCTACAATTGTTTTTTTCCAGAGGTCGTTGCCACCTACTCCTAGGGCTGAAACAGGGTTAGCCCTTTTACAGTCCATACGGATGTAGGCTTGAGTATCATCAGTACAAAGCCTGGTCGGTAGAGCATAAAGCACTAGCTCCCCAATTTTACGTAGCAAGTGTCACGACCGTGATTCGAACCCACACTCTGCTGTTCAAACACCAGAGCTTGAATCCAGTGCTCTTAACCGCTCGGCCATGACACGCCACGAAGCTAGCCCAAAGATTTGGCACTTTGCCGTCTAAGCAAAGAATAGTAATTGCAAGTGCCGAAATCGGCATCAACTGGCAGCCAACACATAACTACATGAATAATTCATGAATGTTTTACTGACCTTTAACCTCTGCTCAGCAGCCAGCATGCTGTAGTATGCACAGCACTGCTCAGGTGAAACCATTGCTCTGATCTCTTCTTCACTGGGAAGACGGAAATCTGGTTTAATGACCCACCAGTTAGAATCCATACCTGGAGGAGAACAAATGATCAAAAAGAACGTTTGAGTCAAAGTAAGATCCTTGAAGAAAATCATTATCAAGGCTTGAATTTCGTCAGGAGTTCATTCAAAATAAGTATTGAAAGATTAATGATCCTGTAAAGGACAGACTACTCACCAGTTCGTTTAAAATCTGCACACAGCTTGAGTCGTTTCCTAATACTGCTCTCAGAGTGAGTTGGGAAAGCTTTCTTAATGTCTTCCATCTTGATTCGACGAGGTCGATCATTGCTCTTCCAGAACAGTCTGTAGATAAACACCTGAGAAGAAATATACCAAGGAAATGTATTAGAAATCAATGAAAGTTTGTCGCAAACAATTGAATCTCCAAGATAGTTAATGTGATTGGATTCAACATTCTTGATGAAAGTACTGAGATAGTTTCTTGCTGTTTTCTCAACAAGTGGCGACTGTATTCTGTGGAAACTTGCCTTTCATGGTATCTTTCTTGAGAATTACAATGACAAAACACAGGTCTGTGAGTGGACCCTTAAAAAAGAGCTGAAACACTACATGATGTAAGAATGATCATGAATCGTCAAGAGAGCGTGCGTAATGCATTTATACTGGTTGAATTAGGAAAACCCCATTAATCCATTAACTTGGCTTATCACAAATTGTAGTTGAACAGTATCATTGCCAAGCTTACTTAAGGCATGCCAAGCTTATATTAGGGAATAACATACAAAAAAATAAAAAAAATCGTCCAGATCAATGAAAAAGCGGATATCCGCTTTAAAGCTGCGATCTCACAAGCTTGAAAAACAAAACTCATTTCAAGATTTGGTTTACCTGCAGGAAGTCTCTGATGTGATTATTTGCTTTCTTGGAGTTCGGACCCGGTACCTCCCTCAACGGACATTGCTGGCCCAGGTTGTAAATATGATCAATGGTTCGGATAAAATACCTGAAAATTAAAAATAAACAATATCAAATGTTCATTACTAAGATTTCTACAGGTTTGTGTTCAAAATAAAATAAAAACATTTTAAGCTTGAAGCGAATATTGGGCTGAGCTTCTGAATCTTCCAAAATGTTACAGGGAGGTCTTAAGCAAAAAACTGTTGATTTTATTTCAATTTCACAAAGAATGGATTAATGAAATTTGTTTACAGTGAACGATACCAGTGTCCTCCCGATGCATGCACAAGCTAGCCTATTGGGCCAATACGCCCGCCTTGGTTGATGAAATAGAGTTGAAAGGCAAAGAAAAAGACAACTATGACAACCCGTCTGACCACAAAATGATCAAATGACATAATTATATTGATCTTCTCGAACCATAAATAAAATAAATAATTTGAACACTTATAGTGCGCCGGTATCCACCACAAGTGATGCTCATGGTGCAAGGAAGAAACACAAAATTAATGAAAAGCAGCTGTGAAAAAGTGGGTTTTGACGGCCTCTTTGAACTTATGAATAGAGGACATGCTACGGATATTAAGAGGTTACAATTCTAGCCTCCTTATTGAGCCCATATCCAATCATTCATGGGGAGACCGATCTTTCTCACATGCTGCCCCATGCCTATAGAACAAATTGCCTGCACTTGTAAAATCATCTGTTTCTTTAACCCAATTTCAAAAACACTGTAGACACATCTTTTCAATCAGGCATTTTACTAAATGGTTTCATTTTTACTATTCAATTAGATATTGCATTTGTATTGTATTTCGCTACCACATGTTTGGCTTTCTTCTTAGCTTATATTTAGGCTTGTGTTTCAATTTTGGTTAGTGTACATGTGTATGTTATTGTTTGTCTTTAGAGCCATGGGCACTTTGATGAATGTGTGCCCTTTATAAATTGTTATTATTATTTTATTATTATTTTAATAAATAAACATTTTCCAAGACACTCGAATAGTTTAACCACTTTTTGGAGAATGTTAGAGTAACTGACCATAGACAAAAATAATAATAATAACCGTATTTATAACGTGCCTTTTCCAAAGGATACAAAGCACCAAGTATTTTTACTGCAAGGTGAGTGGGACAAAGTTATTTGAAATTAAGAGACCTAATCCTTAGCACACCATGTAATGGCTTACATGGTGCACCGGCGCATTCAGCAGCCATAGCCAGGAACACACAGGTACAGCACTCCTATACGTTGGAGGACACCTATTGTACTTTCTGTTGTTCCTGTATTGAAGCAATCCCCATTGGTTTTGTACACACATGACAAGTGAGGACACCTGAAAACAAAGACCTATTGTCCCTTTTGTTAAATGTCCTCGGACGTAAGGCAATGCAAACACACCGAGGCGAACCCCTTCTCTTTTTGATAAGTGGGGTTCTTTTACAGGCGTTAAACAACACAACGGACCAATGGCTTTACGTCCCATCCGCAGGACAAAGCAATGGTTAAGTGTCTTGCTTAAGTACACAAGTGTCACAGCTGGGGATCCGAACCCACACTCTGCTGATCAAAAACACCAGAGTTTGTATTTGATGCTCTTAACCGCTCGGCCACAACACTTCCACAATTGACACTCACTTTTGTCTGGTACGTATGATCAAGAAATCCGTGCTTGGCATCTTGTGGAGGTAAGACGGACATCGGAATAGATTGTTCTCTAAGGCTTGGAGAGATTCTCCTGGAGACAGTACACCAAGAAATGGTGAACTTCTTACATACACTGTCTCCCCATGCTCGTACTCAGGAGGGGTGGCGTCTGATGATGACTTCTGAAATTATAAATATTACAAAATTCTCTACTTTATCAATAACTGTTTTAACTTCAAAACTTTACAGGAAAAATTTCACAAGCTGTAGTTTCTTGAACAAAACACTTAAACAACAAAGAATTTTGCTAGAAAAGATTAAAAGTTTGGCCAAAAACAAACTCAACAAATCAGCAACTATAAAGAAATCTACGTCTTGAACAAGAAAAAAACAAACATACTTTTCAGTTTTATTAGGCACTAGAAATTAGCTGGAAAGTTGCATGTTAGAAAATAAAAACATAGGGATGCAACACACGTATGTACTTGAAGCATGATTTCATTCAGGTTTTGCTTTTAAAACCTTTCCAATTCCTTTCCAAATGCCTCTATCTTGAGGTGGGATGCGTTCCTTCTGCATTTTATACTAAGGCCCAAATTTTGTATATATTTTTTATTCTATGTATTCACTAAAGAAGTTTTAACATCGGCTTCAGAAAGGCGCTCCAGAGTCGGGCCGAACCAAATTCTGATTTCAGTACATGAACAGTTTGACGTCTGAAACAGTTACGAGTGATTGGACGCACAAGAAGTTGAAAGACCGAATGATGCAGTTGTTTGGAACAACTCTGGAGAGCCTGGGTTTCAGGTGTTGATCTTGGCCCAATTTCATAGAGCTGCTAAAGCATGACATTTCTTCCTTGATAAAAACAGGATTACCAACCAAACATGCACGTGATGTTCAGGATAAGCAAACAACAGCTGAATACCAGTAACAAGCAATATGCAACAAGTGGCAATTTGGTTGGCAATTCTGTTTTTATCGAGAAAGAAATTTCATGCTTAGCAAATTTGTATGCTTAGCAGAGCCATGAAATTGGGCCCAGGTCTTGAGATGAATGTAAATGTTATGTTAAGTTCTCCTGTCTGAAACTAACATTTATTTGGGTCGACGTAGAGTCACTCCTAATCTATTTGGTTCGGCGCGACTTTTGACGGCCTGTCTGAAATGGGTGTTAGTTGCTTTTGTATTTTATTCCGGAGTGTGTGTATTGTATTTATCCAGGGCCCCTTTACAGAGACCAGGGGTCGATTTCACAAAGAGCTAAGATTGGTTTCAACTTCAAATCAATCGTAAAGTGTGATGCCACAATACAAACCATACGGTCATACTGACCAATTTGTCTTACGATGAATGTTATTGCTTTGTGAATGAGCCCAGATCATTGAAAACTGATGGGGGGCTACCATGGTTAGATAAAGCCCGGTTCATACTTCCTGATACGAATGTTGACATCACATATTTGCATCAAATAATTCGCAGTAGTTGTGGTTTTAAAAAAGGAACACGTTGCCTTGGATCGGTCGAGTTGGTCTTTGAAAAGCGTTCTGTAACCGTTTGTTATAAAATGCATATGGTTAGAAAGATATTGTAAAAGTAGAATACAATGATCTACACAAATATGCCTTGAAAATGCATGGTTTACTTTTTATCTCATCGACTAACAGGGTCAGCCATATGGCCGACCAGGTTAGTTCGCGACGTAAAATGAAAACCGTGCAATTTTGAGTGATACTTGTGTGGATCATTAAATTCTACTTTTAAAACATCTTTCTAACCATACGCATTTCATAACAAACGGTTTCAAATGCTTTTTATAGACCAACTCGTCCCATCCAAGGCAATGTGTTCCTTTAACTCTCTTGCCAATATTGCGCGAAAACAGAGTTGTGACACCAAATTCCCGTCAAATTCACATTCACAGGAAGTATGAACCGAGCTTTAGACAAAATAAACAAATAAAAACCACTTACCCTTTTGTAGTAGTTACATATCTTACTAGCCATCCCAACCTGCATCATATGGGGTGGATACTGCTCACAGAACTCAGTGAGTATAAGATCTCCATCCATTCCAGACAGATCCTCCGGCGTCCTCATGAAGAACATCTCACCACCGCCAGACGCCTGTCTCTCTTGCTCTCTCAACTACGATGGAAGAAGGATTGAAGTATTATAAGAAGATGAATTGGTACAACAGTAGAAAGTCTCTCTCGATGTACATCTTGTAAACTTATTTCATTGTGTGTTGAGGGCTGAGCAGTCTAGTTGTCAGCAGCTTCGCATTAAATTTCTTCCTTGATAAAAATAAGATTACCAACCAAATTTCCACCTGATTTTCAGAATAAGCAAACAACAGCTGAATACCAGTAACAAGCAATATGCAACAAATGAAAATTTGGTTGATAATCCTGTTTTTATCAACAAAGAAATTTCATGCTACGCAAATTTTTGTGCTTAGCAGCTCTATGAAATTGGGCCCTGGTCATGGCACTTTTTTTCCTAAGCAAGACACTTAACCACGATTGCTTTGTAAAGTTGGGGAGGAAGTGCTTTCTGCTCTACCAGCCAGGCTTCTGATGGATGATACCCACGCCTACATCCTAATGGCCTGTAAAGGGAGTAACCCTGTTTCAGCCCCAGGAGTAGGTGGCAACGGGCCCTGGAAAAAATAGTTGACTGTAGCGCATACCTTGGGTGTCTGGCGACTTGCATCAAAATATAAAAATAAATATTACAAAATAAAAACTACTCAAAAAAGATTTACACACGGTGCTACCTCAAACCTCACCCAATTAGTAATGAAAATCGGAAAAATAAAAAAAACATTATGGATAATTTTTTTTACTTGACATACCTTTGCTTTTGTTTTGATGCGTCTGAGCAACGGCCAGACAGAATGAGTTCCCGGAGATGCTAGAGCACCATGTGAGAATCTCTTGACCTGGGGTCGATGGTAGTGTCTTAACCTCATCGGACCAAGATGGGTAGGGAAGAAAGGTTGTCGGAGCTCAACGGCTGGTGTGGAATGCTGACGAGAAAAATTAAACCAACACAATTATAATAATAATAAAAATAATAATGGAAACTTGTATAGCGCCGGTATCCGCCGCAAGTGGCGCTCATGGCACTGCTCTACAAAAAACAACTATTAACAGGGGTGCGAGTCATTACTAACAAAAAAGTCTGAAACTTGGATACAAATTCAAAGGTGTTTTGAAATGATGCCATTTCTACCGTTTGATAATCCCTGGGGTTATAGATTCCAAGGAGCTTTTGGGAACAGTATCCAAAGCACTAGAGAAGTAGACCAATGAGCAGGATTTCTTTATTTTTTGAAAAAAATATTGTCTGATTTTCTTCACCAGGCCGACATAAAAAGTCTGAATTCAGCCAAAAGTCTGAACAATCTCATCCCTGTATTAAGCAATGAAAGAAGCATAACAATAAAGAAAACAAAACTTAACAAAATGCTTCTCTATGTAGATGAGTTTTTAAACTGTTCTTGAATATGTTAAGTATGCTGGAAAGTTTCACATGAAAGAAAGTTTGTTTGTTTGTTTGTTTGTTTGTTTGTTTGTTTTTCCCTTCATCAGCAAGGTATACTGTAAACAAAAACTCGGGGATAATTAAACAAGAAGAGGTTCTTTGGCGGGGGAGGGGGAGTCAAAGAGCTTGGAGAAAGCACCGAGTATAAGTTGCTTTTCAAATTAGCTTCTATCAATCCAGTTTGTGTGAAGTGGGTGTCGCTTCCAGGACACCAATGTGCTTTACCTCTAGACCTTTGTCATGCTGCCTCCATCTTGGTCAAGTTCCTCATATCGAATAACAAAAATGGATGCTAATAATCATTTTGCAAATAGGAACCAGACTATTTTGTTCTTCCAGTCTCGTTTTGGTAACATTGATATCAATGGGAGAAATTCAAGATGGCTGCACCATGATAAAGGCCTGTATACCTTAGGGCAAGTAAACTGGTTAGCATTTCAGGCATGTATGCTCTGTTTTGAAAGAACAAGGGCGCCAAGGCATTTTCTCCTTGGTAAGAGGCACCCTATGAGGAAATTGTAAATTTCTACTGGGGCAAATCAAGGGCACCAAGGCAATGACCAGGGGCGTGGAGGCAATCGCCTTTCAAGTATCAGGCCTGGCATCAAACTTTTTTTGGGTAACACAAAAACATCAATTAAATTACATCCCCCAAAAAACGTTAACATATAAAGAATAACAATAAAGTTTTTTTTTCATGAGGCAGTTTTTCTTGTAAAAATAATTTAACAGGAATTATTGCAGCTTACCTGCAGGTTGCCGGCCATGTTGGCTCGCAGTTTATTCTCTCCGACATTTCTTGGGTAGTAGTAGGCGTCATTAGAGATGTTAAATGGGTCCTTCACATCTTCATCTTCTTGAGGTTGCGTCTTTGAAGTGAAAAAAGTTTTAAATGTGAAGAAAAAAAAAATATTTGGTTTGCGGTATCACCCTGTGTATCTACTTGCCAGGTATAGTTTGTTCTTAGTGAACTGTCTTGCTCTATGTTCTACTGCCGCAAAAAAGATTTTTCGGATTGTTCAGCTTTTTGACCTGGGCGGAAAGCAGCAAATCAACTGGGACTACTACTTTAGCTTACAAGATCGTTATTAACTATACTACAGTGAGTCAGTTCTTTAATTTTGTCTCAACGTTTTGACTTTCTTGCTCTAGTCACTGTAGGAGACTGATAGTCAATCACTATTTGAGTTTCTAAAGAAAATCTATTTAAATCTATAACAAATTGGTTTGGGTATTGCATTTTCAAGAAAATTATATGAAAATAGAATTCTAAAAGAAGTTTTGAAGTTATATAAAATCTCATTCAAGTTGTTTTCTCATATTAAGATCAAGGCAAGTCTTACAAAGTTTTAAAAAACATCTCGCAAGTGGTGTTTAAAGCTTTGCAAAGTGTGGAAAATAAGACAAGAATTAGCTGTAAATAGCAAACTTTTGGGTAATTGTGTAAAATCTCTTCTGTTGGAGTGTTGAATAAGAGCGGGTGTAGATTCAACTCTGTTCTTCTTCAGGAGAAAGCTGGTCTGTGGGACCTCCTGAGTCTGAAGGCCGAAAACTAAAAGTCCAGCTTTCTCCTGAAAACAAGCAGAGTATACTGTGCGAACGTCGATACCGCACCTGCTCTTTTCAGAGTTGAAACTCCTACAAAAGAGATTTTCAACAAGGATGTAACTGCAAGCTTGTACCCGCAAGGTTGTATCCGCATTCACCGACCCTTACCTGCAAGATGTTGGACTTGGTGACTCCCGCCTTCTCAAGAACGATCTTGGACCTTCTCGGTTCCTTCTTCTCTTTGATGACCGCCGTCTCGGCGTTCGGATCGGGATCATCAGGGATGCCCAAGATGATGTTCTCATCATTGGGGTCTAACTTCATGGCGCGAGGGGACGAGATGGAGCTCATATTCTGTGTGTGAAGAGGATGAGACACTATTAGCCTTGGGCGGGGTGTTTCTGGGTGGTGTTTTGGAATTGGACAACCCTGCATCTACAATCCCGGCCATATTTCAGGGGGCCTCTGCCCCCGGCCCCCGTTCAATGTTGGCTCAAAGGAGGGTATGTTTTTGTCTTGTGGCCCAAGCATTTCGGCCGGGATCATTTATGTTTAAAAGTATTGAAAGTAACTGATTAACACTTTGTTTATAATTTGGCCCAATTTCATGCACCTACTTCAGCACAAAACGTGGCTAAGCACAGAGCAATTTTGCTTACAAGACAAAAGTTATCAGCCAACAAAGGCATAACCAGTTTAGGGAGGAAGGGGACCAGCACAGAACCCTTGCCCTCCCTCTCTTGCCCCATCCAAATGAGATAAAAACAAATGCAGAAATAAAGGATTAAGAGCAGCAGAATCAAGCTCCGTTGTTTCTTATCAGCAGAGTGTGGGTTAAAAAGTATCAGTCATCAAGATACTTTACCAAAATCCTGTGTACTCGGGTTGGTAGTGCATTTTAAAGAACCCATAACACTTATTGTAGAAGAGTATAGTGGATGACCACAATGTTTCTAGTTCACAACAAAGCACTTTGTCTACAGGTTTCTTCAGGTAGTCAAGCCACAGTTATTTTCAGGCATCCTTTGTATCATTGCCAAGTTGATAAGTTATCACACAAATGCGAGTGGAATACTGAAAAATATAGAGCGTCTGCGTCCCATATCCAACTCGGCCTTCGGCCTCGTTGGATATGGGCACAGACGCGCGAAGGCCGAGTTGGATTTGGAACGCAGACGCGCTATATGTTTTCGTTTTCCACGAGCGCGCGTGTTATAACGCATTTATCTTCCAGTTTCACGTAAGTCAACACGCAAAGTTTCAAATTTCAGAACGTTTATTTGCGACGAAGCGCACAAAGTTTAGAATGTAATTTGTCCACTGTTCGAATACGTATGAGACGCATTGACACTCACAATACACACTGTGCAATAAAAACAGAGGAAGTAGTATATATGTATATGTTTTTATCCCCCTAGTAGTTCGAGCATCTGATTGGTGGATTAGCGCGTACTGGAAGATAAATATAATAATAGTAATCACAATGATGATAAAGAGCTCCCCACCCCCAAGTTTCGAGGATGGTCAATCTGAGTGGCAACGAGTCACAAAACCCAGAACGAACTTGGCGCTAGGTGACGCCCAATCCCTTATTCTTACCTCATGGTCCCAGATGATGTCATTTTCCCAATTCTTATACACCAACTCTTCGTTGTCGACAGGGAAGATGGAATACCAAGATGATTTATCAGGTTCTTCTACGCTTCTTGGTCCTACATCGATTCAACCCGACCCAACACCAAAAAACAATAAGTTAGTCCAACTTCCAAGCAATTATTCAAAAAATTCATAACAATTTTCTGAAGTCTGCTCTACTTTCTAGGCTCAATAACATTTTAAAGCTTGAAGCACAAAAACTTGCTAAGTACAGAAAAGTATTACCTAGCAGAAACAGATTACCAGCCAAAATCTGTGAAGTTTACATTGTTGCGGCTGGTACCCCACATGGCTGGTACCCCACCCCCAAAGCCAACATTGTAGAGTAACAATCAAATTCATTACAAATGTCCATTAAAGGGTAGACACATGTTTGGTAATTACTCAAAACAAATATTAACTTAAAAACTGACTTGGTAACAAGAATTGGAGAGCTGTTGGTACATGTAGTATATAACATTTTGAGAAACGGCTCCCTCTGAAGTAGCATAGATTTTGAAATAGAGGTAATTTCTCACAAAAATAATTAAAGACTTCTAGCTAGAAGTCTTTTATTCCTGTCTGAAAGCACACAAATTCGTCCAACAAGGGTGTTTTTTCTTTCATCATTTTCTCCCGACTCCGATGATCAATTGAGCTCAAATTTCCACAGGCTTGCTATGTTACGCTTATGATGGGATACAACAAGTGAGAACACTTTGACAATTACCAATAGTGTACCTTCCCTTTAAAGTTTCAGAAAAGATGTTCATTTACCCAATTCCAATATAGGGATGAAAAATGGAGAACAAACAAAGTACGACTCTGTTAAAGCCATTGGACCCTTTCGGCCATTATACACTTTCGGTAAACAGTATTGTCAAAGGCCCACACTTCGTGTATCACAACTTATATATTAAATAACAAACCTGTGAAAATTTAGGCTCAATCGTACATCGGAGTCGGGAGAAAACAACGGAAAAACCCACCCTTGTTTCCGCCCGTTTTGCCGTGTCATGACATGTGTTTAAAATAAATCCGTAATTCTCGTTTATCGAGAATTTATATTGTTTTGCTGTTTTCTCAAAAAGTAAAGCATTTCATGGAATAATAGTTCAAGAGAAGTCTTTCACCATTGCCTTCTGTGACCCTCTTAAATCTGTAAAATTTTATTATTTTTTTCTGTACCAAAAGGGTCCAATGGCTTTAACTGACCTTGTGCCATCTTGCTGGCGACCTTGCTGACCAATGCCGGTCCCTGAAGTTTTAAACTCGCTGGAGCTGAGTTCAGAGTAGGATCAAGAAACTCCATGTTACGTCTCCCTGTATAGGCAATCACAAATTAAAAAAAACAGAGTGGATGATGTTGAATGGTCAAAGAGTAAGAGGGTTAAAACAGAAAATTAAATCACCATTTACGAGAAAACAAAAAATGGAATTTGGAATGGCAAAGAGCTTACCTACCAAAATATGGTAAAATCGCACATAATTGTTATAAAAGCCATTTTCAGACACGGTGAACACATTACTAGGGCACTATTAGGTTTGGCAAAATTTATTTGAATACACACAAACCACACAGTACACTCATATAGTATCCACCATATCTGACAAAGGCTTATGGCCTCATGTTTAGCAGTCTACCTGAGTAAAAGGTTTCTTCATGAAGAGTGAAACATGGAAATGGTGGCCAACTTACCATGAGCTGTACAATAAGCCAGTACAGATCTATTGGCAAGCGTTGGGACCCAGCCGGCGAGGGTGTTAGCGTCTGTCTTCTGAACTCTCTCCTTGACTTCCTCCCCGTCCCAAATGATTTCATCTTCCCAGGGAAGTTGACTGACCATCTCAAAGGCATCTTGGCAGGCTGGGGGCATCTTGGGGCAGTCGGCGAAGAGTTCGCTGACTGGGATGGTCTCCTTGGGTGGGTCTTCTTTATCTTCCTCCTCGTCTTCTTCTTTTGTGATTGTCGGGACATTTTCCTTATTGTCCGTCTGCGAAAACCAAAAAGTTTGGGGAGAGTAAGGCAATACATTAAAATAAACATTAATATTAATACAGTTATCTTTTTATTCTGGTTGTGATTGAGTAACGCCATATCTGAATGTAGGGGCTAAAGCCATGACTCTGACTGTTGTTGAGGGTGTTACTAAGGACGTCCAACGCACGATGATTGCAGAAATGTTAAGTCCCAAGAGTGTGGGTTTTCGAATCCCAGTCGAGACAAATGTGTCCCTGAGCAAAATATTTTACTAAAATTGCTTCTCTTCACCCAGGGGTATAAATGGGTACCTGCGAGGGTAGAGGTTGATATTGTGTATGAAATAGCATTCGGAGCGCCACGGCAGCTTGGGGCTGTATACTCCCCAGGGAGCTGAAAAAGATTAAAGGGATGTTATTGGCCCAATGACCAGGGCGCTAATGTAAAGCGCATTGATACGGTTATTGTGAAATGCGCTATATAAGAATTTGTTGTTATTATTCCCTCTACTGGACGATTCTGTAGAGGGAGTGATTGTTACGAGGGAGGTACTTACGCCTTTCATCTTGAATCCATAGTCAAACCCTTCTCCGCTGTCTGGTACACCAAGCATATCGTACCAATACTGGGCTGGTCCGTAGCGCCACTCAGCAACCTTAGGCCTCATGTCTTTATTCTTATTACGGTCATCATCCTCCGTGGTCATGAGAGGTTCGATGGGGGCTAGCATCGTAATCTGAAAGATCAAAACCAACAGGAAATGGCTTTTATTTCACTGAATGTTGCAATCAAAACAAGCAATAATGGTTTCTAGAATCTGCAGATTCTGCAGTCTTGACTTTGGCAGTTCGATGGGTGCTAGCATCGTAATCTTAAAGATCAAAACCAACAGGAAATGGCTTTTATTTCACTGAATGTTGCAATCAAAACAAGCAATAATGGTTTCTAGAATCTGCAGATTCTGCAGTCTTGACTTTGGCAGTTCGATGGGTGCTAGCATCGTAATCTTAAAGATCAAAACCAACAGGAAATGGCTTTTATTTCACTGAATGTTGCAATCAAAACAAGCAATAATGATTTCTAGAATCTGCAGATTCTGCAGTCTTGACTTTGGCAGTTCGATGGGTGCTAGCATCGTAATCTGAAAGTTCAAAACCAACAGGAAATGGCTTTTATTTCACTGAATGTGGCAATCAAAACAAGCATTAATGATTTCTATGATTTCTAGAATCAGCAGATTCTGCAGTCTTGACTTTGGCAGTTCAATGGGTGCTAGCATCATAATCTTAAAGATCAAAACCAACAGGAAATAGCTTTTATTTCACTGAATGTTGCAATCAAAACAAGCAATAATGATTTATAGAATCTGCAGATTCTGCAGTCTTGACTTTGGCAGTTCGATGGGTGCTAGCATCGTAATCTGAAAGATCAAAACCAACAGGAAATGGCTTTTATTTCACTGAATGTGGCAATCAAAACAAGCAATAATGATTTCTAGAATCAGCAGATTCTGCAGTCTTGACTTTGGCAGTTCAATGGGTGCTAGCATCGTAATCTTAAAGATCAAAACCAACAGGAAATAGCTTTTATTTCACTGAATGTTGCAATCAAAACAAGCAATAATGATTTCTAGAATCTGCAGATTCTGCAGTCTTGACTTTGGCAGTTCGATGGGTGCTAGCATCGTAATCTTAAAGATCAAAACCAACAGGAAATGGCTTTTATTTCACTGAATGTGGCAATCAAAACAAGCAATAATGATTTCTATGATTTCTAGAATAAGCAGATTCTGCAGACTTGACTTTGGCAGTTCGATGGGTGCTAGCATCGTAATCTGAAAGATCAAAACCAACAGGAAATGGCTTTTATTTCACTGAATGTGGCAATCAAAACAAGCAATAATGATTTCTAGAATCTGAAGATTATGCAATCTTGACTTTGGCAGTTCAATGGGTGCTAGCATCGTAATCTTAAAGATCAAAACCAACAGGAAATAGCTTTTATTTCACTGAATGTGGCAATCAAAACAAGCAATAATGATTTCTAGAATCTGCAGATTCTGCAGTCTTGACTTTGGCAGTTCGATGGGGGCTAGCATAGTAATCTGAAAGATCAAAACCAACAGGAAATGGCTTTTATTTCACAGAATGTGGTAATCAAAACAAGCAATAATGATTTCTATGATTTCTAGAATCAGCAGATTCTGCAGTCTTGAATTTGGCAGTTCGAAGAGTGCTAGCATCGTAATCTGAAAGATCAAAACCAACAGGAAATGGCTTTTATTTCACTGAATGTTGCAATCAAAACAAGCAATAATGATTTCTATGATTTCTAGAATCAGCAGATCCTGCAGTCTTGACTTTGGCAGTTCGATGGGTGCTAGCATCGTAACCTGAAATATCAAAACTGACCATATTTTAACTGAACTCTGAGCGCAAGGCGCGAAAGCATGCAAGCTCGAAAACTTGCGAGCGTGAAGCCCAATTACTGACATTTATCTTCAGTTTTAAAAGCCCTATCCTGCAATATGGGGCGTTATTATATGGTTATATCTTAATCTTGTTCACATTTCTTTTTTTGGGGGGGGGGGATTACAAAAATAATTAAAAAGAGGAATCACATCCCTGAAGACTCAAATGTTGACAGCGGAAAAAACCTGTACTTAGCCTTTATCATTTGTCCTACCTCATCATCTGGGAGGCAGTCTTCAGGGGGTGGTGTTGGGGCGTAGTTATACTGCCATCCAGTGATTGGTCCCTTGGTAGGGCTCGATATCTGCTCTGGACCGTCAGAGTTGGCCGTCGGTCGTCGCTTCCTCTTCTTTCTCTTGGTACCACGCCAGAGCTGAGGGAGGGTGTTTTGACTTCCAAAGAGACGATGAAATCTTAAAACCTGCAAGACATTAAATCAAAGAAAACTTGGAACCTTTTTAAAACTTTAAATGGGGAAATCACCTAACATCAGAAGGCCGGTCGGCCACTTCAAGGAGAGGACTATATTTAACTGTTTGGGCTGACACCAGTGACACACTGCCACCTACTCCTTGGGTTAAACCAAGGTTATCCCCTTCACAGTTCGTAAGGATGTAGGCATGGGTATCATCCACTGGGAGCCTAGCTTGTAGAGCAGAATGCACTACTTTCCCAACTTTTTATGAAACAAATGTAGTTAAGTGCCTTGCTCAAGGGCACAAGTGTCATGCCCGGGATTCAAACCCACACTCTGCTGTTGACAACACCAGAGCTTGGCCTCGGTGGACTAGATAACAAATAATATTAGTGGTTTTATTCTTACACTCTTGTGAAATAAATCATGTATACTTTGTGCATACTACTCGGGTGTAATTCAAAACCTTGACACTGCATTCCACAGCAATTAACTTTTAAAACTTTTGAAACAAGTGGTAAAACTAATGAACTCTCTCAAAATATGAACCAGGCCTGAGCAGTAAATCTGTCTCCCAGCTAACCTTACCTTCCCTTCTCTGAACTCTGGAAACAGCTCTGAGACGTTCAACCTCTTCACTGCTTCAACCTTCTCATCAATGTACTCTTCATCCTTGATGGTATCCTCATCGGATGAGACAGACGAAGGGACAGTCTTACGCTCCACTGGTGGAGGGGGTGGAGGCATTAACTTCGAGTCACTGTTAGATGGACGATCGTCGGTAGCATCTTCATCATAGTCATCGTAATCATCATCATCGGACCCAGCTATGGTGAACAAAAACAAAATCTAGTTTGATTTTACTATTATAGGCAGTGGACACTATTGGTAATTACTCAAAGTAATTGTTAGCATAAAAAATTACTTGGTAACAAGCAATGGAGAGCTGTTGATAGTATAATACATTGTGACAAAGCAGCTCCCTCTGAAGTAGCGCAGTTTTCAAGAAAGAAGTAATTTTCCAAAAATTTGATTTTGAGACCTCAGAATTCAGAGGTCCCGAAATCAAGTATTTGAAAGCACACAACTTTGTGTGACAATGGTCTTTTTTCTTCCATTATCATCTTGCAACTTCGACGACCAATTGAGTTCAAATTTTAACAGGTTTGTTATTTTGTGCATTTGTTGAGATACTTCAAGTGAGAAGACTGGTCTTTGCAGTTACCAACATTGGGTGTCCAGTGTCTTTAAAGCCATTATACACTTTTGGTACAAAAAGTTCACAGATTTACAATTAATTTACAGGGTTTACAGAAGGTAATGGTGAAAGACTTCTCTTGAAATATTGTTCCATGAAATGCTTTACTTTTTGAGAAAACATTAAAACAATATCAATTCTCGATAGCGAGAATTACGGATTTATTTGAAACACATGTCATGACACGGCGAAACGCGCGGAAACAAAGGGTGGGTTTTCCCATTATTTTCTCTCGACTCCGATGACCGATTGTGCTTAAATTTTCACAGGTTTGTTATTTTATATATAAGTTGTGATACACGAAGTGTGGGACTTGGACAATACTGTTTACCGAAAGTGTATAACGGCTTTAAATGATTTCACCTACTAACCCTCCTACTCTCTATATAACAGTGGTCAGTGAGTTGCAAGAAAGCAAACTGCACAATGCGTGTGTGCACAAAAAGTCATATTCACGACCACTATCATGTTGAAATTTCACTCCCAAAATGGCGTGCATGGCCGACAGTAACTACATGTGACATTAGTGCAAGGAGTCAACAGGACAATGTCTTCCAGAATAGGTTTAACAATCTCACAGCTCCGCCGTATTTGGGTTATCAACATTTATTTCATTTATTACGTGTTCAAAAATTCAAAAACGGAATTGGAAAAAAAAACTAGACTGTGCAAGTCTTGCCGTTGATCAACATGAAAGTACTCAGTTTCATTTATGTCACACGTAAAAGCAATGTACGTGGGAACCCAAATTTGCAAAGATATTTGAATCTGTGTGAAACTTGCAGAGTCTATATTTCCAACCCTGTCATAAGCCACTTCGGAGTTGCAGCTGCGCACGTCTGTTACTGCTGACAACGCAATTTGTCTATCTCTCGTGACAATTTGACAACACCAGCGGGTATTGTCAAAAGGTCACGGGAGGTAGACCAAATCCTTGTCAGCAGTAACAGACATGCGCAGCTGCAATTCCAAAGTGGATTATTATTACTGCTTTAAACATTACCTCGTTTAGATGGCATAACAGTCCCCATTGCTTCTCTGTATTTATCGGTAGATTCATCTTCAGCCGTTTCTGTGATGTCAGAGTAGTCCACGGCATCGCTAGCCTTTTCATCCTCTGGATTAAAGATAGATATTCAACCATAGAGTTATACATATGAACATGAGGGCGCACTGGTGATGCTGTGTGCACAAACGCGACGGGACCGCAAGGAGACACGCGTGCCATTCTGTAAGATTATATTTGTACACGTGTTGAATGTGAAATACACATCGTGTGTGTATGATACACACGCTATGGGATGCTGTTTTGTAAACTTACAAAATGGTCCTTTTGAGCGCATGCCGGGCTGCATATATAGGCCAGTGTGCCCTCTAGTTCTTACATATAACTGTATGTATTCAACAGACTTTTATCATTTTGCTATTTGATTGGTCATACTTTCTACCCGCTCAATTCTTGCTTCAAGACTTGATAGCTGGTTTCTTATCTGGACGAAATCAAACTGAAAACTGTCATTCTATCAATGGTCTTGCCTACAGACCGTTTCAAGTCAGCACTGAAGCTATTGAGTCTTTCAGCCAAGTTCGTTTCGACCGCTTATAACTGCTTTTCAGCTGTACAACCGTCTTACTCTGAAATGTCTGCAGCTTTCACCTCATCTTCGTTGTCTTTCTTGCCTTTGCTTGCCATTATTATCACAAATTGCTCACCCAAATTCGGTACATACATTGGCGTACAAGACTTTGACCGGAGCCAAGTTGATATAAGTGCTACCCCACCGTCATAACACAAATAAACATGCGCAAATTAGCTCTCCTACCTGCTTCATTAGAAGCGGTGTCATCTTTGTCACCTACTTCTCCTTTTCCACCATCATAATCATCATCATCGGCAATCTCTCTCACCAAACTACCGAGTCCGGACAAGGCACTTAACTCAGACAAATGGCGCTTTGATTCCTGTTGCATCAAAAATAGATCTATATTAGGCAATACTTAGTAATCTACCGATTCACTGTTGTTGATTTAGGACTGAAGGTATAACTTGGGTTATTATTTGAAATTAAATATATTACTTAAAAAGGTTCCTGACATTTTTCACTTTGAGACTGGGTAAAACATACCTTCATATGGAACTTCAATTAATGCCCATAATAAAAGCAAGGGGGAGTAGACTGTCACAGCTTGGCATAGTGACAGCTGTTTACATACACTAATCAAAAAAAAAAATTGTGTTAAGGGCAAGCCTAGACTTGAGGACAAGTCAGTTTATTGTTTGTTGCGATAATTGCCATCCCAATCTCTCTGGCGATTTTCTTTGCGAGAATGCTGGCCCCCTGCTAGACTACTGCTCTCGTAACTACAGTTTCATTGAGGCAGTCTGGAGCCAACAGCCTCACGCGAGAGCGGTGATCTCGCAGAGAGCTACTGAGTATATTACACCATCACCATGACTCAACAATCATTGCGACAAACATTAACCACTTGTCAACAAATCTAGGGCAAGTCCAGCTGCTATCCCAATAGTTGTGGCTACTGGGTCAGTGTTGAGTGAATCGCAGGTTATTCTATAAATTGTTTAAGTTTTTTTAACTCACTGGATCAAGTACATCATCCACTAGACGTCCTTTTTTATCGATGTTACCGAAAAGGAAACCCGTCAAAGATACTTCCTTAGCAGACGGGGATAAAAGATCTGATTTGCAGGAGGAACCGTCACCCTCATCCTCAGAATCCATCTCAGACGCTGGACTGGAAAGCGGAAATATTCGGCTTCATGGTCAATTCCACTGAAAATGAGAACAATTTCATTATTTAACTTTATGAGAAAATAGAATCAGCTGTTGCAAACAACTTACCAACCAAATGGACCAAGAGTATAAATGCAAAAAATAGTTAATGGACTGACGTTTCGACCCTAGCAGAGTCTGCTAGGGTCGAAACGTATTTTTGTATTCAACTTTATCAAACATTCAAAGGTTGGTCTTGATTGCTGTTCTTGGCTGGACACTTTGCAACTGCCAAATATAATCATAATGATGAACAATGCCCATTTGATTGAAATTTGTTAACCTTTTTTTTTTTACCTTCTAAATGTTCAAAATTGAGTACAAAAACAATTTTGAAAAAAGGATTGAACAAAATTGTCTCAATTTTAACACGTGGTCTTTCCAAGCTTTTCTTCTTAGATCAAATCTTAGTGAGGTCTACAGACGTTGATATGACTTGTGCGCTGCTGCTGCCAACCCACAGTATTCAAGCGGCTTTTTTAATTGCGGGTTTTGGAGGGAAAAAAACATGTGCACTTTGTGTTGTGTTGTTCTTCTTTGGTTTTTTTGTGTTGTTGTTGTTGTTGTTGTTGTTGTTGTTGTTTTTGTTTTTGTCGTTGTTGTTTGTTTTTTGTTTGGTTTGTTGTTTCTTTGGGTTGTTGTTGTTGTTGATGTTGTCCCTAATGTGTTGTTGTCCCTGTTGCTGTGTTGTTGTCCCTCTTGTTGTCCCTATTGTTGTTGTTGTTGTCCCTTTTGTTGTTGTCTCTGTTTTGTTTTTCTCCCCGTGTCAATTATTCATTTTAACGATTTTGTTTAATACATAGGCCCTATTGTATTTGCTAGTTTTCCTGATTTTGGTTACTTATAGTCTAATACTGTATTTTTGTGAACATTATTGTCTTGTATCTTGGCCGAATGAATAATAATAAATAATAATAATAATAAACATCAAACATTGCAGCCCGGGGCTGAAATGTGCTCATGATACAAGAAAACATGGAAAAGTTTCCGCATCACGCCACCACTTTTTTATTCGATATGAAATAATATCTAGTTAACCTCATTGAGATATCCCTTTTTGTAAAAGTTAGTGAAAAAGTGGTGGCAGGATACGGAAATAAATCGCAGATGCATATTACAAAAATGTAAAATATTAATTGTATGTTATTTTTGTTTGTATTTTACTATTAGGCTATATTTATATTATTATACAATTTATTAAAACAACACAAGTATTTTTGATTACGAAATCATAATCAAAATTCAAAATTAAAGGTCAAAGTGTTATTCCATTCGATATTACTAGTATAAATATTTGTGTATCTATCTGAAATATCTTTCTTGAAACAAGTGTCACACTACCACAAAAATAGTTTTGCATACGACCTTAACAAACAAAATTTTATCACGAAACTGGTTAAATACATTTACAAGTAACAATAAATTAATCTTCCAAAAATGTGTATTTTTAAATAGCTCGGCTTTTTGCTTTTTCTGAATTACATATCTCTACAAGGAATTTGATCAAACGTTTGGTTCAAAAACAATCTTGTTACCTCACATCAGTCCTTAATCTGTGCTAAACAGACAATTTTCTGAGCAGCAAATCCAGCGCGCCGCTTGCCATCAATCGGTCGCCTGTTTACGAATGTATTGACCAATTGAGAATCCTGGATCACTGGTATCCAGCTCACTTCGGTTTAAGGCAAGGAAATGCAAATGCAACCAGTGAAGAATTGTAACGCGTATTTGAAAATACTGTTCTAAATTGGGTCATTATTTTGTTTAGATTGTGTGGGGTCTGACTGAATGTGAGATTGGACAAGAAAGTCTGAAGTTTTCGGGAGAAATGTCAACCCGTTTTCCTTCGCTGTTTCCTAAATTGTCAGATCCATTATGGTTTGATATCGATAAACCATTTGAGGATGAAAATCAGCTTGCAGAGGAGGAGAAAGAGCATCAAAATTGGGTAAATTGTTGAGCAAATTTTTTTAAATTTTTTTTTTCACAAAAACAATACAAACAATGCATCATCAACATTCCTTAATTATTTTATCATCAATTCAATAGTTTCATAGTCAGGATCATTTAATAATAATTATTTATATGAGTTAAATTTCAGGCACAAGGTTTTTAAACAAAATTATAAATTTTTATTTTATTTGTTTTATTTGATTTTGAGCTATTTTTTGTTATTATTTAAAAAAAATTAAAGTCTAAGGCTGTGTCCTAAAAAAACTGGCAAATTTTGCTAGAGCTACGGCTAGATCTGCCAGTGTTGAAGAATAGGCAGATGGGCGCAATCTAGCCGTTACTGTAGCCGAAGTCAAAGTCGTCGTTTCGGACACAGCCTTGTTTTGGAATCCCATGTTTAACCAAGGGTATAGGCGTTGCGCGCGCGAGTCGTAGAAACTGCATAGAAACCGCCCCATATTCCTTCCCACAACGCATTGCGGTTCTGAATTGCGATAAACCTTATTGTTCGACAGTGCAAGGTGCAGAGAAAAAATACTTTAAAAAGGTTGTGCACTATTTACATTAAGTGCACAAGCCAGACTGGGTTTACAGCATCCTATTCCTAGTACTTCCAAGAGCCAGCCAGAGGTCGTAGGACTCTAAATGCTGGCAGGGCAACCTGTTGCTATGTTGACATCTGCCAGTGCTTAACCACAGATATTATGGGTCTATAAATATAACAAGTTTTGTTGTCTTGTGAGTGGTCAATGGTTGGTAGTTCTTTTCAATACGCAACCCTCCAACCTCCCGACTACTCCTAGAACTATTAGGTTTGTTCCGCTACCGTCTCCATGCAAGCAGAACAACCGTAGTTCTAGGAGTACCTCCCGACCTAGCAGACCCCCGGCTTAAGACTTCTGTCAGGAGGATGGATGTTTACAATTGGACAACAAAGAATGGACATGAATTAAATATTGAGTGAATATATATTTAGTTTATTTTATGCATTTCTAAAGTTTGCCTCTGGTTTGATTATTTCACAGCTGAAGAGTATTGAGGAAAAAAGCAAAGATATAATACCAATTGGAAAAACAACGGCTGAGGTAAACCTATTATTTATTAACTGGGAAAAGAATCAAATTTGACCACCACTTTTTACTTGTAATATTCCCAAAAATCAAAACTGATTTGGTTAAAAAAGTAGTTGCTAAAATTGTAACACTCCATCCTCTAGTGACGTTTGGAAGGATGAACATTGCGATTATCAGGTACTACTTTTTTGTCATAAGGAGTAAACAAAAAATTACCAGATGTCATTTTAATAAAGAATCTGTCTTGTCTACTTGTGTGACTGTGTTGTGTGCCCTGATTTCCAACCCATAGTGGGTGTGTTCGATTAGCTTCCCTGTGTCGACCCCGTGGTGCTCATTCGGGTGAGCCCCTGACAAGAGCTAATGGAACGATCACTCACCCTCTTGAGGTGCTTCTTGCACCTGGGGCCAGCCCAAAGTGACCCATTCCACAAGCAGGGCACTTGGGGCTGACCCGGGTGAGCCCCTGGTATGACGTCAAAGCTATTCGAACGTACCGGGGGGAAGATTGGGGGACCCGGGGAAGCTAATTGTACACACCCAGTGAAGATTGCTTTAGTCAAAGTTCTTAAATTTCTATAGCTATGATATTGGTTTATTCTCCTTTTCTTTGCAGCCCTACGGAGATTATGACGAGGAGGAAGAAGAAGATGAAGATGAAATTGAATCTGACGAGGAATCGGATGAACCTGATGACCTAGAGGTCACAGACTATGACCAGGACTCACCTGATGATGTAGGTTGAAGGCTTGACTCCAGACACCCCCACCCCCCCCCCCCCACCCCCCAGTTAACTTATTTTCTTGCTCCACCCTAATCCCCCTCCCATCCCCCTTCCCTCAAAAATAAAATACCTAACTTAAAAGAAGTTGCAATAATCATAACCAGTTGCAGTAGTCTTATACATTTCCAAACATATGTACTTGTGAAGTGACAAAAGAGTGGATGTAAGTTTGCCCCAAAACAAGGCTAAAGCCACTCTTTAGGCGCCAAGAAAAAAATATTTAAAGGAACACGTTGCCTTGGATCGGTCGAGTTGGTCTTTGAAAAGCAATTGTAACCGTTTGTTATAAAATGCATATGGGTAGAAAGATGTAAAAGTAGAACACAATAATCCACACAAACATGCCTCGAAATTTTTCCTTCAGTTTTCCTTCTACCTCGTCAACTAACACGGTTGGCCATTTATGGGGAGTCAAATTTTTGACTCCCATAAATGGCTGACCGTTTTAGTTTGCAAAGTAAAAGGAAAACAACACAATTTTGAGGCACATTTGTGTGGATCATTGTATTCTACTTTTAAAACATATTTCCAACTATATGCATTTTATAACAAACGGTTAAAAACGCTTTTTATAGACCAACTCGTCCGATCCAAAGGCAATGTGTTCCTTTGAGATGAAAATAACTCAGGGGGAGCTGAAGGCAGGTACTCCGAAAAAGTCTAGATTATAGGATGGGAGGAAACAGCCACAAGGCAAGGAGTTTCTAAGTGATGTAGTACGTTGAATAAAGCTGTTAGAATGTCTCTTTTTTTTGTACATCTCCTCTGCAAAGCAAGAGTGTAACCCTATTTTTGGAAGCCATGGTTTATGCTTGGGCTCCATTAGTTGTTTGAAAAAGTGTGCGCTTTCCATATGGGACTATATTTGTCGTACAATTTGATGGACAGGGCCCAGGCCCAACCCTAAGCTATGATTTTGAAAAGCACCTATGGGTGTCGAGAACAAGCAAAAAGCCTTGTACCAGGTCGAACACACTGGGGCCAATTTCGAAAGAAAACTTGGGTGGTTACCAGTTTCTGTTAAGCAACATGTTTTTGTGCTGAGCAAGTGTGTATGCTTTTTACAAGCTTTATCATATGAAAATGGTCCCTGTTGCCGCATTTATCAAGAATATATTTTTGTACTTGTTTTTAGGTCGAGATGGATATGAGTAACGATGTAGAGGCATCCAACTCTCCACCATGGATGATGTAGAGATCTTAAGACGAGAAGGGGGAAATCTTCAATGCTGAGGCAGACTTCAAGATGCGATGTATACCTGCAGACAGTCTTCAGCTTGAAGGGAACAAAGCGACCATTGATAGGAATCCACAGCTCTTCGAGTGAGAATACCCATTACCCAACCAACCGAACCCTATTGTAGAGGTGGAGCACGTGTACGCACCTACCAACAGCGACTCTCCGATGACCCGTGGATGGTTGGTATTGGAATAAAGCAACTTCAGGCCGAATAAAGCAACTTCATGCCGAATAATGGAACTGAATAATTACCAAAGCGAACAAACTGTAGCCACTCAGCATTGTCTGGGTGCTGTATGTGCACGGACGTCAGCATGTCTTGATGGACACAGCTCTTTCATCCTTCTAGCGGGTTGCAGTGTATTTATGTGGTATTCAGCCGACATCCATTGGATAATGTAAAGAAAGACTCAACTTTAAAATCGAGGCTTATGGTTTTGCCCCTCAGCGCAATAGGCTGAAGAGGTATTGTAATTGCCATTGGCTTCCGTCCGGCTGGGCACTTTCATAAAGACCTTTTTCGAAACGTAACTTGAGTCAGAATTTACATTTGGACTTGTAACTGGAGTGGTGGGGGTTGTACACAAAAAGGCACAGAAAAGTATTAACAGAAACAGGTTACCTGCCAAATTTACATAAAGTTTACATTGTTGTGATGACTGGTGCCCCATTAATTTTTGCTTAGCAAAGAAATTTTACAAGCTCTATAAAAATATGTCGACTTTAAGCAGAAAATAGTGCATGTTCTCCTTAGCAAAAGTAAGCAAAACACCAATGACAGATTGTACATGAGACATGCTATTTTGGCTGGTAATCTGATTCCAGTAAGCATAATTTTGTTGTGCTTTCAGATGCTACGTTACTTCAGAGGGAGCCGTTTCTCACAATGTTTATACTACCAACCTCTCCCCATTACTCGTCACCAAGTAAGGTTTTATGCCAATAATTATTTTGAGTAATTACCAATAGTATCAACTGCCTTTAAAGGCAGTGGACACTATTGGTCCACTGCCTTTAAAGGCCGTGGACACTATTGGTAATTGTCAAAGACGAGCCTTCACAGTCGGTGTATCTCATCATATGCATAAAATAACAAACCTGTGAAAATTTTAGCTCAATCCGTCATCAAACTTGCGAGATAATAATGAAAGAAGAAAACACCCTTGTCACACGAAGTTGTGTACGTTTAGATGGTTGATTTCGAGAGTTCAAGTTCTAAATCTGAGGTCTCAAAATCAAATTCGTGGAAAATTACTTCTTTCTCATAAACTATGGCACTTCAGAGGGAGCCGTTTCTGACAATGTTTTATACCATCAACCTCTCCCCATTACTCGTCACCAAGAAAGGTTTTATGCCAATAATAATTTTGAGTAATTACCAATAGTGTCCACTGCCTTTAAGAGCCTCTTCACAAGAAAAAATCAAGATAACTCATCTCTCAATAATAGTCGCTCTGTGAAAGTCTTTTATAGGAAAATGGTTCACACAGTTTAAAAACTGTGTGAATCATTTTCCTATACAATTTTATTTGTCTGACTTCAAAACACAAACAATATTTAGACAAATCTGTAAATAGCTGTACATTAAAACATTTATTTGTACATTTGAATGCATTCATAACTTAATACATTGTTATAGTGTCTTTATTTTGTACATAGTGGTGTCATTTTTATTTCCTAGCTTGCCATTTTGGGATTCAAGTTTAAACATTTAAAAAAATGGGCACTGTACCACCCACACAGACATTGGCTCCCAAAATACTGCATCCATGATTAAATGGTCTTCTCGCTGTCGTCTCATTTCTATAGCAACGCAGGAGGCAATGCTGAAATACAAGGCAAATATAGAATGCGTACCAGTAGGGTTATCCAGCCTTGCGTTTCGTAGAACATGTTTGCACAGTTCTCGTTCCGTAATGCAGTTCTGTGTGCATTTCAGTGTGCTAGCTGTGTAAGCGTAAAATGCCTAGTAACGTGGAGTACGCACGCGCTCAACCCAAAATTCCCATCTAACACGTGAAATATGCTTTGCGAAAGTGCAGAATTCCCTGCTTCTGCAAGCGCCACTTCCTTGCTTACTGTATAATGAAATTGGGCCAGATGTTCTGACCAAATTTATATTTTCTGCAAACTTTCAATTAAATAAAATACCTCCCAAGATTGGTTGCTCTGTTTCCAACAAATCCAACACTATTTTGAATAGTGAGACATTGTTACAATACATACTGTGACCATCTGGTTTGTTTATGGCTTTCTATCATTTTCCACCCCCCCCCCCCCATTGGCAAAAATTCAAGCTGTGAAGATGTGATAGAGAAAGGTCTACAGCTAGGTGAATCTGCTATCTAGTGCCCTCAAGAGAAAAGTCTCGCATTAAAGAAGAGTTGGAACATCATCTCGCCGGAGGATTGAGGAAAAGATTTGGAAAGAATCTGATTCCTTCAACAGACTCGTCTCTGCATGCTTGCCCCGCTTCCTCCGCTGCCAAGAGCCTAGACAGAAAACGGGATAGAAGGAGTATAAGGATAAGGCACCTTGGCACTCAGGATCATTGTGGTCCAGTGGTTAGATTGCAGGACTTGCAATTGCAAGGTTGTGGGTTCCAATCCTGCAAAGCTTACCTCTTCATGGAATGCAGCATTTGCTTTGAGCTTACTATTGATTTTTGGTTATCTCTGAGACTACTCTCAGTAATGCTATTTGTTTAGGTCAAAGCACATGCTTCATTAAAGGGACCCATTACTTACAAGCTGTGCTTTTTTATGGGTTGCTCTACAGTTTCACTCCCTGTTTACACAATACTGTATTGTATTTGACTGTTATACTTGTGAATACTGTGGAAATAAATGAACTGAACTGAACTGAACTGAACTCTGATTTCAGAATGACTAGAATAAATACCGTCGTCTAGTTTACTGAATCACAATTTCTTCATGTGTGCAATTCATAATCATAGATGTTACACGAATGTTTGTATGAGAGAGATTGGCCGTTTATATAGGCAATAATATCTCACTGTGGGAGTTTGCCGAGTTCCCTTGAAGTAAGACATCGGCTTGGCAAGCTTGACCAAGTCATTTGGACTAAGATCACTGGGCAGGCTCAATATGCCATATGGCCTCAACTTGATTGATTAAAATATATCATTCATAAGGGTCTAATGACTGAACCCACTATACAAAATCAAGACAAAACATTGTCCAGCACATTTCCTCAAACCATCGTTGTATCTTCCATTTAGGATGGCAAACTTTTTAGAATCCACACGTTAAAACCTCAACCAAAAATGTGTCTAAAATTAACAAAATGCAAAAATAGTTTTAACTATTTTTGGCATTTTATATAAAATTAACAAAATGCAAAAAAAAATTGTTTTATTTTTTGCATTTTGTTTATTTTAGACACATTTTTTAAATGACCTGATGTTTTGACCCGAGCAAATTCTTTCTCGAAGGCTAACGTTTTTACCGTAGCAGAGTCTTTCTCTAAGGCTAAAGGACTCTGAAAGGGTCAAAACGTCAGGCCATTATATATTTTTTGCATTTCCACCATAGGTCCTTTTGACTGGTATACAGTTTGCAAAAATAAAAAAATAAACATGCATGAGAAAAGACTGAACATAAACTTGACACAGTCCTTTCAGACTTACCTTCCTTTTGCTAGAAGAATTGATACACCTGCACTCTGTGATAGCTCATCTGGAGTCAGGGAACCTTTCTGTGTCATCTGGTAAATAAACCAACACAAAATCGAATCCATGAGATCAGATATGGCACCATACTAAATATCAACTGAAAACAACTGAATCTGTAGATTTGCATAGAACTAGGAGCAAGTAGTTTTAAGGGAAAAAACAAGCAGGGAGATCAGCAGCAAATTGTGCCACAGCACCTTGTAAAGCATTACATGGTGCTATCAGAATTAAGTCTCATGGTTCAAACGTAGTCCCACGTCTGGCAGGAAATACTGTATGTCACAGCGCCAGGAGGTCACTGGGTGACGGACATGTGCGCTATATAAGAAGCCACAATTATTATTATTATTATTATTATTATTATTATTATTATTATTATTATTATTATTATTGATACACATAATAGAAAAGGGGCCAGTCTATTTCCAAAGAGATTCCATCAACTATGTTCTCGCACAGTGAAAAACAAAAAACAAAAACACCAAAAACTAACCAGTTCAGCGGTTTGTCTGATTACGGCCTCCTCTCCCTTGGATACCAGTTCAATCACCATGACACCACTGCTGAATTCTCGTAACCTGAGGGGTAGCCTCAGTCGTTCAAATTGTCGGCAGGCATCCACAAGATCATCAGGAGAAAGTAGCTAAGTGAGGAATGAAAACAGGGGAAACTTTAGGCGACCATAAGCGGGGAGAAAGGTTCAAGTGGTTGTTCGTCAGCTGTGTCTAAATTAGTGGCTATGACTCTGGCTAGATCGCAGCATCATCATGCGCTGAAGTATAGAATTTCCTAAGCAGAATCCCTAGCAACAGCCATAGCCGTAGCTGTAGCCACCAATTCTGATATATCTTTACAGACTCAACAAAAAGCCACAACTGAAAGAAATTTTGGTTACAGTTGCCAAAAGTACGTTTGTTAACAAAAAAAATTACTTGAATGCAAAGCATAGTCTCATTCCAGTGTAAAGAATTTACATGGTAAGCCTGTTAAGGGAGGACTAGGAGCAAAATGCTAGGTTTGATGTTACATGAAGAACATTGCCAACAATCTATGGGTAAGACTGAAAATTCAGACCATGTGTCAACTTTGGGATTTGAACTTGAGCCCACCGAGTTGCAGGTCGGGGTACCATTAAGCCAAAACCTCAAGTTTCATTGTTGATCCAAAACACCTATGCATTTTGCAACTCAACTGGATAGGTCTGTTACGTCTTGACTTGTCTGTGCAACAAAAGATCGAGGCAAAACTAGGACTTTTAGAAGATTCAGGTTAGGCCAATACCGAGTGGTACCTTACCTCCATTCCTCTTGCTCTATTGATTCTGCAGTACACATCCGATAAAGACATCATGCCACCACTCTCCTGGTGATTCAAAAACAGTTAAAATCAGTGAACATTACGGTAAAAAACAGTGAACATTAAGGTTAGAATCAGTGAAAATTCAGGTGAAAATCAGTGAGAAATAAAACAAAATAAAAACAATAACAAGTTCTTATATAGCTTATTTCACAATATCCGCCTCACTGCGCTTTACGTTAGTGCCCTGCCGTCGATTTCACAAAGAGTTAGGACTCATCTTATCTCGAGTTAGGACGAGTAACTCGTCCTAACTTAGGATTAATCTTAAGGTCTTAATCTGCATGCTACAGTGCAGGGTTGGGACCCGTCCTAAGTCATAAGATTAATCCTAAGTTAGGAAGAGTTAGTTTTGTGAAATCGACGGCTGGTCATTGGGCCAATAACATTCTTTGTATCTTTCTCAGCTCCCTGAGGAGTATACAACCTTGGAAACCGTAGTGCTCCAAAGGCTTTTTCATACACAATATCAACCTCCACCCTCGCAGGTACCCATTTATACCCCTGGATGGATACTAAGATAAAACTCAATGACCAATAAATTGAAAATCAGTGAACAATACGGTTAGAGACTAAACAAAAAAGACTAGCCTTTACCTCAATCTGTGTAGTTAAGACATCAGCAAGCTGCTTAGCTAGTTCCTCGTGGTACTTAGTACCTGAACCATGGGTCTCTCTTGTGACTGGATTAGCGATACCAAGACTTAACAAGTAGGACTTGAATTGCACTGTCTGAATTAAGAGATCAATGTGTTTAATAGTCGTTAAATTTGCATCGAGGATAAAGAATATTATTTGGTTTTACCCTTACACTGATGTCTGCAAGCTATGTACACTCTGTACTTTCCGGGTTCTGTGTACAAAAAATCACAGGCATACTTCTCGGGTGGGATTAAAACCCATACCTTTTGCAATTCAAGAGCAGACGACTTACCAACTAGACCACCGAGATTGCCCAGTAGCTACAGGCAAATCCTATGCGAGTACCGCAACAATTTAAGATGTTAAATTTGCATCAATATAAAAATCAAACATCGAGATCAATTAGCATCAAGGTCCTTTGTAGATTTCATCATGTCAGCGAAAACATTTTGTTTCGATTCAGCACAAACATCATAATATCATGCACAGAAATGCTTTGTGCCAAAACTTTGTATAATAATATCAGTGCGTACAGATGTATTGTATGTACTTCAGGCTTTTTTAAGCGAAATAAAATATTTTGACAATCTAAAACTCATGTGTAACATATGTGCCACATATAGAGATTTGACGTTTTTACACGCAAGTATAATTTTCTGCTTAAAGGATTCGGGTACTTTTTCAAAATGTCCATAGATTTACAATAAACTTACAGGGTTTGAAGATAATGACAGTGGAAAGCTTCCCTGCAAATATTATTAACTGAGGTTCTGGTTTTTTTTTAGAAATATGTAAAACAAGTCACAAAATAATTTTTGTCTCAGGAAGACGAAGATTATTTTAGCATGTAAAATCCCATTAACCAGTTATGATATTATACCATAACCATTGAATAACTGGTTAATACATTTTTACACGCTAAAACTGAGACGAAAATTATTTGTTTTACTAATTTCTCAAAAACTACAGCACCTCAGTAAGTAAAGTTTCAGGGGAAGCTTTCTACTATGATAATCCTCAAACTGTGTAAGTTTAATAAGTTTAATGTAAATCTGTGGTCATTAGGTTTTGTGTTAGGAAAAAGGTACATAGACCCTTCAAGCAGCAATTCAAAATTGGGCCATTGTCACCCTCTGAAAGTATGCTGAATTTTGAGTGAAACAATTGTGACATCAAAAACAAGTTTAGAATAGTGGGCATCCTGTGGTTTAATTTGACATTAAAAGAATATCTTTTAATGTGATACTTTGGGGTTGGACAAAATTTGAATATTTAGTTGTGCTGAAAGACAAAGCTTACCTCATCTTCGGTTATGCTTCCTTGTTTATCTTTAATCTTGTTGGCTATTGTTCTAGAAAGATCCACCATTTCTTTTGCCTGAGCATACAAAATCAAAGTTATGTTATAACACACCTAAAAACTGTTTTGTAAGTAACTTTGCATTGGTAATCTAACTTGTTGATTTCAGTAGTTCTGTACAGGTAAACTTACTGGTTTTTAGCTCTTTTTACTAATAAACTGGATAATAGTATTCTTGTGCTGGTAAACTAACTAGGTTTAATTTAGTCTTCTTATTCAATATACATTTATTTCCACAAAACTTTTGCTGTTCAACCAACTGGGTTTTAGTGTTCTTGTGCTGATAAACTAACTAGGTGTAATTAAGTCTTCTTATGCTGGTCAATTAACTGGGTTTTAGTGTTCTTGTTCTGTTAACGAACTGGTTGTTATCCTTTCGTAAGGGCAAACCAACTGGTTTTTAGTATTCTTGTACCGATAACATTAAGATCTTTCGGAACTATCCAACACTAGAGAAACAAATTGTGGGAAAACTTCACTTACCTTTTCCATTAGTTTGTTTAAATCTTCAAACGCCTGGGGAAAAAAACACAGCACAATTCATGATTAAAAAATACACAAAGCAATTGAGTTTATAATTGAGCTATAACGTTTTTGACAAATAAATATTTAAAATATTGGTGAAAACCAATAAACTTGCTGGCAATTGCTTCACGTTCAATTGCTATTGCGAGGCCAGTACAACTTCTTGAATATATATAGAACAAGTCCGTTTGGATAGCAAGCAGTTTACAACAGCCCAATCATTTTTAAATTGTATGTAACAAAAAGAACAGAAATCAATAATAATAATAATAAATAATATTTATAGAGCGCCTTTTACAAAAGTTACAAAGCGCTGTACAATAACTACAATAAACACAAATAATACATCCATATAATACATACTTTGGATATTGTTTGGTCTGTGTCTTTCCATTTTTTCTCCAAGTTTCTCTCGATGCCAACAATACCAGCATGGATGGCTTTGGGTTGATGATGCTAAAGTTTGCAACAGAAAAAAGATAATGGAAATATAATTTGGTCACAAAACTAGAAAACCTACAAAGTCTGTTAAAACCATTATATTTAAGTTTAAGAACTAGAGGGCGCACTGGTGATGCTGCTTGCGACGGGACCGCAAGGAGACACGCGTGCCATTCTATACGCACGTTGAATATGAAGTACAAGTTGGAATTTGTGTTTATTGAACCCTACGCGATGCTGTTTTGTCAACTTACAAAATGGCCGCACAAACACACGCTGTGCGATGCTGTTTTTGTCAAATTAGAAAATGTCGGGCCGCCTATATAAGCCAGTGCGCTCTCTAATTCTTATACATAACTCTATGGTTTAAACCCTTACAGACTATGCATGTTTGGTAGCATGCGCCCTCAATCGTCTCATATTATCTTCTCCTTTGTCACTCCATACCAAATTCAAGATCGGAATGCCTGAAGTGATAGACAACTTTTATTTTGGCCTACACACTTTAGTCCTCCTGACTCCTGCACTTTGGCAATGGGATATAGAACAATTTGGGACTGCACTTAATTACTCTGGAAACACAATCCAGGGAAAAAAAATTTGATTATTTTCGAGATAATTAAGGATAATTATTAGATCTTTGTTTGTGCTCACCTTCCCACCGGGTCTTGGCGCTGGCGTCATATATTCCCATCTCCTCTTAGACAACTCTTCAGTCAGGCATCTGAAAAACTAGAAAAATTAAGGCTTGGGTTCAAACAAACAACACAACATAACAACCAAGACAAATAAGCCAAGAAATGCGCTCCAAAATGATTCAAAGTCTTTCAGTGCATGGGTACTAAACACCTAAATATGTACACTCCTATAATCTGGTTACATGGCGTGTGTCAGCCATGAGCGAACAAGTGCAACAGATTCAAACTTTGGTATTTCTGATCAGCAGAGTGTGGGTTCGAGTCCCGGTCCTGACACTTGTGTCCCTGAGCACGGCACTTAACCATTATTGTTTTGTTCCCCTTATTCTGGTAAGGGTATAACAACCCAACATAAAAACCAAGACAATAAGGCAAGAAATGCGCTCCAAAATGATTCAAAGTCTTTCACTGCATGGGTACTAAACACCCAAATAGGTGCACTCCTATAATCTTGTTACATGGCTCCATTATTCTAGACCCAGCACCTCCCAGAAATTAACGTCAGGAGGTATCTGACTCTGTACATCACCAGAAATACACAATTACAGGTTTGGACACATCGTGGACTATTTCTTTCTCCCCTGTAATAATAAGCGTTGATGTTTTTTCGACCGAAAAGTTATTTATGAATGGGAATCAAAGTGTGTTGAATCGGTTTTCAACTAGTGGTTTAAACCCGCCGAGGCCTTGTTCTTGATAATTTACCTCGACTTCTTCTCGGTAAAATTATCCAGAACCAGGCCTCGTTGGGTTTAAACCACTAGTTGAAAACCTTTTCACCACACATTGATTCCCTTATGTGGTAGAATAAACACTTTAAAAGTTTTTAGTTCAAGAACAAACCTCGGTTTCTCCAGACTCTTTGAACGTCAATTGAATGAAGGAATGTCCACTCATCATGACAGGGCCTGGTGGTTTGTTGGACGGAGACGGGTGCAGATGAATGGCAATCCGAGGACTACAACAAAAGACAAAGTAATGCGGTACGTTTATGTAACTCGGCAGGATCCTTAAGTGAGGACGTTAAAGGGACACGTTGCCTTGGATCGGCAAAAAAAAGTTCACAGGTTTGTTAACAGTGTCTTTAACACTCGAGGCAATGTTTTGGCGCTTGTTTAAAAACAAAGTTAAATGCATGTTAATGTCTGTCAGGAACATTTTTTCTCATTTTGATACTGGTCTTGTAATTCAAATACAAGTCCAGTACTCACTTTGGGCTACATGTAAGCCATTTGGACTTGTGGATTTTTCGCCCTGTAGCACTGCAACAGTTTCATAGGTAAAATTATCTATTTTCCAGCACTAGCCACGAGGGCCCACTTTCATAGCGATGCTAAACAGTAAGCAAATTTTCGTGTCAACTGTAGCAGAAAAATTTGCTAAGCTGCAAGTGTGTTACACAGTTTAGCAAAAAAATTTGGGCGACCATATTGTGCGTTTACCACGGATTTGCATTGTGATGTCATTTATTTTGGTGCTTATACAGTGAGCAGCGCTATGAAATGGAAACTGCACAAATGGAAATCGCACAAATTCGACCGCTACGCAGCGCTATGAACTTGGGCCTAGTTGGTTAGGGAATGATCCCATTTAACCACCCGAGGGGTTTAGAGTAGGTGTACCTTTTGCCTTTTCCATCTGGAACCTCTTCAATGTACACTACTAGCGCCAAAGACAGGTTGATGAGCGTGGTCTGTAAAGAGAGGAAATATATTACAGACTGACAGAAAGCAAAAACAACAAAAAATAGATCTGTACAATCTATGGTGAATCTTTGCACCAATCAAAATTCCATGCTAGTTTAGTTGAATCTCTTTAAAAAAAAAATAGACACAAGCTCTGAAGCTGAAAGTTCTTTGTAGAAAAATGTACCGACCAAAAGTGAAATGTGACATCACGGAACCTTTTGGATTGTGCAAAAAATTGTACTTGAAGGAGATTAAACAAAGTTGCATTTTACACAATTTTAAAGTGAGGATAGCGACTTATATTTTTCCCCCATTTTTATGAAGAATCTATCTAGTGGAACTATTAAAGTGCATCAGAGAACTGAACAAAAAAAAATCTTTCTAAAGTCGGTAAGTTGGGAAAAAAATCTATGAAAATAAATGTTCATCTATCAATCATGCTCCCTTGTGAGCCGTCTTGGTTGGGCCTTACCTGTTGAATTGAGTCTGTCCAGATCACTCTATGAGTTGTGAGCGTTAATATGCCTCGATCAAATGCAGTCTGCAAACAAAATCAATGTCCCGTGTATTTATTAGCTACGTACTATACATGTATCATGGATAAAATGGGACCTACCCCCAGTGACTGGGGCGCTAGATTCCGGTCATGGGGTCTACCCCCCCCCTTCCCCAATGCCCCCCCCCCCCCGCCCCTTCCACACGAGTGACAGTTAGAGTTGTTTGTGAACACCATGCTGGCCCCCCCCAGAGCCTAGTACACATTCTGTATGCAGTAGCACTACCACTAGTATTGAAGGAGGTTCTGTTTCAAAGGTGTCCCTAAAATCGTGGCAAATCTTTTACCTCTCTGTGCGCGATGTAAACAGTCCCTAGATAAAAATTGTGTGGTTTTATTTGCCAAGCAAAGAGTCCCCTCTCCCTTGACCAAAACTTAGAAACACGTAAGGCTCCACTGGTTATTTGCACTTGTAAATGCAAAACATTTGGTATTTTAGGCATTTCTACAAGGTACAAATATATGTCATAATATTGAGGCCCAATAAAAATATTTGCCCACCGAAAAAGTTTCATCAAACACTATTTCAATTCACAATTCATGATCTGATCAAATCATGTGACTGAATATTTTGCTGAGCATTCTGGGAAAAAAATACAGAGGCTTAAAGAAGCCATGTGCTTTATATCATTTTCTAATATTTTTGAAGATTTTTATTTTTTAACCCTCATATCAATATTATTATCAATATTAAAATTTAAACATCAGCTTGTTGATTCAATTATCACTGTTTATTTATACGCTTTATTATAAATATTAAGTTAAAAATAAAGAAAAAAATAAATAAAAATCAGATTTGAAAGCCAGTAATTATTCACACTTTTTTATTGATTTTATTATTTTTTTATTTTTTGCAAGTTACCATGGTAATTTTTAAAATTTAATAACAAAATACTTTGAATAAAATGAAGGCAACTGCTGGCTATAGAGTCATACACAGAGTCCCAAAGAACACTTGTAGTCACTGCAGAAGTTTCTTCCATGTATGGCTTCACCGGGAAACCATTTGAAACCATACTTTCTCGTTTGCCGTGAAAACAGGAAAAACTCAAAACAAATGGGGCCAGTTGAAGTCATCGAAGATCGGTGTGTGGTGTGAACATTTCAATGTCCATCAAGTTTTAATATATATTTGCATACTTCATATTAACAAATGAAGATAATTAGGGCATTGGTTGATATATGGCATCGTTATTTTTTTCCCAATTCAAAGAAAAAGGCATAATAGCATGAAAACTGGTAAGACTTAAGAGGATACAGCAGTAGTTCTGAGTGGAAAATTCTCCAGCTCAGCTATGACTCATGAGAATGACACAGACACATGTGACAGTGACACTGACGCTGACAGCACTTTACTGCAGACAGACACAGCCACAGCCAGCACTTTATGAAGTTTATTTTGTGTATATGCAACAACAAGGGGGCTGGTCATCTCGCCACCTAGCAAGCTCGCCACCAACAAAGTCGCCCCCTGCAAAGTCGCCCCCTAACCGGCTCGCCCCGAGTTGTTACAAAGTCGCCCCCTGACAATGTCGCCCCCAAACAATGTAGCCCCCTAGCAAAGTCGCCCCCTGACAATGTCGCCCGAAGCCAATGTCGCCCCCTAGCAAAGTCGCCCCCAGAAAATAGTTAAGGGTTAGGGTTAGGGTTAGGGTTAGGGTTAGGGTAGGGTTAGGGTTAGGGTTAGGGTTAGGGTTTGGGTAAGGGTTAGGGTTAGGGTTAGACCTTCCACAAGCGAATTTTTTTTTTTTTCATACAGAATTTTTTTTGAAAATGTTTTAACTATATTTGTTTACCATAATTATTGTAGCCTTAATTACTTTCCGAACAACATCTGGGGGCGACTTTGCTAGGGGGCGACATTGGCTGGGGGCGACATTGTCAGGGGGCGACTTTGCTAGAGGGCGACATTGTTTGGGGGCGACATTGCCAGGGGGCGACTTTGTTTCAACCCGGGGCGAGCCGGGTCGGGGGCGACTTTGTTGGTGGCGAGCTTGTCAGGTGGCGAGATGACCAGCATTCAACAACACAGATGATTACAACTTTAATACCACCTGTGACCTGGCTAAGCACAAAAAATTGCTTAGCATGAAATTTCTTTCTTGATAAAAACAGGATTACCAACAAAATTTCTATTTGTTGCATATTGCATGTTACTAGTAAACAGCTGTTGTTTGCTTATCCTGAAAATCACATGGAAATTTGGTTGGTAATCCTGTTGTTATCAAGAAAGAAATTTCATGCTAAGCAAATTTTCGTGCTTAGCAGCTCTATGAAATTGGGCCCTGGGCTAGATCTGCCAGTCTGACTGATTGACACTGATGTGATGATGAAAGTAATGTCACTTCATCATAAACTTTAGTCTCAATTTACTCACCTTGTTCGTGCCGTCGTGTAGTCTTACTCCATGTTGCTGTTTCACTTGTGTTTCACCTTGGAGCATGCTTCCATTTCCCCACTCAAACCTGTCCATTTTATCACTTTTTATCACAGCTTTTACTTACTAAGACGACAGAGAAGGGAAGTTGAAGTAAACACACTGCCATTAAACGTGACCTCTCAACAGAGGGCGCCCTGCCCGTTGACGTAAAATCGCCAGATCCAACAGCTGCACTAGACACAAGAAGAAAGTGAACTTCCGACAACCCAGAAACTGGAAAGGGCATTAAAAGTTAAAACTCCTGACCCCTGCCAGTTTCTTCGGTGTTAAACTTCGTTTGTTTTGCAGCTCATGATCAAGTTGACGGAGACTGTTTTTAAAAAGTGTTGTTTGGTTGTGGAGATCTACAAACAGGGAACCACTAGGGCCTACTAGTGACTACCTGTAAAAAATGTAAGTAAGCTCGTACGTACTCGTTGTATTAGCCCTGGTCCTGGTAGGACGTCAGTGGGTGCCACTTTGCCTGCAACGGAGGAGTCCAACCTGGGCTATCGTTGTATGTACTATGTGTGTTGTTGTTGTGTATTCCGCCTGGCTATCCACTTTGACCATGCCATGGTCACTTGATCATGGTGATCCATGGAGGTGACTTACTGATGAAGTCATAATTGAAGCTTAAAGTAGGCAGTTTCAGTGAAATTAAATGCAGGTGATTTTTTTCTCTGACAAGATGTGGTCTGTTAAGGTGTATATGTTGGGCGCGATCGGTCAATCTGCGCGATCGGTCGATCGCGCTGCGCTATCAACCGATCGCGCTGCGCTATTGAAATATCTATTGGTCGCGCAGCAATCGGTCAATCGCGCATCAATCGGTCGATCGCGCAACAATCGGTCGATCGCGCAACATTCGGCAACGAACGTGCGCGATCAACCGATCGTGCGGGAATGGATCGGCCGATTGTGCAGGAATGATTTTGCGCGATCGGCCGATTGTGCAGGAATGGTTATGAGTGATCGGCCGATTGTGCAGGAATGGTTTTGCGCGATCAGCCGATTGTGCAGGAATTGTTTGGCGCGATCGCGCAAACCCATTCCTGCACGATCGGTAGATCGCGCAAACCCATTCCTGCACGATCGGTAGATCGCGCAAAACTTTTCCTGCACGATCGATTGATCGCGCAAAACTTTTCCTGCACTATCGGTCGATCGCGCAAACCCATTCCTGCACGATCAGTAGATCGCGCAAAGCGTTTCCTGCGCGATCCGCTGATAACGGGAAAAAATACTCGTAGCGCAATCGGTCGATCGCGCAAAGATGTCATTGCGCGATCGACCGATTGTTGCGCGATCGACTGATTGTTGCGCGATCGGCCGATTGCTGCGCGACCAATTGATCTTAATTTGATCGTTCAATAGCGCAGCGCGATCGGCTGATCGCGCAGATTGACCGATCGCGCCCAACATATATATAAGGAGTAAAAATCAATTTAAAATTTTGAAATCGGATGTTTGGTTGCAGAGATATAACGTTTTTAATGAGCGTGGATCGTGCAAAAAACGTTCCTGTATTCAAGTTCAATTTGTTATGTTTTTCTTCATATCGGCCAGGGCCAAGTTTAACGCACAGCCTATGGCAAAAGAGGGCGCACTATATGACGAGCGCCCTCTACCAATGGGGAGGTTTGCAGACTGTGCGACGTACATGTACCTGTGCGTATTTAGGACAACTTTGCAAGAAATGGTTGAACAAAACCTCTCGGAGGGAGAAGAATATATAATCAACATACACCAAATTTTCACAAGTTAATCTCAAAAGTATGGGAATTAGCACTGACAAAGTCGCATTCAATTTTGATAATTATCTCTGGAAGAAATCTTGATTCAAAAAACGGAAAACGCCAACAAAAATAGGTTTTCATGGTAAAAGCTATGCGACTAGATGTACCATGTGCGGAATTTTATCGGCTACACGATGATGTAATTGTTATCTCATTTTGTGTAAACATGTGCTCCCTCATCGCTAAAAAACGTCTTCGGGCTTCTTCGGCTCTTTCCGAAGATTTCCGAAATCCGTGGTCCACGGGGTTCAAAGGTGACGTCATGCACAAACGAATGGGCGCTACACGCGAGGCCAAGCATCCAGTTTCTGTCGTTGCTCTCTATTTTTTACAATATCTCCGAAACTATTCATCCGATTTCAAAATTTTTTGAAATGTAAGCACGAGGAGAGAATGCTCCTGCCTGGTGTCAAGTCTCATAGTTGTGAGTTGTACAAAATGTGAGTTATGATTTAATACATTTCGTTTTTTTTTTTCGGGGCTGTGTGTGTGTGTGTTTTGGTACACGTGAAATCAACTTGATGAAACTGCCTACTTAAAGTGAAATAATACAATGTATTATGTAATATAGATTGACTGTCACTGTAGTGTAGTGTCACGGTGGTCATTAGTTGTGATAACGTAACCCTCCTCCCGACGGCCGCCAGGCCGGAGGGTTATGAGATTGTTTCGAGCGGCAACGGTTGATCTGGTCCAACATGTACAATTTCGACAGCTAGTCACCAGATTTGCCCCATTTTTACCACTTTCAAAAATCATGACACAAATTCTGAGGGTACGAACTTAATCCGCAATGTCTAATGCAGCCTGCCAAAATACTCAAAACACCATTGAGGAAATATTTCGAAGAAAAATTGACAAAAACTTCACAGGTTCAAATGTCGGCTCTACGTGTGTGACGTGTTGTTCAAAAGATCGTGGCAATGCGTGGGTGCATTGTGTAGCCCGGCAACAGCTCAATTGGTCGTCGAAGTTGCAAGATAATAATTTTAAAAAAAAACAACTTGTCACACGAAGTTGTGTGCTTTCATGGGATGCTTGATTTCGAGACCTCAAATTCTAAACTTGAGGTCCTGAAATCAAATTCGTGGAAAGTTAAAACAAATCGTTAAACAAACCATGTTCAAGTGTTGTTGACTTGAGTCAGAATACCTTTTTAATTTTTCTATTGAATTTAAATGAAGTATACTTTTATACACCTGTAATCCACAGAGACACCTGAGATAAATCTTCTCAATTTACAGTTTATGTCTTGAGTGCATTTAAATGCATGTTGTCAGGACACGAGACGTATCTTTTCTCATTATGACTCTGCTGTCGACTTCACAAAACTCTGGTGTATACGGGTAAAAACCAAAAATTAATATTCTTTATCCCCGATGCAAATTTAACATCTATTAAAACTCTTCCTAACTTAAGACTAATCTTAGGACTTAGGACGAGTCCAACCATGCACTGTAGCATGCAGACTTAAGATTAATCTTAAGTTAACTCGTCCTAAGTCGAGATAAGACGAGTCCTAACTCTTTGTGAGATCGACCCCTGGTCTTGTACTTTGGAAACAAAGCAAGGCCAGCAAGACAAGTTAGCTCAAGTGTCATTTCACTGGCCCCTCAGCTTTTTCACTAGTCTGTAGAAATAGGGTTCAGCACTGAACTTTCGAGCCCAAACACTTGTGGAGTGAACTTTAACTGGTCCACAGGTGTTCTAACTGGCATGCTTTACTAGTCCTCAAGAACAACAACTCAGTATTTAATAGTCTAAAGTGTAGTAAATGCGGAATATGTTTAAACTTGTACGTATGCCTACATGTACATTATGTAGTACACTAGATATGACTCTAAGTCACTTTAAACAACTTATAATACAGTCAAACTATAAGGTTTACCTCCAGTCAAGGACCCCTTGTAAAACAACACCCTAATGTGCCGGGAGAAACGTCAATTTATGTTGTCCCTGAATCCCCCCCACCTCCCTCCCCCCTTGGTGCAGAGTCGGCTGTTGTTTACGACTCGTACAGTCCAGCCAGATCCTTCTTCTTGTCTGTCTGCTACAGCAGTCTCGCGTCCCTTGACAAGAAAGCTGGAGTGTCCCTGTGTGTTACAACTCCAATTAGACTCATCCTGGTGCTGTTTGGCTGTGTGTTCGGATTGTGACGCACAGGAAGCGGGTTTTAAGAAACATCCAGCGTACATGTATGGCAGTCTCAACCCCTCTCCCTTTGCCTCTAAATAGCCTCCCCGCAATTACAACAGAAACTCATCAGATTCTCTGAGCATTCCAGGTGTTTATTCCTAAAAGGGTTCAAATGATTTTTTTTTTAAGTTAATGGCCTGACGGTTTGACCCTAGCAGAGTCCTTCCTGAAGGATAAAAAATGATCGGTTCACACACAAACAGTTTTTTCAAGAAGAAGGAACCTAGCTTTCTATACTTTCTATACCATCCGCCCTGGTAATAGTTGAAAACCAGGACAGTTCTTTTCAGAACTGAGACGTCTCCCGAACCCCTGAACGTCTGCTCCGCAGTAGTAGAATAAAGCAAGACAGTTCTCTAAAGAACAAACTCTACCTGGAAAGTAGATACACACGGTGTTACCGCAAACCAAATACACACAGAAGGAATACTGTTCATGAAAAAAAAATATGCTATACTCAAAAAGGAACTGGCCATAAAAAAAGAAAAAATCAGTAACCTGCCGTCGATTTCACAAAACTCTTCCTAACTTAAGACTTATCTTACATGTAGGACTTAGGACGAGTCCCATTAATAATGACTGATTGACTGCTGTGTGTAAAAAATATGCAGATTTTGGATTCTGTTTTTATTTATTTTTAGTTGTTCTCTAATGATCATCTATTTTTCTTTCTGTAGTGGATCTCTATTCAGTTGTGTAAAGCCATTATACACTATAATAGACGTTAAATTTGATCAAGGATAAAGAATATTATTATTTATTTATTTTTTTACCCATACACCGATGTGTGTTAGCACTGTATACTCAGTACTTTCCCAAGTCCTGTGAAAAAAAATATATCACAGGCATGTTACTCGGGTGGGATTCGAACCCATGACCCATTATACACTGTTTGAATCCATTGTTAAATGTCTGTAAATCATTGTTTAATTTACATAAAACTGTTTCCATTTTCAGACCATTTCTCGTTGTTTAATTTTCATGTCTGTTTCCATTTTCAGACCATTTCTCGTTACAAGTTTGTGGGGAACCTACACAAACAAGTAACAAGTACATCTTCCCCAGTCGTCCCTTGGGCTTTACCTTGAAATCCCTCTATTAAGACCCACCTTCCTGTCTATTATAACGAGGTCTTGCAAGCCTACCCTTACTGGGAGGGCTGCCTGGGTGACCTGAAGAGCTCTGAGCCCTGCTTAGAACAGAGGGGAAGTCATGGATTGGCAATGGATTGGTATCGTTAGCCACAGGCATGCTTGCAGGCAGGGCGGAGTCCCTATGCTGGCCAGGAGGGAGTTAACCCTAGGGAGGGGTGGGGTAGGGTGAGCGGTTAAGCCCAGTTCATACTTCACGTGAAAGGGAATGTGAATTTTTGATGGAGCAATCATTGAAACCATTGGATTTTTTCCAGTTGTGATGCCAAAATATTTGCTTTGCTCTTGCTTGTGTTCAGTAAATGAACCAGGCTTTACTGGTTTGTGTTGATTAGAAGAAGTTGACAATCTCGATTGTAATTAAGGACCCTTAGGCACTGCTTGGTTTTGTTTTTTATAAATATTTGCTATACATATATTTCTGTGCCCATACATTGTAATAGTAAGTAGGATTTGAAACTTTGCATGATGGAAATACGATATGGAAAGGTTTGCGGACCATGAATCTCCAATGAGTTGGGGGTGGTTCTGAAAAGAACCGTTGGTTTCAACTCAACGTTTCGATCAGTTTGCTCTGATCGTCTTTCGGAAAATGCAGTTCAAGTAAAAGTGGTTCTAAAAACAAGCATGAAGCATTACCTAGTTCTAAAAACAAGCATTCAGAGAAAACCATAATAGAATGCTTTACATGTAGATTGCACAGGGTAGGGCTTTAAAACCAAGATTAACCTCAAGTGGACAACATCCTAAAAGACCTTGTTTCAATTCAGTGTGCTTTGGCTAAACTTCCAAAGTTGAGTCAAGATTGCCCCACAGTTTTGAAAAACTGTGGTTATGAAATTTGTAGATGTCAGCCTACAATTTGATGTCATGTGATGAATGCATATTTGCACAGTCCACAGTCAACCCCCATTGTCTGACCATTCAATACCATCCACAGTGTTTTTGAATGATAGCAGATCTATGCCAGCCTGACTATTTTTATTTTATTTTTTGTTTCATGCACTTTTTTTATAATTTCATACATGTATGCACTCACAAAAAACCATGAAAATACAAACAAAACATAGAAGCCATATCAAGAAACAATTAGTAAGGGAATAAAAGGCTAGTGACGAGTTCTTCAACGTACGTTTAAAGCTGGCTGGGTCGGCAGTCGTGTGATAAAGGCCCGAGCCGAAGGCGAGGGCCTTTATCACACGACAACGACCCTGCAAGGTTTTAAACGGACAATGAAGAACGAGTCACTACCGGTACTCTTTTATTCCCATTCATAAATGCCCTTTTGTTAAAAAACTGTAAACAAATACAGTTATAGACACTTTAACAATTGAAAATTTGAGGTTTGAAATTTATTTTTCTCCAAAACTTTGTGAAGAATCTGTTCGAGGTGCGTGGTTGTGTGTACGCATGTGCGCTTAGATTTCACGCTGATAGCTATGATTTGCGCGCAGCAACAATAAATTTTACGGGCTGTTTGCCTACCCAAAGTGACGACAGGAAAACTCACATAGTAGAACTGTAAGTACAATTAAATAAATTTAATAAATAACCAATGCAAAATTATAAACATATACATGATCAATTCTGTTTCATCCCTCACAACCCCTATAAATCAAGGCTACATTACTGATGTTGGACCCTGTAGTATTTGTTACGGCCAAGTTTATTAAAGGCTTTAAAAAAACATTTGGTCACACAATAAAAAGGAAATGCACTTGTCTTTGCTCTTGTTGTGACCAAAACATAATAATAAAAGTATTGGCTCAGTAGACCTCTTATTGTTGGTTACACCAAGTATATTAAGGATACAAGGCTTAACCAAAACCTCTGTCCCATAACAAATAATGTAAGCACAATTAAATATTATAAATTACTGAACTACCATCACCACCGTATCTTAGTTATAGTTCATTTCGGTATTCAGTTCATCTTGATCCAAAAGATACTTGCCAGGTTCGCTGTCTGACCTCAAATTATCACACAACACATGCGGCACACAGCCACAGTTCACAGTTGGTTCACAGGGTGGTGCTGGTAGCCCGACTACTTGATCGCATCTAGCGCCCTCAACGGTAGTGGCTCCAAGGAGTGTCCTCTGTCTCAGGCAACCCGATTACCAATCCCCACTTAAAAGCCGTCTAAGAAAAGAGAACAAGAATATACCATACCCAGTTACTTAGCCCTAGCTTTATAAACACCTAAAATCTTGTGAAACACACTATGTTCATCCTCAGAAAATAAATGCAGCATAACTTATACTCCAAATGCCAAATCCATTGGTTTACATCGGGCCCTCCATTTTATAATACATGCAATTATATTAAATCATAACCTTATGTACATAATAACACAATGAAATAAATCAACTTACGGTTTCTCATCCGTAGACGACCACAGAAGCAAAACCAGCACAAAACTTGGGCAAAATCAAACCCACATCACGCAGCAATACAAAATGCTGACCGGCGTCTCAGTCGACAGTCACAAGGCTTCTGTCCCCTTGCAAAACACACGTTCCCATACTCCACTCTTACACCCTACTAGTACCCCCATATTACATAATACAAGAAAAGAGGGGTTAATGACCTGTGAAACCACGGCTAAAGAACCAAATAAAAGCAACAGGTTACAAGGAGTAGTGAACAATCTATCCACTAGTGTAGACACTCTGATCTAAGAGAGGGGTATAAGAAACTCTATTGATAATTAGATTTGAAGAGGAGGTCATTGTCACAAATGCCCTTTTGTTAAAAAACGTAAACAAATACAGTTATAGACACTTTAACAATTGAAAATCCAAGGTTTGAATTTTTTTTTCAAAACTTTGTGAAGCATCTGTTCGAGGCGCGTGGTTGTGTGTACGCATGCGCGCTTAGGTGACACGCTGATAGTTATGATTTGCGCGTTCCGCGTGATAATCTTGCGCGCCCAACACGCAGAAGCCAGCTCAGTGTGCATAAACAGAGCTCCAGTGTGCATTAACAAAAGGTTTATGCACACCCACGTTTCTAGGAGTAGGGAAACTGTCTGGGGTACATGTGTATTTATTAATAATTAATTAAACCGTAAACCTCCACTTACAATGTAGTGATAAGTTTATGCATTGTGTTTGAGCCAGTCGCAATCTTTCATTCTAATTCATAATTAAATTTTACTAAATTAACAACAGAATGAAAATTTGGCCTTTGTTGATCAAACTTACTTCTAAATATCATCTTCTTTGTCAACGAAATGCAAATGTTAAATAATAGGTCTGGCTAGTCAGTGTTTTGACCAAAAAGAATGAATTTTCTGACTATTCAATATCATTCAAATACACAGTGGATGATATTGAATAGTCAGACAGTAGGAGGGTTGACTGTACTATGCATTTATCACATGACATCAAATTGCAGGCTGGGATAGTTTTAATCTGCCTTTCATAATAAAGAAGGGTTTGAATAAAGATGGATTACACATGACGTCATTGACCACCATCTTTGATGAAACGTGTACACTGGAAGGCTATCATTGGCTGAAAGTTGTGAGCAGCGCATATGTACACGAGTGCACTTTTCCATTGTTATCACCAAACATGGCGGTCGCTGTTGCTATACATGTGTGCAATTCTATGCATGTATTCTACAACTCACAAACATTGTAGCATTCATTTTGCTGTGACCTTGTCATTCCATTTTTAAATTGAAAGTCAACAGTTTACTGAGAAACATTTTTGTTTTGAGAGGTGGTTGCAATTTCCTGCAAGCTAACATGGAAAGAAAGGTCATGAATAGGCATTGAATGAATGAACAAGCTTCAATGACGGTTTCCGACTACATTTTGTTTTGCTAACATACACTAGGGATGTACGTGTGTACATAAGTGGATAATGTGTCAAGCCCTAATTTCAAAGAAGGTTGACACTAACTTTTGCTACAAGCAGTAACAGGTGACCAGCCAAGTACAAGTATAGTTAATATTGGTGTGACTGGTACCCGGTGAGTGTTTTGCTTACGTGCTTAGCAAATTTTAGAATTTATTTAAAAGCGAGGAACCTGTCACAAACATTAAAGGAACATGTTGCCTTGAATCAGACGAGTTGGTCTATAAAAAGCATTTGAAACCGTTTGTTATGAAATGCATATGGTTGGAAAGATGTTTTAAAAGTAGAATATAAAATGATCCACACAAGTATAACTCAAAATTGCACAGTTTCCATTTTACGCCGCGAACTAACACGGTCGGCCATTTATGGGAGTCAAAGTTTTGACTCCCATAAATGGCCGACCGTGTTTGTCGACGAGGTAAAACGAAAACTATGCAATTTCGAGGCATGTTTGTATAGATCATTGTGTTCTACTTTTACAACATCTTTCTAACCATATCGATTTTATAACAAACGGTTACAGGACGCTTTTCAAAGACCAACTCGACCAATCCAAGGCAACCTGTTCCTTTAATCATTACATGGTGTAATTTATAGCTGGTAGCATATTTTTGCTATCGCAAACTTTTGTGAAATTGTGGTTAGGTTGTACATTTTATGTACCTTTGCAGCCTTAGTTTTACAGCCTAAGCTCTGTCCGAATTCTCAGCTACAGCTGCTGCTGTGGTTAGAGTTTTGTGTTGAAGTTACCGGTAGGTCATTTACAACACGTTTGCAACAGTCAAATTAGATTTTCAGTTTTTGTTTTTTGCGGCTGCAGTTTGATTTTTGTGTTGAAGTTTTACCGGTATGTCATTTACAACAGGTTTGCAACAGTCAAATGAGATTTTGCAGTTTTTATAATAACACCTTCAAGAACAACAACTCAACATACACTTTCACTCCCCTTTGCGAAAAAGGAATCTTGAAGAGTGCATACAAGACAAGCTGTGAGTCGCTGATTGCACTTCTTCATCCTGGCTTCCTAACCGCAACATCGGTTAACCAATCCCAAAAACCTCTCTTGTAACGTCATTCACAAATCAACGTCTAATGAAAACCAGGACAACCATGTGGGTGGGTTGGGTTTCAAGGGAGCATACATATTACAAAATATACACATATTGACTGGCAATGAGGTAAATAGTGTACGTCTATTCCCCCACATGACTTTGAGTAACTAGAAGAGGGGCAAATTTTCCCTAAATGGGTCCCACATCTGGTCGATCACTGGCCCGACGGGGCACTATTTACCGAATTACTTGTAGGCCAGTCCATGTGTTGTATAATGCACCTCGGTCTAATGAAATAAGAAAGGAATCTTCGAAAAAGAAAGGAAGTTTTTTAGTTGCTGCTCATGGCTCACGTCAAGAGAGGGCGCTGTAACCAGTCAAAAGTTAAAAGGCTACTGTCCGATCGGGCACTATTCCTGCAAAAAATGCGCACGCGATCACTAGACTATTGGGCCCTTGTCACATGGCTGTATAGCCACTGTTTACTTTTTTTAAGAAAAAGTGAATTTTGATTTTCAATTATAATTTCATTGACCTCCCTTCCCACAAATTCTGAGGGGTCCTAAAACATAAAATTAATAGTATTCTTTATCTATGATGCAAATTAAGCATCCTATTAAATAATTTATTATTCGTAAACGTGTTAATAATAATAATAATAATAATAATAATAACCAATTCTTATATAGCGCATTTCCCAATAACCGTATCAATGCGCTTTTCATTAGTGCCCTTTACATTAGTGTTGTTACTGATGACGAATGTCTTTCAAATACTCCAACTGTCCTAAAATAGTTAAGGGGAACTTCAACTCTATTGTTATGTGTGCTACAAGTTCAAAGATCCCATGAGGAAGTACTTTATTGTACCATGTTTTCATAATATGTTTTATGTCTGTTTACTCTCCACCAAATGTGACTTCATGGGAAAACAAGGAAATCCCTGGCACACTGGGTTGGAAATGTATATTTGTTAGTGTTACATTCTAATGTTTCTTTACCAAAATGTTAATTTAGAGCGACTTGCATTCCTATGTCCTTGTACACCATGTAGACATGTTTGTACGGCAGAGTCAAGGGTTGAACATTTTTATTCTAGAGCTCGTTGCCAGTGGCCCAATTCATAAGAGCTGCTTAACGGCTCATTTTGTGCTTACTATGCTAGTTTCCATATCATAGGCATTCTAACGTTCCAGTTTTTATGTTCCAGTTTTTATTGTATGAAAATGAATAATGTACATGAGACAATTCAAAACTATTGTGAATGTATAATTTGTATTATTTGGAAAAACTTCCATCATTAAACGGTTAAAACATTGATGGATTTGGTGAAGATCGAAAAACAAACATGATGAAAAGCTAATTGAACTTTATGATAAGAATCAATGATAATACCATGTATTTGACCTCCATTTATCAATAAACAAAATGGATACTGTCAGCTTGGTGGTTTTGGAGTACCATTTTAAAGGAAAATATAACTTACTCACTTCACATCACCAGAACCTCTCCACCACCACCACCCATATTTTGGTCCCATATGGATACCAGTTAACTTTAAGAAAATGACGTATGTTGTGAACTGTTTCCTCCAATCAGACTGACAAGTCGTCAACAATGCAGTGATTGACAGCTCCGACCTATCACCAACCCTACAGGAGGAAGAGGGAAAATGAGCGCAATCTCTACAATCAGGAGACTTTGCAAGAAACGTCAACTCAGATAGAGAGAATAAGGTACAGAGACCGGAGACTGGGAGAAACTTAGAACGATGGGTGTGGTGTTGTCGGGAGGGGTCAGGGTGGGTCGGAAGGGGTCAGGCTAGGTCGGGGTATTAAAGGGATTTTGTGATGGATGCTATGGGAGAACTTCTAGACATTGCGGCTCATTCTTTGAGCTTTTAGCTACTTTGATTTCACAGAACGATTCTTTTAGCAGATATTGAGGCTAATTCTTTGAGCTCTGAGACTGCGTTGATTTCACAGAACTGTGTTTTAGCATATATTGCGGCTATTTCTCTGAGCTTTGAGCATGCGATGATTTCACAGAACGATCGTTTAGGCCGACTTCGCGGCTAATATCTTTGAGCTCTGAGCATGCGTTGATTTCAAAGAACTGTGTTTTAGCATATATTGCGGCTAGTTCTCTGAGCTCTAAGTATGCGTTGATTTCACAGAATGATGGTTTAGGCCGACTTCGTGGCCAATTCTTTGAGCTATCAGAATACGTTGATTTCACAGAACGATAGTTTTAGCAGACATTGCTGCTAATTCTCTGAGCTCTGAGCATGCGCTGATTTCACAGAACGATGGTTGTAGCAGATTCTCCAGCTAATTCTCTGAGCTCTGACAATACGTTCTCTAAGACATAGAAAGACCCAGTCAGGTCAGAGCATAAAGAAAGGACCTCCGGGACATATAGAAAGACCCAGTCAGCTTGTAGTAGAAAGGACTAATAAGACCTAAAGATAATGACTCGGTTAACTTCGGAGCAGAAAGGACTTTTAAATAAGACCTAGAAAGACCCAGTTGGCAGTAATTTCATATTTGCAATGAGCCGACCAGGTCTTTCTTGGTCTTACAAGTCCTTTCTGCTCTGAGCCGACTGGGTCTTTCTAGGTCTTATAAGTCCTTTCTGCTCTGAGCTGACTGTGTCTTTCTAGGTCATAAAAGTCCTTTCTGCTCTGAGCTGACTGGGTCTTTCTAGGTCTTATAAGACCTTTCTGCTCTGAGCCGACTGGGTCTTTCTAGGTCTTATAAAACCTTTCTGCTCTGAGCAGACTGGGTCTTTCTAGGTCTTATAAGTCCTTTCTACTCTGAGCTGACTGTGTCTTTCTAGGTCTTAAAAGTCCTTTCTGCTCTGAGCTGACTGGGTCTTTCTAGGTCTTATAAGTCCTTTCTGGTCTGAGCCGACTGGGTCTTTCTAGGTCTTATAAAACCTTTCTGCTCTGAGCCGACTGGGTCTTTCTAGGTCTTAAAAGTCCTTTCTGCTCTGAGCTGACTGGGTCTTTCTAGGTCTTATAAGTCCTTTCTGGTCTGAGCCGACTGGGTCTTTCTAGGTCTTATAAAACCTTTCTGCTCTGAGCCGACTGGGTCTTTCTAGGTCTTATAAGTCCTTTCTGCTCTGAGCTGACTGTGTCTTTCTAGGTCTTATAAGTCCTTTCTGCTCTGAGCTGACTGTGTCTTTCTAGGTCTTAAAAGTCCTTTCTGCTCTGAGTTTGGGTCTTTCTAGATCGTATAAGTCCTTTCTGCTCTGAGCCGACAGGGACATTCAACATCTTATTTAAGATCCTTTTTACTCTGAGTTTGGGTCTTCTACGTCGTATAAGTCTTTTCTGCTCTAAGACAACACGATGCATGCAAAGCAAGGTACCCCTTTAAGCACATCACCTAAACACAATGCCCCTTTAAGCACATCACCTAAACACAATGCCCTCAAAGTTCAGAGTCTGTACTGTTACTGTAGTTCTTAACTCAAGCCATTCATCCTGCAGCATCATGTACCTTTTATGTGAAGGAGACCAGTCTCCGGAAGATAACATCCACACCTTAATAACCACATTCTTTGCAAGTTTCGTCTCGAGCAGTGAAGCATTTTTTTAGTTTGCGAGTTCAGCTTCTAAAAAAGGCAGAGTTCTAAATTCAAATCTTCTTATTTTTGCAGGAACTGAGGAAGAGCTGCTTAGCACAGGTAAGATTTGTTGTAACAATTCTTTTTGAGTAATACGTGAATTTTTTTCAGATTACTTAATTTTTAAATCTTGTTCTGATGAAAAAAGCAAAGAATGTCTTTTGATATGTTTGGTCTTGAGATACACAACATTGTTTCAACGTGATTTATGTGAATTATGTTTATTGTTTATTTTATATACTTTTAATAGAACTTAAAATCTGAGTGACTCAAAATTAGTCATTTAAAAAGTAAGTCTTAGAAATGTTTACAGACCAATTTTTGCCAAAATCCTTTTTTTGGTTTTACTGTCTCTGGACAAATTTTGACAAATAGTTAATGCTGTTTGAAACATTGCAACTGGCAATGTACAAAATACGTATAATATCTTATGTCAAATTAAATGTTTAATTAACTACTTATGTTTTAATTAACTAAAAAATAGCTATTTAAAAGTTGTTTGGAAATGTTGTGGTTAAAAAAATCGGGCCTGGCATCTGAAGCTGTTCAAATCTTTTGCGAGATGCAGAGTTACCCTATATGACGGTTCACTTGTGAAAAAAACATCAACACGCCTAAAAAGGAAATGAACTTGGCACCAATACTTTGATGAAAAAAATATGTGTGCTATATTCGTGAAAATGTTTTGACATGACTTATTCTCTTGACAGTGCCTTGCAGAGTCCTTGGGTATATTGCGGGATGCCAAGAGCCTCATCTAAAGGGATACTCCACCCCTCACTACGAGATAAAACCGTTTCATACTTCAAACAAGTTTGACAGCTTCCGTGGTAAGTGAGTCGAAGAAGTAGGTCAAAGTGAAAGAGACCGATTTTCTTCGTCTTTTTAATCTGCGTTTCATCAGATAACTTTGATGACATGCAGGGTAGAACGAGGCGTCAAAGCACATTGATGCAATATGTTCAATCACTCGACCCGAGGTAAATCTGGGGAATCTTGAGGTGTGGTGTCGGACGGTTTAGAGTATCCAGCCACCCTCATCCCTCAAAATTAAGAAGCGCTTTCGAGAGTCAAAAGTTCAATTGAATTACGCCTTAACCCAATTGGCAACAGTTGTGGACGAACTAATCATTCTATATATTGACAGATCGTTTAATGAGGCACGGGTTGGGAGTGGTGGATTGGCGCCTCATTAGTTTTACAATTGATTGATTGCTAAAAGGGTCCTAATTGTAAAAACTTCTTCAAATTTGCAGAAGGATGTCAAGTTGTAAACGCATCTGTGGGGCATCACATTTCTAACAGATTAACTTCAAAACTAATGACAACAATATTTAGAAACATGGATGACTTGAATTTAATTTTCAATCATCCCGAACAAGGTTTCGTCTCGAAGATGGTCCGTTTTTAAGAAAATGATAACTGAATTGACGGAACTCAAACCTTCCCATAAATATTTTTTTTTTACTTTTCAGTGTCTGGAAAACGGAATGATACCTTCCATAAATCTGAAATTTACTCATCCTTCTTATTTAAATCATTTTTGATGCGGTCTTTTAAATGAGCTTCACATTTCACAGGTTTTGAGGCATTAAGGTATCTTTGGTTTGCGTTAACACCTTGTGTGTATCTTCTTGCAAGGTAGATTTTTGTTCTTTAGGTAATTGTCTTGCTTTATCATCTTCTTCCCCGGTGCAGATTTAAGGAATTCGGGAGACTTCTCATTAATGTACAGTTTGTGGTTTTGATAACCAAACCTTGTAACAACCATAGTGGTTGTCAATTTTGAGGTCAACCACTTTTACGAGATTCAGGTGTTGTTCCTGTTACTGCCAGCCAAGAGACCGGTTTTATTAATACTCTACCTACGGATGGCTAAAAAAAAAAAAAATTTGGTGGTACAATTGTGCTGCTCTGGGGCTGCCCGGTGGAACGTTGTAGGCGAGCAGCCAGGTGTAACACAAACCACATGGTATCCAAGAAAAACAGTTGGTGCATGGAACACAAACCACATGAACGTCACTAGGGTAGGTTTAGGCTGATAAAATTAATGTTGCATCGGAAATGAACCGCTAGCCCCCCTCTCGAGAGAAAACATGAATCATATAGCTGCTGCCCCCCCCCCTTGCGAAAAAAAAATCCCCCCCTTGTGTGAAATGGACTAATCTGTATCACAACGTGCAGAATGCGTTCCTCTGGGGCCAATCACTCCGCCCTCATTTGAGATTATCAATAATGTCACGTTAGCAGAACATTAATAATTTTGAACCCTAAGCTTTTTTTGTGATGCACTTAGCTATTTATATATAATAATAATAATAATAATAATAATAATAATAACTTTTGATTTATATAGCGCCTAATAATTAACACTTAATTCTCTAAGCGCTTTACATTAGTACCCTGGTCATAGGGCCAATAACATCCCTTTTTAATGTTTCTCAGCTCCCTTGGGAGTATACAACCTGGGCAACAGTTTATATCGCTCCAAAGGCTTTTTCATTCACAATATCAACCTCTACCCTCGCAGGTACCCATTTATTCCCCTGGGTGAAGAGAAGCAATTATAGTAAAGTATCTTGCTCAAGGACACAAGTGTCACGACCGGGATTCGAACCCACACTCCGGTGAAAACGCACCAGAACTTGAATTCGATGCTCTTAACCACTCGGCCATGACACTCTACGGTATCTGTGGCCTGGTCTATATGGCTGGAAGTAATTGGTTTTGATCATTTAAAGGCACTGGACACTTATTGGTAATTACTGAAAATAATTGTGAGCATAAAAAACTTACTTGGTATCGAGTAATGGAGAGCTGTTTGAAGTAGAAAACATTGTGAGAAATGGCTCCCTCTGAAGTAGTGTAGTTTTTGAGAGAGAAGTAATTTCTCACTAAAATATTTGAATTGAATTTGAGACCTCAGCATTTTTTTTGTATTTATTTATTTATCTTGGTATAGGGAGGGGGGCGGGGAGGTGACCTTTATCAGATTATGGTGTTTGATTTTCTTTGTAAGGATTACGATTCAGCGTTTTCGATGCTGCCATCTCTCATGCACTAACTCAACTTCCCATCTAAAGGTCAAAGTTTCAACAACGACACACACCATGTTCGCTGACCTTGCTCGTGTCCTCAAAAGTTCAAGTAGAGGTTGTCATGTGTAGTAGATCATTTTTAATTATGACGTGGCTCATAACCACCCAGTGTCTTTGTATGACAGGTTAGGAGGTGTTTCGCTAAGCTCATTTCCGGCCTCCTCTACATAACTGCCTTGTCCAATTACCAACGCTAATTCTCTCTGGGTTAGCGAGAATACTGGTGCTCATGCTTACGCCTGCTGGTTCCTTCATCCTGCGATCATGATGGCGTCGGACTTCTGTACACGCACTCTGCATGTCTATCGCTACCGATATCATGTAAAGTGAGCAACAGGGCCCAATTTCATAAAGCCTTAAAGCAAAAATCTTGCTTAGCATAAACAACTTTTGCTAAGAAAGTATAGGTTACCAGCCAGAATACCATACAGTTACCATTGCTGTGACTGGTACCCAGGTAATTTCTTGCTAAGCCAAAAAATGCACTAAGCAAAATTGTCTCCTTACTAGCTTAATGACACTCGGCCCAGGTAGCTGAAAGCCTTCCGGAGTGGATTAGCGACACTGCTGTGCTCCAATCACCTGAACAGGGTGGGTATTTGAGTCGACAGGGGGATTGGGCGTGGTCTCTTTGTTGCAGGTGCCCGGCTTGATGGGTTATTTTAATCATCAGGAGAAGTGTAGCATCATTGTTTTAAGTAATTCGGGTTTGTAGGCGTTTGGTGACGGTTGAATTTTATGGTTTGCTGGTGGCGTGATTTGACTTATAAGGGAAACTTGTGACTAATGCTGTGGTCTGGAAACACTTTATTTGGACATTTTTCTTCATTTGTTTTCATCTCACCTTCAGAAAGAACATTTGCTTTGCTTTTAATAATAGTATTATCAAAAATTTAATAGCGCCTTTTCTTGGGTAACGGAGCACTCATGACAATGAAAAGAGTAGCGTCAAACAATTTGGAAAACAAATACCAGGGCCAGCCCGCAGCCCTGGAACAAAAGTTCCTTGCAAAAGCGAAGGGCCCTTTATTGACCTCTTGCACAACACGCATGTTGGGTAAATTTTCACTTCCAAAACAGCAGACAGGAAAGACACTGCATTTCATGCAAGGCTCAATACTCATTTTTAAAATATTTTCAATTTAAAGAGAAGTTTTTTTTTGTTTTGTTTTTCAATAGTTCCATTGTAAACAAATACTCAAACCAGGAAACTAAACTATACCAAATATCACATGCCGTCTTTTTATCTGATTATTCTACCTTAACCTACTTCTCTTATCTTTGGGAAATCCTCTAGTTTTAGTCTACTCTTTCTGGGCAGAGGTTTAGACAGGATCTATAAATAGACTCAATGTTCAGTGTCAGAACATCACATTCATGTCTGATCTAAATCTGAATCACCCAAGGTTGGTTGTGACTCGTCAAAGGAGCCCAAGAGGGCGCCTATTTAGCCCAAAAAGGTTCCTTAACAATCCCAGAAAGGCGTCAAGAGCAGGGTGTATGAGTGAGTGTAGTCACGGGCTTAAACCTGAGCCGAACATCGGTGCAGTGCATCGGGGCTGCCCTTGGTGATAATTAATAGACTTCCTGATAGGTCCACCCCATTAACACATCACAATCCTTGACCTATGGGGATCTCTGCGCCTTCCTAGAATGTTGCGGCAGCCTGAACGGGTTTTTGTTTCTCCGGGCCTGTGTGCAGCTGGTTGTTGTCTGTTCAGTCATAACTTGGTGTAGAGTGCAGTGCCAGTGTGTATAAGTGTCTGCAAACTGACTTATCACTCGTAAGGATACGATCAGGAGTGGCGTGCTTGTCTGTCCCGAAGAAGAAATTCCGGAGAGCGGTGCCGGATAGAAATTCAGCTGTTTTAGGGGGTAGGCTTTTAGGTAAGGAAGGCATGCCATTTAGCTTAGGACTCCTTGTTTGGGATATCTTAAAGTCACCTCGAAATATAATTTTTATTTTTTTAAACATAAGAGTATATGTTTAGTAACAATTTAAAAAAAAATTAGTAATTGTTTGTAACGATTTATATGTTAAAAAATAGATAAAGTTGTTTGGGGGTTGACTCCGCCTACCCCTTTTGTGACGTCAATCGAGGCAGACTTTGCCTTGATGCGTAGAGTAAACACACGTGCAAAGTACATGCAAGTCCAAGTCGTGAGTTTGTACGTTTCGAAAAAAGTTGTTTTCTGCTTTTTTCCGGCAGTGCCAACCAAGTGTATTGCTGCTGGATGCAGCAAAACAACTAACGATGGGGTCAGACTCACAAGAGCAATAGTGCCTAGTGGTCCTGTCTGACGTCTTTTTCAGCGCTGTCCAGCATTTTCTCTTCAAATATCGCGCCTCAATTGACGTCACGAACAGCGCCTTCTCGGGTCGGGACCTACTCTTAAATTTGTAAATAAGATAAGAACAAATTTTTTAGAACCTTAGTTAACTGTTTATTCACATTCCACTCATCAAAACACATATATTGGTGACAAAAGCTTTATTTTGACAAAATACCACTTCCAGGTGACTTTAAGTTTTTTGTTGGCCAAAGTAGTTATGGGAAATCAAAAGGAGGGAAAAAATGTTCTTAGAACTAGAGATCTTCAGAGATGATTTGGAGAGGGGCAAGTTGGCCATTTCCTATCTTAATCTTTCAATTGATAACTGGTAAGTTCACTAGAAACTGTTTTTATTTGAGATTTTAGACCTAATTGCGATTTTAGACCTAATTGCATTTTTAATACTTCAGGATTTCTATTGATTAAGTTTGTTGTTGAATGTTTTTTAAGAATGTTTACTCCTGTTGTTTTAATTTTGTATTTTCTTATGTTTTAGTTTGTCTATTTTTCCATGTTCAGCGCCCTAGAGCATGTTTACACATGATTAGGGCGCTATACAAGTTTTGGTATTATTATTATTATTATTATTATTATTATTATTATTATTATTATTATTATTATTATTATTATTATTATTATTATTATTATTATTATTATTATTATTATTATTATTATTATTATTATTATTATTATTATTATTATTATTATTATTATTATTATTATTATTATTATTATTATTATTATTATTATTATTATTATTATTATTATTATTATTATTATTATTATTATTATTATTATTATTATTATTATTATTATTATTATTATTATTATTATTATTATTATTATTATTATTATTATTATTATTATTATTATTATTATTATTATTATTATTATTATTATTATTATTATTATTATTATTATTATTATTATTATTATTATTATTATTATTATTATTATTATTATTATTATTATTATTATTATTATTATTATTATTATTATTATTATTATTATTATTATTATTATTATTATTATTATTATTATTATTATTATTATTATTATTATTATTATTATTATTATTATTATTATTATTATTATTATTATTATTATTATTATTATTATTATTATTATTATTATTATTATTATTATTATTATTATTATTATTATTATTATTATTATTATTATTATTATTATTATTATTATTATTATTATTATTATTATTATTATTATTATTATTATTATTATTATTATTATTATTATTATTATTATTATTATTATTATTATTATTATTATTATTATTATTATTATTATTATTATTATTATTATTATTATTATTATTATTATTATTATTATTATTATTATTATTATTATTATTATTATTATTATTATTATTATTATTATTATTATTATTATTATTATTATTATTATTATTATTATTATTATTATTATTATTATTATTATTATTATTATTATTATTATTATTATTATTATTATTATTATTATTATTATTATTATTATTATTATTATTATTATTATTATTATTATTATTATTATTATTATTATTATTATTATTATTATTATTATTATTATTATTATTATTATTATTATTATTATTATTATTATTATTATTATTATTATTATTATTATTATTATTATTATTATTATTATTATTATTATTATTATTATTATTATTATTATTATTATTATTATTATTATTATTATTATTATTATTATTATTATTATTATTATTATTATTATTATTATTATTATTATTATTATTATTATTATTATTATTATTATTATTATTATTATTATTATTATTATTATTATTATTATTATTATTATTATTATTATTATTATTATTATTATTATTATTATTATTATTATTATTATTATTATTATTATTATTATTATTATTATTATTATTATTATTATTATTATTATTATTATTATTATTATTATTATTATTATTATTATTATTATTATTATTATTATTATTATTATTATTATTATTATTATTATTATTATTATTATTATTATTATTATTATTATTATTATTATTATTATTATTATTATTATTATTATTATTATTATTATTATTATTATTATTATTATTATTATTATTATTATTATTATTATTATTATTATTATTATTATTATTATTATTATTATTATTATTATTATTATTATTATTATTATTATTATTATTATTATTATTATTATTATTATTATTATTATTATTATTATTATTATTATTATTATTATTATTATTATTATTATTATTATTATTATTATTATTATTATTATTATTATTATTATTATTATTATTATTATTATTATTATTATTATTATTATTATTATTATTATTATTATTATTATTATTATTATTATTATTATTATTATTATTATTATTATTATTATTATTATTATTATTATTATTATTATTATTATTATTATTATTATTATTATTATTATTATTATTATTATTATTATTATTATTATTATTATTATTATTATTATTATTATTATTATTATTATTATTATTATTATTATTATTATTATTATTATTATTATTATTATTATTATTATTATTATTATTATTATTATTATTATTATTATTATTATTATTATTATTATTATTATTATTATTATTATTATTATTATTATTATTATTATTATTATTATTATTATTATTATTATTATTATTATTATTATTATTATTATTATTATTATTATTATTATTATTATTATTATTATTATTATTATTATTATTATTATTATTATTATTATTATTATTATTATTATTATTATTATTATTATTATTATTATTATTATTATTATTATTATTATTATTATTATTATTATTATTATTATTATTATTATTATTATTATTATTATTATTATTATTATTATTATTATTATTATTATTATTATTATTATTATTATTATTATTATTATTATTATTATTATTATTATTATTATTATTATTATTATTATTATTATTATTATTATTATTATTATTATTATTATTATTATTATTATTATTATTATTATTATTATTATTATTATTATTATTATTATTATTATTATTATTATTATTATTATTATTATTATTATTATTATTATTATTATTATTATTATTATTATTATTATTATTATTATTATTATTATTATTATTATTATTATTATTATTATTATTATTATTATTATTATTATTATTATTATTATTATTATTATTATTATTATTATTATTATTATTATTATTATTATTATTATTATTATTATTATTATTATTATTATTATTATTATTATTATTATTATTATTATTATTATTATTATTATTATTATTATTATTATTATTATTATTATTATTATTATTATTATTATTATTATTATTATTATTATTATTATTATTATTATTATTATTATTATTATTATTATTATTATTATTATTATTATTATTATTATTATTATTATTATTATTATTATTATTATTATTATTATTATTATTACTATTACTATTACTATTACTATTACTATTACTATTACTATTACTATTACTATTACTATTACTATTACTATTACTATTACTATTACTATTACTATTACTATTACTATTACTATTACTATTACTATTATTATTATTATTATTATTATTATTATTACTATTACTATTACTATTACTATTACTATTACTATTATTATTGACGGCCTTGTTCGAATTGGCGGATCAGCTACAGCTTGATCATCGATTCATCAAGTATTTTTATATGATAATCTTATTAGCACCCTTAGCAATAGCTAAATATGCCAATTCGGTTATGGCCTTATTTTACAGGAAGAAAAACAAAATTTTATGCTTCACCTGTAATGTGCTAGCTGCTCTAGGTCATTCCACCAATCACTTCCGTACATAGATCTTGCCCAAAATTTCTCAAGCCATAGTTAAAATTGCTCAAGGAGTAATGGCCTCTTAGTTGGATTCTGGGAGAGCTTTTCTCAAAGGACGATTTACACTTCTTTTCTTTTTTTAAATGCATGTTGTTTTTCATAACTGTAAACTATGTTAACATTGTCCTAATTTTTTCATAACGATTATCAACCCTATCCTGCTAAATATCTAAAAATTTCTCCTAGTTGTCCTAAGTTTCAGCAGATATTACAGCTCCCTGAGATACTGAAAGTTGACAAACTAGTTCCCGAGGCGATAGTTTGTCAACTTTTTATCACGGGGAGCTAATATCAACTGTCCACCCAAATAAGATCATCTTATATTTGAGTAATTCTACATACTTCCCTAGTTCACATCATTGACGCTGATTTACATTTATATGTGCTGCCATCTTTTCCTGTGTATGAAGTCTGGGGGATGTTTGCGGGTGTGTACTTCATACATCTGCGCAATAATTACACAATTCCTTCTTGAAGTGCGTGGATAGGGTATTTCAGTCCCTACCTGACTGCGGGGGTTTTCCCAATAGGGGTTTTCCTCCCCTGTCTAGAACTTAAATTTCTTCGTTTTCTTCTTTACAAGAAATTTGTGTGATGATTCCATCAGGATGCTTTGCCCACTTCACAAATCAGATTCAGATTTTCACGGCGGAATAGGGTATTTTTAAAGTAAAAGTCTTATACAAATTAGGAACCTGCTTAGATGTGTGTAGGAGTTTTGCTAAAACAACCGGACTTTGTCTTGCGTCAATTGATTATTTCAAGCCGTGCAGTAGCAAGACTATTTCCCCCACCCACAATCTATATTTGAAACGGTAAGTTGTCACCCTGATACAACCTTGACGTTGTGGATTACATGGTTTACTGTACTACATAATGGACACGTTCCCATAGCACACTCACACCACCTACCTGTTACGTCATATGTGTGTGTTTTCTTTTGGTCGCTAAGCAACCATTATAAGCAAAACAGTCTAGTCTAGGAGTACTGTAAACAGCCCCCAAAACCACAAAGACTTTTTTTGGACAATTTATAATCTAAAACTTCCTGTGAAGCAAAAGTAAATTCCTAACCACAAGTAAACTCGTCCACAGGTAAAACGTTGTGTATTTTTAAACCGAACGGAGAAAACAAATCTGTTGTTAAATTGTTTGGATAAATTTTCCTGTGAATCATCAGAAGTTGTTTTTTCTAAGCTCCCAAGATCAAGCCCACGATGACCAAAAAGCACCCCAGGAGTTTTGATCCGAAGTTCTCCATCAATGATTCAGGGTTCTTTGCCAGGATTTGTGGAGGGAAAAATCAGATTTTGCTTTGGGAGTCCATGGGGGTGCCTGCTCATGGTCAATCGTTATTGCCCTCCACTGGAGGGCTACATGCCAGGTGGCCAGAAGGACACTTTTAAGTGACTTCTTAAAAGCTATATGTATGTGCTGTAGCGCAACTTCTTGTACATTGCTTTGCAAGCTTTTGGGTGCAAGGAGCTCATAACTATTCCAATCTCAGCAGCACTTACACCACCAATCATACGGAGTACTTCATCACCAGTCTGAAGTATTTTTTAAAAGTTTTATGTTGTGGTATTTGTATTTTTTTGAATCAGTCACCAGGCATTGAATGTACACCACTAAAAATAAATTATCAATTGTGGTAGCCATACCTCTTGGTGGTTCTTATTTAAACCTTCTGTATTCACAAACTAACAGCTTCTTGCAATTGTTTCTTCTCATTTCAGGATTTTTCTGACTGGTTTGTAATTATTGAAAAAATCAAAGTGTTGTGAACGCCCAAGCTGTCACGTCTTTACCGAAACACAGGTACTTTTATTTCTCAATAACTTACTTTTTTAATTGCAAAGGTCGTGGGTTCGAATCCCACCCGAGTAAAAATGCCTGTGAATTTTTTTTTTCACAGGACTCGGGAAAGTACTGAGTATACAGTGCTACACACATCGGTGTGTATGGGTAAAAACCAAAAAAAAAAATTAATATTACTTTTTTCTCTTGTTTCGATGATTTAGGGCCAGTTTTATAGAGCTGCATAACAGTAAGCAAATATTCATTTGCTTAAGTGCGAGCATATTTCAAAGTTTAGCAAGAAAAATAGATACATGCATTGCTAGGGCTTTCATTTGCATACAGTAAGCTCTGGAAGGATAGCCAACATTTTCTGCACATACTGTAAGCAGCTCTATGATTTGGAAATCACACAGTAATAAGCACAAAACTTACCGCTAAGCAGCTTTATGACATGGAGCCCTGCTAAAGTTAAGCAAAAATAATTTTAAAAATTACCCCTTTTTTTCTTTCAAAATTTTTCTCCTTAACTGAACAACCTAAAGAAACAGTTGCATACCTATATGTAGTCTGGTTTCCAAAATAATCTCATAAAGGATTTAAGTGGGCTCACTAAGGGAACCTCACTTTTCCTTGATGGAGGCAGTAACCTAGACACCCAGCAGGAGGAGGAAGTGTGTTCTTGCTATGACCAGATGTAGATCTCTTTATTGATCCGGCATTATAAGCAAATATTGGAGGGGGGTCTTTACGGTGGGAAACGACTCCCTCTGAAGTAATGTAGTTTTTGAGAAAGAGGTAACTTCTCACTAAAATAATAAAAGACTTCTATTCTTATCTGAAAGCACACAAATTCGTCCAACAAGGGTGTTTTTTCTTTTATCATTTTCTTGCAACTTTGATGACCAATTGAGTCCAAATTTTCATAGGCTTGTTATTTTATGCTTATGATGGGATACACCAAGTGAGAACACTGGTCTTTGACAATTACTAAACGTGTACCTTCCCTTTAACTACTTTGACCGATGGAGTACCATTGTTTACTAAGCAGTGGCGGTTTAAGGATTTTCAATTTACCCTGAAGCAGTGTTCTCCTAAGCAAAATCTAGCATATCAAGAAATGCATACGGATACATGCAAAGTAGGGCCACTACGTACAAAAATAAATAGAATACTATTATTATTAGTTTAAATTTTATTTGCATTCTTATTTTGGGCCTTCTTCATCTTGTTTTTCTTGTTTTTCTTCTTCTCCCCAAATAAATAAATAAAAATTGGGGGGGGGGGGGTGAAGGGCAAGATAACTCCATTTGGAAGATCCCCAGATTGCACAGAGCTTTAAAAACACCAAGTAGAAGTATTCAAAAGACCTTGTTTCAATTCAATGCCTTTGGCTAAATATTCAAAAATGGGGGTCCAAAATGCCCCACACAGTGTTTTTTGTTTTTGTTTTTTTAGGGAGAATCGAGATCTTGAGGGCCTTATTTCAAATAATGGTTAACACATTTTTGCTAAGCATAAATGAGCAGGATACCAGTCACAAACTGTTCGTGTTGAATATTATTTTGCCTGGTAACCTAATTCTAGTAAGCATAATTTTGTTGCGGCATAGCTACCTTTTGTGCTTAAGAAAGCAGCTCTATGAAATTGTGGCCAGGTTTCTGTAGGTTTGACCTCTGGGGGGGGAGTCATACGCAACTTGATATCTGCACAGGATAAGTGTTTTCCATGAGATGGTAGTGCTCCCAAATGGAGCATGTAATTTGACATCCAGGTCATATGTAAATGATTTGAAAGGTCATATTCACTGAGTGAAAGCCGTTTCCCCCATACCGGCAGAATTTGATTTCAGTGCAGTCCTAATCAGAAATTAGGGAAGGCTCAACGTCCATGTTGCTCCTGGAATTTTCTTTTTACCTGGAGTTCTTTTGTTTCACCCGAACCTACGTGTCATTTGTATTACTAACTATCGAGACAGTATAACATTAAACCTGAACACCTGGTCTAGCTGGCTTGGACGGAATTGGTACCTGGGTTAGTATACGTAGCATGCATTGTCAGTTTCGGCTTTGCCGAACTGAGTCTGTTCAAGAACTTATCTATATCTTATCAAGTCACAACAAAATTGCACCAATCAAAACCTTGGATTGAATCAGTCCCCACCCTGATTGGTCCCTACCCTTACCAGTGTCCACCCTCACCGGTTCCCGTCCTCATCAGTTCCCACCTTCATCATTTCTTTGGTTCCCATCCTCATCTTGATCGGGACCATTTTTGTCTGTGCAGGCAGTACTGAATCCAACATAAGGTAGATACGTCCCAGTATTTTTTTGTTGTAAGTATTGAGATTTCAGTGAAGAAATTCATTTTAACAATTCTAGTTTATGGTTGAAAAATGGAGCATAGTGCACACACTACTCATAAATTTGTCGGTGATGTTTCACCACTAGTACTACACTAGTAGCTTCATTAGACTGGCAACTCATCACAGCTGGGTTTTCTCTTTTCATAGTCATCAGAGACAACTATATAAAGGCGTGATGAGCTGGTTGTGGGTATTTTGTGCTCCTTTTTTTAAAGGCAGTGGACACTATTGGTAATCACTCAAAATAATTATTAGCATAAAACCTGATTTGGTAGCGAGTAATGGGGAGCTGTTGATAGTATAAAACACTATGAGAAATGTCTCCCTCTGAAATAACATTAATTTTCCACGAATTTGATTTCGAGACCTCAGATTTAGAATTTGAGGTCTCGAAATCAAGCATCTGAAATCACACAACCTTGTGTGACAAGGTTTTTTTTTCCTTTCATTATTATCTGGCGACCGATTGAGCTCAAATTTGCACAGGTTTGTTATTTTCTGTATATGTTGAGATACACCAAGTGAGAAGACTGGTCTTTGACAATTACCAATAGTGTCCCCTGTCTTCAATCCATACATTGGAACTGTTAAAATAAACATCTTTACTGAAGTTCTAATGGCGTTCCTTATGAATCCAATCAAGGTATTGAGATTGACATTCCTTTTCTTTTGGCATCCAGGAATAATGGTGTAGCGTCCTGCACTCTGTACCGTTGACTATCCCCAAATCGACTTCAAGACGACGGCCCTTTGTGAGGAGCAGCGAATCGCTGCCCCGTCGCAGCATGCTCTGTTCTACAACAGTATGTTGAAGAGCAGCAGAGGGATGCACTGGAATTGGAGGGAGTTGATGACTATCGCCAACCAGCCCGCCAAGAATTTCACCAAGGAGGGACCCCTCTATATGAAGGTCACATCCTCGGGGTGGAGGAAGAAAGGAGAATGTAAGTGGAACTTGTTTATCGATCTTATTATTTGGTTTTAAGCTTACCCTTATGTGCATTGAAGCGCTGTACGCTTGGTACTTTCCCGAGTTTTGGGTGGAATTCGAACCCAAGACTTTTGCATTGCTAGACGTTAAATCATTGTATGTATTTAAGAGAGATTGGCTATTGCTAGCTTGGGGTTTGTATCCCCCTGTGTCGAGTATGCTGGGAAGGTCATCTTAACAAACCATCAATGAGAAATTATTAAGGATGTCTGCTGCCACCTAGTGTCCCAATATCTCCCATTATTCCGATATTAAAAAAATAATAATAAATAATGGCTTCTTATATCGCGCTCAGGCTGGCGCTTCAACATTATTACCCCTGGTCAATGGGCCTTAAATCATTCCTTAAACCATCTCAGCTCCCTGGGGAGTATACAGCCTTGTGCGACAAATGCGATACTCGGCTAAATCAATCACAAGAACCATCTCTGCCCTCACAGGTACCCATTTTTACCCCTGGGTGGAGAGAAGCAATATAAATAGCAAATTTATACAAACATCTTTAATACATGTATGCACCCGTTTTGGCATATTAAAGAACTTTTTGAAAACTCACTGTGTTTCAAACTGTTCGCGTATATGACATGGATTGGAATTTCCTTTCCAGAGGCATAGTTAGCGGGCGATACGGCGCACTGCCCATGGTAGCGAGGCTGTCTTCGGCACCCACCAACTACCCACCATCTTTGTCTGGTTCCTTGTGGTAGCACTCATGAATATTAAACTGATTCCACTAATACTGAAATAGGAACAGACTCTTTTTTTTTTCCATCAAGCCCCATTTGGGTTACATTGGTTTTCGTATAGGAAAATTAAATAGCTGCACAAATGTTTTTCCTACTGGCAAAATGTCACATGGTTTGCTAGAACAATAAATAACAATGTAACCTATCTTTTAAAATTGACAGTCAGTTCCCCTTGTGGTTTATTATTTGATATCTATGTTCCCCTTGTGGTTTATTATTTGATATCTATGTTCCCCTTGTGGTTTATTATTTGATATCTATTGTAATGATAATATTCATTTTTGATATGGACCCCTGTGTCAAAAGAAATTTCGCCCCCCCCCCCCAAAAAAAAAAAAAAGGTGGACACGTATTTTATGGGGTTAATTTTAAACTGCTTTGTGTTTTATATTGGAAATTGTTAGACTAGTTTAAGTAAGAAAGGTACTTGGTGCATTTTAGGTTCATTTGATGTACACTGTTTGCAAACTAAACATAATATTGTTCACTACCTATGTTCTTAACTCTTTAATGGAGGTCAATTTTGCCCCAAGTTTCACAGAAAATGAAAGCACTGTACATGTATACTCAGTCGGCAAGTCACTCAATGCATGCAAATTACATGGTTGGGATTCGAACCCACGACTTGTGCATATAACTAGAGCAGATACCTCCAATCATGATTTCTTTAAAATAAAAGTGAACAACTTGCATTTCTTTGAAATTTACCTCACTGAGATTGTTACGTTCACCGTGCCCATTCTTGCCGAGAATCATCTGGGTTAACATAAAAAGGGTGTCTCCCTCCAAAGGATGTTTCATTTACTCCCTTAATCTTGTGAGATAGAACAGGGAGGTATGGGGCAGATGTTCACTAAGCACAAACAGGTGTGGGTTACCGGGGCAACAGCCAGACACAATTCTAAATTCCATGCCCAGAGCGTTTCCCTTGATTTCATGGCACTGGATTCGGATGCTTACATGGTAAAAATTCCAGTAGAAATATTAGGACTAAAACAAAAAACTTGTTAAAATCACATTCTCTGAAAAGGGGGGGGGGGATTACACATCACCCTTTTAATGGTATATTTAAAAGTGGCTTACAAATGCTTTTGCAAACTCCTAAGAGCATACTGATCGAATCGTCAAGTTGAAACCAACGGTTCTTTTCAGAACCACCCCAACTCATTAGAGATAGTCTCTACATGGTGTTACCACAAACCTTTCTATAAACTCCTATTTGTTTTTAGATCTTCTGTTGACTTCCAATTGTTTTCATAGTAATATAAAGTATTTGTAAAGCACCAAAATCCACCAAATTAAGGTGCTCAATGCACACAAGAAAGTAGACAGTCTGCACCCTCACTTGTAGCACCCATTTTGCCACGTCTCTTTAGCCATTCACTGTAGGCCTATCTGTTCTAGAGACCAATACTATGACATATTCCCATAGCTTTTCCCTCCATACTGACTGCACTCTGGAACACCCTACCAGTATATCTTGTTTTGCACCATCTTGCAATATTTTCCTGTTCAAAAGGAATGTGAACAAATACCTTTTTGAAAATATTTGTATGTATGCAAGTTCACCCCTACATGTAACAAGGATAAATGCCACTCTTCGTAAGGGGTTAAATTCTCTTTAAACTTTCCTTCTTTTTCATGTAGCCTTCATATTAGAGTGGCCCTTTGGCCTTGTGAAAACCAACTTTTTGTAGCAAGTTAACAAGTAAAGAACTGCCATGATTTGTCAAAATCTCTTTATTCCTGTTTTGACTCTTGACAATACATGCCTTCCATGTCAGGTACACATGCTGTCTTGACATTAGCCAGTGTTTACCTCACACATCGCTTGGCCGACGTCCAAGTACCTACCTTTCGTTTCTGGCGGAAATTCACAACAAGTGTCCTTAATGGACGCTTCCTCTTTGACTCTCCCGACCAATGATCGTGCCATAGGAGCTCACCTGACCTCGTTTTAAAACAAGCATTGTCTTCCCGTCTTCGTTGACATTTAGTTGTTTTGAATAAAGTCTGGCCAAGTAGAAACACTTTCCTTGTTGGTAAAATTTTCAGAAGATATTAGACTTTCTTATGTAAGGAAAACAGTCATTGCAGTTGTTGGGATTTTAGAATAAATATAAACAGTGCAGGCCTAAAATTTGAGAGGAAAATCCGTAATACTGTAGGGCTTGTAGCTCCAAGAGCTTGCATTGGACTGTTTTTATTTTAACAATTAAGCACGTGGACAAGTAAGAGAAGATTAATCTCATTTATCTCTTTGAGTATCAAATATATTTCATTACTCGACAGAACTGAAAGGTATCTCAAGGTCAACATTTCAACATAATTTGTTTCTGTTTGAAATGTTACACAGCGGTATTGTTATTCAATTGTAAGACACAATACTACTGAACTTGTCTGGGCCCAATTTCATAAAGCCTGTAAGCACAAAAATTTGCTTAGCATGAAATTTCTTCCTAGGTAAAAACAGGATTACCAACCAAATTTCCACATGATTTTCAGGATTTAGCAAACAACAGCTGAATACCAGTATTAAGCAATATGCAACAAATGAAAATTTGTTTGGTAATCCTGTTTTTTTACCAAGGAAGAAATTTCGTGCTAAGCAAATTTTTGTGCTTACAGGCTTTATGAAATTGGGCCCAGGTCATAACTTTACTGGCCTAGTGACACTAAAACCACTGGCCTGTGGCCTGTGGCCTGTGGCCTGTGGCCCAGTATAAAATATTCCAGTCCCACGGTGGCTTCTTGTATGTAGGGCTCAAATCTGTCATGCAGTGACTGACACTCATGGCAATCTAGCCCTGGTATGACGTCAGTCAGTGCATGCAACGGAGGAGTCCAACCTGGGCTAGTGGCAACCTAACGTTCTTGCTCCTGCAGCCGATTTCACAAAACGCTAGGATTAATCCTATCTCGAGTTACTCGTCCCAACTTAGGATGGGTTCAATGTGTCCTAACGTCTAATGGATACGGAACTTAACTCTATTCTAAAGTCCTAATATTCATCCTAAGTTAGGAACACTTTGGTGAAATCGACGGCTGGGGCCAATTTCATAGAGTTGCTTAAGCACAAAAAGCATCTAAGCATAACAAATATATGCTTACCAGAATTGGGATACCAGCCAAGCTACCATGTCATGTGTACAATTTGTGACTGGTATCCTGCCCATTTCTGTCTAGCACCATTTTTTTTAAATAATACTTTTTGCTCTATGGGAGCTCTATGAAATTGGGCCCTAATGATCACTTAGCCACTTACAATATTTATTTCATTATACCATCTCAGCTCCGTTGGGGAGGATGCATCCGGAACTGCCAAATATGTGTTGCGCTTAATCAATCACAAGAACTATCTCTGCCCTTGCAGGTACCTATTTTACCCCTGGGTGAAGACAACTAATTATAGTCAAGTGTCTTGGTCAAGGACTCAAGAGTAATGGCCGAGGTTCAAACCCAACCCCGATGACTTGGCCATAAGAACTTGAGTTTGATACACTTGACTTGTCGGCCACAACATGGAGTTTGTGGAATGAAAACATTTCCCAGTTTTTGTTTTGAAATTTTGATCTGACATTCTGCCATCACTATTTTGAAATCATAAAAGTAGTATAGTTGGGAGCTTAAAGGAACACGTTGCCTTGGATCGATCGAGTTGGTCTTTGAAAAGCGTTCTGTAACCGTTTGTTGTAAAATGTATGGTTAGAAAGATATTGTAAAAGTAGAATACAATTATCTGCACAAATATGCCTTGACATTGCACGGTTTTCTTTTTACCCTGTCGACTAATTTCAAGACCTCAAATTCTAAACTTGAGGTCTCAAAATCAAATTCGTGGAAAATTACTTCTTTCTTGAAAACTACGCCACTTCAGAGGGAGCCGTTTCTCACAATGTTTTATACTATCAACCTCTCCCCATTACTCGTTACCAAGTAAGGCTTTATGCTAATAATTATTTTGAGTAATTACCAATAGTGTCCACTGCCTTTAAGTGAAAAAATCAAACAATAAAAATTGGTGTTTAACTGAAGCCTGAACACCTAAAACACAATAGAAGCAAGAGTTGGGGGGGGGGGACATGGGTCTGTAAAAAAGAATATACAATTTTTGTAAGTTTTTGAAATTTGACCGCCTTGGTAATACTTGGGTGTTTACTATAAAGATTTTTTTGTGCACCCACCTGCAAAGGTTTATACACTGACCCTTTATCCAAAAATCTGCTCTACTTCAAAAAAGCGCACTTCTTAATGACCAGCAGATGGCAATATTTATGACACCTGTTGACCTGCCCTGACCTGACTGCTACCCAAAGTCAGACCAACTTGTTTGTGTGGGTGAATTTTACTTCATTTTACATTAAATGGTATCTAACTTGTTAACATGCAAGCAAAGTTGAAAATTAATTTGAATCCGAATATTTACCAATCACGTCGATTCAGTTGAAAAGTGTGCGTCTAAACAAATAATTATTTGTAAATTTATTTATTTATTAATTTTGTTTATTTTTTGGCATTCAGATCAAATCCCCCTTTAACATACAGAAAACCCCTTACATGTAGAATGTAGAATGTCCAAGATTACACAGTAGGTCTATATAATAATAACACCAATAACGTCAAAAGTCTTATCTTCAAATAAGGTAGTCAAGGCGCTGAGTATCAGAAAGATAGGTTATTGCAGTGATGAATTCTGAGACCCAAATATTTAGCACCTTATAAGAAGGGTTTACAAGGTGCTACAGTGTATACAGCAGCCACAGCCAGAAACACCGGGGCGAACCCCTTCTCTTTTTGATAAGTGCACTGGGTTCTTTTACAGGCGTTACACAACACATGGGACCATCTGAAGGATGAGGCAATGGTTAAGTGTCTTGCTTAAGGACACAAGTGTCACGGTAGGGGATTCGAACCCACTGTCTGCTGATCAGAAACACCGGAGTTTGAATTTGGTGCTCTTAACTGCTCTGCCACGACACTTCCATTATATATTAGCTAATACTGCCTATAGATATGGAAGTGTCATTAATGACGACATTATAGTCAAACGTCAGCCACAAGCTCTTTCGTGTGAAAATAGTCTGATTCTTACAGTCACACACCTGCCTAAATACGTAATAGACATTCCCCGGGAGTTTGCCATGGTCAGCAACGCCAGTCTGAAAAGGTCAGCCAAGTATTCCTTGGAAGTTGCCAGGAAATCTTTGTAGTGTGAAAGGGGCTTTAGTGAAGGAGGGTCCCATGTCAGGATGTGTTGTTAGTAGTTGTAGGCAGAGGTGTGGGTGTGGTGTGCCTCAGGGATGCTGCGGGTTTGATCTGGTTACATAAGATTCATAGTGTGGGGTTGAGGTAGTGATAGGTGTGAGGTTGTGTGGATGTGAGGTTGAAGTTGTCTTCAAAGCATGCGAGCAGCAGTTTCAGGATCTAATGAGTTTGTGATGCTTCATCAGCCAAGAACTTCCACTCTTTCGGGCAATAGGTCCTTTTCTGTAGCATCAGCCCGGGTGTGGAACCAACTCCCACTAACATTCAAGACAAACTTAAAATCTCGCCTGTTCAAACAAGCATACTCACACAATCCTCAGTCCTAATTTGTCTTTCTCTCCTCAAGCGCCATGAGCGCCTTCCTGAGGCAGATACTGGCGCTCTATTAAGTGTTCTTTATTATTATAATTGTGATTATGGTGTGCCCTTAAATGTTGTAATGACTTGCCGGCAGGATCACTTAGCTTGTCATTTCACTAGGCTATCAATTGTTTTATTCGTCCATACATGTGTATTTCAAGGCACTGGACACCTTTATTAATTGTCAAAGACCAGTATTATCACATGGTTTATCCCAACATGCATCAATTAACAAATCTGTGAAAAATTTGACTCAATTGGTCATTGATGTTGCAAGAGAATGATGCTGCAAAAGAATTGATGTTGCAAGAGAAAAAAAACACCATCGTTTCATATTTCTGTGCTTTTGGATGTCAATAAAAGGCTTCAGACCTGAGTTCTTTTAGTATTTGATTGAGAAAAATGCCTCTTTTTTTTTGAAAAACTGTGTTACTTCAGAGCAAGATCCGTTGTTCACAATGTTTTATTCATTGAAAATACTGAAAAACCATATATCTAAATTATTCAACCTTGAAGTTGTTGACCATTTCGGATGATCCCTTAAGATGATCCTTATATTCTTGCTTGTCAGTCGGCCACCTGCACACCCAGTAGAATCTAACCCATGCCATACCCCCCTGGAGACCCTCCGACAAACTTAAGCCTTTCCCCCTCCCCCCCAATCCCGCCACCCTCATTACAGTCCTTAATCCTTAACCATCTGATAGGAAACTTCTAGTGACATGGAGGGGAACAATTGCTTACCGTATTTTCCTGCGGATAAGACGCGTCTTATCTGACTTTTTTGACCCCAAAAACATCGATGCGTCTTATCTTTCGGTGCGCCTTGTCTGCTGACGATTGATTATTTTTTTGATTATCACTGCGTGAAATAAAAAATACCTTCATGTCCACTTCAAATCAACGATCTTTGTGTGAAGAATCCTTACTCAATAATGCGGTCGAACAAGGCTATTCAGACACTGAGACCGTATTTTCGTTCGAACAATGCCGCAATCCCCCAGACGGTCCAGTTATTCCAACAATGCTGCAACGTGTTTATTCCCCATGACCGTGCTTTCATTCCATTAATGCCGCAATGCGTCTAGCTTTCGGAACAGACGTCGGCGGCGTACAAACGTTTTTCTGTGTGGCCGTGTATTCGTTCCGAAAACGATTGACAGTCAATAACTTCATTCACACGTCATTCACCGACCGCTATTATTTGGTAAACTTTGAGGGTTTTTATTGTAGAGAACAACGATCTCTGAAGTGTGCTTTAGGCTGAATATTTATTGCCTCTTTTTAGATGTTTGCTTTTAAAAAGTATTATGAGAACGTAGTTTTATCTTACTAGGATATGATTTGTATTTGTTTGCAATGCCAAATAAAATAATACAACACTAGCCCAAACAATTAGGGAAGAATTTATTTTATTGAATTATTTTATTGCTTCAAAACTTCGGGTAGGAACGGTTGTTAAAATCATGGTTGCCCTTGCATGAACTTGCCTGTAAAATCAACGAGGTCCAAGTTCAGACTCGAAAATATCTCAAAATGACACAGAAAAATAGCGCCAAAACGCAACTCCGAGGGCTGTTATAACACGCAACACAAAAACAAATATCACGCCTGTAGTCGTTGTTACTGTGCGTGTGACAATAAATACAAGAAAAATTGAACGCTAGAGGGCGTTTTGGAACGATGTAGTAGCGTGAGGTTAAACGCCCTCTATTTGTAAAAATTACGCGAACCAGCAATAAACGCATTGAGACAAGACTCGACGTGTCTGGGCTAGACTGGGCCCCTGTCTTTATCCGCAAGGATAAAGACGGGTCCCTGCCACTAGATCCAGTGATTCCCATTGGATACACTGAACGTGCAGCGACATAGATGCCCAAATAGTCACTGCTCTCAAGTCCGCAATGGAATTTGACTGCGTATGTATACGGTCAGGCTATGTCTGGGCATGCTTTGGATCCGCAGTCACGTGGGAATTTTGGCGCATTTCCAGGCAGCGCAAATGCGAGGGCGTAGCGCAATCCGTCGGCGCACATCGCTCAATACGATGCCCACGTGTCTCCAACATCTGTTGTGCAATCTCGAGATTGAGCAGCGCAATGCACAGTGTACATGAGCATATTAATGTGCATGCAGCGACATCCCGGCCGTACGATACATTACTACAAACACACGCTACGTCCGTCTGTCGTTGCAATGTATCTGTATCAGCAAGGATCCTCGTTGTGGGACGTCGGATGTCCAGCAGGAAGGCATTGTGTTCACGTTGCAAATAAAATTAACTTCAGACAGTGCGTGGACCATGGTTTCTGCCCGCTGATTGGGCCGAACTTGGTGTTATTAACAATATACAGCGTTGGCTGATAGGATAAAGGTCGGTATACGTAGGTTCTCAAAGGCAACAAATTACGTCTTTGTGTCAATGTACCGACACCGGGTGGCGCCAGGTGTTCTTTTGTGTGCGGTTAAACGTGCGCCTTGTGCGGCGGTGCGTCTTGTCTGCTGACGTTTGAATTTTTTTGGGTCACTTTAGCGTCCTGCGCCTTGTCCGCCGAGCGTCTTATCCGCAGGAAAATACGGTAAGTGGCCCTTTCCCCAGCCTCACTTCCCAAGGAAAACACAACAGACGGACTGCCGAAGGGGGGCTACTGACTTGGAGGACGAAGACCTGTCATTGATGATATTCTTCCCACTTATGTCTTTCATGGATAGTGTTGTTTCTGAAAAGAACCGGTGTTTTTTTTAGAACCAACACTACTCAAAAGAGATTTTCTCATGGTGTTACCGCAAACCTCACAAGTATCATACTACCATCCTGCACAGTTTCAAATCCTACTAACTTAAATCTGGTTTCTGATTGTTTGACCCTCAGAAAATTGATACAAATTGGTATCAAACCCATTTATATATATGGCATCCACAATTCCCTGTCATTCATGTATCTTGTTTGGCCCTCGACCCCTGCCGTCGATTTCACAAAGAGTTAGGACTCGTCTTATCTCGAGTTAGGACGAGTAACTCACTTAGGATAAATCCTAAGGTCTGCATGCTACAGTGCAGGGTTGGGAGTCGTCCTTAGTCCTAAGATTAATCTTAAGTTAGGAAGAGTTTTGTGAAATCGATGACTGTTAAATGTTGTCTTTCATTGCACGGTCTACGCTCTAGCTGGTTGGCATGGTTGGCTTGTGCGTAAAGCGCTCGCCTCTGACCAAGGTGACCCCGGTTCGGGGCCATTTGTGAGTTGAGTTGTGCGTTGGTTCTCTGCTGTGCCACGGGGGTTTTCCTTCTTCGAGGAAAAAAATCAACACTTTTTATCTTTGGCTGTGCTCCGTGGTCATAATGAGTTGATGTGGCTGGCAGCCATAGGCGCCCTTGCATGCCAGCTTCTCGAACACGTTGTAGCTGCGTCCTTCGCAATTCAGCTCTTAGCTGGGAGTAAGGATGATTAGCCCCCCCCCCAAGTTGTTATAATTAATTATTAATTATTATAATTATTATTTAAATTATTATTATTATAACAACATTGAGCGAGGGAAAGGTGAAAGGTACATTTATTGTCATGTGCCTCAAAACTTTTGGCTGGGATAGTAGGTCTGCTGCCCTTGTACTCAATAAACTTGTTCTACTTTTTGTCCATGATGGAGCAAATCAATTACATGTAATCAAAAGGTGACCATAACCTGATAACAAGTTTCTTTTTGTTGTAAATTTATCATACCTAATATTGATGATTTTTTTTTACATTTGATAGTTTCATGCCTGATTTGGGTACAGAAGTGATTGTAAAATTACTTTTACACATAAGAACTGCCTCTAGCTACCAGGCAACCTTGGTAGTCTAGTTGGTAAGACACTGCTCTAGAATTGCAAGGGTCGTGGGTTCGAATCCCACCCAAATAACATGCCTGTGATATTTTTTTCACAGGATTCGGGAAAGTACTGAGTATACAGGTTAACACACATCGGTGTATGGGTAAAAAACAAAAAACAAAATTAATATACTTTTACACTTAATTTCAATCATACATTTTGGTTAATGGTAGGTTAATTCATTACCAGATAGCAAGATTGCCAATGAGGATTAGGAGCATGACAAGATGGTGAAGGAATTATATCGTTGGTTTGCTTAATGAATATAGCGCCCTCACACTTTGCCATGTGTCCAGCTGGCCTGCTTTGTTGAAAAGAGTTCACTTGAATGACCATCCAATTGAAGAAAAAAATCCTTAAAGGAACACGTTGCCTTGTATCGGTTGAGTTGGTCTTTAAAAAGCGTTTGCAACCGTTTGTTATAAAATGCATATGGTTAGAAAGATGTTTTAAAAGTAGAATACAATGATCCACACAAACTCGCCTCAAAAATTTGACTCCCATAAATGGCCGACCGTGTTAGTCGATGAGGTAAAAGGAAAACCATTTCGAGTGATACTTGTGTGGATCATTACATTCTACTTACTTTCTAATCATATATGCATTTCATAACAAACGGTTTCAAATACTTTTCAAAGACCAACTCGTCCGATCCAAGGCAACGTGTTCCTTTAAAACTGAATTTTGGATGGGTTGGCAGGAGGTTTGCTTGTTCGTTTGCGTACTTCTCGTTACTAGGCTTTTTTGCCTACATAACTATAGTGCAGAAATACGGCACTTGCACAATAAGCAGAGAATGGTAAGCGCAGAATTGTATGGTAAGCAGAGCCATGAGATTGGGCTCTAATGGATTCGTAACAAAATTCAAAAATTCAATTAAAAAAAAAACAGTGTCAACTTGGTATTAAAACAAAGATCATTTTTCAGTTAATAGCAGTTCTACATACAGCCTGAAGTGGTGTAACCAGACTTATTTATTTGGAGGGGTAGGGGTAAATACATTTATTAATTTTAAGCAACGGTATACAGCCATTGATACGGTTTTAGGTTTACATCTATTCTACCCCCAAAGGAAAATAGTCCAACCCCAAAGGAGAATAGAAATGTATGGAACCATTCATTTCTTTCTATCTCTTTTTTTGTTGTTGTGGGGGGTCCAAAAGAGTTAAGGGTTCTTCCCCCCCCCCACCCCACCTATGGTTACACCCACTGTAGGCAACGCACAGGATTTTATATTCATTGGCCTGAATCCTGGCAGTAAACCACGTCACAGATAGAAATTTTCTTTGAGTAAACTTCCTCGTTCAGAGGGGAATTCCCTCCCATGGGATTGTTCTGATGTTGTTTATAGGAGGACTTCTATTTTGAGTGGAATTTCCAAATTGTACGTTGATGTACATTTCCTTGGTGTTATTTAGCATTTCCTGAGCTCTCCAACAATCACTCAAAAAGGATTGTGGATGGTTTGGGATCCCTCTCAAGTACACAAACAACAAATGTCTCGAAAACTTTCTTTTCGTTTATCACTTTAATGTCTAAGAATTTGCCAGCATGTCAGGAAATAGTTGGTACAAATTACTACTTCCTGTTGTTAGTAAAAGACGGTCTTACCCCGAAGCGATTTTGGCAGTGTCTGATTTGACCTGAAACAGTAGAGGCCAATGCCATTTTGTGTCCGGCCAAGTAGAAAATATTGCTCAGCTTGACTTGGTTAAAGGCAGCTAAAAGGGTCTACTGTGGGATTAGTTTTGCGGTTAACTCTGAGCAACGACTGCATTTCATGCAAAAGGAACACTTCAGTATATGAGACGGTGTTCTACCATCTTAAAGAAAATGATGTAAAAAGTGAAACGTGGGGTCTTCTTTGAGAATGCCTTGGACTAGTGCCTTCTTTGATATGACCCTAGACAATTTCCGTTTTGACTCTCTCTGATAATAAGAGTTGTTAGATTATTGAGCTACTTTCTCCGAGCTGGTAAGCAGAAAGTATCTCTTATCTGCTAAGCTGCAATTTATCATTAGAGAAACACTAAAAAATACTAAAAAATATGTAGCATTTGGGCTACCTGATCATGCTCAAGCAAAACTCACTGAGCCCAACTTTCAATGAACACATCAGATTTCTTATATTGTTAAAAATTCTTGTGCAACAGAAACAGGTCACAAGCCAAAATACCACATCGTGTCTGATTCCTTGCTAAGTTTTTGCTTAGCAGAAGTATAAACTAAACACAATTTTCTTTCATGAAATTGGGTCCTGACTATAAATTATGTTCTCAGCAAAAAGTGTATGTTTTAGGAGATTTTAAAGAAACAATATGAAATATGCACTATAGGGTGTCGTTGCGCCGAGTGGATAAGAGCACCGAACTCAAGCTCTGATGCTTCTGTTCAGCAGAGTGTGGGTTTGAATCCCGGTTGTGACACTTGTGTCCCTGAGCGCAAGACACTATAAATGCTTCTCTCCACCTGGGGGTAAATGGGTACCTTTGAGGGCAGAGATGGTTCTTGTGATTGGTTTAGCCTTGTAGCGCATATAATTGTCGCACAGGCTGTATACTCCCCAGGGAGCTGTGATGGTTTAAGGAATGATTTAAGGCCCAGTGACCAGGGGTAATAATGTCTGAAGCGCTTTGAGACACATGTGAAAAGCACTAGATATAAAAACGGGTTATTATATTATATTATTATTATATATTTCAGACAGTTTTGATCAAGGTTTTATTACTTTTTTTCTGTTAATCCTGTTTATAGCTTACAGTGAGCGATGGTGTCGTCTCCGTGGAAACCTCCTCTTCTACTTCAAAGGTCGTGACCTCATGTCTGAACCCCAGGGCGTGGTCATCTTAGAGCAGTGCTTCATCAAGGAGGAGTATGGGGAGATACAGTCCTTTGCATTCTGTGTCGGTGAGTTTGTTTAATATTGACCTGAAAATAGTGTGTCTTGGCTGAGCTCGATGTAGAGCATCGAACCCAAGTTTTGATGACCGAGTGTGGATTTGAATCCTGGGCCCAATTTCATAAAGCCTGTAAGCACAAAAACTTGCTAAACACAGAATAATATTGCTTAGCAGAATCAGGTTATTAGCCCACAATACACTTGCACTGTTGTGGCTGGTGCCCGACTCACGTTTTACTTGGCAAAGAAATTTGTCAAGCAGTATTTTCTGCTTAACAACTTTATGAAATTGAGCCCTGGTTGTGACGCTTGTGTGCATGGGCATGACAGTTAACTTTAATTGCTTCTCACCACCCAGGAGTAAATTGGGAACTGCAAGGGTGTCATCTTCAAACATTATTACGACGGACTATTCCTTGTTTATTTAGCAGACGAACAAGAAACAATTCCCTCGTACCCGCGGTTGTTTCGTACACAGCGCTGGAAATCAACCAACGCTGGGAACGATCAAGGTGATGTACACCGGTGTACATCACTTTTCATGTTACCCAGCCCGTCGAGTCATGTAACATGCGTTTTGTTGCATGTCACATGATTGGTTCTCGACCAATCAAACTTCGCAGTTTGTTACCGAGGTATAATAATATGTAGTGCATCATGGAACCTTTAATATGATGGACATTACTTCCATACAGGATGTCGACAGTGTTTACATGATTCATGGTATCTCGGATTGGAACTTGGGAGTGGCACTTTGGGTGGCAGACCATCTGTTTGATTCCGTCTCAATCTACTAATTGTAGCATTTGCAATGAAAAGTTGTCCATATGTTTCATTGACTAGTTGGCATCAAACCATTAAAACATGTTTTTGTACTTGTAGTTATTTCTCGTACAAGGGGGGATGTCGTACATGTACTTGCAGTGATTTCTTGTACAAGTAAGGATTTCTTGTTCCTGTACTTGTTGTAGTAATTTCACGAACAAGTAGGGATTGCTTGTATGTGTACTTATACTTGGAACTTGGGAGTGGCACTTTGGGTCGCGGACCATCTGTTTGATTCCGTCTGAATCTACTAATTGTAGCATTTACAATGAAAAGTTGTCCATATGTTTCATTGACTAGTGGGCATCAAGCCATGACAGTTTCTTGTACTTGTACATAGTTATTTCTCGTACAAGGAGGGATTTCTTGTTCCTGTACTTGTTGTAGTAATTTCATGTACAAGTCGGGATTGCTTGTATGTGAGCTTGTACAATTTGTATTTGTTTCTCGTGCAAGTGGGTATTTCTCGAACAAGTTTGTAGTTTCTCATACAAGCAGGGATTTCATGTACCTGTAGGTATCAGGATTTCAGGTATTTTAAAGTCACCTGGAAGTGGTATTTTTTCAAAATAAAGCTTTTGTCACTAATATATGTGTTTTGATGAGTGGAATGTAAATAAACTAAGGTTTTAAAAAATCAGTTCTTATGTTATTTACAAGTTTAAGAGTAGACCCCGACCCGAGAGGGCGCTGTTCGTAAATCGAGGCAGACTTTGCCTGTAATGCATAGAGTAAACACAATTGCAAAGTACATGTACAGACCAAGTCGTGAGTTTGTACGTTTCAAAAAAGTGTATTGCTGCTGAATGCAGAAAAACACTTTTTGAAATGTACAAACTCACGACTTGGACGTACATGTACTTTGCACGTGTGTTAACTATACGCATTGCAGGCAAAGTCGGCCTCGAATGACGTCACAAAAGGGGTAGGCGGAGTCAGCCCCCAAACAACTTTATATGTTTTTTAAACACATAAATCGTGACAAACAATTACTACAAAAATTGTTTTATTGTTCGTAAGCATATACTCTTATGTTTGAAAGAAAAAAAATTCTATTTCCAGGTGACTTTAAGTAAAGATTTCTTGTACTATGAAGTAACTCTTAAAGCCATTGGACACTTTTGGTAAACAGTAATGTCCAAGGCCCACACTTCGTGTATCACAACTTGTATATAAAATAACAAACCTGTGAAAATTTAAGCTCATTTGGTCATCGGAGTCGGGAGAAAATAACGCATGACACATGTTTAAAATAAATCCGTAGTTCTTGATATATCGAGAATTGATATTGTTTAAATGTTTTCTCAAAATGTAAAGGATTTCATGGAATAAAATAGTTCAAGAGAAGTCTTTCACCATTACCTTCTGTAAACCCTGTAAGTTATTTGTAAATCTGTGAACTTTTTTTTCTTTTTTTCCCTGTACCGAAAGTAGAATGGCTTTAAATACAGGTAGTGATTTTTGGCTCTTGTGGTTGCCGGTACAAGTAGGGATTTCATGTGGATGTAGTGTTTTTTCATGAATGTAGGAACTTCTCACACTTCCTCAAACTGTGCGGTTATTTCCCGGTCGGGTTGGTGTAGTGGTATCTTTCCTCTTCTACCCCTTCTAGGAACCTGGTTCAAATCCTGCCATGGCCACTATGTGGATTGGGTTTCAGTCCCTACCTAGCTGACTGCTTGGGGTTTTCCCTGAAATATTTATCTGGGGTTTTCCTCCCACATCTAAAACTGAAACTTCCTTCCGTGTCTTCTTTCCATTTGGTTCGTGGCTGGTACAGTGATTAAGTCACCTTTTTGAGAGCCCTTGGCGTCACAACCAGAATAAATGGAAACGAAACAAGGGAAGAAATCAAAATTCAAACTTCATAGACCTCAAATGATTGCCTGCCAGAAACTCTTCCCTTTTGAATGATTGTAGTAGTTATTTTAATCACCGTGTTCATTCATGTTTCAGTGTGATCCACCTGCTTGCATTCACCTGTTTAATTGCCTCTAGTGAGTGAAACAAAGAGAGTTCAGACAATATCGTCCCCTCCCATCCAGCACTCATAGTGACTGTACTAAGACTAAAAACTGTCATACAACAATTCCTTGAAACCAAGCATGCATGCGATTCGTCAGGAGTTTTACTAATTTCAGGAGTTTTCATGTATTCCTTTTGTCTTCTGAAGATGTGGAACTTGCCATTGATGGAAAAAAAAAAAATTAGGCCATGGTTGAACTAGCGGCTACGGCTGCAGCCATTTGTAAGGCTATTGCTATGCGAATAACTGATTTACTTGATTTTAAAGCCTCAGCCGCAGCCACTTATTCAGACCCCTCCTTAGGCTGCGACTTAATTGGAGGCTACAGCTACATGTTGGGTTAGATTTCCTATTGAAGTACATGTATCGGACATCCTTTGCTACCCCCCCCCCCTACAAATGTAGCACAAGTCAAAGCTGTAACTGCCAATCAGATATGGCCTTACATGGACTCGCAGGGGTCGAAATTGCCACTAGCCCGCTAGCCCAGGACTACCAGATTTACAGCCGGGCTACTCATTTTTCCAGTTTGATAGCCCGACGGGCTAGTGGAAAAATAATGCAAAAATCATCATCACAAACAATAAAGAACTATGTTATTGGTGTATTGTAAAGTTTGAGCCGTGACGCGAGACATAATGTGTCTTTCGGGCTACCAAATTCTAATCAGGGCTACTAAAAATTATTGGTCACTAGCCCTGCTGACTACCATGGAATACACTTAATTTCGACCCCTGGACTCATAGCTGTGTTCAAACTTTAAGTGTTACATTTTGTGTTGATGTCGGGATTCTCATCTGTGTACAATCACATTCACACCAGTGGCCATGATCCGTCACTTCTCTATGCAGGCCTAATAGGAAGTGTCATGGCCGAGCGGTTAAGATCACCCAATTCAAACTCTGGTGTTTCTGATCAGCAGAGTGTGTGTCCATAAGCAAGACACTTGACCATTGCTTCGTCCTTCAGATGGGACTTAAAGCCGTTGGTCCCATATGTTGTGTAACACATGTAAAAAAAATCCAGTGCACTTATCGAAAAGAGAAGGGGTGCGCCCCGGTGTTCCTGGTTGTGGCTGCTGTATGCGCCGTAGCACCTTGTAAACCCTTATAAGGTGCTAACTAATTGGGTCTCTAAATTCATCACTGCATAACCTATCTTTCTGAAAGTTTGTATATACTCAGCGCCTTGAGTACCTTGTTTGGTAGATACGTGCGCTATATAAGACTTCGATATTATTATTATTATTATTAATATCATGGCACTGCTTAGTGCAAAATTGTGCACACTTAGAGCGCACTGTAAGAGCAAATCAACTATAACCGCATCAGGAAACAATACCCTCTTCAAAGCACTATATTTATGTAACAATGTATCTTCTAAAACCAAAAGTTCCCAATGACTCAAGTTACACATGAATGTACAGCAAATGTTCCTACAGTCGTAATTGAAATCCAATTAATGCGACTCAAGTTTCTTTGAAATCCATTGTGTATAGCATTACTGGATTGACGGCACATGGTGTATCGTATCAGCTTTTAAGTGTGAACATTAAAGCTTGAGATTATTATGATGAGTGTGTGAAATTCCTCCAGTTAAATCTGTTGGGAAGTTTGTTGCCAAGTCATCTGGGCAAGTCTCTCCAATGTAACCTACTTTTGTGGATGAACTCAAAAATGAATATGATTTGCCACTTTTTTTCATTCCCTTATTCAACTCCATGGAGTGTTGTAACCCAGTAACTTTTCTTCAAGTCAAGTCAAGACGCAAGTCATTTTTGCTCAAGTCAAATCAAGTCACAAGTCACATAGTGTCCCAAAATAAGTCCACTCTCATTAAGTTGTGACAAACCTTAGGTAAAATAAAATATTTTTGTCAACTACCTTTGTTTTGCCCCCCGGCCCTGCTGTTTCATACTTCTTCTTTTTCTGTTCTTCTTTTTCCTACTTTTTTAGGGGTGTGTTTTTGTTTAATAAATGTATTAGAAGCTTTCGTGCTTGCAAGCTTTCACGCTTTGAGCTCATACATGAAGTTAAAGGAACGTTACAGAATTGGTAAGAAGACAAAATCATGAAGATCACAGATTTACATCAAACTTACACGGTCTAATGATGATGTCAGTAGAAAACATCTCTAAATAATTTAACTTCGCGTTTGGAGTTCATCGCTCAGTGAGCGTTTTATTCATTTTTTGTTTGCATCAATGTAATGCAAAATTTGTCATCGGTTTTTTACTATTTTCTCATGACCCAGCTGGCCGATCGATCTCAAACTTCTACAGGTTTGTCAGTTTATGTGTATGGTGGATTACAAAAAGTGCTTACACTGCCAGCAACTGTTTTGTTAGCAAAACCAATTCTGTAATGTTCCTTTAAGTTGTTTTTTTCAACAGCCTGTCATATCCCTGCTCTCACAAATTCAGCCAAAAGTTTACTTCCTCTTTTTCATAACAAAAAAGATAACTAGACATGATTGCATTTGTGCACAAATGCATAGCTGTTTTGTTAATAACATTTTCAAGTTAATCAACTGAATTTAAACTCTTGTTGTATTCAAAGCAGTTATGATGACACATATCCAGTCTATAAAAAAAAAATTAGTGTACCATGTTCAGTTAGCAATTTATTTACTTAAAGGTGCAAAAATTTAAAAAAATCATAAACAAATCATGTTATTCACAATTCACAAGAACTTGCCAATATCTAACAACCTACCAAGTTTCAATGTGATCACATCATTACTTCGGGAGTTATTTAAGTTCAAAAAGTGCACCTTTAATGCCACGTCACGTGACTCCCCAATGACGTCATTGATCTGAAACTTCCCACATATGATACCTGCCTGACAGTCAACATTTGTGTAAATTTTAAACTTCACCACACACATCTTAAGATAACCACACCAGAGTCGGCTCTGGCCAATCTCATAAGCCATTTTGAGTATGGCGGACGTGATAGGAGTGTACTGTTTAGTTTGGGTGTATATCCACAAATTTACCCAAACCTTATAGTGTTGTAGCATTGTGTTCGCCATATCTCAAAAAGGCTTAATAATCCATTCCACCCACTCTGAATAATCTACTCAGTCCTTAGTCTAGAAACGCAAATCCACAAACCCACAGATGTTAGTCAGAACTCCATTTTGTGGTTTTGTGGAAGGGGCGCGGTTGGTTTTAGTATTTTTATCACTCTGCCTAGATGTACTCTGCGTCCCAGGAAAATTTTGTTGAAGTAAATATAAATATATTATTAATCAGGATAAAGTATTAGGTAATGTTGAAAAACTAATAACTAGATGCCAGTCTTTCTTTTGGGACCAAGAATAATTCATTTGGTTTTACCATACATTGAATATCTCATCTTAAAGGTTAGTTTTAGGTATTGAACTTCACAGAGCCGTCTTCAATGTCCCTAATTCTGTTTCGTTGGTCACGCCTTCCATTAAGGCCAATAGGGAGCCCCATATTCCTTATTTACTGCTGTGTAGAAATTCTGTTTGTAAATTCCATGAACATGAGGTTACATCCTCTCTACCAAGGGCAGGCTATATTCTGAAGATTGTCTACTTTTGTCTGAACAGTGATTAAACCCCTCCTGAGTTTTAATTTCCTGAGAACAAGCTGATGTGGTTTTATTCCCATGCTTTAATGGAAGAAATCAATTTACTTGAACAGGATGCTCATCTTATTGGACTTAAAGAATTTGGGTACCTTTTCAAAATGTCCATAGATTTTCATTAAACTTACAGGGTTTGAAGATTATGATAGTGGAAAGCTTCCCTTCAAATTTACTTACTGAGGTGCTGTAGTTTTCGAGAAATGAATAAAACAATGTCATGAAAATACGTTTGTAAATGATTAAAATAATTTTCGTCTCATGAGACGAAAATTATTTTCATGACATTGTTTAACTCATTTCACAAAGCTAAAGCACCTCAGCACGTAATATTTTCAGGGAAGCTTTCTACTATCATTATCTTCAAACTGTGTAAGTTTAGTGTAAATCTGTGGACATTGTGTTTTTTTGTCCTACAAAAGTTACATAGACCCTTTAATGGAAGAAATCAATTAGCTTGAACCGGATGCTCGTCTTATTGGACTTAATGCCGATTGCGTCTCCGCATCCCACTCATTTACAGAAACTAGGATTAGTGTTCACCGGGGATTGCCAGGGCTTTAATGTCAAGAAATCTCTACTAAACAGCGCTTGAGTTCCCTTGTACATGTATTGCAGAGCAAAATACTACACAAAATGTTTCAGTTGCTACTCATAAATCACCCCTTTCTTCCTTAATAGTTGGTATTCAGTGTGCACAAAATTAGTTCACGCTATTGTTTTGCTATGCAAAATTGCTTGTGAAATCGCTCCCTGCTACAATGGCTTATTGCTGCTCAGCAGATATGAGCCGGATACCAGTCACAGATTTTACATGTGACATGGTAGTTTGACTGGTAACCAGATTCTGGTTGACATAAGTTTGTTGTGCTTAGCTTTTTTGTGCTTAAGCAGCTCTGTGAGATTGGGCACAGGTCTTAACTTTCACATTATATAAAACCATTATGTCTGTCTGTTTTCTTTTTTCATTTTATATTGTCCTCATGTTTAGACCCTTAGATTCTTTCTCATTGACAAAGTAAATCAAGGATCTCTTTGTTATCTCTTTATATTTTATTTTTTAATGAGATACTGCCTAACATCACATGGCAGGACGGCCATTTCCTCGGCCATTTCAAGGAAATGGCTACGGTACACTTAACTGAACATCACAGAATTGTTTTTTGCTAACAAGACAGTTGCTGGCAGTGTAAACACCTCATGTAATCCACCATATACATAAACTGACGAACCTGTAGAAGTTTGAGATAGATCAGCTATCTGGTTCACAAGAAAATGATGACACATTTTGCAAACTCCAAACGAGAAATTAGTTAATTTATTTCTCATCAAATATGACATTTCAGACAGAAATATTTTAAGGGATCTTTTAATGTAAGTTTAAAGTTTTATCTATAATCTTAGACGATTTTTTTTCTTACCAATTCTGTAATGTTCCTTTAACTAAAATTGTTTTCCGAAGATGCAGACTTAAAAGTCTCTAAAAAGCATAAAATAGAGGCAAAATATTTACACGATTACTAATATCTTCAGTCAAGCTTTGTATCAAATGTGTGCACTTTTATTGATACTGAAGAGTGGGGGGTTGAGGGGTTGAAATATAAGTAGGATTTGAAACTTTGCATGGTGGAAATACGATATGGAAAGGTTTGCGGTAACACCATGTAATGACTATCTCTAATGAGTTGGGGTGGTTCTGAAAAGAACCGTTGGTTTCAACTTGACGTTCCGATCAGTATGCTCTGATCATCTTCTGGAGAAAAAAAGACGATCAGAGCATACTGATCAGAGCATACTGATCGAAACGTCGAGTTGAAACCAACGGTTCTTTTCAGAACCACCCCAACTCATTAAGGTTGAAATATGTTTCTGGAAAGTCTCCAAACGGACTAAATGGAATCTGTCTGACATTCACGTTATGATTCATGATGATAGTTGCCCTAAAGAGCCCTCTCATAGGAAATGGATAAATCTATCATAAACCTCATCAATCAACTCGCTTTAATCAACAGTTCTCACTTGTAATTACCTACCATTGCTCCTTTGAAGACGAACGGTTTCAACTCTATGACTACATGCCTCAAAATAACCCACGACACCAACAGCAGTTGCTGTGGTGCCCTCAGCAAGGTTCCTTTACAAGCTTACATTTTTCCGCATAGAAGTGCTTCTTACCGGAGGAAAATTGATGTGCCCCTTTAAGAGCGACTACTTCACTTTTTTGCCCGAAAATTATTTTAGTTTTTATCAGTGGTTTCAAAATACGCTTATAATAGGTTGTTTGGTATCAAGTTTATATCATTATAAACCACAAGGGAAACTGACTGGGTAAATTTTGAAATGATTTTTGGGGTTGAACAAAGAATTGACTAGAGTGGGATTCGAACCAACGACCTCCGGATTAACGTGCCGGCGCTCTACCAACTGAGCTATCTAGCCCTATATTGGCGGTGTCCCTATTTTGTCAATATCTTTGTTCGGGGGTGCCAGTCAGATTGAATCCTACTCTAGTCAATTCTTTGGTCAACCCCAAAAATCAAAGTTTATATCATGTCAACTGTAAAATAAATTGTTATGTTTCTAGAAATTAAGATCACGTTCATTGTAAGCAGCTCTATGAAATTGGGCCCAGCCCGCAGAACAAGCATATGGATGCTTTAAAGACATAGGACACTATTGTTAATTGTCAAAGACCAGTCTTCTCACTTGGTGTATCTCAACATATGCATAAAATAACAAACCTGTGAAAATTTGAGCTCAATCGGTCGTCAAAGTTTCAAGATAATAACACCCTTGTCACACGAAGTTGTGTGCTGTCAGATGCTTGACTTCGAGACCTCGAGTTCTTAACCCGAGGTCTCGAAATCAAATTTGTGGAAGATTACTTCGTTCTCAAAAAACTACATGTACGTGACTTAAGAGGGAGCCGTTTCTTACAATGTTTTTATACTATCAACAGTTCCCCATTACTCGTTACCATGTAAGGTTTTATGCTAATAATTATTTTGAGTAATTACCAATAGTGTCCACTGCCTTTAATCACTTATTGACGGATGTGTATCAGCATAATTATTCTAGACTGTACTACGGCAGACAGTTTATTATGGAGATTCGATTGGACTAAAACAGCTTCACACGCATGTAAAGTAGTCCCTTTTTACTTTTGGTTTTCATGCGGTGATGCTGGTTAGTTTTTGATACATTAGCAAGTCTGTCAAATTGTGCACCTGTTTCGTACACGAACATGAATTTTAAAAATGTCAGTGCAAAGCGTTGTATTTCCTTAAATATAACTAAACAGCTTCACACGCATGTAAAGTAGTCCCTTTTTACTTTTGGTTTTCATGCGGTGATGCTGGTTAGTTTTTGATACATTAGCAAGTCTGTCAAATTGTGCATCTGTTTCGTACACGAACATGAATTTTAAAAATGTCAGTGCAAAGCGTTGTATTTCCTAAAATATAACTTGCGTTGCGTGCGAGTTTGAAATTGTCAAGCGCCATATCTTGCAAGGGTCTCGGGTTCAAATCCCACCCGAGTAACATGCCTGTGATATTTGTTCACAGGACTCGGGGAAAAGTACTGAGTTTACAGTGCTAACACACATCAATGTATGGTTAATAGTAATAATATATCCCAGATGGAAAAAAAATGAGAAAAAGTGTGCGGCGAGATACAATGTTTTGGCATAAAGCATTTTTATACAAGATTTGTTTTTCAAAATCTAAAATCAATATACATCACTTTTGCGTTGACGAGACGATATAAGCTGATTGATTGAAAAATAATGGTGCTGTCCAGTTCAGTAACACTCCAACACTGTTGACTTGAGGTTTACACAAACTTGTTAAATAATTTGTACAAGTTTTATGGGTTGGGTCTATGTCTGGGTACATGTATTATGGTTGTAGTTTTGTTGGATACATGTAGTTGGTGAACATGTATTATGGTTGTAGTTTTGTTGGATACATGTAGTTGGTGAACATGTATTATGGTTGTAGTTTTGTTGGATACATGTAGTTGGTGAACAAAAAGGTGACCAGGGGTGGATTTCACAAAGTGTTAAGACTAGTCTTATCTCAAGTTAGGAAGAGTTACTCGTCTTAACTTAGGACTTAGCTCTACGTTTTTGATATCTCCTAGGACTGGTCCTAAGTTAGGACCAGTCCTAGTATAGGACCAGGGGTGGATTTCACAAAGGTAGTCCTAACTTAGGACTAGTCCTAGGCAATGTTAAGAGATAGGACCAGTCCTAAGTTAGGATGAGTTACTGGTCTTAACTTAGGACTGGTCCTATCTCTTTGCACTGCCTAGGACTAGTCCTAAGTTAGGACTACCTTTGTGAAATCCACCCCAGTCCTAACTCTTTGTGAAATCTACCCCAGAAGAACCGGTTGACAAATGTGTCAACAAATTGACTTTTTGGAGAGATATTTTTTCAGACCCTCTCTTTGTAGCAAAGAGAACAAACAATAATAATAATATAAATTTTGGTTTAACCCATATAATAATAATAATAATAATAATAATAATAATAATAATAATAATAATAATAATAATAATAATAATAATATAACAAGGAATTTGCTAAAAGCGCCTTTTCCCAAGGCGCCTTTAACTAATAAGGTCTGTAATTCATTCTGTAACCTCTGCATGGCCTTCCTGTTTCGCTCGTTGAACTAGCCTTAATGGTGTGATATTGTAGTAATCTTGTTTTGGGAAATTTCCAATAACCATGATCAACTTTGATTTTCTTGTCACGGTGCCAATTTATTAAAATAATTCTGAATAAACTATCGGTCTCTCAACCAAACATATTTTTAACAGTTTTTGTTTTAATTAATAACAGTAGAACCATCTGTGTGGCGTTTCCTGGTGGTGATCTGTTTTCAATAACAACAATATGAAATACCGATTGTGATACTTGTGTTCTTGATCAAGAATCAAACTATACAGGTTTCTGCTCGTCCTTAGAAAGTATTAAAATGTTTTTACTTATATTTAAGGGAATTAAAAAATATTTATCTATTTGGTTTGCAGTAACACCATGTGTGTTACATACTTACCAGGTAGATTTTGTTCTTTAGAGAACTGTATTGCTTTAAAGGAACATGTTGCCTTGAATCCGACGAATTGGTCTATAACCGTTTGTAATAATATGCGTATGGTTGGAATGATGTTTTAAAACTAGAACACAATGATCCACACAAATTTGCCTCGAAATTGTGAGGTTTTCCTTTTACTTTGCGAACTAACATGGTCGGTCATTTATGGGAGTCAAATATTTGACTCCCATAAATGGCCGACCGTGTTAGTCGATGAGTTAAAAGGAAAGCCGTGCAATTTCGAGGCGTGTTTGTGTGGATCATTGTATTCTACTTTTACAACATCTTCTACCCAATTATGCATTTTATTAAAAACAGTTTCAAACGCTTTTCAAGACCAACTCCACACTGAATTTACCTTCCAGCCTCATTAAGTCACAGAGGTTAAGTTTTGTTTTTGCTTTTGGTTTTACACGCGCAAAGTTTAGAACGTAATTTTTGCACTGAGCATTCGACGAATTGACACTCACAATACGCAGAGTTCATAATTCAAGAATCATCTGATTCGAAATTAGCGCGAACTGGTAGATACGTATTTTATCTCTAATCACTGATATCGTTAATGGTGGCACCATTCTATCTCGCCCACAGTCACTATCAGGTTGCACTCTCTAACCATCGAACACTTTCATATTCAGCAGGATATAGATCATTCGATTTTCAATATGTCGATCATTACTTTCACTTTTAATAAACCACAATTTTCAACTCCAGACTCTTTGGCAATGAACCTGATACTTTTTGTACTTTATGTGAGATTTGCCAATGGTTCGTTCCTAAACTGGAAATATTCTGGTGGAGTAACAAAGTACAAATCATAGAGTTATATATAAGAACTAGAGGGCGCACTGGCCTATATACGCGCCCTGTATGCGCGCAGGTGGCCATTTTCTAAGTTGAACAAACAGGCATTGCTTAGCGTGTGTTTGTGCGGCCATTTTGTAAGTTGACAAAACAACATCGCGTCAGCGTTCAATAAACACAAACTCCAACGTATTTTTCATATTCAACCCGCGTGCAGAATGGCGTGCGTGTCTCCTTGCGGTCCCGTCGCATTTGTGCAAGAAGCATTACAAGTATGCCTCTAGTTCTTATATATAACTCTATGGTACAAACTTAGTACTAAGAAGGATTTGAAACTTTGTCTGGTGGAAGTAAAATAGAGGTTTGGGGTTATACCATGTGAATATATCTCTTTTGAGTAGCATTGGTTTTCAGTGGTTAAGCACTCAATTCTTTTCAGAACCAACTCTGCTAAAAAAAACTCTTTTAGTTAACAACTCAAGTGTACTATTACTTCTATATAGTGAATAGAGCTATATATATTGACTGGAGCGCTAACTTGCTCTGCGTTTTGATGCCACCCTGGGCGCAGACATGTTTGATGTGTTGCGTGACTACGGAACGATTTTAATTTTAAGAGAACACACATTGCCGTGATTTGTTTACAATCGGCGAGTGCGCTTACATACGCAACTGCCCATTCGCGTATGTCCGGGCTACGAACTTTATCACTTTGAAGTCAATGTAGAGGAAACAAGATCAGCAAGTACAGTCGCTACTTGTTCACTTCCCTGATCTGAAAGCATGCATCAGCTTAAAGGCAGTGGACACTATTGGTAATTGTCAAAGACTAGCCTTCACAGTTGGTGTATCTCAACATATGCATAAAATAACAAACCTGTGAAAATTTGAGCTCAATCGGTCATCAAAGTTGCGAGATAATAATGAAAGAAGAATACACCCTTGTCACACGAAGTTGTGTGCGTTTAGATGGTTGATTTCGAGACCTCAAGTTCTAAACTTGAGGTCTCGAAATCAAATTTGCGGAAAATTACTTCTTTCTCAACAACTATGGCATTTCAGAGGGAGCCGTTTCTCACAATGTTTTATACCAACTTGATCACTTTGAGGGGGACTTGACTTTCTGTTACAAGTAATAAACCAGAAGGAAATAATTTGGGCTGAGCTAAGAAAACTTGACTCCAAGATACTTTACAAAATAGGGAGACCCCCAACATTAGGTTCAAAACCCGCTCTCAACATTTTAAAATTTTTTTTCAACACCAAGTTATTTAGAATTTACCTAGTCAGTTTCCCTTGTGGTTTATTACTGAGCATATTCGGTGACACTGACGCTTTTTATTGTCAAAATGAAATTTTGTTTTAGTTTCATTAATATGCCTTACTCGGGTAAGTACTGACTATACAGTGCTAACACACATCGATGTATAATGGGTAATAATAAAATTCAATCAATCAATCAAACAGTCATTGCTCATAGCGCCGTGCAGTAGGCTTTTGAAAAAAGATGGGATTTAAGCAAAGTTTTGTAGATTGCCTGATGTTCTGAGGAAGATAAATATTCTTTAACCCCGACGCAAATTTCCATTTATCCAAACTAAATACTTTCACATTACAAGTAGTAAATCTCAGTTTTGAACATGCCTTTTTTTTTTTTTTTTTTAACTCTCATGTGTTGCTTTCGACAAGGACTGGTAACATTTCATTTAGCTTGGCACTAAACTCAGTGATAACATCTTCAAGTATCAATGTTTACTTGTGGTAGATCGGTTGTCGCAACCGTCGCTTGTTGCTGTTTGTGAAGCGACAGAGTGAAGTCAATGTTGAGGAAACAACATCAGCAAGTACAGCCGCTACTTGTTCACTTCCCTGATCTGAAAGCATGCATCAGCTAATGTGAAACCATGTTGAACTAATATACTACCAAGTTACACCCACCAACAAACTTCCTTTCAAAACAGAGGTTTGAAAGCTGCCGTTCCTGTTTTCATTCACTTTGCTTGGTAAAAAGAAAACTGGCAGTTAAGATTTGAGGCCTTTTGTTCAGCAGTGTTATGTGCCTAAGCTACAAGTCACTGCACTTCAAAACGGAGGTTCGAAAGTTGCCGTTCCTGCCGTTTCATTCTCTTTAAAAACATTCGTTTTTAATTCACTTTTTTGGCCAAAAGTACGATGGATGTTTAGATCAACTTTGAAAGTAGCATTTGAAGACTTCCGTTGAGCAGTGTGGTGCTCAGGTGTGATGTGCCTGAACTACAAGTCACTGCATTTCAAAGACGCTATTGAAGAAAGCTCCACCACCACCATTATTCCTGCATTCTCCTGAAGACGAGCAGAGTATACTGTTCGAACAACGAGACCGGCTCTTTTCCAAGCCAACACTCCAACAAAAGAGGTTTACACATGGTTGTACCCGCAAGTTGACTGTTTCTTCCTATAAAGCTGGAGTGATTGAGTGATTGACTGGTAATTATACAACCACCAGAGATTTGCTGTAATGTACCATGGAGATGGTTTCGCACCACTTGTTTAATCTTGCTGCTTTGATTGGTTTTCAGGCCTCGGCTATCGTGGAATCTTCTGTTGTCTTCAGGAGAGTCTTTCGTTTGTTTTGTTTCAGTGTATCATTCAATATTGGCTTCTTATATAGCACGCATATCCGTCACTCAGTGACGCACAATGCGCTTTTAAGGCAGTGGACACTATTGGTAACTACTCAAAATATTTATAGCATAAAACCTTTCTTGGTGACGAGTAATGGGGAGAGGTTGATGGTATAAAACATTGTGAGAAACGGCTCCCTCTGAAGTGCTGTAGTTTTCGAGAAAGAAGTAATTTTCCACGAATTTGATTTAGAGACCTCAGATTTAGAACTTGAGGTCTCGAAATCAACCATCTAAACGCACACAACTTTGTGTTACAAGGGTGTTTTTTTCTTTCATTATTATCTCACAAGTTCGATGACCGATTTAGCTCAAATTTTCACAGGTTTGTTATTTTATGCACATGTTGAGATACACCAACTGTGAAGGCTAGTCTTTGACAATTACCAATAGTGTCCACTGCCTTTAATATACAAAATTTTCCTGCAAGATATGTGGGACTACGTTTGAAATTATGAGACCTGTAGCTCCTTCTAGATACATGTAGCTCCATGTAATGGTTTACAAGGTGCTGTGGCGCAATATGCTGTCGATTAAACCAGAAACACCGGTGTGAACTCCTTTTCTTTCGGCAAGTGCACTGGGTTCTGTGTTACACAACACACAGGACCAATGGCTTTACGTCCCATCTGAAGGATGAGGCATCGTGGTTAAGTGTCTTGCTTACGGCATGTAAGGACACAGGTGTCACGACTCTCAAACCCTCGAACTGCTCTTAACCGCTCGGCCATGACACGCCATTAATTCAAGATTTATTAGTCAAGTCATCATCGTCAGGGAGAAAATAAAGAAGCCAGTAAAAAATCTTGGAGTTTAATTTCACCCTTGCTTCATTTTAATCATTTGTATAGAATACATCGGAGAGGAGCATAACCAGTTCTTTGCCGCACACTCCGCCGACCTGCGGGATGAGTGGGTAGCCCTCTTACAATCAGCAAGCTACGAGAACCTCCGGAGTCAGCTGCAGAGTCTACGCATGCAACTCATGGCGCGGACCGGACAAGATCCCATTGATGAGGAGAGGCATGGAGTTATCGGAAAGATGGACCCATATGAAGCACCGACGTCGGAACCCATTCTAGAAATGTCTATTTGTAAGTATCTTTTTAATTTTTTTTTGCAATCTTTGTCTTTTGACCGCTTGCACCAATGCCACATCCGGCTACTGTGACCCACTCACCATTTTGGGAGCGAAATTGCACGTACAAAATTCTGGTACACATTTAAGCTGTGTTGCCTAAAATGCGCACTTCACACTTTATAACTCATTTGGAATACTTGAAAGTCACTGGACACTATTGGTAATTGTCAGAGACCAGTCGTCTCACTTGCTTTATCTCAACATATGCATAAAATAACAAACTTGTGAAAATTTGAGCTCAATCGGTTGTCGAAGTTGCGAGATAATAATGAAAAAAAAGAAAACCTTTGTCACACGAAGTTATGTGCGTTCAGATGCTTGATTTCAAGACCTCAAATTCTATATCTGAGGTCTCGAAATCAAATTTGTGGAAAATTACTTCTTTCTCGAAAACTACTCCACTTCAGAGGGAGCCTTTTCTCACAATGTTTTATACTATCAACCTCTCCCCATTACTCGTTACCAAGTAAGGTTTGATGCAATAAATATTTTGAGTAATTACCAATAGTGTCCACTGCCTTTAAAGACTCTCAACACCAGGCAAGATGGCCACACAAATTGAAGGTTACAAGGAAATGAAATTAAAGGAAAGTTAAAGAGAGAGAGCTTATCTGTTAACAAGGCTTTTCACGCAAGGGTTTCCCAATGGCAACCCTTTTTTAAAGCCATTGGACACTTTTGGTAAACAGTATTGTCCCAAGGCCCACACTTCGTGTATCACAACTTATATATAAAATAACAAACCTGTGAAAATTTAGGCTCAATCGGTCATCGGAGTCTGGAGAAAATAACGGGAAAACCCACCCTTGTTTCCGCACGTTTCGCCGTGTCATGACATGTGTTTAAAATAAATCCGTAATTCTCGCTATCGAGAATTGATATTGTTTTAATGTTTTCTCCAAAAGTAAAGCATTTCATGGAATAATATTTCAAGAGAAGTCTTTCACCATTACCTTCTGTATAAACCCTGTAAATTATTTGTAAATCTGTGAACTTTTTTTTTTTTCTGTACCGGAAGTGTACAATGGCTTTTAAGTTAATGTTTTGTGTTGTCCCACCCTGCAAAACTCTACATTAGAGAACTTTGGGTTGAACAAAGATAAAATTGACTTTTAAAGCAGGACTTTAAACAATGACCTCCGGATTAATGTGCTAGTGCTTTACCAACTGTGCTACGGTTCCCTAATGTTAGCGGTTTCCCCATTTTTGACAATATCTCTGTTCGGGGTGCCAGTCAGAATCCATGCAAAGAAATCACACCCAAGTTTACGATACAATCTGGGAATTGGCAGCTATGGGATCACATTAAAGGGATGCGACTTTCGATTACAAATATCAAGTAGCAAACTACAAGGGAAACTGAATGGGTAAACTTACCCAATCAATCTTACCCATTAATATTTCAAAGCGTAGAACAAAGCTTGCTCACAAGTCATTGAGACAATGTTATTGTTTACAAACACTGAGATAAAAACACATATGTAGGGCGGGGTCATTATTATTCTTTGGAATTGGCTGACATTTACAAGCAGGATGTGCGTTTATAGTTTTATCTTAATTCAATATCCGATGGAATGGTTCTATTGTAAAGCTGAAATATTTCATGTCAGGATAAGAATGATAGGCATAGTAAGGGCTCAGACTTGGGGAGGGGGAGGGGGGCAACAGACTCTGTGCAAAACAGGTCTGTGTTTAGAGTGACAGAGTATGTTCTTGAAAAACACAACAGTTGCTATGAAAGTTTGCTTAGCATGAATTTGTGGCCTTGATAAAGACAGGATTACCAACATTTTGGTAATCAACTAAATTTTCGCTTGATTTTCAGGATTTACAAACAACAGCTGAATACCAGTAACTAGCAATGTGAAACAAACGTAAATTTGGTTGGTAATCCTGTTTTTAACAAGGGAGAAATGTCATGCAAATTTTTGTGCTTAACAGCTCTGTGAAATTGGGAACTGGTCTGTGATCAGAGTGTCACAGTATGTTCTTGAAAAACATACTCTATGAGTAACATTTCTCTAATCAAAGTTACATTCTTGAGTAAACTTGCTATGTGAGTAGCAGGTTTGTGGTCGGAGTTTCACCTCGTGATCATATTATGTGACAATGCACTCTCGCGTGTTCAATATTTGTAAACTCTTCTCAATTTTGTTAAATGACAACATAGATGTGGATTTTATTACATGGACACTTTTATCAGGTCATGCCATTTCCTCTTTTGAAAAATGCTAGTCAAACTCTACACTAGTCAACTTTTACAGAGTTTTTGGCAAAGGTTTCTGCTAATTTTTTTAAACTGCACAATCTGTTCCTGTGAGCAAACAACGCTATTTATTTTGCTCACTGGTTCTGAAACCAAGGCATCATTAAAAAGTACTTGAGGAAAACGAGGAAACGTAGATTATGAAGAAACGTTCTGGGTTATGATAAGGGGGTAGCAAATCCCCTAGGCCCAGTTTCATAGCGCCGCTTAAGCAGAAAAAAATTGCTTGACACATCTCTGCTGAGCGGAGATGAGCAAGATACCAGTCACAAATTGTACATGTGACATGGTAGTTTGGCTGGTAACCTTATTCTGGTAAGCATAATTTTGCTTGTGCTTAATAGCTGCTTTATTATGTGCATAAGCAAGATCTGTGAAATCAGTACGCAGGATTGAGTTAACAAATTGTCAAGCTAGGATTGATGACCAAATAGGTGTATTAGGTTTTAAAAAAACGGTAAACAGAACACGTTGAAGTGGATTGATGTATTACTGTATCCTCACATGATTCCTCTTCATAAAATAGAAGGAAGTTTATGAAAAAAATAATGTCAACATGGGTTTGCACAGACCAGAAATGTGACAGGACATAAGCTAAAGTGTTATACCAGATGAGATATTAAACACTGCAGGGGAGGAGGGGGAAACATTCAAACAAGTTATGTGTATAGGTAGGAACTAGTCAGTTGGTGTGCAGCAGGTACATAGGGCGATGGAACTCCCTAAAAAATGCTGGTGCAAATTTGGTTAGTTGCTCTTCGTTTTTTTTTTTATGTTTAACTGATTTTTTTGTGGAATTTCGATTTTTGTTCAATTCCAGGCAGATTTACTTGTAATGTAAGCATTCATGTGGATTACTTTTGTGTACACTTTGTTATCTGTTTTTGTCAAAAATTCATGGTTTGACTGCAGGTACATACTTGGTGTTCTTAAATCATTTTGACTTTGACACGATTGATTCACAGTTAATCATTTAATGCAACTTGAACTATCGCCAACTTTATTAAATTGTTTTCCTAGACTTCAAAGTTGTGTTGACGTAATTTTACTTTTGTTGATACAACTGTGTGAGAAACACATTCAAAAGTGTTAACTGGTTAATTGTATTGATTTTACTTTTTAGATTGTGTACGTGTGTATTTGCTGATGTCATAATGTCATCAAAAGGAGCAGAAAACAAATAAATATTTCAAGTCAACATTGTAAAAATAATTGTTTTTTTCAATCACAATGTGTGTTTTTTTATAATTTTGGCACAATGTCATAGAGATTCTTAAGCACAAAAAGTAGCTAAGCACAACAAAGTTATACTTACCGGAACCAGGTTACCAGCCAAACTACCAAGTCACACTACAATTTGTGACTGGTATGCTGCTTATTTAAAAGCAATGTTTAAGCGATATTTTCTTCAAAAGCTGATCTCCGAAATTTGGCCCTCTGCTTAAAGTGGCGCTAAATTAGAGCACCAGGAAATCCAGGCCATGCTCAATCATGATACGGTTTAATTCTTGGTGAGTGTACTTGATCTTAGCAACATGTACACTGGTTTAAACTGGTGCCTTAAGCCCCTTTCACACGAGAGCAATTTAGCAAGGGTCCCTTGCTAAATTGTAGCATGGTTGTAAGATTTTACAATATGTACCTCGTGTGAAAGGACAACAATTTTTTTTACTGTCCAAGTTCTCTTGCAAAATCTTGTCAAACATTACTATAATTTACAACCTTGCAAGGGACCCCAGTTAAATTGCTGTTGTATGAATAGCACTTATTTTTCATCTTATTTCAGCTTGTACCGACCTCCCTAAGACCGGTACTCATGACAGTCCGAGTACCTTTGTGTCAGTCAGCTGTGTAACGCCGCCGGACACACGGTGGTCAAAGAGTGGACAGACGGAGATCATCGGCAAGAATTGTAATCCTTTCTTTCTGACCACCGTGTCGTTTGAGACCAGTCGGAATATCTCTGTCATTACTCGGTTACGGGCGAATGTCTATGAAGTTCAAGATAGAAATATGCACAAGGTAAAGTTTGTATTTTCATTTATTTAGGCCCTTTATCAAAACCACGGCTTCGGTTCCAGATTCGGCTTAGGCTAGCCTTGGCCCCGCGGTTGCTTTGACAATTTCGCATGCTTTGCGTTTGTGTTCAGTCAGGGCTTTAGACGAGAGAACGGAGGCTGAAGCAGAATCTAGGGCGAAGCCGTGGATTCGAAAAGGGCCTAAGTTGTACTGTTTTTATTTTTATTTTTTTATTTTTTTAACCAAAACCCTTTGTTTTGTATGCTTCTTTTTTTCAATTGGTAAATGAGCGTAATATGGCCATGCGGCCAAAGTGCATCAAACTCAAGTTCTGGTGGCCAAGTCATTGGAGTGTGGGTTTGAATCTCGGTCGTAACACTTGTGTCCTTGATCAAGACACTTCACCATAATTGCTTCTTATCACCTAGGAGTAAATGGGTACCTGTGAGGGTAGATATTGTTGCACGGAATGACTACCAACCTGTGTGACCATTTTTGTTGCTGGTGCTGCATACTCCTAAGGAGTTGAGATGGATTCGGGAATGCTGAGGGCCTGGCCAGAATAACTCTCTATGAAAAATTTCTGTTCACCCAATATTTTTGGCAAAAAAGGATAAGCTGTGCGCAAATTCTTCAAAATGCAAATGCAAAATTTGAAGGGGAAATTTTTTTTAGGGGGGGGGGTCATCAATTCTGTTGTCAAGTAGGCTGAAAGTAAGCTTGGCAATAATTTGCATTCATTTTAAATAAATCCATTTGAGGCTTTTTCAGGATCGATGTTTCACTTAAATCTATCTTGAAGACGTTTATTTGATTTCTTGTCAGCAATTTTCAGAAGAGCATTGGTTCAAGGTAATTCTTTAAGTCATTTTTTTTATCATGAAATCATTTTATCAGAGAAAGAATTTGCTCTAGCAGGTGTTCCTACCACAAGCCATACCATACCATATAGTAACCTCTCACAAGCTTGCTCAGGAAAATATTATACTGTATCATTCATTCATAAAATAATAAACCTGTGAAAATTTGAGCTCAATTGGTCGTCAAAGTTGCGAGATAATAATGAAAGAAAACAAACATCCTTGTCACACCGAAGTTGTGTGCTTTTAGATGAGTGATTTCTAGACCTCAAGTTCTAAACCTGAGGCCTCGAAATTAAATTCGTGGAAAGTTACTTCTTTCTCGAAAACTATGTCACTTCAGAGGGAGCCGTTTCTCACACCGTTTTATACTATCAACCTCTCCCCATTACTCGCCACCAAGTAAGGTTTTATGCTAATAAACATTTTGAGTAATTACCAATAGTGTTCACTGCCTTTCATAATAGTAGCAAGCATTTATTCTGTGCAACTACGTTTCTAAGCGCTAATTAAAACGTATACATATTTTAATAAATAGATAAATATTTAGCAAGCTGATTTTCTCATGTTTCATGCTCATTGGTCCATATAAATCACACTTCCTTTAGAGCTTCCAATCTTCTCCAGAACAAACTCCACAATCTTGTTGAGACATATCTTTCATCATCTGCCGCAAGGGACGCCTCTCACACCCTCCCTCACAAACATATTGGTATCCATCTATTATTTACATATTCAAATCATTTATGAGATCATTATTATATTCCTGCTTCCATGTTATCTGCCACTGATTCTAAGATTTTGATACAAATCTAATTTTCATAATGTGACTGGAACTCTCACCGTTTTTTTTTTTCAGTAGGATATCCCTTGCATCCTTCTAGGGCCCAGTAAAGATATGTTAGTGAACAAAGAAAAAGGAAAAACGCACAATAAGGAGGAATATTTGTGCGGATCAATACATTCTTGTTATATATACATGTAAAAGCATCTTTCCAACCATATTCATTTCATAACGAACGCCAATGTATAGCCAAAAGCGCCAAATGCGAGGGGCAATATGTCAGCGAACTTAATGCAATGGTAGCTTAAATGTTTTTTTGTTTTTTTAACTACCGTTCCACCAATGTGTGACAAGCACACTGTCCAACTCCTGCTATATAAAATATACATGCTGCTCAGGTGGGACTCGAACCCACCATTGATCATTCCAGATTATTTATATACGTGTATGTCTTACACCACTAGACCACCACTAGACCATTTGCGTGTTTGATTTGAATATTTTCTTGAAACAATGACGTGCTTGATCACAAGTTACCACAATACAATTTGTGCACTCTGTGACGGGGTCCATGGTGTTTTGTACACACGAAGGGGCAAATGGCACCCAAGGCAAAGCCGAGGGTGCCATTTACCCCCGAGGGTGTACAAAACCCATGGACCCCAATCACAGCATGTAACAATTGTTTTGTTATACCTTGGTAACATTATTATTCCTCTTCTCTAAGTTCTGTTGGTATCTTCAAACATTATTACGATGGCGTATGCTTAGTTTAATAAGCAGACGAACAGTTCAAATAAAAACTATTCTTCACTGTTCCTTCGAACACGGCGCTGGAAATTGAACAAAGGTAGGAATGATCAAGGTAGTGTACATTACATCACTTTTCATGTTACATGTACCCGACCCTCGAGCCATGTAACATGCGTCGTTGTGTTATATCACGTGATTGGTTCTCGACCAATAAAACTTCACAATCTGTTACCGAGGTATAGCAGTTAAATTTGAATTCTCAGACTATCAAGACAGTTGCTGCATGTGTGTCACATGGTTGAGGCAAGCTTCTGCGTAGTTACATGTACGTAAGAGACGTTGAGCATCCATACACACTCTGAATGGATGGTATGGTACAATGGTACCAGGGTTTGTTCATCTGGAGGCTGCTATGCTAAGGTGTTCCCCGAACCATTTGACATAGCAAGTATCTCTACAGTCTGAGGAATTCAAATGTAAGCGGTGCATTGATGACTATAAAGCATGTCATTGTACCAGACATTATTCAAATCTCACACGTAAATGGCTTATTCGAGCTGGCCTCTCCTTAGCAATTCAACATTATCTCGATTCTAAATATCTTTTAAATATCATTGTTTTTTATCTGTGACTTGCAATCCTCAGGTGGCCCCCATTGGTCAAGTCGTCTGCTCATTCCGTGATATTTTGACGTCTCCAGACAACAAGTTGGTGCGGGACATCTTGGGCGCGGACGGAATGCCGATTGGAGGCAAGCTGACGATGCTCTTATGGGAGGTATGCACAACTCACAACCAAGTATATTATTTGAATGACCAGGGCCCAATATCATAGAACTGTTTAAATCTCAAGAGACCATCACTCACAGGCCTGGAATTACAATTTTGTTTAGGGCAAAAAATAAAAAAATAGGGCAAGGCCACTTGGAGCAAGCCACATTTTAAAGCCTTAGCACTAACGCATGTAGATAGGGCACCATGGCCAGCATTTTAAAAATCAACAAGGCACGGAGGCCTTGAATTATGAGTGTTGCAGATACACACATGGTGTTAACGCAAACCAAATTTATACAGATTGATATTAATTTTCATACAAATATTACTCAGTGGATTACTCATGAGCGCAAAATAATCCATTACTCATTCGCTGATCCGGATTATTTTAGGTCTTAAATGGGATGGGCTGATTCCTGCAAAAATTATTTTTAGAGGTCAGCTGATGTCAACGTTTTTGATTCATGGTTTCTTTATGGAACCAGATTAGCGGCAGGTTCTGGGTAGCTTAGAGTCAATGTAGGTCACTCTAATGTCGAGGTCAATGGGGTGAACCAAATATGTATGCCCTAGCACTGTAGCTGGCCTTGAAATAACCCACGGCGCCCACAGCAACTGCCAGGGTGCCCTTGTACATGTAGGTCACTTTTGTCAAGGTCAATGGAATGATCCAAAAAAGTACAGCCTAGCAGGCCGTGGAATAACCCTGGTATTGGCGATGGCCGCTGACCTGTTCAATGTATGTGTCCCTGGGGTGGATTTCACAAAGGTAGTCCTAACTTAGGACTAGTCCTAGGCAATGCTAAGAGATAGGACTGGTCCTAAGTTAGGACCATCCTAACTTAGGACTGGTCCTATCTCTTAGCATTGCCTAGGACTAGTCCTAAGTTAGGACTACCTTTGTGAAATCCACCCCTGGAGCCCTTGATGGCGTTGATGCCGAGCAGTCGTCTCATCAAGGAGTGGTAGCGCCTTGAGATGTCGAGGCGTCCGAGGGCTCTCTTGTTGCCTTGGCTGAACCCACAGCATTTGCCAGGGGGCCCTTAAGGGTCACTTTTGTATCAAGGTCAATGGATTGATAAAAAAATGTACACCCTAGCAGGCCTCGAAATAACCCGCGGCAGCTACAGCAATTGCATGGTGCCCTGTGCTTTTAACATGGTGCCCTTTGCGAAGCATCAAAACAAGTTTATCTCATAGAAGTGCCCCAAACCAAAGGAAAAATGCTGTGCCCCTTCAAGAGCAAAGTTAAAGGCCTGCCCTAGAAATGACTTGCTAGAATGGGTCCCTTGTTCAACTACTTGTTAACTTAAGTTGACTTTCAACAGATTGACTGTTTTGCTAAAAAAAGAACTTACAAATAAATTAATTTAAGAAGTGACATCATGTGCATAATGTCTATTGGGTTTTTATTTTATGTAATAGAAACTAACAAATGCAATCACATTTCCTGTGAGCTTTCATTTTAGCTTTATGATGTAATCTATATGACAATGGTGGGCGTTGAAAGTTTTTTTTTTTATTTCAAAGGTGAAACTAATATTGAGGAATTCCCAAACTTTCAAAGATTGTTTACTTTATTCGACAAATTTGTTGCAACCGTAAATCATAATCATCCCACATTTTCCATCTTTAGGTATTGATTCATTGGTTATCAATCATTGATTATTGATTGATTAGCATGTTCTTGATTGATTAGTGATTAATTATCTGTTATCATATTTGCAGCTGGACGACACAGATGACAAGAAACCAGCGGCTATCATGAAATCTGATCGCTCAGTCACAAACCAAGTAAGTTGATCAACTCACAGTTATTCATAAATTACTACAAACTATTGTCTGCTACATCATTTTATCTGTCAACTTCAATAAAGGACAGAAAGCCATCAAAATCTCAAATTTTAAGTAGGTACAAGTAGCATATGAGCGCAGCAAAAATTGAAAAACCAACACAAATTGTTCTTTTCATTTGCCATAAATTGTTTTTTGTGTGCAATTTCTTTTTGATAGAATGTGCAATTTCCCAAACCAAACTTATCTATTGATAGTGTTTCCAAGGGAGAGCCCTGTCTGTTTTTCAAATTCCAATGTTGCGTGTCCTTTAAATTTGTCACCATTCACTTGTTTTTAGTTTTTATTTGACATTTCAGATAATGTTTTTTTAATGTTTGTCTGGGTCAAATAAATAATAATAGAATATTTTCACCATTATGTTAAAATGCACATAGTGACATACCCTACTAAACCATACAAAAGATTCAGTCTCTGAGATTTCTCTGATTGTTCTACCATCAGAAGTCATTCTCACCCAACCCCCCCACTCCGTCCTCCAAGACGTCCAATGGAGGTCCTCCAAGGGTGAGATCCTTCTCCCTGAATCGCAACACCTACTTGAAGTCGCTCTGCTGCAACCCGTGCTCCAAGTCCTACCGCTTCCCAAACAGCGACGGAACATCCATGATTCAGGTGCAGGAAATCATGATGGAGAGTAAACTTAACTTCATCATCCCTCAACAAATCATGTGAGTTTTATTGGTATTAGCCAAGGCTGTATCTAACCTGGCGGCTACGGCTGTCTAAACTGGCGGCTACGGCTGTCTAAACTGGCGGCTACGGCCATCTAAACTGGCGGCTAGGACTATCTAAACTGGCGAATACGGCTATCTAAACTGGCAGCTAGGGCTATCTAAACTGGTGGCTAGGACAATCTAAACTGGCTATCTAAACTTGTGGCTAGGACTTTCTAAACTGGCGACTACGGCTGTCTAAACTGGCGGCTTGGACTATCTAAACTTGCGAATACGGCTATCTAAACTGGCGAATACGGCTATCTTAACTGGCGGCTAGGACTATCTAAACTGGCGGCTTGGACTATCTAAACTGGCGAATACGGCCATCTTAACTGGCGGCTAGGGCTATCTAAACTGGCGGCTAGGGTTATCTAAACTGGCGGCTTGGACTATCTAAACTGGCGAATACGGCTATCTAAACTGGCAGCTAGGGCTATCTAAACTGGTGGCTAGGACAATCTAAACTGGCTATCTAAACTTGTGGCTAGGACTTTCTAAACTGGCGACTACGGCTGTCTAAACTGGCGGCTTGGACTATCTAAACTTGCGAATACGGCTATCTAAACTTGCGAATACGGCTATCTAAACTGGCGAATACGGCTATCTAAACTGGCAGCTAGGGCTATCTAAACTGGTGGCTAGGACAATCTAAACTGGCTATCTAAACTTGTGGCTAGGACTTTCTAAACTGGCGACTACGGCTGTCTAAACTGGCGGCTTGGACTATCTAAACTTGCGAATACGGCTATCTAAACTTGCGAATACGGCTATCTAAACTGGCGAATACGGCCATCTAAACTGGAGGCTAGGGCTATCTAAACTGGCGGCTTGAACTATCTAAACTGGCGAATACGGCCATCTTAACTGGCGGCTAGGGCTATCTAAACTGGCGGCTAGGGTTATCTAAACTGGCGGCTTGGACTATCTAAACTGGCGAATACGGCCATCTAAACTGGCAGCTTGGACTATCTAAACTGGTGAATACGGCTATCTAAACTGGCGGCTAGGGCTATCTAGACTGGCGGCTAGGACTATCTAAACTGGCGGCTAGGGCTTTCTAAACTGGTGGCTAGTACTATCTAAACTGGCGGCTAGAACTATCTAAACTGGCGGCTACAGCTATCTAAACTGGCGGCTACAGCTATCTAAACTAGCGCTACAGCTATCTAAACTTGCGGCTACGGCTATCTAAACTGGCAGCTACGGCCATCTAAACTGGCGGCTAGGGCTTTCTAAACTGGCGGCTATGCCTTTCTAAACTGGTGGCACGGCTATGACTGGATTGCCGTGTCATACGTTGAAGCATTGGGGTAGAATGGTACGCTCTTAGCAACACCCTTAGCAACACTCATAGGCGTATCCACCACTTCAGATGCTGCTATCAATATAAACCACAAGGGAAACTGACTGGGTAATAATTTTGGGGTTGAACAAATAAAAATTGACTGCAATGGGACGCGAACCAACGGCCTTCAGAAGGGCCTTACTTTTATTGTACTCTTGGTGTGTGATAAGCACAAAGATGTTTCACAAGTTTACGGATACGTTAACACTTTATTTGCTCATGAGAAGCATAAATGTGCATCTATGTTTTGTGTGGATGTTAACAAAGGATGATAAAAACAGATGCTTTATGAGTTTAGACAAATTTTTCAGGGATTGTTTGTTTTATGGACCCATCCAGACTGTGACTTTCCTAAAGGAAATAAAAGCTACATATATATTCTCTTCTGTGATTTACTGGAAAAGGTAAACATCCTCTCTAGTTTTATTTTGTAATGGTTCCTTGTTTTGTCAGGAAAATGTATTCTTAAGCTTAGCGCGATGTGCTATCCGTTGGATGGTACGGACTTGTTGACGTACCATTCAAACTCAAGGCACTTCCTGGGAAACTTCGAAACTGTGTTAACGTGCACACCAAATAGCGTACAAATAATGAATGTGTTAGAGTTCCTTGATGAGAATATTTTCATAACACACCACCTCTCGCTAGTTCTGTTATCTGGTTGGCTGAAAACATGGTCATGTGGGATTAACTAATAGGCTAGTGCATGAAATTTGTGCTTCTGTGAACTATATGTGCGCACATTAAGGCATGAGTGCAGGAAATAAGTTTCAAAGCGGGCAATAGACTTGCAACTTTTGACTGATTACAGTGCCCTCAGGAAAAACATGTACATGAAATTTGCGCCTACAAGATTTATACGCTCATCATGCTTAATGTGGAAGAAATAGTTAAATTTTGTACTGGTACCAGCGCCTTAAAAAAAAGTTGTTTTTTTTTTTATATTTTGGACCGAGGTGTGTTACTTGAATGATTCGGTCACGAGGGCACATCTATCCCCCTCGGACCTGTGAGTGTAATAGGTCCCTGTAGTGACCTCATTGTCAGTCAATAGGTCCCTCTAGTGACCTGATTGCCAGTCAATCTGTGTGGAATGTTCCATTCAGGTATGGGAAGCAAAACATACATCATTGTTTGTTCTATAGATTACGTTACACTATGAAAACAGTTGCTGTGAAATCATCGTGAAATCTCAGCAAAGTGCAGGATTTGGCTGAAATACTTGTACAATGAGATATTTCTCTTTCACCACGCTTTCAGGAAATTGTAAACCACCCTGAACAGAAACAGTCCCCGGACCCTTTATCTTTACCATGGTCAATTTCACACTGATTTCAAGGAGTGCTCTCCATCCAAAACCAAGACCTGTGTTAAAGGGAAGGTACACGTTTGGTAATCTCAAAACAAATATTAACTTAAAAACTGACTTGATAACAAGCATTGGAGTAGCATAGATTTTGAGAAAGAGGTAATTTCTCACTAGTTCTCTTTTATTCTTTTCTGAAAGCACACAAATTCGTCAAACAAGGGTGTTGTTTACTTGTGTCCAGAAAATGTTTTCTTTTGTTGTTTTTGTGTTTCAAACCCTTTCCTTTTATTTTTGTTTCTTAAACAGAAAAATTTATTTACAAGAGGAGCAGCGGATGGTGGAAGAGCTAAACTTGTTTGAGAAAGTGAGTGACACTTTTGGCAACGTTTTAGATGATATTGAATGGTCAGGCAGTAGGAGGGTTGACTGTATACTGTGATGATGCATTCACCGCATGGTATCATATTGCAGGCTCGCAGAGTTTATCTATGATTCAAAACCCTCAGTGGATGATATTGAATGGTCGCACAGTAGTTTTAGATGATATTGAATGGTCAGGCAGTAGGAGGGTTGACTGTATACTGTGAAGATGCATTCACCACATGGTATCATATTGCAGGCTCGCACAGTTTATCTATGATTCAAAACCCACAGTGGATGATATTGAATGGTCGCACAGTAGGAGGGTTGAGTGTGTACTATGTAGATGCAATCCCCACATGATTTTTTTACTATTAATTAATTTGCCGGACAATACAACAGTTACAACAAGCAGAGTCCGTCTAGTCAAAAAAATCATCAAAAAAATGTGGTCTCCCAGACCTTGCTCATAAAAAGAGTAAACATTCATATACTATAAATAACACAGAAGTATAAAATTGTAGTGAAAATTATATCATGTTGCAGGCTGATGTAGTTTTAATTCAAAACCGACAGTGGATGATATTGAATGGTCGCACAGTTGGAGGGCTGACTGTTTACATGTACTGTGTCGATTCATACACAATGTGATATCATATTGCAGACTGGCATTGTTTATAATTCAAAACTCACTGTGGATGATATTGGTTGGTCCTACAGTAGGAGGGTTAATGAATTTCTATAAGTCTTAGTTATTATCAGACAAACACTCGCAAGTTTTTTTAAACCTCCTTTTGGAGTCTAAGTACCTATCAAGTGCATCATTTGCAACAACGGTGCTATCAGTTTCAAAGACAACCCCTTTTGTTGTTTGTTTGATAACAGCTCTCGGACGAATGGGAGCGAGCGCGATTAGCCGTCACAACGGAACACTTCAAAATGAGAGCCCGCTACTGCGAGAGTCTGGAATACCTCAGTAAACAACACAAAGGTAAGTAGCATTTCAAACTTTGCATGGTGGGCGAATAAATGCAAAAAAAAAAAGTTAATGGCCTGATGTTTTTGGTAGAGTCTTTTTTTAAAGGCAGTGGACACTATTGGTAATTACTCAAAATAATTATTAGCATAAAACCTTACTTGGTAACAAGTAATGGGGAGAGGTTGATAGTATAAAACATTGTGAGAAACAGCTACCTCTGAAGTGACGTAGTTTTCGAGAAAGAAGTAATTTCCACGAATTTTATTTCAAGACCTCAGATTTAGAGTTTGAGGTCTCGAAATCAAGCATCTGAAAGCACACAACTTCGTGTGACCATGGTGTGGCAAGGGTATTTTTTCTTTCATTAATATCTCGCAACCGATTGAGCTCAAATTTTTACAGGTTGTTATTTTATGCATATGTTGAGATACACCAACTGTGAAGACTAGTCTCTGACAATTACCAGAAGTGTACAGTGTCTTTAAAGTCTTAATGACAACACAACCAACATGACAAGGCAACTAATAATACTAGTGGCCATTTATAATGGCACAGGAGAGATTCAGAGGCAAGTTGACAATGAGTTATACATGTAGTTGAGCACAAAAAAATATTGTTTTCAAATGAGTTTTGAAGGTGTTATAAGTAGTGAATTGTCAGAAATTTGGGGGGAGTTCGTTCCATAGTGATGGGCCAGAATGTGAGAAGGATCGGATTCACCATGAGTGGCGTATGCGTGGAATTTGAAGAAGGTTGGCGTCAGATGATCTGAGTTGCCTGGGTAGTGCATGAAGATGTAGCAGGCTCTGGATGTATGTTGGTGCTGTGCCATGGAGAGACTGATACACAAGAAGGAGAATTTTGAAGTCGATGCGTTTTTGAACCGGGAGCCAGTGCAGAGCCTTGAGGATTGGAGAGATGTGTGTTGATCTTTTTAGTAAGGGTGACTAGTGGGCAGCTGGATTTTGGGGTCTTTGGAGACGCCTGATCTGATATTCTGGCATATTGCTGAGTATGGCATTGCAGAAGTCAAGTCGTGATATTAATAATAATAATAATAATGAACCATTTTTGTAGAGCGCATATCACAATCACAGAGAAGTCCCTATGCGCTTAGAGATGGAAAACACAAGAGAAGCAAAAGTTAGTAGAGATGTAAAGTCAATACAAAAGCACAACCTGCTCGGTAACTAAGTGAAATATGTTACAACAAGGTTGACATTTGGCAGCCCAATGTCAAATTCTTGAATTCAGAACAGTATGCAACAATCACAAAGTTGTTCCTCTTCTCATTTCCCATCCGTGGTATGTGGGACATCACAGCATCTCCACAAGAGGGCAGTAATCCTCGAGGAACGCCCTGAGATGGTCATTCTTCATCCGAGGGCAGGAAGGGCGTTTTGGGTCATCGATTCTCATTAAAGTGGGACTTCCACTTTGGGCTGGAATGTTTTTGGTCTAAATCAGAATCGGAACCGTTTGGAAACTAGGGCAATGCTTGAGGGAAAAGGAGGGGGGTGGGGTCACGGTATCTAGGTGTTTTTAAAGGTCAAAAATGATTTATTGCAGGGAAAAAAAGACAAATTTATGACAATCTTTCTTTGTCGAGGCTTTAGGAGAGCTAATGTAAGAAATACCAGTCTGAGAAAACCAGGGATGAGAAATTTTCTTCAAATTTAAGAATGTCCTGCTCTTGGTTTACTTCTCTAGTATTTAAGATGCTGTTCCAAAAACCTCCTTGAATTCTTAAAGTCTAGGGTTACCAAGAGGTGGACATGTATAATCCACAAGGGAAACTGACTGGGTAAATTTGAAATAATTTTGGGTTGAACAAAGAAAAATTTACTTTGAAACTTTGCATGGTTGGAAAACAAACTCAGGTTTGTAGTAACAGCATGTACATAATCTCTGAGAAGAGCTGGACCCAATTTCACGACTCTGTGCTTACGGCCCATAAATTTGTGCGCTTTAGAGGGCACAAGATAAGCACAGAAAGTCAAGCTAAGCAAAGCCATGAAATTGTGCTCAGGTGGCTTGTCAATGCATCTCTAAAACTTGAAACCGTGAAATTGAGACTGTGACATAACAGAAGGAAATCAACCACAAAACAGTAACTTTATGCATTCAAGTACGTTTACAGATTAAAGGTTTAAGGTATGAAATAACCGTTAGGTATGAAAGCAACAGTGTGGAGGGAGGGGTTACTGGTGAGATCATTTTTTAAAGACAAGGAGACAACCCTTAAGACAAATTGAACAAAACTTGCAAACTCATTCAAACACCCGAAGGTTCACAGTACATTTCTTATACACTTGAAGTCAAGGGTGAACAACTTGACATTGGTCCCCCCTAGGCAGCGTCGAGCTATGTGGAGTGGAAATGAGTTGCAAATATTTTTACGGCTTGTGGAAATGATTTCGCAAATATTTGTCTACCCCAAATCGCTGATGGCACCGTTACATGTAGGACTCTAGAGAGGGAGCCGGTTTCCAATGGATGCACCCCGATGGCACCTGGGTCCCATGTTGAGGATGATGGTCTAGCGTGCCCCAGTTCCTGCAGGGGTTTGCTGCTTGAGACCTCGGCCCAATTTCATAAAGTTGTCAAGCAGAAAGTACTGATCAACAAATTTCTTTCGCTAAGCAAGAAAACAGGTGGGGCACCAGTTGCAAGAATGTTAACTTTATGGAATTTTGGCTGGTAACCAGTTTCTGCTTAGCAATATTTGTGCTTAGCAAGTTTTTATGCGTACAGGCTTTATGAAATCGAGTGCGTCTTGTGCACAGGGAATGTTCCAGTTTATGGGAATAATGACCCATATCGCCCGTACCGCATCCGAAGGGCACAAAGGCGCTCCCTGCGGAGGATCCCGCTAGACAACTGTGGAGACACGCTCATTAAGCATCACCAGGTGGAACGCGTAGAACAAGATTCATGTCTGGAGGGAGGGGGAGCCGAGGATACGCTTAGCATCTGCAGCAAATTAATTCCGAGCGGATATTTGGAAGACAACTTTTGGGGATTTGGAGGGCAAGGAGAAGTTAGGAGTCTCTTGAGAATGCTGACTCATTGATATTTCATTGTCGACCTTTCTTGAAAACAAATGTTTCAAACACTAAGCGTTGTATCCGTGTCAATCAAACGTTTTTTTTAAAAGAGAATTTTTGTTTTTATTAACTCAGAAGAAAGTCTTGTTCACACTTTAAGAAGTTCTGGTTTCTTTTAAAAAACTTTTTTTTTTTTAATTCAACATCGTCGGTGTCAATCCAATTGTTTTTTGTATTAGAGAATTTTTTTATAATTAATGCAGAAGATTAAAGCCTTGTTCACACTTTTTTTTTTTAAATAAAAGATAAGTGTATAAGTTTGTTGTGAAGAGTTTTTTTCAAGTGTTTTGAGCATCGTGAAACATTTGACAAAGCAGACTTTGCCTGTCGTTACTGAGGGGATCAACCACCCCTGTGACAGGCCTAGTCTTTGGAAGACTAAGTGAAGGGTTTAATAATTGGCAATAGACTGTGCAAGTCTCGCACGTAGCGAAAACGAGAACTTAATTCAAAAAAAAGTATATTTTTGTACAAAACCAAATTGTATTGAAATTGTTATTTGTTAAAAAATTCTTAAAGATTATTATTTTTAACGTACTTTTTGTATAATTATTATTTTAATTTGTGTACATAATAATTGTTTTGTTTAAATTAACGTAAATATTATACATTTATCGGGACGAGGATCGCTGTTCGACATCGACCTGGATGGTTTTTCTAACAAACCCCGTTTGTGAATCACGTCCAATTGGTGCGATCATCACATAGGTTCAGCGATAATGGGAACGTCAATTGGGTAATATTCTTAATTGTTTAGAGTAAACCGGAAACTGGAGGTCAAGTTTTTTTCTTTAGTTTTCTTCGTTAATTTGTTGAATTGATTTTACTTTTCTGTTTTTAATCACTTATTTTTACATTCCCAAGAACATATTCACTTTTTAGAGTCATAACTTATGTTAAACTAAAATTATTGACAGAACAAAATCTCCCCAACGTAAAACTCCATTAGGTTGGGACCACAATGGTCCCGGAAGTTCAATTTCTCGCGAGACTTGCACTGTCTATTTTTGTCTTCAATACCCTATTAGAGTCTTTATCAAAGGTTCTGTTTTCGTGGGTTTTCTTTTTTTTTTTGGGGGGGGGGGGGTTTCAGCCTGAAGAAAGACTGAGCTAGGGTAAAAAATTCAAGCCATTAACTATATTTTGGATTTGTACTTTTGGTTGTTAGGCAGTTTGCAACGGGCTAATTCTATTTTCTCAATATTATTTGGTTTGTGTTTTTGTTTTTTTGATGTTTGTAGGTCCTCAGTTCAAGAAGAGTACAGCTAGAGGGGATAAGCTTCTTGAGTTTGTTCCTATTAACCTACATCTTCAGAGACTGAGAGTTGAAGAGCCAGGCTATAAAGGTATTTCATTGGGTGTGTTCGTTTAGCTTCCCTTGGTCGACCCCGGTCTGCCCTGGTGCATTCGAATAGCTTTGACGGGGCTCACTTGGGTCAGCCCCCAGTGCCCTGCTTGTGGAGTGGGTCACTTGGGGGTGACCTGAGGTGCATGCCGTCACCACGAGAGGGCGAGTGTGGTCGTTCGATTAGCCCTTGTAAGGGGCTCACCCGAGTGAGCACCGCGGGGTCGACCCAGGAAAGCTAAACGAACGCACCCATTATGTCTTTGTCAACATTGAACGTAGCGTGAAATATTTTCCTCTTGGCAAATGTGAGTTTCATTCTATTGCACATGAACCAAAGAACCCATGTATTCTGCTGAAACTTTTACAGGCGACTTGCATTGTATCTTTCTTAATAAAGTTGCCTATAAATCAGCATTCATAAATACATCGGACAGTTTCACTATTCCCATTGGTGGAGAGCGCGACTTGTGGGGGTGTTTAAACAGTTGATAATGACCAGCTGGAGCTCTGTTTATAACCAGTTGTTTTACGTATACTGTGCGCTAGTCTTGGGGCAAGACGTTTCTCGTTACGGGCGATGCGGGCGCTGTCAGTGCGTAGCTCGCGCTGTGTGTGAAAGGAAAACGAAAAACGTCTTGCACCAAGACTATGCGCACGAACGGATCTGAACACTGTCGTCTCAGTCATATCAATGCAACACACGGACGTACAGAGCTCAAGCACGTCGGAAAACGGATAAGTTTTACAGAGTTTCTTACAATATTACGCCTTTTAAGCAAAAAGGCATTTATGAATGGGAATAAAAGAGCACACGGCAACAACCCTGCCGGTTTTAAACGGCCGTTTAAGAACTGGTCACTGCTCTTTTATTCCCTTATTACATTGACAAAAACCAAATGATGACCTACCTTTATAAAAAAAAAAAATCTTGCCGTCGAAAAAAACCTTTGGCCCGGGCCTTTATCGCACGGCAATGACCCTGCCGGTTTTAAACAGCTGTTTAAGAACTCGTCACTACTCTTTTATTCCCTTATTACATTGACAAAAACCAAATGATGACCTACCTTTAAAAAAAACAATCTTGCCATAGAAAAAAAACTACTTTTGTGTCCTTGATCAGGGCCCTCTGATTTAGAAATTACAAACTTCCATGTCTGATTGTCGTATTGATCATTATTTCTAGAGTCCTTGTATGACATCATGACCGTCGGTGCCTTTGCTACTCACTCCATGAAATTTCGGCACGGAGGATTAAAGAGAATGATGCAACATTCCGTCGAGGACCGAACACGAAAGTAAGAATGAAGATAGTTCCTTCTCTTAACTCATAAAAATTTCAATTCAAAAGACGGACAAATTTTTTAGATGTTGCCGAAGATCCAGAGTGAATATGTCCATGCAGGAAGAATAATCCCTTTTAGAAATACACAGAATCTTAGAAGCGTTTCATGTAACGCTTTTTATATTCAAATATTTGGGCATAAAAAGTGCTATATTTTTCCATAACTGCAGTACTTCAAAGTGACATATTTCTCTAATGCACTTTACTATGAAGAGCTGCTGTACTTCTTACTAAGTAAGTTTTTAAATGATTTTGGGGTTGAACAAAGAATTGACTAGAGTGGGATTCGAACCAACGACCTCCGGATTAACGTGCCGGTGCTCCACCAACTGAACTATCTAGCCCTATGTTGGCGGTGTCCCTATTTTGTCAATATCTTTGTTCGGGGGTGCCAGTCAGATAAGCCATGCAACTTTTTCCTAACAAAAAACACAATGTCCACAGATTGACATTAAACTTACACAGTTTGAAGATTATGATGGTAGAAAGCTTCCCTTGAAATTTTACTTACTGAGGTGCTGTAGTTTTTGAGGAATGAGTAAAAGTAATAATTTTCGTCTCAGTGTTACATGTAGCATGTAAAAACGTTTTAACCAGTTATGCTATGGTTTGGTATAATATCATACCTGGTTAAGGGGATTTTACATACTAAAATAATTTTGTTCTCATGAGACCAAAATTATTTTGTGACTTGTTTTACTCATTTCTCAAAAACTACACAACCTTAGTTAGTAATATTTGAAGGGAAGCTTTCGACTATCATTATCTTCAAACCTTGTAAGTTTAATGTAAATTTGTGGCATTTTGAAAAAGGACCTGAATCCTTTAATTTTCAATTACCAATCGCATGGGCACGGTTGGCTTGTGCATAAAGCGGTCGCCTCTCACCAAGGTGACCCTGGTTTGATTCCCGGCCAGGGCCATATGTGAGTTGAGTTGTGCGTTGGTTCTCTGCTGTGCCGTGAGGGTTTTTCAGATTATCCGGTTTTCTCTTGGGATAAAACAAATTCAAATGTAATGCCTGGTACCTCGTTCTCTTCACAGCAGTGTAACGGGAAATAAGATTCTAGATCTCCAGGCAGCCAAGACGCTAACCCAAATTGCGTCTCTCAAGACTACCATAGACTGGTTAGCTACGGATGTCTTGGCCGCAGCGAGGCACGTTGGTGTGGAGAGCATGAGGAATGTCTCCAAGAAGTTGAATGAAAAGGTGAGAAGAATATCCTGAAGGAAAATCTAAAATATTATTGAAATTGTTTAGTTTCCCTTGTTAAAATAAAAAGTTCCATCCCTTTAAAGGCTCTGAACACGTTTGGTAATTTTCAAAGCCCAGTATTCTCAATTGATGTATCCCAACATATGCATAAAAAAACAACCCTGTGAAAATTTTGACTCAATTGGTAAGTAAAGTTGCAAGAAAATTATAAAAAGAAAAAAACACCCTTGTTGTACAAAATAGTGTGCTTTCAGATAGGAATAAAAGACTTCTGGTCAGATTTTTTTTATTATCTTAGTGAGAGATAACCTCTTTCTCAAAAACTTCATTACTTCAGAGGAGGTCGTTTCTCACAAAGTTTCATACTATCAACAGCTCTCCGTTGCTCGTTACCAAGTTAGGTTTTATGCTAATATATATTTGAGTAATTACCAAATGTGTACAGTGTCTTTAAGGTTTATCCCTCTGCTGCCGCATTTACAGGTTATTTCATACACTTAGGCTTTATGTCAGTTACAGTTTGAATGGTTTATTGCGCCCCATGATAAAGATATTGACAATATAGCAAGACTGCCAATATTAGGGCTAGCTAGTTAGCTCAGTTGGTAGAGCACCAGCCCGTTAATCCAGAGATCGCGATTTCAAATCCTGCTCTAGTATTTTGGCTTGGTACCTTATTCTTGTAAGCATAATTTTGTTGTGCTACGGTCCTTTTTGTGCTTGAAGGCAGTGGACACTATTGGTAATTACTCGAAATCATTATTAGCATAAAACCTAACTTGGTAACGAGTAATGGGGAGAGGTTGATAGCATAAAACATTGTGAGAAACGGCTCCCTCTGAAGTGGAGTAGTTTTTGAGAAAGAAGTAATTTTTCACGAATTTGATTTCGAGACCTCGGATTTAGAATTTGAGGTCTCGAAATCAAGCATCTGAAAGCACACAACTTTGTGTGATAAGGGTGTTTTTTTCTTTCATTATTATCTCGCAACTTTGTCGACCGATTGAGCTAAAATTTTCACAGGTTTGTTATTTTCTGCATATGTTGAGATACACCAACTGTGAAGGCTAGTCTTTGACAATTACCAATAGTGTCCAGTGTCTTTAAGCATCTCTATGATAATGGGCCAAGTTAAGCGCACAGTTTTTGTAAGCACAGAAACAGTATGCCTACCAACCATAGGTTACCTGCTTTGAATTCCTACGACATTTTTTACTTTAAATCTTTGATTTTCCTTCCAATTTTTCCGCCCAACCCAGGTGACCGAGTTACTAAACATCATCAACCAAACCTTCATGGAGGAAGCGTTCAACTCCTACCGCAGCGCCTCCTTTGGTAGCTCCGCCTCCTTCAAATCCCCGAGCGACAAATCAACGACGAAATCCTCCTCCCCGAGCGACAGCGGCAACAGCAGCAGCCGAACGAGCGGCACCAGTGACGGGGAATCCCAGCAGAGTATCCCGACGCTGAACTCGAACCGCTGCAGTACAGCGAGCAGCGCCAGCAGCAGCATACAGACACAGGTCAGCTCGAGTCCCTACGAAGACTGGGAATGGAATGGGGTGTCCTTTGTCAAGTCCCCAAGTCCAGGTGTTCTTGGTGTTAGCTATTCTCGTGGTGGAACTAACTGTAAACTAATGTCTACCTGGGTATGTGTTTGTTGCTTTCTATCGTTTGCATCTTTCTCTTGTGCTTGCATAACGTGAAGCATTGTGCCATTGAACAAAAAGTGAAAACTTTTTATATTTTATTTCATTTCACTATGCATCATATCAAAATAAGTTGTTCATCTTCATGATTTTAAAATGGAACAGATTCATGTGAGCTTTTAGGCAAGTTCCTCAAAAAATAAATTTTTAGTTTTTAATTTAAAAAAGATAAATACATTTTAATACCATTTTCAGAGAATTGGTTCAAAATTGTCATTGACTCATCTCATCCTAAAAGAAAAAAAAGAAAAAAAAATGTGACATCTAATAAAAATAACAACCATCATCTCATTTTCCTCTTTAAAAAAAATTCATTTAGCCCAAAGTATTACAGTTTTGGAGTTATGGTTTGGATTGTGGTATGTCAGTGCATTTTTAAGGCTGCTTTATGGCAATTGCATGCAATTCTCTATCTCCTAGACCTTGTGCAGTAACTTCCTAGGGCCCGTCTTTATAAGGTTTGAGCTCAAAACATAGCTAAGCACAATAAAAGTATGCTTATCAGATTAAGGTTACCATCCAAAGTCCATGTCACATTTTGTGACTGATGATAACCCTGCTCATTTTTGCTCTGCAAAAAAATGTTGTGCAATTTTTAAGCAGCTCTATGAAATTTGGCACCAGATCATCAACATACAGTGTCACCATTCATACAGTAATCAACTTTTAATAGAAAACAAAGCTTCAAATTTAATAAAATGAGGAAATAATTTTTTTTTTAAATACACACTGGATGCAGAAGTTTGGTTACTTTTCAGCAACAAAACATTGTGCAATGTGATTGGTCCAAACCTATTACTTGCATTCCACACTAGGGTGCCTTTTCACAGTCGTGAACAATAGTTGTTTCGATTGAATTGGACATTGGTTAAAGCCATTGGACACTATTGGTAATTGTCAAAGACTAGCCTTCACAGTTGGTGCATCTCAACATATACATAAAATGACAAACCTGTGAAAATTTGAGCTCAATCGGTCATCGAAGTTGCGAGATTATAATGAAAGAAAAATAACCCTTGTCACACGAAGTTGTGTGCGTTTAGATGGTTGATTTCGAGACCTCAAGTTCTAAATCTGAGGTCTCGAAATCAAATTCGTGGAAAATTACTTCTGTCACGAAAACTATGCCACTTCAGAGGGAGCCGTTTCTCACAATGTTTTATACCATCAACCTCTCCCCATTACTCGTCACCAAGAAAGGTTTTATGCCAATACTTATTTTGAGTAATTACCAATAGTGTCCACTGCCTTTAATCACTGGTCAATGACCAAAACAGTTATTAGTTATGGCCGTGAAAACGCACAATATGGGCATTGTAACTCTTGCCATCCATCTAAAACACTTTTGGAGGGGGGGGGGGGCACTTAAGTGATAATTGATTTATTAACTATCCAACAATGCACAAGGTCTATAAAGCTCTGTCTGCTGTGATGTGGGTGGCTGAAACACAGTTTCATTGTTATGTTCCATGTTTTTATCTTGTTTTTGTTGTACATGCATGTGCATGAATCGTTTAGTGTACTGACATTATTAAATGCATGTGGAGCATCCACCCCTTTTCTAACGACCCTTTACTGACTAATGTAGAATAACACCCAGTTAACCCTAATTCTGTTTGTAAGTGTCATGTAAATCAAGTGTAAGCAGCACTACATGTAACTTTACACAAACTGGTTCCATTGACTACCAGGGCCCAATTTCATGGCTCTGCTTACGGCAGAATTATGCGCTTATGAACACCATTCTCCGCTTACTGTGTAAGCGCCAAGTTTCTGCGCTAGCTGTGTAAGCGAAGAATGCCTAGCAACTTAGAATTTGTATGCGCACAAGCAAAAAATGTCTAAGAGATGTTAAATTTGCATCGGGGGTAAAGAATATTAATTTTGGTTTTTACCCAGACACCGATGTGTGTTAACTGTATACTCAGTACTTTCCCGAGTCCTATGAACAATTTCTGCTAACCCTGTGAAATACATTTGACATAATCGCCCAATTTGTGAAATACGCTTGACGTAAGTGTGGAATTCACTGCATTCATAAGTTGCGGTTCTTTGCTTACGGTAAGCAGAGCCATAAAATATGGCCCTGAGGTTTTTCTTTGATGTATGCAAGAAACCTTTTGATAATTGGATTGGGAGTGTCTGTCATCACAAATGATTTGGAACGAAAGTGGGTGGTTTTGGGGAAGATTTCACACAAATGTTTTCTGGCTTTGACCAAAAACTTTGGGAGCAAAAACTTTGGGAGCAAAAACTTTGGGCGTTTTACAGATTTGCACGTATGATGAAATGACTAACCAACTGCATGATCATTAGACTCCTAATGTACCTTGTTGCCTGTTATTGTTTGTAGTTCTGTCTCACTAATGCCCTCATTTAAAGAGAGCTGAGAAAAGAAGAACTTGAGTGTTTGTTTTGAGATGAATTTCAGTAGTTGAGACGAGAGTGTGTTATTTAAGTCTTAAAGACATTGGACACTATTGGTAATTGTCAAAGTCCAGTCTTCTCACTTGGTGTATCTCAACATAACCATAAAATAACAAACCTGTGAAAATTTGAGCTCAATTGGTCGTCGAAGTTGCAAGATAACTATGAAAGAAAAAAACACCCTTGTCACACGAAGTTGTGTGCTTTCAGATGCTTGATTTCGAGACGTCAAATTCTAAATCTGAGGTCTCAAAATAAAATTACTTCTTTCTCGAAAACTACATCCCTTCAGAGGGAGCCATTTCTCACAATGTTTTATACTATCAACCTCTCCCATTACTCGTTACCAAGTAAGGTTTTATGCTAATAATTATTTTGAGTAATTACCAATAGTGTCCACTGCCTTTAAGTCTTAAGGACAAGACTAGCTAAGTAGCACTGCCCTGTAAAGAGGTGTTGCTACATTTGTTACAGTGCGATATGTGATGTGTTCTTGTAAAGTCAGATTGATCTCGGCGTCTTTAGGTTCAATGTTCTAGCCATTTTTTCTTTGTTCGACCCAAACTATTCAATTTTACTATGATCACCCCAACAATTGAAATAAATCTTTGCAGAGTCCAAACATTTGGGTGTTGAGTAACCATAGAGGGGAGTAAGGGGGGATATTGGAGGGTCTCACGCCAGTAGGGGTTAAGGTTAATGAAGTGCAAAATAGCATTTTCAAAATTGCATTACTCTTTAGTCGGGTCCCATTCCAAGTTTCAAATGATTTTACATTTTTGTGTTATGACATTAACAATGGAAAATCTCAATTAAAGAGGTTTATTGCCTTCAAATCTCCCAAAATCATGCCGTTTGGAATTACGTACCCTTTGTAGCAGTTGTTTATGCACACTAAACACCAACAGGGTGTTGTAATCAGTGAGAAGTAGTTTTAAAAACTTAAATTTGCCTCTTGGAATACAACCAGTGGAACATACGGTCCACCACTTTGTGGAGTCAAAATTTGGTTCTGCAAACTGATGGACCATGCTCTGTCTTAAAATTACACAAAACGACACAATTTCAAGGGATATATATGTGAATCATTGTATTCATCATAACTTTCCATCTTTATTCTTTTCAAACAAATGTTTTGACCCAATTCACCTGACATCATCATTAGGATAATCTTGGAGGCGCCATTTTGGTGGGCAATGTCACCATGCGTTATTCAGTGAAGTGCGCGTTTTAGGCGACACAGCGTTTACAAGTAAACCTATTGACCACCAAAATGGTGAGGGTGGCACAGTCGCCGAGTGTGACGTGGGTGCAAGGGGTCAATAGTCCAAATCACCCAAACAAAGAGCAGTGTGCCCCTTTGAACAAAGGTTACAAATCTTCAATTAAAAATTCCTTAGTCACACCTACCCGTTTCTATCTTCAGAGGGGGATGATCAGGAATTTGTCCGAGTACATGAACGTCGTCAAACAGGTAGTGGAGATTCTGCCCACCAATGCAAGCGTTATAGATCGTGTCGGCTCAGTAGAGTCCAGCGTGAAGCATCTTAAGGAGTTAGTCGCTTCAATCCAAGAGCAGGCACGTCTTAGTATATCCTTCCTTAAGATGCAGGTGAGTGTAAACATTCTAGGAAAAACTTCTGAGCCCAAGAAGCGACTAAACAGGATACGTTTGTGCTTCAAATAATGGACCGTCTTTATAAATTTCGCATTTATAATTGTGTTTTGTATTGTAAACTTTTTTATTCCCCCCCCCAAAAAAAAAAAAAAACCCGGAACAAACCCCATACCCTAGGGAAGGTTTACAACAATGAATAACAAAATTCAAATTTATAATGTACAACAAAGAAGAGGTAAGAAAGAACAAAATATATAAATTATGTTTGGAAGATTATGTATTTCATAATGCAATTCTTAATACGAGACATTTATATAGAATGCAGGTGCCTCTATTCGCCGTATGATATGACATGCCTAGGGCATAATTGCCAAAAGCTGATAAGCCAAAAATGGTGCAAAGCCATTTTCTTTTCTTCTAAGCAAAACTTGGCGGGGAACCTGTCACAAACGATATGCATACGAAGATGGTCTTAGGCTCGTAACTAAGAACCCAGGCCAACATCCATTTCTTTTCAGGAATTTCCACACTCCTCAAACATTCCAGTTAAACGCCATCAGCATAACTTTCCCACACACTTTTACTTTCCCACACACTTTCTACCAAACAATTTGTTTAAAACTAACTGCATTGTATAATGTGTTATATTCTACAGGAAGAGTACAGTAACCTGGCGTTCATGCAGTCTTTACAATGTAGGAAAGACGCCGTATTCTCACAGGCTGTAAGTTCAACAAACTATTTTATTGGTTTCTTTTGAGCACAAGGTGGCAGCAGACATCCAAGATGAATAATAGGGAGGTTTAGCTGCACGTTACGCCAGCAACGTGAACATGAACATCAGTTTTTGTGGTGTTAAATTCTCACATTTTTAGCATACGTGAACATCCTATTTTTCACGGCGAGTACGTATGTGCACACATCATACGTGAGCTCCAAAAAAAATAAGCCCTAAGTGGTGACGTCACCTAGAAACAACACAATTTTTTGACGTTCACGTTCACGTTTTTGCTTGCGTGACGTGCAGCTAAACTTCCCTAATACTTTAAGCTCATACCATAGAGCAAGGACCAAGCTCACACTAAGCACAGGTATTTGCTGCATCTGAAAAAAGGGAATAACAAACAAATCTTGCTGTTCCCTCATTTTGCCAACCAGAAGGGTTGGTCCGTACGTCCGATGTGCAACTTACATATTATTTGAATTGTCTATTGTGTGTTTGTTATAAAATGTTTCTCTATGAAAGTGGCTGTATGTACATTATTTTCCACCATTGAACCAACTATGGGTAAAAATTACTATTGTGCAACTTAAGAATGACAAGTTACTTTATAAGTGAACTTGCGGGTTCAACCTCTTTTGTGGAGTGTTGGCTCTGAACATAGCTTGTATTGTCCCAATGTTTTGAATCAGTATACCCTGCTTGTCTTTTTCCTGAAGATGAGCAGAGTATACTGTGCGAAACGTCAAGACCACCCCTACCCATTTCAGAACCAACACTCACACAAAAGAGATTTAACACATAGTTTTAGCTGCAAGTTTACTGTTTTAAGTTACTTCTGATTTTTCCCTAACCACTTGAAGAAAGACACAAACATGTGATAAGTTTGCTTCTATAATGTTTGTTTGATTGGCAGTTGACAGCACTAGTTACCGGTGTGATGATTAAACTCAGAGAGAACATCTTCAATAAAGTGTTCATGAGACAATTGAGCTCTCTGGGAGTCTTAGCTCACTTTGAGGGTCTGCTCAGTACATATGGTAAGTGGCTCCTTGTTTTTTAACCCATTACACCGGGGTAACACCCATACCCCAGAGTAACACCTTACACCTTGAGCTCTCTGGGAGTCTTAGCTCACTTTGAGGGTCTGCTCAGTACATATGGTAAGTGCCTCCTTGTTTTTTAACCCATTACACCGGGGTAACACCCATTACACCGGGGTAACACCCATACACCGGGGTAACACCCATGCCCCAGGGTAACACCCATACACCGGGGTAACACCCATACCCCAGGGTAACACCCATACCCCAGGGTAACACCCATACACCGGGGTAACACCCGGGTAACACCCATACACCGGGGTAACACCCATACACCGGGGTAACAACCATACCCCAGGGTAACACCCATACACCGGGGTAACACCCATACCCCAGGGTAACACCCATACACCGGGGTAACACCCATACCCCAGGGTAACACCCATACACCGAGGTAACACCCATACCCCGGGGTAACACCCATACACCGGGGTAACACCCAAACCCCAGGGTAACACCCATACCTCAGGGTAACCCCTTACACATAGCTGCCAACTATTACGATTTCTTCGTAATTATTACGAATTTATCAATTAATTACGAAAATCCGAATTGCTTGTTAAAAATTACGAATTCCCGCGATAGGAAAAAAAAAAAAACTCTATTTTAGCATTGAAAAGTCAACTAAACTGTTCATATTTGATTTTGAGTACACAGTAATCGATTCTTTGTCGTTTAATTGCCGTTTATAAACACTGTAACAGCATGGAACGTCTCTTGACGAAAACTAAAGACATTCGGTTTTTATGGTATCGATATAAGTGCGTTGCAGGATACCAGCTACATGTATTATACATTAGAGAAAATGTCTGGAAACCAGCGACAGATTTCACAATATCGATATACAATGTAAGTGCGTTGCAGGATACCAGCAACACAAATTATACACACAAGAAAACGTGTGGAAACCAGCGACAGAACGCACACGTGTGTGGTGTCGGCATAACTTGTGTGCGGCGACCTGTCATAATCTATGCAGCCGCGAGTCTCTGTCTTCTACCATTAGTACATTGCGGTTGTCAGAATTGTTGGAATAAAGGTCGTTTCCGATGGTTTTCAAAGGTAAACAGACTAGGTATCTTTGTCACATTTAAAGATGGGTACGGTGGTATAATCCCAAAGAGAGACTGTTTTTAAGTGCGTAAAATGGTTTGATAAGTCTTTGTGCACGATCGTTTATTCAGTATAATATAACCGCATGCACATGTCCGGCATTCGAGGCGAGTGGGGAAACACAACTCAATTGTCCGGGGTTGAAGACGTGCTGCCTGTGGGGTCTATTCTCAACCTCGTTTCGGTCATATCCTATACTAAATAATAACCCTGTACTCATAAACACATCGCGTTTGCATTTATACCATAGGTCCTTTTTATATTTTCTTACTAACATTCTTCCACTAGGGTAGCCTCTCAGAAAAAATATATATTCACTCTGCTTTCCTCTCGTCACTGTTTTTATTGTCACAGGTGATGAGATGGGTATGTTAGAAGACTTTGCAATTGGAGTCCAAGATCTTCACAATGTCACCTTTAAACTTGTTGAGAACAGTACCGAAGATGCTAATATGATACCACAACTCACTGGTACTCGGTAAGATAAAACATCATTTCTACATGTAGATCGAAGTGTTGAGACCACTTAAGAACTCACTCCGCTGTAGTGAAGTTAATAATAAGAAGTCCCCTCGATCCACTAAGTGGAAGTTGTTGTCCAGTCCAATTTCCTACCCTCTTACCCAGGTAGTAGTATAGTAAGCTGGAAGACGTATATTTTGGTTTGCGGTAATACCATGTGTGTATGTACTTGCCGGGTACAGTTTGTTCTTAGAGAACTGTCTTGCTTTATTCTACTGCCGCCCAGTAGATAATTGGAGGTCCGGGAGACTTCTCAGTTCTGAAAAGAACTGTCCTGCTTTTTAACTATTACCAGGGCGGATGGTATAGAAAATAGACTGGACTACTACTTTAGCTTATAGGATCGTAATTAACTGTACTGCTGCGGAGTCAGTTCTGAATTGGTCTCAACGTTTCGACTAGCTTGCTTTAGTCATCGTCAGGAGACTGAAGAGGTAAGAGAAGAGTGGGCTTATTTATAGGGGTTCAGTGGATCCACTGCAGGTCAATCAAGCTGGAAGATTCTTTTCAGAACTGAGAAGTCTCCCGAAATCAGAAAAAATGTCCCTCTTTGTATTAGAGAAGTCTCCTAACTAAAAAATCTACTCTGCGGTAGTAGGATTCATATCAAGTTCTGTAAAGTACATAATTTACCCAGCAAGTACATGTAGATGCATGTGTGTACATACCGCAAACCAAAATATATATTGCAATGCCTCAAATCCCATTTTAGGTTTTATGGTGTGTTCTCAAAAGACCATAGTCACTACCTAGTGATACACTCATGGTGTTATCACAAACCAATACATTGTTCTTTTCAGGTCAAACATTGTGGTCAATGTACCAGTACTGCCTTCTGTAAAGGAAGCCATACCTGAGGAGCTTCTTAACGGCCAACCTATCAAGGTTTATCCTGTACTCTTTAACACCAGTGTCAATCTATTGCAAAAGGTGTTACCGCAAACCAATACATTGTTCTTTTCAGGTCAAACATTGTGGTCAATGTACCAGTACTGCCTACTGTAAAGGAAGCCATACCTGAGGAGCTTCTTAACGGCCAACCTATCAAGGTTTATCCTGTACTCTTTAACATTGGTGTCAACGAAGAACAATCCTTGGCGGAATTGTGAGTAGTTTTTAAATTTTAAAGATTAAGTATCAGGCCATGATTTACACGGAGGCCATTACCTCTGTTGCTTGTGGGCCTGACCATGGTACCCCATCAATTGTTTCCGTTAGACTTTAAAGCCATTGGACACTTTCGGAACAGGAAAAAAAAAAAGTTCACAGATTTACAAATAACCAACAGGGTTTACAGAAGGTAATGGTGAAAGAAGTCTCTTGAAATATTATTCCATGAAGTGCTTTACTTTTTGAGAAAACATTCAAACAATATCAATTCTTGATATCGAGAATTACGGATTTATTTCAAACACATGTCATGACATGGCGAAACGTGCGGAAACAAGGTTGGATTTTCCCGTTGTTTTCTCCCGACTCCGATGACCGATTGAGCCTAAATTTTCACAGGTTTGTTATTTTATATAGAAGTTGTGATACACGAAGTGTGGGCCTTGGACAATACTGTTTACTGAAAGTGTCCAATGGCTTTAAGATTTTCCAATGGATGTGCCCTTTGCCGAATGAAAATGCCCTTGCCCTCTCAAAAATGAACTTCCAGGCCTGAAGTATTCTAGCACTTTCACTTTTATAAGACCACTGAAATACTTTAACTACACATTAAAGTCTCCTGACGATGTCTAAAGCAAGTTAGTCGAAGCATTGAGACCAATTTAAGAACTGACTCCGCGGGAGTACAGTTAATCACAATCCTATAAGCTTAAGTAGTAGTCTCAGCCAATTTTCTATACCATCCGCCAGGGTAATAGTAAAAGCAGGATAGTTCTTTTCAGAACTGAGAAGTCTCCCGAACAACCGAAAAATCTACTCCGCGGGTAGTAGAATAAAGAAAGACAGTTCTCTAAGAACAAACTCTACCTGGCAAGTAGACACACACATGGTGTTACCGCAAACCAAATATATATTGATACCTCACCATGCAATGCCTCAAATCCTATAAACTACACTTTAAGTTTGATGTTTATACAAACATAGTTTACTATGAATTTTCTATAGTACGGTAAACTCGGCCCAAACTAGGCGTACAGACTCAATTCACGTCGTGGTATTTTACCCTTTTTTCTCAACAATGAAAGCCCTTCAAATTAAAAGCTCACCCAGGGCTGTCTGTCAACAACAAACTTTAAATCAAGTGAAACTTTAGCACTAACCTGTAACTTTTTAAAATACTTTTTTATTTTTCCTTCTATTTTGTCCGATGTCGATAACAAGCTTTAAATCAAGTGAAACTTTAGCACTAACCTGTAACTTTGAAAATGTTTTTGATTTTTTCCTTCTTATTTGTCCGATTTAGATTTGGTGATACATCGTTTCAAGATGCCATTAACAAGGACAACCTTCAGAAGTTAGATAATTACTACAGCCGTCTCGTCCACATGATTCCCCATAAAGGTAAGGACCAAAATATTTTCTTGTTACCCCAGCATCAACTTTCTTTATAATTGTTAGGAAGTTTGTGTCAGGAAATAATTAACGTCTTTTTGTATGAATAAGTCTTTCTCACCAGAGAAATTGTGATGCGATCAAGCAAAATGAGTCGTTTGTCGTCTCAGCTGGTCACTAAAGTTTTATTTTGTTTAAATACATTCGAAAAGAGTGTCAGTCAGTGTAATCTTTGCTTTAATACTTAAGCTATTGAACAACTTTCAGTTTTTAATGATCTACACGCCGAAAAACCTAACAACAAATAAAAGCATGAAATTGTTTATTTGGGAGGCTGTTAAAGGATAAATAACACACATTTGAGCAAGTTTAAAAGTTACATACATGTACAAGCCTCGTATTTTGGGTTTCTCACCATTTCTCCCAACACTGGCAAATTTTGTCATCTCGAGGAATTGAAACAATGTTTAGGCTCTCTGCAATAAGTAGCCAACCCCTTAATTAACCAAGCCTAAAATCGCGCCATATAGTTACGATCCATCTAGGATTGCCTCGAGTTCCCTTTAACCCTATCCCCCGGTCTCGATATGGTAATACACCATTGTAATCTACAAATATGACATGGTTTGAGGGTGACTAGTCGATATTAGTTCCCCTCGGTATCGGAAGTTGAGAAACTAGTTCCTGAGGCGAAGCCGAGGGAACTAGTTTGTCAACTGCCAATACCGAGGGGAACTCATCGACTAGTCACCCGAAATAAACAATGTTATATTTGTTTTACTATACTTTATACAAATTCAGTTACCGGAACATGAGTTTTGAGCGAGAGAAAATGATGACTGTGAAATAAAATGCACATGATAAGTTTGTTCATGTGTTGGATGCCTCGCTAGAGAGAGCGCTGTTCGTGCGTGAATACAAAACAGTACCACGATCAATAGCGCCCGGGGATGACGTCGAGCAATGGTAGTGAGCATGGCAAGTAGAATAGCTCCCGGTGAACTATTACTTGTCATGCGCATTTACCACTTGCGTGAATAATCACGTGCGTGCTTGGTAATTAGCCAAATTGACACCTGGCACATGGTGATGAATGGACTCGACTCTGGGTCATGAATATGTATGAGGTATAGTAACTGCATTTATATAGCACTTAAGCAGCGGCATCAATGCACATATTTACAAATATTAAAACTCTTAGTTAAGCTACACATATAGAATATCTAAAAAATACCTTATGCTACACACATCAAAATGTTTACAAAAATGCAGGAACTATACAAGTTAAAAAGTACTAAATTGCTGACACCGTCAAACACAAACAACTAAAATCACCAGTGATAACATCACAAACGGTGAAGAAAAGTCAATTTGCACGCAGAAACTGAAGTTCAGTGTTATTATTCATTTGCAGTCCAGTCCTAACTAGATGAGTCTATAAAACGTAAAATGAGTTGAGTTGTGGTTTGTGGAGTACGGAGTTGAAGTAGGAGAGAGTTCCAGAGCTTCGTTGAGGAGCAGTGTATCTACTGTCACAATATTCTAAAAAGTTCATACATCGTTTACTTTAATAATGTAATCATCAAACTAAATTATAGAGGCATTGCCGGTTTACTTTTTTAAAAGTCAGTGTTTCCACGTCACTGCTTATGTCACACTTAGTTACCTTTTCATGTTTGTATTCGAGAAAGAATTTGCTAGCATCAAAACTTCAGGCCATTGGCTGAAATGTTTTTAAAACGGGTGGCAAGGATCAAAGAAATTCCATTGAATTTCTGGTTTGTCTCCTCCGAAGGTTACGTACCAGTTGGTGACTTCAGGTCGAGATGGATCCTGGTAGTCAAAGTTTTCCCCCGTCAAAACATCTATAATGATGTGGCCTCGATTGATGGTTATCACGAAGATCGAACCTACAAAGCTTCCACTAACAGTTGGCTTTTGAATCCAGTTATTGTCTTCCATTACTGCGACGTAGAATTTGCCGGTATTTATCCCTGAGAACAACCAAACCAAAAAAAAAAACATATCTGAATAAGAAGTAATTATAAAGAGTGAACTTGCGGGTACAACCATGTGTAAAATCTCTTTTGAAGGAATGGTGGCTATGAAAAGACCCGGTTTGGTCTCAACATTTCCAACAGTATACTCTGCTGGTCGTCAAACACTACTTACATCTGAATAACATTGCGAAAAAGTTATAATAAACTTCATTATGCTGGAGCTACTGGCATTTGGAATAGCCTATAAATGGTTGAATTATTGAGTCTTTCAAAATGATACTGAAAATAAATCACAAATTATTGACTTTTTTTCCATTACAATCTAAATAGAACTTTTAGCTTGCTTGTATATTGGTTTGCGGTAACACCATGTGTGTATCTACTTGCCAGGTAGATTAAGTTCTTTTGAGAACTTGTCTTGTTTTATATTCTACTAACGCGGAGTAGATTTTCGGAATTCAGGAGACTTCTCAGTTTCGAAAAGACCTGTCCTGCTTTTTAGCTACTACCTGGGCAGAAGGTAGGAAATTGGCCGGGACTACTACTTATGCTTTAGTGGATCGAGGGGACTTCTCGTTATATGTGTAGACTTCACTACCGCGGAGTGAGTTTTAATTGGTCTCATCAACATACAAACAGACATGTACCCACCAACTTTGTATACCGGTACTTCGTTCTCGGAAGTATTTGCAGAAAATATCAAATCAGCCCAATGTTTAGATAAGTAAACCTTGAACTCCATGCGAAGAGGCGCTGATAAAGCTGATGGTATCTTCACATACTCCTTAATTACTGTTGTGCGGTTCCAGTGACAGGGTAGCGCCACAGATGTACTGATGGATGCATCAGCAACTACAATGTCAAATTAATGAGAAAAGGTCAAAAAAATTACATGTTGTTCTTCCTACTTAAGTTTGATTTCTTGGGGGGGGGGGGGTTTGCCCTCAGAAAAATTTGCAAAATTGTGATAAAACTGTGATGTACATGTACTTAGGGGCTTGTTTATTCATCAGGATCATATCTTTAAAGATGTATCTTTAATTTGAGATGAATAACCTGTGTGCAAAAATTGTCTAACAGAATACATAGAAATGACATAAATGAAAAGACAAAATTAATAGAGTGATTTGGCGAAATTGCTTAAACCCAGTGGAAACTTTATTTAAGGGAAGGGGCAGGGGGGCCAATGGGGGTGGGGCTCTGGTCATCTGAGTGCCCCGTTGGTTACACCGCATAATCAGATAATACACTTAGTGCCTCCGCGGTTGATTTGACAAGTGCGCGTGCTTTGCCTATGTGCTCAGTGCTTCAGACAAGAGAACGGAGCCTGACGAAGCTGAATCAAAAGCCAAAGTTGCGGATTTGAAAAGGGCCATGCTTACCCTCTTTGGTTTCTTCCTGGATTTCTTGGTGGAACAAGACGCATCTTGTGGCTCGCAGTGTCTTCATAGCTACCTCCGGCAATGTGGTGTTGAGCTGGCAGAGGTTTTGCTCTTGGCAGTATCTGAAAGACTCGCAGCCACCATCCCTCATGCAGATTAGCCCACACATCACAGCCGAAGGAGCAGCGACTTTGTGGGTGAAGTTTCCACTCGGTGCGTGAGTGCATCTGGGTCGGGGCAAGACGGTCGAGTGGGTCCCTCCCCGACATGAAGGGGTTGTCGCTGGAAAGAAGTGCAGTGCATGTCCGAAGTCGCCACGGTTTCAAAGAGTGTGGTTAGTATGGCAATCCCGTACAACATGGCCGCCATTGTGATATTGGCATCAACCAACTAACTGAAAGGCTCCTTCTCAGACACCATACGCCTGTTGAATCCACTGCCTATAAGCAAGTTACTGAGTCACCAACCTGGATGTCTTCAAGAACAGCCTAAACAGGGTCGCCTTCAGCTACCAATCCACTACACAAGGCTAAAATAAAGTACTGCTTTTACTTGCACATTCTGATCTTTTTTTATGCCTTGATTTTATCAATACTTAAGCAGCATGCAGCATTAAAGCTGGACTCTGATCAGAGTCCAGCTTTCTCCAGAAGATCGGAGAGCGTACTGATCGTAACATCGAGTTTAACCAACAGTTCTTTTCAGAACCACCCCAGCTCAGAGTCCAGCTTTCTCCAGAAGATCGGAGAGCGTACTGATCGTAACATCGAGTTTAACCAACGGTTCTTTTCAGAACCACCCCAGCTCATTTAGAGATTATCAATACATGGTGTTAGCGCAAGTCTTTACTATATCGTATTTCCACCATGAAAAGTTTCAAATCCTACTTGCCTTGAGTTCCGTCTGCACCTGCTGGTTTGCACTTACAACCAATGTGGGACTGCACAGTAAAAGAAGATGATGATGATCATCATGGATTTCAATGTGGCAGTAATCTACAATTCATGATTCAATGTAATTACTCAAAATAATTATTAGCATAAAACCTTACTTGGTAACAAGTAATGGGAGAGGTTGGTAGTCTAAAACATTGTGAGAAACGGCTCCCTCTGATGTGGAGTAGTTTTCGAGAAAGAAGTAATTTTTCCACGAATTTGATTTCGAGACCTCAAGTTTAGAATTTGAGGTACCGAAGTCAAGCATCTGAAAGCACACAACTTCGTGTGACAAGGGTGTTTTTTTCTTTCATTATTATCTCGCAACTCCGACGACCAATCGAGCTCAAATTATCACAGGTTTGTTATTTTATGCATATGTTGAGATACAGCAAGTGAGAAAACTGGTCTTTGACAATTACCAATAGTGTCCACTTGCTTTAAGAAGAATGTCTTATCGGAATAATTTGCTTGTTAATTTGAAATATTGAGTACTTTCCCTGTCACTTGATTTAAAGCGATAATAATAAATAATAATAATATCAAAGTCTTATATAGCGCACATATCTACCAAACAAGGTACTCAAGGCGCTGAGTATATACTCAGCGACAAACTCTCAGATAGGTTATTGCAATGATGAGTTTTGAGACCCAATTAGTTAGCACCTTATAAGGGTTTACAAGGTGCTATGGCGCATACAGCATTCACAGCTAAGAACACCGGGGCGAACCCCTTCTCTTTTCGATAAGTGCACTGGGTTCTTTAACATGCATTACACAACACACGGGACCAGCGGCTTTACGTCCCATCTGAAGGACGAAGCAATGGTAAAGTGTCTTGCTTAAGGACACAAGTGTCACGGCTGGGGATTCGAACCGCCACTCAAAACACAATCATGACAATGATTTTTGTTTTTACCCATTCACTGATGTGTGTTAGCACTGTATACTCAGAACTTATGTACCCTAGCTCTGTGAAAAAAAAATATCACAGTCAAAGAGACATATTACTCGGGTGGGATTTGAACCCACGACCTTTGCGATTCTAGAGCAGTGTCTTACCAAGTAGATCACCGAGGTTGCCCAGTAGCTAGAGGCAGTTCAAATCCTATGTTTCATCAGCGGGTACTGCAACAATCCTGATGAACGCAGAGCTAAATATAAATGTTGACTGCTATCAGAAATAATAATGACAACCGTATTTCTATAGCACCTAACACCTCCAAAAGAAAGTCTCTAAGCGCTCAATACAGATGTACGTCTAGAAACCAGCGGTCCGGTTCCTCAACTGACAGCATTTCACTTGGAAGAAATCCACATTGATGCAGTAGAGAAAAAAAATGTAAAGACCTTAGCAGTTACACAACTACTGTTTGCCCCCTGTTGCCATGTAAACAGGTAAACAACTCTCTTCATAGACCTAGATCAGTGTAATCTGCCTTTTTATAATCCACAGCGCCCCCGTTCCGTTATAAGTTGATTTTTTATTTTATTTTTCAAAATCAGACCACATGCAAAACCAATCTATAAATTTGTAGACGACATCAAAGTACTACATCATGAAAAATTCAACTGGGAAATTTAATCCGATAAATGTAGAGGCAAAAAAGAGAAAATTAACCGTGGATGAATTTAACCTTTTAATCTGTCTCTTTGTTAACGGTACTGCTCTTATGGAACAACCTTGATGATCTAATTTTTTACCGTAGGAGTTATCTTCTTAGCGAGAGAGGATTGTGTCTTTTGTTCACTTCAATTCTTCTTTTATATGCTTTTTATTCAGTGCAGCTTTTATGTTCTCAGATCCTTGGTTGTGTGATACAATAAAAGGAAAATAAATAGTTCTGACCTGTACAACCTGGGCACTGAAAGAGTTCAAATATATTGTTAAAAGACACTGGACCCTATTGGTAATGGACCCTTCCCATGAAATATGCTAATCACATTCACGCATGCGTACAGACCCTGTTGGTTGGCAAACGCCATAGAGTTGTGCACTAAGCAGACGCGCAATCGCGTCTGCGTCATGCATCCATTAGTCGTGTACAAAACAGCGCGATGTTCCCTCATTTTGCCAACCAAAACGTTAGTGCGCACGCGCTATGTGCAATTTACATATTTCATGGGAAGGGTCTATTGTCAAAGACCATTCTTCTCACTTGTTATATCAAACATATGCATAAAATAAACCTGTGAAAATGTGGGCTCAATTAGTCATCAAAGTTGCAAGAAAATGATGAAAGAAAAAACACCATTGTTGTACAAATTTGTGTGCCTTCAAGTGAAATAAAATGCTTCAGCTGAAGTCTTTTAATATTTCATCGAGAAAATACCTCTTTCTCAAAAAAGTATGTTACTTCAGAGGGAGTCATTTCTCACAATGTTTTATACCATCAACAGCTCTCCATTGCTCATCACCAAGTAGTTTTATGCTAATATATATTTTGAGTGATTACCAATAGTGTCTAGTACCTTTAATTGTAAACTCACAGTTTGCTGTACAATACAAGGTCATGTTTCACTCCTTCGGTTTTGTGCTTACATACTGAAGTTTTTAACCAAAGATAAATTTGTTTCTTTCTTGCAAAAAGTAGTTGATGGCCTGACAATTCAACCCAGTAGAGTCTATCTTAAAAGCTTTGAAATAAGAAAAAAACAGTAAGAACTAGTTCTTATTTAGCACATCTTACAACAACGAATCAATGCGCTATTTTTGCATTTATACCATAGGTCCTTTTGGTTGGTAAACAGTTTGCAACAGCTAATTTTATTTTCTTGTTTCTGTCTCTAAATAGTTTGGAGAGATTCGAGTAGTTCTGTTTCTCTAGATGTATTGATGAGTATTCTCAGACATCATAGTTTGAGTAGTAACTCAACAGCTAATTGTATTTTCTTGGTTGTGTCTTGTTATAGATTGGAGAGAGTCGAGTAGTTCTGTTTCTCTGGATGTATTGATGAGTAGTCTCAGACATCATGGTTTGATGAGTAACTCAACAGCTAATTGTATTTTCGTGTTTGTGTCTCGTTATAGATTGGAGAGAGTGGAGTAGTTCTGTTTCTCTGGATGTATTGATGAGTAGTATCAGACATCATGTCTTGAGTAGTAACTCAACAGCTAATTGTATTTTCTTGCGTGTGTCGTGTTATAGATTGGAGAGAGTCGAGTATTTCTGTTTCTCTGGATGTATTAATGAGTAGTCTCAGGCATCATGTCTTGATGAGTAACTCAACAGCTAATTCTATTTTCTTGTTTGTGTCTCGTTATAGATTGGAGAGAGTGGAGTAGTTCTGTTTCTCTGGATGTATTGATGAGTAGTATCAGACATCATGTCTTGAGTAGTAACTCAACAGCTAATTGTATTTTCTTGCGTGTGTCGTGTTATAGATTGGAGAGAGTCGAGTATTTCTGTTTCTCTGGATGTATTAATGAGTAGTCTCAGGCATCATGTCTTGATGAGTAACTCAACAGCTAATTCTATTTTGTTGGTTGTGTCTCGTTATAGATTGGAGAGCGTCGAGTAGTTCTGTTTCTCTGGATGTTTTGATGAGTAGTCTCAGGCATCATGTCTTGATGAGTAACTCAAAGAAGAGTAAAAATGTGGAGATACTCCACATCAGCTCTCAGGTAAAGATTCAGAAACTCATACCATCTTGGAAAAAACACCATTATGGATAATAATTTAAATAATACCAACAACTAGTTCTTATAATCACTAGATACTATATAGCAATTATATTTCACAATAGCGTCTCAATGCGCTTTACATTAGTGTCCTGGTCATTGGGCCAATAATTTCATTTGTTTTTCTTTGTTCAGCTCTCTAAGGGGTATACAGCCCTATAGCCCATTTCACAACAACGTGTCAATGCGCTTATTACATTAGTTCTCTGATGATTATGCAGATAACATTTCTGTAATCTTTTTCAGCTCCCTGGGGAGCTTCCAAATAAGGTTAAACTCCTTCTGTTTTATATTTTGTGTTTGGCAAACCTGTACCACAATGCTGGTATTACATGGTTTTACATAAAATAGCTGCTAAATATCCCCCCCCCCCCTGTCTGACCATTATAGATTCTGTTTTTAATGTATGTTTTGTTATATTACTTACTTTCATGTAATCTTTGCGGTATTTATCGTTGAAACTAGTTATATCACAAGTTTTGCTGCAAACTGCGTTTTTAATTTTACCCATTTCATTTGTTAGTTTCTCGAGTCTTATAAACAGTAGGCATAAGATTTCTAAACCTGATTAAAGATTATAAACCTTAAAGTAAATTGTGTGAAAAAGGCAAGAATTTATCAAATCAAAAAGACTTTTTTTTTAAATCAACAAAGAGCAGACCTGATGGAAAACTAAAAGTAAACTTTGTACCAATCTACATTGCAGCTGGCACGTCGTTTAGATGGTATTAGGTTCACATCCTGCAAGAGCGCTAAGGACCGAACAGCAATGTCAGTCACCTTAGAGGAATGTATGATTCTTCAAGATGAACATCAACTCAACTCACAGATGTTTACTCACCTCCTGGACACCATGAGAAGGTATGACCCCTTGCTAAAGTTCAAGACATTTAAGGGAGGAATGCAAATGGGCAATTCCAAGCAAACATGGACATGACACCAAAAAATCCAGTTTTTGTCACAACTTTCTTTCCACTTAGAAGTTACAGCTAACATATGAAACCAATTTTTGTGTAGTTGTTGACAAGGAATGAACCCAATGTTGCCAAATAAGAACTCAGCATGGGCTCCATGTAGGCCTGGCTAAATAACTGGGTAATCTACTTTTTAAGTGTGCGCGCGTACTCTATTTCTAAGCGCGCGCGTGTACACACAACCCACGTGCAACAGACTCTTCACAAAGTTTTGGAAAACAATATTTCAAACCTCAAACCTCAACTGTCAAAGTGTCTGTAATTGTTTTGGGGTTTTTTAACGTTTATTAAAGCCATTGGACCCTTTTGGTTCAGACAAAAATAAAAAAGTTCACAGAGTTACAAATAACTTACAGGGTCTACAGAAGGCAATGGTGAAAGACTTCATTCGAAATATTATTCCATGAAATGCTTTCATTTTTGAGAAAACAGCAAAACAATATAAATTCTCGTTAACGAGAATTACGGATTTATTTGAAACACATGTCATGACACGGCCAAATGCACGGAAACAAGGGTGGGTTTTTCCGTTATTTTCTCCCGACTCTGATGACCGATTAAGCCTAAATTTTCACAGGTTTGTTATTTGATATAGACGTTGTGGTACACAAAGTGTGGGCCTTGGACAACACTGTTTACTGAAAGGGTCCAATGGCTTTAATAAAAAGGCATTTATGAAATGGAAATAAAAGAGTAGTTACTCGTTCTTAAACGTCCGTTTAAAAACCTTGCAGGGTCGTTGCTGTGCGCAATTCGACCTTGCTGGCTTTAAACGACCGTGTAAGAACTCGTTGCTACCCTTTTGTTCCCTTATTTAGAGACCATGGAGGCCGCAACAGGTTGTTCCAAAATACCCATAATGGCTGCAACCAAATTGACACTTTCCAATTTTTCTAATGTAAACATAGAATCAACATTTCTAAAAACCAAGTAATGTATAACTGTTTTATACTTACTTTCCTTACACTAACATTATCTGATCTGCAGAGTGTGGGTTTAAGTTCCGGTCAAGACAGCAATAATGGTGTCCTCTAGCAAGACACCATTATTGCTGTGTCCTTGGGATGGGACATAAAGCTGTAGATCTCAAGGTTTCCATAGTAATCATTTTGTCTTAAGCTGCTTGTAGTTTTGGTTAATTCCAGTGGGCGTTATTTTTTGTATTTTTTGGTTTTATTACTACCAAGTGCTTTTTCTAAGGCAGATGTCTGTGTCATATATTGCTATTATTGGTACGCAAACATCTTGTTACTTCCTCCGTCTTCAAACATTACGATTTTTGTTTTAAATCTTTAATATTTTTGCTCCATTGCAGTGAAGGCACGCGCCGTGACAACACAAGAAAGAACGTCGGTATTAACAAGTACGCCTTCAACAAAGTGCAGCTGCGAGCCTTTCCTAAGCTGTATCGACCTCCGGAAGGAACCTACGGGAAAACCGTCACCACATAGCGGCAGATTTAACCTCCACTGCAAAACATAAACCTTGTGAACTCTGACCTTTAATAATTTACCCTTGAACTTTGAGGTCAGGTCAGCCCTTGTAAAGGCTTTCGATCATGACGTATGGATATGTCCTATAGCTACGGCTCATAACTAAGCCTTTGAGCTAAGGATTGTGAAAGTAAAAGGCTGTAGCCTTCGACTTTAGATACAACAATGAAAAATACCTTGGCCTTTGGTAATCTGGATTTAACCATATCCATTGTAAGAAGGGGGAGGGGGAGGGGTACAGTAATGACAGTTTTACTGTTAACTGTAAACTGTACAAGAGGTTCAAAGAGTTTTATTTTACAAAAGTTACTTCAATCTGTCTAGTTTTTTAAAAGCTGGAATGAAAGAACTTGGTCTTTAATTAGTGACCAAATTTATATCATCGAGTGTAACCAGAGCTTGAGAGAGTTGCGACAAAGAGGGACCACTTTTCTTTGGATGCCATTTTTGCCTCCAAAAGTAGCGAAACTTATGGGCAGACTAGTCTGGCCCCCCCCCCCCCCCTGCGGTCGTCCATTCCTTTTGTGGGGCACAAAATGGCTTCTAATCGCAAGTTGTCGTAACTCTTCCAGTGTAATCCCTAAACAGCGCCCTCTTGTGTCCAAGTATTATGTCCAGTATATCCTGAACATATGACGTCACACTTCGAGGCTCGTGAATAACGCCAGAGACTGGCCATCCAGACATGTGTACATCCACCTACATTCATTTCACATAGAAATACGCAGTCAAATTCCATGGCGGACGTGATAGGAGTGAACTGTTTTGGTGTATATGGAAAGCTCATGAATGTCACTGTGTACGTCTATCCAATGATATCATTGTATCCAATGGAATCACAGGATCTGGATAACAGTTACATGTCCTAATCCTATGGATAAATACGAGAGGCCTAGTCTTTGTCCAGTATTGATAGCTTTTTCTTTACCAAGAAGCATTCCGATTTCAACGATCAAATTCTGAATCAATTCCAAACTTGCATTTTTGAGCCAAATTTTAAACAAGGAATTCAATCGCCAATGTTGCAGGTATGAAGCAATTTGTTTATAGTGACACATTTTTTTTTATCCCATTGATATTTTATGTGTGTGGAATTTTGATTCCTCAATTTGGGCTTTTACTAAAAACTAAGACCATGTATTTTTATAAGGGTATTTTTTTATTTTTTTATTCAATTTTTTGTGATTTTTCTTTAAATTTGAATGTATTGGTATGACTAACAGCCCCTCCCCCCCCCCAGCACAAATTAACAGGAAATGCATATTCATTTTACACATATTTTTTATTTTGAGACCATGACATATTTTTTAATATATTTTTTACAAGGTTTTGGCCAAAATGAGCTCAGTACTTTTTTTCTTTGAAACGAAACAAAATTAAACTAAACCACAGCGTATGAAACATAACGAAAATCAACACCGCCCCGTTACAAAAAAAAAACCATATCTTTCAGGAGAATGTCTCCTCTAATTTGTTTGACGAATTGATTATAATCATGAAATTTTCCCCCCCAGAATCCTTTTTTGTTGTATTTCTTGTAATAAATGTTATTAGTTTGTGTACATACACCCTTTGTAAAATTGTGTAAACAGTTGTATTATAAACCAACAGAATTCTAAATTTAAGAAGTGAGGGGAGCCTGTTGTATATTATAGGCCGCACGCAAAATGGGTACTAGTTTAAAAAAGTTGAAATATAACAAGTCGTGTGGGTCTATCCTCTTTCTCTTGGAGTAGGAAGAAGATTCAGGGGCTTTTTTGGGTTAGCTGCACACTTTTTCGTTAAAAGGTTATTATTGACCGTATTGAATATGACGTCACCGTTCAAATATCTGCCCTACAAGATGGCGTCTGCGAGCGTGGGGCATGTGTGTGTGCGTGCTTGTGCCGTAGAAATCAAACCGGGAACGCTGCGTGTTTCTTTGATGTACACGTTTAGACGCACATACTGTTTGCCCTACAAGATAGTGACTTTTATAGCAGCAAAGAGGTTATTCAATACGATCTATAAGGAATCAAGAGAAAATGGCCATCACCATAGTATTTAGTGTCAACATTAACGCGCAACCATGTTGGAACATTGTACTCGCTTTTCACTTAGACTTGTGACGTTGTGGCCTTCTCTTTGTTTTGGGATTAGGGTACGGATTATGAAACATTGAAGGGATGTGTAAACTATAAGTGCCTATAGGTATGGTTCTTAATTTATTGCCAAATTTTATTTCTTATGACAAATGTGAGAAGTTATACCGGTAATTGGTTTTCTTTATTTCACCCTGAACAAAACTACTCATTGCTCTTGAGTATTAGGGCCTCGTCACACGAGGCAACTTTTATAGGCAACTTGGAGTGAGCCAATAGACCCTTCCCATGAAATATGTAAATTGCACATAGCGCGTGCGCACTAACGTTTTGATTGGCAAAATGAGGGAACATCGCGCTGTTTTGTACACGGCTAATGGGTGCGTGACGCAGACGCGATTGCACGCCTGCTTAGTGCACAACTCTATGGCGTTTGCCAACCAACAGGGTCTGTACGCATGCGTGAATGTAATTAGCATATTTCATGGGAAGGGTCCATTGCTGTGCATGCAACCGGACCACTTAGGTAGCGCATGAGTAAATTTTCAAACATGTCTTTCAAATTTCGATCCCCAAGAATAATATGTGAACATTCAAATGTAAATAGATTCTCTTCTTGGAGATTGCCTGGAACTGGTTACCTGTAAAGTTGCCACCTGTGACATGACCCTTAGGTCATTTCCGAATAGGAGACTTTTGGGACGCTTGGTGGCAGAAGACTTACCAGGTAAATTCCATTGTTCTCGGTAATGTGCGCAGGCTCAGAACTACGTAAGCAATGGAAATTTACCTGGTAAGTCTGCTGCCACCTATTGTTCCAAAGTCTCCCATAGGCAGCTGCGGCTACAGCTATGACTATTGCTAAAGACATCCTATACTTCAATGCATAATGATGCATCACTCCAGCCATAGCCAGAGTTGTAGCCGAAGCCAATTTGGACAAGGCCTAATAATTTATACAAATTGAACTTTCCTTCAGTCATCAACTGCACTACTCTAGCACCTTGTATATAATGACACTGATGTCTTTTTCTTTGCCCTTTTGACCTTTTTACCTTTGCCCCTCTACCTTTGACCTTTTATTTTTAACACTGTCTTTGTTGTCAATGACTTAATGTTTTTGTTTTTTTGTCATAGTTTAACAAAGCTGTTACTTTGTAAGCTGAAATCTGGGTCCATCGTCATGACTCTGCTTACAGCGTAATCAGTAAGCAAATAATTTCTCCGGTAAGCAGAGCCATGATATGGAGCCCCATTGACCTGATTGCCAAGCTGTGCTATGTAAAGTAATGAATTGTCAAACTTCCTATCTGAAATCTAGAGAATATGAAAAACCAAATCCATTTTTGGGTTAGACATTGGACCCTCATTCAAAGACACTCATTTTCAGTGATTTCATTTCTAGGCCAAACCAAATCAAACAACTCAAATGTTTTATGTTAAAGAAAATCCTTTTTTTCTTTTTTGTAAATTCTAAGACAAATGGCTTTGGTGGGAACAATCTTAATTAGTGTATATATGTAATATTTATATGGATATGGACGACGCTTTTAAATGCCTTTAACAAACTCAGTATTTTTTTCAAAAATGTTTATTTATTATTGGGGATTTTTCAAACGTAGTTTTATGAAAACTTAAAATAATTTAACAAAATCATTAATGGCCTGATGTTGCAAACCTATAAGAGTCTTTTTTTCTCAAAGGTTAAATGAAGAAAGCCTCTGCTAAGGTCGAAGTTCACGCCATTAACTTTGTTTTTTGCATTTATACCATTATGTCCAATTCTATTTTTAACTTAAAATTCACTGCCCTTCCAAGCTTTAAAAGAGCAGAAATAAATTAATAGTATTAAGGGAAATATGGAATTTATTGAATGCATAGGTAACATTGAACATTGACCAGTGGTTGACTAATGGTAGCCACCCAAACTTGCTTAAGAGTGACACTTTAATGCTCCAATTCAAAACAAACTGTGCCACCTAAATCAGCATACTTTGAAGTATTGTCAATCCAAATCCCCCCTACCTCTTACGTTATTTTAATAAATGTTGTGAGCTTTATTAGACCCTTTTTACCAATGTTTAGACCTTTTAAACCACAAATCTTGTCCATTAATGTTTTTAAAACCTTTATTGTCTAAATCTAATTACTTTAATGTGTTACTTTTGTTTTGTGTTTATTGTATTGGTTATTTATTTGAATAAGTTCTAAATCAATTTGTTTACTTTTCTTTTTACAATATTAAACAATAACATTCTTGTGTCATCTATTTTTTGTAATCATTTGTCCCATCATTTGAGTTCTTCACACAAATGTTTTTAAAAAGAACATTAGTTATTGCCTGAAGCAATAAAATGGAAAATGATAAAACAAATTCAGACTTGTCTGAATTTAGACTTGTAGATGTATGCCTTGTGAAAAAGGACTTGTTAATTTCTTCCGGTATGCCTAAAGAAATCATGCTATTTGATCTACTTCTTTCGTTTGAGTTTACTAATTTCCGGAAGAAGCTCCTTGAAAATATTCATTTCAGAGGCATAGCCTACAGGAAGTAATGTTATCATTTCACATTATCTTAATGCACTGAACAGTTTGGTAATGTCAAAGACCAGTATATTCTCACTTGGTGTATCCCACCATGCATACACACACAACAAAATCTGCGAAAGTTTGGAACAGAAAAAAAAATTGTAAAAAAAAAAATTGATCTGTGGGTTTTCGGATGCATAATAAAAGGCTTCAGGCCTGAAGTATTTTATTAGTTCAAATTTTTGGAGCGATAAATTACCTCTTTCTCAAAAACTGTGCATCTCACAATGCTAATGTAGATAGAAATCGTTACAAAGTAAGTTCTGTATGCTAACGATTATTTTGAGTAATATTACTAATAGTGTGCGTGCCTTTAAATTCAGTTTGTGTACTCAAAAACAGAGTAGACCGTTTCTCACAATGCTAATGTAGATAGAAATCGTTACAAAGTAAGTTCTGTATGCTAACGATTATTTTGAGTAATATTACTAATAGTGTGCGTGCCTTTAAATTCAGTTGATCTTCTGTCAACCATTTTATTATCAACGACATAATCGGTACATGCCCTCTTTTTTTAAAGTTAGATTCCGGATTGAACCCGATTAGTTTTGAAATAATGTGACTTGGCTATAAGCTCCCCCAGAAAGTCGGTTTTTGGAGACGAAAACTTTGCGCGCTATTCGTTTCTTTCTCTTCAAACGTCCGAGCAGCCACGTGATCCGATTGAGAAGAACTAAATTTCAACGATCTACGCTAGCACCAAATAACTCGCAGAACTCTTGGGCGGAAAGTTAAATCCCTGAGTTTAATTGTAAAAATGAAAGAATTCGAAAGCAGTTTGTTGCCAAACTTTTCTGTAATTGCCGTTTATCCTCCCTCGAATTCGTAAAGCGCACTAGCCTACGTAGAAAAAAAGGTAAATCTATGTAAAACACGTAGGCAAATCATTGTTGTTTTTAATTGTGCCTAGTGTAAACTTATTTGTTGATGCCCCGATTTGTATATATATACATTTTTTTTTTAGCATTAGGCCTAAACTGTTTACAGTAGGCCATATTAGCCCTCCTTGATCGGTCCATGGAGGTAGACCTAATTCTACCTCCATGATCGGTCTCATCCGCACTGTCGCCGAGTGATGTACAAGCTCAACAAGGTGGGTAGCCCTATGATGTAATCTTTTTGATCTTAACTTCTGCCCAGGACCTTTCACGGGAAAATCCCCATTGGATTTTTTAAAAACATTAGAATTTCCTATAAGTCACTATAGTTCTCTATAATCCACTACTATAGTTTCCTGATATCGATAATCGTAGTCGGTGGCATCTTCAAGATCGACGGGCCTTGTATTAAAACTTTTTAGGAAAAACTTATGAGTGTTGAGGGCGCCCTACCAATCGTCGAAGAAAAGTTAGTTTTGTCCTTCTCGTTGTTTTCCCGATCGTCGTCGAACGCCGATTTTTCACTCTCAGTCCCTTTTGCTTGGATTGGACGTCGAAGCTGAACTGATTTCCATCTTTCGGTAAGTTGAACTCCTTTAGAATTGATAAACCTAAAAACATGCTTCATTTTGCAGTGTAACTTGTGTAGCTTTCATGTTTAACAGAGCAAAATGGGGTGGCGTAAATTGACTAAACAAACTCATCAAATCTCAAATCTATCGAAGCAGCGAGTGCGGTGACAAGCGCGCAGGGTTTGTGTGCAGGGAAACCGCACCGTTTGCCCCGGGCAGTTGTGTGACCACAAAAAGTGACAAAGCCTTGGACTTTGAGTGCACTGGTGCAAAAACATCAGTGGCTGTTATGTGTTTGATCTTACATGTTGATGTCTACAGTCTTCTTAAATATCTCAGTTTTTATTTAATACAAACGACACCAGGTTTGAATAGATCATGCATGGATGGATTGATCAACTGAGATTTTGTTGACAAAAATTGTGATTGTGATTTGTAGTGGATGAAGGCCGGGTCCAGAAGCGATAGCCCCTGCGTGAAGTTAATTATTTAAATTTCATTATGAAAATTAAGTATTGCCAGTCTTTTATCACATTTATTTTACAACTACGGTTTGATGGTTGTAATTTTTGTGTCCGAAACCACTCAAAAAGTGTTTCAATATTAATAAGAGAAAAATGCAGACTTGAGTTTTATTCATTTGAGGTTTGGGGGAGGGGGGTGGGCGTGTGAGAAGTAGACCCTAACCTAAACCTTTCAGTCCATTATGTTATTTGAAACCTGAGAGTAATTAAAACCAAAATAATTGCTAATCAACTCAAATTATTTTCAGAAAGCCTGCATTTACGTCCATTCACACTTTTATGGTGGTTTCAGCATGGCGGTAGAATATGGTTTCAGCATGGTTTACATTACTTTAAAAAAAAAAAACTAAAATGATTTTAAAAAGTGAGCAGTTTTTCCTTTTAGGAAACACAATCAAGTGTTGCTGTTAATCTACAATTTTACCAGCCGTCGATTTCACATAACTCTTCTTAACTTCCTTGGGATTAATCCTAGGACTTAGGACAAGTTAAGTTCCGTATCGAAATACGTAGGACGCATTGAACCCATCCTAAGTTAGGATGGATACTCGTCCTAACTCAAGATAGCATTGATCTTAGCGTTTCGTGAAATCGGCTGGAGGTCTTGTAGCTAAGTTGAATACTTAATCGTGTCTCCTGTCAAAATATGCCAGGAACAATTCTTAAAAAATTTGTTATTGTTTTAATATCTTTTTTGTACATTGATACCATTAGGTCTTCTTCAACCAACCTCTCAAGCATGGATAGTCTACGTATCTGTCTCTTAATGTTCTCTTACTTCCTTCTTGTTTCCGCTGGTAAGTTTCAAGCATAACAACTAGACTAGTCAACCCATTGTACAACATGTAGGCCTAGATTATTTTTCTATTTGCCAATTTTATTTTCAGAGATTTGGCATTTTGCAAAAACATAATGAGTTTATAAATTTTACTCATTCCAACTGAAGAAGAGTCCTGATTGTTTGGGAGATCGTATTTTTGCCAGAGGCATAAAATGTAATTAATTCCTGTTTACCTGTAGATTCGGGCTCTGCATAATGAATGCTAAATGAAGCCTTATAAAACGCCCATGCCATATTCACACAAATACTTACCATAAAGCCTGGTTCATACTTCATGCGAATGCGAAGCGAATTTGACGTCACAACCCTCCTTCCTCAGTGATATTCGCAAGTGAGGTGTAGAGTTCAACTGTTGCGAATTATTTGTTGCGAATTTGTGACGTTAACATTCGCTTCGTATTGGCATTCGCAGGAAGTATGAACCGGGCTTAATGCAATGGAAGTGGAAGTAGCAAAGTCAAATGTGAGTAAATTATGTCGCAATTCAGCGGTATGCTGCGATGGCATTTTTAAAATAAATAAACCATTCTATGTATATGGTGGATCACATAAAGTGCCTACACTGCCAGCAACTGTTTTGTTAGCACAAACCAATTCCGTAACGTTCCTTTAAAAACGGTTCAGTCCTAAGTTTGATGACTGAAACCATGTAGCGATAAACTAGATTGTTCCATGCTGAAACTCAACCGGCTTTGACCCATATGTAACACAGATCTGGAATGCAAATGGTAATGGCATACTAGCAGGAGTGACAGCATGCCGCCGTAGTATTCAGTGTGGCTTCCTTACACAGGCCATAACAGGCTGAGTGACTTTGAGATGTAACACTACTCTTGCCATTGATTTTGACCTTGCAACCTTATGACCTTTAGAGGCTGAATGTGGTCCTGTTGGTTTTGGATGTGTCATAAACTCAGCAGCGCAGCATGGTGCAATGGTACACCAATTGACCTTGTGGCGTTGCTATTTACTGTTTTACATCATCACACATCTTGGTTCAATTGTTTTCATAATAATTGAGAAATAAATTATCGGAAAATGTGTTCAGATAAATTCTCTAGGATAAATTATGTGGTTACTTCAGGGGTCGAAATTGCCACTAGCCCGCTAGCCCGGGACTACCAGATTTACAGCCGGGCTACTCATTTTTCCAGTTTGATAGCCCGACAGGCTAGTGGAAAAATAATGCAAAAATCATCATCACAAACAATAAAGAACTATGTTATTGGTGTATTGTAAAGTTTGAGCCGTGACGCGAGACATAATGTGTCTTTCGGGCTACCAAATTCTAATCAGGGCTACTAAAAATTATTGGTCACTAGCCCTGCTGACTACCATGGAACACACTTTATTTCGACCCCTGTAATACTTTCAAAATCATAAAACAGATCAGGAAAATATGGTTATATTATTTGTATGCAATCTATCATCTAGTTTTTGTGTGTGTTTTTAAAGACAGTTTTGATCAGAGTTTGTCCTCACTTTTTTTAAGTGACTGGCTGTTGGGAAGAGTTGCCTTGTTCTTTCACTATTCTGGCAGCTTTTTTACTAGTCCATATTTCATATTGCTTTGCGTTTTTAATTCTGATGTTCTGAGCTAGCCCACTTAACCACTTTTCACGTAGATAGCATTTGGCAGGCGGACCTTTGTCACGTCAAGGGAGAACCTTGTATATATTTATCACTATTTGCTTATAAATCATGCCTGTGTAATTTAGTTCTTAACAAAAGTTTGTTTCAGCTCAGTTCTTTTAATTAACAGCATTTAGTGCCACATGCAGAAAACTTGATAAGGAAGATAGACAATGGACACTATTAGTAATTGTCAAAGACCAGTCTTAGCTCACTCGGTGTATCTCAATATATGCATAAACTAACAAACCTGTGAAAATTTAAGCTCAATTGGTCGTCGAAGTTGCGAGATAATAATGAAAGAAAAAACATCCTTGTCACACAAAGTTGTGTGCATTTAGATGGTTGATTTTGAGACCTCAAATTATATCTGAGGTCTCGAAATCAAATTCGTGGAAAATTACTTTTTTCTCGAAAACTATGTCACTTCAGAGGGAGCCGTTTCTCACAATGTTTTATACCATCAACTTTTCCCCATTACTCGTCACCAAATAAGGTTTCATGCTATTTGGAGTAATTACCAATAGTGTCCACCTTTAATAATATGGTCCATAAATAAAAAAGTGAATTGTGAAAAACAACTATTTTTCTATAGTATAAACACAGTTAAAGGTGATGTAAACAAACACTGCATTGACAAAAACCTGTATTGCCAAATATTTATATAATTGTTTGTACCATACATTTTTTGGCTGTCATAAATTATCTATGGAAGACTTTTCCAATTATTTGGTCCATTAAATCTGACCCATCGGTGTATAGTGTTTGTGAACTTGTCAATTTTAAATTAAATCCATCTTATTCATTTTACTACTTTCTAGTTGTTGGAGACTGTGAAGAGAAGCAAGAATTTTCTGGGTGTAACGCCGACGGGAAACAGTGCGTTTGTGGTACCAAGATGGCGTGTCGTAACCCATTTGCCTTTAGAGACCAGAAGCGTTGCCAACGTGCGCTTTATCGTAAGTTGCCTCCCATGTTATAAATTTAAGATTGAAAGTTAAATTTGAAATTTTTCCTCAAAATATAACTTTTATCATAGAGCAACCGTTCTTGCTCTAGCTTTGATAATTTTTTTTTTTTTAATATTAAAAATAGCAATTGGAAACAAAAATTTACACTACCGTTTAGGCCTGTGTCATATCATTAAACAAAATAGTAGAAAGGCACTTGATTGTCTATAATATTCAAATCCTACTTATTATATTTGAATTTAAAACTTTTTGGGGTACATGTGATTGTGAACATTTGTTTTCATGACTTTGGATAAATGCAAAAAAAATAGTTAATGGCCTGACGTTTCGACCCTAGCAGAGTCTTTCTCGAAGGATAAACGACAACACAACAAACATGAACAGGCACCAGGGGTGGATTTCACAAAGAGTTAGGACCAGTCTTATCTCAAGTTAGGACCGGTTACTCGTCCTAACTTAGGACTATCCATGCAGTTTGTATATCTCCTATGACTAGTCCTAAGTTAGGACTAGTCCTAACTCTTTGTGAAATCGACCCCTGAACAGGTAACTTTGGATAAAGTTACATGTACTTATAACTCTTTGTGTTACGTGTTTCCAGTACGGAGGTATTTCCGTTGCTTAATTACGTTGCTCTTCTAAACAGCAGCCTTGTTTAATAGTTCAGCAAAATGTCCCATGCACTTTAAATCACCACTTAACATTGAAAAACCTACCAAGGCCAGACAAAATAACAGGCAATAATTTAGTGGTTTGGGTTTGATGAACTGGCCTTTCAGCTACAACCCAATGGTTTAGACAATTGTAGAGCTCCAACCACAAGCAGGAAACTGAGTGTTTCAGCCTGGCTGATTCCATTGTGAAGGATTACCCCTCTAGCTCTATAACAATGGGTAGGGAGATATTGGCTGGGATTTGGTTTTGTCCCCTGAATGGGAGGTATTCACTGGAGTATGTACACTGGTTGTAAAAGCATGGTAAAAGCTTCATTTGGGATTGAAAACAACATACAGTGTAACATTTGTATGTGTTCATTCCTTGCTTGTTCTGACTGAGTGTTCGCACTCTTTTTACTACTTTCTACTTGAATGCTTTTGTTAGACTCTCGTATTACTTTACGCAAGTATTCTAAAGGCAAATTATTTATACCTTGGGTATTTTGAACCATTCGATTGTTTTAGTCCTATATTTAGTATACAACAAAACAGACATTTGAAAAGTTAACTTCAAAAGGTGGTTGTATTTTGAGATATCACTGGAGTGAATTAGGTCAAAGCAGGAAGAAGAAACTCTAGTACAAAATTTGAGCTTGGGGCATAATAACTGATAATTTTAAAAACATTTATAACACACTTAAAATACTTCAAAAATATCTCAAAATGCTTTACAATCGAACGAAGCTGTGGGCTTCTAACCCAAAGTTGTTATTGCCATTCATTTTATGAGTGATTACCAAACGTATACCTTCCCTTTAATGTGTGTTTGTTGTCGGGACATTTGAGAAAGATTCCGAGGATCGAAATATGTGATCATTTATTTATTTACGATTCCTTTGCTTTGCTAAATACCATGCTGTTCAAATTCCTACATCTTTGGGGTTTTGTACTGTATACAACAGGGGTCTAATTAAAATTAAGTGTATTTTCATGGTAGTCAGCAGGGCTAGTAACCAAGAATTTTTAGTAGCCCTGATGAGATGTTGGTAGCCTGAAAGAGTGAAAGACACATTATCTCAAACTTTACAATACACCATAGCACAGTTCTTTATTGTTTGTGATCATGATTTTTGCATTTTTTGTTCCACTAGTCCATCAGGCTTTCAAACTGGAAAAATCAGTAGCCCGGCTGTAAATCTGGTAGTCCCGGGCTAGCGGGCAAGTGGCAATTTCGACCCCTGCCCCCGATATAAGTTCTCTTGGTTTAGCAGACAATTCATGAGTTACGCAATCTACCAGGATCAAAATGGCTGGACTTACTAAGATGATTTCTTAAAAATTCACTTGCCATGGCCTCTGAACCACTAGTGTCTCACTGATATTTCCCACTGAGGTTGCCCACTGAGGTTAGAAAGTTTTTTTCTTGATACAGAAAGGGAATACATGATGTGGCCTTGGGTGTTCTTACTCTATGGGTTTCTAGTGGACAAAACAGCAGAACAGAAAGGGCTTCACCGGTCACTGCCCTCAAGAAATCAAGCTGTTGAGTAATTACAGTATTTCCGTACCATGGTGTTACTGTTCCATCATTGTAGGTGGAAGTATAAAAAACCTTGATTTTATTTTCACATTGACTCGGAAAAGTACTTTGCTTTTCCTATGCTTAGCAACTTCTTGTGCTGGCCTGAAATTTCATTTTGCAAAGGGCGCTTCGATTGGAAAGTGTTCAAGTAAATGTGAAACTTTTAAAGGGGCACCAAGGCCAAGACCAGGAACAACAGAATTTTCCTTTTTCAGACCATCCCACTCTTGTCCAAGTATCTTGTTTATTTCCACTAGGAAAATATCATGTTCTGCTTTATGTCCCAACCATTACATTTTGTTGAGATGTCTAAGTGAAGTCATTAGAAAGTCTGTCCCCTTTATGGCAGAAAACCAAACCTATAAAAAACATTTTTGATTAAATTCCTAAGCAGAATATAGTAGGATTAGCATGGGTAGTGAAAATGAAGGTCAGTTCCTGTGTGGTTGGTTTTAATGTATAAATCCAGACAGTTACAATAACAGATATCTGTGCTAGTTAAATAAACCTAACTCAGTAACTGTCTTGTTTGCTGTTTTACTGCTTTAAAGGATCAAACCTTTGGTTTTTGGAACCCTTCGATTGGTTAAATCCTGTAAATAAAAATGTATACAGTGTTTTCAGACTGAGAAAAGGATTTAAAGCATTTTAAGAATCATTTCACTTCGAAGTAATGTGGTTATGGAAAAATGTATATAAGTTTTTATCCCCCAAATCTTGAATCTGAGAAACGTTTCTGTCAGGGTATACGTTTCTCAGTGTGTTTTCCAATGACTGATTATTCTTCCTGCGTAGACATAACCGCTCTGGATTTTCAGCGATATCTAAAAAAACTGGCTCTACTATCTTTTGAAGTAAAACCAGGTTAGTTTGTGTATAGGGTTAAAACAATCAAACGGTTCTAAAAAACAAAGGTATACGATTCCTTTATACCTGGGAATTTTTTTTTAAATAAACGTGCTTCAAACTCACACCAGTTTGTAATCTCTTTAAAATTGCGCTGTCGCAGGTCCCTGACTTTCAAGATTAAGGTTACCCTAGCCACCATACACTTTGATATACAGTACTTTGCACTTAATATTGTGTTTGTCACTTACTCTCTCACTAAACATGATTTATGAAGACTGTGTACATAAAAGCCTAGATTTTGACAGGTTTATGAACAAAAGAATTTCATCCATGTAGCCTTATTGTTCCTTAAAGGGATGAGGTACTTTTTGTATCACAAAACACTATGTCAATATAAACCACAAGGGAAACTGACTGGGTAAAACACTATGTCCACAGATTATATTATGACACATGAAGAAAGCTTCCCTTATATTACTTATATTCTCTTCTATATCTTATATTACTTGCCGAGGTGCTGTAGTTTTTGAGAAATGAGTAAACCAAGTCCCAACAGTTACTTCAGCAGGTAAAACGCATTTTCATGACATTGTTTTACTCATTTCTCAAATACTACAGCACCTCAGGTTAAAAGTAATATTTTAAGGTAATAAGCTTTCTACTATCAATATCTTCAAACAGTCTAAGTTTAATGTAATTCTGTGGACATTGTGTTTTGTGTGGTTAAATGGGGACCATCGTCATGGTCAAACTGTTCGAGCCTGTGACTGCGCGGAATTATCAACTCTAGCCCAGTAACTGTCCATTGGTGCGCTGACCACAGATCTGATATTGTCAGAGCACAATAAAACTTTTACTTGGTGGTTCAGAAAATGACAGATAATCAAGATTGTTTAATTAAAATTAAAAACAATATTTTATAGCAGTAAGAATTTTATTATTGATATGAAAAATTAGGGTCGTTATTTAGGTTGGTGTTTTTTATTTATTTGAGTGTGTATATTTCTGTCCTTTTAATCTGTGTAATCATTGTAATAATTAATTTTACTTAATCATTGTTTTATTTTTATGTTCCAATGGAAACTAAATGTCTGTATATTTATGATGTGGACAATAAAAATTCTAATTCTATTAAGCCTTTGTTCTGTAAAGAAATTTTTTATTAATAAAACCATTTTTATCTATCTATCTTATTGAAATTGTTGAGAATTTCATAAGTGTCTGAAATGTGATTTTGATTTGTCTATAGCTGACCCGTGCAAGAAGAACCACTGTCGAAACAAAGGGTATTGTCTGCAGACCAAGTCAGGTGTCTTTGCCTGTGAGTGTGCCGGGACTGGTTTCTATGGTCAGCGCTGTACAACCAGTAAGTACTGTACATGTAAATGTTAAAATAACCCACAGCACCCACAGCAACAGACCAATCCATTAAGATCCCCCGATTGCTTATTGACCAATCTCAGCCCATTGGACCACCAAAAGTCAGACAAACTAAGTCCTACATGCGTGTGCGTATGCTTGGCTTGCGCGGCAGTGTTGTGCAGAATGGCATTGGAGAGCATAAATATAGAATATAATACCATGGCCAATCTAGGTATTATATTCTATATCTATGTATTGGAGAGGCTCACGTGGTCGGAGCCTAATGGATCGGTCTATTGCCATGGTGCCCGTTACTTTTGTTGTGGTGCCCTCAGGCCTATATGCTTCGTTTCTAAAAGAGGAAAGGGCAGGAAGGCACTTTCTACTTGGTAAGGAGCACCCTATGAGGAAATTGTTAATTTCTATTCGAGCATTTGAGGGGCACCAAGGAAATGACCAGGGGGCATCGAGGCAAACACCTTCGCTGCCTCCGTGAAGTATCAGGCCTGCACAGCACCCATAGCAATTGCCATGGTGCCTGGAACTGTTGCTGGGGTGCCTTTTGCAAAGTTCCAATACAAATTTAAATTTCCTCATAGATTTACCAGAGGAATCGCTAATAATAATAGTAATAATAAGACTTGTAATGCGCGCATATCCACCCTGCTGGGTGTTCTAGGCGCAGTAAAACCAACAAACAAAACAAAAACAACGAAAAAACAGACACAACAAAATTAGTCCTTGAAAACCTGTGACATAAGATAAGTTTTGAGAAGAGATTTGAATTTTGTGGTACAAAGACAAGATCTACGATTAAGTGGTAGGCAGTTCCAGATGCTGTGCCTCTTCCTCATTGAAATTTGAAGCATGTTACATAAACACAAGGAGGAGTAGTGGCTCTCTTTTTCATTGAAACCTGACAAAGCTTTTTATATAAATTCCGACTTGTATATTTCTGAAAGTTTGTATTATATACTCAGCGCCTTGAGTACCTTGTTTGGTAGACACGTGCGCTATATAACGCTTCGATATTATTATTATTAGTATTCAAATTTTATGCTAAGGAAAATAACTTTTGATTTGTGTAGCTCAAATTAAAATATCAATATAAACCACAAGGGACCGTCGGCACGTTAATCCGGAGGTCATTGGTTCGAATTCCACTCTAGTCAATTCTTTGTTCAACTCCAAAAATCAAATTAAAATATTTGTGTACATTTTACTAATCCATTTACCAATTTGCAAACTATTATGACATTTGCATTTTTTTTTGTATACTGTGATGGTTACCTCTCCCCCTCATTGTTATGTTGTTATGGTTTTTTTCTACAATATTCTGCCCATTTTTTGTGCAAATTTGCATTCATTATTTTAATCTGCTTTCATTTAACTGTAATAGCCAGATGCTGTATTGTAGGCTAAGAGTGTACGTGCTCCAATCACCCATCGATATACATATTTTACCGATTGTAATTTGTAGCTAATTGTCAAGTTTTTAAAAACTTGTTTCAATTTGTAGTTTTAGGCTTTGAGTATTTTTCACGTTTAGATTTTTACTGATTTTTTGTCTCTTGTCACTTGTATTTTGGCTTACCTTTTGATGTTTACTTACTTACTTTTTGCTGTTCTGCATTTACCTGTGAAGTGCCTTGAGACCCTTGCATAAGGTGCTCTATAAATAGTTAACTATTTTTTGTGATTTTAGTTAGTAATTTTGTTGACTCTTAACTGCTCTTAACAAATGTAGTTGATGTCCATGACAAAGACTTCTGTTTTTGAAGGGTAATATATTTAAAATATCTAAGTGTCCAGTATAATGTTATTGCTTGGATTTGTAAAAAATTAGAAGAACTACCTTAACGAAACAATTTAATTTGATTGTTTTTCAGAGTGTCCTAAAGATCTGTCGACTATTCCGCTAGAGGACCGAGCTTCGGCCAGGGCCTGCATTTATTAGGTCAGACCACAACCAGCCTTGGGGTATTCTAACATGATTTTTAGGGATGTTTACGCTGCCTACTACAAATATAAATTATTGGTGCTAATCATGTAAGTTTGTGCAAGAGCTATCTTTTTTAATGCTGTGTTGAACTCAGTTTAAAAACAATTTGACCCATTTATCAGTTTTCTTTTTACGTAAAATATTACTATGCGAAATGTAGAGCAAATTTCTTGTTATTTATTACACTTGTCAATATTAAACTTGTTAGTGGCATTTCTACATAAAGTAATGATAACATTTTTTTACATTAAAGGCAGTGGACACTATTGGTATTGGACACTCAAAATAATTATTATCATAAAACCTTACTTGATTACGAGTAATGGGGAGAGGTTATAAAAACATTGTGAGAAACAGCTCCCTCTGAAGTAATGATTTTGATTTGGAGGCCTCAGATTTAGAATTTGAGGTCTCAAAATCAAGCATCTGAAAGCACACAACTTCGTGTGACAAGGGTGTTTTTTCTTTCATTATTATTTTCGATGACCAATTGAGCTCAAATTTTCACAGCTTTGTTATTTTATGCTTATGATGAGATACACCAACTGTGAAGAGTAGTCGTTGACAACTACCAATAGTGTCCACTATCTTTAAATAGCTAGGACATACACACAAAACAACTATGCGCCGGATATATACATTTGTTTTTGCACGAAGCATTTTCGTGCAAATGAGTACCGACTTTGCACTGACGCAAACGATATATCACTTTGCAGTCCTCTCACCCTCTGATGCCTCAGTTTGAGAACTTGAGTCTGATGCACTAAACTTCTTTGACAATTAACTTTTTATACTAATTATTTAATGAAAATATTTAAAGCTGTGTTTCTTTTTAGAGGTGTACCTATCTACTTTGTTTAGATCTAGACAAAAACTTGTAGTATTTAACTATTTTTTACAAGTTTATTTATTAAGAAATTTTAGTACTCTCAATATTAATTCACAAAAAAATTACTATTGGTGCTTTTTTTTTAATATGAAACCAACTAGTTTTGTAAAGGGGATAATGTTCATGTGATTGTGATTTTGCTGCCACGAGGGAGTACTAAAAGACATAAGTGGCACATTTCAGCCAGGTATTTGTATTTTTGTAAAGAAAGTTTTTGATACTCACTTTTATAACGAAGCTATGCATGTTTTCAGAGAAGAAGAGCCAGCCACCTACTATGGCCAGCAACTTTGGCTCCCTCTGTGGCTGGTGGTTACAGCTAACGTGCTATTGTTGTTGGCTGCAGCAGAACAGGCCTTTTTTTTTTAAAAACCCAAACATCTGCAGTCTTTTGAAAAACCCATAAAAAGAAGTATCATCATGTAAAACAAAACAATTCTTATTCAGATTATCTGAGTCTTCATTACTTGATTCCCGGGTCCAAGTCATAAGTCTCGAGTCCGAGTCAGGAGTCGTACAACTCTGGTACAGATATCTTGTAAAAGAAGTCTTTGCTCACAACATTTTTGAGAGTTCATCAACTCCAGTCTTTGAAAACAAAGAGAACCTTTTTAAAAAGTGCCGTGTTACTTGTACTGTGAAGGTCACTCGCCATAATTGCAAATGTGAAATAAACAGCATTTTAACTGCCCTTATAAATGATTCTCATTGTTGTCTTTCTAATGACCACAAGCAGGTTTGTGATTTCTTTAGTATTTTTCCTGAGTTTTCAAAATCCCCATGAGCCTATAACTTTTCACCGACAGGAGAAAGAAATCGTCCACATTGTTTCAAAACCTGTAGTTTTCTTTTTCCGGTGATTCACTGAGTCTGTAAACCTCCTGCATTGTAACATCTGGGCCCAATTTCATAGAGCTGCTTAGCGGCTGATTTTGTACTTACTGTCTGATTTCCATTTCATAGCGCTGCTAACCGTTAGCAACAAAAAGGCATGCTAACCTTCCGGTGCTTACCGCACGAAAATAAATGACGTCACAATGCAAATCCATGGAAAATACGCAATATTGTCAACCAATTTTTCTGCTAACCTGTGAAATAGGCTAAGGCTTAAGCAAATCTTTCTGCTACAGTAAGCACGCAAATTAGCTTACCGTTTAGCAGCTCTATGAAATTGGGCCCAGGTAGGTTTGGGGTCTAGAATTAACTTTAAGGGGGAACCCAGGCCTGGAAGGCATTTTTAGGAATATTCACATTAATTGGCAAATCTCATCACTGCACTAGTAAATATAAACAGGGGGAGAGAGAAATGAATACAATGTATTCTGAAACTAGGATTGAAATGTGAAGAGGTATACACTTCCTATTCTCTAAAAAGTTTCCTGATAAACCAATATTTCCATGTCTGATGAACATAATTTGAAAATCTCCTGGATTATGGAAACTTGTTTATATTATATTATTTTATGTTGAATGATTTCTAATTAGCTTCCCGATTGTTGTAACAAAAATTCCCTGATGGCAAGAACCAAATGTTGGCAGCTTTGTGATATAGATTTCAAGGAGATTCTAGCAACAGTACATTCAGCACTGGATAATTAGATTTAAAAAAACGGGATATAACAGCTACACCTTTTCACCAGGCAGACATAAAAACATCTTCTTTGTTACAAATTCAAGAAGTCAAAATAGCAATTGTGTAATTTTCTCGTTTATTTATCTCTTTCAGAATACTGTTCATGGTACATCCATGGGCTTTTTCAAAACTACGTCTTAACTTACGTCTTAACCAGAGCCCAAACCGTGGTTTGGGAAAACTGCCGTAAACTAGTAGTAAATACATGTATAACATTAACAACAAATTTCTACTTAAAAAACCAAGCCACTTCTCTGAAAGCGAGACTTTGTGAAACCATTGCTATTCCTTTTCCAACGGTGAAGCATTCTTATGTTTCAACAGGATCCAACACTCTGCTTTTCTTTAAGCAGTCTCAAAATATCTCATAGTTTCACTACGAACAAAATAGAACAAATCCAGATTTGATCTGGATTTTAAAATTCTAACATTTTCGTGTGTAAACAGACATAGTACGTAGTCCATTTACTACTGAGATTAGATCCCATAGAGGTCTAATAGATGATATTTTAAGAATCAATTCCCGTTTCCTTTCATTATAGATTTCACATCTCTGGTTATGGTAGTTTATTTTAACGGAAGGTACACGTTTGGTAATTACTCAAAAAATTTTAACTTAAAAACTGACTTGGTAACGAGCATTGGAGAGCTGTTGATGGTTAAAAATCATGAGAAACGGCTCCCTCTGAAGTAGCCTAGTTTTGAGATAGAGGTAATTTCTCACTAAAATAATAAAAGACTTCTAGCCACAGAAGTCTTTTATTCCTATTTGAAAGCACACAAATTCAGCCAACAAGGGTGTTTTTTCTCATCATTTTCTTGCAACTTTGATGACCGATTTAGCTCAAATTTTTACTGGTTTGTTATTTTATGCTTATTTTGGGATACATCAAGTTAGAAGACTGGTCTTTGACAATTACCAAACGTGTACCTTCCCTTTATTTTAACAGATCCACTCAATGTTTAAAGAGCCTCTATGATCAACAAGAGTTGAAACAAAACAAGAATCAAGTCTATAAATAGCTTTGAGGTTGCAGGACTAGCCACACAACGTGACCACAAACACTTTTCTAACAAGCTGAAAGTAAACAAAACACACAAGCCCCTCAAAAAATAATCATACAAAAATAGCTCATACCCCCACCCAAAATTATGAACCAAAACAAACCATTCCACCCAACCTTGAAAAGAGGAAAAAAAAAAAATGTATTGTTCCCTCCAATATCCCAATTCACCTTTCACTATGTGCTGAAAAACATTTAAATTAACTAAAAACATACATTGTTTTATCCTGTTTATTGGTTTAATGGTTTTTATTTCAGAACAGATATAAGTTTTACTATAAATCTAAACCTTGTAATTTCATGAACCTTGTAATTCATGTTTCTCCTTAATAATTAATTAATAATTAATTAATTTGCGAGTGAGATTTGAATAATGTCTGGTGTATTTTAATTCCTCTGACATAAAAGGCAATTGCTAAGTAAAATGGTTCGGGGCAAGCCTTTGTATAGCAACCTCTAGATGAGCAAACCCTAGTACCATTGTGCCATATAATTCATTCAGAATTGTGTATGGGTGTCCACTGTCTCTTACGTAACTATGCAAAAGTTTGCTAATCATGTGACATAGCAACTGTCCCGATAGTCTGCTCTGAGGAATTCAAATTTAAGTGGTAACTTGTGATCAAGCACGTCATTGTACCAGACAATATTCAAATCTAACACGCAAATGTCTTATTAAACCTACTCTTTGTAACATTTTCAAGTGAGTTGACCAACCATATCAAACAATTTTGTCTGCACAGGTTGTGTATGGCGACACAATTGTTGTAACGTGACATTACAAAGTGTGGATCTTAGAACATAAAAGGTCCACATAATGTAGTTTAGTGGATCTTAGAACATAAAAGGTCCACATAATGTAGTTTAGTGGATCTTAGAACATAAAAGGTCCACATAATGTAGTTTAGTGGATCTTAGAACATAAAAGGTCCACATAATGTAGTTTAGTGGATCTTAGAACATAAAAGGTCCACATAATGTAGTTTAGTGGATCTTAGAACATAAAAGGTCCACATAATGTAGTTTAGTGGATCTTAGAACATAAAAGGTCCACATAATGTAGTTTAGTGGATCTTAGAACATAAAAGGTCCACATAATGTAGTTTAGTGGATCTTAGAACATAAAAGGTCCACATAATGTAGTTTGGTGGTTCTTAGAACATAATAGGTCAACATAATGTAGTTTGGTGGTTCTTAGAACATAATAGGTCCACATAATGTAGTTTAGTGGATCTTAGAACATAAAAGGTCCACATAATGTAGTTTAGTGGATCTTAGAACATAAAAGGTCCACATAATGTAGTTTAGTGGATCTTAGAACATAAAAGGTCCACATAATGTAGTTTAGTGGATCTTAGAACATAAAAGGTCCACATAATGTAGTTTAGTGGATCTTAGAACATAAAAGGTCCACATAATGTAGTTTGGTGGATCTTAGAACATAAAAGGTCCACATAATGTAGTTTAGTGGATCTTAGAACATATAAGGTCCACATAATGTAGTTTATCATTTAAAACCACAGTGGATGATAATGATTGGTCAGACAGTAGGAGGGTTAATGAATATAAAACATAATTTTAACATATCATGACCAGTAACCAAAGTGACCACATACAGCAAAACATTGAAATACAAGTACCAATAATACATAATTGTAAAATTAAAGGGCCAACTTTGACATCAATTTGTAATTCACCTATGCTATAAAATGTTAAATTTAAGGCTAGCAGTTTGTTTCAGCACTCAAAACTTCACACAAACTTGTCCTTTTGTGTTCTGCTATACAATGTTAATGAGCATGAAAGTACTTGCGGTTCATCATTTGAAACCTCTCATGCATGAACAGTTTTTCAGATTCAAATGTTTCTGGGTGAAAACTGTCCAAACCATATTACCAGAAAGGCAAATTTTTATGGTAATTATTTTGTGGAGTATTTACTAATCTATAACCATACCTTTAAAGGCAGTGGACACTATCGGTAATTACTCAAAATAATTATTAGCATAAAACCTTTCTTGGTGCGAGTAATGGGGAGAGGTTGATGGTATAAAACATTGTGAGAAATGGCTCCCTCTGAAGTGCCATAGTTTTAAGAGAAAGAAGTGATTTTCCACGAATTAGATTTTGAGACCTCAGATTTAGAACTTGAGGTCACAAAATCAACCATCTAAATGCACACAACTTCGTGTGACAAGGGTGTTTTTTCTTTCATTATCTTACAAGTTCGATGACTGATTGAGCTCAAATTTTCACAGGTTTGTTATGTTACGCATATGCTGAGATACACCCAGTGAGAAGACTGGTCTTTGACAATTACCAATAGTGTCCACTGCCTTTAAAGGGTCTATGTACTGTACTCATTGTAGGACAAAAAACACTATGTCTACAGATTTACACTAAACTTACACAGTCTGAAGATAATGATAGTAGAAAGCTTCCCTGTAAATATTACTTACTGAGGTGCTGTAGTTTTTGAGAAACGAGTGAAACAATGGCATGAAAATTATTTTTGTCTCAGTGATCGTGAGACGAAAATTACTTTAGCATGTACATTTGTAAAACTGTATTTTCATGACATTGTTTTACTCTTTTCTCAAAAACTACAGCACTTCAGCAACTAATATTTTAAGCTACGCTTTCTAACATCAATATCTTCAAACGGTGTTAGTTTAATGTAAATCTGTGGACATTGTATTTTGTGTTATAAAAAGTACCAAAATCCTTTAAACTGGATAACCCAATGGTTAGCACACGGCGTGTACAACTTTTTTCCCTGAAAACAACATCAAGTGTTTAACAAAGATGGGGTGACAGAGGGTTCAAATTCCCCAGGAGTTTCCTGGGGTTTCACTTCCTGGGTATTTGCTCCGTAGTGTGAACAGGGCCAGGTACTACAGATAAAAACAACTGGCCTTTAAAAGCACCATAGATAGTTATGTGTGAAATAAGCATTTTTACGCAGCTTGGTGCAAACTGACAACCTGCAAAAATTGCTCAATTATAAACATCTTTGCTAAGCAGAAATTACCAGGGCACCTCTCACAAAATATCTATAGCATTTTGGATGGTATCCAGTTCCAGCTTACACAGATTCGTTTTGTGCTTAGCACTTTATGAAATTGTGCCCTGTGTTTATGTACAATGTACACAGAATTAGTCTGGTTTGGGAAACGTCAAACTTAGAGTGGGACATGACTGAAGAGATACGACACTGACTCGCCATTATGCGTTCTGCGGATTGCTTCGGCCAACATCATGGAAATGTCGATTACCTGAAACAAAACGATAGAAAATTAACATTTAATAAACTTTGTGCCTTCCTGACTGAAGTAAAGCAGTCATCAAAGTGAGAAGAAAAGGAAAAAAATCCACATTGTGTCCAAACCACAATGTAAACTTCAGATGGTAATAGTTATAAAACAGGACAGTTCTTTTCAGAACTGAGAAGTCTCCCGAACCTCCGATTATCTACTCCGCGGCAGTAGAATAAAGCAAGACTGTTTCCATAAGAACAACTCTACCTGGCAAGTAGATACACACATGGTGTTACCGCAAACCAAATATATATTGATACCGCACCATGCAATGCCTCAAATCCTATAAACTTCAGAATGTTCTACATGTAGGTCAAAAAAAGAAGAAGAGAAAAACAGCCCAGCAAATTACTTCTGGAGACTTTTCACATCCCTCAAATCTTATCCCTGATTTCAACAATCAAGTTTTTTGGTTTTCACTCACCGTGATTTTACTGCACTGCTTCATGTTCTCCTCCTGGGGGATGGTGTTGGTCACCACGACCTGCTCAACGCAAGAGTTGTTGATGCGCGATATGGCCGGGCCTGAGAAGATGCCGTGGGTCAAGATGGCATAGGTCTTGAGAGCTCCAGCATCTTTGAGTCTGCCGGGAAGGAAAAATTAAGTAATAAACAACCTGGGAAGCAGCAGCCATGGGATGACCTTAAGAATATGGGACTTTTTATTTTAGATATCAATGGATACCGACTGGGTAAGTTTGAAACAATTTTGGGTTGAACAAATTTTTGTTTACAAGAGCGAGACTTTAGCCTCCATTTGAATGTGCCAGTGTTTGACCATTTGAGCTATTTAGTCCTACAGTTGGTGGTCTCCCTATTATTCTGATATCTTTGTTAGTGGGCGCCATTCAGAAGCAATACAACCTGTAACTGCTGTGTAGCAAGGGATCTCACCATAGAGCTATATATATATATTGACTAGAGGGCACCCAAGTTTACGATACAGGGTGGTTGACTGTGTACTACGTAGATGCATTCACCACATGAAATCATATAGCCGATTGGTGTAGTTTATCATTCATAACCACAATGGATGATATTGATTGGTTTCATAGTAGGAGGGTTGACTGTGTACTGAGTAGATGCAATCACTACTAATACTGTATTGCAGACTAGCATAGTTTGTCTGTCATTCAAAATCACAGCGAATGGTATTGAATGGTCAGACAGTATGAGTTGACTGTATGGAGTATGGGTTGGCTGTGAACTGTGTGGTACATTCACTACTTATGTCATTTTGCAGACTGTCAAATCATTTAAAACCACAGTGAATGATGTTGAATGGTCTAAGAATAGGAGGGTTACTGAATTGCTTAGTGAAATCAACCTACTTTCTAGCCGCTTCACAAACGGTTCCGCAGGTGTCGGCCATGTCATCCACGAGGATTGCCACGCGGTCTTTGACGTCACCCACGAGGACCATTGATGCAACCTCGTTAGCCTTCTTCCGCTCTTTGTGGATCAAGGCGAACTCTACATTCAGACGATCTGCAATTGACGTTACCCTGTTCAGGAAGATAAGAAAACCATGCATGAAGAAATATTTTTGTTGTTACCTATACTTTCATTAGACAAACAGAATCTTGTTTGTGTATAGCCTAAGATGCATGACGGAAGTGTTTCAGTTGAGTGTATATAGATCGTTAGAATAAAGTTACGTAAGTAAGGTGTGTGGTGACACCATGTAAAATCTCTTTGTGAGTAGTGGTGGCTCTAAGAGCTGGTTTGTAATGCTCAACATTTCAATCAGTGTGCTCTGACCGTCTTCTCGGTTGTTGAAGACTTGAAGTCTATCACACTATTCCAGTAACTACTTTGCATCCCTTCTACCTGCAACAATTGTGAAGGTTTAAAGACACTGGATACCTTTGGTAACTGTCAAAGACCAGTCTTCTCACTTGGTGTATCTCAACATATGCACAAAATAACAAACCTGTGAAAAAAATTGGTCGTCAAAGTTGCCAGATAACAATGGAAGAAAAAACGCCCTTGTCACACGAATATAGAAGAGTTTGCGGTAACACCATGTAATAATCTCCAAATGAGTTGGGCTGGTTCTGAAAAGAACCGTTGGTTTAACTCGACGTTTCGATCAGTATGCTCTGATCGTCTTCTGGAGAATGTCACACAAAGTTGTGTGCTTTCAGATGCTTGATTTAAAGACCTCAAATTCTAATTTTGAGGTCTCAAAATAAAGTTCAAATATTTTAGTGGAAAATTACTTCTTTCTTGAAAACTACGTTACTTCAGAGATCTCCATTGATCGTTGTTACCAAGTAAGTTTTTATGCTAACAATTATTTTGAGTAACTACCAATAGTGTCCACTGCCTTTAAGTGGTGAATGTACAATGACACATGTCTGGAATTAAACTTAGGGCACAAAGGCATTGACCTCTGTTGCCCTGGCCCTGGTGCCCCTTCAAAAATTTCCAATGGACTGTAACATTTTAACTATTATTTCCATTTGAATTGACCTTTAATAAAAAGATGAAATTCCTGGCCTGATGACATGTTGATTTGCGGAGACACCATTTATTTAACCTCTGATTATAATTATTATTATTATAATTTATTCAGCTAATTCAACAATACAACACAATACAAACATACTTCCAGATGGGCTAGGAGAAACATACGCAAAGTAATTACTGTGGTCCGTAGACCTGCCTCCCCACATCTGGTTGTAAAAACAAGTGATAAAACGAGTAATAAAATATACATCACAATTTATGCAAGAAGAAAAATAGGAAATAAAAAACATGTATTTTGTATACATGTACAACGGTTAAAATTAATAAAACATTTAAAGCATGAAATATGTGAGAGCAATACGAAGGTTCTTAGAAGAACCAGGGGCCGAGTTGTCTACAAAATTTAAATGCTAAGCAAAGTGTGATGTTAATATATATTTGGTATAGGGTACCACCGTGTGTGTATCTACAGGGGTCGAAATTAAGTGTATTCCATGGTAGTCAGCAGGGCTAGTGACCAATAATTTTTAGTAGCCCTGATTAGATTTTGGTAGCCCGAAAGACACATTATGTCTCGTGTCACGGCTCAAACTTTACAATACACCAATAACATAGTTCTTTATTGTTTGTGATGATGATTTTTGCATTATTTTTCCACTAGCCCGTCGGGCTATCAAACTGGAAAAATGAGTAGCCCGGCTGTAAATCTGGTAGTCCCGGGCTAGCGGGCTAGTGGCAATTTCGACCCCTGATCTACTTGCCAGGTTAATTTTGTTCTTTAGAGAACTGTCTTGCTTTATGTCCTACTACTGCAGTAGATTTTAGGAATTTGGGAGACTTCTCAGTTCTGAAAAGAACTGTCCTACCTATGAACTGCTACCCGGGCGAAAGGTAGAAAATCAGCCATTACTACTAGCTTAGCTTTTAGTGGATTTGTTATTAACTGCTCTGCAGCAGAGTGAGTTCTTAAAGGGTCTCAATGTTTCAACTAGCTTGCTCTAGTCATCATCAGGAGACTGTGTAATGTCACACAGACAACTCATTTTAACATGAATTTTAGTGCTTAGAGAAATCGACCCCCCTGCAGCCGATTTCACGAAACACTAGGATTAATCGTATCTTGAGTTAGGAAGACTAACTCGTCCTAATTTAGAATGGGTTAAAGGCGTCCAAACGTCTTTGGATACGGAACTTAACGTGTCCTAAGTACTAATATTAATCCTAAGTTAGAAAGAGTTTGGTGTAATCGACAGCTGGTCTGTCACGTAGCAAGAATTTACCTCTTTGCACCACCAGCATCTGGTGAGACAATGATAGAATTCTCCCAAGTTGGTATATTCTCCTTAATCCACTTCAGTACGGCTGGCTCAGCATACAGGTTGTCAACAGGAATGTCGAAGAACCCCTACACAAATGGGAGAATTTTGCTGGTTAAATTCAATGTCTTTTGTCCATAAAATGTAAATTTGCTGGGCAACAATGTGTTTATGCTAAAACAATGACATTACTAAGAATTAACTACAAATAAATAAATAGTAAACTTGCGGGTACAACCAATGTGCTAAATCTCTTGTGTGGGAGTGTTGACTCTGAACAAAATGGGCATCATCAACTTGGCGCTTGCCTGGTAGAATGCACTAACTTCCCAAGAAACTTTTACGAACAATGGTTAAAAGCCTTGCTCAAGGGCACAAGTGTCATGACTGGGATTGGAACCCACACTTATGTATTTACTTCACATCTCTATTAACTTTTACTTCTTTTTTGCTTTCATCTCAAAGCGCATAGGGACTATTCTGTGATTGTGATATGCACTATACAAAAATGGTTCATTATTATTATTATTACACTTTGCTGCTGACCCCCCAGAGCTTGGGTTCAGGGACCACCAGTCCACGCCAAGCCACAAATAGGCTTTAGGTATGCAGAAGTGTTTTAATTGACCATTGTCTGAAATTTCTTCAAGATGCTGACGTTACAAACCTGTATTTGAGATGCATGGAGGTCCATTGTGATAATATGGTCAGCCCCGGCTACAGAAAGCATGTTTGCAACCAGCTTAGCTGAAATTGGAGCACGACTCTGTATGGAGACAAAAATTAAAATATTTTTTAACATAGTTGTAATTTTCTTCCATTTTATTTTTCCAATAACTTGGCTAAAGGCACTGAAAATAATTGTTAGCATAAAAACTTACCTGGTAACAAGCAATGGATAGCTGTTGATAGTATAAAACATTGTGAGAAACAGCTCCCTCTAAAGTAACATAGGTCTTAACAATTGAGAAAGAGGTAATTTCTGACTCAAATATTAAAAGACTTCATGCCTAAAGCCTTTTTTAGGTATCTTAAAGCACACAATCTTTAATTTATTAAGGTTACTGTTTTCTGTGGTATTGTGGTTTAACTTGTGCAATTTTCACATTTTAATATTTTAAGTGTTGCTGTACTAAAGGATTCTAAATTTCATGTACTTTTATACAGGCCTACTTGACGAATAAACCATTCAATTCAATTCAATTCAATTCAATTCAATTCAATTTAATTTTTCTCTTCCAACTTCAAAATTACCAATTGTATCAAAATTTTCAAAGGTTTGTTTTTTGTTGCATATGTTGGGATAGGCCCTACACCAAGTGAGAATACTGGTCTTTGACAATTACCAAAAAAGGCTGATGCCTTTAATCAGCCACTTACTTTATCTTTCTTGTCTTGTCTTGCGTATGGAAAGCAAGGAATGACGGCGGTGACACGAGACGATGAGGCAATCTTACAGGCATTGATCATGATGAGCAACTCCATCAAGTTATCGTTGATGTCACCACATCCGCTCTGTACGATGTAGACATCCTCCCCTCGGACACTCTCACCAATCTCAACACTGAAAGAATAAACAGAAATCATTATCAATTTTTCAAGAATCTTGCTAGAAAACTAGGTCGGTAGAAAGCCATCTCATTTTTTAAGGACATAAATACTTTGAAAGTAAAAGAGTGTACCCGTAGCGGTAGTTACTAGTAATAGTATATGTAATTTAAAGTGAGGTGCAAAATTTGTTATTATGTTTTAAGAAGGAAGATAACATTATTAAAAATTTACAAACTGACAAAAGGAAAAAGCATAGGCCTACAAGTTCAACTGATAAACATACCACTTCAAAAACAAAATTTCAAAAGTACTTTATTCAAATTTTACCCTTTGAATTCATTAGACATGTTGTTACTAGTTGCTGGGGTTTTTTATAATTCGATTTGGTTTATTTATTTAATTATCGTAGCGTCATACGTTATCGACCCTCATATGTTTTCGGTCCCCAACTTTGATTCCCGTTTACCGCAAGATTGTGCAAGCTGCACCGATGACAGAAGCTACGCAGTTTACTCACGGTCTGTATTTTCATCAGGCTTAATCATGCTGAGAATAAAGTTTCCTGACGTTGGTTATACTCAAACATTTATAAAATGATTGATTTTTGGTACTAATCACTAGTGCATTATTATGCCAACATTTAAGTGAGTCAAAGAAACATCATCCAACCTCGAAAGTTCAAAACAAAATTACTATCTGCTAGATTGAGTTTCATTCTGCTTTAGTCACTAGATGGATTACGTGTGGTGGTTACTATTTGGGATTCTATGGTGCGCAAATGTGGGGAAAATATTAAAATATTTTAAGTGAAAATGACAACAATTTTTTTTATTTATTTACTTCATAACTGTTATAAATTCCGATAAGCGTAATAAATATTAAGTCTACATTTAAGAGAAAATATCATAGATTGGTTTCTTATCTCCTAAAACCAAACATTACTGGTCTGAAATGGGGGAAAACGGGTGGGGTGTTTTACTTTCATGCCTTATGATATCTCTGGATTCTAATATAGTAGCCATAATGCCTTAGGACAAAAATGTAATTAAATTTGTTAAGTACTAATTGAATAATATTTTTGATTTACTTTGCCCGCCATACTAGCTTCGGAATATTCAATAAAATACCAACCAATGAAAGGTGTGAAAACATATGACGTTGCTCCAATGTCGTCCATGCACAAGCACTGTTAATGGCGGACTGTCTCTCGCAACGTAAAACCAAAACTTTAAAAATTTCAACACACCATGAAGTGAAAGTGTTATTGTTAAAAAATTGGATAGATGATTTGAAAAAAAAAAAATTAGTTTTTGATTGTGAACAATTTTCCTGATATCCTACTGAAAACACACGACACCAGGATACTTTTTGGATGAACACTTTGTTGTTTATTTGTTTTTTGTTTAAAAACCATCATTGACCCGTTATATATCATGTATATGTGTCTGCGCACACAACACTCAACAGCCAGCATCAAAACACACACAAAACACATGACCGAATTTTTCTAAAATTAAACTTGACCCCAAACCTTACCATGTTTCTTGATTACTGAATTTCTTTGTGACAACTTTTCCAACCTCAAGCCCCAATCTATCTACGATCTTCTGAGCCAAATCAATGTGGGATGACCCGCTAAACACTTTGACGTTCGGCATCTTTCTGTCTTTCAAGTCGGTTTTCAAGTCGAGCTCTTGATCCACCATTCATAAACATGCGTAGTGTCTTCGTGTGCATGTAAACGGCATAAACGATTAGGGACTTTTTCTCCGATGTTTTATTTTCTGCCACAAAGATGACATGTGCGCGCCAGTGGTGGCGCGCTCGCGGGAAAAGTTTATGGTGAAATTATTACAGCTATATAATAATAATGTTGAATAAGCAAAACAAAACAAAAAGTACAAAATTATCTAATTATAGATAACATAATTTCAAAAAATATGTTGTGCTTTTAAAAAGAATTATTAAACGAAAATTTGTATTAATATATTTATACTTTTAGAGCGAGTATGACCCGTAGTTGACCCGACATTCCGGTGACCTTATTTTGGATGGAGCCCGCCCTCTCTTGGTAAAAAGCTGACGACGACAGACGACGAATGGCATGAATGGTTGTCGAATAACTTTGAGATTTACGCACGAAAATGGAAAGCAAATTGTCCTTTCAATTCTTGAATTTGTACCTGGTTTGATTTCCATATTTGCATAGGGACTAGTTGTACATTTAGACTACCTCATGGCTACTATAGCAGCTTCCAGAATACGACGGGAGCTCCGGGAAGTGAATGCTGACACGGAGGTGGGTATGCCGTTCGAATTGTTGATAAAATGGGGATGGGTGCTTTGAATGAGGGAGGCAAACTGTTGAAATTGAATGACTGAATATACATATGACACATTGAGTTGTGATGACGCAATTGTATTTAATAGATACAAGATGACTGTCAATGACTTACACTTTTTAACTTATTAGTTATGATGAGTGCATTCAGCCATGCCCGAGACTGGGACTAGGAGAACAAAAAGGCCCTGCCTGCATAATTAGTTTAGTTCAATAAAAGCTTGTTGATTCTAAAAATTGAGAAATGAAGCTGTGCTGTGCTGTGCATCAAGTTTAGAGTTGGACTTGACTGTAAATTGGTTTAGATTTGAGCATGTTGAGGGTGTGTCGGGTTGCTGTCCAGTGAATGGGCGTGTTGGTTAACCCGGTACTTCATTGTGGTATGGTATCCACATTGCCCATGTCATATTGGTGGCATGGTTGGCTTGTTGGTAAAGCGCTCACCAAGGTGACCCCGGTTTGATTTCTGGCCAGGGCCATATGTGAGTTGAGTTGTGCGTTGGTTCTCTGCTGTGCAACGAGGGTTTTCCAGACTATCTGGGTTTCCTTCCTCGGGAAAAATCAAACACTTTCGATCTTGGCTGTGCTCCGTGGTCATAATGGGTTGATGTGGCTGGCAGCTGAAGGCGCCCTTGCATGCCTGCTTCTCGAACACGTTGTAGCCGCGTCCTTCGCAATTCAGCTCTAGCTGCGAGTAAGGACGATTAGGCCCTCCCCCCCCAAATTATTATTATTATATTGCCTTGGTGCCCCTTGAAAAGTTGGAAGCATTTAGAGATTTACTAGGCATATTGTTTTGTATTGGTTTTTATTCTCCCTCTCAAAGAGTGAATAATTTTTCTAGATATTTTTTAGAGGTGCCTTTTCTTTACCAAGGAGGAAATGCCTGAGTCAGGTCAGCTGGGATGGTCTGGGATGCCAGTCAACTAGGTCACCAGCAAAGTCGTCCACTGCAAAGTCCCCCCCCCCCTTACATGCCCTGGCAAAGTCACCCCGAGCAAAGTTGTCCCTCTCAAAAATATCTATCTCAAGAAATAAAATATTGTGTATGAAAAAAAGTTGGGCTTGCAGGAAACAGAAGACAAACTGAATACTTTTTGGCTAGACTTAATGTTTGGATCAAAATGAAATTATACATTTTGTATTATTTGTTTAATGCTCTAAAAGGTAATATTCAGGGTAATAATAGGGTTTCTAAAGTTAACCTTTAAAGGGTCTATGTACTTTTTGTCAGACAAAAAACACAATGTCCACAGATTTACACCAAACTCACACAGTTTGATAGTAGAAAGCGTCCCTGGAAATATTACTTGCTGAGGTGCTGTAGTTTTTGAGAAACAAGTAAAACAATGTCATGAAAATAATTTTAGCATGTAAAAATGTATTTTTATAACATTGTTTTACTCATTTCTCAAAAACTACAGCACCTCAGCATGTAATTTTTTAAGGTAAGCTTTCTATTATGTATCATTATCTTCAAACGGTGTAGGTTTAATATAAATCTGTGGACATTGTGCTTTGTGTTTGAAAAAGTAGGTGTGAGAATGAGTGATTCAAGCTTGATTGGTCAAACAATGTGGGCACCAGCATTTGTTTCTGTCACAAGAAGCTGGTGTTTAAAGAATGTTAACTTGTTTTGTTACTGTTTATAATGTTATGTAATGGACCCTTCCCATGAAATATGCTAATCACATTCACGCATGCGTACAGACCCTGTTGGTTGGCAAACGCCATAGAGTTGTGCACTAAGCAGACGCGATTGCGCGTCTGCGTCACGCATCCATTAGCCGTGTACATAACAGCGCGATGTTCCCTCATTTTGCCAACCAAAACGTTAGTGCGCACGCGCTATGTGCAGTTTACATATTTCATGGGAAGGGTCTATTGATCCATGGCTACATATTATTTATATCAGGCTTCCACAGGCAAAAATATATCAGCGTATTAAACGCTTTCGTTAAAAAATACCCGGATGACAGCAATATTGTGTCAGTAAAAGTTCTCGGATTGAGCAATATTGCTTCAATATTGCTCCATCCGGGCATTTTAACAAGTTTTGCTGGTTTCCATTGATAGTCAAGAGCGGGCGCTCACTGTTCTTAACCAGTGAACGAAACTGCACATAATAATCAACAACAACGGCTGCTTCTACAAGCGGCACGAGATTCGCTTCAGTTTCCTATGAGGATTTTGAAGAACTTTTGAAGAACAAAGACGCAGAAAACATCTTGAAAGCAAAACAAGCAGTATATGTTCTGAGAGCTTACCTGCAGACGGAAAAAAAAATCTTCCAACGAATTTTGAAACCTGGATGTTGTATCAGGAAAAAACATAATGAAATTGGTTTGAAAATCTGGAATCAGGTGAGCCAAAATAGTGTTGCTTTGATCATGGAGGTAGTGCTTTGATCAAGTCCTCAGCCTGATATAAATAATAATAACAATATTGGATGGCTTTTTTTCCGGGGAAACAATAATATGTTGCACTCGCTATGACAATATGGCACTCGTCTTCAACTCGTGCAATATTGTCATGGCTCGTGCAATATATTCTTGTATCCCCCTCAACGCCATCCAATATTATATAAATATTGATACAAATTTCTGCTCTTGCTACATAAAAGTGGCGATCAGTTTTAGAATACTCGACAGTGACACCACAAACAGTTTCCCCATATGTGACCCTGGGCCAAATTTCATAGAGCTGCTTAAGCACAAAAACTACCTTACCACAACAAAATTAAGCTTACGTACCACAAAAAAGGTTACCACCGGCTAAAATACAGAATCTATGTAGCCTCTGTGACTGGTATCCTGCTTGTTGTTGCTTTATAGCAGAAACTGTTTAAAGGCAGTGGACACTATTGGTAATTACTCAAAATTATTATTAGCATAAAATCTAACTTGGTAACGAGTAATGGGGAGCTGTTGATAGTATAAAACATTGTGAGAAACAGCTCCCTCTAAAGTAAATTCTGCCAAAGACATTTATTTCTGCTTGACAGTTTTTTTGTTTTGTTTCATTTTTAGTCAGTCTACAAGTTTCTCACAATTTGTTGCAACTTTTCTTTTCAGCTGATCAAAGATGATGTTTCAGTGGATCTTATAGATAACTCTTCATTCTTAGCACTTAAAGGAGAAATCCCCGGACCCAAAGATACACCTTATGAAGGCGGGACATTCCATCTTAAAATAGTCATCCCAGAAACGTATCCCTTCAACCCTCCACAGGTAATAAACTTGTCTGTTTTCTTTTGCAAAAGAGAGAAAGAGAAAGGCAAAAAGCACTTGTTATGAAAGTGTGTTGTGTCATCTGTTTGTTTGTTTGTTTGATTGTTTGTTTGCTTGTTTTTTTGTTATTTGTTCAGAAGATCTTTCCCTTTACTAGGGAACTTTGCAAAGACACCCAAGCAGATATAAATGCAAAGCTGGCAACATCTAATCTCTCTCATACAGATATTGGTTTAACATCTATTATTGTGAATTGCACAGTTCAAGAAATTCTGATTCAGTAACTAGACGACAATACTTAATCTAGTCATTGTGAAATCAGTGGGAATTAGGTTGGGGATTCGAACCCACAACCTTGTGATTGCAAATCCTATAGTCTAACCACTGAACCACGGTGACTTTTAGCCTTCTAGTATAAGCCTCTGCTTCTAACTGAACCTCTCGTATGTGTACATGTAGGTGAGCTTCACCACAAAAATCTGGCACCCGAATATAAGTTCAGTTACCGGAGCAATCTGCCTGGACATCCTTAAAGATCAATGGGCAGCTGCCATGACTCTCCGTACGGTGCTACTCTCAGTCCAAGCCCTACTGTCATTACCCGAGCCAGATGATCCACAAGATGCAGTTGTGGCGCAGCAGGTTAGTGACCATTAGTTTCATCATAATAGTAGTGACTTAATAAGATGTCAGCACTAGTAAAATCATATGATTCTTCAACCCAATTTAAGAAAAAACCTTAAAGACACTGGACACTATTGGTCATTTTCAAAGACCAGTCTTCTCACTTGCTGTATCTCAACATGCTTAAATTAACAAACCTGTGCAAATTTGAGCTGGATTGGACGTCAAAGTTTCGAGATATTAATGACAGAAAAAAAAATACCCTTGTTGCACCATAGTCACATGAAGTTGTGTGCTTTCAGATGCTTGATTTTGAGACCTCAAATTCTAAATCTGAGGTCTTGAAATCAAGTTCATGGAAAATGACTTCTTTCTCGAAAACTACGCCATTTCAGAGGAAGCCGTTTCTCACAATGTTTTTGGCAGATTATTGGGGTTGAACAAAGAATTGACTAGAGTGGAATTCGAACCAACGACCTCCGGATTAACGTGCCGGCGCTCTACCAACTGAGCTAGCCCTATTTTGGCGGTGTCCCTTTTTTGTCAATGTTTTTGGCAGCACGGGCTGTATACTTCCCAGGGAGCTGAGATGGTTTTAAGGAATGATATTAAAGGCCCAGCGACCAGGGGTAATAATGTGGAAGGGCTTTGAGACGCCCTTCGGGTGTATAAAGTGCGATATAAAAACTGACTATTATTATCATTATTATTATTATCATTAATAAGAACATAAGTGTCACACCCGGGACTCGACAGGGACTTGCAGGTTGTCACTGCCCAAAATAATTTATGTTAAGAAAATATTATCTGCTAAGCAAATCGAAGTAGAATGCAAGAGAAAGGGAAAGGTTTCGAGTGCGGGGAGGGGGTTGGTCTGATCCCCCTTCTGGTTTGACCTGTAGAATCATGCACAGGGAGGCGAGCAGTCAGGCGATGAAAGTCTCCTGTTATCTTTAATATCGTTAAAGGCAGTGGACACTATTGGTAATTGTCAGAGACTAGCCTTCACTGTTGGTGTATCTCAACATATCCATAAAATAACAAACCCGTGAAAATTTAAGCTCAATCGGTCATCGAACTTGCGAGATAATAATGAAAGAAAAAACACCCTTGTCACGTGTGCGTTTAGATGGTTGATTTCGAGACCTCAAGTTCTAAACCTGAGGTCTCGAAATCAAATTCGTGGAAAATTACTTCTTTCTCGAAAACTATGGCACTCCAGAGGGAGCCGTTTCTCACAATGTTTTATACCATCAACCTCTCCCCATTACTCATCACCAAGAAAGGTTTTATGCTTATAAATATTTTGAGTAATTACCAATAGTGTCCACTGCCTTTAATTGAGACTCCCTACAGTTCAGGATGTTCTATAAATAATTTTTGAATTTGTGTATGATTTCACAAGCACTGCAGTTGTCGTTTCTAACTTTGTGGGGGATAATCAGTTTTCACCTGGAGATTTACGTTGCCATGGTAAAAAGATACACTTTTTGTTAATAACGACCTTCATGATGTGAAACAATGCATCAAGGATTGATTCATGTGTAGATGATGTGGCCTGGTTTTTAATTGAACGTTCATTACTTGTCCCAGTCTCTTTTTTTCCCGTATTTCAAACCAACCTTATTTCAAACCAATGTACAATGTATTGGATTGTGATTTATAGAGGTAACGGCAAAAATGTACAAAGGGAAAGAACAAAACCACAATTTGCAATGTTGATAATGTATATCATTCATCTAGCATTTGGCTCTTACTGATTAACTGTGCGAATCGCACTCGTATTTCAAACCAACTTACAGGGGCGTGATGTACCGAGTTATTATTATTACTATTTATTATTATTATTTATTCAGCCATTTCAACAATACATGACAATACAAAAAATACCTCCAGATGGGCTAGGAGAAACAAAAGCAAAATAATTACTGTGGTCCATAGACCTGCCTCCCCACATCTGGTTGTAATACCAGTAATAAAACGAGTAATAAACTATGTATAAAACCATTTATGAACAAAAAGATAGGAAAGTTAACTATAAATAAAACATGTCTACGTACATCAAAGTTGGCAACTAAAACAAAAACTAATATAAAGCATGGACTATGTGAGATTAGAACCAGTTTTAGGAGTGGAAAATTTGAGAAACTTTGCACAGTGTAAAAAACAAATTAACATTAAACAAAAACAAAAAATTCCTAAACACTTAAATAATGTAAAAGAATAGCCAAGTAGAATGCAAGTTAAATTTAAGTGACTAAATCTATAAAGAGAAAAGAAAAAATCAATCAAAAGTATGTGAATAAATAATTTAATGAGTTAATAAACAAATAAATTAATAAATAAATAGAAAAATACAAAAATAAGTAAAAAAAAAAAATAAATATACATATGAGTATATATATAACCCCTTGAAATATAGTTTAAGTTAAAAGTAAATTGTGGGATTGCACATAGTTGTTATGAAACTGTAAAAGGTTAAAGCAAGAGACCAATTAAGAAATATTAGCTGTAGCTACACTATCTTCATGCTTCAGAGCTTTTAAAAAGGATGGCAGAGAAGTTAAAATGGCACGGAATTCGATTGGCAGAGCTGACCAGAGCCTGGGAAATATGTGGATAGCACTCAGATGCAAAGATTGAGTTCTGGCAAATAAATGTTTGAATGTTAAAGCGCTATCATATCTATGGTTAACAACAATGTTCTTATTAACAGATTCACATTTAATTGTATAAAAAAGACACTTAACAACAAATGAGGTCATCAAACAATTACGGCGACTTGATAAAGAAGACCATTTTAAAGCACAAAGTCTGTCGGTATATGACATTTCTCCAAATCGTTGACCTAATATAAATCTAGTTGCACGCCTCTGGATTCGCTCAAGAGACTTCTCCTGAATCTGAGTTTGAGGCAGCCACACAGGAATCCCATACTCTAAGATTGGAAGAACTAGACTCTTATACAAACATATTTTAGCACTAACAGATGAATTAAATGCGACAGTCCTTTCTAATCCTAGCATTCTATTTGCAGGAGGAACAACATCCTTAACATGATCATTCCAAGTTAACTGAGAATTTAAAGTTACACCAAGGTACTTAAATGAATTAGTAATTGATAACTGAGAGTGATCTAACATGTAAATGGGCAGCTGTAAATTACGTTTTCTAGTGACATGCATTACTTTAGATTTAGTAGCATTAAAAGTCATTCCATTGTTGGTACACCAGTTGCACAGGTTGTCTAGATCCTGTTGCAAAACAGTTACATCATTAATAGATTTGATTGATCGATAGATTAATATGTCATCAGCAAATAATACACAACTAGAATTTAATCCAAACGTAATGTCATTAATAAACAAGTTGAAGAGCAAGGGGCCGAGAACACTCCCTTGTGGTAGGCCAATGAACATTGGCCCATTTAGATGTTTCCCCAAGAAAGTGCACCCGTTGTTGACGGCCGACCAGAAAATCTTTGACCCATCTCCAAAGAGGATCCCTAATGTTAAACATAGTACTAAGTTTGGTAAGCAAGTGATGGTGAGGCATACGGTCAAATGCTTTAGACATGTCTAGAAAGACAGCATCTATCCTGGGTGGACTACGCTGGTCAAGAACAGAAGCCCAAGCATGGTGAACATTTAAAAGCTGGGTCACACACTGTAAACAGGAATTATCCAAAATGTTTAAAAATGTAACAACAAAACTAGAATTTGTAATTTTGAAATTATGCATACATTTTGAGGACCCTGGAACAACATGCACTGTGACGTATAGGCCTGAAGATCTAGAGAAGATGATGAAAAATGAGTTTGTTTAGATGTGAGAGAAAACCCCAAATTTGGGAAAACCCACACAATCACGTAGGAACTGGAAACCCAATCCACATGCAACTTGCAAGTCTCTGGTCACGGATGTAATTCATCTTTTAGTACTCGTGTAGTTGCATAATTTTTGTAGTGGTTAATATAATCAGGCCTCAAAATAACCCACGACACCCACAGGTCGTGGTCCCCTGTGCTTTTGCTGTAGTGCGATCATGCCCTTCGCAAATTTCCAATACAAATTACAAAATTTCTCATAAAAGTGCACATTACCAGAGAAAAATTGCTGTTCCCTTTCAAGAACGAAATTCTAGGCCTGCATAATACTTCCATGTATACAAAACTACCACCGACTTTAAAACTTAACTTAACATAACTTGAAACTTAACTGTATTTTAAAGCTTTAACAATGATTCAAAGCGCTGTACAGTCAGACAAGTATGCGTCACATGGACTCAGTGGAAATCCACCTCAATTCTGATAAAGCACCCATGGTATATTGAGAAACAATTAAAAAAGATGTAAAATTGACAGCCTTCAAACACTCACTTTTCATATTGGGAAATAAAAGCCATCCGCCAAGGTCAGTTTACTAATAATATCGTTGAGTCACTCCGAAGCATAAATTATAAATAGTTCTTACATCATCTATTCAATGCCCCTAATGAAAATATGGATGTCTCTGTACACAAAACTGCCATTTAATTACCAAAATAAACAAATTTTATTTAACTTTTGTTATGTTGTTGGTTAGTCTGTGTTTCACTTTGTTCCTTTAAAAAAAAAAAAAAAAAAAAAAAGCTGTTGCAACAACGTACCAACCAAATGGACCGAGGGTATAAATGCAAAAAATAGTTAATGGCCTGACGTTTCGACCCTAGCAGAGTCTTTCTCGAAGGCTAAATGACAACTCAACATTTAGCCTTGGAGAAAGACTCTGCTAGGGTCGAAACTTCAGGCCATTAACTATTCCTTTTTAATTGGAACAAATAAAAAAGAAAAAACAGACACAGAATTGAAATTGTTATTCAACAAATTAAAGGAAATTTTATTGACACCCTGTTTTACCTGTATCCGTCATTTACATGTAAATCGCTTTGTAAGTGAACAAATTGGACACACATTTTTAGATTCCTGACAAATTGGGACACCCTTTTACCAAATCTTGGTTACTAAAACATTGAAGTTTTAAGCTGAACCTCCTGAAAAAAATCACTTTATGCATAAATAACTGAAACCAATCAATTATTAACTGATACCATGGTATTTTCTTGATGAATATAGGGTGGTTTTTTTTAATTGTAAGATTTTTTTCCTTTTGTTTTTTCTTCATAATAATAATAATGTTTTTTATATAGCGCCTTTGACAAGGATCAAAGCGCTGTACAATTAAACAAGAACAATGCAAAGAAACAAGAAAAACAAAACAAAAAGGAATAATGATGAGGCTGACTGAAAAAGTAGGTTTTGAGGTTTTTCTTGAAAATGTCAGTAGAATATGATTCCCTGACGAGTTTAGGTAATTTGTTCCATTCCTTCAACTATGATTCTAAAAGTTGTTGCAGGATCATTTATGATTGCAAAAAGTACATTTGGTTGTACATACATCATTGAAATATTATTGCAATTATTCACATTTTGGTTGAAACATTTATATGTACTTTATTAGATGCTCATTGAAAAATACTGACAACTCAAATCAAGCCACTAGGCATCTAGTTGTGTTTAATACTACGGCGGTACGACGGTAGTGTATAATCTCCCTTGTACATATACAGCGGAGCAAAATGAAACACAAAATATATCTTATTCTGTTGCCACTCAAAACAAATTATGATTTTTGTAACTCAATAGTAGTATTCAGGGCATGCCCAAAACAAGTTCAGTCCATTAATTATGCAAAATTGCTGGATGGAATCATTTCCTAAATTAGACAATATTTAACTACATGTACATGGGATGTGGTAAAAACCATGTCAGCATTTAAGACATTTTGTGTGATATGTTATGTTATGTACTTACACATGTGTATGACATTCTGCATACACAATCTTACATTGTGTGTTAATTATTACATGCATCTCAAAATGGACAGCTCTTGTCAGGTCAAATGCTGGTCAAATTTGATGTATACAACCTGCATCGTTATTGATGGCCGCTGTGTACTTTGATTTCAGGGTCATGCTTAGTTATGTATGGGATGAAAACATCATGGTTAAAGGCTCTGTAATTTGGTTTAATTACTCAAAATATATATTAGCATTTAAACAAATTGTACTTGGTAACGAGCAACGGAGAGCAGTTGTATAACACATTGTGAGAAACGAATCTCTGTGAAGTAACGTTGTTAAAAAATAAGAAGTATTTTCTCACTTAAATATTTAAAGACTTAAGCTGAAACCTTTTATTTCTACCTGAAAGCACACAAAATTGTACAAGGGTGCTTTTCTTTCAGGATTTTCTTGCAACTTCGATAACCAATTGAGCCCAAATTTTCACATGTTTGTTATGCTATGCATATATGTTCGGGATACACCAAGTGAGAATACTGGTCTTTGACAGTATTACCAAATGTGTCCAGTTCCTGTAAGTGCAGCCCTTAAAGGCTAACAGGATATGTTTAGTTTCTGTGTATATTCACTAATTTTATTGACGACATGAAACACTGGCGATTTATCACACATTTAAAGCCATTATACACTTTCGGCACAGAAAAAAAAAAAAAGAATTCACAGATTTACAAATAACTTACAGGGTTTACAGAAGGTAATGGTGAAAGACTTCTCTTGAAATATTATTCCATGAAATGCTTTACTTTTCGAGAAAACATTAAAACAATTATCAATTCTCGTTGTCGAGAATTACGGATTTATTTTAAACACATGTCATGACACGGCGAAACGTGCAGAAACAAGGGTGGGTTTTCCCCAATATTTTCTCCCGACTCCGATGACTGATTGAGCCTAAATTTTCACAGGTTTGTTATTTTTTATATCAGTTGTGATACACGAAGTGTGGGCTATTGGACAATACTGTTTACCGAAAGTGTCCAATGGCTTTAAATACTCAAAGGTTTTGCCAGGTTGTGAATAAAAACCTGTTTAAAATTATGATTTTTCCAAAACATATTTATTCCCGTCAACAACTCATTTCATTTCGTATAAAAACAACTTATAAGCTGAGGAGGAACGTTTGATCATGCAATCTTTCGGATGTGATAGAAAGCCAATGGTGCTAAAATGGTATTCTTGAAACAAGAAAAAATTTATTGTGTCACTCCCTAGAAACTTTTTCTAAGGAGTGACACAATAAATACTTTCTCAAAATAAGATATTTTTCTTATATCAAGAATACCATTTTTAGCAGTGGCGCTTTGTAATCATGGCATTTTATTATCTTTTAGCAGGAAGCCATTCACAAACATTGAACACTAGTTAGGCTGGTAACCTGTTACTGCTAAGCAAATTTGTTTGATGCTATGTAAATTGTCTGTGCTGAACAGCGTTCTGAAATTCTTATTATTATTTTGCTCATTTAATTTTTTTAATGTAAAATTTTCTTTGCAGTACAAAGAAAACCAAGATGCTTTTCAGAGAACAGCGAGGCACTGGACGTGTGCCTACGCCGGAGCTAAACACAGAAGCACAGAACTAGATGAAAAAATTGAAAGAATCACCGAAATGGGTTTTGATGAGGTGAGAGGCTGTACTTCTAGCTTTCTAGTTTTTGTTACCATTAAAGATGCTATGTCAGATTTTTTGCCCCAAACATTAAAAAAATAGATTTTTTTTGAGTGAATGGTATTTCAAAGAGTATCACCCGCTCTAACGAAAAAAAGTTTAACTTTTACTTTAAATGGTCAGGAACCATGACAAAAGCTTGAAACGTTTCTTATAAAACACATAAGAATTGGTCACTTGATATGTTGGGATCCCGACAAAAACTAATTTTGAGCACTACATTTCACTGCTACTAATAATTGGCTGACTTTTCGAGCAAACTTTCTCGACCCCCATCAAAATACCTATTGAATTTTAAATCATAATTTTGGGGTCAAATCGGCCAAAAATCTGACATAGCATCTTTAATAATAAAATTGAGTGCCAAAAGAATACCATCCCTTTAAGCCCTTCAATCTACTTCCACAAATTGATTCTATTTTTTTCTGTTGTTGTGTTTCTGTTCTAGTCAACTGCAAGGGACGCCCTATCAGCGACAAGTTGGGACGTAGAGAAAGCTGTCGACCGGTTAATGAGTTGATGAGAAGATATCTCTACTCTGTATAGACATTAATCACTACACGGCCATCTTTATCTGAGTCCCAATACCCTGTAATGAATAACTGTACTCCTCCATAATGGGTGCCTGACTAATTTTCACTCTCTTTTCGAACTGGTTAGTACTTCATTCAAACCTAAAGTCAGAACATCAAAAAGTGAACATTGAGGAAATTTGTGATTTTTTTCTAAAGATGATTACCATCTTTTATGGATTGATGAGCTGTTTATAGACCCTTTGCATATGACATCAATCATCGCCGTCAATGTGGTCAAGGGAAGACCTCTGATTGGCTTGTTGTTGTGCAATGCGCATAGTGCTACATTACTTGGGAGTCACAAAACTTCTAAGAGAATCTGTACTTGAAGGAAGATAGACAGATAGTACATGTGCACGCTTCCATTGTTTGTGCTCAGTGATGGTGACATTTGCAAGAGGTCTATTTTTGAAGCTCAGTTATGCTTTGCAATGTTGCTGGCCCTCGATTTGCTATGGTCATACATTTTTTGGGGTCAACATATTGCTGACTTATAAGCAAAATTTTAAAGCAAAATTCACATGTGAAAGTTTCAGCTTAATACAGTGTCTACTTCCTACCTGAGAAAATAAGCAAAAAAACGTTCATGGTATTTTCAAAAGAACTTTGAATCCGTCCTTTTTTAGCGAAATGACAGCGGGTACCAACCACATCTCTGGCTGCAGCATTCACAAACAAACACCAACCCCCTTAGAAATCTGAGAAATGATTTATGCATGAATCGTTTCTCGGGTACCAATGAGTGAAAAATTATCTAAAACAGTATTACTTCAAAGTGAATCCTTTCTCCAAATAGTTTATACTACTAACAGCTGCAGCGCTTCTCACCCAAAACCTTTTCTGGTCATTAGTATTTTTGAGTATTTACCAATCCAGGCCTCAACATTACCAGCGTCACTGGTGCCCCTTGCTTTTCCTGGGGTGCCTTTTTCAAAGTTCCAACACACATTTACATTTCCTAAAAGAAGTGCTCCTCATCAGAGGAAAATTGTTGTGCCCCTTCAAGGCCTGCCAATCCATGACCTTTTGTTTAAAGATAAATTTGGAAGTAACACAAGATGGCGTCCCTGTGATAAAAGTTGATTTCTCTGCCTCAAGACCTTCCAGAACCAGCCTCGCTACCATGGGCAGCGCGCCGTATCGATACCTCTCGTCACTAACCCCTGGGAGGCATGTACTGGGAAACAATGCTGATTGTCTTAGGAAATGGGTGGCACGGTTGGCTAGTGCGTAAAGCGCTCGCCTCTCACCAATGTGACCCCGGTTCGATTCCCGGTCGGGGCCATATGTGAGTTGAGTTGTGCGTTGGTTCTCTGCTGTGCCACGAGGGTTTTCCAGACTATCCGGTTTTCCTCCCTCAGGAAAAAATCAAACACTTTCGATCTTGGCTGTGCTCCATGGTCATAATGGGTTGATGTGGCTGGCAGCTGAATGCGCCCTTGCATGCCTGCTTCTCGAACACGTTGTAGCCGCGTCCTTTGCAATTCAGCTCTTAGCTGCGAGTAAGGATGATTAGCCCCCCAAATTATTATTATTAATTATTATTAAATGATTGTTATGCATAATATGTCAAGTGCGTGCGCGCAAAGTAGTTTTGTACGTACATCACACCCGCGTTTTTTATGACACAAACCTGTTTTTTTCAAAACAAAAACATTCTTTAAGACGAAAGACATGCGTGCGCGCGTAGAAAATATTGAATAATGAATATGTACGCTCATTAATGGCTCATTTAAATGTGCTAGCATATAGCACACTTAAATTTGCCAATCCCAGGGGTTATGATTGAGCAAGGCATGCTGGGGAAAAAAATGGCGCGGTGAGATCGATCACCACTGGGAACGAGGTTGTTCCATAACAGTCCCTCGTATATAGTACTTACCCTCCGACTCATTAATAATCTGTTGCCTACATTAAGGTGCCAGCCTACTGTGATACTGCAGTCCAAAATGTGTACGTGCGCAATGAGCATGGTAGAACCATTGTAAACTTTGCTTTGCATTTTTTTTTTTTTTTTTTTTGCTGGAAGGACAACTGGGAAAGCCCTTAGTGGTGGGTATTGTTCATAATTATTAGCTATTCAGGAAAACAAATGATTTATATTTGAATTTATTACAGAAGCTTTATACCAGATCTAATTTGCAACTTTTTTTCGCACAAAAAAAAACCAAAATTTGTTTGTAATTGTTTCTCAATAAGCTTTTTCATGAATAAGATTATCCCTCAAATGCTATACGAAAAAAGCCCTGCACAAATGAAAAAGCTCTGAGGTAAATCATTTATAAAATTTAAGGAAAACATTACAAGTTTATTCAATGTCTGTTTAAAGACCATTACTTTGCTGAGAACAAAACAGGAAAAAGTGGGTACGAAGCTCAGTTATGGGTTGCCAACTAAAGCCTACCACAGCAATTAAGCAATATGTAATGAAATCAACCATACAAAAGCCTACAATTGTTGCACACTGCACATTTTATAATTGAACCGCATGAAACATTCTTGCATAAACACAGACTTTATGCAACGTTTTTGACCGTCATGGAAATTAGAGATAATTAGTTTCTCCCATTTTTCTTTGAGTGAAGCCAAAATTTTGCAACATGGCGAATGGTTAGTATACAAATAAGATCTCCAATGTGTACAGAATGCTGTCTGTAATATAAATATACAATGGGATTCAAGGCTAAATGCTGCAGTAAATCACATCTAATGTCCAACGATTTTTTTTTTTTTTTAAATGCATTTCTCTGAATGAAATTTCTACATCTGGTGTGAACTGTCCTTTATATTTACTGAACTCCACTTAGAAAAATTGGCACTCTGTCGTTTTGGACAAACCCTAGTGTGAACAAAAACCTTTCTTTAGAATATGTTTTGTAAATAGCATGGTGTGATTAATAATGTAACATTTGTTGATATCAGGGTCCAGTTTCATAAAGCTGTTAAACAGACAAAACCGCTTAGCAAAGAAAAAGTTTGCTTAGCAGAAACAGGTTACCGGTCAAAATATCATGTGATGTATACTGTTTTCAACTGCTTCCCTCCTAAATATTGCTCGCTGAAAACTCTGCTAAGCACCATTTCTCTGCTTAACAGCTTTGTGAAATTTGGCCTAGGTGTGTATAGTGACTTCTGACCTGTAGTGACATTTGACCTGTAGCGACCTTTGACTTGATCCTAATCTCTGAATGTGTTTTCTCGCGTGGTTGCTTTTATTGATAATACTGGATGGTTTGCACAAATCGGAATTTAATGCATTCCGATACACGTGGCAGTCACGGGAGACTCCGAGATGCTTTTGTGGTGCTACCTGGGCCGAATTTCATCAATCTTGCTAGCACAAAAACTTGCTTAGCGAATAATAGAATTACTTAGCAGAAACAGGAAACCAGCCAATAAGTTTGCATAGTTATGGCTGGTGCCCCACTCAATTGTTACTTAGGAAAGAAATTTGTCAAGTAGTAGTTATTAAATTGGGCATAGGTGATTTTCTTATTCTGAGCATGGCAACTCACTACACCCCTATGTTCCAACACCTCAACTGTGTTTTCCCTAATCTTTACTCTAGCATGTAATTCACATAGGGTTTTTGTGAACATAGGGTTGTCGGGAAAACAGAGCAGTCACAATGATTAACATGGAGTTATGTTACTTGGGATTACCTTGGAAAGTTTGCTGCCCCTTTTGTGTAAAGGTCTGTCACAGATTTTTGAAAATGGACTACTAGCTATAGCATCTGCGTAGTTTGTAATGGGCTAGACAATGTTATCAAATGTGTGCCTGATTGGCCTATTAGTTATTACAGACCTTATGATTGGTCAATTTAGTTATCCTTTTCATAGTCAACTTTAGTTTACTGCACTCATAGCCTCTCTCCTTTACACCATAGGTGACTACTGACTTAAGTTGATCAAGCTTTCACACAAACGTTCCACCTTCAGCACATCGACATAAAGCTGTAGTTTTGTCTATGTTCACCCTCCAGTGGCAGGTTGTATGAAAAAAAGTTGCTGTTTTGAATCTCTTCAAACTTGAGTGGAAAGATCCAAAATGCTGAACACATACGTGCAGAGCACCTTATGGTTGTGTACAAGTGTTTGACTTAACATTGAGAAAACAAAGACAAGAAATTGAATACTTATTGCCCAATCTCAGTGATTTTCAGATTTGATATGAAATGGAATTCAATAAAACCTTTCCAGAACGTACTTCGCTGTTAACAACGTCTTTAAGACTACAATAGCGTTTCAAATGTTGGCATTTGAACAAAGCGTTCTGCTGTGTAAGACTGTTGTGAGTCTCCAGCCACTGTTGGTGTTAAAACAAATGTTGGTATTGAGAGGTTAAAGCAACCATATAGACCTTTACCATGGTGGTGCGGCCATCTTGATTTTTTTTTTCTCATTAAAATCAGTGTACCGTAGAGGAAGGACACTGTCCTTCCTCTTTGGTGTAACCAAACTGAGGCTGGAAGGGCCAAAAGTCTGGTTCCTTGATAAAGGTCTATTGGATACACATTCAGGGCTTCTAGGTTCTCTTTCTCTAGATAAACACTGTATACATGTACATGTAATTCTGTCTTGTAAAATCAATTATTTGTAAAGAAATGTCTCATAAAAGATATGAGACTTTTTTGAAGAAAACAAATGTTTATTACATACTATGTTAATTGTCTTTATAAACTGCAGACTGGTGGCTTTGTTATGGTATTTCTGTAATTTTTTTTATAAAAATTAATTCAATGTTTTTAGTTCAAAATGGTTTTGTTATGGATCTTAAAGGCACTTGACACTAATGGGAATTACTCAAAATAATTGTTGGCATAAAAACACTTGGTAACGATCAATGGAGAGCTGTTGATAGTAGAAAACAATGTGAGAAACTGCTCCCTCTGAAGTAACATAGTTTCCACTAAAATATTTGAATTTGATTTTGAGACCTCAAAATTAGATTTTAAAGTCTCAAAATCAAGCATCTGAAAGCACAAAACTTTGTGTGACAAGGGTGTTTTTTCTTCCATTATTATATCGCAACTTCAACGTCCAATTGAGCCCAAATTTTCACAGGTTTGTTATTTTATGCTTGTATTGAGACTTTGAGGTACACCAAGTGAGAAGACTAGTCTTTGACAATTACCAATAATGTCCAGTGTCTTTAACAAAGTTGGTTCTAATTGGGAAACAATGCCTGTTTTACTTTAATGATAGGTTATGTTTTAAATTATATTAAAACTGTTAATTTGTTAATTTCAAAATTTGCAAGGAACTTAAGCGGCCATTTTCTGTAACAATATTTTCTTTTTCAGCAATCAGCACATAAACAAGTTCTAAATTACTAACAGAAAGTTTTCTCAAGAATTTGACTTCATAGTGCCATCTTGCTTAATGGTAGAGTGATTTTAAATATTCTATAAAACAGCCAATTCATCCAAAACAAAAATATCAAAACAAATATCTGAATCAAAAATATCAAATACAAAATCTGTTATCATCATGAACTATTTTCGGAAAAAGGACACTGGATTTGTGACAGCTTGGGAAGTGTCCCCATGCATGGGGGACAGGAAGACCTGGAAAAACCTCAGCCGTAACATCATTGACCGAGGACACCACTCAAAGTAGAAGTCGTCAGATTACTTATGCTGTTGTGCAAAAAATAAAAAAAAATTGTTGTTTGTTTAGCTGATCTTCCCAGAAAGGGAAATTGGGAAAAGCTCTCATGACAATAATAGACAATTTCTCTCATACAAACATGAGTTTTATGCGATTATTGCACAAAATCACTTAATTTGGACTCGATGACATCACTTAGTCTAGTCAAATTGAAATCAGACTAGTGGTTAGATTGGCTGTATTCGAAGTCACAGCCGTGAAAAAATGAAAGGCAGTCTATAACAACTTGACCACAGTGACATGCGCAGCATAAGCTAAAACTTCCTAGGCATAAACCCCAAACTGGGAAAGGAAAATCAGCAGTTGAAAACCATTTTGCGCATGTCATTAGGCCGGACAGTTTAGGTGCACTGTTTATTAATGCTGTTATCCGTTTGTCGCTGGAAAGTTGTTTTATATGAGCCCTATATTGTACCATTTTTTTAAAGTTATGTATTCATTGTATACAAACTTGACAGTTTGGAAACATTTTGTAATTATTTTGTAATTGAAAAAAAAATTGTCTACCCTTCAAAATTTGACTCAATTTAATTTTTGCTGTCCACAATTTCCTCAAATTCAAATAAATTGAGTTCAATAACAAATTTCATTCATGGTCACTTAATATTTTAGTTCATTGAAGTTCAACCAACTTTGATAAACTTAATTCTGCCTCATAAGAAAGTTTTGTTTTTCGTTATTCTATTAAAGATCCAAGAGAATACGTTTTTTTACATGGTAGTTTTTTTCCCCCGAGTAGATAAAAACAAAAGGATAGAAAGGAAGCCACTATTGTGTCTTGTTTGTATTTCTTTGATCCAAACCAGTTTTTATTTTTTTTAATTTAGTGGAACCTTTTCTTAAATCTGTGTCATGGGTTTGGATTGTCACATGGGGGGGGGGGGCCATGACGGATAGCTTTCTAGGAAAAATAAATTATTGGGCTGCCTAAATATGAAATGTCAATGGAAACAAAAGGAACTTTCTGGAATGTGCGGGCGTTCTGTGGACAAAAGAAAACGCCCTCTGTTGTCAATTGTCATGGAGTCAGTGTTGTCATTGCACAATCTTGCTAATTTTGTCATTATAATAACAGGAAAAAATGATAATGCGTTATTAGATATTCAGCTTTTATCTCCTTTATGCTGTAAAGAAATCATGAATTATACTTTAAATTGTTGACAATTCAATTTTAACAACCTTTAGCATACGATGAAATGGCCTTTAAATTATGCATGACGTCAATTTACAACGGACCACATGGCCAAGAAAATCAACTGGTTCCGCGTTGAAAGTACACGCTTTTTGATAGCTCATATCGACGGGAACCAGTCAGTAGGTCGATCGGTCGAAGTGTGCGTTGTGCACACAGGTCAAAAGTAAAGCAAGGCGGACATGCGTAAATGAATGCGAAGAATTTTCTAGACATGTGCCGGTAATTTCATTCAGAGAGAACTGGCGTCAAATTCACACAAATGTTGTAATTTTGTACAGTATTTATTTCAGCAAACAAGGTAGCACATCTTCCTAGTATTTTTACAAGTGTCTTCAGCATGGCCGTGGTTGGTTTTGACGTCGGGAATAGCTCGGCTTACATCGCGGTTGCACGAGGTGGTGGGATTGAAACGATAGCTAACGAAGACAGCGACCGGCGAACACCGTAAGTTGAATTTTACCGGCTTCCGCCCCTTCGAGAGAAGTCGATCCTGACAGGCTTGGTTCATTAAAAGTCATATTTTAATTCATGTTGGTTAATAAGACGTTGATGTAATTTTAAAGACAACCTTTCTCTTTTGTTCGAATTATCTGAATTGATTTTTGGTTGAACAAAGAATTGACTAGAGTGGGATTCGAACCAACGACCTCCGGATTAACGTGCCGGCGCTTTACCAACTGAGCTATCTAGCCCTATATTGGCGATGTCCCTATTTTGTCAATATCTTTGTTCGGGGGTGCCAGTCAGAAGCCATACAACCGTTAACTGCCGTGTAGCCAGGGATCACACCCAAATTACGATACAACCTGGGAAGCGGCGGCTAGGGGATCACCTTAAGGTGATGCGACTTTTAGTCAATTCTTTGTTCAACCAAAAATCATTTACAAATTTACCCAGTCAGTTTCCCTTGTGGTTTATATTGATATCTGTAACAAAAAGTCGCATCCCCTTAAGGTGATCCCCTAGCTGCCGCTTCCCAGGTTGTATCGTAGTTTGGGTGTGATCCCTGGCTACACGGCAGTTAACGGTTGTATGGCTTCTGACTGGCACCCCCGAACAAAGATATTGACAAAATAGGGACACCGCCAATATAGGGCTAGATAGCTCAGTTGGTAGAGCGCCGGCACGTTGATCCGGAGGTCGTTGGTTCGAATCCCACTTTAGTCAATTCTTTGTTCAACCAAAAGTCATTTACAAATTTACCCAGTCAGTTTCCCTTGTGGTCATGGTGGTTTATAATCATCTGAATTATAAAACAATGTTGTTCATTGTTTTTGGTCAAACTCAAATCAACTCAAAGGAAAGATATAAAGACTGAAACAGAAAAGTGGCAGTTCTTCTTCCTCCTTCCCTTGTTTTCCTTTGCACCCTTTCATTTTGATTGGCTAGTTATAAACGTTTGTGAATAGATAACATTCGCAACCTACGGCAAAAGGGGAAAAAAGAACAAACACATTTTGTCATAAAATTATATAAAACCAACCAAAAATAGGCCTATTTCGAAATTGTCTTTTTGATAAAACAAGAGTCTCTGCAATTTACGGTGTTGCCCACACCCCCTTATTACGGCTTTTCCTCCACAGCAAATTGTTCATCCCTCTGGTTGGAATGCCTGACTCAGTGATAAGCAACTGGTTCCAGACCCAGTGACACTATATACCAGAAAATACCGGAAAACACAGGAAAACTACCGGAAAACACCGGAAAACTACCGGAAAACACCGGAAAACTACCAGAAAGCTACTGGAAAATACCGGAAAGCTACCGGAAAACACCAGCAAATAATAATTCTCAAAACTTGGTACAATTATGTATGATGGACATCGCCCCAGGCTAGGAATGGTTGCTTATTACCTGCACGATCGGTCGAACCATGTCGAACGCGCGAAACCATTCCTGCATGATCGGTCGATCGCGCAAACCCATTCCTGCACAATCGGTAGATCGTGCAAAGCCTGTTCTGCGCGATCGGCTGATGATAACGCGGGAAAAAATACTCAAAGCGGTGTGATCGGTCAATCGCGCAAAGATGTTCATTGCGCGATCGACCGATTGTTGCGCGACCGACCGATCGCTGCGCGACCAATTGATCTTCATCTTTCAATAGCACAGCGCGATCGTTTTATCGCGCAGATTGACCGATCGCGCCCAACATTTTCATCAGTTTTTGGTATTTTCAGGTATTGTGTCGCTTGTATTTTGAGTTATTTTCTTGTAACTTCATGGGGTTTTCCGGTATTTTCTGGTATTTTCCGGTGTTTTCTGGGGTTTCCGGTATTTTTCCGGTATTTTCCTGTATTTTTCTGGTAGTTTTCTGGTGTTTTCTGGTATTTTTCTGGTATTTTCCGGTGTTTTCCGGTGTATAGTGACACCCTTCCAGACCTCCTGAAGCTTAATGTATCTTGCAATACAAGGTGGATGTTGGACTATAAAACTTTAAATAAATAGAATAAAAAGCCTGAGTGAGACATTAAAAACTTTAAATAAGTAGAATAAAAAGCCTGAGTGAGATATTATAGTCCAACTCCAATCCTCAAAAATGTCTGCTTCATATGGCAAGGTTTCCATAAAAAAAATCATAGCATTAGGACTTGGGACTTTTATGGGTTGTAAACATTTTTTAGTGGAGTAAAAATGTAGAACAATGGTGATTCTCACAAAAAGCTACCGAAAAACTACTGCAAAATACTGCGACGGACAGGACAGGAGATTGTGTTCTCACTGCTCGATGTTTAAAACGCATTTATAAATATAAATAAGTATCTTAACACCTGATCACACTGGTGACAAGAAATGAAACCTCTTTGTGTAGTTGGGCCAAGCAGGGAACAGGTTGTCTAGTTCATTGACCATTGAATGATGACCTTAAAAAATTTTTTTAAGACTCAGGCCCGTATGCTTTGTTTTTGAATGGGCAAGGGCACCAAGGAAGGGCATTTTCTCCTTGGTAAAGGGCACCCTATGAGGAAAGTGTAATTTTCTACTGGAGCATTTCAAGGGCACCAAGGCAATGACCAGGGGCACAGAGGCAATCGCCTTCGTTTCCTCTGTTACATGCATGTTATGTGCATAACCAAAAGGTCAACTAGAGGTTTCAAAAACACAGAAGGCAGAACTCTGTCTTGTCTGTCAGAATATGACACAAGCAACAATGAAAATTTTGTACTTAAAGGGAAAGTATCCCTTTGTTTTGTTAACCAGTTGATTTGTTTGACCCTACACTTATATAGATGGAGATACAGTAAAATTAATATGTGGAAGTTTCATGTCAAAAGGGTTGTATCGTTTTTGAGACATTGCTGAATATCTGGAGCCGTAAAGTTGACATCAGTACTAGACAATCTGAGAAAAAAATTCATGCATGAAACATTTCTCAGATTTATAGAAAGGTTTTGCGGTAACACCATGTAATGACTATCTCTAATGAGTTGGGGTGGTTCTGAAAAGAACCGTTGGTTTCAACTCGACGTTTCGATCAGTATGCTCTGATCGTCTTCTGGAGAAAAAAGAATATGACACAGGCAACAATAAGGTTTATCGCGAATAGCAAAATATCAAGATAGGGCGCTGTTGAACCCACACAAAGGTATAGGCGTTGCGTGCGCGAAACGTAGAAACTGCATAGAAACCGCCCCCCATTCCTTCCCACAATGCATTGTGTTTCTGAATCGCGATAAACCTTATGACAATTTTTTACTTAAAGGGAAAGTATCCCTTCGTTTTGTTAACCGTTTCTAAAACCACCTTCCCTTTAAAGGGAATTGTTTCTTAAAATGTTAAGCTATCAACAGCTGCAATGCTTGTTCCCATTACCAAATAAGTTCTGATGGTTATTAACTTTTGAAGTAATTACCAAAGGTGTACCATCCCTTTAAATATTATCATTCTGGAATCAAGGTTAATCTATCAATAGAAATTATCATGCCTGGGTGGATAAATGGAGCCTGTCCATTATTGTGATAGTTTGTTGTTTTTGGAACACTTGCTTCGCAACAATGGGGTGACAACAATGAAGTTTCTAAGAATGTGCATTGAACTGTTGCTGACTTTCTTTGAGACACGCAGCTTTTTTCATTATGGAAATTGATCTTCTTCATTTTTTGTTTTTCTTGTTTGTGCAGGACAATTGTGAGTTTTGGAGACCATAATCGTATGCTTGGATCTGCAGGAAAGACACAGGTTTGTAATGGGTCATTGTCTTGGATTGTTTCCCCCACCACCCCCCCCCCCCCAAAAAAAAAAAAAAGGGACAACCTAAAACAACACAAAACCACCAAGACAAATTAGTTAGCACTTAATTTAGTGACGACTTTTATCACGGTTGCTTCTTCTTTGTGGGGCCTCCCTCAGACATTGATCAAGGCAAAAGAATTAAGGTTTTAGCCAGGATTTGATGTCAAAAGCGTGTCAAAAGCTGATCAGCTGATTTGCTCTTTTATTTTCAAAACAGTGCCTAAGAAAACTGAAAAGCACTTTACAAAAGTTAAAGAGTGATTGACCATTTCCTTTTTTTTTTTGCTATTAGTAAGTTGTATGTCTTAAATTTACAAGCACGGTGCCTAAAAGCATTACAGACACCCTCTGCCCAACACTTTGACAATTATGCGTTTTTCTTTTCCTCTCTTCCTGGTAGGTTATCTCAAATTACAAAAATACAGTCACAGCCTTCAAGCGCCTTGTTGGGCGTAAGTATGATGACCCTTTGGTACAAGCAGAACTTCCTAGGATGCTCAATGAGGTAGTCAGGACACCAGATGGAGGTGTGGGAGTTAAGGTAAGGCACTTGATGCTAGGGATGTTCAAGACTTTTACTTTGTTTAATCACAAAATTGCACGCTTGGAATTTCATCTTTGAGAGGGCAAGGCCGTTTTCAGTTTTCAATAAGGGCACTTCCATTGGAAAATCTTAAAAGTTTATGGGACATGTTAGTGGAGGCACTAAGGCCAAGACCAGGGTAACAAGGGCCAATGCATTCGTGGTTTTGCATTCTAGGATTTGGACCAAAGTTTGACGTTCACTTTTTCAGTGACAAGATTGAAGTAAAGTTTTAAATATTTCAAACATTTGTAGTTCATTGGAGTCTAATATGCACAATTTCTGCTGTTCTTTTTCAATCCATGAGATAGGAACATTCATAATGTGTGCCAAATTAAAGATGTGAGATGCTTTTGGCCGTCAGACCAACACGTGGTTGACTGTCACTTAATACTTACCGACAAAGTTCAAATTTATCATGAACACCAAACCTGGAATTTCATCTTTGAGCTTGTTACTCCCACCATGCATATTTTCAAATTCTACATAGTGGGCGTTGTTGCTGTAATGAATATTCATCACTGCAATAACCTATCTTTCTGAAAGTTTGTATATACTCAGCGCCTTGAGTACCTTGTTTGGTAGATACGTGCGCTATATAAGACTACAATATTATTATTTTATTTATTTCATTTGACTATTCAGGTGCAGTATATGGGCGAGAAGGAGACTTTCACCCCAGAGCAGCTCTACGCCATGTTCCTCACAAAACTCAAAATGACTGCCGAAGCTAGTCTCCAGACAAAGGTCGTTGATTTTGTTCTGTCGGTAAGTAGTCCAATTTTCTTGATTTTTTTTGTATTGACAAGTTCTCACTCGAACCATGCTATTTTCTTGATTTTTTTTGTATTGACAAGTTCTCACTTGAACCATGCTATTTTCTTGATTTTTTTTGTATTGACAAGTTCTCACTCGAACCATGCTTTTTCATGTACCAATGCGACACAAATCAACAGGATACAATTTGTTTGGTGAGAAAGACTTGTGCATGTTTTGTTTTTTTAAGAATTTTGAAAAATGCTTCAAAAGCTGGTCATTTTAGGTTTTACCCTATGTGCACCATTTCTGCTGTTCATTTCATTCAATGAGATAGGAACATTCTAATGTGTGCTAGAGTAGAGTTGTGAGATGCTTTTGGCTGTCAGACCAACATGTGGTTGACTGTCACTGAATGCTTACCGACAATCCCCTGAATTAAATCAAGAACTGTAAACAATTTGTGAAATAATATTTTACACAGAATAATAATAGTATTGTAATAATATAAACTTTGATTTATTGGGCTCTTTCTAATTAATATTTATTTATCTATGCGCTTTACAAACAACAGTAATATAAAGAGGACAAATCGATCTCAAAGGATTGGTCTCCACAGGTATGCATATAAACAGGATATGGTAGTTAGTAGCACCATGTGTATATCTGTTTTTGAGTAGTGTTGGTTCTGACAACTCAAGATTGTTCACTGTTTTTTTTTTCCCTTCCTGATCCGTTAATAACACAGGTACCACAGTATTACACTAACGTAGAAAGGAAAAGTATACTCGATGTTGCTTCAATAGCTGGTTTGAACTGCCTAAGAATTATCAATGACACAACTGCCGGTAAGCTTCACCTTTTACAAACACTACTTTCAGTTTATCTTGTCAGCAAAAAATGCCCTGTTTATAAAGACTCTGTCCTTATTATGTTGAATGTAGTTCTGAACGTCTCCCCGATCATTGCACACAATCTCCCTGGTTGCTAGATGCAAATGTTGGCAACTTTTATACTGACAATGGTTAAGAACATTATCATAACTTATTGTTATACGTCGCTAACGAACTGTGAAGTTTGATTGGTCGAGAACCAATTAAGTGATGTGCAATAAAAACGCATGTACCATGGCTGCACAGCGCGTCAGGTAACATGAGTGATGTTAACAGGTGTACAATACCTTGATCGTTCCCACCGTTGGTCAGTTTCCAGTGCTTAGTACGAAACATCCGCGGGTTTGAGGGAACAGTGAAGAATTATTTCTTAATTGACCAACTCAACTGTTCGTCTGCTTATTAAACTATGCATACTCCGTCATAATAATGTTTGAAGATGACAACAGAACTTCGAGAAGAGGAATAACAATGTTACCAAGGTATAACAAAACAATTGTTGCATGCTGTGATTTGGGGTCCATGGGTTTTGTACACCCTCAGGGGTAAATGGCACCCTCGGCTTCGCCTCAAGTGCCATCCCGCTTGGGTGTACAAAACACCATGGACCCCGTCACAGCGTGCAACAATTGTATTATGTAGCCCCGTTTACTTTGCACTTAAGCACAGCTTGTGGCTTCTCCGTTGAATCACTTTGGGCAATGGCTCTACTCTCTCTACATCAACATGTGTGTGGGTTGCTTGAGTGGAGAAACACGCTGACAGTAGGAGTGTTAACACTTTCAGTGCCAAGGTCGTACATGTACGATTTACTTTATGGAATCAAAAAGTGTCATCAATCGTGTCGTACATGTACGACTCATATATACATGTTATCACGAGAGGCCAATATCACTCTAACAAGTAATACTATTGACTTTGGAATGTACCAAGGCAACACAAATAAGCAGGGTACGTTTTGTTTGGTGAGAAAGTCTTACTTATTTATTTTCTACAGAATTTCAAAAAAAAACTCAAAAAGTTGGGCATTGGTTCAAAACTCAAACAGGACAATAAAAAAGAGACCATTTATTATGTTGTATTAAAAGTAATAAACGAAGAATCTTAGTTTTTCTTTTTTCTTTTCCAGTTCATGTGCACCATTTCTGCTGTTCATTTCATTCAATGATATTCGAACATTCTAATGTGTGCGAAAGTAAAGTTGTGAGATGCTTTTGGCCGTCAGACCAACACGTGGTTGACTGTCACTGAATGCTTACCGACAATCCTGTAAAATTCTTCACAAATTGTAATTCTTGAGAAAAACTGAACAGTTTTAGGAACAGCCTTAAATACTTGTCCAACTTTATAGGAAATTTTCTTGATATTACTGGAAGGTGTAGACGTAAAACAGGGAATTTCTGGTACCAAAAAATATTCTAGTGTGTTCCAGTGTGCCAGAGTATTCTAATGTGTGCCAGAAGTGTGAGATGCTTTTGATCTTGTACCAAGGTTATTTATTTAATCTTTTCTATTTCCCGCCTTCATGCATCAGTACTTAAGCAGCAAGCAGTCCTGCTTTCTCCAGGAGATGATCAGAGCACACCGATTAAAACGTTGGTATCTACGGTTCTTTTCAGAACCACCCCAACTAATGTAGAGCGTATCATTACCTGGTGTTACCACAAACCTTTCTGTATCGTATTTCCACCATTCAAAGTTTCAAATCCTACTCATCTTTTCTTATCTTCATCAGCTGCCTTGGCCTATGGTATCTACAAGCAAGATTTACCAGCACCTGAAGAGAAACCTAGAGTGGTTGTATTCGTGGATATGGGCAGTGCATCGCTTCAAGTCTCCGTATGTGCATTCAACAAAGGAAAATTAAAGGTATGTGGAGCCAATGTAGTCGGCGAGGATCGGGGGCCAAATTTCACGGAACAGCTTCAGCAGAAAATGTTGCTAAACAATTTTCTGGTTAACAAAAAATAAGCAGGATACCAGTCATAAATTGTACATGTGACATTGTATTTTAGCTGGTGACCTGATTTTGATCAGCATACATGTTTTGTTGTGCTTAGCTACTTATGGTGCTTAAGCATGTTATCACGAGAGGCTATTATCGCTCTTACAAGAAATACTCTTGACTTTGGGATGTACCAAGGCAACAGGGTACATTTTGTTTGGTGAGGAAGACTTGTTTTTTTTCTTCTTTTTTTCTGCAGAATTTTAAAAGAAACTCAAAAAGTTGGGCATTAGTTCAAAACTCAAACGGGACAATAAAAAAGAGACCATTTATTGTTATTTTTTTGTTTTTTAATTCAACGAAGAATCTTAGTTTTTCTTTTTTCTTTTCCAGTTCATGTGCACCATTTCTGCTGTTCATTTCATTCAATGAAATATGAACATTCTAATGTGTGCGAAAGTAAAGTTGTGAGATGCTTTTGGCCGTCAGACCAACACGTGGTTGACTGTCACTGAATGCTTACCGACAATCCTGTAAAATTATTCACGAATTGTAATTCTTGGGAAAACTGAACAGTTTTAGGAACAGCCTTGAATACTTGGCTACTTTTGGTGCTTAGGCCCATACGGAAAACATCAAACCTGAGGGACCTCTCTCTTGCTTACATGTTGTTGTTGTTTTTGTTGTTGTTGTTGTTGTTGTTGTTGTTGTTAATACTCTTGTGATTATTAATCCATTGGGAGTGTTTGTTTGTGCAGATCACTTTTACTAAATAACACCATGTCATGTACCTCGATTTCCCTAATCTTGACTGTATGCCCCATAACAAGTTTGTTTGCTTTGCTTTTAAGCAAAATATTTATTTCTGTAATCTAGCACACTGAAGTTGCCCATGTGACGATAAGAGGGTTAAATTCTGTTTGTTACAAATTTAAAATTTCCTCCCTCCAGGTTCTTAACGTAGGCAGTGAGACCTGTCTAGGTGGCCGAGATTTCGACCAAGTCATCGCCGATCATTTCGTGGAGGAGTTCAAGACAAAGTATCGCATCAACATTCGGGAAAACGCCCGTGCTCTCCTGAGACTCACGCAGGAATGTGAAAAACTGAAGAAACTGATGAGCGCCAACGCCACAGAGATTCCCATGAACATTGAGAGTATAATGAATGATCGGGATGTTTCTGGCCGGATGAAGAGGTAGGTAACATTTTGGCAGCGGTCTTCCTTAAGTAACACTGTTCCACTGGCCAAACGCCAGTTATATTTTCTGAGGACCTGGGCCCAATTTTATAAAGATGCTTAAGCACAAAAATTAGCTACGCACAACAAAGTTATGCTTACTAGAATAAGGTTACCAGCCACAATAGCATGTCCTGCTCAATTCTGCTAAGCAAAAATTATTAAGAAATATTGTCTGCTTAAGCAGCTCTATGAAATTAGGTCCAGTCAAAATTCTGGCAAAGTGGTCCTGCATGGCTAGTTCATTGCTAGAAGAAGCTTTTAAAATTAGATTCTTGTCATTTTAAACTGTTTTCAAAATAAACACAAAATAGACACGGAAACTTGTCCACTCTGAAAACAAAAATTATTTTAGAAAACCTTTTAAACATTATGGACCACTCCATCTAGACACCAACCGTGGCTGCCATGACACTCCCTTGCCTCGTCTGGACAAACAAAGCATGCTTTGAAAGGTCCTACAATTATCCACATTGGACTCCTATATCAAATGTGAGCGTCACAGCTGTATACATGTCAAAATTAAGGATGACACGTGAAGAGGTTTCCACGAATCACATGGCAAAGATCTGTGTGTTAGATACATTTCAAAAATGCGTATATTGCAATATTTCATTGTTTTGTGTTTTTTGTATTTTCTTTTGCACAGAGCTGATTTTGAAAATCTGGCAGCCAATCTATTGAAGCGACTCGAGAACACACTCAAATCAGTTCAGACTCAGATAAGTAAGTTGTCATCTCTTTTTAATCCACTTGTTTTCCCCACCACTAATGAGTCTCACCCCAGTCCAAAAACACTTTTCCAAAACAGCTAAAACCATTTTGTTGTTAATGTATTGCCCAAAATCCACAAACATACCAAAACCCAAACATTGTGTTTGATTTGGCTGTGAGTTTACAAGCAGGTTTGATGCCCATGCCTGTTGAGTGGTCACCACCCATCGGTGTCTTACTGGTGAGGTGACCATGTTTGTATCCTCACTGACTGGTCATCTGACTGGTCAGTACAGCCATAGAACAATCAGGACAGCCATAGTACTGGACAGAGCTACCTCAGTACTCCATCCAGCCTCCAGCTAGTCCAACAAATGCAAACTTTGTTTTTGCCTTGGTCCATTTCCTCAACAAAATTGGTTTACTCCTCCTTGGAGAACGAAAGTCCATCTTTGAAAGTCAGTATGGAATAGAATCTTATAAAGACAAGCACCCCCTCCCCTTTCCACAAGACATTGATGGTTTAGGCGATCAGTGACTATTATTGCAGGTCATTGTAAAGATACAAATTGAATTCCTAATAACTCCATCACTACGATCTTAAAAAACGTAGTCTTGTTGCAAGACAATAGTGATGTGCGTCGCGTTGGCGAGGATTGAGCGATGGATCGTGATAGTTGAGTGATTGAGTGAATAACAATGTTTTGCACCAAGACCACATTTTTCAGAACGTAGTGAGAGCGAGTACGGTGTGATGGGGTGTATAAGCAACTATTCAACTTGTTACCAGCCCATGTGAAATGTAGACACAGTCGCCCTATGATAGCATGAACAAATGTAATCCAGAGGGACCTCTCCAGACTGGGGCACTGAGTGGTCTGTGGATGAGGTAGAAGTGGCAGCTTAAGACCGGTCTATTTGGAAGCTTCTCTTCAGACAGGCAGCCGGTGCAGAAATGCATGATGCTAACTGATGATGATGATGATGATGATTGTATTGAGGTTGATAATTTGGTGATTGATTTTTTTTTATACAGAGCTTAAGCCAGATGAGATCTATGCTGTTGAGATCATTGGTGGATCCACACGTGTCCCATCGGTGAAAGAGATCATCAAAAAGGTCTTCAAGAAAGATGCGAGTACGACACTTAATCAGGATGAGGCTGTAGCAAGAGGCTGCGCTCTCCAGGTACGAACTCAATACATTCTCTAAGACGGGCTCAAAGGTTAAACCTCAGTTTTGTGATGCACGCATTTTTCAATAAAAAAGAGTCGTTTTGAATGTAGAAAAAAATGTGCAAGTCTCCAACGCATTAAAATGGTGTAAAATTCTATTTAATTTGATACTCTATCAGAGTGAAATTTGAAACATAACGTCATTAGATATCAAAAACAAATGGGTCTATGTTCTACAGAAACAATTTAGCTTTAGCTGAGCTGGCATCTCTCAGAAAGTTCCCTTAAAAAAATCTTTCCATGTTCATCCCATTCCCAAAACACCCTTAGAAAATAGACCAATAGGTATAAATGTAAAAATTAGTTAATGGCCTGACAACTAAAAAGACCAAGGTATAAATACATAAATTTGTTAATGGCTTGACATTTTGACCCTAGCAGAGTCTTTCTCGAAGGCTAAATGACAACACAACAAACATGAATAGGTAATTAAGTGTGACATAAGCAGTGAAGAAGAAAACGGTTTGTTAATGTATCGCCCAAAATCGACAAGCATACCAAACATTGTGTTTTGATTTGGCTGTGAGTTTACAAGCAGGTTTGATGCCCATGCCTGTTGAGTGGTCACCACCCATCGGTGTCTTACTGGTGAGGTGACCATGTTGTATTCTCACTGACTGGTCATCTGACTGGTCAGTGCAGCCATAGAACAATCAGGACAGCCATAGTACTGGACAGAGCTACCTCAGTACTCCATCCAGCCTCCAGCTAGTCCAACAAATGCAAACCCTTGTCTGAGGGTTGAGGTTCTGATGACAACTTGAACATCTCCTCGATTATGGAAACATGGTCCCTATTATGTTGGATTAAATTTTGAATAGCTTCCTGATTGTTGCACAAAATCTCTCAAGAACTCAATAATGCTGTTTGGGATTTAATATCATCAAAAATCAGGAATGATCTAAAAAGTCGACGCACAAAAAATATACAGACCATATTATATTTGATTAGTAACTCCATCAAACGTTTTTTTTATTTTGACAAAACTGTTTACAAAAATTACACCATTTTAACATGAGGTTAGAGACATGTACATAAGGACCCTATCTATTGAAAAATGGGTGGATCACACAACCAAATTTCACCTTGGAGTCCCTCTCTAAGACTAAAACTCGCAAACCGCAACAGGGTGCTGTATATAAATGGGTCTCACAATTCAACAAAGTTGGGCATCGATAAAGCGCTATAAAAACTGCATATTTATAAATTATTTATTGGTCTCTGTGTTTTAATTTCAGTGTGCCATCTTGTCTCCAACCTTCCGAGTACGTGAATTTAATGTGGCCGATCTCACACCATACTCCATCAGTCTCTTATGGAAAGCCGCCGAAGGGGAAGATGGGTAAGCAAGAAATAATTTAACGAGATGACGAAAAGTAAATGGAATAATATTGTCACCTCAGTTAAAACATTGGATGTTGATCCCAAGAGCTGCCAACGCTCTCTGATTCTGGCGAAAATTCCCTGAAAATCAAGCAATCTTTCCATGTTATGCTGATGAACAAATTTGGAAACTCCCTGATAATGGAAAATTTCCCTATTATAATAATAATGAAAGGGCGGTTCTTATTTAGCGCACAAATTCTAGAAGCTAAATCGAGACGCTTGTGAGATGGAATACAGACTATTATACGTAACCCCTAATTATGTACAAAATCCTCCTGAAGTTTAGGAGTCATTTGATAATTTTTCTCTTGCTGTATAAAGCAGTAAGAATATTTGAATATTTTGCATTTTGCACTGTTTGCTTGGTAGTTTATTTAGTTGGGTGCACACATGTGGGGTAAGCACTGACCCAAAATTAGATGAATATTCATTTTAACCTTTTCTGCCCATAGTGAGATGGAGGTCTTCCCTGCCAATCACCAAGCACCATTCTCTAAGATGCTTACATTCTACAGGAAAGATCCCTTTGAATTAACGGCAAAATACACCGACGGCAGCAAAGTGCCTCATACGGATACATGTTTAGGTAAGTTCAGCTCCAAGAACAAGCATTTTAAGTTATTTATTCACCAAATCGTCGCTACAATTACAAACGAACTTTGTAAAGTCGACAACAACGCTCTAGCTAATCTAAATTAGTGTAATTGTCCAAGTGGTATCACTAGGTAACTCTTTAGTTGAGGCAAAATGATGTTAAAGTTTATCCATTCTCTGAGCTTTGTCTTGACACATCTTGAGGCCTCCAGCCCCTCTGGCCGTTGTGGGTCAGTGTTTTACTGACCTCTGCTGGTCATTGGGCACTGGACTTCAGGTTTGTTGTTCTGACAGGGAAGCTTACAGTCTTTACCCTGGTGGTTGAGCGTTCTCAGGATGCAAGACCTTGGGTAGTCGGACTGTAGTTTCTTGAGCCCGCGGAAGATAATAAAACGCTCTGATTGCTTTCTGTTATTCTTATCTGTTCAATAAGTGGTTACTGTCATTTTTGGATGACAGTAAATTTAGTTTGACATTTGACACTCGCTAGTTTGGAATGTCTACTTATTATTCAAAAGTGAACACTCACTGTACCAATTGTAGGAGACCATCCAATATCGACAATCAAAGTAGGCATTTGCTGTACCAACCATGTCCAATGTCCATTAATGAAAAGTAGACATTCACTTTACCAACCTTATTTGAATGTCCATTATCGAAATAGCAAAATAGACATTCGCAGTTCAGATCTATATGAATGTCCAGTATCCAATTTCAAACTGACTGTCATAATTTTTGGAGACATTACTTGATGTTTTGTTTATATTGTTCCCAAAACAATCAAGGTCGGTTTGAGATCAAGAATGTCAGGCCAACTGCTGAGGGTGAGAGTTCAAAGGTCAAGGTGAAGGTTCGAGTCAGCGGTCATGGTATCTTCAAGGTTTCCTCGGCCTCCTTGATGGAGAAGATCCCTCCAGCTGCCGCAGACCAAAACGACAAAGAAGGAGAGGAGAAGATGAGCGTGGACGGTAAGAGCGTCAACGAGGCGGACGTTCCCATGGAGACGGAGCCACAGACCAATGAGAGTGCTTCGCCAACGGCAGAGGAGGATAGTAAGAGCCAGAGTTCTAATGGAGAGGTAATTGAAACCTTGAAAAAAGGCAGAGTAACAGGGACCACATTCAGTGTGCACAAATATGTTCAGTCTGCTAAGCGAAATTGCAGGACAAAACTGTTCCCTAGAGAGTGTCACAAAATTTGTGAGTTTGCCAAAGTATCCCTTTAAGTTTGTCCAGAAAACAACTTATTGTAATATCACTTCGCAACAAGCAATATAAATTCTCGTAGTAGCAAGGAAAAGTCTCAAGTCCTAGGTAGGGTTATGTTTGCGACGACGAAAGCTGGCTTATTGACAACATTATGAAGAGAGATATGGTAAAAGTCACATGTAAAAGTTTCAGCTAATCACAAGATCGTAGAATCCATGTTTAGTGAGCCAACAGCAGTTACCAACCACATCTCTGGCCACAGCATCCGTGGACCGACACCAAACCTCAGCAAATCTAAGAAATGATTCATGTATAAATCATTGCTAAGTTTCAAATGTTTTTATTGATTTCTAATCAACAAGGGCATTTTAGACAAAATCATTTTTGGAGGATTCTTACTGTTGGTACCATCTTTGTAACAATAAGCTTTCAGATACAAATCTTTGGGGTCATTACCATAGAATTACTCTACCTTTAAGTGATCAAGGTTAGACCAGACCCAGTTATCAATAACTTCTATGTATTCTGACCAACCAGACCCCGATGAATGCTGAGAATGGTCCACAGCCCAATGAGAAGAAACCTGAAGCAAACGATAGCCCCGATGCTTCTGCTGCAGAGTCTGGGGATAAGACCGAGCCCAAGAAAGCTAAGAAGACAGTCCGCTACTTTGATCTTCCCGTCGAGGAGATCACCAAAGGTCTGACGACGAAAGATTTAACCAATCTGGTGGAGCTAGAGGTAAGTTTCTGACGGCTACCACTTTCACCTCAAAATTTAAAATTTATGAAGGATTGCACCAATTGAGTGCACATCAGTGCATTTTCACATATTCTAATCAAGACGTGAAATCTGGATTCCATTTGGAAACTACAAGTGGAAGAGCTAGATTTCAATGAGTGTTAAACTTTGTTGTAGTTGAAGCTAATTTATTTTGATTAAAAGTTTAAATTGAACAAATTAAACAAATAGTTTTACAAAATCATAATCCTTTAAGAATGCAAAGCTTAACTGTGCATGGTTTTGACTTAAAGAGACAATTAATGGATGTATTTGGCTGTGAGGTTACAAGCAGGGTCCAGTCATTTACTGTTGAGTGGTCACCACCCATCGGTGTCTTACTGGTGAGGTGACCACACTGTGTCCTCACTGACAGGTCATCTGACTGGTCAATAGCAGCCATAGAACAATCAGGACGGTATTAGTGCTGGATAGACCCTCTTGGTGCTTCATCCAGCTTTCAGCCGCTCCGATATAACAAAACCTCTGAATGTTGGTTCTGTCTGCCACTATTCTTGCTTGATTTTTTTTGCATCATCTACATGATAAAAGATCTGATAAGAACTCTATATTATCAGTTCAGTTTTGTCTGCATTTGCTTTGCTGCTTCCATTTCGTGAATTCCGTATTTAAATTTCAACACCCAAACTTTTGGACTCTAACTACGGTGGTGTGTCTGATCCTATGTTCTTACTGCAGTCCTCAGTCCAACATCATTCAGTAACTCAACACACAAACTCTTTGACTCTGATTAGGATGATGCCTGATCGCATGTAACGCATAATCAGTTTGCCAGTATGTTTTTCAGTCAAAACTAGCAGCTGATTGACTTGGGCTTCTCAAGCTGCCAAATTAAAACCATGCACCCACCTCACACCCAGACTCCGCTACAACACAATTACCTTTTGCTGATTATAACTTCTCTATCAGTTTCTTACAATTGTAAAGAGATTAATGTTCTTTTTATTTTATTTTAGGGAAAGATGAACGCTCAGGATAAGCTAGAGAGGGAGAGAAACGATGCCAGGAACAGTGTGGAGGAATACGTGTATTACATGAAAGATAAACTTTGTGAGGACCTACGGGAATACGTGTCCCCTGCGGTAAGATACATGGATATAACTAGTTATTTTTATAAAGAGCATTTTTACAATAACCTGTGAGCTTGGGTCATATTCAAAACAAGCTTCCTCTTCTTTGAACGCAAAGACGATATTTTCTATTTTCATGTTTATCAAAATGATGAAGCATCTAAGTTTTACTTCTTGTTATGTTTTAAGATTTGGACTTGTGAGCCTGGGTCATATTCAGCACAAGTTTCTTAGAGCGTGAAGACTGTGTTTGCTATTTTGTGTTTATCAAAATGATAAAGCGTATATAATTCTATTGATTTAAGATTTCAACTTGTGCAAAATGATGTCAAAGTTTATCCATTCTCTGAGCTTTGTCTTGACACATCTTGAGGCCTCCAGCCCCTCTGGCCGTTGTGGGTCAGTGTTTTTCTGACCTCTTCTGGTCATTGGGCGCTGGACTTCAGGTTTGTTGTTCTGACAGGGAAGCTTACAGTCTTTACCCTGGTGGTTGAGCATTCTCAGGATGCAAGACCTTGGGTAGTCGGACTGTAGTTTCTTGAGCCCGCGGAAGATAATCAAACTCTCTGATTGCAAAATTGATAATTGGAGCATTCCTACTTTAGTGAATATGCGCATTTGTAGTTGAATGGAACTCTCAGGTGGCCCTCGCATGGTCCATGAACATGCGTTGGAATACTTTTCTGATCCTATTAGATGGTTCCTACCATTACCCTACTGGTAAATACAGGGGTCGAAATTAAGTGTATTTCCATGGTAGTCAGCAGGGCTAGTGACCAATAATTTTTAGTAGCCCTGGGGTCGATTTCACAAAGAGTTAGGACTCGTCTTACCTCGAGTTAGGACGAGTAACTCGTCCTAACTTAGGATTATTCTTAAGGTCTGCATGCTACAATGCAGGGTTGGGACTCGTCCTAAGTCCTAAGATTAGTCTTAAGTTGAGAAGAGTTTTGTGAAATCGACGGCTGATTAGATTTTGGTAGCCCGAAAGACACATTATGTCTCGCGTCACGGCTCAAACTTTACAATACACCAATAACATAGTTCTTTATTGTTTGTGATGATGATTTTTGCATTATTTTTCCATTAGCCCGTCGGGCTATCAAACTGGAAAAATCAGTAGCCCGGCTGTAAATCTGGTAGTCACGGGCTAGCGGGCTAGTGGCAATTTCGACCCCTGAAATACGTTCCCAAATATAAAACTATATGTTACTGAATTGTTTAAAATGTTCAGTTAACTCGCTTGAAAGTGTTAGAAGAGTAGGAGGGTTACAATTGATTTAGAAGCAACAAATATTGACAGTTTTTTGTATAAATTGACAGTGTCTTTTGCTAAGATGTGAGTTAGCACTGAATAGTCTGTATCAGGCCTACTCAGTACTTTCCCAAGTTGTGTGAAAAAAATCACAGGCATATCATTCGGGTAGAATTCGAATCCCGGACCTTTGCAATTCTAGACTGAACGTCTTACCAACTAGACCACCAAGATAATCACATAGTGTGACCCCAAACCATACCATGCATAGCTTCAAAAGTCTGATTTCATTTAAGAGTTTGTTTTTCATTTAAGAGTTTTTTTCCCCAATTTTTTTCCTTATATTTTAGGATCGGGAAGCTTTCTTAAAGTCTCTTGACAACACGGAGAACTGGTTGTATGAAGATGGTGAAGAGGAGACGAAGAGTGTGTATGTGGAAAGACTCGCTACACTAAAGGTACGAGTGGGATGTTAGGTGTCTTTAATGGCAGTGGACACTATTGGTAATTACTCAAAATAATAATTAGCATGAAACCTTTCTTGGTGACGAGTAATGGGGACAGGTTGATGGTATAAAACATTGTGAGAAACGGCTCCCTTTGAAGTGCCATAGTTTTAGAGAAAGAAGTAATTTTCCACGAATTTGATTTCAAGACCTCAGATTTAGAACTTGAGGTGTCGAATCAACCATCTAAATTCACACAACTTCGTGTGACAAGGGTGTTTTTTATTTCACTATTATCTCGCAAGTTCGATGACCGATTGAGCTCAAATTTTCAAAGGTTTGTTGTTTTATGTATAATGTTGAGATACACCAAGACTGGTCTTTGACATCTACCAATAGTGTCCACTGTCTTTAAATACATGATGATTTTGAGGGTGCATTGCTTAACGGAAATGTGAAGGTCTGATTATCCTACAATTGTTTTTCCCAGCAATATTTGAGACGGAAAACCTTTTACAAGCATTTTGTATACCAATTGTTGGATACAAGTTCAAAAGTGCTGATTCATTGGGTTTTTATGTGTGGCAAGCAACTCTCCTCGATACTGCAAAGATGTCCGTAAAAACAAACCAATCTTTCCGTGTTCCAGATTATTTTGCGCTAGTACATGGACTTGTGAGCTTGGGTCATATTCAGCACAAGCTTCCCTTGTTTGAGCATGAAGACTGTGTTTGCTATTTTGTGTTTATCAAAATGATGAAGCGTATATGAGAACAAATTTTAGTGAATTCAATTTGTGCAAAATGATGTCAAAGTTTATCCATTCTCTGAGCTTTGTCTTGACACGTCTTGAGGCCTCCAGCCCCTCTGGCCGTTGTGGGTCAGTGTTTTTCTGACCTCTTCTGGTCATTGGGCACTGGACTTCAGGTTTGTTGTTCTGACAGGGAAGCTTACAGTCTTTACCCTGGTGGTTGAGTGTTCTCAGGATGCAAGACCTTGGGTAGTCGGACTGTAGCCTCTTGAGCCCGCGGAAGATAATCAAACTCTCTGATTGCAAACTTGATGTCTACTTCATTCACTTGCCCTTCACGCAGAAGGGAATGCAAAGGGTGAAGCAATGATTGTCATCTCTTTGGAACTCCTTGCCTGGTGCATGTTTCCCTCCATCATACTTTAAAATCTAGTCTTAAGAGGAAGATCAATTCCTACTCCTCCCCCGAGTTATTTTCAATTTTAATAATTTTTTTGTAGCCCCTTACCAAGAGTGGCTGCTAGCCTTGTTTGAGGCAACTTGTGTTAGAAGAAGTAGAAATAGAAGGCTGCGCCTCCATTTTTACAATTAGGATACGACAAAAGTTACCAAGCGTTCGCCTGAACCCTGTTTAGAAATGGTTCAGCAATTTCGATATTGTGATATTTTGGCTTATGCTCAAAACTTTTCCACTCTGCAGAAAGTGGGAGATCCTATCGCTGAGCGGAGGAAGGAGGCTGATGAGAGACCCAAGGTTCTTGAGGAGCTCGGTCGGTGCCTGGTGCATTATCGCAAAGCTCTTACATTATATCAAGATGGGGTAAGCTACATGCCATTATTTATTTATTTTTATATTTCTAGTAATGAAATCAAGGATGCCTCATACAGGTAAGTGAACTTAATTACTGAAGCTCACAAGCCTGAGGAAACCTGTAAACAACTGTGCTTGCTATGTGAACCAGAAACACCTGGGTTAACCCCCTACTCTTCCACTATAAGTGTTCTTGGTTCTTTTACATGCGTTACCAATCCAGTACATGGGACCTCCAGCTTAATGTCCGATTCGAAAGACAAAGCAATGATGGTAATCTTGCTCAAGGACGCAAGTGCTATGATCGGGACTCGAACCCGCACAATTTCTTGACCAATCAGAATGGGTAAACTGCCCCAGGTATTTATGAGAGATTGCAAAATAGCGTATGCCTGCATATTTAGCATACCATATGCCAAGCAAGCAACTTGCGTTTTTATCATTTTGGTCATCCTTCCCTCCTGCCTTTTGAAATGGTTTGATGCTTTTCTTATCTCATTAACATGATGATAAGAGATTTGTAACAATGTCTTCTAATCTTGTCTTTTATTTTCTTGCGTTAGGATGACAAATACTCTCACATTGAGAAGACAGAAATGGAGAAGGTCCAGAAGTGGGTTGAAGAGAAGGAAGCGTGGAGGAATGCTAAGACAAACGCCCAGAACCAACTTGCTGTACATCAGAACCCGGTGGTGCTGGCCAGAGATATCCGCTCCGAGACTGCCGTAAGTCAAAATATGCTTAAGTTTAAGGGAAATTATACATGTACCTACTTTTTTTTTTTAACAGTCAATTGTTTGAATCCTATATAAATGTATACAAATAAACTAACCTGTGAAAATTTCATGTCAAAATGGGTAATTTTTGGTGGGGAGGTGAACAAAGACATTTTGCCTTGGGCGGGATTTGAATCTGCAATTAGGCCTGTGCCGGGTATCTGGGTACCCAAAAACAGACGTCATTATCCGGTTCTATGTTATCAGTTCAATTACCAGTCCTGGAATTCCATCTTTAAAGGGCAAGGCAGTTTTCATTTTGTAATGGCGTTTCCACAAAGGCAGTGGCCTGCGGGTGTAATTTCAGGCCTGCATTATCTAAAATTTGGTGGTGAACATTTCAGAATCGTAAGAGTCAGTTAGAAGACTTTTAACGTGTTACAAACATTTCAGATGTTTAATAAAAAAGTGGCATTTTGACTAAGCGTGTACTACAAATTCTTGTTTTGATTTAAGATTTTAATTTGGGCAAAATGATGTCAAAGTTTATCCATTCTCTGAGCTTTGTCTTGACACGTCTTGAGGCCTCCAGCCCCTCTGGCCGTTGTGGGTCAGTGTTTTTCTGACCTCTTCTGGTCATTGGGCGCTGGACTTCAGGTTTGTTGTTTTGACAGGGAAGCTTACAGTCCTTACCCTTGTGGTTGAGTGTTCTCAGGATGCAAGACCTTTGGTAGTCAGACTGTAGCTTCTTGAGCCCGCGGAAGATAATCAAACTCTCTGATTGCAAAATTGATGTCTACTTCTTTCAATTACCCAAGCACCACTTTTATTGCATATTTAAAAAAGTTGAAAGGCATCTGGGGTTCAAGTTTTACAACTCTAGAGGGCTCTCTCTCGGGCCTTCCCATCATGCTAAGCAGTGACCCCCAAGATACTTCCTTCTTTTCTAGCAATGGTTTCGTACAGACATGATTTTAACATGATTTGATACTTTTGTACGCTTTGCTACATAACAAATGTTATTCTTTTCATGTGAGCCCATTGACGATAATCAAACTCTCTGATTGCAAAACTGATAGTTATTGTTTTATAAATTATGTAGAGCTTTGTCACATTTGAAAGAAAAGTCTCCTTAATTTCATGAAAAGGCCTCTAAGAAAATCCGTTTTTACAGACACTAGACAAAAGATTGATGTTTTATCTATTCTCCGTGTTCATCCCCAGTCGCTGAAGAGCAACTGCGACGCCATCCTGAACAAGGCCAAACCCAAACCAAAGGAAGAACCACCCAAGGAGGCCGAGACCAAGACGGGCGAGGCCAACGCATCGGACCCCAAGGATGATAAGATGGAAGATGGAACGACGCCTGCTGGAGACACGCCTAGCAGCGAACCAGGCACAGCCAAACCAGATGTTGAGATGGAATTAGATTGAGGACTGACTGAAGTCTAGTATTCTCTGCAGGAAATTGTCACTTGGTGTCTATATAAGAAAGTGTGTCGGGGCACAATTTCATAGATCAGCGAAGCATTGAGAAGTAACGCTAAGCAGAAAGCAGTTACCAGCCAAACACTATGTGATGTGTACTGGGGATGACTGGTTCCCTGCTGAGTCTTGCTTAGCAGAACCAATTGATTAAGCCATTACCCTGGGGTGGATTTCACAGAAAGTTAAGACTTGCCTTATCTCGAGTTAGTTCGAGTTACTCGTCCTAACTTTGGACTAGGCCTAAACTCTTAGTAAAATCGACACCTGATCTTAGAAATTGTACCCATAAGTAGTTTATACTGAACTCACGGAGTGGCACTGGGATATTTACTCCCAAAATGGCGCAACCAAGTTTACTGTGATCAGGATGTCAGGGGTGCGTTTTCGCTGTCGTAACCAATACCTGTTTCGGTTGAACTTGCCATGTGTTAAAACTGGCCTTTGACCAAAACCGTTGAGTTGATGGTTACGCGAAAACGCACCCTAGGTGAATTGGCTCAATACACACAGCATCACTGGATAGGATTAAAAAGCATTGCGAAGCACATAAACAATTATTCAAAAATACCTCAGACAGTTTCGCTATTCCCATTGGTGGATAGCGCGTCACGCGGTTTTTTTGTAAACGGTTGATAATGACCAGCTTGAGCTGTTTATAACCGGTTGTTTTTGGATACGTTTAGATGCATACTACTGCGCACACGAATGCATATCCGAAAACTGTCTCAGTCATAAAAATGCAACACACACACAGAGCTCAAGGACGTCTAAAACTGATAAGTTTTACAGAGTTTCATACTTAATTACGCATTTTAACAAAAAAGGCATTTATGAATGGGAATAAAAGAGTAGTGACTCGCTCTTAAACTGCTATTTAAAACCTTGCAGGGTCGTGGCCGTGCGATAAAGGTCCACGACCCTGCCGGTTTTAAACGGCAGTTTGAGAACTGGTCGCTACCCTTTTATTCCCTTATTTGTTAAAAACCCATAGCTTATTATAACTCTACTGTAATTGATTGCTACCCTATGTTGTAGGGTACGGTTCATTGCTACCCTTCATTGTAGGGTATGGTGAATATGACAGAGGTTTTATTGCAATAGCAAAAGTTTTTTTGCAAAGTATTTGTAAATGAAGGAACTTGCGTAGAATTATAAAGAAATGCATCTCGCTTTTGGCTGGCTTCAAATATTTCAAAGACAAAGTAAAGTATTGTCCACCAATGTTTTTATATACCTGATGAGATTAAGAACTGCAGGCATGGAGTTATCTGTTGGACCTGGTCTCAGTCTTGTTGCACCTTCAAAAGTTTTCAAATACTTTTAAAAGAGTTTCCAATTAAATTGTCTTTTCTAAGGTGACATTGGCCTTGCCCTCTCATGCGGCAAATTCCATGTCTGCTCTGAAATGAGGTTTATATATAGAGAGCAAGCTTCTTTTTTTCGCATCAAATCCCATAGTCTCAGGAAAAAAGATGGGCAAACTTGATCTGTATTTGTTTCTGTCAAATTAGCGGGAAACAGAATCAGCAGGCTTAGTCACGAAAAAACTTGGGGTGTTTTTTTTTGTTCTGTATGTTTGTTTGTTGGTTTGTTTGTTGTTGTTTACAATTTATTTGTTGTGCATGTAAATCTGTAAATTAGGTATTTGTTGTTAAAATTACATGGATCTCGGCAAAATTAATTATTTACAGGCATAAGTTTAGTTTAAGGTTTTTTGTAGGGGGAAGTCTTGTACAAAACTCCCAACATCAAATGTTATAATGTTTATAAAAGAAAAGTTGTCAAAGAGAGTTAAAAGTTAAACTGTGCCATAATACCTGGTGAAATTTTTAGAGGAATTGTTGACGGATATTGCACAAGTTCAATAAAGTATGCTTCACTCAGAACGCATTTAACTGTAGACTTTTGATAGGTTGGCAACAGTTTGCGGTTTCTTTTGATAAGCTAAATGAGACAAGTTTTATGATCTTGCTACCTTTGAAAATCACACAATTTTTTAACGGGGATCATTGTAAAATATTTCCATCCAAAGTCATGACATCTCATATATTGAATAAGTGCAGATCAAAATAATGTTAGTTTAAAGTGTACCCTGTGAAAATGTCTTTCACCCTTATTGTCTCCTTGAAACAGAAGCAAAGATTTATCCGGTCAAGAGTGATGAAACCAATGTTACTTTAAACAAAATTAAATTCTTTTATGGTTCTGATACTGTGCATTATTTCCCTTCTCTTTTTTTTTTTAACTTCAAAAAGTAAACAAAACGCAATAAATCAAGCTCTGGAAACAAAAAACCAACCCCGTGAACCAAATTTAGGTTGGGGATCCAGGTTGGCTGGACCCCGGTTCAAATCCCGACTTCGACTGGAGGTTTGTATGTGGATTGTGTTTTCAGTCCCTACCTGATTGCGTATGTTTTCCTCCACTATTGGGTTTTCCTCCCACATCTGAAACTTAACATTTCTTCTCATTTCCTATTCATCCAGTTATTGGTGCTAATTGTGCTGCTGGATGTGTAATAAATCATATTTATAGAATGATATCAGATGATAAGTTATTTTATGTTTTGTTTGCTCGATAACAATTTCAAATTTTATATTATTTTTCACTCGTAAGGTTTTGTCACTACAGTGTGCGTTTCCTTGCAAACACCCATTATACATATTTGTGTGGACAAAGCGCTTGAACATAGCTCTTAAAACGATTTGCAAGCATAGTGCATGTTGACTTATTAACATAAATGTTTATTTAAAAATGATTAAATAACAACAAAATATGTAAGGCTGATGAACCCTAAAGCAAAAAGAGATGTAAAGTCATAAAACAAAGTAATGAATGGTTGTCTTATTTAAATGTGTACAACACTTCAGAGGATTTTTAGCAAGTTGTCATAAAATGTCAGAGGAGAGAAATTGTGATTCAGTTTTTGAAACTTGTGCACTTGCCTGTTTTCTGCCGACTCGTTGTCTTTGTTATGTCTTGGCTTCATATCAGGGATGAAATTTGATAAATGTGTAAAAAGCCTGAAATTGCAGCCCTGGGCTCCCCCTTCTCACTTCCCCTAGTTGTGGACGTTCACAGACTGCATTACCAAGACTCGAGTTTGGACACAATGTGGACTATTTCTTTCTCTCTTTTGTGATTGCTCTTCCTACTTTCAAGACAATTTGAAGGCTCAAGGAGGATGTGAGAAAAACCTAATACATGCAGTTTGCAGGGGCCTTTTTATAGTCCGATTTCCAATGACGTTATTAGAAAAATATTTGTGATTAAATAGCCAGAAAAGTCCCTTATAGCATACACAATGTATACATGTCAACCAGCCCTTGTACTACTAAATTATTCCTACGCCTGTACTTGTTTCAAAGGACCAAATAACATGACCATAACCCCCCCCCCCCCGGGTCTTCCTTCCCTTTTCTCGAAAAGGCAAGACGCTAAACATGTTTTTGTTTTATTACCTCCATGCTAGAACCATGGAGGTGAGGTTCGTTCGGCTAACGTTCGCGGACACGATAGCCGAACGAACATCGTAGTTCTAGGAGTAGCTAGGAACTAAGCCCTCGATTCCTCGTTTCGTAAGTTGGGTATATCGCAGCAAACTCCTACTTCCTGTTAGTGTCACTCAAGCAAGCTCGCCCCATAACATTTTAAATGTTTTCTACATTTTTTTATTATTGTGGATTAATTTGGCTTGTGCTTGGAAGGTCCTTTATTTCAACACACGAATTATGTTGCCCTAGCCGTTGCCGTAGAAGCCTCATCAGCCCATAACTTTGAAAAAGAAAAAAAATAGTTGTTTCATCGCCAAAGCCGTCTCATCGCTTGATAACAGCGCCCTCAATGTTGAGGCATGTTCCTCCCGGCTAGTCTGGGTGGTCACCGAAGCAACACATGTGGAAATCTCCAATTAAAATACCACCGAAATGGGATCTGAAAGTAAAATAAACAGTGTCTGGACAGTATACTACCACTTAGGACACCGTTTATAAGCGCTGCATTGTGTTAGGAGAAAGTGACACCCATACCATTTAGGGGACCTTTTATATTGCAACATACCGAACTTCACAATCTAAGTTATTGTTTACGTAGAATTGACAACCTTGAAGATAACGCCAACACTTAAGGAAGTTTGTAAAGACACTTTTTGCAAAACCATCTGCCGGCAGGAGTCCTAACCATTTTCCTCAGGCATTGTTCTCCCTTGAACCGTATTTGAATCCTTTTTGAACGATTTTTGTTGCAGCATTTGGCGATAACCGATTCTTTGTCCATGATTACGGCTTACGGGTTACGGCTTGATCTTGCAAATCGGAAAACTGGAAAAGTTTCGAAAGTAGGCCCTAGTTCACAATAAAATTATACATAGAGCAGGGACAGAGACAAGATCATGTATCATAATTTAAAAAAAAAATGCTATTAACCAAGATTTCCATCCAAAAAATACCTGCAGTCCCTACCGTCTGCATGTGTAACTGCCTGTTTATTGTTGAATTTTTCTTCCCAAGCAGCTCCGTGAATTTAGACACTTGATTTGAATGGTGGTACTTGGTAGGGGAACGGAATGAACCAGCTTACCCTCCACGCAGCTATAGATCTACAAATATAGGGATGCAAATTACAAACAATTCACATGACAAATCTTTTTTAGAGCCCGGTCGATGATTCGGCAGCCAAGTTCAAAGGGACGGCACAAAAATCATTCAATTCACAAATTCCACGTTATATTTTGGAAGTCGTCGGTTTGGCTCAGGCATTCCAACCATTGTGAAACTTTAATGTGTGCGGCTTTGCTGCTATAACTATAAGCTTCCTCCTTGAAAATTATGTTACAATACATAGAAAGCAAGAAACATCATATATAGAGCAGCAAAAAATGACCACCTTGCTATGTGGATGCATTGCTTGACAAAAGCCCCCAAGCCTTTCCGCCGCTACTTCCTCTCCTCTCTCCCTACTCCTGAGTTCTCATTTGAATCATATAAGACACTGTTGATTTATAGTTTCATTGGCCTTGCTCTATGGTTTAATGGTTTAATAAAGGTGTTTACCGCAAACACAAACTTTATCCAAAAATGTGGTTTTGTGGTCTGGAGTAAGTGTTCAAGAAGATAACGGCTGTTAAACGGCCGGTTAATCCCGCGGGGTCATCCGGTCGTGTCCGTCCCGTCTGTCCATCACCCCACCCGTTGGTCATCATCCCATAAACCCTAAAGATGACCAGAGAGCATCTTCACCTGGTGTATAGTCTCTGTCTCGGGTCATCATTAATTATTTGATTTATTTGTCGGGGCCCCCCACTGGGAATGGAATGTTAGATTCTGGAATAACTTCCGTTAGCTTGTTGGTGGGCTAGAAGTCCCCCTGCAGTAAAATGTGTCTGGGTTCACATCGTTAACTACTTGGTCCATCACTCATGAAAGGTGCCCCTTGAGGGAGGTATTGGGCCATTATCCATATTACGCAATTTTCCTTGCTAAGCGATGCCATTATTGGGATGATGCCCCTTTTAGGGTATGACATCATGGGAAAATAATGAAATGGTGTCAGATTGGGGGAATAGATAATACTTTGTTTTAAGTTTGTTTGAACAATTGGTGCCTCATAAGTAAACTGGATCATAGTTAAGTGGGATTTGAAACTTTGCATGGTGGAAATACGACCGCAAACCTTTTTGGATCATAGTTCGCAAGTCTGATGACACATGTAAACATTGCAAACCCAGAACCAACGGTTTAAACCCTAGTATATTTCATGATAAAGTGTTCTGGGTTCTTTTACATGGGTCCGTAGAGTGGGTTGAACACATGGCAAGGGGTGAACCATAAACCCAAATGACTATGGCACAGGTAAAGTATTTTACCCATGGAACCAACTGTCTGGTGTATAATACTGATATCTCGACAAATATAATGACAAATTATTTTACAACCGACACAGAACTCAACTCGACCGACGTGTGCCGCAGATGACGTTTTTTTTCTACAAATCTGGCTCTTTTAAGTTTTATTCGATGATCTCATCTCTATATAATTCAGTTCCATTTTGGGCGTGTAGCTGTATTGTGGTAATTGCGGTTTAACCAATAGAGTACTCACGGTTGATCATTATCACCCATCGTCACTATGTCATCATTATGGGTTTAGGCCATTTGTATTCATTGAATACACATAAAGTGCCCATCCCATTCGTTTATTCAGTATCACATCACAGTTGTATTATCTACCTCAATGGTTGTATCCGGAACTATTTTTAACTAATTTCACCAATCAGAAATTGAAAGAAGTGGTGCAGGTTGCAGTCAATAATTCAATAATCGGATAATTACAACTGATTCAAAGAACCTTGCATGATTCGTTATTTTATTTGGAGCATATTATGCATACCGTTTATTTCGTCGAACCGTCTGGTTTGTAACTGTAGTTTTTTTTAAATTTATTTCCCTCCTCCTTTATAAAATAAATAAATAAATAAATAGAAATGAAATAAAAACAAAATAAAATCATATCTTTAGTTTCAGGTGATCTTCGTCGTTGCTAACTGCAAAACGTTTATCTTAATCCGTTATCTTTAATTACATGATTACAAACCAGACGGATTAGCCCTAATCCAAACCCGATCCGAGGCCTCTTACTGATAACGCGTTTATTGTAAAGGGCGCCCTCACTACCTATTCACCCCGATTAAAAGATTACGACCGTTGTTATCAAAGGCAAATAATATTTTGTGCAGAGTGCCCAAGGCTAAAATAATGCTTTTATCACTTGAGATAGGCTACCGACCATTGGGGTGAGGAAAACAATATATGAATGTCATATCTTGCTAGAAATCTTGGGTCGGTAGAAATTAGCCAATTATTTTAATCCGTCTGCTGAATGACTCGTCAAACTCAATGACTTTGCAAATAGGTTTTTCCCTAATTTGTTATAGGAGGAGCTCAGAGAATCTTATTTGATGTTCAAATCTAAAGCTGTCTTCCGGAAACTGGAAGAACAACAAGTTTATTAGCGCTCAGTTATTAATTTTGTCGAGTCTGTTTCATACTAGGCATATTTCTTCCTCTTCCATGATCATTACGAAAATATATGTTTGCTAGAAAGTATCAATTTGCATGTGATGTTTTTTTGCATATCTGAAGTTTGTTTTTGGTAGGTTTGTATCTAGACGAACCTTGTACTTTGGTAATATGATTTAGCAATAATATATGCTAGTTTTTAAAATGTTTAAATGTCATTGCTCCACCTCTGTCTAATATGTTTCTTCTTCACCAAACCCACCGTCCAGGACTCCGTTCTTCTTCCGATAAGGCCCAGCTTAACACTCATGAATCTAAATTAACTTATGGAAAACACGCCTTCTCACACTCTGCTGCTGAACTTTGGAACACTCTCCCAATTAATGTCCGTAAATCTTCTTGTGTTGTTACTTTTAAGAATAAAACTTATCTCTTTCCTAAATAGTAGATTAATGATTTTGTTTCTTGCAAGTTTTAGTTTATCCTTTTCTTTGTTATGTACTTTGATCAAGTTTTGGACAAGCGCATTAAAAATACAATCGTAAAAGTGTTAGTTAATTGCATGCGTGGCACTGCAACGGGCTTTCGTGTCGCCAGGAGAGCCATACTGACACCCGACCAAGTCATCTAGTATCATTGTGATAACAACATTAAAGGCAGTGGACACTATTGGTAATTGTCAAAGACTAGCCTTTACAGTAGGTGTATCTCAACTAATGCATAAAATAACAAACCTGTGAAAATCTGAGCTCAATCAGTCATCGAACTTGCGAGATGATAATGAAAGAAAAAATACCCCTGTCACACCATAGAGCAAGGAACGGTCACATGAAGTTGTGTGCGTTTAGATGGTTGATTTCGAGACCTCAAGTTCTAAACTTGAGGTCTCGAAATCAAATTCGTGGAAAATTACTTCTTTCTCGAAAACTATGTTACTTCAGAGGGAGCCACTCCCTATTACTCGTCATCAAGAAAGATTTAACGCTAGTAATTATTTTGAGTAATTACCAATAGTGTCCACTGCCTTTAAAACATGATTCGGTATATATAAATGCAGCTCGATGCATTCACTAGATTGGGCAAAGGTGTTTTCGAACAATAAAACAAAATAATTGTATTTATGATAAAATGTTAAATAATTTGGGTAATAACCAAAGATTTTTGTTTAGAACGGGACTTGACCTTCCTGCGAGTGTGAGTCTTCAACTTACGTGTCGGCGCTCCATACTGTTGGTGTTCTCACTATTGTATACATATTTCAATTATAGTCGGGACTCTAATTAATATTATGTTCAACTAAAAATTATGAAAATAATTACAGTTAATAATATTTGTCAGTTATTATTAAGATAAAACAGATATGGCAATGCAAACCTGAAGTTATGTTGAGTAATACTTTGGTAATTGGTTGATCACCGGTGAAATAGCTACTTGGAATCCCGGACAACAAGTTAACCCGTTGCAAAATTTATTGTTAGTGTCAGTTCTTAAGGAACTTTTGGTTGTTCTTTTCCTCAAAAACATGGTGGACTAAGGAATAACATTACCTCGATGAAAGTAAAACAAGTTCAACCCCTCCCCGAAAAAGACAACATGACAATGAGACTAAATCTAAGATCTGAGATTCTGGAGCGTGTGTAGGCCACGTGCCGGGCAGAGCCAACTCAGTTTTTTTTTGTACCGTGTAATTACGTACGGCTTCATGTTATAACATGATTGAAGAAAACTCCAAGCCTTGCATTTCCGGTTTGGTGATATACGCCGCAGCGATTGGTCGTCAACAAACAGGAGTAATCTTAATGAATATTCATGAGCATTATTAATCCGCACCTTGTTCAACCAGCAGACTCTCAAAGTTGGGTCTCAAAAACACAAATAATTCACTCAAATTAGAAATATGATAAAGGTATATGATTTCAAAGTGACAATTAGGAAGGGATAATTCATTTTAAAACATTTTTCGAACATCAAAATTCCCCTATTGTCTTTTTTATTGTGAGCGGATTGATAAAGTAGTGCCAATTTTGTCAGCTGTTATTCCACACACACAGTACACATGCATGCACTATGCGTGCAGTACTATGGTATGGGATCTGTTACACAAACACGACACCGCACGGTAAGGCGCTACAACATACGCTGCATGCTGCCTGCCGCCTCCTAGCTCAGTGAAATTTCTGTGTGGCTACTATTGTGAAGTTGAGACTCGGGCCGGACCATTTACGTTTTGAGAACTTACTCGTATTTTTGGATAATTAATGTGCTCTTGGACATTATATCTGCAAAGGAATACACTTAAATGATGCCAGAGATAGTGAGGTAGAGGTACGTATATTTCTTATTTACTGTTATTATTTAAAAACATTTTTTTAACGAAAGTATTAGGAATGTCTCAGGTGCGTGTTGCCAAACGGGTTGGTTTTTGATGGGGCGATCGCGTTGCTCGTGTCATACAGGGCGATGTGTGTTTTGGTCGGTAGGCATGCAAGCATGCGTGCCGTGGAGTCCGTTCTGGCTCGGTAGACAATTAGCAGACAACCATTAGAGTAAGGATTAACATTACCTTTTACACGTATTTATTTAAACCAGATGTTTTATCTATTATGTCATAATGGACATTACAGTATGTAGATTCATATTTCAAACCTGTTTAATTTTGAAATGTTTGTTTAAAGTTGAACTTTGAAGTTTACGAATTTGTATCTTTTTCAATTCTTAGCCCTGTGTTTGTAAAGTTCGAAAACTATTTAGTCATGTAAAGTAACAATAGTAATTGTGTATACACGTGCGCGGTGCTTCGACCAGAAAACCAAAATTAATACGTCTAAAAGGACAACAAAAATACCGAACTTGATCACCACTTTTTACATTTAATAAAAATAATAATCATAATTAAAAATCAATCTAAAGTTTGACTCCTTGTTTTAATGTAAAATGTGAAAAAGTGGTGGTCGGATTTGGGATCTTGCCCACACATTTTACCCATGTTTTTCTCTATTTCACTTATACAAAATTGTTAACAATAATTATATTTCAGATGAATCGTTAAGTATATGGTGTGACTTCAAGTTAATTACAGATTATAATTAATTGTTATTTAAAAATAAATTAAAAAAATTGAATACCCCCTAAAAAAAAACACAAATTAAAAGTTAGTTTTGAAAATATTATGTACGCATCTATCTACCCGGTCGGCCATTATGAGAGTCAAATTGTTTCCAAAGGAGTTGTACTCCCAAACCTTTGGAAATGTTTGTCGCGCAAAGGGGTCAATTATACCTTTGTTTGCTTACCAAGCCCGTCGGGCTGCCTTGAATTAATTTTAAAAACGTTATTCCAAACTCTCATCAAACCTTTTACTTAGTTCTATTCCCTCATATAATAGAGTTTTGGATGAAAATAACCAAGTAAAATATAAGCAATGACTGCGCAAAGAGTTGTGTAATTTTTCAAGCAAAAAGTCACGTTATAGGCCATTCTAAAACACAAATTTTGTTGTACATAATGTCTGAAATGTTAAAATCAAAGGACTGCGATTTTTATATGTGAGCTCATACATTTATTCCTGAACCACCATAATTCATAAAATGCACACAGCTTATTATACAAACAATTTAAAACACTGGATAAATACAGTTTGTCAGACTCGGTTTCAATATCAATCTTAAATTTTCTAAGCAAAGTGTGATGTATCAACACAAATCACCATCTTAAGATGAATCTTAGTGCTTTGTGAAATCGCTCCAGGGTTGTACCATATGAATCGAAGCTGAACCATCCTTGAAAGAAAAATAAATCACAAAGGGGTCTAAGTTACCCTGGAACCTTATAAGTTTAGTTTCCTAACACCACAGTCTATCGGTGTATACAGCCCACGCTAACTTTATTAACAGCCTCCCAAATGTTTCCGTTGCACTGGACCGTAAAAAAAGACTTGCGTTCTTCAAACATTCCTATGCTTCTCTGCAGGAGAGATATCCAATACTCTACCATTGAATGGAAAAGCACTAATGAAGTTTCGTCATATTCGCTTGAATAGAAATCTGTAAGCTAGGGCAATATAAATTCAATTTGTTTGGGAAGCTGACGATGGAAGGAACTAATTCTTATCGGAACTATATAAATATAAAGAGTCAGAATCTACAATTATGGTTCACATCAGCTTGCATTGTTGTTTTTTATGAAAAGGAAAAGTACACATGTAAGTTTAATTTTTTTCTGACTGAATAGATGTTTTGTAAGCAAGGGAACGGTGTCTGAATAGAGACTTGCCCTATACGTACATAACTTGTTTTCATACCAAAGAAGTAGGATAATAATTCACAAGATTATTATAATTTCCAGGGGGCATAAATTGCTCTGCTTTTTCGCACGCAGTTTTAGATATAGGTTAAATTTCAATGAGATTCAAATTTATTGGATTGAGCAATATAAACATTTGAAATTATGTCTCCCATTATGAAGTTGTAAAAACACGCAAAATATTTAAAAAGAAAATAGAAAGGACCACTGAGCCTTGCTCTCTATGGTTGTATCTGAGAAATTTATAAAAAACAAATTATGGTTCTACTCTGATATTTATAAAAAACAATTATAAGAGAAACTAAATGAACTTAGCAAAAACACACACAATATTCTAAACTAAAAAGGAACACGTTGCCTTGGATCGGACGAGTTGGTCTATTAAAAGCGTTTGAAACCGTTTGTTGTGAAATGCGTATGGTTAGAAAGATGTTTTAAAAGTAGAATATTAATGATCCACACGAGTATCACCCGAAACTGCACGGTTTTTCTTTTACGTCGCGAACTATCATGGTCGGCCATTTATGGGAGTCAAAAATTTTGACTCTCATAAATGGCCGACCGGTGTTAGTCGACAGGGTAAAAAGAAAACCACGCAATTTCGAGGCATATTTGTGTAGATCATTGTATTCTACTTTTACAATATCTTTCTAACCATATACATTTTACAACAAACGGTTACAGAACGATTTTCAAAGACCAACTCGACCGATCCAAGGCAACGTGTTCCTTTAACTGTGACACTTTAGACAGTTATAATTTGTGCCAAAGAGAAAATGAAATGAAGTTGCCAAAATTACACACACATTATTTTAAACTGTTTGATTGCAACACTCGGACATTTATAATTAAGAGAAATAAAATTGGAATGCCAGCAGGCAGGCCAGCCTGGACTTATTACATCAGTGAGCCACATTGGCCGCTTAGGCCAGGGTTTACTTGGGCTGCCTGCTATGCGGCTACCTTGCAGTCAACCCATGCCATCAGCCACTGGTGCCTGACTGCTACGCATACTGTGAACACTCATAATGACGCAATAAATTATTACCATTAAAATTGCAGACGGCCTGCTGCAAACTTTCTGTCATTTATATGCAGTTCTAATCATTTGTTCCTAATGAATGTATTTCTTTTAATAGACAACAACGTTGATGTAGATTCTTATTCGAAATTCATTTGTATTTTATAATTTAAAGATACATGTAGGCTGTTACTTTTAGATTGTTAAAATTCTTTTGTACTTTATTTTTCATGTAATAGCTTTTAAGCTATCGTCATAAAGATTTATGCCAACCTTTTCAGAAATTTACAGTCATTGTGACAAATATTTCAATTTATGTAGGAAGCCAACAAGAATTACATTACAATTTTTTTTCCTGAGTTGTTTACTGCTGAATTTCCTCTTTCAAATACTTGTTGAAAACACACTTAACATTAAATCCAACTTTGCTGAGGCTTGATACCAATTGTTATTACAATTTAAGTAGCGTTGGTCAACAGTCCACTTTGTAGCGGTGAGCGTCCCGAGGCAAGCTACGGGTCATTGTCGCTTAAATATTGATCATCGGTAGTAAACAAGATCAGATCTGCACCACTGGCCGTGCTAATCCCCCTGTTTTCCTCACTGCTGCTTTTAGAGCCCCATCAGGATCAATACGATGATTAAACCCCAAAACATCCACAGTATCCAAATTTCAAAAGGGGCATCTTGAAGGAATTTGCATGGGTTTTTCTGGTTGCCATTGGGGCGCTGTGTGCTGTAGGAAGTTGATGCTGTGTCTAGCACCAGGAGGTGGCATTCCCGAATCCTGTTCAATCACGTTTCTGCGTGCTCCCCTCCTACCAATACCTAGAAGTTTTGACTGTGCTCCTGGTTACAAATGGCAAAAGAAATAGTTTGGCCTGAAGCTTTGTGAAAGCTTTGCATATGTGGTTTTTGACCTTTTAACTTGAGGTTTTGTGTAGATTTACTCTAGAATTAAAAATGACGTCATGGAAGTCAAATTTTTTTCCTTCATGGATTAATTTGCGTTGACAAGGTTATCATAGGCCTAAACAGTTTGTTTCAACAACCCCCTCCCCCCTGAAATTAAAACTGATAAAAGTTGTTTAATAAATAAAAGTAAAAAAAAGATCTAGAAAAAAAACGAAGAACAAAAAGAAGGCAAACAAGGGGAACTTCAGTGTATATTAGCTAACTTGTGTGTACAGTTACATTTACTGTGTTTACAATAGGGCTATTAAACACAAACAAAAAACAATTAATTTATTCGTTTTTTTATTGGTAACTCAATGTCAAATTTTCATCTTTAAAGCCCTGGAAAATACAGTTAGCAGTAACTTGGTTGGAAAGGGGAAATGGGAGAGGAAATACTGAGGTTATTAATTACTTCCCCGACAACTCCACATTCTGTGAAGTGTCTTGTTAAATACTAACAATTGTCACCACCAGACTTGCCTGAAGGCTGGGTCTCACTTTATTGGGTCGCTGGGGCCAGCTGATTGCCTGGAGGGACCTAGCCCCCCCCTCCCTTCAACCAACTCATCAAACTGCTACTGTGGTCTGGTTTGGGGTTTGAAGTTGCCAGTGCTTGTTAGAGGGGAGGTGTTGTAAAAGCAACATTTGTTTAATTGATTGCTTGAAGGGTTTTAGTTCTGAAAGTGAAATTTAGAGTTTTGGGTAATTTGAGGTGACCCTCTTTGTGCAAAAAGAGGTAGGAGCACTGAGATTATTCATGCAGGTGCAAAACTGTGGTCAGCTTGGGTCATGCCCTGGTATGTGATATGTGATCTATACACACATGTAAATTTAATGATTTATCAGTACTATTTTCAGAGTTTTTAAGGACTATTATAAATGCTAGAAAAAAAAATCACATTTTAATTTTGTCCTCGCCTTTGTATGTCGTTTCAGGTTCCATTTGATGGTGTTAAGTTCACCAGTGTAGCCATGGCAATCAAGATGGCGCACATTCATCCAGCCATTTTGCTGGTCTTCACTGTCTTCTTTGCCGTCGTACGGACAACCAATGCGCAGGAGGCAACGTCCCCTCAAAATTTTCACTTCACAAAGCCCGTCTACGATGCCAGCATTCCTGAAAATGCGCCAGTCAGGACATACATCCTTACAGAACCAAAGACAGGCATCTATGTTCCCCTTGATTCTGCCATTACTGGTGTGAAGTATACTATTGAAAGCGAAACCAGGCTCTTCAGGGCAGCAGACGAAAGAGTTGGTGACTTTTATTTTCTCAGAATTCGCACTGTCCCGTGTAAGAGCAAAGACGACTCCTGCTCAAGCGTTATCAACAGGGAGCAGAAATCAGAATATCGACTGCAGGTAAAAGCTGTTGGTCGCATGCCTGGCCAGGCTTCACTTGTTGCTTACACAGATATGGTCGTTACAGTTACTGATGTCAATGACCAACGGCCGTTATTTTTGGAGTCTGAATATTCAGTCGATGTTGCCGAGGATATTCCAATACAGAGCAGCATTACAACTGTGGAAGCCACTGATGCAGATTCGGGAACAAATGGCGAGGTGTACTACAGCTTCAAGAAGCCGACAGACCAGTTTGCCATTCATCCAACAAGTGGGGTGGTAACTCTCACAAGACAACTTGATTACAAGGTGGTGCAGAACTACCGTCTCGTCATCATTGCCAGGGACAGAGGAATGATGCCATACAACATGGCATCTCCTTTTGAGACAACCTTATGGATACAAGTTCAAGAGGTGAACAAGCATGCACCGCTGATGACTATTCAGACACAATCACAACTGTCTAAAAACAGTGATATTGGCACCATTTTTGCCAGCATCACTGTCAGCGATGATGACGATGGAACCAATGGGCAGGTGAACGATGTCCGCATAGTTGAGGGAGACCCCGATGGGTATTTTGCAGTCGCTAACGAAGGAGGCAGCTTTCACATCAAGACACAAGGACTCTTCAAGCAGGCATCGCCCGGTCATTTCAATCTGACGGTCGTAGCATCTGATCAAGGAAGCCCGCCAAAGACAACAACCCAGATCATCCCAGTTGAGATATCAGGATCGTACAGTCATGCGATGTTCTTCCGGAGTCCACTGATGAACACCTCCGTCTCTGAATTTGTCCCAATCAACACCCCACTCATAAGCGTAACGCCTGAAAAGATGGACCAGAGCATCGCAGTTAGCTATGTCCTGGCTGACAGCAAGTCTCCTGTTTTCATTATCAATGAGCACACAGGGTTCATTACTTTGAATCAGGAGCTGGATCGGGAAACCAAGAGTGTGTACAACATTACAGTCTTTGCTAACGTACAGGAGAGCCAAGCTATTGCGCATGTTGTGGTGTATGTATTGGATGCCAACGACAATGCTCCATTGTTTGACCAGGACATGTATGAGGTTGACCTTCAGGAGAATATGCCCATCAACTACCCTGTTATGCAATTAACTGCTCGGGATGCAGATATAGGCGAAAATGGCTTCATTTCTTACAGCTTGGCCAACATGAATCCAGTTCCGTTTACGATTGACCACATGACGGGTTTCATCAACACGAGTAAGATTTTGGATTTCGAGACGATGAGGCGAGAATACAGACTGCGTGTCAGGGCTTCAGATTGGGGGTTTCCGTATCGCCGTGAATCTGAAATTGTTGTGACTATCCATCTCAAGAATATCAACGATAATCGACCGCAGTTTGAGAAGATAGACTGCGTTGGGACAATATCTCGCACCCTGCCTGCCGGCCAATTCATCGATGTGATTTCTGCCATTGATTTTGATGGAGATGAGAGAGTATTAAGCATTGTTTCTGGCAACCCTGGTGATCTGTTCGAATTGCACCCCTCCTCTGGAAACCTTACCCTCAGAAGGCGCATCGAAGATACAGACGGACAGTTTTATAGTCTTCGTATCAGGGCTAGCGACGGACAGGGTTCCAATAGTTACATGTTCACCAACATCAGCATCAACAACAATCGCAACGTCAAGTCTGGTGGACACATGAGAGATTCCAAGGTGCGGTGCAAGTCCACAACTGCTCTGGAAGATATAAAAGATCTTCTCCGCCGTAAGATAGAGGATGACCGCCTCTCTGAGTCGATCCCAGACGTTGATTTCTCTGAGCTGTACAACGCCAACCACCACCAGCCTCAATTTGACGTTGATTTCCCATCAATTATCTCAGTCCCGGAAGATGCGGCAGTTGGAAGTGAAGTTGTCCAGGTTTTGGCATCAGACAGCGATCCAGGTTTTAATGGTAAAATTATATACGCCATCTCTGCTGGGAACACTGGTTCTCATTTTAGAATTAATTATGAGACTGGTTTGCTGGAAATTCTGAGACCACTCGACCGGGAGCAGTTTTCTAACTACGAACTAACAATAAAAGTATCTGATCTGGGACAACCACGGAACACGGAGAAACATCACATCACTATCAATGTTGAGGATGTTAACGATAATGCTCCAGAGTTTGATCAGATGGAATACAGCGTCGAACTATCAGAGGACACTGAAACAGGCACAGTGTTTCTTGCTGTTCATGCTAGCGATCGGGACATTGGCCGCAACATGGACGTTCGCTACAGCATTGTGAGTGACTCCCCAAATTTTGCCATCAACAGCGGTACCGGTGAGCTGCGTGTCACCAAACCCCTTGATCGCGAAACGATTGCCGTTCACGAGATTAGAGTCCAAGCCAGCGACATGTCTCCTGATAACCCATTGTTTAGCATTGCAGTAGTGAGGGTTGCCGTTCTGGACATTAATGACAATCCACCGCAATGCATGCGCCAGATTTACAGCGTCAATATGCGAGAGGACCTTCCGATCGGCACAGTCCTGATGACCGTTCAGGCTGTTGACCCAGACTTCGGGCCAAATGGTCTGGTCACCTTTAGTATTGAGGACGATATTGCCAGCATATTCAGTATTGACCGAGACTACGGAACGATGCGTCTGATCTCGGACTTAGACTTTGAATCCAAACAGACGTATGATATCTTGATCAACCTCCAGGACCAAGGCTCTCCCGCCAACAGTTCTCAGTGTCACGTCTTTGTTCAGGTTATAGATGTTAATGAGAACAGACACCACCCAGCCTTTAGAAACTTTTACGCTAAGGGATCTGTACTGGAGAATGCAACAATTGGATCTTCTGTTATGACAGTGACTACAGTGGACTTTGATACAGGCATGGATGGATTTGTGACTTACTCAATCCGGGATGGTACTGGGCTTGGATGGTTTACTATTGATGACAGAGGTGAGTCAAATTTTTCTCTTTTATAATTTTAATGTTTTAAGGGGAACTTGCTCCAACAGAGTATTGAACACCCCCAATCCCCCCCCCCTCCAATAAAAAACAAGAAAAATCACCCCCCCCCAAAAAAAAAAAAATAAATAAATAAAAATAACAACAGTAGAAATGTATAAAATTGTGTTCCTTTTTCAATAGAACTTGTATTCAAACACATTAATTAGTTGGTAGGACATGTCACCACAAAAGATTTGTCTCTCCTTAACAACACTCCATCATGTGTCATCCTCTGTCCTCCTCGCAAGAAATTTGATCTGGGGAACCTCCCGCTGTCGCGTCCTGCATCCATTCAACACATCCACACAGTACGCTGGATCTATTTCATGCACCAAATCGGACCTAATAACACTGCCGATGTAAGCCAATATCTCGCTAGGGATGCACAAGCCTTTTCATGCATGGACGTGTTCATTTGTCATTTATTGACTTGGAAATTGTCCCGGTGGATTCGATTGCAGTTTGATGGAAACGCAGCTTGACACCTAACACGTTTTAGAGAGAGGAAATTTAGTGTTCTTTTGCAGAAATTTCTGAAGGTTTTTTCAGGTGGTTGTTAGCAATATTTGATCACTTCATAATTGTCATTTATAGTCTCTATTATATTGTTGTAACTTTCAATACAAGTTTAAACAACTCTAAGAAACGTCTGGTACAAGTATAAAGTTACATTATCAGTATCAGTAGCTGTACATAAATTAGATAGGAACATAAATTAATTTATTTAATTTGGGGTTGTACCAAGATTTGAACACTGTGACCTCAAGGTTTTATGTGCTGGCGCTTAACCAACTGAAATATCTACCCCTAATGTTGACGGTCTCCCTATTTTGTCCGCATCTTTGTTTGGTGATGCCAGTCAGAAAGACACATTGGACACTTAAAATAAATCTATTAATTAGTTTCTGTTATTTTGGCCTTTAAATATTGTTTAAACTGTTTATCAGTCTGCGCTACTGTTGTCTAATCTATTGAAGGTTGGAGAGAGGTTACTGACCAACATTCAGTTCAAAGCACATCAGGCTGCCATTGATTGCTTTTTCCTGATTAAAATGTTGCCTCGGTATTCATGGTATACCTTGTAATCATTGGAGCGACTGTAGATTCTAGAATCCACAGGAGCCCTGGGTTATCGCACAATGGTGACTCACCCTCAGTCAGTCCCCTCTGAACTGCTGCTGATAAATACAAACCTGAACCACCTCAAATAGTGCAGTTGATTTGAATATGAATGCCAGCGCTTTAGCACGGAGTGCTCTTGGTGGGGCAGTAACATCACATGCTCTGGGCATCACATTACAAGCCCCCGGACACACTTCATAGTCTACTGGGTGCGTTTGGGGATAATCAAATTCGGGAATAATCAGGTCTTTTTAAGTGTTACTGTTCCGAATCCCCATAGGATGATTACAGGTTGGGATGCATAATGTGACTGGTTAGAAGGAAGTGTCTTTATATGAGGATGTGTTATAATGTGACAGATGGGCGGTCAATGTGACAGTTTTTGGTTAATGTAAGATCACTTCCCTTATCATGAGATTTTAATCAAATTCATGCATGAAGGAGATAGATATCGTGACAGGTCCACATTGAGCACACAGGTGGTGCCATGCTCCATGGGGAGAGCCATGTCCTAGCCGATATTTAATGATACACGGCCATGTTTCACTTGAACCAGTTCCAAGGTTTGCTGGCCGGCAGGACCCTGGAAACCCGCATTCCCAGATGTTTCATTTGCAGGAATTGTGATGTAAATGAAGACAAATCCAACGACTAAATACCCAAGGGCTGATGGTAATTCGCTCTTTATAGTTGGTGGGCAAAGAAACCATTTCAATACCTAGCTGGCATTGGTTTTTTTATTCACGGTCTTTGACAAAAAGAGAAAAGAACAAAAGAAACAAATGAAATAGGGTCCATAATAGAGTCAAGAAAAAAAACCTTTCAGTATGGAATCGTAAGGTGTTATTAAACTTTCTATAAATAACACATTAGATGTACTTTAAAAGTCTGACAAAAAGTAAAATTTCCAACCTTGATCGCTTACGCTAATATGATAATTGTGGGTGATTTGTTAGTTTGAAAGCTTAAATTGGCTCACTTTTTTTTATCGAGTTAAGATTTATGCTAAAATGTGATTTATTTTTAAATGGGGAGTTGGGAACCAAAGGTGGATGGGAATGAGGAATTACTCACAAAGCGAAAATGTGTCACAATTCACGCTTGTGTCAAAACAAATTTTTGATTCAAAGATTTAAAAGAGCTCTTACACTTGTCATAACCATTTCAGTTTTTATCATCTGCTATTGTAATCCCGAAGTCAACTTTTATGATTTGTTGTCCTTCGTTGTCTATCTATTCGATTGTCTAAATGAAGAACTTGTTTTGTTCAAATTTGTTATCAGCCACATGAAGGGCCGGCCACCCTTGTCAAAATTTTTCGCATTTTATTTGGTAGTAAACCAGTACAATCATAAAGTCTATATTGACTAGGATTATACATGTATACTGCAATACAGTTGAAACAAACACGCAACCACACCCATATTAAAGTCACTACACATAACCCTAATACCCTATGCTGGGTTCTTTCACAATCTAACAAAATCCAATGCCATATTGTACTATAGTTATAAAATAAAAACCCAAACCCTTTAGAAATTGGAATTTTACTTAAGAGGAAAAATTGCTATGGGTATTTTTATTTTTTGAAAATTCTGTATACAGACTGTACAAAAATGAGTGTATATCACAGAAAAATAGTCTTTGTTCAATTTGCGTACTAGACTTGCACAGTCTTTTCAAAATCGAACTACTTCATCGTCTGTAATAATAACGTAATAATGGAGTGTAGAAAACCATGAACAGAATTTGAAACATGTAATCAGTTGCTCAAATGCACTCCAAAGTTAATTAAAAATTTGCCGTGTCTTTACACTGCTTGTTTGCTGATTTTACGATACAGCTGATTACCATCTCGACAGAGTGTGAAATATGTAGCAAAACTACTTATCTTAGAAACACATCTGGTTCAATTGGTTTCCAAAGAGCTTTTACTTCTTGAATTTTGCCCGTGGCTGTAATTTAACATCAGACTAGCAAGATCTGTTTATTTTTTTTTCTCTTGCTTCAATTGTTTAATTTGCATTTATGTAGAGCATGGTATTTGATTGACTATTACACAATTCAATCTTTTTTTGAAATATCACTGTGCAAAAGTGGCAATGTAACTTGAATTAAAATCAGTTAAATTTTTATTCAGTGTTTTTTTCTCTCTTTTAATTGTTGAAAAGATATGAAATTTACATTGGTCACTCTATGTTATTATAACCCTCAGCCCACGATAAAAAGCAAATACCATGCAACAAAATAATACACAAACTACCCTGCTGTTTTACTAATTGTACTAAATATTTATCATGATGAGAGGTTTTATTTCAAAACAGGACATTATTGATAAGCTTCTCTTTGAATGTAGTGCTGTAAGTGTTGTTATTTATTACACATAATAAATTTACACACCTTGAGTGTCACAGATATGCTTCCAAATTCACACAAAACATTTCATAATGTGGGGTTATTGTTGATAGAAAAACTTAAAAACAAGTTTGAGATTATGGTTCAGGAATTGAGAATGATACTAAACGCAATCATAACTCTGCGTTCTTAAGTCAGGGATCACAGTCAACTGCAATGGAATGTTTGTTTTATGACTGGTTTTCAATACATGAAGGGTTGCGACATTTTGTGCAGTTGGTATGGTTTTCATTGGTATGTCGGCTATTCCAGATTAGGGCAGGGTGTTTAACTTCGCCTTAGAGATAACCGCTTCGCAAGTGATACTGTCGTAAAATTCTCGGGACATTTTCTAGTGAGAGCATCAACTAAAGCCATCAACCACATCCTTTTTCCTGTTGATGATTTTAAAGCATGATATAATTCAAAACAAATCGGCAATAAATGCGCAAAGACCGCAAAGACGTCACATTTTTATTGCTTCTTATTTGAAATTTGGATTTTCCAAGAATATGAAGTCATGTAAAATTCCTGGACGTGTTAGCAACACCCTTTTATTCAGTTTCTAAAGTATGATAATTCGTAATAAAATGGCATCATCGGCACAAAGGCGTCACATTTATATTGCTTCTCTTTTGAAATTTGGATTTCCCAAGAGTATGTCAAATCATTCTGAGAAATTTGAATAGAGATAACTGCAGTTATTTGCAAGTGATGCTGTCGTAAAAATGTTTTTTAAATTTATTTATATAAAAAAACCTATTATTGTTACATTAAAATGTTGATTTTCCATGAGCGTATGAAAAAAAAATCATGCTGATAAATTGGAGAATTATCAAACTCATTTGCTCAGTGTCCCAAGGACTCAATTATAAATATTAATTTCTTTGATTTTTACTTTTTCAAGTGTTGATGTTTGAATGAGTTCTTTGTTGCTTTAGTAATGAGCTTAACGAGATATCAGTCTGGTAATTTGTTTTAACCAGTTCCTTCAGTAGCGCCATTGTTGGTTTACTGGTTCATTGGTCACTGCCAATTTTGCAATTTACTCCCTTGAATGGTCAATTTTGGGCCGGAGCCCTGGTCTGTTGTTCAGGCGTTGGTCCTAGCACCTAGCCTTGGGTACTGACTGTTTAATTTAAGCCTTTTTGTATCAGGTGTTTCGTGTCTGGTCAAGGTGATCTTTTGACCGAGGGGAAAAAGATGAAATTACGAAACGCAGAAATTGATCGGTTAAGACATGATGCATCTCTGTTGGAGTTTGTTGTCAACCCTCAAGGGATGATTGAAACCCATCAATCGGATCAAATCTAGATATTAATAATAAACAGTTTTATGTAGCATAAAAACCTGATAAAAGATGTTTGATTTTGAGACCTCAAATTCTAAATCTAAGGTCTCAAAATCAAGTTTTTGGAAAATTACTTTCTCGAAAACAATGTTTTATACTATCAACCTCTCCCCATTATTGATGATTTGCCAAATCCCATTTTTTTTTGCAAATTGCTAGATGTATGTACATGGAACTTTAAAGGAAATGCAGGAAACATATTTTTATAATGATGTATTTACAGAAATAAAGTTGAATTCCAACAGGGGTGGGGTTGCACCGAAACACCCAGACAGTTTGTCTTGTTGCCTTTCATACATGTAGATCTAATTAATCAAACTGAATTTTCACCATTTCAAGAACTACATGTACATCATTCATCATCACACTAAACTTACAAATCATTTTATTAATTTTCCTTTTTATTCTTCCTCTTGAGTTCAATGGCAATAATTTACACATCGTATTTCTCATCTGCGAAGCAGATGTTGCCAGTACAGTTCCATCAGTGCGCTCATGTGTACATCTACATCAAGGACATTTGAACGGATATTTCCCGGATATGACAAACTAACGGACCGTTGCGTGGTCATGAAAAATATATTTCGATAACCGATGATGCGCTGTGTTGAACGGTGTCATTCGTGTGTTCCACATATTATACACTCCCATGCAAGTTTGCAAATCAGTCATTGTGCAAGTTGATGAAATCTTGGGCTACTTTTCACAGGTGTTTTATCATTTTGTCAAGGATTAGAAAGAAATGCTGTCTAAAGCTGTTATGAAACTCATGCACATCAAAGTTGCATGGTCTGATGGTTGTCGACACTGGACCTTTAATAGATTGGAAGGCTTCCTTGTCCTTGTACATCAAATCAGGGGGTAGAAATATCCATTTTGTGTTGATGGAACATCTTGAAGACTTTCATACAGTTTGTCTTGAGCGTTCGCTAATTTCTGTGTGGACAAAAGTTTGCTTACAAACCCCCAGATCCATGTGAGAAAGTTTCTTTCGAAGGTGATGATGTCATTTGAACACATTGACCTTGTAAACAAAATTCTCAGCATCCTTCCTTTTCAATGTCTATAGGTCAAAAAGAAAAAATTGTACAACTGGTACCACACTCATTTTACTGTTTAGCACAGATGCTTGCTAAGCAGTATTTTCTGCTAAAGCAGCTTAAATTGGGCCTTGTCTTGCAGAACAACGTCCCCATGGACACCCTAATCTACGATTTCTTGGGGAAAGTGCCCCACCATCTCATTGTCAGGCCGCTGCTCAAATTGAGGACTTGGTATGGTTTTATGACTTTAACTTCACAAGTATCAATGTCATAAGGCATAGCAATGCTCTATAATATCAACCTTTGGTATTTCATATAATACATACAGCGTCTTCCAGATTGCGTGGAATTAATGCGTGGGATTCCTTACTCAGTGACTGTGAAACTTTAATTTGGAATGCAGATGCAATGAAGCACAAAAAAAAAAATCGAACCTCTTTTACAATTCACCAGTGCTGTAATGCACTGCATCTTTTCCCCACTGCTAGTGCAAATATGCATGCAGTCAAAAAGAGGCTTGGAAGGAAAGATAGTCCGGTGCCTTATTAAGCATTACAATTCATCACCTGTAATCAGAATTGTGTATACAGGGCACCAGGCGTATAAGGTCTTACTGAATTTTATCTTTGATCATAGAATATGAAGCTTGAAATCAGATCGCTGTTGTGAAATATCCTGGAATTTGTGATTTTTATTTGGAGTCGGATTAAACCCTGGAATGTTATTTTACCTTTGTGAGCACTGTCACCACTGTGGCTTATAAGATTGAGTCAGGGCTTGTTGCAAGGTTGATAAAGAGCAAGTAAAATGAAAGTTAAACATCATTTGCCCACGTGTTGTAAAGTTGGTTCAGAAAGTTCATCAGGAAATTCAGTGCCAAAATAAAAAATATAAGCCCTCAGTCATTTTCCAATGTGTACAGTGGAGTCCTTTGAAAAAAAAAGCGGAGTCCTTTGAAAAAAAAAAAAAGCTTTTCAAAACTGAAAATCCAGTCTTATTTTTTTACATTTTTGACATAAGAGGGAAAAAGATGCTGTCTTTTGTCCCAGCTTTGTGGTCTATGAATGGATGTTCATGGATGGATAGCCAAGGATTCCCAGGAATTCGGCAAAATCAAAAGATACAGAAAGAATAAAGGAACAGACTATAGATGTCAGCTCAACCCAGACAGGACCCTGTGGAATTACAAAGCTTTGGGACAATTAATAGTCCAGGGAACAAAAGAGAACCCAGAGTTGACTGATTGACTTGATACTGTCCTTTTCTTTGTGCAAAATTTTCCTGTTTTGGTGTTTTAAAAGAAATTCAATCAATTTATCATGAGACGAGTTGTCCTATTCAGACATTAATCTGAATATTTCCTCCAAAAGTTCATCTGTGAAGGGATGTGTACCCACTACAAACTTATTTTCAAAAGACTCCATTTACTGTTAGTACATTATACATTCCAAATACTCGCACACTAAACATTTTGCCCATCTTTTTGTGCAAACATTCCACGTCTAATGAAGCTTGTTGTTTGTGTAGAAAAAAATAATACATGGACTCCTTTAACTTGTTAACAACTGACAACCCATTCTTCTGAGAAGTGTACAAATGCGTGCAATTGTCGCTTCTCCAATAAAAAAACAACAACATGGACTTTGCACTCACAATGTTTCCATGAATAACAAACCCATTCATGGATGAGGAAATGTTCTATTCCCCAGTTTTGAACTCCAGTCTTTTGTTATCCAGCAAGAGGTAAACAATACCTCAGCAGCCTCTCACTTGACAGGCAAACACCTCAAAGTGTGGACCTGGGCGCTATTGTCTTACCATTGTCCGACCATTCTATTGTTATGTCTGTAATGAGGTGAAGTGAAAGAGAATTTACTCCGCTATTGTGTTTCAACCTTCTGATTGGAGCATGCATGAATGCAATTTGTTTACTGTCTGTGCACTCCGGGCTCTTTTTTTATTTTCCCCCCTGTGACCTAACGACAGCGGTTCGTTCTTTCTTTCGCGTTCTGCAATCAATAATTTGTTTGATTGTCAACTATTCTGATGTTACTGATGAAGTGATGATAATAAATAGACAATAAAAGCATGGGCGAGACTTCTCGGCTGTCAACAATTCAACGAAAAATCGGGTCCCGTGGAAGTGAGTTCTCCTTATTACTCCTTTCATGAATGACAAACGATTGTTTTGAAATTGAACACACTGTTTATTATACAGTTTAATCCAAGACCCTTCTAAAATCAACATTTATTGTCAAGGCGTGGAATGATTATCACCACTGGCATTGAAATCAGTCCATTGTGTAAATCTTTTTTGCTACGTAAGCTTTCCATAGAAATCTCCAGGAAATTTTGGTTTTCATATGTTGAATGTTCCAGGGGTTACTCCTGGTCAAGCCAACATGAAACCTTGAGGTGGGATGCATGTATGTAATGCTGGCCAGGACAGTGTCCTTCGAATGACACAGAGCTGTCAGAAGTGGAGTATTGTCCATCTATAAATGAGTACGATGCTAAGCCTAGGAGATGACAGCTCAAACGGTGTGAATACCACAATCTGTAACCCTTAATCTGAAATAATGAGTAGGAATATTATTTGGGTTGCATGTGCGATTGAGGGGGGGAGAGCGGGGTTATTTCAGGTCTTTGTAGAATCATCTTTGTTGGGGGCAATTAAAAATAAAGTGTTTGGAAAGTGATGACACTGCGAGTCTTGTGGGGGAATTGAAGCGGGAAGAAGGGATGTTTCTTTCACAAGGTTTGGATTAGGTGAATTTGTGAAGATTCTTACACAAACTGTTTAAAGGCTGTGGACACTATGGTAATTGTCAAAGACTAGCCTTCACAGCTGGTGTACATGTATCTCAACATATGCATAAAATAACAAACCTGTGAAAATTTGAGCTCAATCGGTCATCGAACTTGCGAGATATCAATGAAAGAAAAACACCCTTGTCACACGAAGGTGTGTACTGTGTGTGTTTAGATGGTTGGTTTCGAGACCTCAAAATAAAATTTGTGGAAAATTACTTCTTTCTCGAAAACTATGGCACTTAAGAGGGTGCCGTTTCTCACAATGTTTTATACCATCAACCTCTCCCTATTTCTCGTCACCAAGAGAGGTTTTATGCTAATAATTATTTTGAGTAATTACCAATAGTGTCCACTGCCTTTAAAGTGTTTCCCTCAAGAAGCTGAGGATGTACACATATAAGGGATTCTTGAATTGAAGACTCTGTTTGGTTATGGATAGTGCACACTTTGCTGAAATGTTGTCAGTCAAAAATTTAGTGTAGTTTGATGCACTGAGCCTTTAAGTCTACAAACCTGCAAAATGATGTTAAAGGGAAGGTATATGTCTGGTAATCAGTGTTAAATTTAACGACAATAAAAACTTACTTGGAAGTACAGCAGCTTTCGATAGAGTAAAGCAATTTGAGAATCGTTTCACTTCATAGTAATACGGAAAAAGATAACAGTTTTATCCACCAAAATTTGGATCTGAGAAACGTGAGTGTCAGAAAAGTAAGTTTGTTGTTGTAAAATCTAAACAATCAAACAGTTCAAAAACCAAAGGTATACCAATACTTTTCCTTATATGTGTAAATTTGAAAGTTTGATGTGGCCAGTGGATCACTGTAGGGTTATTCAATGCAGTTCGTTTAAATAAAGGTGAAAGGTTTAGTCTGGCTCCTGGGCTAAAGTGATTTTCAAATTTTAAGAATTTGAACAGATTTAAGAACATGTAGGATGGAATTGTAATTGGGGGAACACATAACATTTTGGCAATCTGTTTATTAAATCTTTCAGAGTTTTAGAAATATTCTGATTGCATTTCGCAAACATTTCGGTGAATTGTGTGGAGATGTTTAGAGCAAATACATATGTGTACAATGATTGCATGTTTTTGTTTTTAGGAAAACTATTGCGTGTTTCTGTTGATCTCTTCAATAGATTGGTTTTCCATGAATAACCAGCAACAAGTTGACCTCCCAAGATGTAAACTCGAAACCTCATCACTCACGAACAGGTTGTTATTTCCCAGTCAGTCTGTTTCAGTACAAAGCTTGTTGCTTGAGATTCTGTGGTTTCAATTGTTAACCATGGAGAATAAAAATGGTCATTAAGTTGAATTACACTATAGTTAATGTTCCTTCAAGTGGCCCATTGGAGTATCCATGAATGGTTTGAGCAACTTGTGATGTGGTCAGAGAACAATGTTTCAGACTTGAAGTCTTTCATTGCAACTTAAACCCCACAAACAATGGATTACTTGGAAGGTGTGATTAGATGACTGGTGTGTTATATAAGACCTTGTTGTTATTTACACTGGTTGTCTTTGATGACTCAGTGGTAGGTATAGGAGATGATCACACTAGTGGTGGTTTAACTTATAGATGAATACTTAAAAGACAGTTTCTCTGCATAATAAGTACTTCAAATTTTACCACCAGGGAAACTTTTCACGTTTATTGTCATCCAATTAAGTTTGTTCTCGTTGAAGCAAGACCGGTGCCCCTATGAATTTGGTGTATTTCTATAGCACTCTGATATGGAACCCGCTTTGTAAGTTAAGTTAAATCAGTGACCTCCCTTTAAGGCCTGCCTTCACTATTGTCCCGCTCAGTGCCGCTTGTTTGTTCTGGGGTTAAACCATTGTGTCGTTCGGCCTGGACCAGCCACCTTAGCTCACAGTCGAGAACAAAAGAAGGTGTACTTAGGCCGGCCCTCGTGTGGCCGGATGTGAACAGGTTGGCGCCGGGCTGTCTACGGAGTGAAGTCTGATTCATTGTTGTGGGTGCATTGGACTGTACGGGTCTGATAATGAAACTACAACCTACAGGTTGATAAAAAGCTGAGCAAGTTATAACATGTGGATACAGTACACCTTGCTTTTGTAGGCCTACATTGTACATACATAGATTGAAAAAGATTTTGCTTTGGCGACTTTCTGAGTCGAACCCACCCACTACATGTTTCTTTGTATCATGCCTTGCAGTATCAAATTAACAATTTTATAGTTGACCGGGATACTAGTGTCTTTTTCGTGAAATGTCATCCATGAAAATCAATTTGGTTTGGAGGCGGTTCTGGACACTTTTCGGTCACCGAATGGCAGACTATAAATTACTGTCGCCGCTGAGTTCAATTCATCATCAATCAATTCTACAGCAAGACACCACATCACATCTGTACATATCATTCTCTGTGCTAACGATGGCTGAAATTTCTATCAGTTATTTTTATCACAAAACTTCATCGTTTCCAATGTTTACCCGAAAACTTAACTAAAAGAATGAGCAACCTAACCGCAGTTTGATTTCTTATCACAATGTCCGCTGGTAACCCATTAGTTCGGCAATATCAGCATAACGAACACAGAAAACATAGAACCCTTGGTGACCCTGATTGGACGTTGACACCTCATTAGCATATTATCAGCCTCCGAATCGGCCGCTGCCTGGGCGGGCGGAGTGATGGGGGGGTTGCCTCGAGAGACATCCAACAAAAGAAAAGCGGAAATAAAGTCTATGGCAATATTTGAACAATTTTGCTGTACTTCAGCAGAGAGAAATATTATTGTTCTCAGTGCAATAGGACACAACCGCAACCTACTTTTTAGTTTTTGTGGTAGTGATAAGCCATGACACAAGTTGACAGTTTTTTTAAAATACAGTAATTGTAATATCAATAAAACACACAATCCTTGTAAGTTTAATTTAAAATCAGGTTTCTCCCCCTGCAGAGGCTAGCTTACTGGGCCGCTACGCGAAAATACGAAAACAGAAAAAATGTAATTTTTTAAAATTTTGTTGTACTTCAGATCAAATTCACAAAAATAATCATTAAAAAACCATTTAGAATCTCCAAATTGCACAGAGGACTTTTATTACGGTACTTATTTATAAATCTTTTACATTAAAAATACCTATATTTTAACGACTTTTAATAATCCTTATTGAAAATGTTGAGTTTGTAAACACAAAATATAACGCCCCCTTTTAAGATGTATTGTTTATTTACACCACAGTTGTTAAGCAATGTTGCCGTCCACCAGTGGGATTTCCCAGCATCCACCAAAGGTCGAAAAAAATAAACCCTTTGAAAGAATCAGTTGTACCCCGCCAGCCAAGCGCGAAACTTCTCACAGTCCCCCTGGAATAAAAGACTGGAAACTAAATTAAGATCTGGAAAGGACAAACAAAAAATTCTTTTAATCAAATGGAAATAATAACATAAAAGTTTCCAGCATTATTGTTTCACGCTTGAAAAAGTTAAAACGTGAGTGGATTTCCTGTCCATAGAAATGGCAGTCATGCGGTTGAACTCTCTCCTGTTTTGCATGAATACCAACAAGACAGATCTATACACCGACTGAGAGAATACCTATCGTCCAAACTTGCCAGAGTTTCTTTCACACAAAGAGTTCAAGGTTTGGGCACTAGCCTTATTGTCAAAATGTTATTTTTTGTGCCGAAATCTAAGCTTGGGGGCTTTTTCTGATAAACAAAAGGTACTTTACATGATTCAATGGGAGCCGCTCCCCGGCCGAGGCCTCGCAGAAAAAAAAGGAACCTGCCTCTAAGCGGCTTTTAGCATGAATGTATTCAATTGTCACTCCGTAAGTTTTTAATCCCAATAAATTGCTCTCAGTGTTCTGGATTTGAGTTTAGAAAGAGTACACAACCTTGCTCTGTGACTTGAAGGTTGAAAATATTTGTTTGTTTGTTTCAAATTTCTAAAGTATTTATGAACTTAGGTATTTTCTATTATTGTTGGATTAGTGACGAGGGTAGATTATATAGAAGAACAAAGCCAGGGTAGAGGGGCAAGGCAAAACGACACAATATACAGGGCCATGGTCTAAATTGGTTAAGCCACTTAACAGAAAATGGTTTGTCTCAGTTGTTATTTTGTTCAGCAAAATAAACAGAAATCATGTAGAAAAAACAAAAACAGAAACCAATCAAACGTTATTCTCATCACAGCATCAGAAACCAATCAAACGTTATTCTCATCACAGCATTGCCTCGAGGAACCTTTTTCAGTTTAGTTTCACCATATTGCTCGATAGTTTTGCAGTGGCGGATTTTTAAACTGGATACCTAAAGATCATTTGGTTAATATCTAAGTTAACAACATTAGTCAAAATAACAGTACATAGAAAGTATAAAGGCAAGATATTGAAAAACAAACTAACAAACAAAAAATATTTAAAAACTTTCAGACCAAGTGTATAAAATGAATAATTAACAACAATTTGATTGATAACATAGTTAACATTAAATGTTACATAAGTGTTCATTAAATAACTATTAAATTTTGTTCTGAAATTTAGTACTCTTGTCATGTGGTGTTGGGCTTTTTATAAAAAAGAAAGTGCATTTGTATTCAATAAATCATGAATAATAAAGAATATCTAATATCCTTTTTCATACATAAATTCCTAGAAATTCAATTAGATTCAATTCAATTCAATTCAATTCAACTCACTTTATTATCCATGATGGGAAATTCATTTCCACCTTTTATACATCAAATTTACAGAAATGACATAAAATTATTGTTTACCATAAAACAGTACAAAAAACACTACCGGTACAAGCCATAAAAGTCTATAAAATTATTACATGAAAAGCTGGATGTATAATATATATTTTTTAATCAAGAGTGAATCTTTTAGTAAAAGATTTAGGAGACATAATCAGGATTGCAGACAGCTTTTCCAAACAGTCTGGACAGAGAACTAGTTCATTAAGATTTACGTTCTAGAAAGACATGAATAACTTTCAACAGAAACAAAAACCCATCATTCATCATGTTCTTCAGTCGCCAAATCTATGTACAATTTCCCCAGGTCTCTCCGAACTGGTCTGAGATCATGTTTGGCAATGAGTTGTGTTGTTTTATGACGCTGTACTTTAAGCAATTTTATGGCCTGCGTGACAGCTTTTCCGCGCCAAGTTTTTCATATTTGGAGGCGAAAATTGTTACAGCATTTTTGATAGAAGGTTATACAGCCAAGGTAGGTGCTGTTGATATGTTAGGAGCTCACTCTTAAATCTTTTTATAGACTGATTTCTTCCTGTACATAAAAATGGTTCACAAATTTTTACCCAGGTGTCCCAAGGTTTATCTGCTGCTTATGGCTTTTGGTGTGCATTTATTTCTGAAATATGACAGGTAGTAAAAACAGGCAAAGACTTTATTTGAAGCCTCGAGTGTGTTGAATGTACTTAGCCTCCCCATATCTCCCCACATAAACCATCATTTTCTTTAATAAACAGTTTTATGTGAAATTTTCCAGTGTTGCTGATGGAAGGAGTTCTTTTGATTTGAAAATGATGGCCAAGTTTTATTAGGAACTGTTTTGCAGGAGTAAGTTACAGAGACCTTAAATCCAATCGAAAAGTAAAAAACCAATAACAACAACTCTGGCCACACTTGAAAAACGATCTTGATCTGTATTTAATAAAGCAATGATAAAAACTTCTTGCAGTTGATCTAGATTGTCAAATTGCTATTTGATACAGCGGGGACAGCTCGTCATTTTACTTGGATTATTCGTAGTTGGTGTGTCGTGTCCAATTTCGTTCCTTTCTCTCGATACCTATCAATGCTTAATTCTGCACCTGCTGTTGCTGCAGATTTTCTAGACCAAAAACACTCATTGTACAGCATATCTGTGTGTTCACATTTTTTTTTGAACCTGATGGTTGATTGGGGAGCCAATCTGCTCCTGAATTCCACTTGAAGGCAAACGCTCAAACGCTGTACTTTTGGAAGCAGCGCAAGTGCAACTTTTTCATTGCAAAAAAAAAGGCCCTAAACACCCAAACAACGGAAAAAACAACCTCGTACGATTTGCGGACTTAGTCTACTTCCATGCCCTGGGGCCAGGAAGCCAAAATCATGATAATTGCGGAGTATTTGTTCCGCAGGTCAGGATAAGCCTGCACTTTGGGTCATTATCGAGTGGTATTAAAGTACATTTAACTCTACAATCAGAAACATTTTTATTGTCTCGTGGGATTTACATTAAAAAGCACCTTATAATAGAACTCTCAAATAGCATTTTGAACTTTATACATCAAATATCAACGAATGAACAGTTCAAACCATGGCCATGTCTGAAATTGTTTTTCTTCTTAAAAGTGCGGCACCAGAAAGAACTACCTTTTGTGAGTTCACAGCAAAGTTATTGATCAAAGATCAGATGCCCCCATAGCCCGGAAGTTTTCAATTCTGGCGGTTGTTTCCTAAAACTGTTGAAGCTCACAGCTGGAGTATGGCTTCCAGAGGAAAAGTTTTGGCTACTGCATGGCAATCTTGACCTGGAGTTACAGTGTGCCCCAATTTAGAGGAATTTATTTTGGAAACAAGGGTTTATAAGTGGGGGATAAAGTTAAGAAATTTAGGACTCTGGGGGAAGTTGTTTCGATTCAGTAATCTCTGAGGTTTACTGGCCGTGGCGGATGTTTTTGAAGTTGGATTCCTGTTGGCAAGAAATGTTTTCAGATTAAGGATAAATATTTGGGCACAGTGAGGAAATTTATAAATCCAAATTACGAAGGTGTGTTGGACCATTTCCCCTTCTTGTTTTCTTTTTCTTTTTATTCCCCTCAAGAAGTAGCTATGTATAGAAGAATAATAATTAGGATAATTGCTTTTCAAGTTACCTCCAAAAGACAAAACATATTTAGTCTCTGAAAAGTAGGTTTGAGCAAGGTCAGCTTTTTATTTTTAAGCTGTTATTACATTAAACTGTGTTATTAATGACACAGTTATGATTCTTTTATCTCCAAAGGAATAGTTAAAGGAACACGTTGCCTTTGGTCGGTCGAGTTGGTCCATGAAAAGCGTTTGTAACCGTTTGTTATAAAATGCGTATGGGTAGAAAGGTGTTTTAAAAGTAGAATATAATGATCCACACAAACATGCCTCGAAATTGTACAGTTTTCCTTTTACCTCGTCGACTAACACCGTCGGCCATTTTTAAAAAAATTCATAAAATATTGTCTTGATTAATTATTATAATCAGAGAACCCACAGCACAATTTGCTGTCAAAATTGTCCACTTACAGAAGTTCAGGGAATGATTTACTGCGTAGCCAAACACATTTTGTGCACACTGAATGCCAATATTGAGTATAAAAACCTGATTTATGAGTAGCAACTGTTACATTTTGTATTGCATTTTGCTATGCTATACATTTAAAAGGGAAATTGTTTGCTAAGGTTTTAAACAGTACAAACCTTCATTCAATAACAGAGATCAATTTATGTAGATCCCAGGTGCATCCAAAAGCATAAAGCAGATTCAATTAGATGAACGTGAGCAAGTGCATCCAATACATATTACTCAACATCTCTACATGCCAATTTAGGGAAAAAAATACAGCGAGCATCTCTCTCGTTGCACTTAATTCAATCTGTGTTAGGGATTTTTGTCTCCAAACAAAGATAGGATATTATTAAGGACAGGTGGTGTAACATTTTATTAATATTTATGAATAGAACACGGCAAATGTATTCAGTGATCACCTATATATTTATTTGTTTATTTGATTATTTATTTATTGACCAAACCAACAGCGGACGAGCCGCCAATTACACGGTGGGCTAGATAACGTCAATGTTGTCACACATGGAATGTACACATCCAAGTATGTGTCAGTTTAGGGCAGTTTTATACTACGTGTAGGCACATGTAGGCACGGGTATTTTTTGTGATTTTTCATTTGCTATCCATCTAGAGCTGTAAAAACAAATGTTCATTTCTGGTGACCCTTTGGGAAGTGATTTGCATAATATTTATTCAGTTAGGTCTTGATAGAAAACTTTGATCCAACATTTATAGACAACTTATAATTGGTTTGATAGAACATCTTAAATCAACTTTGTTGATTTGTACAGCTTTGATTCAGAGAAACAACTTTCAGGCCGGATACTTAACGAAGGCAACTGAAGCAATTAACTTCATTCAATACTGGCCAATGTCATTGCCCTGGTAACCCTTGAAAAGTTTCAATATTTTCCTAATTGAAGTGCCCTTTACCAAGGAAAAACGACCTTGTTTATTGCAAAAGTGCTAGCTAGGATTGAAACTTTGTACTTGTTAACTTCACTGGAAAAAATTAGACATCTAAAATACTTACTTCAAACTTCAATCCAATTTACATTTTCATTAGTGACAGGTGTAATACATTCAGAAATTTTGTGGGCAAGCAATGCACATTAGTTTTATGGATAATACAGTTCGCACTTCGCATTACTACAAAGTGGACTTGTATTTTGTGTGTGTTGCTTGTTGTGTATTTGTATGTTAACGTATTGCGCAATACGCATTACGCACAGCTCCTGATGGACACAAGGATTTCGGGCTTTATGTTTTTACTATTTCAGTATGTGCTCTGAATTGCTCTAAAACATAATGTGGACATCTGTTTCTTCAGCACATACAATTTTGTATCGCATGTTTCTCTGGCCTCAGCATAAAAATCATTAGTTCTAAGTATAGCTTCACCACAGACTCAAGACACAGGCAGCCAGCCCTCTCTAATTATACAATGTCACCATCGGAGGTCTTAGTCTGGCGACCATAGACTAGGGTTAGACTGGACACGTTGGCTGCACTGGGTGGACTTCCCTGTCGAGTCAGTCCCCTAAAATGGCCGACTGCTTCCCCATCTATATTTGGGAGTGTTGGAATGTGAGGTTGGACATAACCTGTGGTGTTGTGTCGCCAGGCAGTGAACTTGTAGGCTGGACGCATGTCTGGAGCCACAAATCAAAACTTGATGTTCTGTATCAAACAATGCATTAAAAAGCTGGTCATGTTTAACTTGGGCGGGCTTTGCCGATGGTTTGGTGTATCTCGGCTATTTTTTTAATAAAATATGACAGACAATTGAAATTATACTTGCATGGGTAAAAGTAATTACCAATTAATGAGGGTTGTCAATCATTATTCATTCCGCCAATCAATTTTGTTAATCGGCTGCACATGTTACTGATAATTAACATTATGTGTTGAGTGCTTCTGTGCTCTGAGAAGGAATCATCCACTGGACATTTTAATTATATGTTTGGTTGGTTAGGTTAGTTTACCTGGGCAGAAAACTGATTGGGCTTGGGTAAGTTACTCTGTACCTCGAGGTGGAATTTTCACGGGTTGTTTGCACTGAACTTGAAATGGTCAAATTACCCATTTGCTTGGTTACTTAACCCCTTAAATAATAGTAATAATAATAAAACGGACATTTATATTGCACAGTTACCTATATAAATATACTCTACTGTGCATTACAAGGAATACAAAAAATGCAGAGAAAAAATGAAAACACAAATACACAAAGAGAGCAAGAATGAATTAAATGGGTGAAGTAAACAAATGGGTTTTTAACTTAGATTTAAATTAATTAACTGAAGGAGATTGTCTAATGCAAGGTGGGAGATTGTTCCAAAGATTTGGAGCGGCGATTTAAAGTCTAATGCAAACACGGCTTTATCGAGTTGACATGTTTATGAAATTTGTTCGGAGCTCACGCCGAAACCCTCAACCAGTATGTGGTCAATATACGAAACAGGGCACTAGTGATCTATCGGTTACCTCAGACTCAGTCACAAACAGTTTAATATCCTGTCAGACTGTCGAAGCACCTGCTTACAACATTGAATTTACGACAGACAAAAGTCAAGGGCAAGAAGCAGGCATGGACGATCAATAATCCCAAGCCAATAAAAATAACTCTGTTGTTTATTATTGTTTTGTTCCAAAGGGGAATATTATTCAACCCAAAGGAGAAGTCTTGCAAAATTATTGCCGAACTTTGTCGTATAATAATCTGTTAAACAACGCAGGTCTTCTCATATTTTACTTTTATGCAGTCTGTCGTAAAAGCCTGGGAATGAAAGATTTGAAAGAAAGAAAGCATTCAATGTTTTTAACCTTTGGCTTAAAAGTGAGGAATTGTAGTGTTTTTTTTTGGCAGTGCTACTGCCCTGGTGCCCTGTGCTTTTGCTGTGGTGCCCTTTGCAAAGTTCCTTTACAAATTTGAATTTCCCTAAAAAAAATTCCCTTTGAAAATGTCTGTGTCCCTTCTAGATTGAAATTCAAGGCCTGTGTTGACAGCAATAGTATTATTAGAGTAAGTTAATTGATAATAAATTAATTACGTTAATTCGGAGGTGTTGGTTCGAGTCCTACTTCAGGTAACTGTTCTACCCCAAATTAATTGATGATTGTTTTGTTGATTGCTATTCCTCTAGGAACGATCCGCACATCTGAGCACCTTGACCGGGAGAGCATCCCGTACTTCTGGCTGACTGTCTACGCCCAGGACCACGGAGCAGTCCCTCTCCACTCCATCATCGAGGTCTTCGTCAATGTCGAGGACGTCAACGACAACAGTCCGCAAGCAACCAAGGCCATCTTTGAAGCCTACATCCCAGAGAACTCACCAGCGCTGGAGGAAGTAATTCGTGTGGAGGCAACGGATCCGGATGAGACGTCCAGCCAGGCACTGACTTATGAGATCACAGCCGGGAATCCGCAGTTTGCAATCAACAGCTACACAGGTGCGTTTTCAAAATATGTTTGTGACATTTTTAACGTGGAGTGATCCGTGTATACCTCTCATGTGCATGGCTCTTTGATGTTTCCGTTCAAAGCAATCAGCGCTTACAATGTACACTGCACTTTGATAATGTGAGTGGCATACATTCACATCATGAAAATAGTGTCAATTGTTCCCGTTATGAGCAACAGATTTCCAAACCAGAAGTGCAAACAATTATTTCAAAATCAATTCTGTTTTCCCACCTTTTTTTTTTCTAAATCAAAAGAAAAATGTGTTCTTTGCTTGTAGTTGTAGACCTCCAGGGCTCAATTTCATAGAGCTGCTTAAGCAGAAAATAGTGATTAGAATAGTTCTGCTAAGCAAAGTTAAGCAGGATCACAGTCACAGATTGTGCATGTGACACATTTTCTTTGCTGGTAACCTTATTCTGGTAAGCATACTTTTGTTTGTGTTTAAGCTGCTCATTGAAATTGGGCCCTGAGGATTCAAAAAGTACAGGCACCCGTTGGTGTACAATGTACATTGCTATGAAACTGTGGTTTGTTTAGGATGTCACATGAAGATTTGAACCCTTCTTTTACACCCATCGGACTTCTTCACACCATTCCCATGTAGGTCTGTCAAATTGAAGTTTACTTTAGAAATTATCACATCAAACACGGTAATTGTCAAATAGTGCCCACGGTGGTAGGTCAGCGTCCCTAAGAATACAAGAAACTCATGTTTTATTTAGACTACAATTTTGTCTTCCCGGTGGCGGATCAGTGTGAAAACACACCGAAATTGGTGCATCCAAATACTCTATTTGCGGATGGTGGGGGATGAAGTTGGGATTGCCTGGGTGCCAGCGACAGGTGAACTTCTGGGTTTGTTTTCAGAGCTTACGGACGGAATCTTCTCGGAGCGGAAACAGTTGTGGAGTTGCTACCCTGCCGGATCCACGCTAGAAAAACAAATACAGTAATTCTTCATCGTCCGTCAACATCCTCCAACACCCCCAGTAAAAAAAGGGGAAACAAAAAAATCTGGGCCAAACCCCAGCAATACGCTAGGAATTTTTTTGTCATGGTTCACCAGGTGTGCAGAGAGAGTTTTTTTTTATGTGTGTGAGTTGATTCTCTAAACTAACAACGGACCGGTAGTGGGTGACCATTCAACAAACACAGACGCTTGTGTCAACCGGATGATAAAATAACACGTAATCTGTGGATTTCAACACGGGATTTTGTTTATGGTTTCCGGAAACAGAATCTTCCTGTTTGGAGCCATGTTTTTTGACAAGGTCCTGTGGATTTTTGTTTTGAGATGATGCGGTATTCAAAATGTTTCCTTTGAAGTATCTCTGCTTGGCCATTTACTGTACTATAAGAAGTAACGTTTGGTTCCTGAAATATTTGATGTTAAGGTTTAGTCAAAGTGTAGCAATAATTTTTTTTTCATTGAATGCAAGTATTTCATTTTTTTGTTTTGGGGTCGATGATTAGATTCCCATTTTCTCTATTCCAAGTGAACAATTTCTCTTGTACCACATTGCGAAATGCTGCACAAAATATATCAGTTTCTACTCAAAACTCAATATCTCCCACTCAAAATTAAAGGCATGTGATTTTTCAGGAATTGTTTTCTGATTACAGGATATTCTTAAAATCTTGAGCCTTCAATTTGCTTTGAAACAGTTAAAAAGAAAGAAAAAATAGTCCGCATTTTGTCAATATCTGTTGTTTTGTATTTCTGGTGATTTACAAAATCTCCTGGGTTATAATATCCGGGAGGTTCGGGTCTAGAATAAAGGGGAGCCCCAGGCCTGCATGCCATTTTTCAGGGAAGTTCAAATTTAAACCTCATCCATGAACAGACGCATAAAGTGTGCACAAAACATGTTCAGTATTAACAAATCTCTATGGTCTCAAAATTACGAGATGAAATCTTTCCATGACACTGATCACAAAGTACATGTCCTATCCCATCTATACTCATCACAGTTATCCATTATACAGTCTACTGTACATACAAACATTCACATCGGCTGCACATGAATGTCAGCTAAATCTAGGCTAATGAAATCAGGTGTGTAATATAGTCACGTCGTTGACCCCATGAGTTTGACAGGCGGTAGGATTGCATGGGAGACATCTGTTGCCCTGTGGTGTATGAGATGTTTACATGTACTATACAGTCGGATATCCAGGACTATGTGCTCTCCTTAGAGTCACAATAAAGTGATGTACTGTAACATATTCCACTTTTTACATCACTGGCTGGATTCAAAACTTCCTTCAGATCTCATTGAATGATTGCTAAGTAATACACTACCCTCTTGTTTTTTCTGCAATGTTCCCCTCCTGTTTTTGTACCAGTTGTGTCGCTTCACCGTGAGTGTCTCTGGGCAGATACCAGTGCATTTTGATTTATTGTTATCAGACAAATAAATTTGATGATTCTCAGTCTTGACACTTGGTATTAAAGTTTTACTATTAATATTTCTAAGAGACACTCTTTAAGGAACGAGGTATCAATGTGAAAGTTGTGTTCAAATCAAATGCGATTTTGTTTCTGTAAACCTTACTTGCGAGGACAAGGAATCATGTTTGAAAACAAAACAAGAAATGTTACCGTAAGCTGCTATTTCAGTCTAGAATCACTTAACTGTTGTTTAGATATGTGCATCTGTCATTGGAAATTAATGGCTTGTAAGAATGGACTCGTCGGAAAAACCAATGTTGTACCCTTCCTTTAAGTATAGACTGTTTACAGCTCCACTAACACTATCACAGTCTTTAAGTTCTTGACATTCATGAGGCTTTTAATGCGTGTCCCTCGCAGTGAACCTGCACTCTTACCTCCTTGTGGTTACCAGTTACCTCCTCATGGTTACCAGTGACACTGAGCGGTCTGGGGTTGTGTTTATATGACGACTGCGTGGGAAAATTGTCCCAGACATTTCAAGTTCTGAGCGATGAAAAACTGACCTGATATCAGCAGAGTCACGCAACGGTCAGGGGAGTTGGTGATTTGTGCTGGATTAGCCAGAACTTGACTTTTCTCTTGGATTTATCTTTGTGAGGGTCTGTGACGGCAGGAAACTATTTCAGACAAAGTTCATATCAAATTAGTTTAATGTGTGACTTCAGCAGTAGAATTAGATTCCTTTTAGACATAAAAAGGAGAGATGGTGATTTGTATCAAACTAGCCAAAACTTGACTTTCTTCAAGATTTATCTTTGTGAGAATCTGTGATGCCATTATACCATTTGAGATAAAGTTCACAACAAATTAGTTAAGTACAAACAAATATGCAACTACAGCTGTAGAATTAGATCCCCTCTTAAGTCATATAAAAGGAGAATGGTCCAATACCTCTATTTAAAAAACTCTTAATTTGAATTTATGTAAAAGAATTATCCAATTGGAGAAACACAGCTGAAGTACTGAAGACCCTAGAACGGCGACCCGACAGCATTAAAATTCTGTACTTCATAATCAAAAGAGAAATCTCAACTCTACTGCAAGCTCCCTAGAGATTTCCATACCCTCGGTAAACACAGAAACTATTCACATTTCCAACCTATTTTTCCCTCCGTTTTTAGTTCTTTTTTCTTTTATCACCGTGGTCGATGGCCCCTGGTGGGAAAATCCTCATCATTTGAAAGGGTTCGGAACAAACCAGCATTGTATGCATATTGAACGAACAGCTCCTTAGGTGAGGAATGCACTGTTTGTGATTGGGAACGTTTTTGTGTTGGTCTTATTGACTTAGTTTCAAAGCAGTTGTTGTGATTTTCGGTCGGAGGTCCAAATTTCACCCAAAGTGTAGTTTTTGTTTGTGGCAGGCTACCTTTGTGGAACTCACTTGGCATTCTATTGTGACACGCTTCTCGCAGGTGTGTTTAAAAACATCAACAATTGAGGAAAACCGCGGGTGCTGAGAATTCCTGGAGTGAAAAATTTAAATTATCGTAATCCATCAAAGTTTGATTTGCATTTATCTGATTCTCCCATGGTAGAAGGGGGTCATTTTCTTAGTATCAAGGCTTCTTAAAAAAAGAGAGTCTGTAACATACTTCAGGGTCTAAATTCATAGTGCTGCTTTAGCAGACGATACTGCTTTTAAACATATTTCTGCTAAGCAAGTATAAGCAGGAAACCAGTTGGCTGGTAACCTTTTCTGGTAAGAAGAATCGTTTGTGCTTTAAATCTATCAAATTACCTTGTAAACCCACATAAGGTGCTACATAATTGGATCTCAGAATTCATCACTTCAATAACCTACATGTATCTTTCTCTGAAAGTTTGTATATATGCGTCTTGAATACCTTGTTAGGTAGATACGTGCGCTATATAAGACTTCGATATTATACTATATTATTATTAAAATCAGGGAAAAACCCAAAGATGGGTTTTTAATCTAAACTCTTTTCCGATTCACATGATGACCACTTGATTTCATGGAGCTGCTTAACCACAACAAAATAATGCTTACCAGAATGAGGTTACCAGCCAAAATACATTATAACATGTACCATCTGTGACTGGTATCCTGCTCAGTTGGGTTAAAACCAACGGTTTCACCAAAACTCAATCAGAGATTGTCATTAGATGTACATGGTGTTACCGCAAACCTTTACTATACTGCTCAGTTTTGCTTAGCAGCAAATCTTAAAGCAATAGTTTTTACGAAATTCTGCCCTGTCTTTACTGCCGGTCTTTGAGTTTGACCATGGACAGTATGTACAGACACATCCCTGAGGTCTTTGACCAGTATTTTCTTCTTTGGTACTGTGAGGTGAGACCGGACATTAACAGAAGACCTAAGGTTTTGCATAGAAAGGAAGTTGGTTTATTCCTAGAGATTATAACGGCTGCTGTAGTAGAAGGTTGATCAATAGTCTAAGCTCGATCCCAACCATAGGATTGGACAAATCCTGCCTTATTCAAAGGATTAGGAGTCTTGATGATACATAGGCTTTAAAACAACCTATAATCCAGATTAGTGAGACTTTTTTCAGTTGTAAAGACTTCAATAACAGAAGTGACCTTTTTGCTAATACAACCATGCTTGAAAAATTTGATGTTGTAAGCGCCCTCATAAAGGAAAAGTTGTTGAAACATTTGTTGAATAAGTTGGAAATAAAATGCAATACCCATCGAAGCATACTGTTTTACCTGTGACTAAATGTATATGCTAGTGTATTTAAAAAAATAAATTAAAATTTCTTCTGTTGAACAGTATTTGATGCAAAATATGACTGGAGTGGGACCTCCAGATTACATGCCAGCGCTCTAACAACTGAGCTATCTGTCTAGCCCCTAGGGTTGCGATTTGGGTTCTGCTCTCGTAATTTGTCTTTGTTCAACCCCAAATTATTTGAAATTTACCAAGTCAGTATTCCTTGTGGTTTATAACTTGACACTAGTATATTTGAATAACGTCATTGCTTCCTTATTAGTTAAATCTTTATTTTAGCTGAGACAGTCAAAAATCCAATGTTATTTGATTAGGTGGTAAATAAAGTATCCCTGTTATTGTTGAAAAGTTGCCAGAATTTTCTACCTGAGTTGACTGAGTCATGTATGTGGCTTGTTACAAGCTCGCCAGTTTAAACTTAATCTATCCTTTGTCACTAGAAGCGCCCGTACACTTCCAGCAACAACACTCACCATTCCAAATCCGTTGTTTGGGAGTTAATCCCATTCACAGACTAATAAGAGAACAGAATTTAGAGCTGATCGGCCAGCATCAATTGTTTGGGATCACACTAATCTATCCGCTTGTGGTTGCGGTTGAATTCTATGACCAAGTCCTGGAGTGTTTGTCCAGTCTTTGGTCTCGCTTGGACCTGGTCGTCTGGTTCCCCCCCAAAACAGTCGCTTGTTTCACTCCATGGATTTAGAGATGAATATCGGCAGCTGTGCTCTTCCAAGGTTTCTTCGCAAATCATCTGTCGAATTGCGGTTATAATGAAGCTGGACAAATTAGCCCTCGTTTAGTTCAGAACTGCGCTGTTTATAATCCCAGCTTTACTAACGATTCCCGGAAAGCACCGTGGATCTTTGTGTGGTTATGTTTTGATCAGTTCTGACTATGTGAGATTAAGCAGGATCGATCAAACCACATCTTCGTAAAAAATATGTTATCCACTCATCAAGAATGAAAAAAAAAAACTCCTTCTCAAAATACTTCTCATACAAACTGAGCAAATTGAACTTTTGTAAAAACAAACTAAAAAAAAAAATTGAGAAGGCTCAATGAACACCCAAGAAGGAGACAAACCCAACCCAATCCTCCAAATAACAAATTGAGAATGCTTTAATATTTGTGTTTCAGTTACTTGTAAGCCTACGCACCCAGTCTTTATGTCATAAATAGTCCTTTATAATTCATAAAAAAACAAAATCTGAAGAACAACTATATCTTAAAAGTTGTTTGCACTTTAAAGCATATTTTGATTGCTTGATAATATTATAGGCCTAGATCAGGCCTGATACTTCACGGAGGCAACGAAGGCGATTGCCTCCGTGTCCCCTGGTCACTGCCTTGGTGCCCTTCAAATGCTCCAGTACAAATTTGCAATTTCATCATAGGGTGCCCATTACCAAGAAGAAAATGCCTTGGTGCCCTTGCTCTTTCAAAAACGAAGCATACAGCCCTGCTAGATGTCACCAATGACTGGTGTTTTTATGAGTAATTCTGACAATAATTGTGCCACGTTGCTCAAGAACACAATGGCAGCAATTATACCCATTGATGGTGAAGTTGGAATCGACTGTATTTGTGCCCGAATATATAGGATTTAGTATCCATGATTTCACATGGGTTGTGGTTAGACACATAGCAGGCTTCATGATGGTTGAGGAGCCACATGCCTTTGAAATACAGTTCCCACCAGGATTGTCTCTTAGAAATTGGTTCAAGTCCTTCCTGATTCTTTTTCTCTTCATGTTTGATTTATCACCGAAGGGTTGTCATAATGTGCCATAGTTTGATCCTTCAAGGTAACCCATTCATGACGAGGAACAAAGAGCCAGACAAACTTGAATTTCTGTCCAGTGAAGTCATTATTTTCACGGGACTAGTAGCGGATCTCGTCGGTTCTGGTTTGCTGCTTTTCAATGGAATAAGGAATAAGCACAGACTTTGGTTTTAAATCATGCATTATACAAATTTTGTAAATTCGTGGGTGATATAATTAAGTCTGATTCCATATCATAGCTTGAATCAAACTTGTTGATGTACAACAGGCAATTTTACCTTTTAAGTAATCAATCAATCAATCAATTTGAATACCGCATTCCCCCGGACAATAGCTACATGGCGCCGTAGATGTTATTTCTGTAAAATATGACGCCAAAACATTTTAAAAGTACAAGGGTTCAAATATTTTCAGCTGAAAGGCTAAGTTGACTGTATGAACTTTAATTTTTTTATTATTACAATCTCTACATAAAAAGGCTTATTGAATGTCACAACACACCCCCACGTTTTAAAAGCACTTTGTAGTTTTCTAATTCCTGTTGTCATACCCAACAACTCTTTAAACTGTTCTGTTCGCATGATAAGCTTTTATTACATCCATGAAAATAGCTGTTAACATTAACACACGTAACTCCAATTCAGAAGAGAGAGAGAAACACCCAAATACTGGCAGAGGCAAAACACCTTTTCCTTTGTCTGCATGCAAGCTGAAGAAAGAGTTAAAATATCACCTATTTATACTATATCCACTGTGAGAATTTATGTCCATTTTTATTTGCGACAATTTCACAAACTGTTAAATATGATTTGTCAGGTTTTTTTTAATGTGATCCATTAGATGCGGCAATCAACTTGAGAACAGACTGAGAGTTGTGTCAACAACTAGAGAATTATTTATTTAATTTGTTTTTCCAATAATTAATCATTCGGAACATTGCAGTGTTGACAGGCATGGAGGTGTAAAATCTTCGTTTGGTCCCAGCACCTGACTTATAAACATGCGCATTGGACCATTCACTAATGACCTTTTTCCTGTTTACCAAAGATTTGATTAGTCAATATAATGCAGCCCTGTAGTGTGAATCCATCACAAATAATTATTGTTAATCTTTGCCTTGCACTAAAAAAGGGCTCAGTTGTGACATTCCTTGTTTAAAAAGATCGTTTACATTATTCATGGAGCCTCCTCCATGCATTTTCATATTACATGTATGTGTGTACTGCATGTTTTGACTGTACACATAGTGCTGACTGCCTACAATTATTAATACAATCGTTCTCATGAATGTTACATCCTGAACATAAATTTGTAGAAGCCCATTCTAGCGGTCTTCGATGAGACGGGTGGGGGTCGAGCGAAATGTAACTGCAGCGTTCAAGCCGTTGAATTTCAGAATATTTTTCCTGTTTTGTTTATTTTACATTGACATTTTACTAAGACTAAAGCCCGGTTTATACTCATGCAAAGTTTCTTGCACCACACTTTGAAGGGGAGCGTGTACCGATTAATGTGTCACAAAAACTTGCTTTGCATTCGCATTTGCATCAAGTATGAACCAGGCTTTAGTAGAGACAAGATGGACATACCTTTACCCCTTGTAGCTATTAACCAAACCTCTTGATTTTTATGTGTGGTAAATGTAGAGAGTCTGTAAGCCACTAAACATAACAACTTGTATATTTAGGGTGTTTCATATCCAAACTAAGAACATACCCATAGCAATGTTTTTAGGATGTTTCTCTTGAGTCCAATCACACCCATGAGTATTACAAGGCTCCAGTTCCCACAAATTGCTCATTAGTTCATCCACACACATAGGTTTGAGTTGCCCCAAAGGAATATTTTTATTGCATTGAGGTATGCTGGATGGGCTTCACTCTTGTCATTACGTAATTTCAGGGTGTAACCTTGGAACTTATGAAATTCCACACATTGGACTGCTATAATAGCCCTTCTGGATGAAGTAATCACATATTGGATACAAGTTGAATGGAGTGTTTCAGATTGTTGAATGATGTTTTATATGTCTTCAGGTTTTAATTGTCACCAATAGATTGATATGAATGGCATTGATGAAGCTTTAGAATTGTAGTTACAAAAAGGTTGTTCACATAACTTTTGAAAAATATTTAGTATTCGGTGCTTAATACACATGGATATAAGGGTAAAAACAAAGGAGATTCTTTACCGTTGATTCAAGACTAACATCTATTGAAAAAATAGCCCTTGATCTGTAAGCCCGAAGATACACATACGGTAAAAATGACGAGGATGTCAGATTTAGATGTTGCGGGTAAACCTTTAAAAATATTCCAATGCAGTCATGTAGGATCGGAAAGCCCAAACCACATGCAAGGCTCTGGTCCGGGATTCGAACCGGGGTCAATAGAGGTGAAACGAATTGAAGGGTTTGATCTAACCTGAATGCCCATTGTGAGGGGGGGGGGGGGGGGGGGGGTGTCCACTAGCTTGGGTACCGGTATCTTGAGATCAGAATGATGATGTACCGTACCATTTTTGAAATCCATTTTAGTGTTATTGATGTTGGTCTCGCGAAGGTTCTTTTGACACAAACAATAAACATGCTTTAAGGGTGTGGGTCAAGAGAGATTATATGGATTTCCCTGTATCAGAATTTCATTGTGAAACAGAAATTCCAATAACGGCACCGCCAAAAAAAAAAAAAAAAAAAACTTTTCAATTTCAAGTGATGGAATAGCACATAGTTCGATCCAAGGTTTATACTGAATTTATTCAACTCAAACAAAAGTTAAACAAACTTTTTTTCTCCCCCGACACTTTTCTTTCTCTCCTGTCAAATTCCTCTACATTCATATTAAGCCATTACCGTTGCATTTGTGTATCTACTTCAATGTATCGCTGTTCCCCACAAAGGAAAACCGTCAACAGTTTTGGCAAATCTTCCCCACGAACCCCTCAAAGGGGTTATTGGTTATCGCCCAAGCTACACTTTTGTCTCTGTGTAAATTTGAGTTTGGCTTGCTGTTGTTCCGAGGCTACCTGCCAGAAAGGAAGCCTTTGTGCGGGGCTGCCTTTGTTAGCTTTGTCCTGGAACACCTCTCGTTGGTTATGAGGAGTCTATTTTTTTCCTTCAGCAGCTCGTGTTTGCTTTTTTTTTTCCCAGCCAGGGATTTGTGTCTTGGTGTTAGCATGGTGAAGGTGTTTAGCGGGTTGTTGTTGGGTGTTAGATTTCTTAAAGGTACTGTGTGTAATTATATGTCCATAGGAAAGTAAGGACTACAGAAGATAGTGGTGAATGACTCTTATCATGCAGCACTGTCTCCCACACTGGTAGTAGTCTTGAGGGGCTTCACTGTGTGAGGCCAGAGATTGAGACCTGGGCCCTATTTCATAGAGTAGAAAAAGCAGCTAACCATGACAAAATCATGCTTACCAGAATAAGGTAACCAGCCAAAATATCATTTGCCACGCACCATTTCTGACTGGTATCCTGCTAGTTTCTGCTAAGAACACAATTCGTTTTTGAAAGGGCAAGGGCACCAAGGCATTTTCTCCCTGAAAAAGGGCAACCTATGAAGAAATTGTGAATTTCTACTAGAGCATCTCAAGGGCACGAAGGCAATGACAAGGGAGCATGGAGGCCTTCATTGCCTCCGTGATGTATCAGACCTGAACCATCTTACTCTTCAGTATTCTTGGTATCTGGATGCATTGCCTATTTACCTGCCTGTAGTATTTGCACAACTCATCAAGAAAATCCCCAAGAGGTGTTTGAGAGGTCTCATTGGGGTCACCTTTGTTCAGGTTGAGGTTTGTTTGTTGTCCTGAGAGAGAGAGAGGTTCAATGTAGTAAAGCGTGGGAGAATGAAATGTGTTTACCAGTACCTGCACTAGAAAAAAAGTTCACTTAGCAGGCCTGGAAATACATGGAGTCCATGGTCCCTGGTCTTGGACGTGGTGCCCCGTCAAAAGTTTCCCATTTTCCAATGGAAGTGCCCTTTGCAAAATAAAAATGACCTGGCCCTTGCGAAGATGAAATTCCAGGCGTACATAGGAGGGTAGAGGACATGTTCACATTCATTGTGTCAAATAATCTCTCCTTTTATCTTTTAAAGTTTGGTACATCAAAGTATGAGAGTACAAAAATGTACTGGGACAGGAATTTTCAAAATGTCCGAGCATCAATCTCGAAAAGTGTCCCTACACCTCTCGGCAAATATGACCATTTATTTCAGGTTCTGTCATCCAAAATACCTCAAGTCAACAACCCAAATTGGACTTATTCATTTTGCTCTCAAATCTGTACAAAAGAGAATATTTTGAGGGTCTACAAAATATTGTGGCCAACGCTCTGTTAACTCCTTATTTAATGGGGTGCACCCCTTAGAACGTTGGGGTTTCAGCATAAAGATTTGAGCTTTACAGGGGCATCTTATGCGCAGAATTCGTTGGTTGGTAAACAGTGGTATGAAATTGGGCCCCACTGATCAATAGTCATTCAGCTGGTGCCCTCCATGTTTCCCCAAGTCAAGATTTCACTCATCAAGGGTAGCAAACCTGGGGTTATGTAACTAAACATTAAGGGGCAATCCAAGACTCTGGGGTCCTCTCCTCATTAATAATGGATGTGAGGCCTGACTTATTGGAGATCAGGTTTTTTTTCTCTATTTGTAACCAGTAAGGTGTGAAAGGGGATGTGTTTAATCAATGTCTGGTTTGGGTTTTCTTTGTTGGTTAAGCTACTGAGGTGTTAAGGAGATTACTGGGGATTAATCATGTTTTTAAAACTGTTGTGTCAATTTTTTTAAAAGCTTCACTTTTTGTAAAAAGGATTTCGTCCTGTCCACTTTTTTGTTTTGGTGAAATTGCTAACACTACAGCAGCATTGATAATCAATGTGTTTGTTTACTGGAATCAATATGCTGACCTGTTGGGTTATGTGAAAATGGAAACATAACATTGCGTGCAACTAAAAAATGTGACCTGCTCACATGAAGCGAAAGATAATTTAGGTAACAGTTTTAGCAGATAAGTCCTTAATTTAAAGTCAAAGTGTTACATGTGGAAATTGAAATAGGGTACATGTATGTGACTTTTGCAAGCTTTGGTTTTTTAGTGACATTTCTGTAGTTCAAATGGTTGTATTCAAAAGCCATGGTTTGCTGATTGTAGAGTTGCTGTTATTGTTATTTAGAAAAAGTGCAGATTAAAACTTGGGAAGTTATGGAGGTAGAATATAGCAGGCCTGTATGCTTCGTTTTTGAAAGGGCAAGGGCACCAATGCATTATTCCTTGGTTAAGGGTGCCCTATGAGGAAATTCTACTAAAAGCATTTCAAGGGCACCAAGGCAATGGCCAGTGGGTATGGAGACAATCACCTCTGTTGCCCCCATGAAGTATCAGCCCTGATATGAAGTAGAGGCTGTACGCTGGATATTTTATTTTGACTACACTCTCATTTCTCACCTCAGTAGCTTGTAATTGTTTTTCTAAGCCTCTATAAGCTCGTTCTTATTTACTGGAGGTGATGCAGACGTTTTGTAAGGGATAATATGACGCAACATTGATTGCATTATTGATTTCAGACTCAGGCTCCCTGCTCTTGTTGATTAAAGCTTAGATGTTCAATTAAAGGACACCGTTAGCGTTGCTCTGATGGGCTTGGTCTTTTGGCTTGACTTAAAAACAGTGTGTGGTTGAGTTATAAGAGAGTGTTACTTATGTGCAGTCGGATATAAAATAGTTATTCCACATTGAACAAGACAAAGCAAAGAGGTTTACGTTGTGCATAGGCCTGGATTACACAGCGGCCATGGTCTTCATTGTCTATTCTTAGCTTTGGTGCCCGCTTCAAACATTTCCCATGGACTAGTATAAGATTTTCCAATGGAAATGATCTTTGCAAAATGAAAACGAACATTCGGAAATATAACGATTACACCCAACAAGGCAAAACAAAGAGGCTGACAATTTCAGGCCTGGAATTACAAGAAGGCCATGGTCAGGCCTGATACTTCACGGAGGCAATGAAGGCGATTGCCCCCGTGTCCCCTGGTCATTGGCTTGGTGCCCTTGAAATGCTCCAGTACAAATTTGCAATTTCATCATAGGGTGCCCTATACCAAGAAGAAAATGCCTTGGTGCCCTTGCCCTTTTGAAAACGAAGCATACAGCCCTGCATGGTCTTTGTTTCCCTGGTATTGGTCTTGGTGCCTCTTTAAAAAGTTTCCATAGACTGTATAAGAAAAATGAAAATGGCCATGCCCTCTCAAAGATATTTCAGACCTGTGAGCACATATTCAGGCCTTGAACTTCACTCTTGAAGGGGCACACAGAAACCTCCCTCTGGTAAGGGCCACCTCTACTCTATGAGGAAAATGTAAGTTTATACAGGAACCTTGCACAGGGCACCACAGCAAAAACACAGGGCACCACAGCAAAAGCACAGGGCACCACAGCAAAAGCACAGGGCACCTAAGCGAAAGCACAGGGCACCACAACAATTGCTGTGGGTGCCCTGGGCTATTTCAAGGCCTTCATAATCATAACTTTGTACATTGAAACTTTGTGGATCCAAACATATTTGGCAGCCACCCTCCAGTGGCTGTTTGAAATAACAAGGTTACAATATTTGTATTCCCCAAGCAGTTAAAATAATAAAGTTTTGTGATTTTCTCATCTGTTGCCGAAGTTAGACTTCCCACTCCAGACATACTTTATTCTCATCGGATATATTTTTCATTGCTTGCCAGAGTAAAAAATTAGAAAGGTACACGTTTTAGAGTCCAAAGGAGGCCTTTCCAAATAACAGGTGTAAGAACCTCCGAAGTACATCAGTGTATTATTATTGGCATCTAGTGGGTCCCTTGGTGAAATCTCCAGTGGTCTAGCTGTGGTTTATGGATATGGTTCTGGTTTCCATCTAAGCGTCTTGTGAGATACAAATTGCTGAGACTCCTAGCAGTCTATCCATGGAGTTGAGGCAATGTCTGGAGGAAAGGCAGACCCTTATTGGGGGGGGTGCTCACCCTCGTTAAGATATGGTAGGGTTTTCATTTACAAGCAAAGGGGAAATATTAAAGACAAAGCAGGGAAAAGGGTAACCATTTTTGCCGAGCACAGCTTTCTTGTGTTTTTTTTTAAATTGTGAAAAAATCTGTTTGCCGCAAAATTGTGACGAAGTTGATTTCAGGATTTGAAGCGACAAATTTAGAAGCGTCTTTGTGAATATTCCTCTTTCCTTTACAGCGCCCTCATTGAGGTCAAAGAAGAGCTATTATTGGCTGGTATTGTGCACGCCTCATTTATGCGCGCATCTTTCTATTGTTTGACCTCAGCAGGGGTATATATGCTTGTAAACACAAACTTGTTGATATTGCCATTGTCATGGTAACGATCAATTCTTAATTCATTGGAAATAAATGAGGAAGGATATTGTAAGGGGTGGTTAAATGAAATGGAAATAATGCGCTGTGTCAGTATCACAAAAGTGATCTGGCACCACTCCCAGTAATTTTGAGAAAAGCTTGAAATATTTTCCTGTGAGGATCAAAATATATCTTGACTCAATACTGTTTTTTATTTGTTTGTTTTCCCCTCCCATAAATACAGTCCCTTTTCTTTATATTATAAAACCTTCGTCCATGGTATTCCAGCAGATTTTCCATTTTTAATTTGTCGTAATCCAAACCTACCCTTTGTATTTAAATTGAAACCCAAATATTATGACAACCTACAATTTTTTGTTGTCATCCTTCACAAGTTGTGAGTCATTATTTGTCTCGAAACCCAGTTGGAAGTCCTAGTCTTTGTTTACCCCTAGAAAGTCTCTGAGACACCAACCTTCCCCAGTGTTCTGATCCACACACCAGCGTCCTCAACAGCCCAGCTGGTCTGTAAGGTCAGCGGTCTGGTACCAATGAAAAGACAGCATGAGGTCATCAGTGGTCCCCTGGTTCCCCCTTGACTCTTTGGTGGCGAGTCTCCTTCTTGGAAAATGTAAAATTCCTGGTTGAGATTTTCGTTGTGGTCATGTTTAATTAGGAGGGGGTTGTCCCCCTCTCTGGGAAGGAGACATCGAGCTTGACCCAACGTCAGTCTGAATTAGACCTGATGTCCTACTCAAGTGAAAGGTACTTTGGTGAAGAAAAACCTAAACTTGTTTACATTTATGACACACTCATAAAATATGCGAGTACAAATTTATGCTTACCACCATAAAGTTACCAGCCAAACTACCACGTCACGTGTACACTTTGTGACTGGTATCCTGTTTGTTTCTACCTAGCAGAGAATTGTTAAGCAATATTTTCTGCTTAAACAGCTCCATGACATTGGACCCTCATAATGCAGCTACCATTTCTGAAGATTCAGAGTTGCAAAGTCTAGAAAGGACAGAAACATTTAAACTTTGGAAGGCCATGGCAAGTTATTATTACTCACGTCTTGTTGTTGGTAGAGGTCATAGATTAATGACTGGCATGAAATGCCCACGTGCAGGTAATTAATTACACATTGTATGTAACACAATGCTTTTGATTCATACCATTCACCCCGAAACAAACAAAATCAAAATATTTGTGCAAGTTTTAAGCACAAAACAAACCATGTATGGAGCATTTGTGTATAGACTCTACGAGCACAGTGACCCATGGACAATGGTCTGCACTGCAAATGACCTGTTATTAATTATCAATCAATAACTACTTCACACATCTGGGATTGTTTTGAAGCAATACGTACCTAGGTAAAGGTGGTATTGCTCTCAAGTTCAAGGCTCTAGCATTTTTGTTTGTGTCATACGGTGAGTGTTGCTCCTGCCCGGACCATAAATCAAGCGGTTTGTTTTGTTGAGTTGGGACCTAGCAGCTGATGTATTTGCGTTGGGTTCAGCTGAAGGTGTTCAATGATAGTGTTTTGGTTTTTGCTATTATTTTTGTTTGTGCTGAACGTAGGTATCTGTTTCATGTCATATAGCGTGGTTGTTGGGTTAATAATTTACTTGTTGTGTATTAGATTGGTATTTTTAAATGGTTGGCATTTCCCAGAAAATCAGCAGTGCAGGCCTGGTACATCAGAGATGAACCATTTGCAGTAGAATTCTTAGGAAAACGTTGAATGTAAACAGGGAACAGTCCATATTTCAAGCAGTAAAACTAAACACTAGTAGAACTGAAAAGAAGAACAGGAAAACTAACCCCACCTATGAGTAAAATGGTATAGCTCTGTTAGACCATTTCAATATACGTGTAAATTTAGACCAATTTCAAAACTTTCTGTAATTTTTTTTTTTTTTTTTTAAGTGGGAGAGTAGGCTTCAACAAATTTACCAATTTACCAAGAAAACAGATTGCCTAAGGTGCCACTTTCTCCAGGAAGGGTAAATAAAAGACCTAAATGCAAATTTTACTTATTCCTCGTAGAGGATAACCCGCCTTTTCTATTGGGAACCTGCCGTGCCCTTTTAGATTCAGGGACCTAGTTCGATACCTGTCATTCATACTCAGGGACTCGGTGAGGCTCTGGGTTAAAGGCAGATTCTACTTCAAATCAGAATGTCACTGAAATTGGGAAGTAAATTAACTTATAGCAAACTGTTATGGTGCATTACATCATGCATGTTTGATCATGTTTTTGTATGGAAACAGCAGATAGTGGCATGTTTGATCAAGTCTTTTTTAGACACAGATATCAAGAGAACTTGAACAAATTCAAACAGTTTTATTCATCATCCTGGTTTAGTCTTACACCAAAATTATTTGATGAGGGTAAACCAGATAAATACTTTGTATCCCTGATAGTTTTACATCAGTTAAACATTTTCTTTTGAAGGTCACTTTTTGGCAACGTTCCTTTTTTTTTGCATCGTTTCCTTTTTTGTCAACATAACATTTGTTTAAATAAAGGCATTTCTCAGTGAAGTCTATATCAGCACCAACCAACCGTGTAAATTAAAATTACATGTTGGTATTAATTTATTTAGTTGACCCATTTGCTGTATGGTAAAAAGGAACACGTTGCCTTGGATCGGTCGAGTTGATCTTTGAAAAGCGTTTGTAACTGTTTGTTATAAAATATATATGGGTAGAAAGGTGTTGTCACAGTAGAATACAATGACACAGACATGCCTCGAAATTGCATGGTTTTCCTTTTACCTCGTCGACTAACATGGTCGGCCATTTATTGGGGTCAAATTTTTGACTCCCATAAATGGCCGACCGTGTTAGTTCGCAAAGTAAAAGGAAAACCACGCAATTTCGGGGCAAATGTTTGATAATGTGGATCATTGTATTCTACTTTTAAAAACATCTTTCTAATCAAATGGATTTTTATAACAAACGGTTACTAACGCTTTTCAAAGACCAACTCGACCGATCCAAGGCACTGTATTAATATACAGTGCTAACACACATCGGTGTATGGGTAAAAACCAAAATTAATATTCTTTATCCCCGATGCAAATTTAACATCTATTATATCGTTGCGGTACCCGCTGCCAAAACATAGGATTCGAACTGCCTCTAGCTGCCGGGCAACCTCGGTAGTCTAGTTGGTAAGACACTGCTCTAGAATTGCAAGGGTCGTGGGTTCGAATCCCACCCGAGTAACATGCCTGTGATATTTTTTCACAGGACTCGGGAAAGTACTGAGTATACAGTGCTAACACACATCGGTGTATGGGTAAAAACCAAAATTAATATTCTTTATCCCCGATGCAAATTTAACATCTATTATACCAAGGCAACGTGTTCCTTTAACTAAACTGAGTGCCTTATCTTGAAACAACAGGTTTACATAGTGGATGATAAGCATAATATCTCCTTTGTCATTGGCATATATTGATCTTATTAGTCTACATATACATAGGTCCAGCGGTATGCGTGATGATGGAAGACCTAATTTGACAGGCTGCTTTTGTTTGAACTGGGAATACATGTACAGTATGTTAATCACGTCTTAATTGATTGAGTTGGGATGTTGTGTCTTACTTGGGCTTCTCTCAAGCTTCTCTGCTAATCATGTCTTGCTGGATTGAGTTGGGACGGTTTGTCTTACTTGGGCTTTTCTCTGGCTGGCATTTGTTTGAAGTGGGAATACATGTGCAGTATGTTAATCACGTCTTAATTGAATGAGTTGGGACGTTGTGTCTTACTTGGGCTTCTCTCAAGCTCCTGTGTGAGCTGGGAACATTTGCAAATCATGTCTTGATGGATTGAGTTGGGACGTTGAGTCTTACTTGGGCATCTCACGGCTGGCTTTTGTTTGAACTGGGAATACATGTTAATCATGTCATGATGGATTGAGTTGGGACGTTGAGTCTTACTTGGGCATCTCACGGCTGGCTTTTGTTTGAACTGGAAATACATGTTAATCATGTCATGATGGATTGAGTTGGGACATTGAGTCTTACTTGGGCATCTCACGGCTGGCTTTTGTTTGAACTGGGAATATATGTTAATCATGTCATGATGGATTGAGTTGGGACGTTGAGTCTTACTTGGGCTTCTTTCTGGCTCCTGTGTGATCTAAGAACATGTTAGTCATATCTTCCTCCAATAGACGATCAGAGCATACTGATCGAAACGTCGAGTTAAAACCAACGGTTCTTTTCAGAACCACCCTAACTCATTAGAGATAGTCATTACTTGGTGTTAGCGCAAACCTTTCTATATCGTATTTCCACCATGCAAAGTTTCAAATCCTACTTATAAAATGTTAGTCATATCTTGATTGATTGAGTTGGGATGTTGTGTCTTACTTGGACTTCTTTCTGGCTCCTGTGTGAGCTGAGAACATGTAAGTCATATATCTTGATTGATTGAGTTGGGAGTTGTGTCTTACTTGGGCCATAGAGAAAGGACGATGCTTGGGCATCTCTCTGGCCTGGTTTTTCTTGTACTGGGAATAGGCCTACATGATTATCATGTAATGATGGATCGAGTTTGGATGTCGAGCCCTACTTGGGCTTTCTCCAGAGATTAAATAGAATATATCCGGTCATTTTTTGTTTCAAGTTGACTCTGGTTTGTCATATCTGAATGTAAATGAAATATATAAAGAGTTGAAAAGAATTCAAAAATATTTTTTATACTGCATATTTTGTTTTAATGATTTGAAAACACTTTCCTTGTAAAATTTCATTTAATAAATGATTTTATATCATTAAGGACCATCCCATTTAAAATCAAAATTACGTAATTTGTTTTTCCATTTCTCAATGATTCCTATACTTTTCAGCCTTTAACTAATTTAAACTAATAAAAAAATTACACTTTGTAATTGGAACTATAAAACAAAATTTGTAAAGACAAGTGTTTGAATAGAGCATTATTTTTTCTTCCTCAACTAAACATGATAAATGAAGTAAATCTCCAGTCACCCAAATCTGCAAATTATATGTAAAAAAGCCACATCTTGGGGGCCTACCTGACTGTGAAAGGATCTCGTTCAATGCCAATCCTACTCACTGACAGTGAAATCCAAGCTTCCAAGTTCATCATTTTGATGGCTCGGCAGTGAAACCGACCCAGCGCCCACCCTCCAGCAGTCTGTCAAGGATAATTAATGGGAGCCACACAACACACCTGTCCATGTTCCTTTTTGTCTGGTCAAGAGGGTACTAAACATAGAAATGATGATGTTAGGATGAACTGTGAAAACAGTTGCTTGAAGCGTGCGCTGGGTTTGGTGCGCTGTGCAACGATACTATTATGGAGATGAAGTGGCAAATATTTTAAGCAGATGTTTCTTCTCACTATTTATTTTTAAAGGTAAAAGATACCTTTTGTTTTTGGAATGGATGGATTGTTAGACTACATAAATGTAGATGTATGCAATAAAACTAACCTGTCAACATTTCAAAAACTGGTTTCGTTTTTGAGATATTGCCAAAAACCGGGATCAATTCTGTCTCTGCAGGAAGAATAAATCCCAGATACTTGTAATTAAAGGGAAGGTACCTGTTTGGTAATTACTCAAAACAAATATTAACTTAAAAACTGACTTTGTAACGAGAATTGGAGAGCTGTTGATGCTTAAAAACATTGTTAAAAACGGCTCCCTCTGAAGTAGCATAGATTGTGAGAAAGAGTTAATATCTCACTAAAACATCAAAAGACTTCTAGCTAGAAGTTTTGTTATTCCTAACTGAAAGCACACAAATTCGTCCAACGAGGGTGTTTTTTTCTGTCATCATTTTCTCGCAACTCTGATGACCAATTGAGCTCAAATTTTCACCGGTTTGTTATTTTATGCTTATGTTGGGATACACCAAGGGAGAAGACTGGTCTTTGACAATTACCAATAGTGTACCTTCCCTTTAAGGACTTCTCATATTCAAATTTCGGGGAATGATAACTGATATTTAAATGTTTCTTAGTTTTTTGAATTGTTATTGCCATTCATTTTTAAGAGTGCTAACCAAACGTATACCTTCCCTTTAAACCAAATGCCATTATAATTTGTTCAGGTTTTTCAACCAAGCATTTATTTCTCACATTTTGTTTAATACTGTGGGAACACTCAGATTTAATCAGTTCCAAAATTTAGATGAATCCTCACTGTTGATAGAAATGTACATAGGGCCTAGTGGAATGATTCACATACACGTGTATTAGTGGAATATTATCCACGCAATATGCAGCATTTGTCATGTGTTGTTAGCTATTAGTCATACATTAGCCTCATAAACCGTGTATGGGGATGTCTGTGTACTTTGCTGCAGTTTCGGAAATCAAAAGAGTGAAATTCAACATTTTGTTCACATACCAGAAATAATCATAATAGATTTGTTTTGCTTGCTTTTAGATAAGAATATTATCCACGCAATATGCAGCATTTGTCATGTGTTGTTAGCTATTAGTCATACATTAGCCTCATAAACCGTGTATGGGGATGTCTGTGTACTTTGCTGCAGTTTCGGAAATCAAAAGAGTAAAATTCAACATTTTGTTCACATACCAGAAATAATCATAATAGATTTGTTTTGCTTGCTTTTAGATAAGAATATTATCCACGCAATATGCAGCATTTGTCATGTGTTGTTAGCTATTAGTCTTACATTAGCCTCATAAACCGTGTATGGGGATGTCTTTGTACTTTGCTGCAGTTTCGGAAATCAAACCAGTAAAATTCAACATTTTGTTCACACTCCAGAAATAATCATAATAGATTTGTTTTGCTTGCTTTTAGATAAGAATTATCATCATTTGTTATGACAGAACTGAAGTGCACAATATTTGTCAAAAAAAGGTCAGCAATTTGGATGAATACAAAATATGTCTTTGTTGTGTCTGGATGGTTTCTTGAGTTTCAAATGAAAGCAGAATTGTTTTGTATGATTGGGTTTATTTGTTTGGGCTGGATTACTCCTTGAGGGAAGTCTGTGAAGGTACTGATTGTGATGTTAGAGTTTTTTCCAAAATAAAATATTCTGATTCCCAATACAAAGAGACTGCAGACAAAATGTTTCCAATAAGGGTTCTGTGTCCACTCTTCTTATTAGCTGATTTCCATTATTTCTCTTCTTGCTTTGAAGCTATCCAGCTTCATTTATTCCATTCAATTACAATTCAATTAACATTTATTTCCATAATGTTGAAAAAAAAAGGAGAATAATAAGTAAATTGCGCACAATTATTTAAGTCAAAGACAGTCAAGAACAGGTCAAGAAATCAATTAATGAAACAACAAGAAACTAACAGTAGGACTTATACATAAATACCACATTAATAAGAGTCCAATTATTGCTAATAAATAAGAAACAATATTATAATATAAATAGGTAAAGGATGCAAGTATATACAATTCAGCATGACATAATCACGTGATCAAAAACCCAACGAAAATTTACTTTATTTATTTACGATTGTTGTGACATTTAGTACGGATCAGCTATCTTACTAACTGGCGTTGGATCGCTGGAAAGAGCTCACAAACCCTTCCAGGAATAATATGCAGTAGAGCACGATGACTCACTGAAAACACACACACACACTCACTCACTCGATGACCTATCACGTTAATTAATCATTAACTTATTACATGTTTGCATAACGGTTTGACCCGAGTACCCGTTTAACATTAATCATGTACTGATATCAAAAGGGATCGGTAATGACTTTTGTGTCACCCTAACTGTAAATGAGGTGACGTTTTTACAACCATCTTAAAAAAACCATAATGATTGATTGCAGACCAGGCCTGTATGCTTCATTTTTGAAAGGACAAGGGGCACCAAGGCATTTTCTCCCTGGTAAAGGGCACCCTATAAGGAAATTGTAAATTTTAACTGTTTTAAGGGGACCGAGGCAATAACCTTTGGGCATGGAGGCAATAGACCTATCCATTAGGCTCCGCCCACGAGTGAGCAAGAACACGTGAGCCTCTCCATTGCCTTTCTGCACAACTCTGCTGCGCACGCCAAGCATACGCGCATGCATGTCTGACCTTAATTTGTCAGACTTTTGGTTCCGTAATGGGTTGTGATTGGTCAATATGTAATGGGGCGGGGCTTACTGGATCGGTCTATTGTCTTTGTTGTCTCCATGAAGTACCAGGCCTGGGCCCAATTTCATGGCTCTGCTTACCGCCGAATTCTGCGCTTACGATCGCGATTCCCCGCTTACGTGCAATCGCCGAATTTCTGCGCTAGCCTTGTAAGCGTAGAATGCCTAGTAACGTGGAGTACGCACGCGCAGAAGCCCAAATTCGCCGCTAACCCGTGAAATACGCTTGTCGTAAGCACGGAATTCCCTGCTTCCGTAAGCACCGATTCTGTGCTTACGGTAAGCAGAGCCATGAAATTGGGCCCTGATGATTTATTACAGACTGAGGGATTAAAAGATTTTTGATATGTCAGCGTGGTTATGTAATATACCTAAGAAAATAGTCATATTTATTGTTGTTAGGGTGCTAGCTGTTTCTTATCATAATAAACAATTACTAAGTGTTGGATATCTCACCTTACTGTAGATTATAGCTGATATAGGTATTGACCTTTGTCTCAGTTGTGTTAATTTATGTCTTCAAGGTCTTCAGAAGCGTTTTTATGGTTTGGACATTCAGGGGCTCAGTTTCATGAAGCTGCTTCAGTAGGACAGTTTGCTTAACAGTTTTTCTGCTAAGCAGATATAAGCAGGAAACCATTCAAATGTATAGTACTTGGATATGGTATTTTGCTGGTTACCTAATTCTGGTCAGCGAAATTGGTTTGTGCCTGGCTTACCTTATGCATAAGCAGATCTGTAAAATTTGGTCAAGGTGCATGGAGAAACTATGAACACTTTTTATGATAGTATTTTTTTTTCATGTGTGGCAAATTGCGAAGCTTCTTATCTTTCAAGCGACCTACAGCAGCTGATTCAATAACTTCATAAGTGGGAAATATTGTTCAATAAAATTTGAGCACTAAGCAAAGACTAGCAGGGAGCCTGTCAAAATCAATACATTGTATGACATTTCCACAGGTAATCTGCTTCGTCTAAGTATATTTTTTGAGCTTGGCTACTCGGAAAACGGGCTCAGATGGTTCAATTTATCTTGCTGTAGTCGTAACCTCCTCATAATGAGTATGTAGGGATGAGAAATATTAGCCTTTTAATTGATCTGAATATAGATTTTTTTTATCTGCTTGGTGGATGTAGATGTTAATTTGTTCACCTGGGGCCAATTTCATAGAGCTGCTTAAGCACAAAATTTGCTTAAGCACGAAAATAGCTTGCATATTTTACATATGTTACTGGCCAAAATTTCATGCCATATACATTGCTTGTGACTGGTATTTAGCTGTTGTTCACTTAGCATAACAATTGAGTGGAGTCTTGGCCGGTAATCTGATTTTACTAAGCAAGGATTTTTTTGCTTATAAGCAAAATTTTGCGCTTAAGCAGCTCTATGAAATTGGGCCCTGTTATTAAGAAATCCTGCTCTTTGATCACTTCTCTGTTGCTGATGAACCTTTACCAAACAGCTTCTTGCAACCTGCGTGTATAACTCCAGGGGTTACCAACGTGTTAATGCCATCATTCCAACATACCGCATAATAGTAACAGCAAAATCGAGAGCCCAGTTGCCGACCTTTTCGTCAGCAGTGCAGGCCTGATACTTCACGGAGGCAACGAAGGCGATTGCCTCCGTGTCCCCTGGTCATTGCCTTGGTGCCCTTGAAATGCTCCAGTGCAAATTTGCAATTTCATCATAGGGTGCCCTTTACCAAGAAGAAAATGCCTTGGTGCCCTTGCCCTTTCAAAAACGAAGCATACAGGCCTGCAGTGACTCTCAATTTCATCCGTGATAATTAATTGAAAGTGGATTGATGCATTTGGTGATAATACGAACCCGGGGTTTGCTGTTATTGATTAACCCAACTCTCCTCAACCCCTTGGTATAGATTTCACGGAACTCCCTTATTAATGACAACAACTTACAATAATTATTAGGTGCTGTTAATTTGTGTGGATTTACTGCAGGATCTTTTAATAACACTTACGTACTTCAAAGGTTAGGACTTACCATGTTTATAAAGCCTGGCTCATACTTCACACGCACTTACAAAAGTGAAGCGAATTTCCTTGCATCATAATTAGAAAACATCCTGTACTTGATTGTTTGCGTTACGTAATTCACTTTACATAAGCTTTCACGTAAAGTTTGAACCAGGCTTTTTATGCTGTAACTATAAGTTACTGTCTGATTAAATTGTTGCGTTCTTAGCTTTGTTTCTCTTTAATTTCATTAATAAAATTTGGATGACATTTGGTTTTCAAATGATTTGCCCCAGCAACTTGCCGAGATTAAATTTGAGACTTTTTTTCTTCTTGTGACTTTCTGCAGGTATGATCACAACGACAGACACTGCGTTGGACAGAGAGGAAAAAGACACCCATGTGCTGCAGGTAAGATCATCTACATATTATGAATATTCAATAGATTAATTTTGTTTTGCTGTTTATGATTACTGTTGAATTCTGATGAATATTCAAACAGTTTCAGTGCAACTTTTCTGCGGATCAGCCGATTTCCTTGTTAAACATGTTATTCTGTAAAATAGTTGCATAGAAAAATTGAAAAACAGTACAAACACTAGTGTTGGCCATTTCTTCTTTTGTTTGCACTCATTACAATGGTGCATGTTCAGTTGTTACTTAAAATGAATATGCAAATTGGATTATGATTATTCGTCATCAATTATCAGTTGTCATAAAAATAGCCAAACAACCATGTTTGATACTTTGATCAATGAGTTGTCACTTGTCAATGTCAAGTGAAAACGTAAAATAAGCATTGCAGACCCCTTTAAACTGAATATCCATGTTTATTTCTCTTTCACAAATCAAAATAACGTGACAAGAGCAGTAATTTAATCAACCGTAAAGAGATATTGGCTTTATTTAAAACGATCTTTCGCTTGACCTCGAACCTTGATGATGCTTTAAACAACAGACGACGCCCTGTCCAATCTACTCTGCATATTAAGTATTCCTCCACGAGGCTCCAATCCATACTGCGCTTCTTCCCCCCTGCTGTGCCTGAAATCTTGCAAGCATCTTAGCTCGCACCTTATCGATTTGCATTTTGTTAAGACCTGGCCCGATTTATTGTCCAACATTACTGTGCAGATTATTCCGGTGGAGCGAGTCTCTCTCTGTGCACGGTTGCAGATTGAGGAAGGGTGATAGAGTGTATGTCGTCAATTTTTTCAGCGGTTGGGAGTTTTCCCCGGGTAATTTCATTTGTTATCCAGATGTGCCCAGGATTGATGGCTTATCGTAGCTCTCTCGTAGCTGATGTTTTTATTTCAATACAAACCCTGAGTTTGCTGCTGAGGTTTGGTTAAGATTTGCTGGCCTGATACTTCCGTTATGGAAGGGCAAGACATTTTTTCTTTCTTAAGGTCATCACTGTTAGGAAAATGAAAAGGTGTATCTGGAACACATAAAGGGGCATCAAGGCCAATTGCTTCCCTCAAGTGTCACGCCTGGGCTCAATCTTAGAGCTTGATCTGAACAATTTGGCAAATTTACGTCTGAGATTCAAACAAAATATCTTTGTACATATTTTTAAAAATATTTTTTATATATGAAGAAACCAAGCGTATATCCAAATTGCTCCTTCAAAAACTCAATCTAAGAAACACAATTACGACCCAAACTTGTCTCTGATATAGCCGAGATTCAAACAAATGACATTTTTCTTCTTACATGTTTGTATTTCGAAAAGAAAACCAACAGTCTATCCTATTAATTCCTTTAAAAATTCAATTTAGAGAAACACGATTACAATCCGTTTTAAAAACCATCCAGTTTAAACATCTCCTAGCTTCCAATATCCCCTCAGAGAAATCAGTTTTTCCCCCTCCAAAAAACAACAACACACAAAACCCCAAAAAATCCTCCTAGCCGCTGAATCCCCATCCGTTTAATAAACATAGCACCAAGCTAGAGTCTACACCTCGGTAATTTCCCATGTGATCTCAGTAAATTGCTCCTGTCTGCTAGATGAGATTTGCAGTAATTCTAGCCCAGAGCTTGGATTACTGAGTGGGAGTTTCCGTATGATAAACACGGCAGTTAAACGTACGTCTTAATAAAACGTTTGGTTTTCCCACCAGTGGACAGAATTGGGGGAAAAAAATAAAACTACAAGCAACATAAAATAAACTTGGGTGTTTTAGAATTTAAATGCATTTCATCTGTATAATACAGTGCTTTGCCATAATGGGTGTGGCCCAAATAGGAAAACATTATAATACGGTAAATCTGTCTTTCAAAACCATGGTGGATGATATTGAATGTTCAGATTGTAGGACGTAATAAGGGGGCTGACTGTGGACTGTTTAGATGCATTCACTTCACCACAAACTACTGCTGGCTGACATGGTCAGAGTAGGAGGGTTAACTGTGTACTGCATTCACATCATGATATCATTGCAGGCTGACATAGTTAATATATCATTCATAAACCCAAATGGATGATATTGAATGGTCAGATAGTTGGAGGGTTGACTGTGTCCTGTGTTGATTAATTCACCACATCATATTGGAAGCTGGCATAGTTGAAATCTATCATTCAAAACAACTGGATGATATGGAAAAGTCAGACAGTAGGAGGGTTGACTGTGTACTGTGTAGGCCGACATATTTTATCTATCATTCATAACCCAAGTGCTTGAGATTGACTGGTCAGACAGTAGAAGGGTCAAAAGTCGCATGTTTTTTAACAGTCCATAACACTAAGTGACTTCTCTCACCAATAAAACTCTGCTTCTCAGTCAGTACGTCACTTTAAACCCAAATTGAAACCGATATTTGGGAATCCATTAGATTAGCATCTACATTATATATACATCTCTCCAAGAGAGTCGGAGACTACTCTCATCCTAGTCTGGAACCCAAGGGGGGAATAGCGACGCAGACTTTCTCACATCACCCGCTATTTTCCTAAATTCCCTGTGATGTTTAATCAAGTGTCGGAGATATTTCTCTGTAATCGTGGGTCGTAACACTCTACAGCCCCTCTCTGTCCTGTCTCTACTTGTATACCTCGGGGCTCAGTTGCTGGTATGGCATATGTGGTAGTCACATTATGTGAAGATAATCTGCATATAGTCAGCCCGGCTTGCAGGTCAGGAATTTACTGCATTAGTTTTTAGCCGACTTGAAAAGTCTCGACTCCATCAAGGGAAAATTGTTTTCATCACAAAACCCTATTTGTGCTGGGAAAAACGCCTATAAAACATTTTTGAAGGGATGCATTGCCTTTGGATTGGGCGCTTTTGTCATCCAACTGGGTCCGTCCGCATCTTCATCTTGCATCTTGCATTGTTGTACTCTCCCATAAGCATTGCTGCTGTCCTGGAGAGGGTGGGTTGCAATTTCCATTTGCGCTCTGTGCTTGTGCTTTCAAGATAGTGCTTATAAGGTGGTGATAATGTCAATTTGTCCTAAGAGGGATTGGTAGCTCCATCTTTCTTATAGCTGGCAGTGCTTCTCTTTGGAACCCGTTCAGATTGGTTGCAGTGATTGCAGCCACTGGTAGCCTGTTCCAAATCCTAACAGCTCTTGGGAAAGGGCTGTAGAGGTAGCAGTCAACTCTGGCGAATGGTTGCCTGTAGGTGTGGCTATGTTGATTTGTCTGGTTGTGTCGGCTTGATCGTCTGTTCTCTAGGATGATGTTTGGAGGAATTGTTATATTTATTTGGCCATGTAGTATCTTGTAGAGGATTTCGACCTGATGAAGGAGACGTCTGTCATGCAGGGTGTCCCATCCCAGCAATGTCAGCATGTCAGACACACTTGATTCTTGGTGGTAGTCCTTCATGACAAAACGTGCTGCTTGGCGCTGGACGCTCTCCACAATTCTGATGTTGCGGTTTGTGTTCGGGTTCCATGCACTTGTGGCAAATTCAAGTTGTGGTCTTACTAGAGTGTTGTACGCCGTCTCCTTGACTTCCTTGCTACATTTTCCAAGGGTGCGTCTGATCAACCCAAGCGATCTTGAAGCCTTGGCTCTGACTGCTTCTGCCTGAGTGTTCCAGCTTAGGTTGTCAGTGATGGTGACTCCAAGATATTTGCATTTTTTCTCGTGTTGGATTTCCTGACCAGAGATTGTGAAGGTATGATCCAACTTTGTCTTCTTCAGGGTGATGCAGAGGTGGCAGCATTTTGTGATGTTGAAGCTCATGTCCCATTTCTGAGCCCATTCAAAGACTGCCTGGAGATCAGCTTGGAGAGTTGCAAAATCTCTACGGGACTTGATACACCTGTAGATTACACTGTCATCGGCAAAAAGCCTCATTGTTGACATAATACCTTCATTGATGTCATTGATGTAAAGAAGGAAAAGGGCTGGACCAAGTACAGAGCCTTGAGGGACTCCAGATATAACATCTGCAGGTGCAGAGAAGGTGCCATTGACTGCAACTTGCTGGGTCCTACCATTCAAGAAACCTTGGATCCATGCTTTGGTTCTGCCTCTGATGCCGTAGTAATCTAACTTGTGCAACAACTTGCGATGAGCTACTCTGTCAAAGGCCTTACTAAAGTCTAGGAACAAGACGTCTGTCTGGTGTTTGTTGTTGATGTTAAGGGCCCAGTCATCAATGGCTTGAATGAGTTGCGTTTCACATGACAATTTCTCACGAAAACCATGTTGGTTGTTGATGATGATGTTATTTGCAGCAAGGTACTTAGCCATGTGGCTCAGGACTATGTGCTCCATGATTTTACAGCATATGCAAGTCAAGGAAACAGGGCGATAATTTGATGGATCACTCTTGCTGCCCTTTTTGTAGATACCCACAACACGGGCCTTACACCAATCAGATGGTAGCTTACCAGTAAGGTAGGACTGCTTGATGATGTGAGTTAAGATGGGTGCAATTTCATCAGCGTAGTCATGGAGCATGCGTGCTGGGATCTCATCGGGGCCACTAGCCTTGTTAGTTTTTAGCCGTTTGAGCTGTTTCATCACTCCATTTAGCCCTACGGTCAGATCTTCTATTGGTGTATATGGGGAGGGACCTTTGTCTGGGAGATCATCAGAGTTGCTCTCATGGGTGAAGACAGAGGCGAACTGATCATTGAGGCCTTTAGCTTTCTCCTTGTCTGTAGAATAGGTCTCATCAGCCACCCTGAGAGTGGGGATTCCAAGTGATTCTCTCTTCTGTGACCTTACAAAAGTCCAGAACTTCTTGCCATTTGTCTTCAGGCTGCTCCCTATGATGTTGTTCATGTAAGTATCGTGTGCGTTTTTCTGCATCCTCTGGACTTCATTTCGTTTGGATTTGTACCTGCCCCATGTTTCTGGGGTCATGGTTTTCCTTGCTTTCTTGTACAACCTGTCTCGTTTATTCATCTGTTTGATGATCTTCTGGGTGATGTAGGGGTGGCTAGGTTTCCCTTTGTCGGTAAAATGGGGAATAAGTGTCATGGCATTGGTAATGGCTTGACAGAAGAATTTCCAGTTGTCCTCTACTGGTGAGTCATCTGGGATTTTAGTGAAGTATTCACTTGATGCTTCTTTCAGTTTCATCTTGACTAAGTGTTGATCTGCTTTATCATACTTGTAGATTGTGCGCCGGGGCTTTTTCTGTGACTTTGGTGTCGTGTTAATGTTGAAGAGGACAATGTTATGGTCACTTATACCAGGCTTCACCCTCACGTTTTCCACTATTTCAGTATTTGATGTCAGTACCAGGTCCAGTATGGAAGCTGACCTTGGCCTAGTTATGTCCTTGGTTAGTTGAACAAGGCCATTTTCGTTGAGGAAAGTGAGGAACCTGTTATGCTGTGCTTGGGTCTGCATGTTTGTAGTCTCCATATTACTCCAGTCAATGTCTGGGAAATTCCAATCCCCAGCTAAGATAATGTTGGGTAGGTTTTTGTGCTTGGAGAGGATCTTGCTGAGGCTGTCTTGTGCATGATCCATGGTAATGATCGTTGCATTCGGTGGACGGTAGCAGCTACCGATATAGATACAACCATATTTAGTAAAATTTGCTGATGCCCAGATCATTTCTGTGTCGGAATCAAATTCGGGCCTTTCAAGAACAATGATGTCAGATCTGACTGCTAGAAAGACACCCCCACCATGAGCTGAACGGTCCTTTCTGTAAACTTCATATTCCTCAGGGAACACAGAGTAAGTAGAAATGCTCTCATCCAGCTTGGATTCACAACCAAAAATGATGTCTGGCTGGTGTTGTATGACTGCAGCTGTGAACTTCAGTTTGCTGTTTGCCCCTTTGAGTCCGTTGCAGTTAATTTGCATACCAAGTAATTTTTTTGTCTCCGAGTTTTTACTTGGCTCAGAATTTGTTGGTGCTGAAGTATGAATTGGTAAGTTTGTGGAGAGATTGGACTCAGAAAGATCAGGTGTCGGAAGCGTTTCAAACAAATTGGATGAATCTACACTGGAAACAGAGTCTGGCGCAGATGATGAAACATTTTGGGAGCTACATCCGCATTGCCATGGCAATTTACAGTTTTTACATAGGTTTCTGTAATGTTTATCCGATATCCCCATGCAAGCACAATGGAACCAGATACTGCAATGGTCGCATGCGACGGCGTGATGGTGGTTGAGCACTTCCTGGTTGCACCGGCCACATGGATAGAGTAATGATGCAGCAGGTAATGGGTAGGCTTTGGTAGAAAGATCACCATTACTGAGTGCAGATGTACTATCTTGATCCTGGGTATTTATTGAGGAAGGAGAATATGTTATCTTACTTTTCTTTTTCACATCAGTCTTGCGTCTCTGACAGTGGGAACCCGCTCGTCTTCCTCTTGTCCGGAGAATGCCATGTTTCTTTGCAGCATTTTGTAGAAAGAAACTTTTGACTCCACATACCCTAAACCTTGATAATAATGTAAGCACAGAATCAGCCCTGATATTTCATAGAGGCAATGAAGGCGATTGCCTCCATGCTCACTGGTCATTGCCTTGGTGCCCTTGAAATGCTCAGTGTAGAAATTTGCAATGTCCTCATAGGGTGGCCTTTATCAAGAAGAAAATGCCTTGGTGCCTTTGCCCTTTCAAATACAAAGCATACTGGCCTGCAGAAATATTTGGTTAGCAGGCCCATGTCATAGGGTCGTGTGGTGGAGAAGCGTCAGCATTCCTCCAATACATCAGAAGTTATACTAAATAAGAATCATTTCAATGAGTACAGTGTAATGTGCAAAGTTACAAAAGGACACCGCACATTATCGATCAGTGACCTCTTGACCTCTGTGTCTCTCCACACCCTCTGTCTTTCCCAGAATTCTCATTCCGTTTTATAATTAACAAAGCAGTCTCTGATGGGATATAAAAAACCCAGCAACAATTAGGCTGTGGGTTCAATGACCTCATAAAACCGGTTTTATAGTTTTTTCTCGTTCTCTCTCTGTGGTTGAATCCAATTGGTTCATTAATGTTGAGATGAATGGAGAGGAAATTACTGCACGTACGAACTAAAACTGGTACCACACTTGGCTCTAATTTCCTCTAAAGTTAAATCAGCGAAGAACAATGATTGACAAAATAGGGAGATTGCCGAAAGAGGGCTGGATAGCTCAGTTAGAAGAACCCTTGCACAATTAAAAGGGGTTTGTTGGTTCAAATCCCGTCCTAATAAATTTGGCTTTGTCAAAACCCAAATTAGTCAAATCATCGTCAAAAACAAAGGCTGATTTCAAAGAGTATCAAGCTCACATAGTTACAAAGCACAGGGCAAGAACAGATTACCAGTTAAAGTTCTCTGTAATTATTTGCATTGGTGCTGACTGGTTTCCTGTTAATGTTTGTCTTGCAACAAGGCAATACAAACAGCTTTGTGTTCTTTTAAACCCTGATTACCGGCCACAGGAAAATTAATCATGCAGTGTACACAATGCATGATTGGTAACCAGTTTAGCATATTTTATGCTTAGCAATTATTTCGTGCTAAGCATTTTGACAATAGGCCTTAGCCTGACCCCCAAACAGCTGAGGCCTTCAGTTTTTATTGGGTGCGTTCAATCCCCTGTAGAGTTTGTTGTTCTAGCAATGATTTACACGTTCAGTGATCTGACACAAAGAGGTGTTGAAATGTCTCTTAATTCAAGGCAGATTTCATATAAATTTTCAGTGATAAATTTGACACATAAGGGGTATGAAAATTTCCTGTAATTGTTGACATCTTGAGATTTTGGGATGACCATTCGGTTCAACAACAGCATTGGTATCATTTCCAAACAATTTTTTTTCTTCTTCTTCGCTATGACTGTGAACAAAAAAGCTGCTCAGTTTCCAGAGGTTGCCCACCTTCTGAATGGGGTAACAAATGAAAACACTTTCTCATAAATCACTGATTACAGTAATTTGTAGAGAGAACAAATGTTTTTAAGCAACATACGTGATTTATAGAATCAGAGAGGACAACAGGAGAAATTTCTTGCCTGCCTAGGAGATTTATACACAAATGATTTCACTTTCAGCAATTTCCATCCCCCACAAAGCACTCCAGGACTTTTAAAACAAATTGACAGAATTCCACATTACCTTCAAAGCAAACAGGTTTTGAGTTTATTTGATCGTTCTCCAACATAGAAACTAACAAAATTCCCAAATGAGAACTGAAATTCTCCTCCTGGGGCACAAATAGAAACTTTGCAAACACCAAGAACTTTTCTCCGTGCTTTTGGTATTTTTCGGAACCCCTGTTGAATGTGGGAATAAGTTGCCGCTGGCCAGCTCTGAAAACAAAATGCATATCTTGTGAAACTGCGATCAGAGGTTCACACACATATCGCCAAGTACAGTAATCCACTTTTATTGTCAAATGTCCAAGTGCAGACAAATGCTTGTTGTTCCTGTGCCCTCAGCTGGCAAGGTGTTTCCAGAATATCTTTTTGAATAGAACTCTCAGGAGAAAAAGTTTATCTGTCACATTCCTCATCTGATTCTGTCCGCTATTTTGAAGTTCACCGTGAAATATTATTCCGGAGCGTGCCTAAAGGGGCCATACCCACATTTTGACCAAGTGCTAATATGTTTGGCCGACATTGGTCACAATTTCTAACAATAAATCATTCAGATCGTGGCTAGTTCTCACCTCCCAACTAAAAAAAAAAATAATTACTTGACCAAGCTTTCCAATAATGTCATCCAGTGTAGGGGAGGTCAGTTTAAAGCCAGAGGGGAGAGCGGGGCTCTTGTTTCTGGTGTTTGAAGTTTTCTTTCAGGTCATCCATCTCCGAAGTGTCCTCTGTTTTGTTTCTGTCCAAACGATAACTGTTACCCTACTGCCCTAGTTTTATGCCAATTGATACCCACATCTGGGTCAGCATGGGTCATACTGCCTGGGCGATGGGAGGTGAAAAGTTCAATCAAATTGTAAAGATTTCTATCAATTATTGAATGACAAAAGAAGAGGCCTTCGAAATGTTTGAAGAGAAAGGTGATAAGAAAAACCAACAATGTTTTCTGTAGAACTAATCTGACTATTTGTGTCAAATCCGATATTCCCTTTACATTACTCGTTTTTTCATAAACTTAAATGCATCTGCAATTCTTCTCAGTTACTTTGTTGTTCAGTTTTTGCAAATGTGCACCGAGAAGAACCCCAAAATAATGTGACATACATTAAGTCAGAGCACTTGAGAGCAGCATATTCCGTGGGGCCCAATGACACCGCAGCCCCCCTCAAGCAGCTCCCGAGTCGTGCTCCTGACGCCTTCCTGGCCGCCAGATCAAAAATTCGCTCCGGGCAAGATATGATCATGTCTGTCCCACTCCTTGAAATATTCCACAGGAGTGGAACTCTCTTCGAGTACCAAGGATGTTATTTTTTACCTCTCTATGTCGGAATTCATGTCATTAACAAACAAATCACGATGCTGAGGTTAGGGGAGGGGACTACCTGAGTGGCAATGCGATCGTTGCAGTCCTCAAATAAATGTGACGATTTGAATTGACCCCCAAAAATATCATGCTGCAATCTTTCAACCATAAAAAAAACCTGACATTTTTAGAGTGCCTTTTCCAGAGGTTGCGATGCTGTAGGATGTTTCCAACGCAGATCAAACAATCTAAGGCCCATAATAAAAGTCTTGTGGAAGAAACAAGTGGGTCTTCAGCAATTTCTTGATTCAATGATTTAAGTGAAGTGAATTTCACAGGGCTGGGCCTGCGATGGTAAAGGCTCGGTCTACTGCTTTTAGTGTTCGCCCGATGCTCAAAGATGTCATATAATCACAAGGTGGACAAAGTGAAAGCTTCTTGTTCGCATTTCCTTAGAAGAAACCCTTTAAAATCAATTTCTCCGTTGAGTGATTTACAAGTTGAGATAACACATGGATGTTTTGTTCAGACCTATCACAGACGGCAGGAATGAAAATGAAGATTCTAACTTGTTTTATTACCAGGAACTAGTCCCTTTATGCCTTGGAACGGTTTTGAATAACTTTGAATGGAAGTGTGGCTTTCGTAACCATGCCAACTTCAAGTACAAAATGCCATGCGTTATCTCAACTTGTAAATCACTACACAGAGAAATTCATTTTCAAGGTGTTTTTTCTAAGGCTGTGAGCAGGATTGGTAGAGTTCTTTTCAGAGGGAAATCTTTTGCAGAATAACTGGACCTGGAACTTTTCAGTGGCAACCTTTTGGTGCCTTCATGTGAGGGCGCTGTTCAACCCTATGATGTCACATGGAAGGGAATTATTTATTGTAACATCTCTGGTGTCAATGATTTGTCTAGGGTAGAAAAGCCTACAATCCGAACCTATCCCAATAAGAAGCAGAATTTTGAATCGGGAAATTAAATGTGAATTTCCGAAGAAAATATCTGGGTCTTAACTCCCTTGAAATGCCTTTCATCGAGCTCCTCCACATGTCAAAAGACCACCCTTGTCGTCAGCGTAAACCTCACAGGATCCCCCATCTACATGTATCTTTATAAAATTATAGTAGGGTCAGTGTGTACTGAACCACCACTGTGGTATACCATTGTTTACATGTTATGGGTTTTGTTATGGTTCTCATACCCTCATAATTGGTCGGGGTACTGACTTGATGAGAAGCGGGTGACTGCCTGGAGTCGTAGCCGGTCACCAGGTTTCTTGCCTCGATCATGGTGGCAGGATTTCAAATATCTGTCATGTGATTGTTATGTGGATGGAGTAACTATAAGATGATGCCGTGGCTTATTTGATATCAAACAGGCTCCTAGCCCCGGCCCAATTTCATAGAGTTGCTTAAGCAGAAAATATTGCTTAATAATTTGCTGCTAAGTAGCAATGAGTTGAGCCCAATTTCTTAAAGCTGTTTAGCAGCAAATACTGCTGAGAAAATGTATTTGCTAAGCAAAAAAAATGAGTGGGGTACCAGTCGCCACAGTGTAAACTTAATGCTGGCAGGAAGCCTGTTTTAACTAGCAAGGTATTTCTGTTCTTAGAAAGTAAAAAAAAATACACAAGAACACGCGATGGGCAGAAAAAAAGGGAAAAAGTTGAGAATGCAAATATTAATAAAAAACAAAGCAAGTATGGAAATGCGATTAGAGAGATTTTAATTTGGTTTGGCCCACCTTCTAAAAATTCCTTTAAAGTGCATGTAGTACTAAATTGAAAAATTGGTACTTGAGTTTGGTAATACAATTGCTGAAACCAAAACTGAAATTAGCAAAAAAAGGGGATTGCTACATGTGTTTATGAGCACTAGAATGTCATTCAATTGCAGCTTCATGTTTGGGAAATTTGTTGAATTACCGGTGCAGCCGGATGCAATTTAGTTAATACAATTATCGTCGCACCAGTTGTGTAAATGACTGTTGATGTTTTAGGAAACTGTGCACATTTGCTGGGTGATAACTACAGTTGTTCCCGACACGGTCATCCAATATTCATCACCGCTTTGCACTTTTTGTGGGGTCGCTGTTTCTGTGCTGGGACTTGAAAGAAAAAAGTGTTGCCTAAACAGTACATTTATCTGGACAACAAATCAAGTCTTGTGTTGTTTTTACAGACACACTTCTGGCTGTTCGTGTTTTGAGGAGTGGACAGATGCAAGGAATTTGGGATGGAGTAGGGTGTGGGGGGGCACAGATTGATATGGAATTTGATCAATTGAGAGGTGTCAAGTCAAGATGGAGCTGTCTGTCAAGTCATTGGTTTTAAGCATCCATCCAAAGTTGTCAATATTTTCACAACCATACAAAGAGCAATGGGGGTGGGAGGCTTTTTATAACTGTATAATAAATTATTGTATTTCAATTTGATTCATACTTTATTTCCACTCAATCAATCAACGATACACCAGGGATATATGAACAATAGTTGGTGATTAAGTGGTGGGGGTCTCTAAAAAAGGGAAGGGCTGGTCAATTAGAGACCCCCATGATGTGTGTAGATAAAAAGTTGAAATTGGATACAGAATTATGTAATTGTATTACAAAACACAACACATGCTTGAACTTCGCTCTTAAAGGAACACGTTGCCTTGGATCGGTCGAGTTGGTCCTTGAAAAGCGTTCTGTAACCGTTTGTTATAAAATCGGTATGGTTAGAAAGATGTTGTAAAAGTAGAATACAATGATCTACACAAATATGTCTCGAAATTGCGTGGTTTTTCTTTTACCTCATCGACTAATATTTATGGAAGTCAAAATGGCCGACCGTGTTAGTTCGCGACGTATAATGAAAACCGTGCAATTTTGAGTGATACTTGTGTGGATCATTATATTCTACTTTTAAAACATCTTTTTAACAATTAGCATTTCATAACAAACGGTTTCAAATGCTTTTTATAGACCAACTCGTCCGATCCAAGGCAACGTGTTCCTTTAAAGGGGGCACAGCAATTTTCCTCTGGTAAATGGCACTTCTATGGGGTAAATTTAAGTTTGTATCAGAACCTCGCAAAGCGCACCACATTATAATCACAGGGCACTTGACCTTTCTAGTGTGGACCCAAGTTCGAACCCAACCAGGGACTCTACTTGACTGTGTGGGTTTTCCTGTGAACTCTTTTTTTTTGGGGGGGGGTATTCCTCCCACATTTAAAACTGGAAGTTCTTCATTGTCTTCTCTCTTCTCGCTTGGCTCTATTACATCCGTATGGACTGTAAAAGGGGTAACCCTATTTCAGCCCTAGGAGTAGGTGGTAACGGCTTCTGGAAAAAAAATAATTGTAGCCCACACCTTGAAGTGGCCTTCAGGCCTTGTGTGTCTGGCAACTTGCATAATATTTTTTTTTTAAATAAAAAATAAGAGGGTTGAGGGTATGTATATCCAAATTTGGAAAATCCAAATCCAATTGAATACAGCAGTATGGAAGTGGATTTGGAAATACTGAAACCAGAAGTAGGGATTATTATTTGCCGCTGTTTTGTCCTTGTGTCAATAAAAAGGGTATAAAATTCTAAGGTGAATTGAGCATAGTGTTTTCACTCATTCTCTGTCAATAAGGCACACTGCAGCGAGTATCAAATGTGGCTATCAGGCAGTCTCCTCATCCACACTGTAATTAACCATGACGTTGCTAGTCTTGTGTTTCATCATAATGGGTGCCTTTCTCAAAGCTCCCGTCTTTAACACCACAATGGAGACTTGAAGTCTCATAGAATGTGACCACATGAACCTCAAAGGGTGTCGAGTAGAGGGTCTGTGGTTGGCCAAGACTAAACAACATCAACACCACCACTAGACTTGTTATCAAATTAAACTGTTATCCCAATATAGATAATTTACGTAGTGTTGCTTTGGATACTTTAAGCATACAACACGGATTTGGGTGTTAATTTTCTGGAATGCTGGTGGTAATTTTCACCTTTTTTCTTTCTTGCCTAGGGCAGTGTTGGCTCAGATAAGTTTCTTGACATAAGTCCTTCGGAGGACTCCTGTACTTGGCATTGTCTGTCTCAGCATAGAGGGGTAACAAAGTGATGCAAAACATTCGTAAGATTGGCATCACAGGGTTAGCCCTTCACATTTTTAGTAACTGGCCGGCGAGACCAGTAAGCTTGTCGATTCACTTGTCGATGTCTATCAGGTTTTTTTCACTAGTCCATATTTCATATTTCAACACTGTACTGGCCAGCCGGACCACTTGGAGAGAGATTTGACAGGTCCTCCTTCTCACGTGTCTTACCTAGCATTGGGTCAGCGGACCACTGTCAAGGGAGAGATTGCTGCATGAAGCGAATGTATTTAATGTGCCACAGGTTTAGTTGAGAATTTCAAAAACTTTAGGAGAAATGGTCCCATTTTGATAACAATTAATACTAAGGTATGCTCAGTTCTTCCCTTTTTACCTCGATGGGCTCTGGTTTGAATCCCAGACAAGGGCCTTGCATGTGGATCAGGTTCTCAATTTTCAGTCTCTACTTGATTGCGAGGATTTTCCTTATTAACTTATTTGGGTTTTTTCCTCCCACTTGTTAACTGGTATTTCTTCATTACACACAGGTACAGGGCTACAGGTCACAGTGCTAGTCACTTTTTAGAATGTGTGGTTTCCTTACCACAAAGATATAACAACTGTAGTAGTGTTCCCAAAGTGAATATGAGTTATTATAAATGTGAAAAATTGTACCCAACCCTCTATAACTTACATCTTGACTCAAGAATAAGTAAAAACATGTGTGAAAATGAGTGACATACCAACCCAAACAAAACGGCCAAAGAAACGGAACACCCTTTTCAAGCATTTTGTCAATGTCCACCCTTATCAAATCAAAGACCCTTCAAATATTGCCCGTACCTAAATTCTTTCTCATATTTTCCACACCCCCGGAACTGGATACATTTCCATCATGGGGCTTGTTGGAATGTGGACTTATAAGTCATCATAGAGCAATCGGAGATCTCACCCACGAGACTCCTAAGAAATCCTATGATTTATGCATCAAGTCTTAAGTACCATGTATGGGGGCTGTGGGTGGAAAGAAGAAATACATTTCCACCACACTGGAGATTTTTTCAGTTTCTCTTTAGAGTTTGTGGTTAAAAATGAATAAGTTGATAGGTCTTGTATGGGAGTGATGAGCTGCAAGTAATAAGATCATTAAAAAGTGTTTGGCTGAGTAGGCACAGTAATATGGTGTGCGTGACTGCCTTAGACTGAATGATACAGCATTTCGACACAATATTTTTAGGGTTGTTAGTATGGTGATTGATCACACCACAACTCAAGTTTGAAATGTAATCGGGCCCACAAGTTGAAATTCAAGATGGATGGAGTGGATGATTTAAAGAGTGGTTTGTTGCCAGTTCAAATTTTTAAAAGTTGTTTTGTTGTTTTTGAGGTGTTCAGTTGCGTTTGATCCCATCAGTGTTTTCAAACTTTTGGATCAAAACTAATTGTTTTACTCATTTCTTTAAAAAAAAAACTACAGCATTTCAAAAAAAAATGTTTCAAGGAATGCAAAATGTGCAAATTATGGGAACAGTCGTTTTATTTTAATTTGACATATGTTGTGAACACCCTTTTCAAACTAACAAATGTACCCTTAAACTGAGAACTGTGTGAATTTCGCAAATGGATAAAAGTACAAACTGGCGGTTGAAACAAGATCTGTGCGCAATTTCATAGAGCTGCCTAAGCAGAAAAGTATTGCTTAACAAAATGAGCAGAAAATGAGCAGGATACCAGTCACAAGTGACATAGCATTTTGTCTGGCAACCATATTCTGACAAGCACAATTTTTGTGTTAATTTTCTTTTGTGCTTAGCAGTTTCTGTGCTTTTAAAACTGATCTATGAAAATGGGCCCGTACTCTACACATCTCAGTGTTTGAAGAGTGACAAACTGAAGAATTGAAACGTAGTCAACTTTGGATGGGGGGGGGGGGAGCTTGACACTTTGGAAGTCTCTTCAAGAGGTTTAGCCCAATTGCCGCGGCGATGAAAGATGAGGTGATCACTTGTTTCTCCCAGAGATCCTCCACTGTGTTGTCTTTTGGCTTGAGGGAATTGCTCTATTCACATCAGGGTGAAGTCTTTTGAAGCGGTCGCCTGGCTGTAAAAGCAGTCGCCTGGATGGATATTATTGGGATTATATGAGATTATCCCCCTTGGATCTCCCCAGGGGATTTGATATGACAGGTTTTCTGTAGAAACAATCTCAAGTTAGGAAATTCAAAATAATAATTTTTTGATAAGAAACTTTCGGTTGAACTGCAAGCTTTTACTTTGAGACAATCCTGATATTTTTAAAGGAGTTGTTTTGATTCTACCAAAAGACATCAAGTCATGTTTGAGTCAAAAAAAAAAAAAAAAAAAAAAAAAAAAGGAGAAAAAAAAAAGAGGATTTTATTAGTAGCAGGTTTTTCCTGTAATTCTCAAGGTCGCCTTTTTGTGGCGAGATAATCACAGATTTAACTTTTCTCTGCATGGGACTAGGTTTTTATTAAAATATGAGGATTAAGTGGTCTTGGGAACTTGCATTTTGCCTGGGATTAAGAAACGACAACGACTTGTTACCGGAAAAACTATCAATTACTCGCCAATTCAGAAGTGACTGGTGAACAGATTTCATCTGTGAATTCTTGCATTTTTATATTAATGTATCAACTGGAAGTAATTCAAGAGAATGTTGGCTTAGGGAGTCATGGAGTTGACATTAAAGGCACTGGACACTATTGGTAATTACTCAAATTAATTGTGAGCATAAAAACGTACTTGGTAACGAGCAATGGAGATCTGTTGATAAAACATTACGAGAAACGGCTCCCTCTGAAGTAACGTAGTTTTGGAGAAACAGGGAACTTCTCACTCAAGTTCTAAAAGACATTTTGGGCATCTAAATGCACACAAATTTGTGCAGCAATTGTGTTTTTTTCTTTTAATGTTCATTTGCAACTTTGATTACCAATTGAGTAAAAATGTTCACAGATTTTTTATTTTATGCATACCTTGGGATACACCAAGTGAGAATATTGGTCTTTGACAATTACCAAACGTGCCTAGTGTCTTTAAGCCCACTTGCAACACAGCACCTGCACTAGTATCCCATGGTACTGAAGAGTTACAGCCTTCACATTATCGTCTTCTCGAAGCCGAGACAGTTCTCCCGGTCTCATCAAGACAATGTCCTCCCTGAGGATCCAAGTCTTCCATCTGAAAAAACTCACCTTTTTATTGGCGTTTTTAGCCGGCCGATATCGCTCAGAGCTGTCGGGTGATGAAATTGGCTTTTTAAGGATCTAAAAAGCAACAGGCTAAGGTTTGCGACCGCTGTAGAGTCGCTTGAGGGGTGTAAGAGATAGTAGCGGTATCACAGGCCACTGCTCTAATGCACTGGCTTCATAAATTAGCTGGAGAAATTGGAGAAGGGTTTCTGGGTTGAGATGATGACTCAGTGACAAAATGTCGATCCCCTGTTCACACTTTTTTTTATTCGTTCGCAACAGTTTCTTCCACTTTATGAATTTTGAGTTTTTCTCGGATCTTTTTCGTTGGTAACATCTTGTGTTTTGATGATTATTTGAAAAAAAATGTACACTGACTTGGTAAAACTCAAGTGTATGATTAGTGCCCTCAAATCAATTACCATAAAAAATTATTCCTAATTTGAAACAATCTCTTCATCGGATATAAATAAGCATTTCCACAGATTCATAATCTTCAAGAAATTGGTGATTAAATCCAATCTTTCTATTACCTAGTGTGGCAAAAAAAGTACATGTCTCAGTTCATTTTCATGAAGCCAAATGTTAAGGACGTGTTTCTTGAGATCAAACTGGTTTAAATAGATAGGCTCCTTAAAGGAAAAACGGTTGTACCACTTCATTACAAAAATACAAGGATATTTATTGCCGCTATAATATTTTAGTATAGCACAGCAGTTCTTCATAAAATGTAATAAAGTCAGCATGGTACAGACAGGCTCTCACAAAGCAAGGCCGCTGTTGGCCAATGGCTTGAACATTAATAACTATTCAGCCAATGGCAAGGTACAAGAGAAGGCCGGTTGTTACTGATGTAAGATGCCTATAGTGTTGCTTCTCTCTCTCTCTTGGATCACCCACCCCCCTACAACATTTCCCAATTAGCTTTGGCTGAGGTAGTAAGCAGATATCGCGACCCAAATCATAAAAGGGCTCACTTATCAGCCATTTCCCGCGGTATGATTGAACATTTAGAGGGGAAAGTTTGTTAGTGCTGCCATGGTGTTTTCGTTTTGTTGGTTTTCTGCATGTGATTTCTGAGGATTTTTTTCTGAATTAAGGAATGAATTCATACCTTCAGCTACTTCAGTTTCTTCTTGTAGGAGCCCCTTACCAAGAGTGGCTTGTTTGAGTCAAAACTGCGTATAAAACTAAAGGTAACGCGCACACATAATTTCTTTTTTTTTCTCTCCTCTTATAATTAAATTTCTGTTTATTATATTGTATCTGATGAATTCTCTTTCTGCAAGAAAATGTTTGCAAAAAGAAAACCTTTGCTTGCCTTCATGTGCCTCCTGGGTGTCCCTTATTAGGGCAAATCACAGAAACATCTCGTGAAAATAATTGGGGGTTATGTACACATTTTGATTTGTTTATGGTAAAACAATCTTTAATTTACGAGGTGTGAGAACGACGTTGGCAAGCAGTGCACGGATTAACACTCGAGTTCATGTAGTATTTTGAACTCTCTGAGCCTAAGATGGATTAGGAACTCCTGGCATCAGGAAAGTGCAGCAGCTGGACAGACATTTGTTGTCTGAATTAAAGGGAACAGTTCTGGTTGAAGTGATAGCATCGCTGAGGTATTAGCAACGACAGACGAGATTACTGGTTCTGTAATTGTGTCCTTTTGCTGTTTCTGGAATTATCTACAGAGTGATCTTACATTAAGACAAATCAAAGATCTTATAACTTTAGGAAGGGATGATGACAGAGACTGCATTCCAGTCTAATAAGTTGAAGGAAAGCTTCTTTATTTAATGGCTTATAAAGATGTGTCTTTTTTCCAGTCTATTTTTGAGAAACAAACCGTAGAATTGATCTGTACAACTTAATTGGAAAAAAATGTTGAAAAATTTAAATTCATCTTGCCAGCCATGCCACCATGCCACCGTGTTTATATCCCCTTGTGGGAGTTTGCCGAGTTCCCTTGATGGGAAGATCATTCAAACAAACATGCCCTAACGATAATATATATATATTTTTATTGGGGGGGGGGGGGGGGGGGAGAAACGTAAATTTAGTAATTTTCTCACCAAAATAGCAGACAGCATTTGTAGGATTTGATCGAAATACAAGAAATCTTTTCCGAAATTCTCTCCATAACTGTGAAATTTGATACTGATTGTAGCACCAGCCCTTTATAAATAATTTCCCTTGGGAGAAAAAAAAACCTAGGATCCTGAACCAGATCTTCCTCTTCATTCATGAAAAAGACAAACCCAGCTTAAACTCCAGGTACCCAGATGGGTAAGGGGCCAACTATTAAGGTTACACATGTTTCCGATCTCGAGGAACCCATCCTTAGGGTGATTGGTTCACCTTCAATGTTAATAACAAACAAGGTATTCGATACCCATCGTAGAATATGATATCATTATAAACCAGTTCCAATTATCGGCACCTTTTATGTAAGAGTAGCGGAAACTGATGGTGTTGTTTCTGTAAACATGATGGTGTTCACGCCAAGGTAACTGCCTAATTCTACCGAAGTTGTTTTTTCTTCTGTGTTATTTATTCACATGACTCGGGAAAGTACTGAGTATACAGTGCTAACACACATCGGTGTATGGGTAAAAAAAAAAAATAAAAAAAATAATAATAATATTCTGTGTTATCATCGACAGAAAAAAAAAACTTTTTCCTGGGGGCAGCAAAAACCTTTTGATTCTTTTGGTTTGGAGACTTTCAGGTCAAATCCTGACACACTTTCCTGGCTCTGCCTACTGCAGAATTCTGTGCTTATTACGGTCCTTAGGATTGTGTGTTTGCAGGACCCTGTAGTGTAAGTACAGAGTTCCGCGGTAAGCCATGCTGTGATATTGACCCCATGTTGTCATAAAAAAATTACGTATCCTCTCCTCCGGCCTTGAAATTTGTTCTTGAAGGAGTAAGGGGCACTTCTATGGAGAAAATTTAAGTTTGTATTTGAACCTTGCAGAGGGCACCACAGCAAAAGAACAGGGCACCAGGGCAATTGCTGTGGGTGCCATGGGTCATTCCAAGCCCTACATACATGAAAGTACTGCAAATGAACTGTCTTACTTGTAATCAAATGGATTCGAACTGCCTCTAGCTACCGGGCAACCTCGGTAGTCTAGTTGGTAAGACACTGCTCTAGAATAGCAAGGGTCGTGGGTTCGAATCCCACCCAAGTAACATGCCTGTGATAAATTTTTTCACAGGACTCGGGAAAGTACTGAGTATAACAGTGCTTACACATCGGTGTATGGGTAAAAACCAAAATAAATATTCTTTATCCCCGATGCAAATTTAACATCTATTACAAATGGATATTGTTTTAATGTTCCTGCTTGAGGAAAAAAAAACCCAAGTCTTTCTCTCATTTTAAGCAAGTCAGCCATGGTAATAAGAAAGATGTTGTGTGAAATATTCCCATTTGAATGATTGGCCTTCTCATTTGAACGTGTCCGATCTGAAGGACAATTCAAATCCAATTTGCGTCAGCCATTTCTGCCGGTTATCCACACCCGCAAGAATTAAAGGAAATTAATGAGGGGCCTTAGGGAAACCCCCATATTGGATTCATGATTGCCGTCCAACCAATGTGGTTGTCTCGAAAACGTTGGGTTTAACGAACCAACCACTACCTCTGATGATGGCCACTCTCTCAGAGACGGTCAACCATTCAGTAGATTGTGGTGTGAAGTTTGGTTGCCCTTGGCAACTGGTCAACCATTGAGTTCAAGACCGCCTGGTACAATAAGCATTAATCACTTTGTCTTAATTTTTCCCCTCCTTCCAGATCTGTATTAATGCAGTTTACTTCAGGAATGGATGGGTGGGTTTTTTTGCGGTCGTAACCAATAACTGTTTTGGGGTCAATGAATGGCCAGTGATTCAAACCAGTAGCATGTTCAACCATGGTTCAACTGAAATCGATATTGGTTACAACCGCGAAAATGCATCCCCAACTTTTCAACGGATTTCATTTTGTTAAAAATATCATAAATCTAAAAACGCAGTATTGAGTTTTCTAAGCTTGGCTGTTGTTGCAACCTTTCTCTTTTGCAATTGTAAAATGTATGTCTGACTATTGTTTTGCTAGATAGAGAAGTCAGATAACAAAAGGATTGGTCTCTTGTTTTTCCCCCAAGTAAATTATGGCCATTTGACGACGACCAATCAACAACGTAATGCAATTACTGGCCCTTTATGGATGTATTCAAACCGTTTTGTCACCCTTTAAGAGTGCACTCTCACAATACAAGGTTTTTCTGAGGGCTTTTTAATTGAAGAGATGTTTAGGAAATGTTAATGGCAATTAAAGTAGTGGCTGATGGTAAAGTTCATGGTTTTTGTAATTAAGAAGAATTGTGTTTGTATGATGTCAGTTTTATGGCTGATATATCGAAAATTCAAATATTTTCTATACTTTGACTACAATATGATTTAAAAGTGGCGTTGGCAATATCGATGTCAAAATAGTATCGATTTTTGTTATAGTAATATCAATGTATTTTTTAACAAACTGAATATCCTTTCAAACCTTGAATAATATATTCACTAAAAATATTGCAAAAGACTATCATTAATGGAGTCAACTAAGTTTAAAACGAGGGAAAACATCCCACAATGGTAAAACAAGTAAAAAAGCCTTTGAGAAAGACTCTGCAAGGGTTAAAACATCAGGCCAGTAACTTATAAAATAAATTTTTAAAAATCATGAAATCTCAGCAATTCCTTAGATCCTCAAATCATCTGCATAAATTATTAACATTAACAAAGACTACCGTCACTGTTTCCACATCCAAAAAGTCGGCACTTCCCCTCCATCTGAAAACCCCTGTGGGACTCATGATAATTTTTTACCTCTTTGAGGGCAATAAGTAGATGCCCCCAAGGCGATACACTCCCCTGCCGTAATTGCAAAGAATAATGTGTTATCAGTACGCTGGTACACGCCGGAAATTCATTACTTCTCTGCGAGCCATGAGTTTGCAAGTCAATAAAATGGAACGACTATCATCTGAGTAGGTCATTATGCAGTCTCTTTTGGATCGGACTACATATTAAACGTGCCTTTCTTGATATGAAAACATAACGGTGCATTCGGACATGTAGATATGGGTGCAACTCATCTGGAATCATCATTGCATTGCTTAGTTATCTTTACTGGGTGAATGGTTTTAGGATTTGAAAGAGAATCACCGAGGGATCTGCACACGTTGAAAAAACAGCATGTGAAATAGTTTTGACCTGAAATGTTAGTGTTGGGAAATGTGTAAAACAGTTTATTTTGATCTTGTTCATCTGAAACTCGGGCATGGAATTTCGTCTAAGAGAGGGCAAGTCTATGGGATACTTTTGAAGGGGCACCAAGGCAAACACCAGGGCAAAGCAGGCCATGGCCTATGTATGTGGCCTCTGTGAAACTCCATGCCCGGAAACCACGTCTTTTTTTGAAACGGTGATGGATTCTTTAGACTGTTTTCTTGTGACTCTGAATGACCAACTGAGCTTATACTTTAACAGGCTTGTTTTATCATTGTATTGGGTCACCCAGACAATGAATACCGGTCTTCCACTTGTCCTATGGCCACATGCTTAAAAGCCATTGGACACTTTCGGAACAGAACAAAAATTAAGAGTTCAGAGATTTACAAATAACTTACAGGGTTTACAGAAGGTAATGGTGAAAGACGTCTCTTGAAATATTATTCCATGAAATGCTTTACTTTTTGAGAAAACATAACTTCTCGATATCGAGAATTACGGATTTATTTTAAACACATGTCATGACACGGCGAAACTTGCGGAAACAAGGGTGGGTTTTCCCGTTATTTTCTCCCGACTCTAATGACTAATTGAGCCTAAATTTTCACAGGTGTGTTATTTTATATATAAGTTGTGATACACGAAGTGTGGGCCTTGGACAATACTGTTTACCCAAAGTGTCCAATGGCTTTAAATGAAAACCTAAACCTTAAATAAATAAATTCCATTTATGTCTTCTTTTTTCATCCATCAACATTAACCGTTAAGATTCAACAAATTTGCCATTTGTATCAACAACATACCATTTTTTATTATTTACAATTTCTGGATGAAATTGAATCCAATATTTCTCTGATTTGATTAGTGAATCACACAGCACCTGTGTCAACAGTACAGACTGAGTCGTCTCATCTAGCGGCCATTTCTAGTTAATTATTACTACGGTGATGGTCGCCATGCCGTTTATATCACCCCAGCTCATTATTCATAGGGGCCCTCAATGCATAAATTCTTCTCTTTTCCTTTTTAGTCTGGCATTTCCGCTGTATCCCAGACTATTTACATTTGCCAACATGTACATTTGCTCTGTCGGGGTTCTTCTCGGTCAAATGAGCTTATTAGCTGCTCAGGTTTAAAGATAACCAGTTTGTAAATATATAAGTAAATAAATCTCTGACAATAAGAGGTTTGTTTTATGTTCTTTATTAGGGTAATGATTCAATTCTGAAATCAAGAAGTTAGCTTGTTGAAATGTAGAGAAGACATCTAGGTTAAGTAGGAGTTGGAACTTTGCATGATGGGAATACAATCTAGTGAATATTATTTTCAGTTTTAACCTTTACACTGATGTGTGTTAGCACTGTATACTCAGTGCTTTCCTGACTTTTATGAACAAAATCACAGGCATATTTACACTTATAGTTACTTGGGTGAGAGTCGTACCCATGACATTTGCAATTCTAGAGCAGTGTCTTACCAACTAGACCACCGAGATGGCTTGGTCACTAGCTAGAACGAGTTCTTTACCCCTGATGCAAATTTAACAATTACTAAATACATGTACAATCTAGTGTGGTTCGTGGAGACAAATGTACATGAGTAGGATTTGATACTTTGTAGGATTTGAAACTTTGCGTGGTTACATTCTAGTGCGGTTTGCGGTAACACCCATGGAAAGCAAATAATGGGATATAATGGACCGTTTTTTTTTCAGAGCCATTACAACTCATTAAAGGGAAGGCACACTTTTGGTAATTACTCAAATGAAATATTAACTTAAAAACTGACTTGGTAACAAGCATTGGAGAGCTGTTGATAGTATACAACATTGGGAAACGACTCCCTCTGAAGTAACACAGTTTTTTGAGAAAGAGGAAATTTCTCACTGAACTAATAAAAGACTTCTGGCTAGAAGTCTTTTATTCCTATCTGAAAGCACACAAATTCATCCAACGAGGGTGTTTTTTCGATTATAATTTTCTCGCAACTTCAATGACCCTCTGAGCCCAAATTTTCACAAGCTTATTTTTTGTGCTTATGATGGGACACACCAAGTGGGAACACTGGTCTTTGGCAATTACCAAATGTGTACAGTGCATTTAAGTGATAACGAGAGCAACTGCACTAAACTTTCATCCCTGATGCAAATATTCAATCTAGCTGTAAAAAACCTGTATACAGGACACTTTATTTTGTAATAATAATAACAAACAGGACGTCATGCTGGGTGCTATGTTCTTGGGTACTCGGCCTGATGGAGAAACTTCCCATATTGGGTGGAAATTTCTCAATAATGAAAGTGCAAATGTAGAAATGTGACCTTGGTGGCTGGCTGCAGTCAAAGATCCTTGAGTCTCAGACTGGATTGTAAAACCACTTGCTCTGCAGGTGTTTAACATATAATCCTGCATAATAACCACACACCTGGATGTGGGGAATTAAACTGAAATTATCCATCTGGGGAGGGGGTAAACTTCTAAAGGGTTTTAAAAAAAGTTTTTTTTACAAAGAAATGTACAATGATGTAAGTAAAAAAACCTGATATTTTGGGGAGGGTACAAGCGTGGGAAGAGTCATCATATGGGGGGGGGGGGATATTTAATGTATCAAACCATTCAATTGTGCATTGTTTTTCGATCTCATAAGGGGTGGAGTTCGGGAGTGTTTTGAGGGGGGGGGGTTCAGCACCTTCTGCCCCCCTTCTGCTAACCCTCCTCTTGATGACCAGTTGAGCTAAAACTTGTTTCCTTTTTCATGTCTGTTTATTGGGTAACTGGTCTTTTACAATGACCTACATGTGGTTTTTATCGAAAACTGTCAGTCTTTTATGAAACATTTTTAAAGCTTCATTAAAGCTGGTACCCTTGAAGGAAATAGTAGCACTTGTTATGTCAATTTGTGCATGCATGATCGGCTTTCTGTTGCCTAGCGAAGTTTAATATGATCAAGTTATCTCAAGAGAGACTGATTTTAAAGGTGACACTGGCTGCATTCCTGATCTAGAACAAACTATTTCGAAAGGATGCACGGACCGAGATGTCATATAGTCTTTTCGTCTAAAGAAAAAAATCACTGTTCATTCAAACTGTCTCCACCATGCCTTTAAAGAAACAAAATGTTTAGTATTATTTTTAGTTTGGCTGAATAAAAGTACACAGAGTACTATGTTACAGGGTTGCCTCTCTACCATTTCTTTTAAAAAAGGATTTTTTTCCCCAATAATATTTAAAAAAAAATTTTTTTTGATAAACTTTACACTGAGTACTATGTTACAGGGCTGTGTCTTTACCATGTCGATTAAAAAAAACACCAAAATTTTGTTCAATATTATTTTTATTTTGGCGGACAAACTTTACACTGAGTACTAAGTTACAGGATTGTCACTCTAGCCTGAGGTATCATGTGGGCTGCTGTTATTTCAGGCGTTCATAGATACTATAGGCATGGTGTAAGTGGTGCATGGGTGTGTCATTGCTCCATGGTTATATACCTACAAAGTAAGACCTTATTGTAACGACAGTCTTCCATTGAATGAGGATTAAAAGCCAGAAGTAAAAGTAGGCACTTTTTTTTCATGTATTATGTTAGTCCTCACAGCTTTGTGAATTAAAATCTCTCACTAAACACATGTGGTGTCCTGCGCCAAATTTTAAAAGACCTGTTTAAAATAAGTGCTTACAAATTTTCTGCTATGCAAAAATGAGCAGGATATATTCAAAGGCGATACATGTGGAAATAAGTTTTGGCTGGTTTTCATGTTCTGATAAGCATAGCTTTGATGCTCTGAGCTACCATTTTTTGTGCTTAAACAGCTCTATGAAATTTGGTCCTGATCTGTATGCGATTGTTGAGTTCTAAGCTCCTTCTAGGAACAGTATTCCGGACTTAATAAAGTTCCACTGAGATTCCGCTTACAAAAGCCACGACACTATCGCCCTTGTTGTCACGCTCCACACTTCACACCCTTTGAGTTGGTGAATTTAAGCAAACAATGACCCCCTGACCCCAGCCTGAAAGCAAGCCCCTTCTCCAGGGAGATATTTTGTGTCTTTTCAGCCGACCCCTCTCACCCAACCCCTGGCAAGCATGCCAAACTCACAACTGCTTGTGGAGCTTGATGGACGGCTCGCCACTCAAGACCTGACAGATTGTTAAATATGTTATCATTCTGAGGAAGTTTTCCCCTCTGAATGTGCTTTTCAGCCTGCCATAAATCCAGTAGAGTTTGTTTGGGGGTTTTGGGTTACTGGCGGAGGTGTAATGTTTTGAGTGTATCTGAGATCAGCAATCCATCTCTACTTTAATGGCGTTTAATGATGGATTTTGTAAATATTTGAAATGGAGCAAGTTTTGATGAGGTGCTGAATGTTGAAACGAAGCTTGTTGAGAGTGAAGCTAATAAACAGAACAAAGTTAGAGACACAAGTAATGTTTGTGTTTCTGTGGATCAAAGCCCCCTATTCAGGCCTTGAATCTCACTTTTGAAAGGGGCACAGCAATGTTCCTCTCGTAAGGGGCCCGCTATAAGGAAAGTGTAAGTTTGTTTTGAAACTTTGCAAAGGGCACCACAGTAAAAAGCACAGGGCACTATGACAATTGCTGCAGGTGCTGTTGGTTATTTCAAGCCCTGCCATTGGCCACTATTATTGCTGAGTACAAACAATGGAGGCGTGTACGCGTTGCGCACAAGACCAATAGGTCTTGATTGACCTGTTTGAGGCAGTTGTTTTGAATGTGCGACATCATATGCAAATTAGACCTCAAAACATGGAGCAGTCATATTATTTCTTCTCCTAAAGTGAGGCTTCATGGGCTAATAATAATATGCTTCCTTTTTGGTAAAATGAAAATGGGTATTCATCACTTCTGAAACATACAGGGAACATGACCATGGTAATCCTGTAGGGACTATTCAGTGATATTTGCTTCCATGTAAGATCTCGTGTTGACAGAGAAAACAACGTGAAGCCCATTCTTGTTTTCAAGCTGGAATGAACAGGAACTGCTTGCAGGGATAATCCATTCTAAAAATACACACCTTCTTCAATTTCATTGCAGGTCACGATTTATGATAATGGATACCCATCGCGGAGCGCCACCACGTACGTCATGGTCCACATCGAAGACGAGAACGACAACGCACCGGTCTTCAACGAGAAGACGTACGCTAGCATCAACATCCCCGCCCGGGATCGCACCGATCATCGGGAGATCATCTACCGAGCCGTGGCCAAGGATGATGATATTGGACGGAATGCTGAGCTGAGCTACATTATCCTAGAAGGGAACGAAGCGGGGAAGTTTGATATCGAACCTACCACCGGTATCATTACTACAAGCAAGCTGTTACCTGAGGGAGAACAGTTCAATCTAGTAGTGAGTACCAGTTAAATCAGTCATCTGATATCTCATAACCCCAAAAGAAATGTTCAGTCCTTGTGATTAAAAAACACCTTTTTGCACTTTTTCAGTTGCCGTCAAAATACTTTGCTAATTGCATGACTGGCAGTTTTTCAGTTGTTAGGACTTAGCTTCACATTAAAAACAATCAAAGACCAAAGAGAAAGACCCATAAAGTTTTTTCCCACAGTATAACTTTGAGTTAGGGGTTCAATTCTGTGCCTCTTTAGGGGATAAAAAAAAAAAAACACCCTAAAAACAACCAAAACCTAGCAAAAAATAATAAAATAATGAAATTTGCTTTCCTCCCGAACAGCTTGAGGTTCTGGACAACGGACGACCGACCCAGCAACGAGCCCGCTTTAGACTGGTCATCCTGATCAAGAAAGCCATCAAGCCGTCTCCTAACCCGCCAGAAATCTTTGACGCTTGGGACGGTAGCGTATCCGAGAATGACGAAGTAGGAACGTTTGTCACTAACGTCTTTGCCTTCGATATTGATGATGATGATGTATGGTATAGCATCAAAGGTAAGCAGTTGCTTTTTGTTGAAAGTAGTTTGCTCTGGAAAAGTGTGTCACATCATTGGCCATAAGACTACTAATTTCTCTTCAAACTCCTAGTTTTTGATAAATACCTCCTCGAATCACTTCGGGTTTTTTGTACAGGAAAAAAAACAAAAAAAAACTAAATAAGATTGTTTTGCGAGTTTTGTGTAATATGAAAAGTAAGTCGGGGGAGCTGGTAGTTTCTCCTCTAACATCTTGTTCTATGAAAAAAAGGAAGAAATAAGTAAATGTGTTTTTGAGTTGTGTGTAGGATGAAAATAACTCTTGGGAGCAGGAGGTAGAATGTTCAGGATGGAGGCAAATGTAAACCAGGGAAGGAGTTCCCAAGAGACGCAGAGGAATAAAGCTGTTCGAAGGGTTCTTCTCAGCAAAGCTAGACTGTACGACGGAAATTATTTTTTAGTTTTATGTCAACTCGGTTTGAATTTTTCTTCATCAGATGGGGATGAGGATAAGGATTTCTTCATGAGACCATCCGATGGAGTCATCATCATTGCCTCAAAGCTGGATGCGGAGAAGAAGAATTCATACGATCTGACAATTGGTGTAACGGATGGCTATAATGAGCTTGAAACACATGTGAGTCTTATCATAGTTTTATATAATTAAATGAATGACACTTTTGCTGGTGGCAGTGATTTGAATAGGTTTTATCTTAAAGGAACATTACAGAATTGATTTGTGCTAACCAAACAGTTGCTGACAGTGTAAGCACTTTATGTAGTCCTCCACATACCTAAACTGACAAACCTGTAGAAGTTTGTGATTGATCGGCCATCTGGGTCAGTCACGAGAGAATGGTGAAAAACCGATTACACATTTTGCATGCCATCGATGTAAAATAAAAAATGAATAAAACGCTCCCTGAGCGATGAACTCCAAACGGCAAATAAGAATATTTATTTGGCATGAAATATGACATTTCAGACAGAAATATTTCAAGGGATGTTTTTTTTTTACTATCATCATCATTAGACCATGTAAGTTTTATGTAAATCTGTGATCTTCACGATTTTTGTTTCTTACCAATTCTGTAACGTACCTTAAATCAGGCGTGTCAACCGTTTTTATCAGCTGAACAACTTATTTCTTTTGTGCCATTGAAAAAGTTGGGATAATTCATGACAGATTTTATTTGTTTTGTGTTGAACAAAGAAAAATTGACCAGAGCAGGACTTGAACCTGCAAGCTCTGGACTAGAATGCTGATGCTGTACAACTGAGCTATCCAGCCCCACTGTTAGCGGTTTCCCTATTTTGTCAATATCCCGGGGGTGACATCCAGAAGCCATTCGTGTGGCTAGGGATCACACATCTGATATAACCTGGGAAACGGCATCATCAGAGGGATCACCTTGAGGGGATTGTAATCACAAATTAATGAATACGAGAGATTGATTAATATATATTTTGTAACCAACAGATCCTGGTAACGGTCCTAAACGCTAACGATAATCCACCCCTCCTCGAGCAACTGGAGTACACCGTAAACATCTACGAGAACACCACCGTCGACTCCGAGATCCTCGTCGTCAAAGCCACCGATGCCGACGAGGGAGACCGCATCACGTACTCCATTGACAGTGCCTCCAGCGAGTCCAGCCTATCAAAATTCAACATCCAATCCCGGTCTGGTATCCTGACTACCACAGCCCCGCTCGATCACGAGATGCAGAAGGTACACATCCTGACGATTCAAGTCAAAGACCACACGTTCGTGACGCACCGAAACTACACACGGGTCATTATTAACATTTTGGATTCTAACGACCACGCGCCGGAGTTTGGAGCAAATGAGTATGAGGGGAATGTGTTTGAGACGGCGGCTGTTGGAACCAGAGTCACTGAGGTGTATGCGTTTGATAGAGACCAAGGCACTAACGCTCAGATCACTTACTCAATTGTATCAGGTCAGTCATGGTTTTATCTGCAGTTTTGTTTTCTTAGGGCCATGTCACATGAGGCAATTTACAGGCAACCGGTTCCAGTTCCATCTCCAAGAAGAGAGTCCATTCACGTTTGAATTTGAATCGTAGGACATTGTTGGAAAAAAATTACTCCTGCGCTACTATAACTGGTCCTTTAGCATGCACTGTATTTGGGTGTCTCCAAGTTGCCTGCAAAATTTGCCTCGTGTGACAAGGTCCTTAGCTTCCCCCAGAACCTTCCCCCAAAATATGAGAAATCAAATCAAACAGTAATGAGAAAATACTGTACAAAGTAACCAGATAATTTGAAGTTTGGAGAGTGCTCGATAAAAATGAAAAATTTGTTTTTTTAAATTGTGTTTTGAAATGAAGCTGCCAAAAGCTGTTTTTTGAAGTTTCATTACAGAAATGTTTATTATAAAAATTAAAAAAAATCCAAACAAAAACTCAAAAGACTTTTTAGATAATGGGGTAACAAGTAAATAGAAAACCTTTGAAAAAAATGTTGAATCTTGTGCAAAATATGATCTAGACAGAAGTGAAAGACTTGTATGAGCTTAGTTACAGCAGAGTCAGTAAAACCAGAAAGTAATGTTGGCTCATGAAGCAGAACATGACCACGTAAGCCATTCCATATTAAGGAGTTATCAAGTTCATTGTAGCTTCATCTCATACTGTTTCCTCTACTTTTGATTTGCCCCATTCATCTCTCTCCCATTCACTACCCCACCCATCTTTACAAATTCTCAAGTCATTCACCCTATCACAAAGCCGTCCCCCTATGCCCCTTCAATGACGAACCCCACTGGGTTACAATTTGTTCAATCCCACCCCCTGATCGCTAACTGTGAAGTTTTGTTTGTCGGACAATGGGTGAAGGACTCCTTGTGAAACAAACTCAAGTTGGTTGTGCTTGGATCGGTCCCTTTATGAAAGGATGTCGAGTAGGGTTGATGATTGGGACACACTGTGGCAGCTTTGTAGGGGTTATTGTTATAAATTTATTACCTTTTTGGTAATGAAAACAAGTGACTCTCAAAAGCACCTACCATACATGTACATGTAGGTCTGAAGAGACCTACATGTAGCACTTAGACCCGCAGGTGTGAAGAAACCTAGCACTAAGACCTGTTTGGCCTGAAGACAACCAGCACTAAGACATCATGGACATCAACTAAAATGTTTTATTTTATTTTAAATTTATTTGAATGTGAGGAATAGTGAGCGATAGTCTCGTAGCGCTGGCCGCCATTTCTTTTAGCTGCTATAAATAGATTTATTTGCTAATCAAATATGAGCGGGGGACTAGTCTGAGTCAATGAACACAATGTGTCATTTTGACTGGTAATTGCACTTATTGGCAAGACGTTTAGGTGCTTTTGCTGCTCCATGAATAGATAAATCAATTTTGCGATCTTTACAAACTGATTTTAAAATTCATAATTATTTCATGTTGTCCGCTTTTCACAATTATTTCTTTGATTTGTTTGTTCATTAAATTCTTCCATTATGTCACTCATTCTTCCCTCCCTGACCCACAGTTACCAGGCAAGACAGACCAGAAGGTTTGGTCCGTTATTTCTCGTACAATTATACAAGGCATCATGGAATTCGTGCATGTCCTGTAGTTATTCTTTGTGTCATCATATAAAAACCTAACCAATACATTCACGATGATCGTAGAAGTTTAGAGATCGTAGAATTTAGTTCATTTTTACTCACAGTAATCCTCATGTAGATTTATTTAGATGAAATATTGAGAGGAACAATTTCGTAATATTTAATCAGTGGTGTAGACATGACTGAAAAATCAGAGACCAACAACTTGAAAGTCCAAGACAATGACAGAGACCTTAAGACAAGACACATCTTGGTCTTCAGAACTTTTCCTTCAGATTTCCTTTAAAGAGATGCTGGCCTAGAATTTTGATGCAGGCCTGGGTTCTTATCTTTGAGAGGGCTCAAGGCCATTTTTATATTGCAAAGGGCACTTTCATTGGAAAATCAATTAAAAGTTTTTAAATTTCACATGTGTTTGGGACCAGTAAAAGTTAGATGCATCGACGTCTAAGACTACGACCTAGACTGAGACAAAGACCACAGCGACGGAGATAAAGACTTAAACTGACACTATATCCTTAGACTAAAGTTTGTTCTCGATTCCTACATCACCGATATTAATAACAATTGTATAAGAAACTTAGATTAGTCATGTTTTATACTCAACTAATTCTAAGCCATTTTCGGCCTGCAGTGATGTGAGTACAGAAAAGTTAGGTTGAATTTAACGACCATCACAATTTAATTCATCTTAAAAAGATAACAAAATACAAACATTTTATGATGTTTTTATAGATTAACTGGCTACAAACATTTTTTGATCATTTTGTTTGCTCTGCTTTAGATTATAATGTAGATAGCGAGATTGCATGTTTTTTAAAAGACAGTTACTTAAAAAGAAATTTGTTACTATCTTCTCGTGTTCCATTTAAATTATTCTTTTTCTGTAAAGGTTGTTACCCCTTTGACTTAGTGACTGTTTCTCTTCTCTGTTATTGAATATAAAGTTTCTATGCCCGACTCACTTCAAAAATGTATTTGTGTTTTCTTGTGAGACTATAAAACGTGGCGCAAGATGTTCTGAAATTGCAAGAAATGGGAGCCGAATTTCATGACTCTGATTACTAAGGATTTCAATACATACAGTCAATGATTCATACACTTTTCAGGGCACCATAATGGCAGAAATCTGTGGTAAGCGGGGCCATGAAATTGGGTTCCAGCAAACTGTAGATTTTAATTGTTATTCAACTGATTGCATGCTTTAGAAATAAAATATGTATGAAATTGAGAAGAAGGTTTTTAAAAACATTTTCTGTACTTTTTCGGTGGCAGGAAACATTGGAGAAGCTTTCGACATCGATCCCGTGCTGGGTACCATCACAGTTGGCAGGGAGCTCAACAGAAAAGAGAAAGCCAACTACTTCCTTCATATCCAGGCCAGTGATCACGGTCTCCCGATCCTCAGCAGTCTAACCACCGTCACTATATCCGTCACCCTCTCCAACAACGCCCCACCGAGGTTCACCGATGACGAATACATGGTGGAGCTCATGGAGAATCAGATGCCGAATGAGTTTGTCCTGGAGGTGGCCGCTATAAGTCGGTCGTCGGTCTACTACCAGATTCTGAGAGGAAATGATTTGGATCATTTTGACGTGAACGCCAACACCGGTGTGATCACCACTGAGGTCTCATTGGACTTTGAGGAGATGATGTTCTATAATTTGACCTTGGAGGCGACTAACTTGGTGGGGCTACACAGCACCACTCAGGTCTTGGTGCACGTACGCGATGTCAACGACAACATGCCACGCTTTATCTCGTCAAGCTACGAGGGCAGCATAACAGAGTCGGCACCGTTGTCTAGCGTCGTTCTAGATCTGAATAATCAGCCACTGGTCATTGCAGCTCTGGATGCAGACTCGGACCACAACGCCCAGCTGGTCTACGAGATCATGGAACCAGATGCCCAGCGATACTTTGTGATCGATCAGAACACTGGTGCCATCCGCACCAGGAAGATCCTCGATCACGAAGACATCCCTACATTCGAGTTCCGAGTTCAAGTGAGGGATTCCGGAGTTCCTGTTCTCTTCGCAGCGAGTCCCGCCCACGTCACCATCAATATCATCGACATAAACGACTCGCCTCCTGAGTTCGTTCAAGACACCTTCAGGGCAGAGATCCTTCTTCCTACCTTCAAGGGGGTGACGGTCCTGACGGTAGAAGCCGTTGACTTGGACACGGTTAGCATCTCACATCTTGAGTATTCCATCATAAAGGGTAACCAGGGCAAGGAGTTTGCCATTGATGGGACGACTGGTGTGGTGACGGTCAACGATGGGTCAGATATTCAAGGAAGATATGAAATTGGTGTCAGGGTGACTGATGGACTCTATTATGGCCACGCAGAGGTACAGAAAAACCCATATTTAAATATTGTTCATATTCAGGGGCCAGTTTTAAACTAATATTCATATTCAGGGGCCAGTTTTAAAATGAAATTTATATTCAGGCGTTAGTGTTACACATCGGCTGAGTTCAAGTCCGGATTGGTCACTGGTTAATCATCCAAACAAAAGATTCAATTGATGTAGCTGGTTTGCTGTTTCAAATCATTGGGGGGGGGGGAAGGGGAGTTCAAATAAAGGTTTTCTTCACACTTGCATAACAACTGCATTTATGCCGAATGCTTGCAAAAATATCTTGGAGAAATTAAGAACATTGGAAATATTAATGGAAAATCTAATTCCTTATGTAAAGTTAAAATCTAATCCCTGGTTTATAAACTAAAATCTGATTCCTCATCATTAACTGAGATCTAATTTGTAACTATTAACTAAAATTCCAATTCCTCGTTATTAACTTAAAGGTCGTAATCAGAGCAAAACCTCGTAGTTCTTCCGAGCTGCGTTTTGCCTCCGATGACATCTACGCCGTCATCCAAGAGAACGACACCGTAGTCCGTGACATCGCATTCTTGAATGTCTTGGGCAACGGCCTGAACGAGCCCCTGAGGTATTCCATCCTGAATCCAAACGGCAAGTTCCACATCCGACCAACGTCTGGCGTCTTCAGGAACACCGGAGTGCCTTTCGATCGGGAGGAGCAAGACCAGTATGATATCGTCGTTGAGGTAAAGAAATATTTAGAACTGTTTTGAAGAGTATTAATTTTGGATTTACCCATATACACCATGTGTATATTCAGTACTTTCCTGAGCTCTGTGAAAAAAAATCACAGGCATATTACTTGGGTGGGATTCAAACCAACGACCTTTGCAATTCCAGAGTAGTGTTTTGGGCTTGTGACATCATATGCAAGGGGTCTGCTACACGGTAGTGTATTATGAATCAAATTGAAATTTTTTGTATAAATTGATTTTGATTTTGAGTGTCTAAGGTGTTGGTGTTCCATGTGCATCATTTCATTGATGACATTGTGCTGTCCTACTGTTTTATCTATGCATACAGGTCAATGATATGCGTGACCCTCCTCGTATGGCCCATGTGATAGTCCATGTGGAGATTCTAGACGTCAACGATAACGTGCCTGTCTTCGTTCATCATCTCTTCAATGCCATCGTTCAAGTGGATGCCAATATAGGCGAAGTCGTCCGACAGGTAAATGAAACATTAAATTTTCCGACTCTTTCTTTGAATTTTCTCTATCATTATTAATAAAAAGATCAAATAATTGATGGTGTCCAAACTGGTATACTTACCTACCTTAGTAACTATCCTCTTCTAGCCAAGATGCTCATAAGGCTGCAAGGTTGCCTCCACACTGCACTCTGGCTACAGGCTTGGCCAAAATAATGCCTTCCTCTTCTTTACTACAACCCAAACTGGTATCAGGACACCTTAAAGACACTCATATTACTGTCTTCATTCATATCAATATGACTTCTAACTGTTACTTCATTGACTCTAAGCTCATGTTTTTTTATTCTGCATTTTAATGTTTTTCTTGGCTGTACAGCGCTTTGAAACGGTTAAAGGTGCTTTATAAATGCATTTAAGTTAAGTTAAGTTAAGTTAAGGTAAGCATATTTATATATCGCTTTGGTAAGTTTCTGTTTATCTGAGTAAAAGGAGCCAATTCTAGTATTTCATTCATTTCATTTATTATTCTTGATCATGGTTTAAAAACATGAACAAAAAACAAAGACATCACTACAGGAACATGAAACAGAAACAAGAATTAGCAAAAACATAAACACTTCAAAAAGCATAAAACTGTTACAGAAGTTAATCTTTTTAAACTGTCTCTTTATGTTGCTATAAAGTTATTTGTCTGATTTTTCTCAGGTGACGGCAGTGGACAGGGACAAGGGTCTGAACGGTGAGGTGAAGTACACCCTGGTGGAGGGAGGTTCTGGCCACTTTGATATCGACAGCAGCACGGGTACCATCGTTGTCAGACGACCACTCGGTGCCAACTCTCAGAACAAGAACTTTACTCTCAAGATCAAAGCAAGCGATAAAGGTAGTTATAAACATTTTTGGGATTTGAAGAAGTTTAAAAGAACAATATATTCTGATGATCTGCTGCAGATAATGATTTTTCAACCTTTAAAAAAAAAAACTTTCTGTGAAATATTTGAACCATTCTTTAATATTATGTATATGAAGAATCTTTTTTCAGACTAACACAAATATTTTCTAAATAATTTTGGGTCGATTGAAGAAAAAAGAAAGAAGTTAACACACAAAAAAAACGAAACATTGTGGACCGTTTCTGTTTTTAACTTAATTTTTTAGAATCATTCTTCATGAGTTGTCTTAGTTTAAAAAAACTAACATTTCGAATTTCTGACAACTTTTCTTTTCCACCAATCAGGCCAACCACGCCGCAGTGCCGTCGTTGATGTTCCCATAACGGTCCAGAACAAGGCCATGCCAGTCTTCCAAGAGCAGTACTACCACTCCTCAATCCCTGAGAATATCCAACTCCACTCTGCCGTTATTCAGATCCAAGCAGTCAGTCCCCAAGGAAGGGATGTCATTTATAGTATCAGCACTGGGGATGAATATAAGCAGTTTGACATCAACCCAGACACTGGTGGGTGGAGCATTCCTACTTTTGGACTTTAAGGGTTGACAACAGTGGGACTTTACTGGGAAAGCATGTTTTTCCCCTGTTTTTTTTTCCCTGAAATTTTTGTTTAATTTAATTTTAGTGGGTTTTAAAATGAAACTTGAATTTGCTCAAACAACCCATGGGTATTCAAAGAAGAAAAAAAACCTCCCCAATACAAATACAAATTGAAAAAAAATTTACACAATTTCCTAATTATAAATAGTAACTTTTATCATCAATCACGCAAATTAATAATCAATTACAGAAATTAAAATCTGGCCATTATTGATTTGATTTGATTTGATTCCTAACCCTCTTTCAGGTGTGGTCAATGTGGTTGGACTCCTTGACTTTGAGAGTCAGCAGGTCTACAAACTCACCGTGCAGGCTAGTGACACTCTCACCGGAGCCTTCGCCAATGTCATGCTCGACATTACCATTTTAGACATCAACGACATCGCTCCCAGCTTCCAGCAGAAGGTGTACCATACCACCCTCTCAGAGGTCGTGTCTGTTGGGTCAACCGTCGCAAGGGTCACTGCCTTTGATTTAGACTCGCCAGCTAACAGCAGGATTGAATATCGGATCGCGACGGAAGGCAAGATCGCAAGTTTCTTCCACTTGGATCCAGAGAGCGGGTTGATTCTAACCTCCCAAGTCTTGGATTACGAGAGATTCCCGCATCACGATTTCATCATCGTGGCATCTGACTCCGGCGTGCCGATGTTGAGCAGTGAGACACGCATCAGTATCGACGTTGTCGATATGAACGACAACCCGCCACAGTTTAGCCAGTCGAGATACGAGTGCGTCGTTAGTGAGCTTGCTGTAAGAGGAGGTTTTGTGATGGCGGTCTCGGCAACAGATCCTGATATATCCGATTCTGGCAAACTGATGTACTCCATTGTGTCTGGAAATGATAACATGGCTTTTGCTATCAACCCCAAAACAGGTAAGATTCTTGCAAACTGAGAGGTGACTGCAAATATCAACTAAATTAAATTACATAGAAATCATGTTGTAATAAAACAATTGTTTTCTTCTTATTGTCCCAGTGGTCGATTCTACAAAGATAGGCCTCACATAGGACTAGTTCAAGGACTCTTAAGAAGTTATTTAAAACTTAAGACTAGTCCTAAGCTGGGACGAGTAACTCTCTGAAACTCAAGATAAGACTAGTCTTAACTCTTTGAGAAATCCACCTAAGATGTGTTATGTGCTTCGATAAAATAAATAGCGATGTAGGTCAGCCCTTATACTTGACGAAGGGCCAAATATCATGCCTGTAAAAAAAAAAATAAAAAAAAAAATTACATAAAGGTTGCTCTGTTCATCATCAGATGAAGAAATGTTTGTTGATTTGTCCAAATGATATCTCTAGGTGTGATCAGCCTCTCCAACACCCACAACCCTGAGCTTGCCTCTCACTACACCCTCAACATCTCCGTCTCCGACCTCGTCTTCACAAGCTCCGCCCAAGTGGAGATCAGCCTTGCCCATACCAATCACCACACCCCAGAGTTCAGTCTGGAAGAGTACAACATTGAGTTCCCTGAGAACGAGACGGCGGGCGGGGTCGTCTTTCAGGTCGTGGCTGTCGATGCGGACGAGGGGGTTAACGGGGAGGTGACGTACGCCATCATCGGGCAGGAGGCGCGACAGAGATTTGAAATTGATAGCGATTCAGGTTAGTGTGCTCTTAATTTTTTTAAAGTATTATTCTAAAAAAATGAAAAAAATTAAAACATGTAGGCCGTGTCCAAAATGGCTGCAGCTTTGGCTAGTTAAAGGCGTCTGCCATTTGGAAGAATAGGCAGACCATGCAATCTAGCTGTAGCTGTGACCGAAGTTGCCATTTTGGACATGGCATAAGATTGAATTGTGCTAAAACTGTGGTTTTGTGACTTAATCTAAACCACAACAGTGATTCATAGACACGTGCATACTTCACAATGATAATACAAATGTTAAAAACAAGCTTTAATTTGTCACTTTTCATAGAAATAATTTTAACAAAACCAATTGCAAAGCGAACATAAGGATTAGCTTAGTTTGTTTCTACTTTCAAAATTTTAAGAGTTCTCTTTATTTTAAGTCATGACTATCATACCAGCTTTAAAAGGAACAGTTTAAAAAAAAAAAAAGTTGGTTTTTATTTTTATTGTAACAATTTTCTATTACTGGCTAACCTACCCCTTGCCTTGAATACATCATGGTATAAAGAAGGCATGGAGATTTGTGATTGAATAACCTGCTGAACATTTAACAGTCTGAAACCATTTCCGCTCCCTGTTTTTGTTTCAATTTCCAGTATTTATTTTTAGAGTTTTAAAAGTCAACCTCTGTAGTCAGTGGAGCCCTATCTACTTCCCCACCCCTGAGAGATGATTTTCTTCCCTGTTAACAATCCTTTTGTCAACAGTAACCAGCCTGAAATTTCATCTTTGAGAGGGCAAAGATTATTTTTTATTCAGCAAAGGGCACTCCTACTTGAAATCTTAAAGGAACACGTTGCCTTGGATCAGACGAGTTGGTCTTTGAAAAGCGTTTGTATACTGTTTGTTATAAAATGCATATGGCTAGAAAGATGTTGTAAAAGTAGAATAAAATGATCCACACAAACATGCCTTGAAATTGCACGGTTTTCCTTTTACCTCGTCGATGAACACGGTCGGCCATTTATAGGAGTAATGGCCGACCGTGTTAGTTTGCAAAGTAAAAAGAAAACCACGCAATTTCGAGGCAAATTTGTGTGGATCATTGTATTCTACCTTTACAACATCTTATAACAAACGGTTACAAACGCTTTTCAAAGACCAACTCGACCGATCCAGGCAACGTGTTCCTTTAAACTCTTTGGAAGGCCTGGATCAACATGGAAGCCGTGGTTGCTATTGCCTCTTGTCTTGGTATTTGTGTCCCTTCAAAAGTTCACCGCAAATTTAAAGATGTTCCAAAGGTACATGTAGTGTGCCCTTTGCAAAATGAAATTCGCCTTGCCCTCTCAGAGTTGAAATTCCAGACTGGCTATGGGAAACATTTGAAGCGGCACCAAGGCAAAAACAGGGCGATAGAGGGCAAAGACCACCATGTTATTCCAGGCCAGTAGCGACTCCATCAGATATTTCCCTCTTTTCTTTTGCCAATAATATCCTCCTATTCTTAATCTTTCCCCAACTCTTTAACAATTTCTGTGCAATTTCTCAGGTTATATTTTTACTATGAGGAAATTTGATGCTGATAATGCAAAACCAATAGGTAACAAATATCCCTTACAAATTGACGGGATTTGTTTTAATGCACGTCACCCGACTGTTCACGTTTTTGATGTAGTTTGCCCTGTGAGTTCCACACGTCTCAATCATGCACACTAATCGATAATGTATTGATAATTAATTGATAACAGTGACTAATATTAACAACACATTTTTGTGACTGGATTTAGCGAGTCTCCGCACAATGTCTAGTTTTTTTGTTCTTCTCTCGTCAAAAAATCAACTCTTAAAATCTCAAAGCTGTCAGAATGCAATTGCTGGTTTTGTTTGGTTTGGGGGACAGGGATAGAACAACCTTATCAGGTGAGATCTGGCAAATCGTAAATATACTAGTTGCTCAGTAAACGTACACGCGCCTATTCTGGTTACCGTTTTGAGACTCCCAAAAAGGGGAAATTGTAGACGTGCATTTCGAATTGTTCAAGGGCTTATACGACATAACAAAATAGAATTTGCTGTTGCAAAGTTCTTACCAACTACAAGAACCTATGGTATAAATTATATGACTCAAATAATAAATAAAGAACAGAGCACGAACTGTACAACTTGATTGGCATTTTATAGCCAAGCATTGTTTTAAAAAAATAAACAGTTTTTATAGAAGGCAACCTTTTCTGTTTGACGTGCATTTTTAATTGACCACTTTGAGAAGGATGTCGTATAAGTACCACTTATCTGTGGTTGGAACCTCTTGAAAACCATCTCAAGAAGATGTAGTTGACGCCATCAAGTGGTTTTTACGAACAGTTTGGTTTTGAAGCCTTGAAATTCGCTCTTGAAGGGCACATTAATTTTCCTCTGGTCTGGGACACTTCGATGGGGATAACTTGTGTTGGAACGTTGCAAAGGGCACCACAGGAAAAGGACGGGGCACCTTGGCAATTGCTGTGGGTGATGTGCGTTAGTTTGAGGCCTGACTTCATTCAACCTTTGGAACTATTTTCTCTCTGCAAGAACACTTGATTTCCATGTGAAAGGTTGTTGTTAAATAAAATGATTTCTTGTGCGTTATCAGGGATGATAAAGCAGTGTTTGTGAAAACTTAGACTAAATATTTCAATGTTCTATCAACGTTATCATCGGCCGTCATCTTAAACGCCTCTTAGGAACTTAAATAAAAACATCTGGTTTATCAAATAAAAAATATTGATAAGCGATTTACATGTATGTATTATTGTGTCAGGTTGACTTTAGGAATGGACTGAAGTCTAAAGAGGTCGGTACCCTCAGTAGGTACTTGACCTTCCGTGAAATACCAATTTGTTTTTGGTCGTTTTGAAGTGGATTAAAGGGAGGGTATACTTTTGGTAACTTCTCCAAAAAATTAATGACCATCAAATCTTCCTTGGTAAGAAGCACTGTAGCTGTTGATACTGTATTCAATTTTGAGAAACGATTCTCTTTTATGGAATGTGATTTTAGAGAAAGGGATTTTACAAAAAATGGTCAATCCTAGAAATGTTTGTTCAGAATTATTCTAAGGAATGTGTTTTTTGAGAAAGGGATTAAAAAATGGTCAACCCTAGAAATGTTCATTCAGAATTGTTCTAAGGAATGTGTTTTTTGAGAAAGGGATTAAAAAATGTTCAACCCTAGAAATGTTTGTTCAGAATTATTCTAAGGAATGTGTTTTTTGAGAAAGGGATTAAAAAATGGTCAACCCTAGAAAAGTTCGTTCAGAATTATTCTAAGGAATGTGTTTTTTGAGAAAGGGGTTAAAAAATTGTCAACCCTAGAAATGTTCGTTCAGAATTATTCTAAGGAATGTGTTTTTTGAGAAAGGGATTAAAAAATGTTCAGTCTGAGAAATGTTCACTCTGAATTATTTCTTTGATTGTTAATTCAATTACGGATTATCCTTCCTGCGTGGAAATAATATTCCTTCCAGATTTTCAGCAATATTCTCAAAAACGAGACCACCTTTTGAAATGAAATTGTCAACGGTTAAAAAAAAACCAATGGTGTACTTTACCTTTAAACACTGCGTTCATGCCAACCTGTAGGACCATAAACCTAAAAGCATTGTTAAAAATTGTTACTCTTAGCCAAAGTCGTCACTTGAGATTGATTGTATGATTGAGTAAAACTACCGTCTGAAGTTTTGTAAAATGTGCTCACACTTTTTGCAATAGTGTTTCACCCTGCACCACTTGTGCCCGGGTAGCGACACGATTCACCTAATGTCCTCACCAGCGTTTAAATCTTGGAAAGTCTATGCATCACTGTAGCAAAAATGGCCGAGCATGAAATTGCAAAAAATAGAATGTGCAACCAATATTTTTTTATTTATTTTTATTATTTTTTATTATACAGTTATTATAATACTCAAATATGCATTTTCAACTTGAGATGGAAAACTACAGATCATAGGCATTATAGATGGCGGGATGATGAATCATTTTGTTATATCACAAATGCATCCTTGCTCGCGAATCTTTTTGTTTGTTGAAATGGAAAAAGAGGAAGAAGTTAAAGAGCATGTTAAATCCTGTCAAAGCATTTTGCCCTCTCAAACGCATCTCTCGCTTGCAAATAAAAATATGCCAATGACACTAGTTGGCATGAAAACTTAGTTTCAAACATTTTTCCCACATAACCATTATGCTCAGTCTAATAAAAAGACGGTAACTTTTACAGCTTACAGCATTGATGAAGAAAAACAATGCATTGTTCAGTTTCACCAACAAGCTTAAACAGAGTATTATTCTAAGCATGTAATTCTTGCTAAGCAGTATCAGTCAGACTACCAGCACATATTGCATAGTATAGCGAATGAAAGTCGGGCTGGTAACCACTTAAACCTGTTTACAGCTTTTGTCTTTTTGCACTTTTTTTGAACTTCTTATCTATGAGAGTTTATACTTTTTTTTAAAGTGTTCTTTGTGACTGTACTTTGACGTTTGTTATAAGTCGGGTTTTCTCACAGAAAGTACATTTTCAAAAAGCATTACAAAAGTCTGTTGATCATTTGTGTCTTGCCCCAAGTTTATACACATAACACAGTTACAGCAACAGATTGTCAAAACAACTGGGCGTGCTGCAAAATATACAAAAGTACAACTTGTAAGTCGATAGCCATTGTCTTTATAACAATGAACAGTATTAGATGAGAAAACGTTTCAGCACAATGCAACAACCCAGAGTGCAATAGGAGACTATACATTAAAGGGTCATGATCAGAGTTGCGACTTCTTGCCCTAAAAAGTCATTTTAGTCATCAATAAAAATGCATGGGTGAACAGTGGGCTGTGCTGCATCTGGACTGAACATGGCGTCCATCAACTAAGTGACCTAAGAAAACGGGTCCGTCTACATATGTTGCAACTCTCCCAATACACAGCCCTGGGTAATAAGCCCACAACCCCTAAAGAAAAGAAAAACCACAACAAAACTTTTTCTAACCAGTTCTTTATGCCATTATTCTTAATGATCAATGTTTTTATATTTGATTCACTCAAACCAACCTTCATTGTGCGGCCTTCATAGTGCTATACACCAGATTTTTATATCACTCAGTTAATAAATTCATTGCACTCTTCACTATCTACACAGGTGAGATTCGAACCAAGGTATCGCTGGATCAAGAGAAGCCCAAGGAGCGTGCCATCAGCATCCCCATCATGGCCTCTGACCCTGGTGGCAAGACCAGCTTCACTAAGGTCAACGTCATCCTGAAGGACAAGAACGATAACCAGCCTCGGTTTGAACGACAACAGTACGAGGCATTCATTTCTTCTGATTTGGAGATCGGAACCGAGATCATTAGTGTAAGGAATAATATTAATAATCATAGATTAGATCAGTCCGTAACATACTGGATCAATTGATAATAAATTTGGATCAATCAATAACAGATTGAAACAATCTATAAATAATAGATTAGATCAATCAACAAATGACTGTTCACTGATCCTTAAGCTTTTCTTGAAAGAGACAAATTTGCCATCAGAGAGATGAAAAACTTGCCTTTGATGAGACCTTCCGCTGACTTCCCGATACTTTAAACTCACACAAGTATTATTGTGTAAGTAGTGCACAACTCGAGCAATAAGGGTTTCATCAGTGGACTTATGCAGTCGATTAAGTTTCATGAAATCTGTGGTAGACAGAGAAGCTCCGATTTCTATTTAAAATGATGTGGACAGTTTGATAATCTCTAAAAATTTAAATTCTGCTTATTTGGGGAGCTTTATTTCCACACCAAGTGGATAATTTTAACAAATTTTCATGATTTTTCATTTTCCTACAATCTTATCTACATCTCAGGTGTCGGCCAATGATGCAGATCTTGGTAGTAACAGTCTCCTAACATACTACTTTGACAACGGCACGGCAGACAGCATCATCGATCAGTTTGAGATCAACACTCAGACTGGACTCTTATCTAGCAGACAGTCACTGCAGGGCAAAGGTCAGTAACTCCCCTCCCACACCCATGCCCCTCCAACCCTTCTTGATATCATTGATGAGTTGCACAATAAAGATATCAGAGAAGCTCCCAGGGTCTTATTCCATAAAGCTGTTAAGCACAGAAAACAGGCTACCAGCCAAAATATCTTGTGATAGAACTGGTTCCTAGCTTTATTTCATAATGCTGTCAAGCTTAGAAAACAGACTAACAGCCAAAATTCCAAGTAACGTATGTTTATTTTAACTGGTTCCTACATGTAGCAAACTTTTGCTAAGCAGTAAAAACAAAAGCAGCTTATCATCAAGAAATCAGTAATTTACTTCCAACACACACCCAACCAACCCTGACTCAAATGTTTCCATTCCTACCCCACCCACCCACCTTATTTTGGCTCTTAGCCATCAGAACTTCTCTCCCATCCCATGTTTCTCCTGCTTATCTCCATGTGTCACAAATTGTTCATAACATCTTTATGATTATATCATTCCAGAGGGAACTCTATTCCAGTTCTTCATGAAAGCAACTGACAGTGGCACCCCTCCTCTTGTCGGCCGTGTTCCCGTCAGCATCTACCTTCTCACATCTCACGATGTCCCTCCAATCTTCGAAAGCCAAGAACAGCAGAGCTTTGAGCTTCCAGAGAATCATGCCATTGGTGAGATCATCACCACCTTGAGAGCTCGCAGCAACCAGACCCTGACGTACAGCTTAGTCCCAGGCACTGATCTCCTCACCAACAACCCGGTCAAGTTCAGCATCAGCCACGACGGCGGGGTGCTATCCGTCTCCAGCCAGTTGGACTACGACACCTGCAAGTGGTACAAGCTCATCGTCAAAGCAGAAACGGAAGAGATTCCGAAGCTTGCCTCCTTCATTGAGGTCACCGTCTCCGTTGTCGACATCAACGACAACCCTCCCGTCTTTGACGACACTCTCTACGAAATCCGCCTCCCAGAGAACATCCCCATTAATTCGGACATCCTACAGGTGCACGCAACGGATATCGACTCGGCTGCATTCGGAAAAATCATCTACAACCTCGCCCCATCTGAAGAAGATGAAGAGTTTGAAGCCATGGAAATGTTCACCATCGACAGCGAGACTGGAATCATCCAGACGATTGCGGCGCTTGATCGGGAGATGTTCTCCAGTTACATCATGCAAGTAGTAGCCACAGACGACGTTGAAGGACAGGTGCAGCACACGGCTGAAGCCACCATCCACATCGTTGTGATGGACTTCAACGACTCACCACCTCGTTTCACCCACCCGACCTACTCCGGTCAGATCCTAGAATCTGACCCCATCGGGACGGTGGTGACGTCCGTCTTCTCCACTGACGCAGACCTCGGTTCTAACGCGGACTTGGTGCACTACATCACAGACGGGGATTATTTTGGTCACTTTGCAATCGATAATAACTCCGGTAAGATCTTTGTGTCTAAGGAGCTTGATCGTGAGCTTAAAGAGCTCTACAACCTCAACGTCACCGTGACGGACGGAGCCTTCATGGATTCCACAATGGTCTCTATAACAGTTCAAGATGTGAATGACAATCCACCAATCTGTGCACAGGTAAGTACAGTGATTGCTTATTCTTTTGCAATCATTCATAATTTTTTTCAGGAACAACACATCTTTGAAGCTAGTGTACTCTTTTCTCATGGCCGAGTGGTCTAGGGCGGTGGACTCAAGTTCTTTAATATACAGAATGTGGGTTCGAATCCTGGCCTGGTCGGTCGCAACACTGGTGTCCTCTCCTCCCAGGGGTACAAATGGATGAACAACAAAAATTTACGCCTTCGATTGGTTGAAATGCTCTGCGTGGAATGGGCCCACGCTTTTTCAACCAATCGAGGGCGTGCATTTTTATCGTTCTTGTTTTTGTTTTCGTTATCGGGGCCTGTGTGACCGGGCCTTAAAAGCGAGAGTTGGGGAGTAACCCGCAATAGACTGGCATCCTGTCTAGGGGGGTATAAAAATATTATCAGCTATTAAATGCCAAAGAAACCGCATACAAACACAGGTCTGATAAGTCATATTGGCTCAGGACACACTCGTTACTTTTTTTTTTTTAAATACCAACGCTGTTGTTTTTTATGATACTGATTGGCAGCCATTTAACAATTACAAAACCTTTTCAAGATCTTCAAAATGCTCATCCTCATTTTTCTTACTGACCACAGACCGTCTACTCAGATGATGTAAGTGAAAGCCTCCCTGAAGGTACCGACATCTTACAAGTCATGGCAACGGATGAAGATGCAGGAGACAATGGGGTCATTGTCTTCTCATTGAGTGGAGATGATGCAGCGCTATTTGCTATCAATGAAAACACAGGTAAGGTCATCTTGAGAAAAAGGAACTAACCCTCCCTTTTGACTATTACTCTCACCTTAAAAATGAAATTAAAAAAAATTGTTCAGTGGTCTGCAAAATAGTCTGCTGAAGTACATGCAGCGACCCTAAAGCGATGCAAAAATCACCCCTACACCAGCTTCACAACCCAGGAGAAGTGGACGGTTGTTGCGTCGATGGGCAATACCTATGATGATTAGTGATAACTTTGAAAATATTTTTCTTACCTAATTTTCCAACCTCATTCCTCCCTCTAGGACTTATCAGCTCGGCCAGGACCCTCGACTACGAGACCCAGCCACTACATCATTTTGAGGTCATCGCATCGGACGGCGTCTTCTCCTGTGTGTCTCAGATCTTCATCGGTCTTCTGGATGAGAACGACAATGCTCCCGTCTTCTCTTCTAGCGTTTACAATGAGAGTGTCAGCGAGAACACAACACTGAACACTCTGCTGACCAGAATCCAAGCTGTGGATCCAGATACCGGTATGCTGAGCAAATTTAATTGCCTTAACCAGTTAAAAACTAAAATTACTTTTTACCCTGACGCCAATTCGCTGTAAACTCTGAACTTTCCAGAGTTATGCGGAAACAAAATTACAAGCAAATCACTCTGACGGGAATCAAACCCATGACCTTGCAGTGCTAGAGCAGATGTCTTACCACTAGACCAGCGAGTTAGCGCTGCGGTAAGAGGCATTTTAAATCCTATGTATAAGCAGCAGACACTGCAACAGTTTGTTAAATACATTTTTAAAATGCTCTCTATCTTCTAATATTGATAAAAACTTAAAAACCTTTACAGGTAGATTGTGCTTATTTTTCCACAAGTTAATGACCATATGATTTCACAAAACACTGAGATAGATATAAAAGGAAATTTTGAACATAACAATTTATGAAGCGTTTCTCAGACATCTGAAAGCACACAATACTGTTCTACACAGATACTTCATCTTTCATTATTTCCGTGCAAATTCGATGACCAATTAAGCCAAACTTCACAGTATAACTATTTTATGCGTTTTGGTAATCATACTAAATACTGGATCTCTACTTCTTTTCAGGCATCAATCGTCAGTTCACCTACTCCATTGATACCTCTGAGATTAAAAGCTTCACCATCGACCGCTCCTCCGGTATCATCACCCTCCGCCAAATCCTGGATCGAGAGAACCGTAGCAGCTACAACCTGACTCTCCAAGCCATGGATACCAACAATCCTTCCCTTGTGTCCAACGCTGTCTTGGTCGTCAACGTCCTGGATGAGAATGACAATGAGCCTCAGTTTGAGCATGATCTCTACAACGTTACGCTGTCAGAGGACGTACCGGTCGGTACGACCGTGGTGGCTGTGGAAGCGTTGACTAAAGACGTCGGTGTCAATGCACTGATTACTTATCAGATCATTAGTGGCAATGAGCATGGAAAATTCAGTGTGGATCAGTTTACAGGTAAACCATTTACACTATATTTCTAAATTTTCTTTGCCCAACACCAGCGTACACTAAATCAATTTCAAAGTCCTACAGAAGCACCAACAAAATTAAACAGGCACCTGAGATGGGAACTGCCGACTCCCTTTGTTCTAGAGTGGTCATGATCACAACTACACAAACGAGCTAATATACAAACTATAATCAATGAGAAATGTCCAACATTAATATATCATCAAGAGTATTCTCCATCTGTCTTGACTTTACCCTCTCAATTATTTCCCGTTGATTTCTTGTTACAGGTAAAGTCATGTTGGTGACTGAGCTTGACTATGAGATGTCTAGTAGTTACTACTTGACCATCAAGGCTACAGACAGCGGCCTTAGACCACTATCGGACACAACCATGGTCAGTGTGTACATCAACGACGCCAACGATAACGTGCCTCAGTTCAGTCAGATCATCTACTACAGTGAGATCAATGAGGCTGCTCAGGTAGAAGACAGCATCGTGCAAGTAAGTCTTTCCGGACAGCTCTTTTCTTTGCTATCGTTTCAACATACCTTCTGGAATTCTTGTATTAAACCTTTTTGTTAGCTGGACATTTTTTCAAGTAAGCCTTTCAGGACAGTTCTTTTCAGAACTGAGAATTTTTAGAACTCCCCCAATAAGTACTCCACAATAGTAGAATACTGTTCCCAAAGGCTCCTTGAAATCTGTAACTCTAGGGACTAGCAAAAGGTGGAATTACTATCGTTTCTATATACCTTCTCAAATTGGCATACTGATTAAAAACTTTGAGTTGAAACCAACGGTTATTATCAGAACCTCCCCAACTCGTTTAGAGACTATCATTACATGGTGTTACCGCAAACCTTACTATATTTCACTTGCTTCATTTTTCTTTATCTCAGGTTCTTGCGACAGACTCTGATAGTGGAGCCTACGGCGAGGTGACCTACTCTATCCTCCGTGGTGACCTCTTTGATCAGTTCATCATCAATGAGAAGAACGGACTCGTCAGCGTGGCTGCAGAACTGGACAGGGAGCAGGTTAGTTTGCAATCACTCACTTTAATACTAAAAAGCTAGATTTTGTATAGACCCCTAACTTGCACAATGCGCAGCGCATTGTCTAACTCCTGCGAAACGATCACTGCAAAAACAGCCATGTGATGTCAATATTCCTATTGCATTGGCATTCGCAGGAAGTATGATTAGGGCTTTACTCTGCTGATCAAAAACACCAGACCTTGAGCAGTCATTTCTTAAAGGAGTAAAGAAGCAATAGAGAAGCAGTAACAACCTCTTATATAGAGCTCATATCCATCACTCAGTGACACTCAAGGTGCTTCAACATTCAATATATTTTCCCTGCATTTCTTTAGAGAGGAAATATTGTTATTTATTCGTACACCTTTCCTTTCGTCTTTAGATCTCGTCCTACTCATTGATCGTCCGTGCCAGCGATGGAGGGGAGCCGTCACAGTTTAACGATGTCTCCGTTCAAATCTCAGTTGCCGATATCAACGACAATGCTCCGAGGTTCCAACGCTCCAACTACTCCTTCGTCAAAAGGGTGAGTTTAAAAGATAACAAGTATTTTTTTAAAAGACTATTTCAATATTTTTTTGTGATTGAAAATGCTTGACTTAAAACCATTTGAAGTTGGCTTTTGCTAAAAAAAAACTTGTATGAAAGTGTTTTTAAATAATTATATTTTGTTAAACACTTGACGGAAACAAACTTGTTCTCTTGTTGGAAGACATGCGAGACTTGAACAGTCTGTTGTAAGAGAGCCTTTACAGTGGATGTCTTTGGAGAATGTTAATTCATGAAAAGGAATTTACAAAGTGCATCCTGATGGATGTATTTTTGAGTGCATTCTACCAATTTTTAGTACATTTGTCTTTAATTTTTATTTCATGGCGATAGTTGGGTTAAGTTTAGTTTTGCCAAATGTTGAGAGAGGCAATTTTAGGAGAGAATCAAATGATCTGATTTGCTGATGTGAAGATATTAACTGAACTTTTTGTGACTTGTTTCTAGGAGGATACCGCCGAAAACTCTCATCTGATTCAACTGAACGTGACGGACCCTGACACCCTCGTCAATGGCCCACCGTTTACCTTCTCCATCGCTCAAGGCAACGAGGAGAATGACTTCAGTATCGATGCAGACGGCTTCATCACAAACCTCCTCCCCTTCAATCTAGAAATGAAAGACAAGTACCAACTGACTGTTCAAGTGACGGATAACGGCAAACCTCCGCTGTCGGCGCTGACGTACGTGACGATTCAGATTGTTGAGCCGACTAACGTTCCCATCGTGCAGTCTCCGTTATGGATCACGATCAACTCTCACGAGGATGACTTCCCTGGCGGGGTTATCGGATGGGTTCATGCGGAAGACGCAGACCCGTCAGACGTCTTGGTCTACGAGTTAATCAACAACATGGGGAACGTCTTCAGAGTGGATCAAGACAACGGAAGGATCCTAGCTCAGCCCGATCTAGACGTAGGCTTCTACCAGCTGAACATCAGCGTCAGCGATGGGCAGTTTACTACCTACTGCGACGTCCAAGTAACTGTCAACCCCGTGTCGACGGAGATGCTCGATAACAGCGTTACCATCCGCTTCAGGGAACTGGCTCCGGAGAAATTCTTATCGTTCTTCTTCAATACCTTCAAGCAGACCATTAGTAACATCCTGCGCTCTGGTGGATCAGCTGACGTAAGCATTATCAGCATCCAGCAGTCGGAAGCAGTACCCACCGACACTGAAGTGTTGTTTGCCGTTCAGAAGTCTGACCGTCGAGGAATCGCGTACTACAAACCTAAGTCCCTGGAACGCCAGATCAACACCAGTGCATCCAGTCTGGAAGATCGGATGCTTGTCACTGTCCAAGCCATCGTTGCGGATATATGCCCGGAGAATGCTTGTGATAAACAAAGGCGTTGTATGACGCAGGTTACCTTTGATCAGTCTAGTGTTACTACCCTCGACGCGGAGACTGTTGGCTTTGTGTCTGCCCGGCATAGCAGGGCGCCAGTCTGTGTCTGCAAAGAAAAGGGTAAGAATCTTAAAGATTGTTTTACATATCAGAAGAATATTTAGTTTACTCAGTAGCTGTCAAATATGTTCAGGGATTAGGCTGGCGCAGTAGTTTCTTTCCCTGCCTTTCACCTCTAAGGACCCCGGTTTGAATTACACCTAAGACCGGAGCCTTGCATATGGATTGGGTGTTCAGTCCTTACATTGTTGCGGGTTTCAATATTATTAGTAGTATCAAGGGAGGCTTTTTGGGACACCATACATGTATGTACATAAATCGCATTATGAGTAGTGGTTCTTAGCACAACTGGTGGTTTGACAACTCAAAGTTTGATCATTATGATCATGCTCTGATCGTCTTCATGAGAATGCTGGACTCTGTTGCTGCATGCTGCTTAAGTACATTTTCTGCTTAAAGGAACACGTTGCCTTGGATCGGACGAGTTGGTCTATGAAAAGCATTTGAAACCGTTTGTTATGAAATGCATATGGTTAGAAAGATGTTTTAAAAGTAGAATATAATGATCCACACAAGTATCACTCAAAATTGCACGGTTTTCATTTTACGTCGCGAACTAACACGGTCGGCCATTTATGGGAGTCAATGTTTTGACTCCCATAAATGGCCGACCGTGTTTGTCGATGAGGTAAAACGAAAACCACGCAATTTCGAGGCATATTTGTGTAGATCATTGTATTCTACTTTTACAACATCTTTCTAACCATATCGATTTTATAACAAACGGTCACAGGACGCTTTTCAAAGACCAACTCGACCGATCCAAGGCAACGTGTTCCTTTAAGAGATTAACTAGCAGATGGACTTCGCTAAATGGTGCGCGAAGGCAAGAACTGGAACAAAATAAAAACTGGGCTTAGCTTAATGCTAGTATGCTTGAACTGGTACAGTAACTATTTTGTCAAATTTGTAACATTTTGTAATAAAATTGTTCCGTTTGCAGAGGAGGGATGCGTCGATGGCCCCACCCCACTACCGGGCCAACCTGATACAGGTACAGACCACTGTGCCAGTAGTCCTTGCCAGTCCTTTATGAACTGCGTTCAGGATCGAGATGGCTACAGCTGTGTGTGTGCTGATAATAGTCTTACATGCGGAGGAGGTGAGTTTGAATGATCCCATCTTAGAGTCGTCTTAAAATGAGTTGTCAATATCACCATGGTGATTTGTATTGCAGCATTCTCCCTGTGCACAAGCTAGCATATGGGGGCTGATATGAACGACAAATTGCGTGTCGATACGCAGACATTGTGGCCGCTATGCAAACAAATAAATAAGTCATATTTTTTCCCTAGAATTCACATTAGGGCATTTAAAACAAAGATAAACACCAACTAAAACATATTCCTTTGAGCGTCCTTTGGCCAAATCTCATAATTTTGGGTCCAGAATGCCCCACAGTTTAAACAAATTTGAGAGGAGAACCCTGTATTGTGACGTCACAGGTTGCTTTGGAAGTTTGATACACAGTTAAGAATGATCTAAACTCATTGTTCATTCATTCATTCATTCATTTAATGGTTTATTAAAAATCTATTCAATTCACTGCCAGCAGCAGAATTACATGAACAGTTACATAGTTAAAAATTTTGAAATTGTGAAATCAACAATTGAGTTTGATTTCACATAGATTCATATTCGGATGAGTTTTCAATATCACCAGTGATTTGAATGCATTTCACATCAAGATGAGAGACAACTTCTGATTGGTTATTTTCTGTAGGTGATGCCAGTCTCCGCCCAATGAGCTTCAATGGTAATAGCTTTGTGCAGTATGACCTACTTGATATCTCCAGCCTGTCTGTACGCGTCGCTGTAGCCGTCCACACAACGGAAGCCAATGGTGTGATTATGTACGGTGAAGGAGACGACTATAGTGCATTAGAGGTATGTGTGTTCAGGAACAACCCTTTACTTTTCCAGTGACTAGACAGTGGAACGAGGGCCCCAATTTCATAGAGCTCCTTAAGCACTACAACATGAGCTAAGCATATTAACAAATATGCTTACCAGATTAGGGATACCAACCCAAATATAATTTTACATGTACTTAATGTACCATGGAATCCTGCTCATTTCTTCTGCTCAGCAGGAAAATGTTAAGCAAAATTTTCTGCTGAAATAGCCGTATGAAAATGGGCCCATTTGGCTTGCTGTGCCACCAGTCTGTTGGCTTTTTAACATTAAATAGTGATGCTTTTGTTCACCGAAATAGCTGGCCTGACCATTTGATGAGAATTTTGCCTGGTCTCTAGACGTTTTAACAAGCAGTCGTCTAGCGGGCCACTATTTTTACGCTGGTACAAATATGGAAGATGATGAGCTCCCAACTTCAATCGCTTCATCAGCACTGATCGTTGAATATCCCAAGTCCGTGGTTGCACTAGAAGGCATGGTACGCTTCATCACAAGGATGTTTTTCAGGATCTGGAAACAGGGCCCTCTGTAACGGTCAAAATTGTTCACTTGTAATACCTTAAAAGTGTTCAAATTGCAAATGGTGTGTTCAATTCTCTCTAATCTCCATCCAGTTTGATTCTTCCATAGTTTTGAAATAGCTCATAATTTAAAAAAAAATGATGCGGGGAAAACTGTTTTAAATCAAATTTATTTTTGTGTGTGCAGGTTTCAGATGGATATGTTAAGTACACATTTGACTGCGGAAGTGGCCCGGCCAACATTCGCCTGACTACAAAGCGTGTCGATGACGGTGACTGGCACGAGGTGTCCGTCAGCCATCAGGGAAATGTTGCCACTGTGACCCTAGACCGTTCCTCCTCGGCCACCGGGAGCGCAGTTGGAGACAAACGTGCCCTCAATCTCAACAAGATGGTATTTGGTGCGAGGGTGACGGACGGAATGCGCGTCCGACGTGAAACGGTTTCTGATGGCTTTGTTGGATGCATGGGTGATATGAACGTTGATGGCGTCAGGTTGGAGCGATCTGGAGATGGTATCTCTCCGAGTAGCATCGGAGAGTGTCCGTCTAAGGTACTCAAAGCTTGCTCAAGCAATCCATGCCAGCATGAAGGTACTTGCTTGGATTATGGCTACAGCTACGTCTGCGATTGCCGGCCTGGATGGAACGGCAACCGATGTGAGTACCCCTTCACCCCCTGTTATCCAGACCCTTGCGCCAACGGTGGTACCTGCTACAGCACCGGCAACGACTTCCAATGTGACTGCCAGGAGCCAAACACGGGGAAGACCTGTAACGAGGTTCTGTGCCCAGATGAGGTCTGCCGGAATGGAGGCGTCTGCTCAGCGAGCACCAAGACCTGCAACTGCTCAGGGACGGGTTATGGCAGCACATACTGCGGTATGGAGCTAACACTCTGCAGTCAGAACCCATGTAGGTACGGGGAGCACTGCGAGCAGCTTGCAGAGTCCTACAAATGCTGTAGTCTCTCCTCCATGGATGAGGTATGCCGCAGCTTGGACCTAGAGAGCATCCCGAACATGACAGCCGGTCCATTCTCAATCGGCATGATGGAGATCATCGGTATCGTCGTGGCAGTAGTGATCGCAATCTTCCTCGTACTGATCTTCGCGCTCTTCATGCGGCGCCGTCGTAAGAGATATCAATCACGTAATCTTAATCTGGATAGTTCTCGCTACCCGATGGAGAAACGTGACAGTAAAGGTTCAGATTATGAATATCATCATCCACCGAGTCCACCAAGCCCACGGCCGCCACCACTGCCTGACAGACCTGCTTCATACACTCCTAGCAATCACAACTCACTCAACAATCTGGACTCAGACAGGTACTTTTTATCTTATCAAAAATACGTGTATCTATAAAGACTGTAGGGTCCATGGGGCATACTTTGTGTTGAATACATCAGATCCCCTACTTTATAAGCTCTGTAATGGCAATTTCATATCAGTGATTATCAAAAGTGCGTCCTATGCAGCTCTACGAAATTGGGCCCAGGTCCCCAAAGATTTGCCTGAAAGCTGAAAATATTACTCAACAATTTTCTGCTAGGCAGAAATGACCAAGATACCAGTTACAGGAGATAAATGAGCAGGCTGTACATGAGATGTAGTATTTTGGCTGATAATTTTATTCAGCTTTATGAAAGTGGGCCGTGGAAATGAAGTCAATGTAAAATGAGAAGAGGGGTTTGAAATAATCTGAAATAATTATTTAAACAATTTTATTTTGTCTGCAATTTTCCACAGATATGGGTTTGATGACGCTCAGCCTTACCACGGTCAGCCCATCAGCCAGCAACCATCATTGCCCCCTCTGCCTTCCAACTCGGCATCGGACAGCGACTCCATTGCTAAGCCAGCCTGGGAGTTTGATGCTCCTAGTGCCCATGAGAGCTACGTTGATGGTAAGTTTGCCATTTCATGGAGAGTGAACTTGCTAAAACAACCACCCTTTCCCAAAGCACAACCAAGTACAAGTTGGTAAATCACAGCATAGAGTAAGAAAACCTGTGCAAGACAACGCAAACTCAAAGCAAAATACAAGCAAGCAAAGAAACGCAAAAAGATCTACAAAAGCTAGCTATAAGCATGTAAAGTTGAACAAAGATAAGAGATTCAAAGATTAAAGATGCAGAAAAGTCAAGTTCTTGAAAACACAGCATTCTTTTGCACCCTTCCCTCGGCAGAATTACAATATTATTACAATTAACCTTCTAGGCAAAGCATGATATCCGAAAGAATTTTATTTTTTTTACAACAAAATTATTTCAGAAGAACAATTTTAATACCAACCACAAACAAACTTATGGTTCATACAAAAAAAATGTATACTTTTTAATGAAAAATTAAAAGAAGTTATGATCAAAGCATTCACATAAATTTAAAAAGTAACTTTACCTTGCCCCCTTGACGCACCCTTAGGTCGTGACAGTGCCAAGAATGCCCCTATCAACGCCCACCACCCCCTGCAGCATTCCCATCCCTGCATCCTACCTCCTGCACGCCATGGCCACATGCCCCTGGAACCCCCAGCTTATGATCAGTACAACATGGCAGAGGTTACCTCAATGAGCTCCATCAATACGGAGAATGAAGACGACGCTTTGCCCGGTAAGATTAGTTCTCTAGTTATTGGAATTCCTCGCTTTAAAAATATACAAATTTTCATGAAAACTAATTTTTGTTTTTACCTTGCAGGCTTATTCTTGCGGGATATAAGTGGGTTGATCGGTCAACTAATTGCACTTTTGTAATAAAAATATCGTAAAATGAAAATAACTGATGCAAACTGCTCACCAATGAAAAGGACGTATGGTATAAATGCACAAAAAGGTTTATGGCAAGACGTTTCGACCCTAGTCAGACGTTTGATTAATTGATTTACTTTGATAGAATTTGATTGATCAAGATGTGCTAAATGGCCGTCCATTTCAACTGCCTTATTAAGGAGGATTAACCATTGCCCTCTGCTCCTTATAACACTTCTTATTATTTCTTCATCCACTATTACAAACTTTCTTTCGTCTTACAATTAATAACGGACCCCCTTTCCTTTAAGAAATTAAATAAATAATCCATTTATGTCACTTCTGTATGAACTAACTAATTACCTTCCACGAACTAATAAGTATTAATAACTTTCAAAGTCTCTTTAATCTCCTATGTGGATATAGAGAATAGGTTCGTGAGGAGTTCTAATGTTTTTAAAATCCCATCACTTTACTGATACTGTTTTGCATGTCAACATCCATCTTAACAGATTTATCCATACTTAATCATTAGTTACTTTACGCCGGTAAAATAGTCAACTATAAACGGATACCATCACCTTTAAGTTTCATTGAGTGTGTCGCGTTTACTGAATCCTAACGAAGCAAGTATTTCTACAACATGTTGTAGGACTGATGTTTACTTAGTGGTTTAAGTTGTTAGAGGTATATTTCTAATATTCCCCTGAAGTCGAGGGAGGATTTCCAAAGGGAATGATTCATGTGATGTGATTGCTCTGTATTTCTAGAGTAATTCTAGTGAAATGTTCACGAACAAACCATGTTAAACGGAAGTATACGTTTGGTAACCGCTCTTAAAACTAATAGAAACACAAACTTATTTGGGTTAAAATTACAGCAGCTTTCGTTAGAACAAAGCATTTTGAGGATCATTACACTACAAGGTATCGTGGTTATGGGAAAATGATATCAGTTTTTATCCCAAAATTTGAATCTGAGAAACGTAACTGTCAGAAACGATTCTCAAATTGTGTATTCCAATTACGGATCATGCTTCCTGCGTGGCCTAAACCGCTCCAGATTTTCAGCAATATCTCAAAAACACAACCACCTTTTGAAGTATTTTTTTGTACAGGTTAGTCTTGTTGTATAGATCTATATAGGATTAAAATAATCAATAACCAATTTGTTCCCGAAACCAAAGGTATCCGTTCCCTTTAAGGGCAGTGGACACTATTGGTAATTACTCAAAATAATTATTGTCATAAAACCTTTCTTGATTACGAGTAATGGGGAGAGGTTGATAGTATAAAACATTGTGAGAAGTGACGTAGTTTTCAAGAAAGAAGTAATTTTCCACGAATTTGTATTCGAGACCTCAGATTTAGAATTTGAGGTTTTGAAATCAAGCATCTGAAAGCACACAACCTCATGTGACAATGGTGCGACAAGTTTTTTTTTTCTTTCTTTTTATCTCGCAACTTTGACAACCAATTGAGCTCAAATTTTCACAGGTTTGTTATTTCATGAATATATGTTGAGATACACAAAGTGAGAAGACTGGTCTTTGACAATTACCAATAGTGTCCAGTGTCTTTAACATCCATCCACATCATTTTCTCTGATCCTAACTGCTCTTCATTTATTCAAGCTTACTCAGAGACTCAATAAACTACTCAGGGCTGCGGTAAGCTGTACATCTGCATCAGAGTCTGAAATCAAAAATATTGGCTGCAAGGTTGGGTCATAGATTGGTACAATACTCCAAAAAGTTAATGGTCATGAACACCTTACTTGGTAAGAAGCACTGTAGCTGTTGGTAATTTCAACTATTTTGAGAAAGGATTTCCTTTGAAGTAAAATGGTTTGGATAGTTTTCACCCCAAAACATACAAATCTGAGAAATGGTTCATGCATGAATTGATTCTCAGATTTTTTGTGGTTGACTGAAAATTCAAATTCTTTGGTTTCGTTTCGTGAACGCTACTGCCAGAGATGCAACCCGCCGTAGCCTCATTAAACTTAAAATTAATACTGTGATAGGTTTTTTTTTTCAACAAGTAGACACTTTATTCAGCTGAAACTTTCACATGAGGCTTTTTATATTTGCCTCCTTGAAAACTAGCCTATAAATCAGCATTATGCGAAACAAAACCAATCTACGACCTTAACCTTTGGTGAATTGAAAGCATCTTGCCTAGGTTGCATTAGTACCAAACATTGCATTATGCTGGACTGTGGTTTCCTTCCTCTTGCTCCTGAGGGTAACCAGATTGTTTCTAGGTTTAACGGGCAGAACGGGCTAGCATAAAAAAATTGCATCATGAGCACCTGATTTGCATATGAAACCATCCAATAAAAATGTATGAAACATTGCATTTATTCAGCACCTTGTACTTACCCATTTTGCTTGCTAATAACCTCTAACCTTTACCCCCTTTTCTAATAACTGACATTATCTACCGTTATTTCTGCCTATTCTGCTTTAATGCTTACACTTCGGATGTCACAGCCAATAAGGTTGTGCCAATTACAGCTGATGAGGTCAATAAATCGGCCTTAGCAGGAAAGCCTCCGTCTCCATCGACCCCGTCGTCAAACCAAAGCGACTCCGACACGAGTCAAGACACTGTGATATCGTTTGAAAAGGGGCAGTCGCCCATTAAGCCCTCAGAGAAACCTCAATCCCCGTCAAAAATGTCCCCAGTGGCTCCCGTAAAATCCATCTCGGATGGTTCCCCAACCGAGCCGAGAAAGGAGAACTGTCAAGCACTCAAGAACGTCGCCCCGATCATCCAGAAGTCCCCCAGCCCTAAGTCGCCCAAGAAGTACGCCCCAAAGTCTCCAATCCTGAAGAAGCGCCCGTCCAGTACCAGCCTTGTTCTTGAAACGGATATTGATGCCCCGATAGCCACCCCAAAAAGCGTCCGCTTCAACATGGAGCCTGAAATCAGTAGCTTTGAAGTGGATAGCTCACAATCAGACACCCAGACAGATTCCGACACCGAACGATCCTACGCCGACATGATTGGACTGAAAATAGAGCGTCGCAGCGACGGTGGATCTGTGGTTTCAGATCCATCGAAACGCAACTCTGACTGCGAGATCGGCTTCAACAACGTCCCTCCCTTAGACTTCTTAGAGACTCAGAAAGCCCTCGGGGTGGAAGGCCCCGTCCAGATTCTCGCCGACGTTAGTTGTCAAACGGTGGACGATAACAACGAATCATCGACGTCACCCTCCTTCTTGGAAATGGAAACCCCTCTGGAGACCATGACAGAGTTCCACGACACTCATCAGACGGTTTACATCACTCAGAACCCAGAGGAAGATGACGAAGAGGGAAAGAAGAAGGGTTAGGATTGATGTCTTGTAAGATGTAGTCATCGGTCGTTTTCAAATCCTCCTTGTAGTCATTCGATCATCCTCTTCCTTCCGTTTGTAACTCCATCTTGATATTTTCCATATTTCAGTTTTCGTCCTGTTGTGAAACTGTAAACCGAGTGGTATAATTTTTTCCCCCTGACTGTTTTGCCAGTTCTACCATCGTAATCCCTTTTGAATTATTTTGACATACCCTGTAAATCTTCTAGCATGCTCTAACAATCCTTGGTCATTTAGCACATGATAAATTAACAGGTACACACTTATTTTGTTGACATTACAAGTGTTTTTACTTATACCATCATTTTTCTTTCAGAATTATTTCTTTAAAATTATTTTACAAAAATGTTATTATGTATTAGGCATAATATATTCAACTTTGTACATTTAGTTTTAAATATTGTTTTTACTTTCCAACATTTTTCATTTGTCAATTTTAATTGTTACTTATTTTAGAGATCATGAAGTTTTGATGGTGTTGTATATTGTATGCATGATTTGCATTAGTAATGTATCTTGTATGTGGACGATTGTGATTTTTACGATACTTTCTCGCATCCACTTTGCGATGTTTGTGAGAACGATACTTTCTCGCACCCAATTTGCGATGTTTGTGACAACGCTACATTGGTAGAGTCATAACTCCCTTCTTTAAAAAGCATGGCTTGCCTATCTCATTTTTTTCTTGTATCCAAAAAAAGATATTCCAGTCCAAGTCTAAAATAAAAATAGTAGTTATCAGTCTCCTGACGATGACTAGAGCAAAAATCAGAAAAAATCTAAGACAGTTCTCTAAAGAACAAACTCTACCTGGCAAGTAGATACACACATGGTGTTACCGCAAACCAAATAATATATAGTAACTATAAATAAGAATTAATGAAAACAGTCGCTGCATATTTTGTTAAGCTTTGTCCTTCCCAGTGGAGAAATCTCAAAAGCTGTTCACTGACTCCTCTCGCCCAATTGCCAAACAGGCCCCCTAAGGACAGACTACCAGTTTGGATCAAAACTACCACACAGCTAAATCACAAATCACATTAGTTGTAGTTCAAGCTGCTTTCTGTCGGCACCCCCTCTCCCCCCCCCCCCAAAAAAAAAAAAAAAAAAAAAAACACAGAAGATTCTTCTTTGACCTTTCACCCTTGTTAGTGCAGCACGTTTACAATTTACTGCACACCTATTTAGAATCTAACACGCCGATGTTTTCTTGCTCTTTTCCTTTGGTCCTTATTGGTCACGTGCGGTGACTCTCCCCACGCTCTGCAACCTGCTTTTATTCCTTCTAGATTCAGGAGATATGTTAAGGCATAAAGGTACCCTCGTTAAAGTCCGTTTCTTGATCACTAACAAAACACTGGAGATAACGAAGTATACTAAAACAACATAAAAGCATGGAGGTGTTTCTCAGTACTCACTTAATTTAACATGAAATGGAATGGTGTGGTCAGAGTAGACGGTGGCCATAATTTAACATGAATGGTGTGGTCGGAGTAGACGGTGGCGATACTTGCCCTGTGGTTTCTTGTTCCTCATCTACCGACTGAACACTTGGGTCAAGGGTCAACATTCAGGGCTAATATTTAGACAGTTCTTAATGTTCTTGAAACACACGGTTGTATGAACTTGTTACTTGGTTACTTTTCAGTAAGAAAAAAAATAATAGAAGGGTAGGGCATGCCATCAGTGAACTATTTCTGTGGTGTAGCGCAGCAAATTGCTACACAAAAATATCAGTTCTTACTCAAAAGAATATTATCTCCAATTCAAGCATTGGTGGCTATTAAAAAACTTTTTAAAAAAATCATTAGTTGTTAAAACAAATGGAAATTGAGAAAACAATTTAATGGAAATTGAGGAACAAAATTTGCTGATGTAATGGTTTTTGGAACATGATGCAAAACCACAAACAACAAGAGTGAATCAATTGATTCACAAAGTTTTCACAGATGTGTGGTATACTCCTTAAGAAGACTGGCACCTTTTCCATGTTTGTGTAGAGAACCTTGTGAACTGTCTGAATATGAGTCTAGGAACAAGGTCCATCACATAAGAAGATGTGCACTTAAACACTACTGCATGCTCACCCACACTAGTGACTGTGTTTTTAAGTTGGGCACTTTTATTTCCTGCGTGATTTTATGAAGCTTGTTGGTTCTCGACCAAAACTGCTCAAAATGATAAAAGTGCCCAATCTTGAGACAGTCACATCAATCTTGAAGGAGGCTAACTCATGAAATCATTCTCCAACTCTCAATCTTACCAAATAATGATAACTTTGCATCCCATTGTCTCCACCAATCAGGACAGTCGGTTTGAATACTCAAATCCTCCGATATCATCTACTTGTTGCCTAATTTGTCCAGCACTTCACATCGAAACTAACCATGCTTAGCATGGAGTCAAATTACAGATGGTTTAAGATCGAGTTAAAACAGTTTGGAAGTTGAGTTGGCATGCGCTGATGGTTTTTAATGAAGAGCTAGACCATGTCACCCCGTTCGAAAAAACGGGTGAACCTGCGCATTCCACTGCATTCCTAGGCAGGCAAGATACTACCTTGGTCAAATTGAAACCATGTTACAACAACATCTTGAATTGTAATAACAAGTTGATAAAAGTCGACTGGTGGAATCCCTTAAAAAATGTTAGATTTTATGTTTGTTTTTTACCATTGAGCTGTGTAAAAATTGAAGAAGTCCAGACTCTGTGGCTCTTTGAGCTGTGTACAAATTGTGCCTGCAGGAAGTCCAGGCTCTGTGGCTCTTTTGAAAACATGTTAAACACATAATATCACAGGTTACATGGTAAATGATTTGTTTGGTCCAATCAAAAATGCCAAGAATGTTAACTCAAGACTGCATCATTCTTGATTTCCGCAGTGAGAGCTTGACAATTATTTTAACCTTTTCTGTGGTATCTTGTGGAAATTAATATCTGTGTGAATGACATTGGTGATATTTCTCTGGTAAAATGACATGCTGATTTCTTTTAATAACACCTTTCACATTAATGTGGCATGCTGACAAGAAAAATATGTTATCTGTGGTTGCTCTTTGACTGAAAACACTTCTTTTACTTTAGGCATTTTTCCATACCTCATTTTCTGGTTGGAGCTTGTGTTTTGAATGAAGAATATCTTGAGCTTGGCATGCCTTTTGTATGAGCCAGTTGTTTTAAACGTTTTTTTCAGGTCAAATTTTTACAAAACGACAAGAAGCACCAAAACTCCAACCAGAAACAAGTCTTTCTTTTTGTTGTGGTCGTACATTCTGGTCCATGTTTCCGTCTGTTGTCTATTTATGTTTCTGTGTTGATCCAACATCTGGGGCCAGTTTCATGGCTCTACTTGTGGTAAGCAAAGAATCGGCGCTTGTGGAAGCACAGAATTCTGTGCTTACATCAAGTGTATTTCATGGGTAAGCAGGGAATTTTGGCTAGTGCGCATGCGTACTCCACGTTACTAGGCATTCCAGGCTTTTGCAGCTAGCGCAGAAATTCGACTTGCAGTAAGCAAAGAATCAGCGCTTGCGGAAGCACAGAATTCTGTGCTTACATCAAGCATGTTTCATGGGTAAGTGGGGAATTTTTGCTAGTACGCACACGTACTCCTTGTTACTAGGCATTCCAAGCTTTTGCAGCTAGTGCAGAAATTCAGCGCTTGCACATAAGCAGAGAATGGTTGTTATAAGGGCAGAGTTCAGCGGTAAGCAGAGCCATGAAATAAGCCCAGGTGATCATACACACATCAACATGCGGCTTACTTTATACACAAACATTCAGAACACAAACATTGCTTCAATCACCCATTCCATATAATTCCTTACACTTATTTCTTGTAAGAATAGTTACTATTTCAAACCAAATTACACTCCTCATTTCTAAATCTTAATCAGACCATAAACCTTATTATGGGACGTCCATCTCGGTTTTATTCCATTCAACACAATGTAACCAAACTAGGGCTGTGATGACAAGAATAGTCTGGTACCTTCTAAGAAATGGCCATTAGAATTTTGATCACGACTAGAGCAGTCCTGAGACCAGACTTGTCTCACTTAAGAAGAGAGGATTTTTGGAAGAAATATCCCACTCTTCTCGACTCAGTAATCTACTCCACGGCAAAATATACAAAAAAAAAGAAATTAAGTTCTTTAAGAACTATACAAAACTAGTTTTTATCAGAACCAAATTATACACTACTAAAAGTCTAAAATGCAGTGATAACGCCAACCAAAAACCATAATTCTGATTGTATACATGGAGCCAAGCGAAGATGGACCAAGCATTACAAATGTCTATTGCAATCATGTGTAACTCATGTTATTCTCTTTCTTTAAAGAAGAAAAAATATTTATAAATGGATAAATGTTTTTGTCGGAATCTTTTAATAAGAAACTACCCTTTTATAATTTGAGTCCTCCAATTTTTCTCCCCTTAACTCTCCTTATCAACTTATATTTCTTCACTGAGTTTTTACGTTCTTATCTTAATATTTTTTAGAAAGGTTAACGTTTCTAAGCAACCTGTTTAAAGAATAAGTTCAGAAGTATTTGAGATTATGTTTCTCATGGAAGTACTTTTTCCTTAGGCATGATACTTGACGGAATCAATTGCCCCCATGCCCCCTGGTAATTGCCTCGGTGCCCCTTGGGGTGCTCTAGTATTAATTTCCGGTATCAAGGAAAAACTTTTGTGCCCTAATTTCTGCGCCTTGAACACCCAGCGCATTACAAGTCTTATTACTATTATTAATATTACAAGACTGCTGCTTCGGGCATGGGTTCGGTTTCACATGGTTTCACAAAGCACCAAGATTCATCATTCATGTATATACTTTTTTGTGGATTTTTCAAACAAATTTGTTTGTATAGTGATGATTTATTTTGATTTGAAGTCAGTCATGTAGCATGTATTTTGGTTGTCCTATTATTTGTTATGGTTGCACTCCTAGGCCTTTTCGAAACCACGATTTAGACTTCAGCTCCGGGTTTGGCACCATCTGCTGGTTTAAAATTCTGTTCTGAAAGTGTATGTTTTTAAAACTACTGGTGAAGCCCAAGCCAGAGCCTTTGAATCTTAACCGTGGTTTTGCAAATGGCGCTAGATATGATGATACTAAGGATTAAAAAAAGCATGGTGGTTGCAGATTCATTTGACCTTTGACATTCCAAGAGAGTTCATAATAAGTGACTTTGTGTAATGTTTGGATTTTGTTTTCCTACCAGCGTTTTTAAACTTGTTTACCTGTATTCTATTTACAGCTTACCAATGGGACAACAGTGATTGGTTGCCTTCAGAGCCCCTTAGCAACATCCCGGAAATGCAATATGAGACGCCCGAGTCGCCCACCAACACTAACCTCTCAAACGACGACATCGAAGACGAGTTTGTCGGGGAGGACACCGACTACCCAGCGGAGAACGAAGACATGCCGTACCCGCGAGCACTCCGGGATTTCCGTCAGCAATTAGAGAACTATCCACCCGTGGACGACACCCCGTACGTCGGGTTGACGTCGCACTATCAACAACATCCAAACTCGTACTTGCCCAAACACAGCATCAGTAACTCCACACTGCCACAGCCCGATATGGAGTACGATGACGAGATCACAGACGGGTTACCCTACCCTCAGAAGGGGCAGTTTCCATCCAGAGGGGCTGCCGCCGCCGTCAACGACTTGAACTTTGACTTTGAAGGAGCTATCGCCAACATGGATAACATGTCGATGTCAGTGTATACAGACACCAACGCTTCGTGTTCGGACATCTCGGGAGAGTGTGATCCAGACAGCGAGATGGCACTGAGTGAGTACGACAGCGCTGATGGTGCCGACGATGAAGAAGAGAGAGACGGAGATCTTAACGCTCAGTTGAAGAACCTTCATACAGACGTGTGATCATCTTATCTTAAATACTTCATTCACTGGTGCTGGAAAGACATTCATCACACTGTGGAAATAAACACATTGGTTGGTAATATGCCATTGACAATGTTTTTCCCAATTAACATGTTCAGTACTGAAAAAATCCATTTCTCAATACTTGTTTCCTGATCATTATTTTTTGCCCGGGAGATAACCTGCTAAGCAATATTTACCTGCTTAGCGACTCTACAGAAAACAGCCAAGGGCACAATTTGTCAAAGCCTGTAAGCACAAAAACATGCTATGTACTGAGAATTCAGGTTAATAGCCAAAATTTCATAAAGTTTCATTGTTGCCACTGGTTCCCAACTCATTTTTTTTTTTTTTTAGCTCAGCGAAGAAATTTGGTAAGCAGTATTTTCTGCTTAACGGCTCTATAAAATTGGGCCTTGGATGAAAGTGGTATGGGATTCTGGTACAGTGTGATGAGTGTCTGGTTTTGGGAGAAATCCTAGTTTTTATCTCCATCAAGTAACGCTTGTAGATGCTTAAAATATGTTGTATATATTGAATGATGGAAGGAGAAATCATCGGATGTTGTTCGATTCATTTGTCTGTGGTAAGATCATGTCGTCGCTGGCTGGGTCTAAATAAATATAAGTCATACTCTGCACTTAATGTGGTTTTATGATACGTTCCAGTAAAACGGATTATAATAAAATTTGTTCAAGAATAGATTGTGTTCACCTTGAAAGAAGGAATGTATTCACAGGTTTACTTAATCATCAACAGTTTAAAAACAAATTGGTTACTTGTTCATGTTGCAAAACTAATTACCGACAGCGCTAATCTTGTAACATCGAGTGATATGACATTAATATTTTTTAAATACACACATTTTCAGGAGAACTTTTTTAAGATTAAATGTTAAAAAAAAAAAAAAATCGGCAAATCAGTCTTGAGTCACTGCCATTAAAAAGTGTATGTGTTCTCCACTTGGTTGTTTTGTTTGAATTTCCTAAAAATTCTGAAATTAAGGTTTTTGGCCTTAAAATGATGAGGGCTTTGGCTCAGAATGGTGTAAGCTGTTTAAAAAGGTATTAGTGACTTGTGCTTGTCCGAAACAGCCCATACTTCTCCTTGACGTGTCTATATTTTGAGTACTCAATTATTGGAAAAAATATACACAGTAATATGTAGCGAACTTATACCAAAGGTGAAGCAAGTTTGTATTCTGATAAATTACCTGTCAAAATGTTCTTCCCTAACTAGTGAGAGGGTTTTTCGTTTCTGTACTCAAGCAAGCCTTGTGAGTTGTCTGGAGTTATTCCGTTTTCAGGATTTTTCCTGTTTTCGTGATTTTTCTTCGTTGAATCAGGATTTTCGTGGACCATGAATCGTCACGCCAGTGCACAAATGTTGTATCTCGATTTTGCCAACTTATCTATCACTTGCATGCTCAGTGTAAAAACGTTATATCTCGACACTTACTTGTTTTGTGTGACAATCGGGCTGTTTTAAGCAAGATACAACGTTTTGAGAATATCAAACTCTTAATGTAAGGATTAACAATGTTTGTGTTGCACTGATAGGGCATTATGTAACTCCTTACGATGAAACAAAGGTGCTCTTTTCAATATAGGTCTCTGCTTGCATGAACAAAACAAACCACAATTACTGGGGCAATAAATCTGAGGGATTTACTTTTGAGTTTTAGAATTCTTGATGAGCAATCTTTCAGCTGGTTTGGAGATGTTTCAACAACAAAATACTCATTTGAGATTTCTGTAAACGGCGTAGGCTTCAGTTTGATGTGTGAGATGAATTTTGTGCTACATTTTACTAATGTAAATTGGCAATAATTCCTTGAATTGCCACTTCTAGAAAAATAAACAACACAATAGTATCAACAGTAACAATTCAAACATCAAAAAACACCCAGTAATGGTGGATTGTTATAAATAAGGGAAGATCTGTTATGTATTTCACTAATTATAAAAAATGTCCTTATCTATGCAGTTACTCTGCAAAAAGTATTCATTGTACATTAGTCCATGTAGCTCTTGTACAGATAAGGAAATACGGCAAGAATCTACAATATCATTGCCTGGTACTTACTTCATTTCCCTTTCACTCAATATTTTTTAAATGTTTTGTAAAAACTAGCTCCTCTTTCAAAGTATTCCCTGTTCGATAATACTCTTTATATGAAAAGTGATTTTCCATATTGCAATAAATTTTATGCGGAAACTAATTCATTTTGATCTTTCAGGGGTAGGTGGGGCTTAATCTCAGGATATGCAAATAACAGTACTCTATTATTTCAACCATTGACTATTAATGCTTTGAGCTTCCCCTCTTATGAATATGCAAATCATATGCGCATGTTTATGAACTATGTAAATGAATTATAGTACACACTGATTGCATTACTTTGCTTAGTACATGACCAATTAATGCTTGCAATGTTATCAGCAGATGTTTTTTATTCTAATGCAAATAATGTTTTTAGCAAATTCTTGACAATATGTGAGAACTATCATGTCAATTGAATACATATTCATGATATTTTTTTGTGCTTGTTAAATATCTAAGTGGAAAATCCCAAAGGGGAAATAAACTGGGTTAAAACATTTTAAAAGTATCAAGGTTGTATGTACAAAATATTTCTCTTATGAATATGCAAATAATATGCGCATGTTAATGAACTATGTGAATGAGTCACAGTGATTTATAAGTCACACAGAATGCATCAATGCTTGCAATCTCATGCAAATAATATTTAGCAATTACCTGGAAAATCCCCAAGGAAAAAAATTGGGTTAAATCGTTTTAAAAGTTTCAAGGTTGTTTGTACAAAATGGAGTCTCTATAAAAGATTTTATATATAGGCTGTGTATTGCTCATAGTGACAAGTTGACATTCTTTCATGTGTATATACCGATGTGGTTATGTGTAAAGTGTATGCTTATGAATAATGCAAAAGTACATAATGAATAATTCATGTCATGAGAGACAGTTTCATTGGTCAGTACACAAATCATTTGAGTGTGATTTGAGAAGGGATTTATTCGTGTAATTAAGGAAAAGATTTCACTCTCCTATTTTGAGCTTTAAGTATACGGATGATTAATCTTCATTCATAGCTTGCTATTTTCAACTATTTACATTTTCTTATGCAAATATTTTCCTGGCCTTATGAATATTCAGTGTTGTAATGATTATGACCAATTTTAATGTTCTTTCCACATGGTTCCCAGTCCAGCCTTGATAGTAGTTTGTATTCAAGAATCAAAACCATATTTAAATTACTGTATTCAATACTCATAATAATGGCTTACTACTTTTGGGGAAATGTATATCTTCAAACAAAATGGAAAGGTGGACCTTTTTATCTCAAAAATGCACACCATGTAAAAAGAAGGAGGTAATTCCAGTTGGTTTTCAAAATGGTGGTTTTCTGGAATAAATTCAGATTAATTGGGAGGAATCCTCCAAAAACTTCAACAAAAATTCAACTTCAAGAATGGAAAAAGTGAGGAATGTAAAATATTTTAACCAAAACAGAATTTACTTTCAGTTTTTTTAATATACAATTTTATGTGCCTCTCTTATTATTTCTTTAATCAACAAATCATTTTACACCTTTTTAAAAAGTAAGGCCATTATGAATTTTAGTATTTTCAACCCCCAGCTCCTCCCCCCCCCCCAAAAAAAAAAAGAAAAGAAAAAGAGAGGGGACTTTTGTGATATGAAAACCAGCTCAAGTTATTCTTTTAGCTAAGTAAGTTATGCTGTTCTCCAAACCAAAAAAAACTTAAGTATTCTAGATTAATAAAGTTTGTAGTTGTATTCGGTTGTGTTGTTTTCTGTTGTTAAAGTTTTTTTTAATAGAATGTTTCGATGTGGGAAAGTGTTTGAGTTCGAATTGAACATTTTATATTATAAAATGTTTACGTTCTTACAGTATTGTTGTTAATAGGGATTTGATTTGAAATTTTTAATCACTACTCATAATTTGTCATGATTTGAATGATCACACCTCTGCTCAAGTCATTCTTGGGCTAGACCTGGGCAACTACTGGAATTCATGCTCCGACTAGTCACGCTTCAATTAGTCGCGTCTTGAACACTTGTCATACTAGTTGCCAGGCAAAGTCACAAGCATTTTACAGAATTTACCCATAATGCTGATGTGGAATTAGTCTAGGTAGCAGAGAAGTTTGGCCCCATTACAAAAAAAGAAAATCACCCATAGTTTAATTTGGAACAATTGTACACGGCGAAGCATAATGGTATATTTATACCCTCATCAACATTACAACCGTACAGACAGAAAGAAAATCATTAGTACTACAAATCAAGCCAAACCTAAAGGTTTTTTTTCTGAAAGAAAATGATTGTCTTTGTTTAAGTAACTAGTTGTGTTTTTTATAGCATTGTTGTCTTTCTACTTTGATCTGATGTCGATTTAAAATCATCTGTATGTAGTCATTTTTGTAAAAGCTTTGGCAATGCCATTTTTTCCATTTGTTAAGTTTACACCAGCACTTTAAGTAGTATTTATTTTTGTTTTCCTTAAAGATATTTATCTCTTCTGTTGAAATTAATCTAAGCTTTACGTTAATTGTATACAAAACCAGCAAAGGTCTTGGAATTCATTTTGTAGAAAGAGATTTAGAACTTTTGTCAAGTCCTTTTTTGAATATTGTTTGCATAAGACAAGTTGGACACAATTAGTACTATTTTTTCTTAGTACTCTGTATATTTGATACCGTGTTTCTGGTGCTTATTATTTTGTTGTTTTTTATTATCTTTAAAATTTTGAAATATTTTCTGCTTCTTTTGAAAGTACTGTTGTTGAAGGAAAGATAAGAATTCTGTTGAAGAATAATCAAATCAAAGTACAACATTTATAGATTGTAAAAAAAAAGAATAAAGAGGAAATTTAATGATTGTGTTTTAACTAGCCAAAAAATGTAAGTAAATCAAAGTTAATGGAAGGAAAAGATAATAAAAAATATTCTTGGAACTGTAAAATAAAAAGTGGTTTGTTTAATGTTTGCTTTTGTTTTGACTTTCGGTGTGTGAATTTAAATGTTGTTTTGGGGTCCTTAAAGCCATTATACACTTTCGGCACAGAAAATATAAAAAAAGTTCACAGATTTACAAAGAACTTACAGGGTTTACAGAAGGTAATGGTGAAAGACTTCTCTTGAAATATTACTCCATGAAATGATTTACTTTTCGAGAAAACATTCAAGCAATTATCAATTTTCGTTGTTGAGAATTACGGATTTGTTTTAAACACATGTCATGACACGGCGAAACGTGCGGAAACAAGGGTGGGTTTTCCCCGTTATTTTCTCCCGACTCTGATGACCGATTGAGCCTAAATTTTCACAGGATTGTTATTTTTTATATCAGTTGTGATGCACAAAGTGTGGGCCTTTGGACAATACTGTTTACCGAAAGTGTCCAATGGCTTTAAACAAAGGAAGAACTCTTGCAAAAAATAATAAAAATAATTAAGCAGCGATGGCAGTTCCTAACCCAACAAGCTTGGCTGAATTTTATAAAGCGTGTAAGCACAAAAACCTGCTAAGCACCAAACAAATATTGCTTAGCAGAAACTGGTTACCATCCAAAAGTTCATAAGATTATGATAACCAGAATAAGTTTACCAGCCATAACACTATATAAAACTGTTATCCTACTTTATTTTGCTAAACATTTTTGCTAAAAGCACCGGAAGCATTCAACAAAGCACGAAAAAGACTAGCACACTGTACGAGCATAAAAAGTTAGACTTGTTCTCGTGTATGCGTGGAACACTTACTATGAACTCATCACTTGAGGGCGTGCTTCATATTTCTTCGCAAATCCTTAAAAATGGCTGCGTCCACAACAATGGTAAGTCCATGCGGTTTTAGGACTAAAAAATGTCATTTCTGTGCACGTTGTATTGAACATTAATTTTAAATTGTATTTAAGGTTGTTCTACAATAGCTATCTAACATTTTAAGGCCACGTTTATGAGAGAAACTACTTAAAATAGAACAATTTAGCTAGCCCAAAGATTGTCACCGACTGTAACTGTGCGGTTTGACCATGGCCCACGGTCACTTCGTTTGGTGGTTTAGCTTTGCCATATTGTGTGTGGACTGTGGCTAAGCTGCTCAAAAACAAGTGACAATGTGGGCTAGAGTCTGGTGGTGGGTGGCATGGAAAAGTTTCCTCGTGGGGCGCCACCACTTTTTCATTTGATACGATATGATTATTATTTATAATAATAATGAATCGAAACAGGTCAACTCGTACCCAAGTCAACTCGTACCCAAGTCAACTCGTACCCAAGTCAACTCGTACCCAAAATATTGTTCCCAAGTCAACTCGTACCAAAGTCAACTCGTACCTAGGTCAACTCGTACCCAGGTCAACTCGTACCCAAGTCAACTCGTACCGTACAATGTACGTTGTATGCCGAAATGAATAAAAAAAACAAAAAAATTCGTTCTAACAAGCCTATATTAAAAAAAAGTTCTCTGATTAATTTCCCCCACTGATAGGGCCTAACTAAGTAAAAAAACAACTGCAATATGAAAAAAAACAAGAAAACAAAATCATTGCAACAATGAATAGCTAAATGTATGATTAACAATATAAATAAATAAATTAAACTACAATATTTATCAGTACGAGTAAACATTTATGTGGGTGCGAGTTGACTTGGGTACGAGTTGACTTGGGTACGAGTTGACTTGGGTACGAGTTGACTTGGGTACGAGATGACCCGAATTCATAATGAATAGGGTAGACGGCCTTAGCTTTCGATCCAATCCGGACCTTCTTCAGAGGCATGAAACAAGTACAAACAAATACATATCCATTTATAGAGACGAGAGGGGGAAAGGGATTAAGGGAAGGATCCAGAAAGTAGCAAGAAAATTATTTATAATGAGATATCTCTTTTTGTGAAAATGAGTAAAAAAGTGGTGGCACCATACAGAAAGTGTTACGGCGGCATAAATGATGATGATAAAAATGCATAGAAATTTAGCCTTGATTGGGGGTAATGGCAGGCTTGGTTGGGGTTGGGTAGGCAGTGTATATTTGCCGGCACTTCTGAGTTTTGTCTTTGGGACTGAGTTGATGTCTGTAGTCCCTGTTTTGTGCGTGGCGCTGACTGTACTCCTTTTTAATCTTTTTTATTTGTCATTATTTATTGACGACCGATAAAGACGAATGCTTGGTAAATGGACCCACAACCATGACAACCTACACTTTTAAATTAAGTTTCGTGAATAAGTTTTCCCCGTCAAAATGATTGCAAATGCAGAGGAAGGGTTTCGTATCTTTTCCAAAAGTTTCTAATGCGTGCACTGCAGTCTTATGTGCCTGTCAGTGATTTTCTTGGTTGGGTTTGAGTTTTTTTCTTGTTTTTTTTCTTTAGGATATAAAGTCACAGTTGGAACAAGCGACACTCGCTGGCAAAGAATTTCATAAATTGTTTTATGAAAAATTTGACAAGAGAAGAAATGTAAGTAATAAGTTTGGTTTACTTTATGTTCTTTTATAATGCTTCTCCGCCCAGGAATAATTTGTACCTGGGGGTAAAGTTTGTAGTGAATGATTTGCAGGCCTGTATGCTTCGTTTTTGAAAGGGCAAGGGCACCAAGGCATTTTCTCCTTGGTAAAGGGCACCCTATGAGGAAAATGTAAATTTCTACTGGAGCATTTCAAGGGCACCAAGGCAATGACCAAGGGGCACAGAGGCAATTGCCTTTGTTGCCTCCATGAAGTATCAGGCCTGGATTTAACCCAAGTGCCAATTATGATGTTGATTCTGCATACACTATAAACAGGAGTTGAAATGGTTTTATGTAGACTCTAGACTCATGACCGGATAAGTCCAGCGGTCTTGTGAACAAAACAAATTTTATTCAAATGCTTGAATGATTCTGAGAAAACATCTTTCAATTCTATTTAGCAATGAAGTAGTTGCTTAGCACCCATAAAAAACCCCAGATGAGATTAATATTATGTAACATTTCTGGTGCTTTTTCAAATAAAAACTCTTAAATGCATGTTATTTAAACTGTGTCAGGAACTATTTCTCACTTTGATTCTCGTCTTGTAGAAACATCTCTGGTCCAGTGAACAATTTGTAAAACTGGCCCTTTGATCTTGTGGATTTCCCCACGACCCTCAAATTCGAGCCCTATTCTAAAAAATTCCTATTGTTATTACAATTATTGTGCTTTTTATTGTTTGTCTTTGTTAATGCAATCAAAAGAAAAAACCTTAAAATAACAAAATTATTACTCCTGAATATTCTATTTTTCTCACATCTCAGTTGCTGAATAAGTTGTATATGGATACAGCTACGATGGTATGGAACGGCAACCCGTTAGAGGGAGGTGAAGCCATCATTAAGTTCCTTGACCAGTTACCAACGAGTGAACATACGATTGACTCCTTGGACTGTCAGCCAATACCAGGTATGATCCGCAAATCATTAAAAAAAATTGTTTATTTATGGCAGATAGCTTTTGTCACTGCTTTATTTTAGTTGCCAGTTGCTGAATAATTTGATTTTCTGATGATTTACTTTTGATGATTGTGTCTTTCATTTAGAGAAGGAATATTCTGACCATTTTATAGATGAGTAATGTTTGTCTCACACACTACATTTAGGACTACAGTATTTACAATATCAAACTATTATTTCATTGTGTGTACTTCCAATATTGTGTTTATTTCTGTATCATAACTATTTTGTTTTCTATTTTAATATAATATGTATCATTGTTTTGGACTTGTTATCCATCGGTTATTACTATTGCAATGTTTCACTGAAACTTTTCACTTAATCAATGGTGGAGAATGTGTTATTTAAATGTCTTCTAACCTTCCTACTCATGCATGTCTTGGTAACATATGAATATAGCATATCTTTCATAAAAATAACTAATGCTTGTAGACGCTTGTTGATAAAGCTTTATAATAATTTTTTGTATTAACATCATGATTATTATTGATTATTATGTATACAATTTATAATGAATTCTTTGATTATTACATTGAATTTTGTAAAGTATTTAAAAGTTTTCTAGGTGCTATGACAGTTTGCAGTCAAGCTCAAGCACATATTCTGAAGCTGTTGATTCTAAAAACCTTCTTTTGTTTGTTTTAACCAGCTGCCATCACACAGGGCCAGACAACAGTGATGGTCATCGTTGGTGGGTGGGTCAAATTCGAAGGCAACAAACGAAATTTCCAGTTCACAGAAAACTTTATGCTCACGCGGACTCAAGCGGGCGTCTGGAAGATCGCAAGCGACTGCTTCAGGTACCAAGAGTGACGAGAATGTGGTTGTTCGTAAGATGCTTCTTCCGTTAGGAAAGTTGTATGGATTGGGTTTGAAGTATACGGCAGGCGAAGACAGGAACAAGTGTGTAACATCAGACAAGAGATTGTCTTCTTGTAGAGTAAAGAGCATGTGCCTCGGTACCAGGAGTGACATAACATATAGAGGAGGATTCTTCCGCAAGGAAAGTTGTATGAGGGGTTTGAAGTCTTTGACGCCAGAAGATAAAAACATGTGTGTAGCATCAGATGAGAGATTGTCTTCTTGTATAGTGAGGGGTGACCGGAGTGCGTTGCAAGATGTACATGTACCTAGGATGGTTCTCGACCTTCGGAATATTTCAAAATTCAAATCTTCAGATATGTGCTGTTAAACTGTAGGTTTGTTTTAAACCTGGAAAAGGGAACAATGGTGTATACAAGTTTACTAAACAATGACATCAGAATTTGACCATGGCTGACGCCTGCTGGCCCAATGCAGGCATGTGATTCTGTAGGATTTGTCCACCAGGTTTTACCGTAGTAACCTGCTTGGATTCAGTAACCAATAATATTGGCAATTCACACTCTCATCAGATTGGGCTTCACTCCATTCTAAAATCTAGACTCTACCGTTAGCTCCCTAAAGTTATTTTATTCTTGAACAATTTCTTCTTGTAGCCCGATACCAAGAGTGGTTTTTAGCCCTTGTTTTAGGGAAATTTGCATAAATTGTTTTAAAGGGAGGGCCAGTCCAGAAGACCAATCTTCTCACTTGGTGTATCCCATCACAACCTTAAAATAACAGGCCTGTGAAAATTTGGGTTCAATTTGCGAGAAAATGATGTAGAAAAAACACCCTTGTTGGATGAGTTTGTGTGCTTTCAGATAAGAATAAAAGACTTCTAGCTAGAAGTCTTTAACTTTTTTAGTGAGAAATTGCCTCTTTCTCAAAAACTATGTTACTTCAGAGGGAGTCGTTTCCCACAATGTTTTATATTATCAACAGCTCTCCAATGCTCATTACCAAGTCAGTTTTTAGTTAATATTTGTTTTGAGTAATTACCAAACGTGTACCTTCCCTTTAAACCACTCAGATCTCGTACCAAGAATTTAGAAAGTGATGTTGGAAGAATGTTAGCTGAAATGGGTCATGTACAACCTTCACAGTTCGAAATGGAAATAACCAAATTCAATACATCTTGGATTCAATCAAAAATGTATTTATTGATTTTCAAAATTAGATTAAAGAGCCTAGGCTACCAAGAGCATGAAAGAACACATTGCAAAACTCTTCCCGTATCATAAATTAACAGAAATTCCTTTGTTTAATTCATCATGTTATAAATCGCAATGGCTTAACAATTCAACAGAAATTGTACATGTATTTACAGCATGGATACAAAAAGTACTTTGGAAAATAATTTTAAGTCATTTTTAGTTGAAATCTAAGTTTTTGTAGAAGTCTGCTCATAGGAACCAATGCTGATTTGGTTGATTCTTTTGAAGAATTTTCCAAAGTTAATAGTATGTATATTCCTTGGACGTTTGTTTACATGTAAGATTTAAATGCAACAAATTGTCTGTAAATGCTGCCATATAATCTTAAACAATAAAATCAAATGATAAACACCTTTTTTATTTAAAACTCTGTCCAGGACTTTTGTTATAAAGCTTTTTCTGCAAAGAAATTAACCAAAATGTGTCATCACAATTTGAAGCTTCCATTAACAGTATTTGGAATTGCTTGGTTCTACTTCAGGTCTACAGCAACAATCGTTCTTTTATACAAATGATATCAATTTCACCATGTGAAGAAGAAGAAATGAAAGTCAAGGAAGATTAGGATTATTAGAAATTCAACCCCCAGTCTTCCCCAAAAATGGTCAATGATTACCGTTTTGGCAAATAAAAACCTCGCCCTTACCATTCACTAACTGGGCCCAATTTTATGACTGCTAACTGTAATCAAAGGATCAGTGCTTACGGAAGCAGAGAATTTTGTGCTCGTGTCAAACGTATTTCACAGGTTATCAAGGAATCTTTTGCTTGCCGTGTAAGCGAAGAATGGAGATCACAAGTGCAGAATTCGGTGGTTAGAGCCAGGAAATTCAGCCAAGGTCCAGGACCAATAATAAAGTTTCAGCGATACCACAGAAATTTATGTTGATAAAATATTTGCTGTCTTCAAAGAATCTGGTGACTTTAATCCAGACTTGCAAGCCTCTAAAATGGAACACCAGTACATCAAAGGCTACATTTTTATGTTCACTTTATTTCCTGGGCTCAATTTCAAGGCTCTGCTTATCGAGAAAATTCTGTGCATATTGCTCGAAAATCACAAGCTTTCAAGGGTGCTGCAAGTGCCGATTTATGTGGCAAACTCTTCCATGTTAAGCTCAGCTCTGAGCACGTTATACCATTGTTGTTCAATGCATGAGAAACACAAACTTCCTGGTGACCGATTCTACTCCAATCATAATCCAGTCAATTGCAATTCATTGCTCTGGTCATCTGACTGTTGCTCAAGTAAAGGGCGCCCTCAAGCAATCAAGTCTGTTTCAAAAGTACCTCCGCTGGTGCATATAAGTTCTTTTCAAGATCTGTTTTCCACAACGCAGTGATGCTTTTAGTCGTTGTTTTTTGCATTCTGTGGGAAACTGTTGCTATACGTCCCACTTTTTATGTTCCATTCCATCTGGTGGTTTGACTTCCGTTTTCTTTGCTCCGATTTCGTTCCAGTTGGTGCTGAGGACAGTTCCACCAGACTCCGTCTGTAGACAAGTGACACAATTTGTGGTACTTTTAAAGGGTTTGGGTACTTTTTATATGACACAAAACGTCCACAAATTTACATTCGGAATGGTTTAAATATGATGATAGAAAACTTCCCTTGAAATATTACTTGCTGAGGTGCTGTATTTTTCATGACAATTTTTTGTCTCAATAAGAAAACATTACGAGACTCTGAAAACATGGCTCTGTGATTTTCACTATTTTTAAATGACAACTAATGAAGCTGAAACTTCTACAGGTAAATTTTATTACATTCACAGTGAATAGGGATTCAAAGGTATCAAAGCCCTTTAAAGACAAGAATAATTTTGTAATTGTAAAAAAAACAAGAGAAAAAAAAAAACACTTTTATTTACTCTAATAACTTTGCATTTATGTATGTACAGACCATGTCACCTTAACCAAAGAGCCTGGATTATTAAACCGCATGATTGGTACATACAAAAAGGAAAACAATGAAAACATTGCTGTTTGTGCGGTTTAAATAGATTTCTTTAAAGCCATTGGACCCTTTCGCAACAGAAAAAAAAAAAGTTCACAGATTTACAAATAACTTACAGGGTTTACAGAAGGCAATGGTGAAAGACTTCTCTTGAAATATTATTCCATGAAATGCTTTACTTTTTGAGAAAACAGTAAAACAATATCAATTCTCGTTAACGAGAATTACAGATTTATTTTAAACACATGTCATGACACGGCGAAACGTGCAGAAACAAGGGTGTGTTTTCCCGTTATTTTCTCCCGACTCCGACGACCGATTAAGCCCAAATTTTCACAGGTTTGTTATTTGATATGGAAGTTGTGATACACGAAGTGTGAGCCTTGGACAAGACTGTTTACCGAAAGTATATAATGGCTTTAAATTGCTTATTGTGTATTTTGGAGCTCCTGGTAAATGGAGTTTAAAGAGTGGCAAATTGATCGAACACAGAGTGTAATGTTTTTCACATCAACATTCTATAAACCACTTACGAATGATTTATTCATTGCCTTCTTGACTTCATCAGTGCTGTCACCATAGATCTTTTGAAAGAGTTGATTGAGGGCGGCCTCTCCTTGGGCACCATCCTTCTCCTCTTGCTCCGCCTCTTTCCCGATCTGATCCCAGTTCCGTGTCACATGACTGGAGGTCGGGTAATTATGCACGGTGTCTTTGGTAACTACAAACAGTCGACACAAATCAGTGTTGTTAAATAAATGTCAAATATTGTAAGCCACAAGGGAAACTGACTGGGTAAATTCTAAATGATTTGGGGTTAAAAAAAAAAATTCTAGAGTGGGACTCGAAAACGTGGTTAAGTGGTTAGACTGCAGAACATGCAGTCACAAGGTTGTGGGTTTGAATCCCCCAGCTAACCGCTGATTTCACAATGACTAGAATATCTAGTTACTGAATCTAGTTACTGAATGTCTAGTTACTGAATCACAATTTCTCGATTCCTAGTTTCAGACCTTTAAGTCAGCGGTGAACCTCCCCCCTGCAATTTAAACCTAATTCAAAGAAGAATCCCAACTCACCGTCTCCCGTTGGTACAGTTGCGGCCAGCGTGTCCTCTCCTTCTAGCTTATTCCACCTCAATCCCTCCTCTTTACTCAATTTCAACTCAATCTGTTTATCAATCGGATACGGAAATTCAGAAGAAAAAACCATTTCACTTATTATTTCTGTGTGGCTGTACAGAATTGATTTAGGTCAAGGTAACATTTTAAGAGGCACAAGGGGTTAACCATTTTTTTCTAGTCAAGTCCCAGACCGCCAGTCTACTGGTGTCTTGAGTGGGCATTTATTTAATTGAAATTGGTGAAAGTGTTGGGCACAACGCAATCTAAGCTTACAGTAGTACAAACCGTGGTCAAGTGGTTAGACTGCAGGACTTGCAATCACAGGGTTGTGGGTTCAAATCCCCCAGCTAACCGCTGATTTCACAATGACTAGAATAAAGATTGTCATCTAGTTTTTATGAATCACAATTTCTTGCTTTGTGTAATTCATAATCATAGACGTTAAACCAATGTTTGTGAGAGAGATTAGCTGTTGCCAGCTTGGTGTTTATATCCCTTGTAGGAAGGAGTTTGCCAAGTTCCCTTGATGGGAAAATCATTCATACAAACAAACAACAAACCTTCATTTTCCTTATGGACGTGATACACTTGGCTGGGATTATATTGTGTGCTAGGTCCAACTCCAGACTGAAGTCACTTCCTGATGCCTGCTTCACAGTGGCACTTAACTGGACAGAGAAAAACAAAATATTTCATATTTGCAGTATATGGGTTTGAGGCATTGCATGGTCAGGTATACTCTACTACCGCAGGTAGTTCTTTTGATATTTTGTATTGCTTTATAGATTTTGGAGTAGATTTTTGATTTGGGAGATATTTATTATTACAGTATTTTTAAAGACTCAACAACTTGTATTAATAGTTGCTGGTTTGTTGATCAACCCTTGGGATAATTTAACTGCACAGGTTATGTATGCTGTAACAGCTGGGCACATGTATGTGAACTAAGGAGAATAACCACATTGTGATATCATCATCACAGACATCCCACCCGAGTAACTTGCCTGTGATATTTTTTCACAGGACTCGGGAAAGTACTGAGTATACAGTGCTAACACACATCGGTGTATGGTTACAGACATACTTTATCTATCAAGATCAATCATAGTGGATGGTATTGAATGGTCAGTTAGTAGGAGGGTTGACTATGTACTGTGTACAAAAGATAAATTCACCACATGATATCATGTTGTAGGCTGGACTAGTTATTCAAAACTATTATGATATTGAATGGAGGGTTGGGTTGTTGACTGTGTACTATAGATCAAGAATGCATTCACCACATCATGTTGCAGGCTGGTATAGTTTGTCATTCACAACCACAACGGATTATATTAAATGGACAGACAGTGGGAGAGTTGAATATGTACTGTGTAGAAAAGGTGCACTGGTCACATGATATTATAAAACAGGCTGGCATAGATAGTTCACAACCACAGTGGATGATATTGAGTGGTCAGACAGTAGGTGGGTTTATAATAAAATCAAGTAACTAAAACTATTAAAGGCAGTGGACACTATTGGTAATTACTCAAAATAATTATTAGTATTACCATAAAACCTTCCGTGGTAACGAGTAATGGGGAGAGGTTGATGGTATAAAACATTGTGGGAAACGGCCCCCCCTGAAGTGACGTAGTTTTTGAGACAGAAGCAATTTTCCACGAATTTGATTTCGAGACCTCAGACTTAGAATTTGAGGTCTCAAAATCAAGCGTCTGAAAGCACACAAGGTGTGACCATGGGGCGATAAGGGTGTGTTTTTCTTTCATTAATATCTTGCAACTTCGATGACCGATTGAGCTCAAATTTTCACAGGTTTGTTATTTTATGCATATGTTGAGATACACCAACTGTGAAGACTGGTCTTTGATAATTACCAATAGTGTCCACTGCCTTTAATCTAACCTGTAAAATCTTTTTTTGAAAAATCAACAAATTTATGAGAAACTGGTCCCCAAAATAATGTAACTGTTTTATTTGTCAATAGGTGGATTTTGATAGAGTTTTGCTAATTTTGCTAAATTTATGATTTTGATGATATGGGATCCCCATAACGGAATACAATCTGAATGATTTTGGAAATCTTTTCGAAAGTAAACCTCTACCATTTCATCTTAAAAATAACATTTGTAGCTCATCCCAAACCTTACCGCTCTATCTGTGTAGTTCACTTCGACGTCTTCCTTGTTGGCGTTTTTAACCAGCAGTGTAATAATCACATGAGAGTCTGTTTGGTACCAGTCATACCTGAAAGAAATTTAGGTTTAAAACATCAAACTTGATAAGACGCATCTTACTTTTGTGTAATCCAATTTTTCAATTGTAACTGCCACTTGAAAAAGTTTGTACTTCCAATTACCAACCTTGAGTAATGATCCTTTCACACTAGAATACAATCCAACATCCAGTATTATAAACGAAAAGGGAAAACCCACCGCCTCCAAAGCAGCTGCCCTGCCTGCGCCATCAAAAGGGATGAGGCTACCGGTTGGTTCCAGGCTCCTCTAAATCTTCAAGTCAAGCTTTTTAATATTATGCACCCTAGTTTTGTAGGATTTTGTCAACTTCTTGTGCCTTTTGTCTCCACTCTGTTTATTTTCCTGGAAAAGTTTCCGTATGGCGCCACCGTTTTTTCATTTGATATGAAATATTAATATAGTATCTAATTTACCTTAAATTGATGAGATATCCCTTTTTATTTTGTAAAAATAAGTGAAAAAGTGGTGGTGCCATACGGAAAGTTATCCATTTTGACGGCTTCTGACGGCTGCTTTGACGCAAAGCTGCACCCATCCCGATTTACAAAATTTGTGCTGCAAAGGGATCACATACTCAAGACCCAGAGCAGAGCAGAGTCCACCCCCCCCCCCCAATTCACTAAGCCTGGGTGATCAGTCATTGTCAGTAGAACTTTAGAAGTTTGAAACTTCTTCAAATTTATCTTTAATGTTTAAAAGAAATAAAATAAAATGTTTAGGGGATATCGTCTGATTGGTTAAGAACATTCATTTGCAATAAAGTTTACTGAAAACTTGTGTTTAAAGGAACACGTTGCCTTGGATCGGTCGAGTTGGTCTTTGAAAAGCGTTTGTAACCGTTTTTTTTTAAATGCATATGGGTAGAAAGATGTTGTAAAAGTAGAATACAATGAATCATGATCCACACAAACATGCCTCGAAATTGCGTGGTTTTCCTTTTACCGTGTCGACTAACACGTCGGCCATTTATGGGGGTCAAAATTTTGACTCCCATAAATGGCCGACCATGTTAGTTCGCACAGTAGAAGGAAAACCACGCAATTTCGAGGCAAACTTGTGTGGATCATTGTATTCTACTTTTAAAACATCTTTCAAACCATATGCATTTTATAAAAAACGGTTACAAACGCTTTTGTTTTGACCAACTCGTCCGATCCAAGGCAACGTGTTCCTTTAATTGATTTCGATTCCCAGAAATACGATACAAAAATGTTTTTCACGAATTGGATGCAGCTCATGTATGTTTCCATGGTTTTCTACACTTCTTGGTCGTATTCTTTCCTTTAATCATGTTAATCCTACCTCTGTTTCACACTTGGAGGTGCCTTAATCGTCTCTTCATCAGCCATGATGACGGCTTTTGATGTTTTGAAGTCGAATGTTGCAAAGGACCTTTTTTTGTCGGTATTTAACAAAACAGTTTAGGCTTGTTGTGTTGGATGTGGTACTTCCCCCGAATGCTCAGTCTTGAGTCAGAGAGAAACCTCCAGAAAAAGATTAGAGGTGCTTTCCCTGGTACAATTTATCGATTCTTTTTTGGAGCTAACTCACCAACTTATTATTTGCTTTATGCATAAAAAACGCATTACAAAACATAGTATCGATACTGTGATTTGGTAAATATCGATACAGTAAGTATCGGTGAAACCATTTTAACAACGTCATTTCGCCCCCGTTTTGAATGGAAAATTTTGCAAGGTACCGCTACGGGGCAACGTTGTGACAAAGACGAATAGATGAGGGATGGAGGGATGGGGCGAATTTTAAGCAGCAATCCCGGCTCAGCTAGCATTGTGTTTTGGGTTTGACGTCGTGTGTGCGACGTGCGTGGACAACGTGTGTGACCGGAAAGTACACATTTTGCGGATGCTCGTGAGATTGTATTTATAATTTAGCGGATTCGGGTGCTTTACAAGTTATACAACACAACAGATACAGGTAAGGGATTAGACCCAGTAACTGGGCGCTGTATTCCTTTATTTTGACATTCCTTTTTCGAAATTTTGACATTTTCTGTCCTATAGTTTAATATAGTCATTATTGCTCCATGGTCATATATAGTCATACGTAGCCCTGGTATGGTAGGACGTCAGTCAGTACACTGCAACAGAGGAGTCCAACCTGGGCTAATTACTCTATGGTCATACGTAGACCCAGTAACTGGGGCGCTGTACTCCTTTTCAACAATTTTTGACTTTATCTGTCGTACTAGCGCCCCAGGGAATGGCACAGAATTTTAACGAATACCCAGTTTTTCGCGACACCCAGCCACAAAAAATGCCTCAAAATGACAAAAAGACCAAACAAACTAGCTCAAAAATCGCCTACTCTATTCTCGATACGTCTAGGATGTAACATCAGGCATTTAATTGTACTCACGATCATTTTTTAAACTCCAAATCGATGATTTTTAACTCCGCATCGTGGAGCGATTGACAAGTCTGCGATTTTCGGATGTGTATGGTAACGAAACATGGCGTCGCGTTGTGGGTGGATGTCCATCAACGGCTGTTTAATGCTACACTTGTTACAGGCGTTGCAGCGAATGCTATACATTGTACACGGGGATGGGTACAGGCGCTGCAGCTAGCGAGTGCCCACGTGCGTTCAATCATGGGCAACGTAACTTACACGGTGCCGGGTTGTTGGAAAATTATCAGAAAGGGGGTGAAAGGTTCTCAGAAAGGGAATATTGTCTGAAAGAGGGGATTTTTCTGGTCTGAAGTCTGCTGGATGAAGCTGGATGGTTCTGGATGAAGTCTGCTGGTCTGGATTTTTCTGGTCATCGCCCCCCCCCCCCAAAAAAAGAAGGAAAAAACGAAAAAAAGGGGAAAAAAGATGATAAATAAATTAAAAAAAATTCTACAGTGACACTGGCAGCACTAAACATTATAAGAAGCAATTTAACCATGCACAAAAATCGTACGCCTAGATGAAGTACAGCGGTTTTTATTTATTTATCATATTTTTCCCCCTTTTTTTTTTCTTTTTTTTTCTTTTTTTTTGGGGGGCGATGACCAGAAAAATCCCCTCTTTCAGACAATATTCCCTTTCTGAGAACCTTTCACCCCCTTTCTGATAATTTTCCAACAACCCGGCACCGTGTAAGTTACGTTGCCCATGATTGAACGCACGTGGGCACTCGCTAGCTGCAGCGCCTGTACCCATCCCCGTGTACAATGTATAGCATTCGCTGCAACGCCTGTAACAAGTGTAGCATTAAACAGCCGTTGATGGACATCCACCCACAACGCGACGCCATGTTTCGTTACCATACACATCCGAAAATCGCAGACTTGTCAATCGCTCCACGATGCGGAGTTAAAAATCATCGATTTGGAGTTTAAAAAATGATCGTGAGTACAATTAAATGCCTGATGTTACATCCTAGACGTATCGAGAATAGAGTAGGCGATTTTTGAGCTAGTTTGTTTGGTCTTTTTGTCATTTTGAGGCATTTTTTGTGGCTGGGTGTCGCGAAAAACTGGGTATTCGTTAAAATTCTGTGCCATTCCCTGGGGCGCTAGTACGACAGATAAAGTCAAAAATTGTTGAAAAGGAGTACAGCGCCCCAGTTACTGGGTCTAGGTCATACGTAGTAATAGTATGACCATAGAGTAGAAAATGTCAAAATTTCGAAAAGAAATACAGCGCCCCAGTTACAGAAAATGTAAAAATTTCGAAAAAGAAATACAGCGCCCCAATTACTGGGTCTAGCAAGGGATTAACTATAGAATACAAATTACTAGACCCAGTGACTGGGGCGCTGTACTCCTTTTTTCGAAATAATAGTACGACTACGACAGAGAATGTCAAAATTTTGAAAAAAGGAGTACAGCGCCCCAGTTACTGGGTCTAATTCTGTAATATTAATAATAGAGTACAGGGCAACACTCGGCTAACCCTAACCCTAACCCTAACCCTAGGCCTAGCCCAAGATATGACTCTTTCTCTGTACACGGGTACCGGTCAACTTGGTCCCAAGCCAACTGTCCCAAGTCAACTCGGTCCCAAGTCAACTCGGTTCCAAGTCAACTCGGTCCCAAGTCAACTCGATCCCAAATCAACTCGGTCCCGACAGGGAAGCTTGCATGGGCCCGGGCGCGGGGAGGGACCGCAACCCAAGTTATTTTAACCCAAGTGAAACTATTTATTATTCTTATAAGTTGGTTTGAAAGATTTCTTCATAATTTAACCAAACATTAATTTCCTTTTATTTTTTAATAATTATGTAATTCGTACTGTTTTTATATTGTTTAATTTTAAATGTAAGTTACTGGAAAAGAAATCAAAGAGGATTCAATTATTAATGTTTGTCAATTAATGAATTGTTGAGAGCCATACAGAAACAAATACTCTGGTTGAAAGCAAACAGACATTTGAAGAAATTTTTTTAGTTGAAAATTATTGGCCAACACAATCGGTAATTTTCAATCGGTAATTTTCAATGTTGGATATAGAAACAAATGGGTCGCTATTGAAGGAATCGAATATTATACCCCGAACATTGGTGCACACTTATCCCGTTTCATGTGCAAAAAAACAAAGGACATATTTTTTTCCAATTCAAAGAAAACATACAATTACTTCCCGTCAACCATACAGACCGAGTTGACTGGGACCGAGTTGACTCATATAAAGCCTGTACACAGATACAGAGTTCGAACTATTAAGGCCCGTTTCTGGGGCGGAAAATTTTCAAAGCTTCATAACTCAAATCTTATCTGCAACAAGCCACTAATTTCAACAGATTCACATCCTATGGCGGCATACATTTTTCTGCAGTGGGTTTTGGTCATCATTATATTCTTCACAAATCCGTCATTTTCGTGAAATAATACACGGTCGGGGACAATCGGCATTAGAGTAGTGTAGCGGTAAAAGAGCGGTAGTTGAGAAAATTCACACTTAAAATTCATTTGATTTTTACTCAAAACCTGTGATACATGTTTTAAGAATTCCACGTGTAGGGCTATCTGCAACTTCTGAAGCATTAGATCGGTAAGTTTCATGATGCAGATAGTTTCAGATGGTTTTTCAAGAAAGCGAAAGATTTTGATATCAGACGCGCTGGGGCCAAGATTACGGAGTGGATTGGACCGATTTATGGGGCTACAGAGTGGATTGGAATGATTTACGGGGCTAGGAGTCGCACAGCGTATGTCACTGAGCTGAGCGTGAGATGAATGAGTGACTCAACATGCCAGCCCGCCAATAAGTACAGTCATGACACACAGTGTGTGAATAAACATGTGGGGGCAGTGTTGTAATGTATCTCATTTTCAACTCATTATTAATATTATTGACATTTTTAAAAGTAAAAATATTATTATTTTAATAATATTTCTAGTTTTTCTACTATGACAGAGTATGACTTTATGAGTTTCCTTCCACTACCCTGGTCTCCACGTGGAGTTGATAGCGGAACGAACCTCATATATGTTATATATGGCCTACCTAGTTCTGGCCTGGCCTAGTTCTACCTATCTATTCTATGAGTAATGTGTTTTATACTTTTTACTTATCATTTATGGAGGAAGTTGGTTGTTTCCTCTCTTTCATTTATAAATGCATTGTCACTCTCTTTGCAGATTTATAAACCTTCTTTCCTCATCACTATTTTTACCTTACCGTATCCGATGTATCATTTTTCTTTAATTTTAATAGTTTCTTCTCTAGTCTGAAATAGATGGAAGTATTCCTTAAAGGAGTCTATCGTAATTTTTTCCTCACAGGAGCTAGAATTGTCTTTCGTCTGGTTAACAGGTAAACTATTATTTTAACCTTCTTACTTTGAGTCTTGAAATTGGAGACAAAGAAGAGATTGGTAGTTTAATTGTTATCTCCAAGAAGAATTGTGTTACTTAATAAATTGAACTCGTACACAATCATAGAGCTATATATATTGACTTGAGCGCTAACACCCTGTTATACACGCACTAACGTTTTGAAGCCGTGTGGGCGCATCCATGTTTATGTACAAACCAATACAAAAGCTTGAAATTTTGTATGGCAATTGTACGGCTATTTGCATGATAGTGCGTTTGTTCTTTTCTATGTGTCATAGAAACCAAAAAATGCAGCAAATATGAACGCACAATCTGCTGATGAGCGTACAAACTGTGAGCGTCATGTGCGTCATGTTTAAAAGGCGCGACTACTTTTTTAAGTACGGGGCAATCAAGTTGAACTTACGGTTTTCGTAGCGCGGACAGACGCGAATGGGCAGTCGCTTACGTAAGCGCACGCGCCGAATGTAAACAAAACAGCGCCAATTTGAATTAAAATCGTTCCGTATTCACGCAACACATCAAACATGTCTGCGCCCAGGGTGGCTTCAAAACGCAGAGCAAGTTAGCGCTCTAGTCAATATATAGCTCTATGTACACAATACACCAAACCAACTCAAAACTCAACCCTTTCATTCTCAAACCATACAACATTACATATTTTGGTCTAAAAACAAATTCCTTTTTAATTGAAAAGGTAATCATTCCCCAATCATTCCCCATAGTTTAAACTGGTTAACATATCATTTTGTTTAGTTTGATGCACAAGATATTTGACCAAAAAAGAAGCGAAATTTTACTTTATTAAAAATTTATTTGGTGAAATGTTAACAGGTTGGTTGTATTGTGTATAATAACCATATTAGAGCAACGTCCTTGCTCTATGGTAATACTTGCTGAAAACTAGAGAATGAAAAATATGTTACTACTCCATTAAAAAATGATGTACTTTACCTTATAACTTTTTTAAAAAACCCATAAAAGTTCCTCTAGAATTTAGATAAAAACTTATTCATAGAATTTATGATGACATCAGATTTAGGTGAGGTTTTGCGATAGCACCATGTTTAAATGCCGGTAAATCACATTTGATTAAAGTTTCAAATCCTTCTCAATTAAATTGTTTTGTTTTTTTCCAGAAGAAATTATACTGTTTGTAATACTTTTGTTTTCAAAATCCTGCTTTTTCATCTTTATCTCCAGGGTTATGGGCCAGCCTGCATCACGTAACACCATGTTACGTTCAGATTTCTTCGACCATCCTCCAGCTAGTTCAACAACCAGCACAAAGCTCCTGAAGAAATGCGAGGATGCCCACAGTGACAAACGGCAGTTACTGACCAGGTCCTTTCATGTAGTATCTGGGTCGACAGACAGTGATCAGAAAGAGCAACGCAATGGCTGCATAAGAGTGATGCAGTGGAACATCTTAGCTGATGGTAAGTTGGATAATACAGTTAACTGTTTCAAACAGCTTACCAACCAAAATGATCTATGGTTTAAAGGCTAGGCGCTGGACAAGTTTGGTTATTGCCAAAGACCAGTATTCTCACTTGTTGTATCCAAATGTGCATAAAATAACAAATATTAATAATTATTAGAAGTTGTAACCTTCGGGAATTCAATGCAATTTTAAGTAATCTTATTTATCATTGTACTTACCAGCTCTTGGTGAAGGCGCAGACAACTTCATCAAGTGCCCCAGTCAAGTGCTCAAATGGAAATCCAGAAGACTCGCCTGCCTCCAAGAAATCTTAACCTATGACCCCGATGTGGTCTGCCTTCAGGAAGTGGACCACTATGAGGACTTCTTTAAGAAACATCTGGAGCGGGTTGGATACGTCGGAACCTTCAATCCCAAACCTGATTCCCCATGTTTATACTGTCTTCATAACAACGGTCCCGACGGATGTGCAGTTTTTTACAAATCAAAGAAGTTTACGTTGGTCAGTAGCATCTCTCCCATTCTGGAGGTGGTTGAGAGTGGCCAAAAGTGGACGACCAATCAGGTTGCAGTTCTGGTGCGGCTACGATGCAATTCTCCCGAAAAGGGACACCCTAAAGAGTTTGTTGTCGGCACCACACACCTCAAGGCAAAGTCAAGCTATCAGAAACTGAGATATCTTCAAGGGTTAAATCTCCTGGAAATCCTTGAGAAACAAGCGGACAAATGTCCATTAATCTTTGGAGGTGATTTCAATGCCGAGCCAACTGAGGAGGTGTACAAGGCATTCGAAAACAGCAAACTGTCACTTAAAAGTGTGAATAAACTTCTTAGTGATGATGGTAGTTCTGAGCCACCGTACACTACCTGGAAAATCCGTCCGTCTGGTGAGATGTGTCACACCATTGATTACATGTGGTTTACGCAGAGTCAATTGCAACCATTGAGGATCTTACAATTTCCGTCCGGGGTGGAAATTGGCGAAAACAGGTTGCCGAGTCGGAACTACCCGTCCGATCATTTGTCACTTGTGGCTGATTTTGCTTTCACTCTCTAAAGAAACTGTGCTACATTTGGTATCAGCAGGCTCATCTAAATAAGGGCAAGACCTTTTTCATTTTCCAAAGGGCAATTACATTGGGAAATCTTAACTTAATGGTACACTTTAGAAGAGGCACCAAGGCCAAGACAGTTTCATAGAGCTGCTTTCAAAAGCAGAAAATATTGCTCAACAATTTTTCTGCTCAGTAAAATGAGCAGGATACCAGTCACATATCAACACATGACATGATGTTTTGGCTGGTAACATTATTCTGGTGAGCAAAATTTGTTTGCGCTGAGCTACTTTTTGTGCTTAAGCATCTCTATGAAATTTTGCCTGGGGCAATGAGGCCATATGACCTCTATGTCATTATGGTAAATCAGCATCAGCCTGTATCAGGCTAATACTATACTTGGGGGGGGGGGTGCAAATAAATTTGTAGAAACATTGGCTACAAATAAAAAGTCACAGGTGATGATTTAATGCACCAATTCATCCAGTGAAAAGTTTGACAATCATATGCGGCATGGTTTGTACATCTACCAATCACTCCAGAAACTATGAGTTGTCAAAGTGCTTCGCTTTGGATTCAACTGTTCACATGCAGGTTGATTTGTTTAGATTCTACCCAAATTGGAAAACTGTAGATTGTGCTCATCTTTTCCACTCAGATTTGTTGAGGGAGATAAAGATTTTTTATTTGTTTCAGGGTTTATATAATCATGTAATGTGTGTGTGAAAAAAGCAGTTTATTTAAGTCTTTCGTTTGTCGATTGTTTTTTCATAGTTTTAAATAAGCAATGTATTATGATGCAATTTTCGTGCTGAGATTTTTTTCTGTTTCCTTTATAATGTATACTCCATCAGAATCTGGTTTGGAAGGAATTCCTGGAAAGAAATTGATTCCTGGAATAAATTTAACAACGTACTGAAATTCATCTTAATATACCTTTATCATGTTGCCTCCATCTTGGTCACGTTCCTCGTATCCAATAACAATAATAAATGCAAATAACCATTTAGCAAATAGGAACCAGACTATTTTGTTCTTCCAACCTCGGTTTGAGAACATTGATATCAATGGGAACAATTCAAGATGGCGGCACAATGATAAAGGTCTATATGAGTGGTCAGTATTGTCATAGTGATTTGTTTTGTGACATCACACTTTACTTAACATATATAAGATTGGATCGCAGTTAAGATCGATTTTAGCTTTTTGTGTAATCAAGCCCTGGGGCTTGCTTATTTCACAAAAACTTAAGATTGGTCTAATCTTGTGGTCTTAATGGTGTGGCAGACTCGAGCTCTGGTGTTTCTGATCGGCAGAGTGTGGGTTTGAGCCCCGGTCATGACACTTGTTTGTATCCTTGAGCAAGATGCTTTTACCATAATTGCTTATAGTTCTTTTGATTGGACATTAAGCCATAAGTTCTGTGAACTAGGATTGGTGGTGTAGAGGTAATCTTAGCTAGAACTCTTATCATGGAAGTGTAGGGGTTAACCAGTGTTTCTGGTTCACATAACAAGCACCCTTATTTATAGGTTTCTTAAGGTGTTACAGTGATTTCGTTCACTTATGAGGCATCCTCGGTTTCATTACCAGAAATACATAATAATGATAGCAATAATAACTTTTTATCAATCTTAGCAAAGTTTAGGATGTCACAATACAAATCACTGTGGGGTTTGAAAACTCATCTTAAAATCTATATTGGCTCTTTGTGAAACCGAGTTCTGGTTCGAGGTTATGATACAAATCAAAGAAAGACCAAACCCACTGTGTACACAACAGACTCTCATAATTGTTAGAGATGCAACAAAAATGCAATGAAAGTGTCCCTGGGGTGGATTTCACAAAGAGTTAAGACTAGTCTTATCTCGAGTTAGGAAGAGTTACTCGTCCTAACTTAGGACCAGCCATACGTTACTTATATCTCTTAGGACTTGGGACTTGTCCTAAGTTAGGACTTGTCCTTTCTCTTTGTGAAATCGACCCCTGTTACTATTAGAGGGATTTTTTTCAGAAGTTTCAGAGCAAAGATTATATTTTTAAATGCTTTTGATTGAAAACGCTAGGTATTTTTGAACGGGAAAGAAAAAGTTTTAAAAAATAGGTTAGTTTACAGGCAAATGTATGGCTGCCTTTGGTAAAGAAGTTTGTAAAAAGAAATCTACTATAAGTGAAGGGATAAGAGTAGGGGTAAGACCTGCTTCATTTAGAAGAATTTCAGACCAGGTCAAGAAATTGTCTCTTGCTGACAACAAAGGATAATATAAAATAAGATAAACATTTTATTATCACACACTGGGGAAATTTAAAACTGTCCTTGATTCAAATAGACAGACAACAACAATAAAAAAACAAACAGACAGATGGATTAAACTGGGGGGGAAATGAATATCAAAAAGTATTAAAATATGTGCAAGGTAAAACTAAAGCATTGTTCTTAATCCTGACTTGCAAATGAGTTTGTGTGAATCGAAAATCAGTTTTGCAAATGTATTACTATAATCTACAAATAATATTTATTGTATAAAAAATATCTCCAGATTATATTATTCTAGCGGTATTTATTATTTATAGATATATATAGAATCGATTATTACTTTTAAGTTTAAGATAGTTGTGCACGATGTGTTCCAATATTAAGAACTTATAATAAAATATTATGCACAAATGTATTACACTTTTGTTTTTGTTTTGTTGTTGTCCATCAATTGTCTAGAGTTATCATGACCCACATTTCTTTTTTCTGAATGGTTATGAATGTTCAGGACAAGTAACAAAATAATGTACACAATGAATGAGCAATTGTTTTCAAGAAGCATAATCATTCAAGTCTCATCAAAAGTTGTGATGACTTACATGTACTTGTCATTATAATGTGCACAACCTATCAATTACATGATGGATCATGGTTCATGTATGTAGAAATGAGGGTAAACAAATTTGAGGTTTTACTTTCTGGGGTATAAGCTACAATTTTAAACGGCTGATGTGCCAAAAACTTTGAAAATCCATTTGACAAGTTTTCAAAATTCAATTGGTGTTAATTTGGCATAAAATTTTAGCTTTGGTTGCATTTGAGTTAAAATTGAGTGGACAAGCGCCCTCTGCCGACTGGTGTCTACACGTTTAGTAACGTATAATTCACACAGCATATGACAGAGAGCAGCGCAGCAGACGACGGAATGCCCGTTGACTGACTCTCTGGAGGAGGCACATCCACATGGTAATCTTCTAAACAAAATATTATTGGTATGGAGGCAATATCGGCTCTGAACATACATCTCCATGACTATGTAACAACGGGGGCCCGGCTGCCGCTGGTCATCTCGGAAAAGTTTCTGTATGGCGCTGTTCTGCCCCAACTTGATAATCGTGCGTTTAAACTATAGTTGGGACTAGACCCAGTAACTGGGGCGCTGTACTCCTTTTCAACAATTTTTGACTTTATCTGTCGTACTAGCTAGTACGACAGATAAAGTCAAAAATTGTTGAAAAGGAGTACAGCGCCCCAGTTACTGGGTCTAAGTTGGGACTGGTCCCAACAAGGTGGACTTGTTGAGCTGTTAGTGTTAATGGCTCCGCTTTTAACATCGGTAATGGCTCCGCTTTTAACATCGGTCTCATCACTGTCACCATTACGTAATGGTGACAGTGATGAGACCGAGGTCCCAACTTGAGTGTTAAAGTAGCTTCATACGTTATCGACCCTCATATGTTTTCGAACCCCAACTTTGATTCCCGTTTACCGCGAGATTGTGCAAGCTGCACCGTTGACAGAAGCTATGCAGTTTACTCACGGTCTGTGTTGTCATCAGACTTAATCATGCTGAGAATAAAGTTTCCTGTCGTTGGTTATGCTCAAACATTTATAAAATGATTGATTTTTGGTACAAATCACCAGTGCATTATTATTATGCCAACATTCAAATGAGTCAAAGAAACATCTGAGGCCTATTTCCAGTGCGCCACCTTTACCTGGTCCACCTGGGCCGAAGCCGTCCCTTGCATCATGTGTCGAATAACTCGGCAGTGTGTTCCTTCACGAACTCAGCCAAAATTGTTGTTTCTTTCGAAAGACCAGTTCGGTACTCGGTCTTGGCTAGGCCCTAGACTTGCTTTTAGGCATGACTAGTACTAGCCCCATAAATCGGTCCAATCCACTCCGTATCCGGATTGGACCGATTTATGGGGCTAGACTAGTACAGGCAGTACTGACTGTAGAGTGTAGGCTAACTTCTTAATAATAATAAAAATGACTTCAAACCGAATCCTTCACCGACTCAAAAGTGCTCAATATTGCAGCAATCCTAATTGATAAAAGTATGCAGTATGCAGTACAGTACTACAGCAGTAATTAAAAACGAGCACCAATGCGAATGAAAACACTTAAATGTTTAATTTATTTGACAAAACTTGCACCGATAATCTCTTAACCACAGACAGAAACCAAATGACTTACCAAAATCTTAGCAACAAGGTTCTAGCAGACGACATTTCCCCCTCACATCTTGCACATTTTGCGCGTCTGCACGGTTTCTTTCTCCTCTCTACGTTTCTTGTTAAAGACAGTGGACACTATTGGTAATTGTTAAAGACCAGTCTTCTCACTTGGTGTATCTCAACATGTGCATAAAATAACAAACCTGTGAAAATTTGAGCTCAATTGGTCTTTGAAGTTGCGAGATAATAATGAAAGAAGAAAAGCTTATGAGTCAACTCGGTCCCAAGTCAACTCGGTCCCAGTCAACTCGGTCCCAAGTCAACTCGGTCCCAAGTCAACTCGGTCCCAAGTCAACTCGGTCCCAAGTCAACTCGGTCCGTATGGTTGACGGGAAATAATTGAATTGGAAAGAAAAAAACTACTGTCCTCTGACTTTGTACATAAAATGGGATAAGTGTGCACCAATGTTCAGGGTATAATATTTTATGCCTTCAATAGCGACCCATTTGTTTCTATATTCAACATTCACTTTTGAAAATTACCGATTGTATTGGCCAATAAGTTTCAACTAAAAAAAAGATCTTCAAAATGTCTCTTTGCTTTCAACCAGTCTGTATGGCTCTCAACAATTCATTAACTGACAAACATTAACAATTGAATCCTCTTTGATTTCTTTTCAAGTAACTTACATTTAAAATTAAATAAAAACCAAAATCTACTAATTAAAAAACAAAAACTATTAAGGAAAATAGTGTTGTTTGGTCGAAAATAAATAACAAATATAATATTGTTCAATTATAACTTGGGTTGCGGTCCCGCCAGCCCTCCCTCTCCCCTGCCCGTGCAAGCGTCCCTGCCTTGGGACCGAGTTGTCTTGGGACCGAGTGGACTTGGGACCGAGTTGACTTGGGACCGAGTTGACTCATAAGCTTTTCTTCTTTCATTATTATCTCGCAACTTCAACGACCAATTGAGCTCAAATTTTCACAGGTTTGTTATTTTATGCACATGTTGAGATACACCAGTAAGAAGACTGGTCTTTTACAATTACTAATAGTGTCCACTGTCTTTAACAAGAAACGTAGAGAGGAGAAAGAAACCGTGCAGACGTGCAAAATGTACAACTCGTCCGTCAGCTATACTAGACGGACATTGTCCCACAACACAAACGATGGGGTTTGAGCATGTCGATATGAGGTAAAAATTGCTCTTTTTAAAATCAATCCCGACAAAATTTGGCTCTAAGTGTTCTTTGATTGAACTCTTATTGACCTAGGACGTGGCCCAGAAAAGCCACTTCGCAATCTCAAAAAGTGTTTAAAATTCTAGGAACCACGCGAAGTTCGCTCAGGGTGGTTCCCAGACGCGTGGACATATTGTCAGGGGGCGACATTGTAAAGTCCTGGGGGGCGAGCTGGTCAGGGGGCGACTTTGCCGGGGTGACATTGTTGGGGGCAAGCTTGCAAGGGGGCAAGATGACAAGCATCCGGTTGGGAAATTCATGATACAACCATGGAGGTAGTCTATCTCATGGGTCATACTACTTGCTGTCAACTCGCCGTTGACTCACTTGGTGTCGTCAACTCGCCATCAACTCAACCAATACACATTTAAAATCAACAAAAGAGGCATCTAGAACTGTAAAGCTGAAAGATAATTTTCATTGAAGTTTGTTAAATTTCGGTTATTTTACAACATTTATATGAGTTTTGTTCACGTGAAAAAATTACGCAGCATAGCTTTTACAACATGGACAACAGAGGGCGCTTTCTGGAAAACGGAATAGTCTTAGCCAAAGACGTCAATTATTGGTACCGCATAGTGTATTATGTACTGTGCTTCATGTAAATTGATCGCTAACGACTTGGGTCAAGACTAATCCATACCAACAGCAGTTGCGGTCCTACTAAAAGCCGACAACAAGCCGACAACGCCGACAACAAGCCCAGAGCGCCGCCAACACGCCGCCAACACGTTTTAAATACCTCAAAAATGGCAAATAAACCATATACATTTTAGAACTATATGTGTTCTGTAATATAAACGTAAAGTTAATGTAAAAACTTCACAAAAAGTGTGAATTTTTAACCAGAAAAAAACTTCACTTGCACGGAAAGCGGTCGGACGCCATCTTGGCTTAAAAACCGTGTTTGGACCAGACCATTATGATACGGGTAGATTTAGCACTTGTCAACAACAGAGGGCGGGCTTTATGTGAAGACCTTCACTGCAGTGTGCACAGTGCATGACGCCCGCCCTCTATTGCTAAGTCTGACTCACCCGCATCATAATGAACTGGTCCAAACACGATTTTAAGCCAAGATGGCGTCCGACCGTTCTCCGTGAACGTTAAGTTTTTTTTCTGGTTAAAAATTCACACTTTTCGTGAAGTTTTTCCATTAAATTTATGTTTACATTACAAAACACATATAGTTCTAAAATGTATATGGTTTATTTGCCATTTTTGAGGTATTTAAAACTTGTTGGCGGCGTGTTGGCGGCGCTATAGACTTGTTGTCGGCGTTGTCGGCTTGTTGTCGGCTTTTAGTAGGACCCAGCAGTTGAGTTGACGGCAAGGTGGCGGCACAAGTGAGTTGAGGGCAAGTTGACAGCAAGTAGTTGGACCGTACCTCCATCCATGATATAACCGTCCATAAATGTAGAGGCTTCTAAAAGGACACAAGTGTCACGACCGGGACTCGAACCCACATTTTACTGATCAGAAGTACTTGAGGTGATCAAAAATACTAAAGCTTCAAAAGTCCAGTGCACATGATCACACAGCCTCAAATTTTTAGGAAAGAGAATCAAACAAATAAATGGTAAATATTCATCAAGGTACCTCCATTTCAAAGACATTTAAAAATAATGTGATTTTTGTGTCTTCTAGTTGCCAGTGTAATTTCTACCCACTAAGCTTACTACCAACACATGGAAAGTAAAGTTTGAAAAATGACTGACACACCATCAGGGGACGAGCCAGCTTCAAAAGGGACTGTGAATGAATTCCATTACTTCCGGGAGCAAGTCTATACTTGCACGGGAGAGGACCAGATACCAAATATTTACGATCAGTGGGCAGAAAAGTATGACGAGGTAAGTGTGCTATTATATTAAAAGTGAATTGGGAAAAGTTTCCGTATGGCGCCACCACTTTTTCATTTGATATGAAATAATATAGGAACTTATTAACCTGATTGATATATCCCTATTTCTAAAAATGAGTGAAAAAGTGGTGGCGCCATGCGGAAAGTTATCCGTGAATTGCTTCAGTTATTACCACGCAATTAGCTATTTCCGATGTAGACTTTGTCTTTTGAAGTTTGTAGTCGCCAGACACACAAGGCCTGAAGGTCACTTTAAAGTGTGGGCTACAAACTATTTTTTCCAGTGTCCATTGCCACCTACTCCTTGTGCTGAAACAGGGTCACTTCCTTTACAGACCATTAGGATGTAGGCTTGGGTATCATCCATCAGAAGCTTGGCTGGTAGAGCAGAAAGCACTACCTACCCAACTTTACAAAGCAATCCATGAAGTGTCTTGGTTAAGGACACAAGAGTCACGACCAGGACTCAAACCCATACTCTGCTGATAAAACACCAGAGCTTGAATCGGGTGCTCTTAACCGCTGCGCCATGACACGCCACCAAAATATTGGTGACATGAGAACATCAAGAGTCATCCCAAAGTTATAGTGAAAGTTGAACAAGTAACCAACACTTCAAGCTCCCGGGCCGACTTCAGACAGAGTTAAGATTTATCCTTATAAATTACTAAGATGGATCTTTGAATCGAGTGGTCCTCAAAGTTGCAAAAATATGTTGAAAGAAAAAACACTCCTTGTTGCACAAATTTGTGTGCTTTCACTTGCACAACAAAAGGCTTCAGGCCTGATGTCTTTTAAAGGAACACGTTGCCTTGGATCGGTCGAGTTGGTCTTTGAAAAGCGTTTGTTACAATATGCATATGGGTAGAAAGATGTTGTAAAAGTAGAATACAATGATCCACACAAATATGCCTTGAAATTGCACGGTTTTCGTCGTTGACTCCCATAAATGGCCGACCATGTTAGTTTGCACAGTAAAAGGAAAGCCACGCAAATTCCAGGCAAACTTGTGTGGATCATTGTATTCTACTTTTAAATTATCTTTCCAACCATATGCATTTTATAACAAACGGTTAGAAATGCTTTTTATAGGCCAACTCGTCCGATCCAAGGCAACGTGTTCCTTTAATATTTTAGTGAGAAATTACTTCAGAGGGAGCTTTTTCTCACAATGTTTTATACTATCAACAGCTCTCCATTGCTTGTTACCAAGTAAGTGTTTATGCTAAATACTATTTTGAGTAATTACCAATAGTGTCCTGTGCCTTTAAAGGTAGGGTCATAGATTGGTTTTTTTTCAATGTAATTATATTAGCAAAATTATAAAGAAATTGTAAATGTAATTATATAAGGAAAATTATAAAGCAAGATACAATATGTCATGCGTATGATTAACTGGTATTATGTTCATCCTTACCACTGACATTAACCATTTATTTATACAGCATTGTTCCTCAGTGGGCTATGTGGGCCCAGCCAATCTGGCGAGTGTCGCATCAGATATCATTAGTGAAAAGTCAGCGAGGATCTTGGATGCGGCTTCTGGGACTGGGATGGTTGGTGAAGAGGTAAAGTTTTGACATCTTTTAATCACAGGCCTATATATTTTGTGGTGTTGAAATGTCCAGACATGCTATTTTTCCCTTATACTTAAAGGTACTTGTCATGTTTGGTAATTGTCAAAGATTCTCACTCGGCATATCCCAACATGTGCATAATAAAATCAAACCTGTGAAAATTTGTTCATCTAAGTTGCAAGAGAATAATAAATAGTGAATGAAAAAACACCATTGTAGCACACCTTTGTGTGCTTTCAAATACTAATAAATGACTTTAGATGAAGTCTTTTTTTATTTAAATGAGAAACTAACCTCTTTCTTAAAAACTACATTACTTCAAAGGGAGTCGTTTCTCACAATGGTTATAATATTAACAGCTTTTTACCAAGTTTTTATGCCCACAATTGTTTTGAGTAATACAATAGTGGCCAGTGCATTTAAAGGAGGTTTGGGGAAAATACCACATGTCTACTCTAAACTCTACTCCATAATCACCATAAAAAGAAACAAATTATTCTTTTTCCAAACAGTTGAAGAAACTTGGCTTCTCCTGTATCGATGCCTTGGATCCATCTCAAGGTTCACTTGACCAGAGTAAGACACTGGATGCGTACACTAACTACATATGTGACACTCTGGATGAGCATCGGACGCAAATACAAGACGGTCAGTTGAACTTTAAACGCTTTGTTTTAATTTCGTTAATGTTAAAGGCAGTGGACATAATTGATTAATTGTTAGCTTAAAACCTTACTTGGTAACGAGTAATGGGGAGCTGTTAATAGTACAAAATATTGTGAGAAACAGCTCCCTTTTAACTACGTAGTTTTCGAAAAAGAAGTAATTTTCCACGAAATTGATTTTCAGGCCTCCGAATTATATTACGAGGCCTCGAAATCAAGCATCTGAAAGCACACACTTTGCGTGATGACAAGGGTCTTTTTTCTTTCATTATTATCTCGCAACTTTGACGACCAATTGAGTTAAAATTTTCACAGTTTAGCTATTTTATGCATATGTTGAGATACTGGTCTTTGACAATTACCAATAGTGTCCAGTGCCTTTAATCCTGGCCAGCTTGAACTAGGTTGTCTCTGTTCCTAAATCCCTGCTGTTCCCTCTCCCACCCCATTTCCTGTTCTTACACAATCTACCCTCATCTCTCATCTATTCTTCACATGTTGCCTGTAATTGTATCCAAACCTTCCATCGGTCGTCTTTATTCAGGACCAGTACTTTAGTTGCTATTTAGCCTATAGGCAGGCCTGCTTGCTTTGTTTTAGAAAAGGGCAAGGGCACCAAGGCATTTTCTTCTTGGAAAAGGGCACCCTATAAGGAAATTGTAAATTTCTACTGGATTATTTCAAGGGCACCAAGGCAATGACTAGGGCGCATGGAGGCAATCGCCTTTGTTGCCTCCCTAATGTATCAGGCCTGTGTATATGCTTACATATAGTTCTGTATAACATATTAATTTTATTGTTTTCCTATAGCTAAACTTTTGTTTGCAAATATTGTTATTGTACTTCGTGAAATAGTGAATAAATATTAATAATAAAAATAAAAGTATCATATATTTATTTGCTGTAGTATCATAACAGGGAAGCCTAAGTTACTCCCTAGGTCACTAACAAAAGATTCGCCAAGCTGACTCTCCTCATATTTTTAAGGGACTTTTAAAGACTCATTTGTTTGAATCTTTAGTTTTGTAACTAATGCTTTATATTTCATGTCATTGTTTTATGTTATGTGTTGCGCAGAGAGGCTCCTCAATTATGGGAATGTCTTGTGTGTTTTTCTTTTTACAGATTGCTACGATGCTGTGGTGATGTGTGGAGCCTTTGGGATACCTTTTCATGTGACTGCTTCGTGCTTCCCGGAGCTCATCCGAATAACAAAACCAGGTCAGTTTATAATAATCATTTTAAAGAATAAAAGATCTTTTGTAACACATTTCTGTTTTTGATATTCTTATATGTATTCTTGTTCTTTATTTGGCCAATAAACAATTACAAGCAGACAGTATGTGAAATGAACATAATACAAAAGTAAATACAAGACGAAACAAACCGCATGGGTACAGAACAACCGTAATGTGATGGCCAGGATCAACAAATATATAATAAAACACTGTAGCTCGAAAGCCTGTTAATCCAGTCACATGGGGAAGCAAAATAAAATACTACCTATAAAAAAGTAATAATAATTTAGAATAAATCTGTAATCTGTATACACAAAGCACAACTTAAAATAACAAAAGCAAATTTGATACAAAATGAGGTTTTATCTTTACAATAAGAGCATGGCAAAAACAAACATCAGCAAATATAAAATAAAGGGAAGGTAAAAACAAACATCAGCAAATATAAAATAAAGGGAAGGTATATATGCCTAGTAATTGGAACCCACTGTTTGTTTCAATATACAATTAAAATAACCTGTGAAAATTTGATATGAAAAGGCTGGAGTGTTTTTGATATTGCTGAAAATACATTTAATAAAAAAATGTGTGTTTCTATACTTGTTCTCTGCAGGTGGTTACATCATGTTCACAATGAGCACAAAGATACTGGAGGAATGGCAGGATAGGGTCACAGCAGCCATTGATTCTTTTATTCAACAGGGAATCTGGGAACTTAAGGAGATGCGCTGGATTCTTTACCATGTGCATGATACCATTAGTGAAAAGGCAAAAGTCACAATTCTTAGAGTTAAGGAAAGGTAGTTTTTTTACACTGACTAACTAACTACATGCGCTTTATTGTATTTTCGGTCTCATGATGACAGTAGGAAACATATCCTTGAAATATTTCTGTCTGAAATGTCATATTTTTTCGTGATAATACATTAAATTCCCATTTGGAGTTTATTGTTCAGTGAGCGTTTTAATCATATTCTTTTTAAATCATTTTCATAAAAAATGTGTAATCGGTTTTTTACTATTAAGATTTACATAAAACTTTTACATGGTCTAATGATGACGATAGTAAACATTCTGAAATGTCCTATTTTATGAGAATAAATACATATATTTTCCCATTTGAAGTTATCGCTCAGTGAACACTTTAATAATTTTTTTAAAATAGGTTTTTCACTATTTTCTCGTGACCCAGATGGCTAATCGATCTCAAACTTCTACAGCATGGAGCAAGGTCGAGTGCGAGCACAATGGTTAACTAAAGGTTGATCATTTTGACTCGAACCCAGGCTGGTCGACCATTGGTTGACTACTGTGGTCGACCATTTGGAACCAGCCTTGAGCCCATGGTTTCTTCACTGGTCCCAACAGCATGTTCCATTCTAACATGTGTTAAGCGCAGAGGGGAACCAGTGACACTTAGCGAAAAGGTGGAAGGTTGACTAGACTACCAAACGAGTTATTCGGGCGAGTCTGTGGTCGACCACTGGTGGACTAAATGTGCGCACTCAAACTTGCTTTTTGTCAGTTTATGTACATGGTGGATTACACTGCCAGCAATTGTTTTGTGAGCAAAAAACCAATTCTGTAATGGAACGTTCCTTAAAAATTATGCTTAAAACTTTCTTGGTTTAATGGTTTCCATTGTGAATGATCACACTATTATTAATGATGTCAATAAAATAATTTGTATAAAATCTGAAAATCACCTTTTTTTTCACAGTTTATTGATTGTTTATTTATTTATTTATTTATTTATTTCTTGTTTATCCTGGGAAATCCATTCAGTAAGAAAAACTCACTGATCTCCCATGGATCCCAGCTAATAACAAACTACAGAAGTGAACTTAAGATAAAAATATTACAAATTTACACAGAAAAACATTGCACATTCATTTAAAAAAGCACTAGATCCAAGCTTTTTGATCCTTTTTCTAGATCCAAGCACATACATTTTGAAACTAAAAATAAAAAACGATTTTAAATAGGACGAAGAAATTTAAAGGGGGAAAAATACACATCCATTAAAAACACACAACCAAATACAAAAAACAAACAAACAGATGAACCTCAATGGAGTAATGACAAAAGCCAGTAAAATTGGGATTAAGAAAGTCAGTAAGAATGGGATAAACTGAGCTGTTTGAGTTGAGTTAAAAATTGATTGAGTTCTTTTGGCTGTAGAGATTTCAGATTATGCGGCAAGTTGTTCCAAGCCTGGGCACCCCTAAAATTAAACGTTCTTCTCCCACTTTCTGTTCTAGGGGGCAGGAGGGTCACATTACCAACAGTGCTATTCCTAGTTTGGTGACGGTGTAATTCACTGACTGGAACAAAAACACTGCTAAGATAACTTGGAACAGTGCCTGATAAACACTTAAAAACCATGGTATTTATATGAACGGCTCTTCTTTCTTCAAGAGTTTTCCAGCCTAGTTCATTACGAACAACTGAAGCTGATGTTCTAGATGGGACCTTAAGAATAGTCCGTCCTGCTCTATTCAAAAGAACATCAAGCCGCTGTAACAGGGTTTTGGATGCATTACTCCAAACAATATCACAGTAATCAAACTGAGGTAATATAAGACTTTTCACAATAAGGTTAAGGGTACGCATAGGCAAGACATTTTTAAGTCTGTTTAAGATACCTATTCTTTTGGAGACAGAGGATGCTACATGGTCAGTATGTTCTGTCCATTTCAATTTACAATCAATATGAACACCAAGATATTTATAACTGGTGATTTGCTCCAGGCAATTATCATTCACAAAAATATCAAGATTCGGATGTTCACATCTGGCAAGTTTTTGGGCTGAACCAATCAACATGCTCTTAGACTTGGTAGTATTCAATTTTAATCTATTGTCGTTGAGCCAGTTAGATATTTTCTGCAGATCATGGTTCAGATATAAATTAATCTGATGGATATCTTTACTTGAATAAAAAATAGAAGTGTCATCGGCATAAAGAACAACTTTAGTATGCTCAGTTACAGAGGTGATATCATTAATAAAAATAGAAAATAATAATGGGCCCAAGATAGTTCCTTGAGGGACTCCAAAATTGATAGCATCAGATTTGTTTGACAGGACATTCCCAATTTTTGTTACCTGTGTCCTTCCACAAAGGTAGGACCGGAACCAGTTGAGCTTTGGGAATTTTCAAAGACTTGCGAACAGCATAAATCAAACAATGGTCACTAAGATTAATCTCCAGTGTTCCTGAGTTAGTGTACATAGTGGGTTGGTTGGTCCAGATATGATCTATGCAGGTACTACTATGTTGAGTGACTCTTGTAGGGCAGGTGATTAATTGATTTAGTTCGTAATTATTCAAAAGCCGTTTCAGTTTTTTCCAATGGTTTGAACTTGGAGTCAGATAGTCAGCATTAAAATCGCCCATGCAGGTTAATTCCGGTGGAGTTCCTGATGACGTGTACATATTTGTGACATCATCAAGCACAGCTGGAAAATCCTCAAAGAATGCCTCATTGTCTGGAGGCCGATACACGTAGCTGATAATTAGTGGTCTTGTTGATGGCAGCTGGATCTCTAGCCATATTGATTCGACTTTGTCCATACTATCAGTAAGAAGTATCTTGTGGTTAACTGTATCTCTGACAAATACTGCAACTCCACCTCCATAGCGATTCCGATCTTTCCTATAAAGTTTATAGTTGGGTATTTCAAGTTCCTGAGTATCTATTGAGTCACTAAGCCATGTTTCAACAAGGCCAATGAGATGAGACTTTGTGTTGGCTGCCAACAGGCGCATTTCTTCCAACTTAGGGAGAAACGATCGGACATTAAAGCATATTAATTTCATACCTTTTGCTGAATTAAGGCTTTGTTCGCATTCATGGTGTTCATTCCTTGGATGTGTGTGTTGACTTTGAGACAGCTCTAAGATTTCAGCTTGGGTGCTGGGAGGGTCATATACGTTGTTAAAGAAAGTAGGTACAATATATATAATGTTATCAGGATGGCGTTTTCTGTCATTAGAAACCTGTCTACGCAAGGGATTGATGATCGTAGGTATAGCCTGTCGTAGATGTTTAGATTTCTTAAGTCCACCTCTAGTTCCCCTGTAATTTCGCCGAAGGTTTAACTCTGTAATGATGTTCCAAACCTCCGTGGGTAGATTCGCTTTAACAGTCTTAGAGCCTATGCAGTATAGTTGGTTTATGCTGTATCTGTTACATGTTTTCTGCGTATGATTTGCTGATTGCGTTTGAAGCTCTGGTCCTGGGTTCGGTTGTATGTCACCACAGCATATTATTGGGAGACTGAACGTTGCACTGCTATTTGGGTAATAGCTAATAGGAGCTTTCAGGTATCTGTTTCTGTGCAAATGTTTCTGGGTGGTAAATTGTTCGGTAAAGGCGCCATTTTGGATTGTAGTAGTCCCAGTAGAAAGGACACACAGAAGGCATAGTAGCAGAGCACGTACCCCAGCTATTTCCATTCTAGTATCACCTTTGTATGTTGAAACGTCTTATTAGTGCTCAATATCGGTGCACATGAAAGGTTTACTCAACTGTGGCAATGCAGCAAAGTAGTGGTCAAGGCACAATGATATGGGGAACGGGACAATTCTCAATGGCCATCCATACCTGTTAATGTATACACTACAGTGTATCTATCCATGGGAACATCAAATAGATGTTGTTAAAATCTGGGAACTGTTGTCCCATAGAGTAAGGGTTGTCCTTATCATAGCAGACATGTGGCTGTATATTAAATTGTAAACTCTATTCCAGTAGGGCTGCACCTGTGCATGCTGGCCATCACATCACAATAATGTGGGGTGTCGTGGCCGAGCGGATGAGAACACCTAACTCAAGCTCTGGTGTTTCTGTTTGGCAGAGTGTGGGTTCAAATCCCGGTCGTGAAACTTGTGTACTTGAGCAAGACGCTTAACAATTCCTTCTCTCCACCCAGGGGTAAATGGGTGCACAGGCTGTATACTCCCCAGGGAGCTGAGATAAGAAAACATTATTCAACAAAGTTTTAAGTTTACCAATTATGAAGTGTAAATCTACAGGCTGCTTTTTGAAAAACGGCAGTGAGCCAGTTTCAGGTAAACAAAATTTGAGGTGTTTTACTTCCTGGGGTAAAGAATATTATATATATAATATTTTTGCCAAGGGGTGCTGGATTTTCCAGAGAATCGGCGAGCGCGGTATGCGAAGCCAATACGGCGTGGGGTCCAGGGCCCGCTTAAGAGCCCCGAAAGTTTTTTGGTGCATTCTGAGCCATTATTTGGCACTTACATGTATCTTTTCGAGGTAGGATATTATTATTATAGTTGTCTGACATTCGTACTAAGAACCGATCGTAATAGTTTGGCGCTTGCGGCAGTGCAGGGACTTCACAACATCGCGATCGACATACAACTAGATGTCTCCCTCCCTCCTCACGCATGGCATTGTACATGTATAGTGTGTTTTTAAAAGCAGTTCTATCCGATCCTTGCTGCAAGATTTTAGCGTAGCGGCGCCGGCTAAATAGTGGGAGTTAAAAATTTATTTGTTAATGTTATAAAGTGTTACAAATTTTTCACTCGGGGATTTTAGGGGTGAGTTAAAAATAGTTATTATGTTACAACCATTAACGTTCGAAAAGTAGGGTCGCTTTAGCATATTCCAGCACCCCCTTCATTTTTGCTAGGGGTGCTGCAGCACTCACAGCACCCCCCCCCCCCCCCCCCCCGCTCTCGCGGGCCTGGAGAAATCTTCAGTATAGTTATCCAAAAACATATATGATAAGTTTTGAATTGGTGAGTGTTTTTAGAATGAAATGTGAGCATTTAGCATTTTGCTATTGGAATAGTGCAAGTGCACCTGTTGATCATTCAGTGGCACAATATTTGTATTAACTTCTGAACAGTCGCCCTCTGCCGACCGACTGGTGTCTACAACTTTTAGTACAGTTGTAATACTTTTAGTGTCAACAACATAGAGTTATGTAACAATTGTCAAGAAGCACAAGGGACACAACGCCAATCGCTTCTGAGGAGCACATTGTATGGTAATCTTATGGCATGATGCTTAAAACAAATATTTGTTTTAAAAATGGTATCGGGCCAATCTGAACTCGTTTCTGAATGACCACAACAAATGAGCTGGTGCACGGTATTTGACCGAAAACTTTTCCAAATTCAGGGCAGGGTTAGCAGGGCCATACTTGGTCATTTCCTACATCTCATCAATCATGGAGCTATAATCTCATGATCTCCCCATGCATGGTCGACCATTATACGTATACGTAACACTGTTACTGCACTGGTCATGCCCTAGCCCAACTTGTGTGGCAAGTGGGGCTAGTCACGCCCTAACTCAAGGTACGTGAAGAACAAATTCGATGTCAAATCAGTCCGCGCAAAGTGCAGATAAGGCAACGTTGCCTTATTGTGCAACCAGTAGCGCAATAATGCAACTTCCGGTGTAAAAGTAGAAAAATGTAAGCTACGTTGAAAACAAGGTGAAATACTATGTCAATGCTTATCAGCTTATGTGGTCTGAGGGTAAAATGAAACATCTTTACTGTTGTTTTAGGATAGTTGGGCTGGTTGGGGATGGGGTGGGGTGGAGCATGGAGGAGGGGTGGGGTATGGGGGCGGAGCTAATACTACACGTGAGAATAGCGTCATGATTAAAGGTTTATTTATTCATTTTTTTAAGCTTCATAATTTTATTCTGTATTTACATTGAGTTTTTAATTGTAATACATTTCTTTAATAAAATTATTTCTGAACGTTGATTAGTTCTTTTTGTATTTATATTTATAATGACGATTTAATTCCTTCTCTGTGAGCACAGGCTTTCTTGATCTGCCGGCTCCAAGTCTTTTTCTCTGGCTGGGCTGGAGGAATGGAACAAGTTACCAAAACTCGTCAGGGAATCATCTTCTACTGCCATTTTCAAGAAAAACCTCAAAACCTACTTTTTCAGTCAGCCTCGACATTAATATGTTGTTGTTTTGTTTTTCTTGTTTCTTTGCTTGGTTCTTGTTTAGTTCAGGCGCTTATAAATACCTATATTATTATTATCAACTCTCAAATGTTTTACTTTTTTCTAAGTCTCGTATTTCAAAAGTGTACATTTTCTAGGTTTTATTTTTAACATTGAAAGAGCAATAAATAATAAATATAAACTATAACTTGTGTTTAAAGTAAAGTTATTTCTAGAAAAATTTACTGACAGTGATTGAATAATTTAAAATAAAAAATGGCAAATTGCAAACTGCATGGTCACTTAAAAAAATGTAAATAAAAATAATTAAAAATTTGTCTCATACAAAACACAAAAGTTTCATTTATGGTAATGATTAATCAAGATTGCACAACTTTAGTAAACATCAAAGTGAAAAACACTTCTTAAATAAACATTTTATAAATCTTTAAAAATTAAAAAAAAATGTGATTTTCAAATCAAATGGAAGTCAGCAATTACAACAATGTTACACTTTTACCAAGTTAATAAAATGTTGCCACCATGTGTGTTCAGAATGTTGAATGGGACATCTAATTAGTACAGAACTTCCTGCTGATTGGCGTGCCCAATAGTTTTTGTTGAAAAGTGGATATACCAAGTTTAGTTCTGCCCTAATTAATAAAGATTGCACAAACCAAAATTAATTATTTTATATCACTGATGTTTAATTTGTAGCCATACTTAACAAAGATTGCACAATTAAAATAATTACTAATTACTAATTATTTATTTCCGAAATAATTACTGTACCTTCCTTTTTACTTGTTTACATTTGGTTGCAATCTACTGTTTTAAATCAATTATGTCAATGGGACGGGCCGGGATGGCTAAGTTAGAGAACCGCCTGCACATCTCCCCCCCCCCCCACCCCCCTCAACCTCCAAAATATTTTGGGTCCACCACAACGAACTTGTCTGGCGTAAATGAAAAATTCCGGCATCGGGCCGATCTCAAGTTTCAAACCACGGTCCCTTGGACATAGACAGGCCTACTCTTGCCAAAGTTGTCACTATATTTACTTAGGTTCCCTGCTTTAATATGAAATTCTCGTCTACATACAAAATTTGTTATCCAAACTACTTCAGCCAAGGCAAGGAGCAAAGTTACTAAAATAGTTATTACTGTTACAAGGCTCTTCCAAGTTTCCCGCAATTCATGAATGGTCAGGCACGTCAATACATTTAAAAACTTAACATCAATAAAGTTTTTATTTTATTAAATTTTAACAATAAAAAATATTAAGTTTAATTTAAAACTGTAATATCATTTTTTTATTGACTATAATCAATGTTATTTTTAAAATAAGAGTGGTTTTTAAACTTGATAAATTAACACCGCTGGACGAGGATACAATCTGACACAGTAAAATGGCGTCGCAGTTTTCCTGAACGGCAAGTGTGGAGTGATGATTTTCAAAAGCCAATTGCGCGAAAACGCACAGATAACTTTTTGATTTGCACAGATAGAAAGTTGGGTAAGGAACTGTACAATACTATTATATGATTTTAACTATTCCAATAAAGCCTTTTTCGATTCCCTTTTTGTGTTTGAATGCAAGAGTTGCCGAATAGTGCAACTTTGAAGTAGTGCAATTCGTCAACGTTTCTCAATTCTGCTACTCAACGTTGCACAATAAGGCAACGTTGCCTTAATTGCACTTTGCGCGGACTGAAATACCAATTTCTACCAACACGTGGACACTTAGTAAAAAAAATGGCGGACAAAACAGCTTCACATGTGACCGTGAATGAATTCCATTACTTTCGGGAGCAAATTTATACTTGCACGGGAGAGGACCAGATACCAAGTATTTACGATCAGTGGGCAGACAAATTTAACGAGGTAAGTGTGCTATTAATTGATGCAGTCAGTTCTGACCATGCTCTTCCTCCATGTTGCAATTAAGCCATGATTTCCAAGTTACACTTATGAGATTACATCAACAGGCACTCCAAAATCTTAGCGTGTGCCTCTTGATATAAATTACTGGCGATATTGACAAACGTCTTAAAGATGAATTTTAGTGTTTTGTCAAAATCATGTAGGTTGAAATCCATGGTCAAAATTAAATGAAGTAGGGGGATTACTGAGTCATAGATTGTTGTTTTTGTCAATGTATTATTTATAGGCAAAATTTTAAGAAAGAAACAATAAAAGGCCGAGTTGGATATGGGATTTGTCAAGTAGTCAATCGTTGTAAACTCTGGGTTTAACTTGTCCCCATCAGGAAGTCTTAGTTGCCCAGATTTTAAACATGTATTGTCATATTATTAAATAAATGTCTTGTATCTTTTCATCTGATGCATTAATGGTAGCAATCACAACCAATATATTAGGCAAATAAGTTTGCAATTAAACAATCCATTTATTTACAGCATTGTTCCTCAGTGGGCTACGTTGGTCCATCAAACCTGGCGAGTGTCGCATCAGATATCATCAGTGACAAGTCAGCAAGGATCTTGGATGCGGCTTCTGGGACTGGGTTGGTTGGAGAAGAGGTAAAGTTTTGACATCTTTTAATCATATATATTTTGTGGTGTTGCAAAGTCTAGCCATGATGTTGTTCCATATCTTAAAGGCATTTGATGTTTGGTAATTGTCAAAGACCAGTATTCTCACTTGGTGATCCCAACATGTGCATAAATTTAATAACAAACCTGTGAAAATTTGGTCATTGAAGCTGCGAGAGAATAGTGAAAGAAAAAAACCACCCTTGTTGCACAGCTTTGTGTGCTTTCAGCAGATGCCTATAATAAAAGGCTTCAGCTGAAGTCTTTTATTATTCAAGTGAGAAATTTCCTCTTTCTCTAAAACTTCAGAGGGAGTCGTTTTCACAATGTTTATACAATCAACAGCTCTCCATTGCTCGTATCAGAGTTTTTATACTAACAATATTTTTAGTAATCTCACTAACCAGACTCCGTAATCAGCATAAAAGGGAACCAATAAAAAGATCTGATTCTTTTTCCAAACAGTTGAAGAAACTTGGCTTCTTCTGTATCGATGCCTTGGATCCATCTCAAGGTTCACTTGACCAGAGTAAGACACTGGATGCGTACACTAACTACATATGTGACACTCTGGATGAACATCGGACTCAAATACAAGAAGGTATGTTGAACTTTTGTTGTTTTAATTTCATCATTTCATATATTGTTTTGACTCCCCAGGTCACAAACAAATTGTCTGCAACTAAAATATCATCTTAAAGACAGTGGACACTATTGGTAAATGTCAATGACCAGTCTTCTCACTTGGTGTCTCTCAACATATGCATAAAAAAACAAACCTGTGAAAATTTGAGCTCAATCGGTCGTAGAAGTTGCGAGATAATAATGAAAGAAAAAACACCCTTGTCACACGAAGTTGTGCTCTTTCTGATGCTTGATTTCGAGACCTCAAGTTCTAAACTTGAGGTCTCGAAATCAAATTCGTGGAAAATTACTTCTTTCTCGAAAACTACGTCACTCTCAAAATGTTTTATACTATCAACCTCTCCCCATTACTCGTAATCAAGAAATGTTTTATGATGATAATTATTTTGAGTAATTACCAATAGTGTCCATGTCCACTGCCTTTAAAGGATACATGCGACAATGTGCAATGAATCTCATGACATCACACCTGTATGCTCACATTAAGCAGTGTCTCGATAGGGCCACCATAGCTTTGTTAACCAATGTCAACTCGGTGCAATAAGGTCATTAATTGCAATTTCATATACTTGCAATGGTCAAAAGGTCATCACATCAAAAATAGGTATACAGTTTGGAGGAAAATGACTCAGATTAATAATTATGTTTTACTAATGTTTCTTATATTTTGCCAAGCAAATACTTTGAAGACAATATAAATCAATTTACCAGGAGCTCCAAAATATGGAAAAAGCTATTTTATGAAATTATGCAAATTACCCCCAATGACCTTATAGTTTCTGAGCAGATTGTTATTAAAATAAATATTATAGTACTGTGTATTGTCTCCTGTCACAGATTGCTGTGGTGATGTGTGGAGCCTTTGGGATACCTTTTCATGTGACTGCTTCGTGCTTCCCGGAGCTCATTCGAATTACGAAACCAGGTCAGTTTGAAAAATATTGCTATTTTATATCATTTAAGTTTAACGTATTTAAGTTTCTTAGTAATTTGGTTGTTATTTAGTGTATTTTAATCAAAATTATGACATCATCGAAGGCATAAATCAATCAACTTTTAATATATAAAAAATGTAAATCAGGAGAACCATTAATATTGCTGTAATACATATAATGGTTTTGCACCATATGAAAGCTCTTGACATATTTTACAAATCTTTTAAAAAGGTGGCCCCATTAGCCTTTACTTCCTGTCGAAGTGAAGTGAAAATAAACATTCTATTTTTAGTGTACACTATATTATTATTACTTTCTAGAATTTTTAGTTTCTTAGTAATTTGAGTGATTCCAATTTGAGTGATTCTTAGTAAATTTAGTTTGCAAATAAGTGTTCTATTTTGCTATTGTTGTATATTTTCTATACTTTCTCTTTCCAGGTGGTTACATCATGTTTACAATGAGCACAAAGATACTGGAGGAATGGCAGGATAGGGTCACAGCAGCCATTGATTCTTTTATTCAACAGGGAATGTGGGAACTTAAGGAGACGCGCTGGATTCTTTATCATGTGCATGATACCATTAGTGAAAAGGCAAAAGTCACAATTCTTAGAGTTAAGAAAAATTGCACTTTATAAATCTTACTTATTTATTCAAATTATTATAAAACATTTAACAAACAATACTTTTGGTGATTACTTAAACTAGAAGTTGAACATAAGACTAAAAATGTTTGCATAGACTAAACATTTATGCAATATACATCTTCTTTTTTTATAAACAATTATAGACCAATCTGAAAATCACCTTTTTTATATGAGTGTATTGTTTGTTGTTAAAAACGGGGAAATTTGTTTTGTTCCTGTGCATCAAAATCGGCAATCTTAAAAGTTGTTCTCTTTTTTTTCTTCTTACGGATTCCCTTTTTTAATCGATTAAGAAAGAAAATCTTTGCAAAAAAAACACCGTGCCACATTTTAAAATGGCCACGCGCCCAACAGTGCAACACTGATCGAAAATATTACTCAAACTGTGGCACCAACTTGGTAGCTCTCCTCTGTACCTTTTCTAAAACTTAATGTCTTTCGTGAATTCAGGATTCCAGGCTTGGACGCAATATTCCAACTGCGGCCTTAGTAGGTTTTGTACAGAATTGAAAAGTTGTCGACATGCTTGATTAATTCAGTTGTGCCCAAAATTGTAGCCCATATAGTAGTGTGTATATTGACAGATTCAATTGAACATGCAAATATATTTGCATTTGCCAGCATTAAAACGTATAGCAGCCATGTTTGTCTGACCATTTCTTGAGGTATAGTTGAATGTTGCTGCATCTTCTACGGTATTTACTGGAAATTATTGTACTGTATAATTTGGCAAGGCTGTGTACTTTTGTATCTCTGTTCTTATGTCTCATGTTATATAACTCTATTCAAATGGTAAATAATCATTAAAAAAAAACGCGGCTATGCCTATGGTGCGAGTGAATAGTCATTTAAATGATCCCAGACGAAGAATAATAAAATTTGAAGAAAACAAACAATAGCCCATCAGCTGGTTGTCTGTCAGACGACCATTTAAAGCCATTGGACACTTTCGGTAAACAGTATTGTCCAAGGCCCACACTTCGTGTATCACAACTTGTATATAAAATAACAAACCTGTGAAAATTTAGGCTCAATCGGTCATCGGAGTCGGGAGGAAAATAACGAGAAAACCCACCCTTGTTTCCGCACGTTTCGCCGTGTCATGACATGTGTTTAAAATAAATCCGTAATTCTCGATATCGAGAATTGGTATTGTTTTAATGTTTTCTCAAAAAGTAAAAGCATTTCATAGAATAATATTTCAAGAGAAGTCTTTCACCATTACCTTCTGTAAACCCTGTAAGTTATTTGTAAATCTGTGAAGTTTAAACAAAAATTCTGTTCCGAAAGTGTCCAATGGCTTTAACAAAAGGCAGGACTAAATATGTTTCATTTATTTATTTGGTGGCCTTATCCCATTGACCGATCTCGTCCGATGCGGGGCGTGACCACATAATAATTTTCGTCGTTTTATTATTTCATACTGGCTGTTTCGTCTACCCTGAGTAGAGTCAGAGTAGTGGATGTTGAAATTATAATTTTAGCATGATAACAAACCCGTTTTGCACCAGAACTTGACCTTTTTACAGATTATTCACGCGGCATCTAGGCCTAACTCGGTAAGTGAAGTTTCTATATTATTTCGTCGTCGTCGCAAATGGGTCCGCTATCTTTTTTACGATGTTCGACGGTGGTTAAAAGCTCCCTGGATTACCTTTTACTTATAGACATATAAATAAAAACGACATTTTACTAACAACAGGTTCATATTTAACTGTATTTTTTTAGATTTGCTTATTTTTCAAATTTACAGCTTAAAATTGTCATTATGGTCTGTAAATTGCTCTCGAAACAGGATTTTAAAGCAACAAATTTTTGTTTTACCATTTTTTCCTCCAAATCGTGAAAAATATGCTGTAGATTTTACGACTCAATCTAATTTTGCTATGCTAACTTTTTACAAAATGGATAAGTCACACGTATTTGTTGCATTATATCACACTCGTTGTCGTGTTTTAGTTTCAAGGGATACAACAATCTATCCCTTCCTCTTTTTCGGTTGGTTTTTAGCAGCAAAGGACAAACAAATCTATCCCTTCTACTTTTCAGCTTGATTTAAGCACCAAAGGATAAACAAAACTATCCCCTCCTCTTTTTGGCTAAGTTTGTGCACCCAATATTGACTTTGTTCTCCCAAAGGTATTTTATGGAGAAAAACAGTATAGTTTTAACATTTTGAAAACATCTTCAAGAAAAGTTGCTATTAATTACCAAAAACAGTACAAAACTAAAAATGGTTTATTTAATTGTGAACCTGTTTATTTTTGGTTATTTGTCAAGTATCTTAAAATATTCATTATGGTCTGAGAATTGCTCTCGAAACAGGATTTTGCTATGCTAACGTTTTAAAAATAGATAAATTCCACTTATTTGTTACAATATATCGCACATTTTGCCGTGTTTGAGTTTCAAGGGGTAAACAAATCTACCCCTCCTACTTTTTGGTTGGTTTAGAGCAGCAAAGGATAAACAAATTTATCCCTCCAACTTTTCAGCTTGATTTGAGCAACAAAGGATAAACAAATCTAACCCTCCTTTTTCTTGCTAAGTTTGTGCACCCGATACTGAGTTTGTTCTCCCAAAAATATTTTATAGAGAAAACAGCATAATTTCAACACTTTGAAAACACTCCTTCAAGAAAATTTGCTATATATTACCGAAAAAGGCAAAAAATAAAAAATCATAGTTAATTGTGAACCTGTTTAACATACTGTAGCAATTACTTGTATTTTTACAAGCTACTGCATGAGGAGCTTGAGATTTTACTTGAACAACAGTGTTGCATATAATATGTCGGTTTTATTTAAATAAGAAGAGTCCCTCAAGCATTGATTTTACCTACTAGTTCGACCAATTACTAGCAATATTAAGGCTTACATTTATTTATAAGGATTTAAGTAAAAGACTAGTAAAAGCAAATGCTAGTTTTTATTTATCTGGCCCATTATCTCCCATTATGTACCCTAGCTTCCCATCCTATGTAATTGAACCACATCCATCTCTTCATTACTTGTCTTATTTTGCCATCTTGTCGCTTCTATTACGAATTCGTTGTGTCATGTATTATGTTCATCTGTCCTTTTTTTCTATTTGTCTGTCTGTCTGTCCGTCTGTCTGTTTGGCTGTTTTTTGCAAGCTTTATGCATCGTTTTAGATTTAAACTGACCATCAAATAACGTGAGTTACATGCATGATCAAGTATAGGCAGAAACCATTTAGTCAAAAATACCTCTCAAAAAACGTCAAATATCCAGAGGATGTACGGAGGGATTTCAGGAATGAGAGATCTGTCCCTCATCATAACGTTCAGTAAAAAAATCAGAGGATGAACGAAATTTTTTTTCACTTGTCGATGTTTATAGCCATTTTAGGGGTGACGTTTTGTAACGCCACAAACTCGCCCCTGGACCCATTCATACACGTTGGCCGCTGCAAAGCCAACGAAAAATTTTGGTAAAAATGTGTAAGCATTTTATGTAAAACTAACCAGTTTAACAATGGAAAATGCTCTTACAATAAGTACTGTTATGTTTTCAGTGCTGATTTCAGCGGTATTCATGTTATCTTTCTATTTTTAAAATGGAGTGTACCCACAACGCGCTAGCAAATGATTGCGCAATACCTCTTCCGCCCCCTCCAGTCCGATCACACGTGACGCGTCGCGAGTCTATAGGTCACGTGATCACATGTAAACATTGGTAGCGCAATCATCTCTGCAGTCTAGCAGCTGCAGTGAGTTGGACAACATCGCGAGCGAGCAGGTAACTCAAAATTACTTCTGAATGTTATTTGATGGTCAGTTTAAATCTAAAACGATGCAATTTGAGGGATGGGATTGGACCGATGTTAAATTAAAAGAGATATATTTATAATATCAGTTCAAAAACAAGTTGCAAAACAAGCAGTGGCTACGCCGCCTTACTCCTAGAACTATTTCGGTTTCGTCCGGCTATCGTCTCCCGTAACGAGACGATAGCCGGACGAAACCGAAATAGTTCTAGGAGTAACGCCGCCTTACCTAAGTAACTGACAAATATTATTTAATGAAGGCAGGCCACTGGGAAAAAACAAAAAAACAAAAAACAAGCAGCTAACACTGCTTTTTTGTGATCTGTATGTTTTTTGCTTTGTTTTCCGTAGTTAATATTTTGCCATTGCTTGTAAATGTTGTATTATATTATAGTATTACGGCACAATATTACTTCATGTATTATCAAATCATTATTCCATTTGCTTGTAAAACATAATTCTTTATTCACTCCTTATTGTTTTGTTTATTTATTTGGATTTGGAAATAATAAAGTGAATTGAATTGAAAATTGAAAAATTTGACTGGGGCCAGCCCTATCCCCACTTTGTGTGGCCAAGGCTAACTGAATCCCTAAGCCTTGGCCACACAAGTGGGGCTTGGGCCGGCCCCTGAAGTGAAAGAGAGCCATATTAACAGCTCAAGGTTCAAGGTTCAAGGTTCATTTTATTTCCACAGTATCAAAAGACAAAAAAAAAAAGAACAATATCAAACAGCAGTCACAAGAAATTATTACAACAATGAAAAAATAATTGTTTCACAACATAGGTTTGAAGAAATAGATGCAACACAAGGTGGGCTAAAACAGGGCTACTTCAACTTGTAAGTTGTAACTACATGTCGTTCCGCTATCGAAATTCATAATCATAGTTCTAGCATGTCTTGAGTAGGGCTAGGATAGGAGTAAAACAGGGCATCAGTCGACGTACTCCTACCATTTCTACCTCTGTGCTCCTACCTACTAGAACACATGAGGTTCGTCATCGTCTCCACAAGACGATAGCGTAAAGATTAAGAGCCTCATCATAGTTCCATGATGACTGACTGGCAGAGGTCCTACTACTTGCCGTCAACTCACTTGTGCCGTCAACTCGCCGTCAACTCCTCCAATATACATTTAAAATCCACAAAAGAAGCATAGAACTGTAAAGTATCAGCTCAAAGAGAACTTGCGTAAGTTTTAGGTCATATTTCGGAATAAAATTTGAGTTTTTTTCTCGTGAAAAAAATTATCTCGAAGCAGCAAAACCGTCTCCGCCATCTTGCTTTTTCACATGGATTAGTCTTGGCCCAAGATGTCAATGATTGGTACTTTTTTTTAATCAACACAAAGTCGTTTTTGTGAATGAAATTTTACCGAAAACCATGAGAAATAAAATATGTAGTTTAGCCCAGACTTAACACTTCCGTGCCCCATTTATAAATGTTTTATGTAAATTTAATGAGTTGACAGCACGAAAATGAGGTGATGGCGAGTTGACGGCAAGTCGGGAGTTGACGGCAAGTAGTAGGACTGACTGGCAGTGTTACGTAGGACGCATAGGATAGAGGCCAACTAATCAATGTTATGTGTAGCGCAGTCTCACTATCAAATTAATTATCTTTAATTTTAAACAATATGACAATTACATTAGGAACCATGACAACAATTTAAAACGTTTATTATAAAACACATAAGAATTGGTTTTGTGATATATTGTCGGGATCCAGACAAAAACTAATTTTTAGCACTTTATTTCACTGCTACCAATAATTGGCGGACTTTTTTCTAGCAGTGGCTCAAATGAAAGCTTGTAATTTTCTCGACCCCCATCAAAATACCTATTGAATTTTAAATCAAAATTTTTTGGGTCAAATCGGCCAAAAATCTGAAATAGCATCTTTAAATAATGTATGTTTTTGTTTTCCCTTTAGGTGGTCACTGCGTTGAATCTGTTCTTAACACTTGGGACTGACGGGTATACCTTTGGTAGAGATGGCTACTATTGGGAGTGGTTTGGAGGCTTGCGATATGACGGAGAAGGCAGAGAAGATGGTTTCTTATGTCTTAGATCACGCCAAGAAGGGAGATCCTGCCAGCTTACTTGCCTCAGCTGACAAATATTGCTACACAGTGCAGAGGCTCATGAACGTTGGTGAAATCAAAGGTAAACAAAAAAGATTATCACAATAATTCACAACCTTTCTCAACATGCATTAACCCTGCACAAGAATTAAGCAATAAAAAGTTGCAAGAATCTACCCCTATTGTTTTTCTTTGTTTTTCTTTAATTATTCACTACAGGTTCACACAACCTACACTTTTATTGATTGTTGACTCTTACAGGAAGATGGGATTGGTACAGGCCTGCGATGGGCCCAATTTCATAGAGCTGCTAAGCACAAAAATTTGCTTAGCATGAAATTTCTTCTTTGATAAAAACAGGATTACTAACCAAATTTTTATCCGTTGCATATTGCTTGTTTCCTGGTATTCAGCTGTTGTTTGCTTATCCTGAATATCACATGGAAATTTGGTTGGTAGTCCTGTTTTTATTAAGGAAGAAATTTCACGCTTAGCAAATTTGTGTGCTTAGCAGCTGTATGAAATAGGGCCCTGTATGCTTTGTTTTAGAAAGGGCAAGGGCACGCAAGGCATTTTCTTCTTGGTAGGGTGCCTGTGGGGAAATTGTGAATTTGTACTAGAGCATTTTAAGGGCACCAAGGCAATGACCAGGGGGCATCTAGGCAATCACCTCTGTTGCCTTCATGAAGTATGAGGTCTGCTGGTAGGCCGTATACGGTGTGAATGAATAGATGCCTGGGGGGTCTAAGAGAGCTCTGGTATTCTAACAAAGTAATTGCCGGAGACAACGACTCAGAAAGTTCTCCACAAAAGGCCAGTCAAATTTTAGTAATTAGTGACCATCCATTGCACTGTTTTGTGCATGGCCCATTGAAAAAAAAAATTATGCGGTGTGTCATTTTATTTTATTGTGTAGCCAAGTGAATTGAGTTGAATTGAATTGAATTTAATTGAATTTAATTTTACTCCACACACGTTGTCGGATGAAAAGGTTCCTTCTTACATGGGGGTTGTTGGGTCATGGGAGTAACCCTGTTTCAGCGCCAGAAGTAGGGGCATGACAACGGCCCCTGGAAAATTAATTGTAGCCGACACCTTGAAGTGGCCCTCAGGCCTCGTGTGTCAGGGGAAGGCATAACTACTCTGCATCTATCCCTCTGGCACCGAGTGAACCGTCATAGCAGTTATTGTTTATTTGTTTATTATAAATTTATTTGATTGTCACATATTCACACTATTCTATACAAGGAAATGTATTTTAGTTTTGCGTGTCTCAAAAAATTCATGATTGATGTCTTCTGCGCATCACCAAAAAGTATCAATGTGGTATAACTTTAAGTTTTGAAGTGGAGAGCTCATCAGATTTATTATTTTTCATTCAGGTGCTATTGTGACCAACATCTTAAAGGACTTGGCCCCTAAAACTTGCCTTGAGTTGGGAACTTATTGTGGTTATTCTGCAGTACTAATGGCTAGCATTCTACCAAACGGAAGTCGCCTCCTTACTGTTGAGGCCGATGAAGGAAACGCTGAGATTGCAAAGAAATTTATCGACCACGCAGGAATTAAAGTGAAGGAGAAGGTAGAAGTTGTTCGAATTAATTAACCATACGGTTTCCTGCCCCTTAAATAATGGACAAACTTGTCAAGATGTACCCAATAATAATGGCGCAAATTGTCATAAATTTGCGATCGCTCCCGATCCCCGAGTCAACGCAACATGGTCATTGCTAACAAATGTTTTTTTCTATGAGTAAAAATTTGTTGAAATTTTTCAGTGAAATCGTTATCCATCACTTTTATGATTGATTTTATGATTATGATGGATAAGCTGCGTGTAGGGATGATAAAGCCTCCAAAATGATTTTAAATTGGATTTGAAACTTTGCATGGTGGAAATATGACATGGAAATTTTTGCGGTAACGCCATGTCATGACTATCTCTAATGAGTTGGGGTGGTTATGAAAAGAACTGTTGGTTTCAACTCTTTCAAAACGGTTCTTTTCATAACCACCCAACTCATTAGAGTAGAGATAGTCATTACATGGTGTTTCCGCAAAAATTTCCATATTATAAATTAATTCGGGTTACTGGGGAGCCAGTATTTAGTGTAACCTTGCTGCATTTGTGTAACTCCCGCACCTAAGATTAAGAAATGTAATTGTTTTTTTATATTCATTTTCCAGATTACTGTTATCGTCAACAACTCCGATGAAGTCATCCCTAAGCTCCGTGAGGATTTCTCGGTGGACTTTTTAGACTTTGTCTTCATCGACCACTGGAAGAACGTTTACTTGAGGGACCTTCAGCTCCTTGAGACCCACGGACTGCTCCGGAAGGGTACAGTCATTGTCGCTGATAACGTCATTTACCCTGGTGCGCCTGAATACCTAGAGTACGTCACAACGTCGGAGAAATATCAGACGGAAACTTTTGACTCGACCCTTGAATACAGTGACAAGAAAGATGCGGTGGCCAAATCTGTTTATTTAGTTGAATAAGTTATTATATTTTTATGATTGTCCAAGATGAGAATTCAAGGCACTGGATACTATTGGTAACTACTCAAAATAATTAGCACAAGAACTTACTTGGTAATGAGCAATGGAGAGCTTTTGATAGTGTAAAAAGTGAGAAATGGCTCCCTCTGAAGTAAAGTTTTTTGTTTTTGTAGAAAAGAGTTAACTTCCCACTCAAATATTAAAGGACACGTTGCCTTGGATCGGGCGAGTTGGTCTATAAACAGCGTCTCTAACCCTTTTTTATAAAATGCATATGGTTGGAAAGATGTTTTAAAGGTAGAATACAATGATCCACACAAGTTTGCCTCTAAATTGCGTGCTTTCCTTGTACCCCGTCGCCAAACACAGTCGGCCATTTATGGGAGTCAAATTTTTGACTCCCATAAATGGCTGACCGTGTTAGTTTGCAAAGTAAAAGGAAAACCAAGCAATTTCGAGGCAAATGTGTGTGGATCATTGTATTCTACTTTTTAAACATCTTTGTAACCGTATGCATTTTATAACAAACGGTTACAAACGCTTTTCAAAGACCAACTCGACCGATCCAAGGCAACGTGTTCCTTTAAAGGACTTTAGGCCTGATGAAGCTATTTAATAGACATCTGAAAGTACACAAATTTGTGCCACATGGGTGTTTTTCTTTCATTATTCTCACATGGGTGTTTTTCTTTCATTATTCTCACATGGGTGTTTTTCTTTCATTATTCTCACGTGGGTGTTTTTCTTTCATTATTCTCACATGGGTGTTTTTCTTTCATTGTTCTCACATGGGTGTTTTTCTTTCATTGTTCTCACATGGAGGTTTTTCTTTCATTAGAATCTCTTTCTTTATTCTCTTGCAACTGACCAATTGAGCCCAAACATTCACATTAGATATTTTATGCATAACACTGGTCTTTGACAATTACCAAAGGTGCTCAAAGAGTTATTGCCTTTAAGTAAGTGACTTTTAACTCCATGTCTTTTCGACAAAACAAGCTTAGTGGGCTTTAAAAAACGCTAATGAGTGTAACTCAGGAAGATTAATGGGTGATCCGGTGCCCTCATTTTTATTTATCCCACCAACTTTTCCCCACTGATGAAATAGCAGCACACTTTGAATTACTTTTAACCCCCAAAATAAGTTGGAAAGTCTAAGTATTAAAATTAAGTTCACAAAAAAGCATTTACATAAAGAAATTAATAATATTAATATATGGTCCATTTGACACGCAATAATAGTTTGAAATCAGCAAAAATTGAACCGAAAACTAAATTTTCCCCCCTGGTGCATAATTATATATTTTAAAGAATCTAATGTTGACGTACTGTGTAGCTTATTTCTTGAACTGTATATTAAACATTTAAGTATTGCCCAGATCTAGAAGGCCAAGACCAGTCAACTGAACTCGCCCCCAGTAAAGTCGCCCATTACAAAATCACCCTCTAGCAATTACACAGCTCAAATTTTGAAGGCTTTTGTTCTGTTTCCTTCATAAATTAGCCTTATCTCAGGGGGGGGGGGGGGGGAGGGGGGAGGGGGGACACAGAATCTCCTGTCACCACATAGTCTGACCATGGAGATCTGACAGAGAGCCAATAATGACTTAAACCTTTGTGTCAATCTTAAATTAAAATGTAATGTCACATTACAAATCATTATGGCGATATTTGCGACACATTACCATTAGGATAATTGTTGATGGCGGCACCACTTTTTCACTCATTTTTTTTTACAAAACGGGATATTTCATTGAGGTGAATTAGATACTATTGTTTAATATCGATTGAAAAAGTGGTGGCATCATATGGAAAATTTTCTAAACAAAAATTCAAAGTAGTGTTTTCTGAAATTGAGTGTGCAGTAGATCATGTGTGTAGAGCCAACATTTTGAGCCCATCCCACCTAGCTATCCAGTTATAGTAAGGTTTTACTTTAGAAAAGTATTCAGCCTCATGAGGGCGCTGTCAAGTATTGTTGGTTGTGCAAATCAGCATCCATGCAGTACAGTGTACACAGGTATAACACACAGCATGCAGCATCAGCAGGCGATCGAGAGTACTCGTCATACCCTTCCTTCCGTACCGTATTATTATCCGACAACAAGTTGAGGTGGGTAAACTTAAAGTTTGTGAATTTCTATCGTCTTTTATTATTTGGCTGAATAATGTCAGTAATTAAGGGGTGGGGTGGTACCGTATTGCTCTGGTGGTCTTGCTACGACGTCCTGGAGAGTTACTGTGCCTGCGCCTCGGGTCAGGCGGTCAGGTGAGTACAGTCATTTGACCAGTTCGGGATCATTGACCAGTTCGGGATCACTTCAACTTTGCAATAACCAAATAATTATATCACTTCTCATTATTACCAATTTCTGTTGATAAATGTGAAGATTAACATCCATTAAACCAACAAACCCAAAAATAAGGTGCCAAATATCATCAGCAAATAAATTATGGCTGTTTTCCTGAAGGTTGTCTGCGAAATTTATCATTTTTTTGTTTAAAAATGTTGGTTGAAAAACACTGTTAAAACTTCTTACCTGTAGAATTGGAGTGCCGGGGCAAAAAATATTTATGTAAAATGATAAGAATGTGTAAAAAGACATTCCTGTAAAAACTATGCAGTCATCTTGTTTTTTTGAGGTGACGAAGATCCCAAAATCTTCTTTGGGCGGGCAGCTTACCCTTGACCAGTTCGGGATCACTCAACATCTCATTGCGTCAAATTGTGCCGCACTAACTTACGAAGTCAGTAAGTATGGTAAAATCATACTACTGCAGTAGAAAGTTTATTTCGTTGATTTTGAGAAACATTACTTCAACAAATTCTTGTAGATTTTTTATTTTGTGAGAAAATTAAACTTGGAGGGGTCAATATTGCTTTTTAGGTTCGCTTCACTTTTTCATTTGCCTTTGCTGTTGTTTTGGGGTTTTGTGGCTGGGTTTTTGCGCTGCTATTGAGGACACTTGCATGACATTCACTAAAGAAAGGAAGTCCAAGTCCATGCCAACACACCTCTGAAGTTTCGTGTCCTTGAGAGACAGTTTTATGAATGGGAGTATGGGTTTGCAATAAAGGGCACTCTACTGATTCAGAATAGATTCAACTGATCCTGAACTGGTCAAACAGGTGACGATACTTTTCTCAAAGCCTCTTCAAAAGAACTAATATTTTTTCATCAGTGAATACTTGGTGAGTTTTATGACATGTTTAGGTAAACTGATAAACTTTTTTGTTTAAGATATCAAAGAGATTGCAACAAAAAACAATGTGAATTCAAAAAGTGATCCTGAACTGGTCAAACGACTGTACTACTACACTACAGTCATTTGACCAGTTCGGGATCATTGACGAGTTCGGGATCACTTCAACTTTGCAATAACCAAATAATTATATCACTTCTCATTATTACCAATTTATGTAAATAAATGTGAAGATTAACACCCATTTAACCAACAAACCCAACATAAGGTGCCAAACATCATCAGCAAGTAAATTATGGCCGTTTTCCTGAAGGTTGTCTGCAAAATTGATCACTTTTTTGTTGAAAAATGTTGGTTGAAAAACACTTAAAACTTCTTACCTTTAGAATTAGAGTGCCCTGGGCAAAAAATATATATGTGCGCACACGTCTGCAATGTCGTGAAACAATTCGCGAATATGTGCGCACACGTCTACGAATATTATTTGCGATGTCGTGAATTTTATTGCATACCATGTTGCATACCTTTGAATAAAATGTCTAATGATCTGGGGGGTTTCTTTCCAACAGTGAGATAAGTGGTAGTCATTGCAGCAGCGGTCTTTGTTGTGAGGCAAGCGAGGCGTGTGGTCTTCCTTGGCCTGGTGCCAAGTTCCTGGGTATACACATGCTTTACAGAGGGAGCCTGCTATAGCGCCACAGTACTCCCAAGATCGGTAACAAATTATCCACAACTATGACATCATCCTAATGGTATGCAACATGGTATGCAATAAAATTCACGACGTTGCAAAACAAATCGCACACGTGTGCGCACATATTCACGATTTGGTTCACGAGATTGCATACGTGTGCGCACATATTCGCGATTTGTTTCACGACATTGCATACGTGTGCGCACATATTCACGAATTGTTTCAGGACATTGCATACGTGTGCACACATATTCGCGAATTGTTTCACGATATTGTATACGTGTGCGCATATATTCGCGATTTGTTTCACGACATTGCATACGTGTGCGCACACGTTTGCGTTAGCGATGTCCCTTCGGGGCCACCATACAAACACTCAAAATGAAGTTTAGTCGAAGACTTTTATAATGCAGGTAAGAGGTTTGAAAATCAATTTCTGTGCCCCTTGCCTTGTTGGCTTAAGTGGGGGAAAACTATAATTTTTCCCCACTGTACGACCCGACTGCCCAGGGCTGCCCGTGTGGAGTACTTGTGTAGTCACTGTAGTGTAAACAAGGTCACACTGTAGCGCCTTCAAACAAACGGAGGTGTAGACGCACTGTGTACTTGGTGCATACATGCCTGTACACGCACTATTACTTTTACCTGTAATCTGCAAACTCTACCTGTGTTGTAATGTGTGCTATCAAGTGCAACATTTTAACCATATTTAACTGTATGGGTTTCTTCATGAAGGTTTTCGCCAGATGCCATCAGTCAGCTACTATCATGACAACCAGCCAGACTTCGACAAGCTAATCACACAGCCTGGAAATGGTCAACTAGGCATCGAGGGATTGCTTACTATTATATATCTCCAAGGCTCAAGGCGAATGATTATTACATTGAGCCAATAAACTCAACTGCACAAGTCCAGCAAATCTGTTTCAGTTCTACCTGCTTGGACACGCCAGTCTCTAAACACTACGTGTAGGCGTATCATCCCTCATGGCAAACTCCCTCTGCACCATGACTGCAAATCTCAGGACTACCAGGCTTAAAAAGCACTGCTTTTATAGTGTAATTACAAATCCCAATTCAAAACACTGGTCAAAATTGAAGTGGACATCACCGAGTGTAGAGTCACCGAGATCGGTGCACTCAAGTCCGCCGATTAGAAAAGAATCCGACACGGTAGGGGGAGAGAGTGTCCCGAGACGACTCTTTCGGCAGCTTGTGGAGGAGCACAGGGCAGCTATTGCGCAGAGTATTACGCTTGTAGAGTCCACTCACAGCAAGAAGAAGGAACTGGCCAAGGAATTACTCGCCTCCATCTTGGCTTACCTGAAGGAGAAGGCAGCAAAGAATGGCGGCATTCCTGCATCATTTAGGATCGGTTAGTATTTTACAGATGGCATGTACAATATGGTTCTTGGAGGCAGTACTATTAATATCACGTCATTTGTGGCAGTGTCGTGGCCAAACAGCTAACAAGAGTACCGGACTCAGGCTCTGGTGGTTTTCAGCAAGAGCATGGGTTTGAGTCTGGGCTGGGGCACTCAGGTACTTTGCAGGCATGCAACTCTTCCGCGTTTCTGCATAATTCCGCGTTTTGGGGGTTTCTTTAACGTGTTTTTTTTTTTGTTTTTTTTTTTTTTTCAGATTGTTTTGCCTAATATATGCCAAGCATTAACAGTGTACAACTTCAATCATGTAAAATAAGCCTGGTACATGCTAAAAATGCGCCTAAGAGCATAAAACCTCAAAAGTGTCTAGGGTACCATTGTGGACGAGTTAGTGGACGAGGCAAAAGGAAAACCGTACAATTTCGAGGCATGTTTGTGTGGATCATTGTATTCTACTTTTACAGAATCTTGCCAACTATATGCATTTTATAACAAACGCTTTTCAAAGACCAACTCGACCGATCCAGGCAACGTGTTCCTTTAATTACCAGGAACTTATAATAATAATTTTTATAGTGCATTTGGCTTCTAGCATTTGCCACAGACAGATCTTTGCTTGAATTATAAGAACCAATCTGCTGCCAACCAGTGTTCTGAGTTCTTGAACTTGCATTAAGACAACAGATTTACGCCCCACCCAGGGATACAAAGCAACAATGTATAACAACTGTATGTTTAATATGTACTAAAACAAACTTATCAATTTGTTCTAGGTTTGACAGGACCCCCTGGTGCAGGAAAGTCCACGTTTATTGAGGCTTTCGGTAAACAGTTGACCGAGGCTGGCCACAAGGTGGCAGTGTTGGCCGTCGATCCTTCTTCATCATTTAGTGGAGGTGAATATGTTGTAATGAGCTCGATGATCTGATTGGTTTATTTTGTGCTTGGATTTTTTTCCAGCCTAAAACCCCAAATTTAAAGTAGATTTTGGAGTCACAATTTACTAGAGAGTGGAATTCGAGTGTGTGACGTTTGAATTAGAGTGTCTGCACTCTACTAAGCTATCTAGCCCTAATAATGGCAGTCTTCCAACTTATTTGAATTTAAGTTTACCCAGTCAGTTGCCTTTTTGATTTATTAATTGACAATTCTGTACTCACACTGATTCTTTTGCAAGAGTATGAGAGTTGGGCACATTTCAACGAGAGCGAATTGTTAGTCTTGGTTTTTAGATCCATTTGATTGTTTTAATCCTATAAAATGCATTGAATATAAACTAAAACTAACCTGTAAAAATTTCATTTCAAAAGGCGGTACATGTAGCTTCTATGCAATATCACAAAGAGTTTTGAGAGTTTATCTCCATGCAGGAAGAATAATCAATAACTGCAACCGATAAGTTTTTTATGGTAATTATTTTTTGGAGAAAAATATCCTCCCTTAAAAAGGAACATCTGTTTAAATTCTTTTCCTGATGCTGTTTTTAGGTTCCTTGCTAGGTGATAAGACGAGAATGCCGGAGCTGACACGAGACCCACGAGCCTACATCCGTGCCTCCCCAACATCCGGCAATCTTGGAGGTGTAACTCGAAACACAAATGATGCTATTGTTGTTTGTGAAGGCGCTGGCTTTGATGTTATTTTAGTAGAGACAGTTGGTAAGGAATCCTTGACTTTGAAATAAAGTTTTAAACTTCTTTGAGAAATATGCTGCCTAGGAATCAAACCACTTATAAATCCTTATTTACTGTTGCTATACTTTAATGATTTGGGGTTAAATAAAGAAAAATTTACCAGTGCGAGATTTGACTTCTGGAAGGTGGTTGATTTCATTTTTGTAAAGATCAAAAGGGCTTTTGTAAATGAAATAAATCTATATAATTTTTGAAAAACAAATTCAAAATCCACATAAAAATAAACATTTTTTTTAGAAAGTGTTGTTTGATTTTGTTGAACAATTATCTCGGAGACCACTCTTGATCAATAAACTCCATTTACAAAGAGCTCCAAAATATGAAATCCATGCGAACTGTACTAATGACCTTGTAGTCCTGTAGCCGATTTCACAAAGCCCTGAGATTCATTGTTGGATGTGTTGTCAGTATCACCAAACTGATTTGTATTGTGATATCACTTTTTATTGTGGGTGGGTAAAAAGACGCCTGGGTACTGCACGCCATGTGATAGTCGTCGGACTATCACACGCTAAACGATGCACTATCACACAGCTGCCGTTTCTAGTAAAACTAAGACGTATCATGTGAAGCACTCTTAACCAATGAAAAGGGTGAATATTTGTAAGGGATGATTGACGATAGTTGGACTATGCTAGTCAACTATTTGGACCAGTTATAACAAAATTATAATGAGCGTTAAGTTGAAAGTCGTGTTGATGACTTGACTACAGTCGTTCGCATTGCAACTTCTGTGCGCATGCCCTACATACATCACTGGATCTAATCCTGGTCACTAAACAACCACTCGTTAGCCATTGATCCTTGCGCGAACATGACCATAGCTGCTGAACTGTCAACCAACTCCACTCTCTCACTCTCCTCAGGGGTAGGGCAGTCTGAGTACGTCGTGTCTGACATGGTAGACATGCTAGTCTTATTGATACCACCCGCTGGTGGAGATGAACTACAAGGAATCAAACGAGGAATCGTGGAGAAAGTGGATCTAATCCTGGTCACTAAAGCTGACGGAGAATTGAAGATTCCGAGCCGGCGTGTCAAGACCGAGTACACGAGTGCGTTGAAGTTGATGCGGAAACGCTCACCTTTGTGGTCTCCCAAGGTATGAGTTTAATGCTATCTCAGAGATAGATATAGCACAGTTTTGTTATCTTTAAATCCTTACTTATCATTTCCCAGAATGAAATCCGCAATTTTGATTGGCTAACCACTGACCTGATAAATTCAGTATTATACCCCCACCCGTATCATACCCTTTGGTGCTGTGCACATGCGCAGTAGTATAATTGCGTAACAACTTTGTAAGTTGTATTTACAAACATGGGCCTAATTTCATGCCTAAGCTTACCCCTGAATTCTGCGCTTACGATCACCATTCTCCGCTTTCCTGCAAGCGCCAATTTTCTGTGCTAGCTGTGTAAGCAGAGAATGCCTAGTAATGAGGAGTACGCACCTGCATAAGCCAAATTTCCCCGCTAACCCGTGAAATACGATTGCTGTAAGCACAGAATTCCCTGCTTCTGTAAGCGCCGATTCTGTGCTTACGGTAAGCAGATCCATGAAATTGGGCCATGGTGTTTCAGTGTCGGATAAACAAGCCGGTTCCTTGTGTTCTCCACACACGTAAATTGGGAGGGCGGGCCACCCTCCTAAAATTTACGACGCCCGGCCAAAGAATTGGCCGCCCTGCTAAAATCATTGGCCGCCCTGCCCCAAAAAAGGACCAAGAGACTATTTTTAGACTGCATTTAATAAGATCAAACGAGTACCTGAAAAGCCAGAGCCGACTTCAAAATTATAGCATCAGAAATGCGATCGTAAACAAATGTTAGATGTACACACGGCCACATGCACACCACGCACACCGTTGACGATGGGAATACCCACTGCATGCATAGTGCATGAACAGTCCGCACGCTGTGATTGGCCGTTGATAAACTCCAACACAATAAGCACGTTCACAAACAGAGAAAGAATTGCCTCACAGTGTCGCACGCATGTACAGATGTATGGATGTACATGTACTGTAATACAGTACGCTGTATCCAATGATATCGCTGGTTCTGTGTAACAAATACTTGTTATTATCCTTGAAGTTGGACATAAACCTTGTGTGAATTCTTAATAATAGTCATGCAGCCTGGGTGAGTGTCTTTTAAAAATACACACTTAATTTGTGTATGAATCGCAGGTATTGCAAGTATCAGCTCTCACTAAGACGGGCCTGACAGAAGCATGGGCCGAGATGCAGGAGTACCACTCCATCATGATCAAGTCAAAACTCTTCATCCCCAAACGAGCGAGGCAGCACCGTATCTGGATGTGGAACCACATCCAAGACAACATCATGGAGATCTTCAGACAACATCCGGACGTTAAACCAGAGATACCTCGTCTTGAGGATGAGGTGACTAAAGGGCAGATCACTTCGGGAATGGCAGCCGACGCCCTGCTGGGGAAGTTTAGGATAAGGGTGGCAAAGTCCGAGGAGGATTTATGATGGTGGGTTGGGTTGTCTTTGCATCCTGATTGTAATATTTGACAGATTCTTAAAGCCATTGGACCCTTTCGGTACAGTAAACAAACAAAAAGTTCACAGATTTACAAATAACTTACAGGGTTTACAGAAGGCAATGGTGAAAGACTTCTCTTGAAATATTATTCCATGACATGCTTTACTTTTTGAGAAAACAGTAAAACAATATCAATTCTCGATAGCGAGAATTATGGATTTATTTTAAACACATGTCATGACATGGCGAAATGCGTGGATACTAGGGTGGGTTTTCCCGTTAATTTCTCCCGACTCCGATGACCGATTGAGCCAAAATTTTCACAGGTTCGTTATTTGATATAGAAGTTATGATACACACAGTGTGGGCCTTGGACAATACTGTTTACCGAAAGGGTCCAATGGCTTTAAAGGGTTTTGATACCTTTTGTTTTTGGCCATGACATAAATCCCTGCTCACTGTGTATGAAGATGTATGTAATATAATTTACCTGTAGAAGTTTCAGCTTCATTAGTCGTCAAGTTTTTGAGAAAAAAAAAGTGGAAATCACAGTGTGATGTTTTCAGGAGAGTCGCGTAAATAACAGTACTGGTAAATTCGTTTCACATGCTTAAACAATTTGTGCTCCTGAGACGAATATTACTTTTTGTGACATTGTTTTACTCATTTCTCAAAAACTATAGCGCCTCAGCAAGTAATATTTCAAGGGAAATTTTCTACCATCGTTATCTTCAAGCGTGTAAGTTAAATGTAAATCTGTCAATATTGTGTTTTGTGTTCTACAAAAAGTACCCAGACCCTTTAAAGGGAAGGTATACAGTTGTTAATCACTTTTAAAATATGGCAATAACAACTTCCTTGGTTAGAAGTACAGCAGCTTTTGATAGTACTGAGCATTTTGAGAATAGTTAGGTGTTCGGGCCAACAGCCTGAAACACCTCTTATTTATTTATTTTTTCTTCATACTACTTCTTCTTCTTCTTCTTCTCAGCATCCCTTGTCCACTAACAGAAACAACTTTCCCAAACTCGTATGAACTTGAAACTTGAACATAGTTAGATATTCACTAGGAGAGGAAAAATGTATAAGTTACGTCATGATGACTAGTATAAAGATAAACGGCTTTCGTAGTTACAGCCCCTTCAGTTTGTTCACAAACTCTCAATGTCTAGTTTCATTTTGTAGTGAGAGCTTTGAATCTGAGAAGCGTTACTGACGGTAATGTTTCTAAGATTGTGTGTTCCAATTCCAGATTAATTTTCCTGCATGGACATAATCGCTCCGGATTTTCGGCGATATTTCAACAATGCGACCACCTTTTGAAATGAAATTTTCCCCAGGTTAGTTTTATTGTATTTATCTTTATTTATATAGAGGGTTTCAAAAACCAAAGTTATACTTTCCCTTTAAAGCCATAATACACTTTCGGAACAGAAGAAAAAATAAAAGTTCACAGATTTACAAATAAATTAAAGGGTTATAGAAGGTAATTGTGAAAGACTTCTCTTGAAATATTATTCCATGAAATGCTTTACTTTTTGAGAAAACATTAAAACAATTGTCAATTCTCGATGTCGAGAATTACGGATTTATTTTAAACACATTTCATGACACAGCGAAACGTGCGGAAACAAGGGTGGGTTTTTCCGTTATTTTCTCCAGACTCCGATGACCGATTGAGCCTAAATTTTCACAGGTTTGTTATTTTATGTATAGGTTGTGATACATGAAGTGTGGGCCTTTGGACAATACTGTTTACCGAAAGTGTCCAATGGCTTTAAAATATGCAAATGTAAATAAATAATAAAATTATCAACAAGGAACATTTGAAAACAAGTGTATCAATGAGTGTGAATGATTCTTTGCATAAGTGCAAATTTGTTTAACTCCAATTTTGCAAAACGTCTAGTCTTGCACATAAATGCTTCGTGCAAAAACATTGTATTTTGGCCTGTTATTGTTCAGTGTGTATATCTGGGATACTGTAAGTGCAATGAGTTTGACAATTTTCAAACTTGGGACGTGAAGTTCAGGTAATGCACGTACAAGGTCCAAGTGCACTTATCGTAAAGAGAAGAAGGTTCACCCCCAGTATTTTCTGGTTTGGTTGACTGCAGATTGCACAACACCACATACTGTTGCATGGTGCTATGGAAATGAGTCGTTTCAAACACTGCTCCAAATACCTTAAAGTAACAACTAATGAGCGCTTTGAGATGCCCTCTGTATAAGGCAGTGTACGAACTGTATAAGAAACATAATATGCCTGTGATTTTTTTTCACACAGCTCGGGAAAGTATCGAGTATACAGTACTAGCACACATCGGTGTAAATGGACGAAACCAAAATTAATATTCTTTATCCCTGACGCAAATTTCCATCTCGATTGTTGTTAAATTATGGATTCAAAGTACTTCTAGCTACCGGGCGATCTCGGTGATCTAGTTGGTAAGACACTGCTCTAGAATTGCAAAGGTCGAGGGTTTGAATCCCATCCAAGTAATATGTCTGTGATTTTTTTCACAGAGCTCAGAAAGGTACCGAGTATACAGTGCTAACACAGGGTTAAACCAAAATTAATATAATTGATTACATGTACTCTTATTATGGGCACTATAGCAAACAAGGTATATTAAGGTGCAACTCGGGCTGTCCAATGTTAAAACGAGTGGGGGAAAGCGCAGTTAAAGCATGAACACTGACGACCACAAAATGTACACAGACAGTTGACATAGTTCTTGTACTGCTTTGTATTTGTCAATAAATGCATATCGCCAGTTTAATGCAAACAAAAAAATAATCACATGCATTCATCATCAACATACAATGAGCAGGCATTAAATCTCATAAACATTACGCCATAAATACATATTCAGGTGGAAGGTTTACCCACGGCCCAATTTCATTGAGCTGCTAAGAAAAGTGTGTAAGCAATATTTTCTGGTTACGCAGCTTTATGAAATTAGGTCTTGGGCTTAATGATGATTAGTCTTGGTACACAAGGTTCAGTAATGATAACAGCAATGTACATGAGTGCCCCCAAAAGGCGATCCACCAAAAGGTGGGTATCAACTATCGATACTGTAGCACCCTATTTAGACCCAGAACACTGATACACATGCAGCTCTACTGTCTGCCAATGGGGAGTCAAAATGCATGTCAAATTGCACCTCTATAACAGCACATGCCATTGCCTACTGCACAGAAACACGCCACGGTGGCACTGCACAGTAGCACTGAACAGTAGCACAACGCAGTAGCAATGCACAATAATACTCCCAATATGGCACAACCAAGTTTTATCGTGAGTGATGGCATTGTGTGAATTGGGTTAATAGAAAGGATGATTTTAGATTGGGATCTACATACATTCATGTGATATCGTCTTGAACCAAGACTAGACGATGAGTAATCTTGGCTTCAAGACCGTGGTGTTTTTGCGTACACAAAACCAACATTTGAAGAATTATAAATAAACCATAGGGTACTGTGACTTGTGACACAGCCCCCGCTCTGTTCATTTATTACATTCGCTAAGATTGTATTTACATAAATCCGAAATTGGTTGTCCTGCACATAAAAGCATCACGGTCTTGGAACCAAGACTAGATGATGGGGTCTAGGAGAGGCAACAGGGACTATTGACTGCTCTTGTCCCTGCCTTGATGCCCCTTGAGAAAATGAATTGTCCTTCCAAGGGCAAACATCAATTTCAAGGCAAAATTGTTTCCTTACATCACTAGATTTAAAGCTACATACAAGCAGTTTCTAAGAAATGTGTACACTTAAATATTTACTTATATGCTTCTCTACAACAGTTCACAACTACATCTTGTATACACCAAATGACAAGTTTCATTACCAGGATAGATTCATTTAGAAATTACATAGCACCATAATTAAAACATCTATAAATAATATTGGCAATTAGTAGAAGTTAAATATTTTCATTTTGTTTGCTAGCATCTATGGATGGATCTCAAATTAAAGATTGCGAGAAAGACATCTCCCTTATTTGGAAAAAAAACTTTACAAAATTAACACCTCCATCTGTTCTTATTTGAACTCGTAGTAAAAGTAAGAACAAACAAATTGTGCTTACAAGGTTACCAGCCAAAATGTCATGTCAGATGTACCACTTGTGACTGGTGTCTTGTTCATTGTTAAGCAATATTTTCTGCTATAAGTAGCTCAAGAGCCCAACTTCATAAGCACAAAAACTTGCTAAGCAAAAGATAAATCTTGCTGAGCAGAAACGGGTAACCAGCCAAAATTCCAACAAGTTTAGATGATCAACATTACAGCTGGTGCCCTGCTCATTTTTGCTAAGCTGTCTATTTTGCACAACAGCTTCGTAAAATTGAGCCTACATCATATCTAAGTTTTATAACATCTGAAAATAAGGCAACTGATTTTTAGTGATTTTAAACAAAACTTCATGTAAAACATTTCCAACATTTAAGCTTTAAAAACTAAAAACAATCATCAAAAAGTCCAAAGATGACAATTTCATTGAGCAGCTACATACATTAAATGGCTCAGCACAAAAACTATGCTTATCAGAAACAGGTTACCAGCCAATGTAGAATGCAATCGATGTTACATCTTTGTTGTCACTGAAAACTTATGGGAAATTCTGCAGAGTATAATGAAGTTTGGCATATCAGTAATCAAGCAGTTGGTCTTGTAAGAGGTTAAAAGTTTATCTGACAGCTGGTTTTTAGCAAAAACTATGCTTAGCAGAAACAGGTTACCAGCCAATTTAGAATACAATCAATATTATATCTTTGTTGTCACTGAAAACTTACGGGAACATCCTGCTGACTGTAATACAGTTCGGCATATCGCTGATCATGCAGTGGTGATGTAAGTGGTTGAATGTTAGGTGACAGCTGTTTTTTTTAGCAAAGGTGACATTATTAGTGTGGAATGCTAATAATTAACCTGACAAAAACCAAAGTTTTTTCCCCAGGATTTTCCATCTAATTCCACATACTTTCTCCTCTAATAACTACCTAACTAGTTAGTATTGAGCTAAAATAGTTAAAATCCACAACATACAGATATACACTTTAAACAGGATAGCACATGATTGTAATGGCTTTTTACTTATTTGCATAAAATAAGGGCTCACAGAACCCGAATAAGGCATAATATTTGTCCAAAATTGAATTTTAAAATCAGCAACATGCATATAATACAAAAACAGATTCGGAATCATGATTCATCATGATGCACTCTCTTAAATTATATGAATAAAATACACCGTACAAAACTAAAAATACTGATAATGAGTAAAATGCTGACATTAAAAAAACCCATCTGTATTGCGAACTAAAGTAACCAAAATATTGCACTTGCTATTAAATAAAAGTATCACAAACATAACGTTATGTTCGTATTCAACGCCCGTACAAAATTGCACGCGTGCCTCCTTGCGGTCCCGTCACGTTTGTGCAGGCAGCATCACGAGTGCGCCCTCTAGTTCTTATATATAACTCTATAAAGAGGGAAATATGGACAGCTGCAAAAAGCTGACCTTCTAATGGAGGACTGTCCCTTCCAACGTCTAAAAGGAGAATGGGATTCTTGTCAAGCAGCTCAACCCCCTGGTCCAGCACTGCTTAGAAACGCTTACTTCACCAGTTGAAGAACTCAAGACCATGGAAAAGTAACAGCAACATACCCCATGTAAGTTTTCATTTAATCATGGTACTTAACGACATAGCTAGCGGCTAAACATACTCATAGAGGTGGATGCATCCTTACTCGCAGCTGAGAAGCTGAATAGACCAACCTTTAAGCTCCGCCCCATTGCAACGAAGGTCTGACAAATAAAGTCTGACATGTGTGCGTGTATGCTTGGTGCAAGCGGCAGAGTTGTGCAGAAAGGCATTGGAGAGGCCCACATTTTCTTGCCCACGTGCGTCATGGGCGGAGCCTAATGGATCGGTCTATTGCAAAGGGTGTGGCTACAATGTGTTCAATCTGCAGGCATGCAAGGGTGCCTCAAACAGCCAGCCACATCAACACATGACCACTGAGCAAAGCCTGAGATTGCCCTTGTGTTAAATTTTTCCCGAGAGAGGAAAACCAGAGGGTCTACAGAAAAGCCCCTGTTGGTTAGGAGAGAACTAATAAACAGCGTACTCGTCTGACCAGGGCCTGTTTAAGAGTCGAGCGCTTTACACACAAGCCAGCTGTGCTACCTCTGATTAGATATGAAAACCCAATCTCTAAGTTATTTGACTTATAAATCATATTGCAAAATAAAAATGCTTGCTTAGTAACTAAACTCTTCTATATTTCCTTTTCCTTTGGAAAAAGAGCGGTTATTCTCGCAAGGATTGCACGTATACTGTACTGAACTACTGAATTAACAAATAAATATACTTTATCTTGGCAAGATTCAATTTGTCTTTTCCTATTTCAGGTCATTAAAGGGCATATTATTGCACTTATTGCACATAGTCTAATAAAATTTCACTGAAGTAAACAACTGATTATGTTATCTTAAATACATTTTACAAAGGTTACTTTTCAAATTTGTTATAATGGTAAAATTGACTTTCTGGCTTTTCAAAGCACAGTAATTTTTTATAACTGGAAAAATCAAACTTTCATGCAATAGCCTTGTCATTGTGAATAATTCTAATAATTAATCAATGCTGCATATTATTAAATGAAGAGTACAATGTTTTTTAAAGGGTCCAGATTCGGAAACACTTCTGGACTCTTGGTGGCAGCAGACTTGCCTGTGTGGCAGGAGATTCTGTGCTGGAGATTCTGTTTCCCCCATATGGCAAACTGTAAAAACTTCTTCTTATAGTGCCCTCTTTTGAATCATCGTCCTTCAGCCCATGTTTATTTCCCATATGGGGGACAGAATTTTCGGCAGACAGATTTCCATATGACACCAGGTTAATGCTTTTCCCTACCAAGGGTTAGCGACAAGATGTATCAATATGGCGCACTGCCTATTTTACAAGGCTGGCTGCAAGACTGTTGGCTTTAAACCCTCATATTCAGGTAATTGACTACACTCTACAACAATGCAGACGAATGAATTGCATGAAATAACTCTACAAAAACTACTTCTGTGGGATCGTCTTAAAATGAACTCTTACATGTACTATGTACAGTGTACATCAAGGCCAGATTTCATGAAGCTGTTTCAGAAAATATTGCTTAGCTACATGTACATGTAGGTAGATTTCTTTGAATGGGGCACCAGTCGCAACAATGTTATGAAATGTTGGCTGGTAACCTGTTTCTGCTTAGCACAATTTTTCTTTCTGATTTCTTTTTTTTAATATAAAATTGGGCCCTGACTACTACCATGAAAGCACTTTTACCGTTTATCTTCAAGTACGCGCTAATCCTCCAATCAGATTCGCAGAATGGAGTGGTGATAAAAACCTATATTGCTTGGCTAATATCACTACCTGCGTCTTGTGTGTTCTATGGTTACGCGCCAAGTTTGCTTGAAGATAAATACGTTATCACACGCGCGCTCGTGGAAATACGGAAAATATAGCGCGTCTGCGTCCCATATCCAACGAGGCCGGAAGCTGAGTTGGATATTGAAAGCAGACGCGCTATATTTTTCCGTATTCCACTCGCCCTTGTGTGATAACTTATAATATTTGAAACACTGACGAAAAAAGCCGCTGTCGTTAACATTCAGCGTCCTTATGCAGAGGTAACATACTGATGGATAGAAATATATACATTTACATCATTGTGTACAGACATCAAAAGATGGACACTTGCACCATACGTCACTAAATGCAGAGTATAACTTTATAAATATTTAGGGAACGATTTCGTCAAGCAAGTTTGCATAGCAAAATATTTAGACCGATCATGTTGTGTGCACACTGAATGTTAATTGAGTAGCAAATGAACTTGTTGTAGCAACTGATACATTTTATGTAGCATTTTGCTATACTATACAAGATCAAATCATTCAATGGTAGAATGCATAGATCTGTAGGAGTCAACTATGTCATAGAGAGCGGCTTAACAGCCGATTTTTTATTTTACTGTGCAAGTTTCCCTTTCATAGCTGATTATAACCGTAAGCACATGAAAAGGCACGCTAATCTTCCAGTTCTTACTGTATGAAAAAAAAACCCAATGTAACAATGCAGATCCATAGTGATCAGGCAAGCTCTGGCCTTATGTTTTTGCTGACCTGTGATACGCTTACGCTTACGCTTTAAGCAATTTGATTCTGCCACAGTTAACACAGAAATTTGCTTACCATTAAGCAGCGCTGCGAAATTGGTTGAAGACCTTGTATGTCATACTGATTGGTATGTACAGTACATACCAATACATTTCACCCTTCTACTCTTGGTAGCATTCTCCAGTGCAATGACCAAACATTTGAGGAGATTTAACGGAAAAACACAGCAGTTGATTTCACGAAAGGCTAGGATTAATTCTATCTCGAGTTAGGACAAGTAACTCATCCTAACTTAGGATGGGTTCAATGGGTCCTAACGTCTATACTTAAGGAACTTAACTCATCCTAAGTCCTAAGATTAATGAAGAGTTTGGGGAAATTGACGGCAGGTTGTGTATGATGGCACAACCATGCAAAGAACTAACTGTGTGCATGTGTGCACTGTGTAGATTTATTCACCACATAATATCAAAAAAACCAACAACCATGTCACTAAAGGCAACTTTAACAGGCAACTTGGAGGCAACCAAATGCAGTGCATGCAACAGGACCACTTTGGTACCGCATGAGTTATTTTTCAAACAATGTCTTACGATCCCCAAGAGAAATATGAGATTATTCAAATGTGATTGCCTTTTCTTCATGGAGATTGCCTGGAAGTGGTTGCATGTAAACTGCCTCGTGTGACATGATCCTTACACTTTTTGGGGTTGATTATTCAAAATCACTGTATATGATTTTGAATGACCAGACAAGAGGAGGGGTTAAAAAAAGGTTTCTTTGGATAATTTAGTTCGGCGGATGAACGTTAACATATCTTACAACTAAGTAAGCTAAATGCAATAACTCACTCAGATGTTTTTCCCGTATAGGCGTAATCGATGATGTACATCTCCCATGACAACACTGCTGAGCATCGTCATCACTATCGGCAACAGAACGACACGCTGCTATGGTCACGAATTGGATCCTCCAATAGCGTACTCTTGATATCCGAATTCCGAACGTTGTTTGTCAGTTCAACGGCAATGTCCATAAATAATTTGTCAACGTTGTCAGACTCTTTGGCGGAGGTTTCTAAGAGGCGCATGTCGTGGGTGTCGGCAAACGTGTCGGCCTCTTCATTGGTGACCTCACGATCTGCAGCAAGGTCGATCTTGTTACCTGCAAAAGAAAAGGTAATGTTTGATCTGACATTAAGTACATCTGTAAGAAGTTGCAGGACAGTGCAGTCCTGTATGCTTCGTTTTAGAAAAGGGCAAGGGCACCAAGGCATTTTCTTCTTGGTAAAGGGAACCCTATGAGAAAAAATGTAAATTTTCACTTGGGCATTTCATGGGCACCAAGGAAATGACCAGGAGGCAAGGACGAGGCAATCGTGAAAATCAGGCCTGCAGTACAAAACGTCATGGCTTCGCTTACTGTAAGCAATGAATCAACATTTACTTAGCAAATTTCACAGGTTAGATAGGAACTCTTGCTGGTCTTTGTCTATTTTTGCATGCTATGGTGGCTCAACACCAAAATGTTTGTACTCTGACAAGACTTGATTATGAAAATATTTTGATCATCACTTTAGTTAGCGCTATAAGTAATTTTTCAATCAAATTCAAACAAAACGAAATCAAGGTTAGCTTCTTTTAATCCTGCTAATTTTAGCCATTATCCAACAAAGGGGATCAGGTTGTCTCAGTGGATGAGGTTGTGCTCAGTGGTTTCTTTCCCCTGCCTTTCACCTCTGTGGACCCAGGTTTGAATCCCACCCCAGACCGGAGCCTTGTATGTGGACATGGTTTTGGGTTTTCCTCCCTCATCTTAAACTGTAAATTTCTTCTCATTTTCTATTTTCTGTTATTGGTGCTTACTGTTCTGTTGGATGAATAATCAACAAATATAAAAAAAATTAAATCTTATAATCACTTACCGACTAAAACAGAAATGACTTTTGGGCTGGCATACTGCTCGACCTCCTTGAGCCAGCTAGGTAATGCATTGAAGCTTTCTGTAGAAGTAACATCGAAGACTAGAACGAGAGCGTCTGCGCTGTGATAGTAACTCTGTGTGATTGAGCGGAATCTTTCCTGGCCTGCTGTGTCCCAAATCTGAAGCTAAAGGGTAAAAATGATAAACATTTCATAATAAGGCCACATAAAAAAAAAAAAATTGTTGATCGTCCCCGCCCAACCATTCGAAACCCCCCGACCCCATTTTTTTCTTTTCCATGTCTGAATATCTCTAGTTGTTCGAAAAAGTTTACAGAAAAATGTCATCTAGGAGTTAAATTTGTTTGACAAAACAATTGAAAACATCAAAAACACTATTGAAAACATCAAAAACACACAAAACAAAACTTTTAAAAAAAAATAAAAAAACCTCCCTCCCCCAACCGCGAAAAAAAGGACGATCAACAATTTTTTTTTTATGTGGCCTAATAGTCATGTCCTGTGTTTATGCTTTTTGTAAAGTAACCCACCGGGCTAGTAAGCTGTGCATTCTACATGCACCCAAGCGCAACATAGTTCCCAGGGGTGAACAAACTCCCCTCGCCACTTGTTCCCAGCATGCCTTATAACCCCTGGAATTGGTTCATTAAAATGTGGCAGAATCTACCACATTTTAATTAGTCCTGTGGGGTTGGCCAATTCACTCTACATGCCCCCTCATGTATGGTATTCTGCAAAAGAAGCATCAAGTCAAAGAGCAACTGGTCCCCTGTCATTTTTCTTTGATCTTGTGATATGTCTAACTGTATGCAGTTTAGGATGACTGTGTAAAAACATCATTCATTTGAAATGGAATCGCTTAAAAATACTTGCATTTTCAAATGCGCGTACTAAGCATCCTGGAAGTGGCATACAAGCACTAAAAAAAGTAGGTTGAACAGTTTTTAGTAACCCACCAGGGCAGGTTTGGCGCTTGCCCTGAAAGTGAAGAATGGAGATCAACCCAGCTGTGAATTACAACTTGATGATCTCACACTGTTTATAAAAATTATACCCTAAAAACAATTGATCAATTGTGCTAGTGTAAAGTCTAATGAAACACAAACCCACCCTACTACCCCTACATCATTAAAAGTGGAGGCCAACTTTGGAAAAAAGAAGTTCCCATGAAAGCACACAGGGTGGTACTGGCTGACTGGATGGATGAGGGGTTGTGGGAGAGTATAGGGCAAGCCTGATACTTAATGGAGGCAATGAAGGCGATTGCCTCTGTGCCCCCTGGTCATTGCCTTAGTGCCCTTGAAATGCTCCAGTAGAATTTTACAATTTCCCCATAGAAAATAACTTGGTGTCCTTGCCCTTTCAAAAACAAAGCATACAGGCCTGATAGTGGGTTGGTGACTGAATGGGCGAGTGGGAATCGGAAACAAGATCTTGGCCCAATTTCATGGCTCTGCTTACCGCCGAATTCTGCGCTTGCGATCACGTTTCCCCGCTTACATGCAAGCGCCGAATTTCTGCGCTAGCCTTGTAAGCGTAGAATGCCTAGTAACACGGAGTACGCACGCGCAGAAGTCAAATTTCGCCGCTAACCTGTGAAACATGCTTGCCATAAGCACAAAATTCCCTGCTTCCGTAAGCGCCGATTCTGTGCTTACGGGAAGCAGAGCTATGAAATTGGGCCCTTGTCCCTTTCAACCAGTGTCTTACCTTAACCTTTTCACCACCAATCTCTACTGTCTTGATCATGAAATCAACACCAATAGTAGCACCTTGACCCGGTGGGAATAAACCCTACACCAAAGAAAAAGAACACAAATCAAAGTTAATATTCAGTACAGAGTATTCAGTATTTCTTAGTGTTCCACTCCTCATAGAGAGACTTAAACAGCTCTCTTTTAATTTTGTAAATCGCTCCTGTTTTTTATCAACCACATAGACTGGCTGCCTAGGAACAATAACCTAAAGAATTCTGACTCTTTGTCCACTGTCAGGAGTAATACAAACCGATACAATTATAGTCCCATTCCTTACTTGACTTAGTAGAATGCGTTCTCTTTGCGACGTTGTCGTTTTCGTTATTGCTGCAGTGTGACTGCCTTTAGGCATTTTAGAGCATTTTAAGGGCACCAAGGCAATGACCAGGGGACATGGAGGCAATCGCCTTAGTTGCCCCCATGAAGTATCAGGACTGGATTTTAACAAACCAATTATAACTATTAGAAGCATACAAATCGATGACGTTTCAGTGAAAATGGCAATTCAGCATATTATCAGCGGCGAGAAAGTATGAAAATGAAATAGCCTAAAAAATTGATAACAGTTTCCTCTTGGTGTGGAGATGAAGCCCCTTGCAACTGCTTTCAAATCAGAACATCATTTTAAAAAACGGAACCCCCCCCCCAAATAAAAAGTTTTGCAAAGATTAAATTTTACAGTAATTTTGAAACTAAATTCATTTTAGGAGTCTGACATTTCAAGTGCTTTGCTTTTTGTAAATACTGCCAATTCACAAAACAGTTTTGTACAAAACACAATTTTAAGAATACAATTGTTCTTAAATCCTTAAGTAATTTGTAATTACCTGTGTAAATCGTCTCACCAAACATGTCTTTCCTACACCCGCATTTCCGATTAGAACTACCTTAAAAAGGTACTTATAATCCTCCATAGCGATGATCTTCAGTGTCTTCTGTAATGTAAAATGGATTTAATAACGGATCCTTTCAGATCCAGGAAAGTCTGTCACTCCTACAAGAAAAAACAAATGATCAAAATTATTGTTATTGTTAAATTCTGAAAGGCTTTGAAAGGACACAAGCAAGCCATTTCTTCCAACTAGCTGAGACAGATACAAGAGGACACACTTTGAAGCTGTTCAAACCAAGTCTAGACAAGTCACTGAAGTGCAGATCTGACTACTTTCCGCAGAGAGTAATGGACCGTTCCGGCTTTCCACTAAGCTCCGCCCACCGCGCACGTGAGCAAGACACGTGTATGAGCACTCCCAATGACATTCTGCATGATTCTGCTGCGCGTGCCAAATATACGCGCACGCATGACCGACCACAATCATTGCTGTGATTGGTCAAATGGGTGAACGCGCACAGTTTGATTGACAGGCCGGATCGGTCCATAAACCAGTGGAACAAACTCCCAAAGTATTTGATTGGAGCATAATCAACATTCAACAAATGCCTTCAAAAACCAGCTCGATAGACATTGGAAAGATGTGGGGTATTTAAAGGCATAGCCTACCATTTCCCATCAAATTGTAATTGTAAGTGTAAACTAGACATTAAGTGTTTGTGAACAAACATGAAGCTGTTCCGTGTTGTTTTGCTTGGATTATGTGCTTCATTGCCCAAGGAATATATAACTGAAAAAAGGTTTCCAAAAAGTTGTGTAGCTCTTGTTATAAGGTCTTACTTCCCGGTTGACCCATAAGTAAATGTCAACATGGGCCCACAGCTACCAAAGATTAATCTGCAATGCCAAGGAATCTATAAAATCGGTTGTGTAGATCTTGATATATAGTCCCACTTCCGGTTGACCCAGAAGTAGAGGTCAACTTGGGGTCACAGTTTTCCAAAGCTAATATTTATTGCCTAAGAGTCTATAACTGAAGTTTGAACATTAGCTTTGTACTTTTTTAGATATGGGCTCACTTCCGGTTGACCCGGAAGTAAAGGTCAACATGGGGTCAAAGCTGTTTCAAACTAATCTTGAATGCCCAAGGAGTCTATAACTGAACAAAAATTGATAATCTGTTGTATAGTTCTTGAGATATGGTCCCACTTCCGGTTGACCAGGAAGTAGGGGTCAACTTGAGGTCACGGTTTTTTAAAGTTAATATTGCCTAAGGAATTCATAACTGAAAATATTTTGAAAATCTGCTTTATAGTTCTTAAAATATGGTGACACTTCCGGTTGACGCGGAAGTAGAGGTCAACTTGAGGTCACAGTTTTTTTCAAATTAATCTCCAACCCCCAAGGAGTCTTTAAGAACAAACAGTTGAAAAGTCGGCCGTGAAGTTCTTGAGATATGATGCTGCAAAGATTTCCTAATTAATATGCAAATGAGGGTCACTGGTGGTTAATTAATAAATAATTTTAATATGTTTTATGATAGGAATTAAGCTAAACATCCTAAAGCTTCCATTTTATATTATTTTACGTGTTTAAAAACACATAACTAATTTGTAGGATACTCCTTTATTTTCCTACTCCTGCCGATAGGGGGCGCTCTTATGAGACATTTCAATTGCACGATTTCTGCACCGTAATGTCTTTATCTGACTCTGTATTTGTATGTGTACGTCACAAAGCCCAAAACTGTCATAAAATGTCAAGCTACAATTTCCCCAATAGAACACGGCCCAGTTTTATGGCTCTGTCTGCTTCAACCAAACTGGCCATTTATTATACAACCACCATTCTCAGCTTACTGTGCAGGCGCTGAAATATCTGTGCAATTAGTTCAAAGCAAAGATTACATATGATTAGTTTCCCAGCGCACCAGCAAAAATATCCCTGCCAAAGCTGTGAAATATGCTTTATGTAAGCGATAATATCCGCGCTTCTGATGTGTCAATTCTTTGCTTACGCAGTGAAGCAGAGTCAAATTGGACCAGTTTCACAAGATTTCCCCTCATGTACTAACAATCTTTTTTGACTTTACATGTTTGAAGTGTAGGCCTTACCAAACCTACTTACAGGGCAAAATTACATGGTTCTCATTACCACCAAAGTCTGCGCTTACGATCACCATTTTCCGCATACTGTGATGTGCAAGCTTGGAAAATAATATGCGAGCTTGGAAGCACACAAACAAAAGAAATCCCTGCTATAAGCAGTCTATTTCACTTGACGTTAGCGCAGAATTCAATGCTTCTGCAGAACACTGAATCTTTTTTATTAAGCAAGTTCCCATCTTGACTCGACTAGTCGCACCTCAAACCTAACTACGACACTTGTCGAGATAAAGTACAGACTCTCAAGTTTTGTGCCGCTTTGTGCCGCAAAGGCAATATAAATTATGTTGCGAATGGGTGACTAGTGAATTTTACTACTTGACTAGTCGCACCTCAAACCTGACTACTACACTTGTCGAGATAAAATACAGATTCTCAAGATTTGTGCCGCTATGTGCCGCAAAGGCATTATTAATTATGTTGCGAATGGGTGACTAGTGAATTTTACTACTCGACTAGTTGCACCTCAAACCTGACTACGACACTTGTCGAGATGAAACACGGATTCTCAAGATTTGTACCGCTATGTGCCGCAATGGCAATATTAACTATGTTGTGAATGGGTGTGACTAGTGAAATTTACTACTCGACTAGTCGCACTTCAAACCTAACTAAGGCACTTGTCGAGATAAAGTACGGATTCTCAAGATTTGTGCCGCTATGCCGCAAGGGCAATATAAATTATGCTGCGAATAGTATATAGTAAGCAACACAACTGGTTCACCAAACCGGTAGTCGGGACAAATTTTTAATTGTGTTGTGAATGGGTGTGACTAGTGAAATTTACTACTCGACTAGTCGCACTTCAAACCTAACTATGACACTTGTCGAGATATAGTACGGATTCTCAAGATTTGTGCCGCTATGCCGCAAGGGCAATATTAATTATGTTGCGAATAGTAGTAAGCAACACAACTGGTTCACCAAACAGGTAGTCGGGACAAATTTTGTGGTCGATGTGTGGACACGATTATAACAGAGTAGAGAAAAACAGTAGTCGCGACTCAAATAATAATTTGTAGTCGCGACTTTAGCACTAAAGCACAGTAGTCGCCCCTGCCTACTTTTGTCACAAGTAAAGCACGGTTTTTCCTGCGGATGCAAATCAAATTTTTAAGTCACTGTTTTCGCAGTGAAAGTTTCGCAGGAGTTCACTGTAGCAAACTTTTTGATGCGAATTGTGACGCTCAAGAACACATTCCCTGCTAAAGCTGTTAAATACGCTTAGCGTAAGCACAATTCCCTGATTACGTAAGCGCTGCGATTCTTTCTTTTAAAAGCCATTTGCCCAGGACCAAACTACATAATAGCTTTTTAAACACAAAAAGCAGCTTAACCATGCCTCATGTTCAAGTTGTGAATCCAGGTGTTCTGCTCAATTTCTGCAATTCTGTAAAGCAAAGTGTTTTGTCTGTTTATTATAAGCAGCTCTATAAAACTGAGCCACTCAACCACCAGAGAAACGTCAGCATAATAAAATCTCTGCTTTTGTATTCCTGTCAAAGAGTTTTTGTTTGTCATGGTCTAATTTCCGAACGTAACGCGAAATACTGGCAAATAGTCCCCGGCGGGGTATATCAACAAGGTGACTTTACCCGTAAATAATTCCAAATCCCCGGCGGTCCATTTTCGTCGTCCACGCTCGTCGCCTGAAATGAACCCGGTCCACGACGCACCATGCTCAGGCTTGTCAAATTTTGGGAACAAGTTTAGACTTGTGCTAGTCGGTGACCGTAAGAAATCTATGTATATTGAAAAAAAAAAACGCAATAACACCGGTCGAAAATGGGATAAGGACTTGGTCAAGTTAACAGTTTTACAATTTTGACTATTCAAATCAAGTTTTACGCCGTACCCATGATCTTTGAAAAAACTTCCCCGGAAATACAGGTTTTTAAAAATAATTACACTGTTTTTATAAGTTCTGATGCTTTAAAAATGACCATCAATAAAATATATCTTAATCTAAAGCAGTTTTGGGAAGTGTACAACATGTAATTTAATTTTAATCGAATAAATTATGTTTCGGAAAGCTGGGTTTGTTTACACTTCAAGAGCCATTGTGTTTGTGCACAGACACAAAACGTGCAATACATGACGTCATGGTGACGTCGTCCAGAATTTTATGTCGGAAATCACATTCACAGGACCGGACTAGTGTATAGCTGAAAAAAGTTTCAGGATCGGCGGTCTACTTTTTGAGATATGGTCCTACAATTTTAACATTTTTTACGATAAGAATTAAGCTTATGTTCTAAGCTTCAATTTGGTATAATAAACTCATTCTTTCGTATTATGGTTTAGGAGATTAGGCTGCCGCAAAAACGTGTACAAACACTATGGGATTTAAGGAGAAACAAAGAATAATAATAGTAATAATAATAATAATAATAATAATAATAATAATAATAATAATAATAAAAATAATAAAAATCTTGACGAAAACAATACCTGTTCCGACGGACGGTCGGAACAGCTAATTATTGTTACTGGATATAATTAATAAGTCACATTTTTATTTTGTCTTTGTTTTAATTGCAAGTTCGAAAAAGAGAAGAAAAAAAAATTTAAATGACAAAGCTGATGGGAGGCCAGTCATGGCCTCTGCTGCCCTTTGCCCCATTTCATAGAACTACTTACTAACAAAAATAACCAATCACACCAAAAATATGCTAACAAGAATAAGGGTACCAGCTAAAACATAAATTCAGATTTACCATCTGTGATTGGCAACGTGCCAAATTTTACGCATCAGAAATTCTTTTAGCAGAATATTTTGCTTACAAATGCAGCTCTATGAAATTTGATTGTGGCTTTACACTTGGCACTACTAGCACCCCCTGAAAAGTCTCACAGAGACTTCTGGAATTTCCCTTTGGGAAATGAAAATGGTCTTGGCCTCCCAAAAAGAAAGATGAAATTCCAGGCCCAAGACGCAAAGAAGGTCATACGTGTAGAAATATATTGATGCACAGTGCCACTGGAGTAGCCAAACATATAAATTGGAGAGAATTTCAACCAATGATGAGTAGCTAGTAGCAAAGATTTAAGAGCGGCGAAGGCGCAAGATGCAGAACTGAAGTTCTATCTATTGTTGGAGCGTGAAATACCTAAATTCAGAAAGTGAATGTTTTGTTTCCCATTTATAGGAATGGTCATTGTCTGCACCAATCTGCACTGATCTATTGTTGTCAAGTGGTATTTCACATTTCAGCCCGAGTTCTGCATATTGCGCCTTCGGCGCTCTATAATCTTTGGCTAATAGTAAAAGTAGTCCCAGTGGAATTGCTCCCAATATCAAAGGACCTGATGATTTTTGTTTGAATTACCGCTGACACAATTCTAGCCCCACTTGTGAGGCCAAGACTAGCTGAATCCTGGCCACACAAGTGGGGGCTAACACAATTCTAGTTATCCCCCAAAAAGAATAAAATTTAATACTTAATTAACAATTTATTTTAATGGTCTTTTTCTGATTTGTGGCTCCAAATGAGTTTCAAAAAGAGGAATAGACTAAATAGAGGCCGAAATCATTGATATGGTTTGATTTCCATCTCGTGCAATATACATGTTGTATCCACTAACATGGTGGTTGTACAAATGAATTTCATAATAATTTTGACCGTGTTAGCATTGGACATGTTTAAAATTTCTTTTTTATTGTTGTCAGCAGTAAAAAAAAAACACGAAACAGTCACTATGGTCCGTGTAAGGGCTTTCAGTTTCAGTAGTTTATTGCTCCATATATAAGGTTTATTGCGATTCAGAACTGCAATGCGTTGTGGGAAGGAATATGGGGCGGTTTCTATGCAGTTTCTACGACTCGCGCACGCAATGCCTGGTTCAGTGCCTCTGGTCTGCTTGATTTATCGTAGGAGGTCCTGTTTTCGAAGTGTCCCTAATATCGTGGCAAATCTTTTACCTCTCTGTGCGTGATGTAAACAGTCCCTAGATACAAATTGTGTGGTTTTATTTGCCAAGCAAAGAGTCTCCTCTTCTTTGACCAAAACTTAGAAACACGTAAGGCTCCACTGGTCATTTGCACTTGTAAATGCAAAAAGTTTGGTATTTTAGGCATTTCTACAAGGTACAAAATTATGCCATAATGTTGAGGCCATATAAAATCATTTGCCCACCGAAAAAGTTTCATCAAAAGCTATTTCAATTCACAATACATGATGATCAAAATCATGTGACTGAATGTTTTGCTGAGCATTCTTGAAAAAAAATACCGAGGCTTAAAGAAGCCATGTGCCTTATATCATTTTTCTAATATTTTTGGAGATTTTTATTTTGTAACCCTCGTATCAATACTATTATTTATATTAAAATTTAAACATCAGCTTGTTGATTCAATTATCACTGTTTATTTATACGCTTTATTATAAATATTAAGAAAAAAAATAGAAAAGAAATAAATAGAAATTAGATTTTGAAGCCAGTAATTATTCACACTTTTTTATTTTTTAAAATTTTTTTACAAGTTACCATGGTAATTTAAAAAATTTAATAAAAAATATTTTGAATAAAATGAAGGCAACTGCTGGCTATACAGTCATACACAGAGTCTCAAAGAACACTTGTAGTCACTGCAGATGTTTCTTCCATGTATGGCTTCACCCGGAAACCATACTTTCTCGTTTGCCGTGAAAACAGGAAAAACTCAAAATAACCGGGGCCAGTTGAAGTCATCCAAGATCGGTGTGTGGTGTGAATATTTCAATGTCCATCAAGTTTTAATACATGTTTGCATACTTCGTATTAACAAATGAAGATAATTAGGGCATCGGTTGATATATATATGGCATTATTATTTTTTTCCCAATTCAAAGAAAAAGGCATAATAGCGTGAAAACTGGTAAGCAGAGGATATGATTTTTTTAAATTTGTTTATGCTGTCCATCTGATTCTGCTGAGTCTGACACCACACATTTCATTCAGTTCAGCATGTTCAGTTCAACTGTTTTGCTTTGGACAATTATAAATAATAAACAATCATCATGAAAACAATCAAATCTGTTCCCAAAAAAAAACAAACCTCATAGTCATACTCATAGTCATACAAAAGATTTACAATGGACTGGAATGAAAAAGAATCATAAACTTTGGAAATAAAATGAATTGAATTGAAATTGTAATAAGTCTGATGTGATATGGTCTGATTTGTTGACAAAGTTGACAGGCGGCAACATCAAACACCCTACAAAACCATAAACGATAAAAAAAAAAACACACGGCACGCGTACACTAGCCATGCACAAAACAAATTGATTACAAAACAAGAAGGAACCCACCATCATGACGTGCAGTTACTGGAGCTCGTGTGTTTCTGACTGGAGACAATGATTTGTATACAAACGAACAGGGCATTTACAATGTCAAACAACTTCACCCTTTGTGTCTAATCTAACTCTCAACGGCCAACAAAAGAAGGAACAGACATTACGGACTGAACGCTTTTCTAGACACTACCCTTCCCTTTCTCAAAACACGGCTGTCAATCAGAGTAGTAGTGGTAACCGGAAGTTGTAATCTATCCACCTCCTGGAAAAAGTGACCTCATTATCACGTGATATACATAACGAACGGTATCAAGGTTTAAATGATTGGATGTCACGGAGCTTGTGATTGGTCATAAATTTTGAACAGAATTTCATTTAAATTGGTGTATTTGGTCACATATTGTTCGTGAAAAGTTCATTTCAATCTAAAAAGAAGTGAACGTTTTATCAATAAAAGCTAAACTGTCGCAAAAGTTTTATTAAAATATTTTTAAAAAGTAAGATTGTTTTACTTATAGAAAAATGGTCAAACAAATCTATCCAATCACATGTCTTATACTTAATTCAAAAGCTCCTTAGTGCGTCACGCAAGTCACGGGAGTGCGCATTCGCCATTTTTGAGGGGCTGTGGCGTGCGGTGGCCGTCGGTAAAACCACCGAGCACATCCCATATTTTGTTGAAATTTAGTACATTTTCGCCTCAAACCCCGCCGAATTTGTGTCTATTAGCATCTTGATTCATCGTGGTAGGTGGTCTGCAAGTTTCAACATGGCAGAGACGGTAAAGAAAGAATACGAGGCCTCGTTGTCCGACCTTACGTTTAACAGCAAACCGCTCATCAATATGTTGACGATGTTGGCCGAAGAGAATGTGAAATACGCCCCACAAATCGTTGAAGTCATCGAAGCCAGGCTACAGAAGGTTATTTTATTTTAATAGATAATGTCTACATCAACATCACTTTAAATATGTATTATTTTCTGTATATTTTAAGTCTTGTATCTCCTGCCAATTTAGTTTTAAAATGTTGGGCTTTTGTTTTGTAACGATGAGCAAAATGGGGTCAATATGGCGGCGACAGATTTTGTCACAAAAGAAAATGAGGGCGCCCTCCTTCTTCACGACCCTTCTTGATCTTAGGTTGTCTGCAACTTCTTTTGGCTTTGAAATTGTGGGGGTTAGTTTGTTCATGTTGATATCCACCAAATGTATTTTGAAAAAAAACCATGACATTTGGTTTGTGCATACTGCATGAGTTTTGGAATCGATGCCATCATGCCATGTTAATTTTCAACCTTTTTTGAAAAAACAAACAAACATCAAAACACCACGATGCAACTCGTATCGTAGGTAGTTCAGACAGTGAACAACATTTTTGAGGAAGGGATATCTAGATATTTTCTCAAAAGCTCCCATTAATTATCTTCCACTTTTTTGGGACTGGCGGCAGGGAACTTTATTGTTTGAATTGTTTGGAGATTTTCACTAACTAAACTGTATAAACAAATAGTAATGTGGTTAGCCTTTTTTGATTATTTGTTATTATGCCTTTTATGGGCCATCATACTATTCACACAGCGAAGAAAGCAGTTATTTTTCTGTTTCGTGGCTTTTGTTCGATCATTTTATGTACAGGCCATTCAGAATAATCTGTGTTGTTTCTCTAAACAAATTGGGGATGGATTGATCAAAAGATGCAGAAATAAATTAAAACATTTTTTAACAAAACCTTAACTGGAAAAACCCAGTGGTCACTGACTGTCTATTGTTGGTCAACTTTGTTTTGATGGCTGGTCAAACTCCATTTCTGATGGGGATATGCAAGAAAAGTTTCTCAAGTACAAAGTCTCATGCCCAATGTCAGGAAAAGCCAATAAAAAATCCTGAGCTTGAAGAACATTAATTTAAGTTAAATTGCATTTCGATGGAACACAAGATAAAAAATTGGGATGGGCGGACCAAAGGAATTTTTTTTAAAGGAGATAATTTTGAGCAATGATTGCTCTGAATGGTCCCTTAATATCGTCGGTTTTCATTGATTGATCGAAGCACATGACATCCTGATTGGTTTGGTTTTGAGTGGTTGTCTAGCTCACTGGTAATTATTGCTTATTTAGAATATTAACCCGCTAAAGAAAAATCAAGGTTATTGTCTGAATTTGAATCTTGAAAATACTTAATAAACGGTCCAATCACTCTGCGGATTGTGTAACATCAAAGTTCTTGTCATTTTAATTTGCAAGGAAAGTTAGCTTTCATAATTTATTTTCTAGTTGAGTCAAAGAACCAAAAGGCAAGGGAAAGCTTAAAAGCTGAAATATCCTTGTTCAATTCACACTAGAATTTCCTTTTTTCCATCATTGAAACATTTGCATCAAAGTGACTTTTTTATTTTTTATTGTTAAGTTAGAACATCTAAAACATTTAAAAACTGTTAAAGGAACAAACATACTATTCTGTTTTGCATTTAAGGGGACAATTGTTCAAAGCCAAAGCATCATTATTAGATTCTTTCAAATGGTTAACCACAAATGTTTTACAGTAATTAACATCATACAAACAATTTGGATAGCTGTGAAGTAAGTGTGAAGCCCTCAAGTTCATCAAAACCCAACAGCAGATTTTTCTTAATTATTCATGCTTGGCCTTTATATAAAGTATATGTGCTAACTATTTACTCACAGGGCTTGTGAGCTGCCGTTGGATTCTGATAGATTTCTGATCCTTGATCTGTCTTTGTTAGTATTCTACCATAGAGGGAAGGGAAAAAACGAGCATTTACATACCATGTCATATTTTATCCACCTTTTTCTTGAGTGAATAAAGTAAATGTTTCTGGATCATGTGTTACTGAGGTGTTTTTTGTCAAGTCGGACTTGCTTTAAGACAAAAAGAAATTAGAGTAGGCTTTTGTAAACACAACGTTGAATGGATTCACCCATCTTGCTTATGTGCAAGGTGTTTCAAGTTTGTGGGTGTGATAATGACGTGTGTTTTAAAAGGCTACTTTTGAATTAGTAGTAGTACGGTGCCCTCGAGGGCCAGTAGTACCTGGCTAATATTGAGAGTAAGCGAAACTGTGATTCTTGGTTGTTAACTGTCACAATGCTGTTCGTGTTATGGCAGTCTTGCCTATATATATAACTGCTGCACCTGTGACCTGTGTTGTAGTTTTTACATCAACACAAAAACTCTTTCTGTCGCTTTTTTACAATGATATTGTCTTTAGGTGAAACTAGATTACATAGAAGTTTTTGAAATACTAATCGCGAAAAGATGTTTTAAATTTTTTTATCAGCACTGAATGCGGTTTCATTGTGATGTTAAATTATTTATCCTCTCTGCAAATTTTTATCTCACTATTCATATGAACTGTAAGATAACTACAAAATCGGACTTGATAAAGATAGTGTGCCATGTTAAGTAATGTGGATTTGTCAGTTTGTCTTTGTTTATTGTTTGTCTGTGTCATCTCAACAGTAGCATGTCCAGGATATTATCTAAAAGGAACCTTTGTGTGGAAAATACTATTAAGCAATTTGAGCTGAAGTTCAATAAATGAAAACAAAAATGAATGAAGTTTTGAAATTGTTAGTTCCTTGATCCGATACAGTCCTGGATGTGTGTGCTTTTGTCAGTTTTTATTTCACATGTTTGTTTCTGTTTTGTAGTCCACATTATTTGTCGAATATCGAGGCACTTCCAAAACATAAATAACTATTTAAGAACTTGAAACTTGAAACAACTGGCTCATCAGTGATAAACACAAATATCACTTAAACTTAAAAAGAGCTGCTTTTTGGAATCGCGTGTCTGCAACTCTACGAGCGAAAGTGAACCATCTAAACGGAGACTCCCCAAGTTCATCAGATGAGATGGGTGACCGACTGACCGTGTTCATGTACCTGTACTCTAAGCTGAAGTGAAGATAAGGCCGTTTTGGCAACATAACTGAAGAGGGATGACTTGGCAACTTGTGTCAGCTGGCAAAGGCAACCAGCGGCTTTCGGATTGCAGAATGCTATCATGTTGGGGATTTGATGCTGCGCTTCTTACAAACCTTGACTCTGGACTATTTAATGTTTTTTGTTGGTTGATACAGCTCTTGGTAGGTGGTTCAACATGCACATAAAAAACAAACATTTTAAATACAAAATGCAGATGAGGATAACTTGGGTTTGTTTTCAGTTAAAAGGTTTAACTTGATTTTCAAATTTATTCTTTGGTTGTCAAATCTTTTTAGAACAGAGAACTTGTAGTGCTGGAATTACATAATGAAGAAGTGACAAAGTCTCTGGATGAAAGAGCTTCATTTAGATGAGATGCTTTCTAAAAATTTAACGCTGCACCAAGATAAAGTTCATGCTTACAAATTTATGTAATTCCAGGGCTCAAGTAACTGAAAAAGAAAACGACTGAACGAAAGAAAGAATTTCTTCCTAGTACATGTAATCATTTCTTGTTTTAAATCATGATGATATGCATTTGTAAGCATTCATCCTGCGTATTGCATAAAGATTTAACTTTCAAAAACTTTCTATGGCTACACTGACTAACATAGTATTGAAATAATTGTCAAAGAACATGTCCTGCCAGCAGAACTTTCCCGTACATGAACTTGCAATTACCATGATAGTTATTTTGAATTTTGTTTGTTTCCTATCATGCCTTGTCAACACACACACAGCTCTGTGTTGCAGTCACTGTGCAGACATTCCTTTGTTTTTGTACACTGAAGAAAAATCTTATTCTTCAACACTGTAAACAACACTGTGTGGACCTGTGTATGTCCACATAGTGTCTAAAGTCCCTAGGACTCCTTTTGTTCTCGGTTCCTTACTTCGTACGTTGTTCTCGGGTCCTTACTTCGTGCGTTGTGTAAAAAAATGGGTACACATTAGAACTTGTTTAAATTTTCACAACAAATATGTTTTAATGTGACACGTTGAATAAAATAAAATAAAAATTGCACATTTAAAATTCTTGCTAAATTGTAACAAAGTTAAATCGTGTAAAATTGATGGAAGCGCATAATTCCTGAGAGGCTTTGTTCTTCATCATGTAGAGGATCCCTTGTGTTTGATTTCCAAAGCCAAATCTTGGGAGCTTTTAGATGATGATACTGCAAGCCTGTCATAGGTAGTTTTTCCATCTTAAATGTCACTTCTTCTGTGGATCGGAACTTTGCCAAAGGCACTGTTCAAAAAGGAAGAACTGCCCTACCTCACAATATATTTTGAGAGATTTTGGAAATTTTCAAAAAAAGGACAAAATCCCATTTATTTGCACAACAGTAAAACAATGGCAGCAATTGTGTCAATGTTGCAGGGAAATGTTCAATATAAGCCAAGCTTTGTAGCTGCTTGCCTAGCCTGTGGTTGGAGGGGGGAAAAAATAGACAATTTTCTTGCGGTTGTGGGGGGGGGGGGCATGCTGAATGTCAAGTGTCAGTACAGGCAGTCACAATTTAAATTATTTTAATGAGAAATGCGACTTGAATCACATTAACTTCACTTCAAGATGCAAGACTGTGTACTTGTGGAATGCTTTCATCTTGCTGTCACTGGTAATGAAGTCTTTCTAATCTGTACATTGGCTCTGTCTTGTCTCTTTCACATAACTCCTATTATTTTTGCAATTGTTTTTTTAGGAATCCATATGAGAACAATTCTGAATTGATATAAGTTAAAGACACTGGCCTCTGCCAGTGAAATCTTGCTCTAGTATATTTTGGCAAGTACTGATATATCTACTAACATCTTTGGTCTTTATTGAGAAGATGACCATGTTTTGTAAAAATATAAAAATTAACTAAATTCATTTGTAAATTTCATGGCGGCTTGTTTTTCAATGGTCAGTGAAAAGTGAATTAATTGAAAAGGCTCCTTTTTGAGTAATCACATTTCAATCGAATTCCTTTACAGGAAATTGGGAAACACTTCACAAATTTGTGGGCCTTGCTATTTACTTTTTTTGGTCTTTTTCCAATCACAAAGTTGTATTTTCGCTTCGGCAAAAACTGAAAAATGTGGTTAAAGCCAGATTCATACTTCCTGCGAATGCAATATTTTGTCGTCACAAGTTCGCTAGAGTAGAGATGTGTGAAAACAGCCATGCGATGTCGCTTCGCTTTCGCAGGAAGTATGAACCATGCTTAAAGGAACATGTTGCCTTGGATCAGACTAGTTGGTCTATAAAAAGCGTTTGTAACCGTTTACAAAAAATGCATATGATTGGAAAGATGTTTTAAAAGTAGAAAACAATGATCCACACAAATTTGCCTCGAAATTGTGTGGTTCTCCTTTTACTATGCGAACGAACAGGGTCGGCCATTTATGGCTGACATGTTAGTCGACGAGGTAAAGGGAAAACCGTGCAATTTTGAGGCATGTTTGTGTGGATCATTACAATACCTTTCTAACCATATGCATTTTATAACAAACGATTACAAGCGCTTTTCAAAGACTAACTCGACCGATCTGAGGCAACGTTTTCCTTTAATACTTTCAACTTGCAAATTACTTGAAATGTACTTAAAATTTAAATATAAGGGGGTTAACCATAATGTCGGAACATATGGCAAGATATTTTGATAAACCATTTGTACTGTTTCAAATACACATCAGAAAAAAATTTCTTGCTTGTGTTATTTTCATTAATTATGTGCGCATGTCATTAACCGTTTTTCTTAACCTATGCAGGCTAAACCATCAGAAAAGCTGCCAGTTCTCTACCTCATGGACTCCGTCATCAAGAACATGAAGAGCTCCTACCTTGAAGCATTTACCCCTAATATTGTACAAACATTCTGCGGAGTGTTTGAAAAGGTTAGATATGAACAGCCAAGTGGCGGTCAAAGTCTTTCCTTCAAGTTTTCCTTCAATTTGAAGATCGGTTACACCCCTATGTTTCGACACCCCTATGTTCGAACAATATGTTCCGACAACCTCGGTGTACTTTCCTCTTCTAACCCTGGAGCCCAAACACCAAAGCTCAGTTCATACTTCTTGCGAATGCAAATGCGATATAAATTTTGACTTTACAAATGCGCAACAAATACCTTGCATCAAATAACTTGTGCTCAGCTCCTGTGACGTCCGAGTATGTATCGCGTTTGCATTTGCAGGAAGTATGAACTGGGCTTAACCCTAACCGTATCGGATAAATCACAGTTTTTTTTTAAGGAACATTGGGTTGTCTGAACATAGGGGTGTCGGAATATAGAGCAGTCACCTAAAGATCCTAATTGAAATATTCTCAATTTTACCTAAACACATTGTTCTTAAAATCAATAAAGAATAGAACTTTAAGGAACTTATGTGCAGTGAACTGTCTTTGTCAATTGTAATTTTTTGCCATTTTTTGTATGTTATCATATGTATGCGGCTGTTGGTGGCGTATCCAGTAGAGGTCTGGGGGAAGTGATAGTATAAAAATGTTTTAACTTATACTTAAAATATTGAAATCTTATTGTCAACCCTTTGGAAAAATATACATCCCTCTCCCCATGCCCAGGGCCCAATTTCATAGAACTGCTTGAGCACAAAAAGTACCTAAGCATAACAAAGTATACTAAGCAGAATAAATTTACCAGCCAAACTACCATACAAACATATAATTAAATTTGTGACTGGTATCCCGCTCCTTTCTGCTTTGCAAACAATTGCTCAGCAATATTTTCTGCTTGAGGAGCTGTATGAAATTGGTCCTAGATCCTTGATACGCCCCTGGTGGCCCTATTATAATTGACATTTACTGGTGAGCTTTTTGTAGAAACCTTACTCGGTCGACCCTCGTCATAAAGAGCACTGTTAATAGAAGTTCTGCTTACAAAGAGACAATGACGAAGCCAGATTCTCATTTCTGCTTTTTATGGTGTTTTTTTTTGCTGACCTTTTATAACGACTAACCTATAAAGAGGCACTTTGGCCAGTCACAGTGACCCTGTAACGAGAGTTGACTGTACTAATACATATTTACTGCAGTATTTCCACTGGTCGATTCAAAATTGAAACCAAATTGACAGGATAAACTTGCAAGAATGCAGATCTCACACAATAAGGCAAGGACAAATTGACATTGCATGAGACGGGTGGTCCAAGGGCTGATTTAACTAAGCAATCAAATTCATTGCCAGTATCACCATAGTAATTGTGACATCACCATTTTCATAGCAACTACGATTTATTTGCAGTTACGATCAATCTTAGATCTTTGTGAAATCGGCCCCAGGCTAGGCATGATAGTTTGTAATGGAAAGGCAGGCCTGATGCGTCACAGAGGCATTGCCTGTGTGCCCTTGAAATTTTCCAGTAGAAATTAACATTTTTGTCATAGGGTGCTCTTTATCAGGGAGAAAATGCCATGGTGCCCTCGCCCATTCAAAAACGAAACGTACACTAGGCCTGGAAAGGCAAGGGTTTCAAGGTGTTTTCACCTTGTTAAAGGGAACCTTCACTGGAAAATTGTATATCTAGGGGCAATTGCCTCTGTTGCTTCTGTGAAGTATCAGGTCGTGGTCACTGGAAGCAGTCGGGTGGGCCAACTCGCATTCAAATGGACAGGGAAACACTGCTTTAGTTTACCATGTATGGTGATAGATCAATTGTAAAAGCTCTTGAATGTAGCACCCACAGATAGTTTTACTTCTAGATAGAGAAGACCACTTCGCTATTGTTAAGACTTCGTCTTTGTGCAGTCACACTCCTGAAACCCTGCCAATAACGCCAACTCTACAATTAATGTACCATAGTGTCGCACACAGTTCACTAAGCCTTTACTTTAGATTAAACAAAGGTATAGAGAAGACTTGATTGAAGACCCAGAGCTGTGTATTGATGAGAGTTGCAACATGAAGGGACCAGTTTCTCTTTAACACGCCATTGCTAGACTCTTTTCCCTGTCCAATTTTAACACAATTTAAAAAAAAAAAAGAGGAAATTGCACTAATAGCAATTTCCTTTCTTATTATTAAATGCCAGTCAAGACGGCACATTGTGTTAATATGTTGTTGCAACCCTCTCAATACACAGCTCTGCTTTGTGTCGGCACAGGTAAAACGTGCTTAGCAGAATAAGATTGCTTTGTAACGAAATTTGCCGAGCAGTACTCTGCTAAGCTTTATGAAATTGGGTCTTTCATTTAGCTACTTTAAAACGGAAAAGATAAGTTAGAAGAATTGTCTGCCAAGTAAAACTCTGAGTCGCATACAGTATATGTGCTGTATTATCTTGGTCATTAACGAATTGGTTTATACATTTTTTATTCTGAGCAAGTTTTCATATGCTAAGCTAGTTCGCGTTCTGAGGAGCTCTTTGAAATTGACGGCAGGGTATTATAAATGCAACCTTTTAGGCTGGAAAAGCTCCTATTGTTATCGACAAAAACCAAGTTAATTGTATGTCCCATGTGGTTGCAGTCAAGGTTGTACAACGGTTGATTTAAATCAAATGTACAATGTTCTCTTCTATTGCCCAGCATGAGTGTACAAATACTGCCTGCCTGAAGTTCAGGCTATGTGGCTGTCATGTGTAAAAGGTCTATGAGATCATTACCCAGCGTTTAAAATCCATTTCATTTTAAGTTGTCAATCCATATATTGAAATTGATTAATTTGCCCCCCTGTGACCAAATACAATAGGTTGACGAAAAAACAAGACAGTCTCTATTCAAGTTGAGGATGACCTGGAGCAGTTTCTTCCCTCCCAAGAAGCTCTATGCTATGGATCTTAAAGTCAAGGAGCTAGACCCAGCATGGCCAGTAGTGGCGGACCCAACAGCGAGCAAGCATTCAGCTATTCATGTTAACCCAAAATTTATTAAAAAGGTATTGAAAAAAAAGGGTATTTTTTGTTTAGTTTGTTTTTAATAACAAATTTCGACTAGTATTATTTCACATATTTATTAAAGTTCTTCTTTAAAAATGTATAATTTATAGATGATCATATTTTTGTGTACAAATTATGGTGTGTTATTAATATCAACTTGTTTCTTCTGTTTCCAAGTGCCTGTTTTATTGATAAATATAATAATCTATAAATTTACTGTTTTATAATAAACAAAATCGTATGTAGTGATTTCAATGTCGTGTAGAGATAAATTTAATCTTTTCACTTTTAAAGGGGACACGTTGCCATGGATTGAGTGTTTGGGTTAAACTAACTGTACAAATTATTTGAAAGCGTTTAAATGAATATGGTTTGAAAGATCTTTTTAAAAGTAAAATATAATGATTCACACAAATATGCCTTGATGTTGTGTTTTTTATTTTACTTAGCGAACTAACAGGGTCTGCCATTTTGTAAAATCATTTTGTTTACTCTACAAAAAGTTTTTGAGATATTTATGTTGGTAGTTATATTCTGCGTAAAAAACATCTTTGCAACCATATTCATCTCACATAGACAAAAGGGGGTTATTCCTGCTTTTAAGGGGGAAGGGGTAGTGGGGAGGGGGTCAAACAGATGGTGAACTGGAATAAAGGGATCAGTGTCGTGATTTAAGAGATGCTTGTAAATGACAAGTTTACACACCACGAGTTCTCCAAACCCCTCTTCCCCCCCCCCCCTTCCCGACCGCAAACCTAAAACAGTTCTGAAGACACTCGTCATGATTTTGACGTGTTCGTCTGTATTACCTAGCGTTGAGAAACGGTTATAAATGGCATTTCTAGTTTTACAAAATGGGGGTCGACCATTTTGACCCCGAAGCCTCGATTCGTTTTGAATGAAAAGAAATGAGGTTATGGGTTGATGGTCCGCTTTTGGCTACAATTAAGTTTTTGTTCTGAAATGAATATGGTTGGAAAAATACTTCAAAAAGTAGAATGTAATGATCCACACAAATATCCCTTGAAACTGGGGTTTTACTTTGTGAACTGCCATTTTGTAGAACCATTTTTTAGTCCACAAAATTACAAACCATATTAATTAATTCATGAGGTAAAAGCAAATATCAAGAGATGTTTTATGTGGATCGTTATGTTGTACTTCTAATTATCTTTCCAACCAAACTCATCTTTCCAACCAAACTCATCTTTCCAACCAAACTCATTTCAAAACAATACTATTTTATAGCCCAAAGCGCCGAAGGCAACGTGTCCCTTTAATAGTGCAATAATATTGATCAAGGTTATTGATTCAAAGTGGACCTATTGATTGATCCAGAAAATCCCATCCTTTCCCACCTCTAGCCTAGTTCGGAAACACCAAAGCCAGCCGAGCCAAAGGTAGTTCAATCTGTTCCTAATGCAGCACAGACGGCAGTCGCAGAGGCAGAGTTGAAGAAGAAAGAGAGTGAACGGCAGGAGATGGAGATGAGGCAGCAACTCATCAAGAAGCAGGAGCAACTTCTTCAATTGCAGCAGAAAAGATTAGAGTTTGAGCTTCAGCAGACGCAGAGCAAGCTGGAAGAACAGGTAAGCATGGAGGCAGGCCTGTATGCTTCGTTTTTGAAGGGGCAAGGGCACCAAGGCATTTTCTCCTCGGTATAGGGCACCCTATGAGGAAATTGTGAATTTCTAATGGAGTATTTCATGGGCACCAAGGCAATGACCAGGGGGCATGGAGGCAATCTCCTTCAGTATCGGGCCTGTAGAGGTGTCTGAGGAAGTGAGAGAGTAAGATGATTACCCAGCAGGGCCCAATCTCTCAAAACTAAGAAAAACATCTTGTCGGGCTCAGAAAAAAATTGTGCTAAGCAGGAATAAGTTACCAGCCAAAAGACCTTAAGTTACCACAGTCTTTGCAACTGATACCCCACTTGTATTTTGCTTTATGATGAAAAAATTTGCTTGGTGGTATTTTCTGCTAAACAGCTTTATGAGATCGGGCCCGGATGAGGTTCTTGAAAAAGGGAAGGTTCCAAAGCAGTTGGTTCCGGGTGCATAGTACTCATCAGTGTTAATGTTACCATATTTTTTCGGTCAGTTTAGACTCTTAAGGATTACTTGACTTATTTCTCCAGAAATATTTACAAACGAATGTTTCCTTTTTAAAAATAATTTTAGGCTCTGGAGCTGAAGCAGAAGAATGAGCAGCTTCTCATGCAGCAGCAGGCCCTTCAACATCAGGCAGCAGCAGCCGCAACAGCAGCAACATGGCCTGGTGGCATGCCTGTACAGCCCCCGATGTGGCCAGGTGCACCCCAAGGAGTGCCTGGTCATGGCTCTCCTATGGTACCACAAGGGTTTATGATGCCACCGTTCAATCCAGCCTTACCGATGCCACCGATGACATCTGCACCACCACAGCAGCAACAGATGGTGGCCCCTCCTATGCAGTCGGTTGTACCCATGCAGCTGGTGCCTCCAGTTCAACAGGTGGGTTAAATTTGTGTTCAAGTATTAAAGGCAGTGGACACTATTGGTAATTACTAAAAATAATTATTAGCATAAAACCTTACTTGGTAACGAGTAATGGGAAGAGGATGATAGTATAAAACATTGTGAGAAATGGCTCCCTTTGAAGTCATGTAGTTTTTGAGAAAGGTAATTTTTAACGAATTTGATTTTGAGACCTCAGATTTAGAACTTGAGGTCTCGAAATCAAGCATCTGAAAGCACACAACTTCCTTCGACAAGGGTGTTTTTTCTTTCATAGTTATCTCGCAACTCCGATGACCAATCAAGCTCAAATTTTCTCAGGTTGGTTATTTTATGCATATGTTGAGATACACCAAGTGAGAAGACTGATCTTTGACAATTACCAATAGTGTCCAATGCTTAAACTGGTTTTGGGTTGCATGCTATAGCATGCCTGGAATTATATGGAGGCAATGGCCTCTGTTGTTCCTCTATTGTCCTTGTAATGGTGTACTTTCCATAAGACTTCATGATTTTTGAGGGAGAGCTCTTCGGGTTTGCAACCTATTGCAAAATAAAATGGCCTTGCTTACTCAAAGAAGAAACACCAGACGGGCTCTTGGCTTCCCTTTAAAAATAGAGAATACATACACAGTTGACTGTCATTACAACAAGGTCTCGGGGCACTGGCCAAATTATCTCTAGAGTAACCGGTAAAATTGACATAACGAAACGAAGCTCGTGTTTTACGAGAGATTTTACAATCCAACTAGACTCTATATTTTCACAGCTCTTTACAAAATCTGAGCTTGAAAGGATTCAAGTTTCTGTGTTCATTTGAAAGGAGCTGGAGTTTGAACCAATGATTTAACAACTCAATGTTTTCATGCTGTTATTCTATTTATTCTGATATTCCAGGGAACCATGCCGGTTAGCCGTGATCCTCGTCTAGCTCGTGATCCTAGACTAGCCCGCCGTGATCCAAGGCTTCGTGGGATCCCTGATCAACCTCCCGCACCTGCTGCGATACCTCCAACACCTGTTGCTGTTGCAGCTGTCCCGCCAGTCCAAAGCAAAGTACAAGAGATAACCCTGACAGCAACCACTTCACAAAATGCAGTAACCTCCAATACCCAACCTGCCTCTTCAGGTTCAAATCATCAGTTGAAGAGTACAGTGACTATTGCAGCGTCTCAACCTGTTAAATCCACGCCAAAGAGTCCCAAGAAAGCTGATGACAAGAAGGTTGATCTGAAAAAGGAAGCAAAGCCTGAGGAGAAGAAGGATAGCAAACCCGAAACCAAGCCGCAAGACACAAAAGTGAATGTGGAACCAAAATCTAAATCTGAAGGAGCTGCTAAGCAGGAAAAAACCAAAGAAACCAAATCTAGTGAGAGGTCACCCCGCAGGTCAAGTGATGAAAAGCACGATACTAGCAAAAGTAGAGACAAACCCTCCAGAGAACCAGAGCGAAGAACAAGCAGGGACTCCAAGAAAGATTTTGATAAGCGAGATAGCTGGTCGAGTAGGGATAGGGACAGCAGGGAGAGAGATAGGGACAGGGTAAAAGACAGACTCCCCAGCAGCAGAGATCTACCAAGAATACCGCGTCGTAGAATCAGATCACGATCTCGCTCCCGGTCAAGATCCCCAGTCTCTAGATCACGGTCCCCACGAGGATCAGACAGGAATCGCACAGCTGCGAGACGAGGCAGCAGAGTGGATGAGTTCGGCCGAGACATACCACGCCCCGCTAAAGAAACAAAAGAAGAGAAGAAACCTGAAGCCCCGAAGAAAGACATTGACGATAGAAGTAAAGCCCGACGCACGAGTAAAGAAAACTTACCGGAATCAAAAGAAGACAGTAAATCGAATAAGGGAAAATCTGAGAAGAGGAGATCACCTTCTAAGACTTTGGATAAAGATGCTGGCAAACAGTCTGAGACTAAGGAAGAAGCTCCAAGTAAGCGTCCTCGCATGGATGAAGAAAAATCTTTCAAAGAGTAAGTCGATTCAAATATTTAAGGTGCTTTCAAATACAAAACGTTGGAAATAGATTTGTGACTGGCTGGGGTAAAACCTAAAACTTTGACCCAACTTAAAAAAATTAGGGTCTTGAGTAGTTTAATTCTCAAGAATTGTTCCTTAATTTGATACCAGATTTGGCAAATGACAAGGATGTTTTTTTCTTCTTTGTAACAAACATTTGGGTTTGCTATTTTTTGTCATAATGAATGAAAATGCGGTTTTCAGATACAGTTTCTTTTTTGTGATAAAATGCATAAATTTCACTTTGATTTTGATTCTGATGAAGCCAGTCACTTGTGACTTTTATCCTCATGAATCAGAAAGTAATTTTTGAACTATTTAATTGACAATCCGAACCTGATTTGCCAATTCTTGGATGACAGTTTCTGTCAAATATTTGGAGGAATGGAACTTAAATCTTCTACTTTCTTTGTGTTTATGTCAGTATGTTGAAAACCATGGAACTCAAGTTCTTGTGTCTGGCAATTTTCTCTTTTTTAAGTATATGTACATGTCTATAAATAAATCATGCATTGTGTGCAATGTGTTGTGCCCAATCTTATGCAAATACATGTCAATCAATGGACATGAAAGTGAAATCGAGTGGCTGTTTCAGCCAAGTCACTTTTCGAAGGAATTTTGAAAGTGAAATAAGCTCTGGGGTATTTTGCAACAAAAAAACACTGGAAAAAGCCCCTCAAAATTAGTAAATAGCATGTTAGCTCAATTTCATAGAGCTGCTTTCAAAACTCAAAATGTAGCTTGCGTCAACAAAATTATATTATAAGTCCAATGATAATGTCACACATACAATTTGTGTCTGGCATCCTGCTCATTTTTGCTCAGCAACAATTTGTTAAAAGCAATATTTTATAGAGAAAATTGTTGTTGTTTTTCTGTGCGATAATGCTATGACATTTTTCATTCTGTACCAGTGAGAACAAACCAGATGACAGAGAAACTAAAGACACAAAGAAACCTGACCGCCGATCAGACAACAACCATCCTAAGAGGATAACTGAAGGCATACCACCACTAATGCAACGAGGCCCACCCAGGTTACTCTTAGATGCCATGGACTGGAGTAAAGACCAAGGACAGGATAGACTGGCCGGTAGGAGGCCAATGGTATCCCCAGGAGGTAGAGACAGAGTGCCAAGACGACGCCTCAGCATCGACCCTTCAGTCAGCATCCCTAAGGAACTCTCACTGGAAAAGCATGCCTTCATCTTGAAACAGGTACGTGGGAAGTACAATTTTTGCATGTCGGTGCAATAAACATTATCTTCCAGTACGCGCTAATCCTCCAATCAAATGCTCGAACGGGAGTGTGATATCAGACGATAACCTACTCCCAGTTTTTTATATAGCACACTGCATATTGTGAGTGCAAACAGTCAGTGCAAAAATTACATTCTAAACTTAGCGTGTGCAAAACCAAAAAACAAAAGTTTAACCTAACCACATTGACTTAATGAGGCTGGAAGATAAATTTGTTTGGCCTCAATGGATATGGGACGCAGAAGCACTATATTTTTCAGATTTCACTCAAACGATTTTTGTACGATTCAACCAAGCAAAAAGGTTGTATCTAAGCACATTGTTTTGACAATTGAAACTCACACCAAAATGTTGTATCTCAGCGCAACGTTTTGGCAATTTCAATGTTTTTGCACCGACAGGACAAGCAGTGATTGCATCAAAATGAAGTTAACTAGTCGTGCTACAAGGTCTGCTAGATCTCACTTGCTGGTAGAACCTAGATCAATAACATTTGATACAGAGACTGTGCTTTTGCCAAAGCTGAGCCTGCCCTATGGATTAAGCTCCCTGTTACACTTAAATACAAAATAACATCACCCAACAACTCCAAGATGGAACTAAAAGCACACTTTTCCACATAAACATATATATGGGTTTAATATAGTATTTTATGTTCATTTTCATTTTTATCATTTAATGTTTTCTTTCTGTATAGGCGCCTTGATTGGTTTTCTGGAGAAGTGCTCATTATAAGTCCATATCATTGTTATTATGTCTTTGCAGGCCGAAAAGCAGCTTCATTCTGGAGAGTTGACGCATCGCGAACATCAAGAACTTCTTAAAGAGCTGTTTAACCTACATCAGTTCCAGAGGCAACAGAAGGATGATCAGCATATGTTTGACCACCCTCTTGATCCTCATGAAAGAAGGCCATATCCAGAGGATCTGAGAAACTCTCATGACCCAAGACATTCGCTGGAGAAAGACATCGATCACCGAAGGTTTCCAGTTCAGGATATTGACATGAGAGTTTTCGACCCTAGCCATATAAGAATTGGATCCGAGTCGAGCGGTAAAGAAACAACAGGATCTGAATCGGAAGCAATTGATCAAATGCAAGTCGGGGACAAAGATGAGAGAAACAGGGCTGCCTTGCCGAAGGATCGCGATGATAGAGTCCGTGATGTGCCTGGTGAAAAACCAATGGAACGTCCATCTGCACCACTGAAGTCTATTCTCAAGACTAAGTCTATTCTCAAGAATAAGAAGAAGCCTGTTCTTGAGATTGAGAGTCCGATGTCACCTGAGCCTGAAGAGCAGAAAGGAAATGATTCCAAAGTCAAAACAGTTGGCGAGGCTTCCTCTGATGCCACCGAGGACACAGAGAAGTCCCAGGAGAAAGAACTTGTGGATTTGACAAAAGACGAAGATCATCTTGATGCTGCAAGCCCGCAACCAGAAAGTGTTACAGCTGTAGAAAATCCAGTTGTTGAGGCTTCGGAAAAGGTTCAAGGAAAGAAAAAGAGGCAGAGGAAGAAAAAGAAGGGCAAGGGATCTGAAGCTGAAGTTCAGATAGAGATATCACAGTTTGAAGAAAACCTGGCAATCAAACCTCCAACATTTGATGAGAAGAAAATCCAACCACTAATGGATATGGATGAACGTAGAAACTTGACTGATAATGAACCTGTGAACGTTCTTCCTGCTCCATTTAGAGAAGCAGATGATGTTGTGGAGCTTTTCCCAGCAGGTGGAGATCGAGATGAACGACGTGGTCCACCAGGCAGTGACCCAACCAGAGAAAGTCATCCAAGAGATCCCCGACTCCGGAAAACTTTTATTGAAAACCCATCTAGAGATAGACCACCAGGACCAGACTCATTAAGAGAAGGTCCATTCAGGGATGGTCCATTCAGAGATGGTTTGCCAAGAGACCACCCTTACAGAGGTAGGTTTCCACAGGACAGTGGCAATAGAGATAGTCCACCAAGGGATGGTCTATTTAGAGGTGATCTACAAAGAGGTCATCCAATGAGAAGCCCTCCAAGGGAAATACCATTCAGAGATCGTCCACTTCGAGAAGGTCTACCACGGGGAGGAATTGTATTTAGAGATGGTCCTCCTAGGGAAGGGTTATCAAGGGAAGAATTTCACAGAGATCATCCATCAAGAGAAGGGCAAAGAGAAGTTGCTTTCCGAGACGGAGCTCTTAGAGATGGTCCTCACAGAGATGTACCTCCTAGAGATGGACCCTTCAGGGATGGTCCTAGAGAAGGCTCCTTTAGAGATGGTCCACCAAGAGAAGGGCCTTTTAGAGATGGTCCTCTAAGAAATGCTCCATTCAGAGAAGATCCCAGAGATCGAGAAGGTAATTTCAGAGAGGGACTAATGAGAGTTGGTCCGGGATCGGAAGGCCCTTCAAGAGATGGTCCAAACAGAGAAGGGAGATTTAGAGAGGATCCCTATTGGGATGGTCCACATCGTGAAGACCAATTTAGAGAAGGTCATCCAAATAGAGGCTTTAGAGATGGTCATCCACCAAAGGATGGTCATCCAGCAAGAGATTTACCTTTTCGAGAAGGAGTACAAAGAAACGGCCCTTTCAGGGAAATGCAACCTACAGAGGGACGCTTAAGAGGTCAGTTTAGGGATGGTCCTCCAAGGGAAGGTCCTGGAAGAGAAGGCCCCTTCAGAGAGGCACCACCAGGAGAAGGTTCCATCAGGAGAAGCCCGCCAAGAGATGAACAATTTAGAGAGGGTGATCCTAGACATCTAGCCAGAGGTAACCCTCCAAGACATCCAGGGGAGCATTGGGACCAGAGACAGGGACCTCCACCTGACATAAGAGAAGATAGATTCCATGGACCCCCAATTGAGGCAAGAATGAGGTCATTGGCTGATGACGTGCCTGGACGAGATCTACCTCCAAGGGAGATGTTTGTAGCTGGTGAAAGAGGTCCCCCACGACAAGAGGATTCTAGAAACCTTGAAGGAATACGTGACAGGGATGAACGCCAGCCACCAAATCAAGAGTAAGAACTATTTCCAGGTGTTTTCAATTTACAAAAATGCATCTGTTACTAATCAAATGTTAAAATGACTGCTTATTAGGGAGAAATTAGTGGATACAATGGGAAACTGCTTTCTCAAAGATTCACAAGAACTTGGAAGCTACAAGGAATGTCAAAAAGGGGCTCTTCATAATTTCCAAAAACAGTAGTCAGCAATTTTACTTGCAATCAGATGACCGTAAGTTCTTCAACACAAAAAGTGCCTTTCAGATTGCCAACTGCCAACTATTATTTTGTAATTTTTTAGCAATTTTTCTAGATTTGCTTTTGTACATAGCTTTTTTAGACTGTTTTGTGGCAATGCTGCACTTTAAAAGTAATATTCAGGCGTAATATTCTATTGATTTCCACTGACCTTGGGAAAAATCAGTAAAACTGTTGTAAGTCTTGAAAAGTCTGTTATTAAACCCTTCACCAGGTGTACATGTTGGTCAGCTCTTTTAGTCAATAAAAATGTTCCTGCTTTTTCAAAATATCATACCTGTATTACTATTATCATATTTTCTAGACTTCCGATGCAAATGTTACCTCCTCAACCAGTGGAACTACAACACATGGACGGACCCTCAGTGCTTGTATCGCAGGCTCCAGGTCCCCATCAGCAGCACCTTGCTCTACCATCTGGATTAGCGCCGCACCTCGTCCGACATCCCATGCACCCGCAGGGTCTCGATGCAGCCCGCCACTTACAACCAAACATGTACCCAGGGACGAGTGTCGCCATGAACGTGCCAAGACCTGAATTCATTGGGATGGGACAGCGGCCACATTTACAGCAGCAACAGGCTCCGCTAATGTTGCAAGGGCTTCAGGGTCTGAATATTCCAGGAGGTCTTGGTCAAGTGATTGCTGGCATCAATCCAGGACAGTTTCTCGGCCCACGGGTCATGCATGGCGTACCTCAACCTGGTCAGATGATGCATCCGGGAGCGCCTCATCTTATGCATGCAGACAATTCTAGGGGTAAGTTTCTCATTCTTAGAGGTGGGGGGAAAGGGGATGTAACTTCTATTCTTACCATTGGTGACATATGTACAATCAGTTGTGAAAAATCTCTATTATTTAAGAAACAAAGTCCTAACAAAACTTTTTGCACTCTCAGTTAAATATTGAATAAATTATTTTAAGGAGAGTTTGTTTTGAAGATGAGCTTTTTAATGCCTCTGCAGGAACATTTAGGATTGTTCATATATTAACAGTTTTGTGAACAGACTTTCAAGACGGCCAATTACAGGCGTGATAGTCTTCGCACTAACGTCTGATTTTTTATTTTTGTGCCCTAAAAAAAAATCAGAAAAACTTTTATTAAATAGCCTGAAAAGTCTAATAAACCCAACACCATATGAACAATTTAGTCAGCCCTTGTGCTCAAAAATAACTTTTTCCAAGGACCAAATATCATGCATGCAATTAGTGTAAATAATATCCACCCAAACTATTCCGTCTTAAACAGGCCCACCACCTCAGCAAGGAGGACAGGTAGATGTTAGCTCCCTGTTGGCCAAGTTGGTCGCTACAGGAATTCTTCCATCAACTAGGAGTGACTCGCCTATGACAGCAGTAAGTTTTGTCAATTGATTCCTTTTCCTACATTGTAATCAGCATGCTATGTTCTAAAAAAAATCGTAAAATGTACTCCTGGATACTCAAAAAGCTGGCAAAAAATATAATCTTTATATATCGCAAAACCTTTTGAGCTATATTGAAACGAAAGGGAATAAAAGACCATGTCTCTTATAGCAACTTATAACAGGCAGGGTCTTTGCCATGTTCAATGGTCATGCATAGGCGTGCATGCTTATATACTAAACATGGTCATGTGATCTCCTTTTGACCAATCCAATTGAACTGTATTGAATTATTTTTAGCATGTACTTAAAGGCAGTGGACACTATGGTAGTTGTCAAAGACTAGCCTTCACAGTTGGTGTATAGCAACATATGCATAAAATAACTAACCTGTGAAAATTTGAGCTCAATCGGTCATCAAAGTTGGGAGATAATAATGAAAGAACAAAACACCCTAGTCACACGAAGTTGCCTGCGTTTAGATGGTTGATATCGAGACCTCAAGTTCTAAACTTGAAGTCTCGGAATCAAATTTTTGGAAAATTGCGTAGCAGTCTATCTCAAAAACTACTCCAAAACTACTCCACTTCAGAAGGAGCCGTTTCTCACAATGTTTTATACTTCCAACCACTCCCCATTACTCTTTACCAAGTGAGGTTTAAGGCTATTAATTATTTTGAGTAATTACCAATAGTGTCCACTGCCTGGAAGTGCTTTATTTTCTTTGCCACACTTGTATACACCAGGCTATCTTTTAATACTATATTTTAATCAACCTCAATGGAAAAAAAAGTAAAATGAATATTCTTTAACATTTAAAGTGAATTGTTTTCCCAGGGAACAGGAACACCACCCCCTATTGCTCCTCAAGAAGGATTTGATGCAAACGCTGCCCAGGCAGAGCTAGATGAAGACCTTATGGTACCTGAACTTGGACTGTATCCAGAGGAACTCAAATGGTAAGACAACTATCGGGTTTTTTAAATAAGAAGCTTGCCATAAAACTCTGCCACTTGATACACTCATTGACAAATCAAAACATGGAATACGCCCCAACGTTTTTTATGAAATGCCACCATGTGTTTTGTTATAACTTGTAAACAAGTTAGTGGCCTGACGTTTCGATAAAACTCAGGCCCTTAACTCATTGACCAATGAAAACTTAGAATGCATGCCAAAAAGGCTGACGAAACGGCACCATGTTGTTTTTTTTTGTTTTTTTTGTTTTTGTTTTTTTTTCATAATATGTAAACAAGTTAATGGCTTGACATTTTGATCCTAGCAGAGTCCTTCTCATTTAGCCTTCTGGAAAGACTCTGCTAGGAGTGAAACGTCGCAGTTTGCATCAGCTATTTCTATTTTCTCGAAATGTAAATAAGTTTCAGCCATTAAGGTTGCTGTTATGGGGGCAACCAACTGCAACGCTAGCAAAAGGATTGCTTTGATAGCTCAAAACAGATTTTTGAAACACTGGCTTAATGTTCCGTGTACAAAACGCTTAAATTGAGAAGACTCACGGAGTATATTGTTTGAAACATCCAGACCAAACTGGTTCTTCTCAGAACCAACATTTCTCCCAAAAGAGTTGTGTACATGGTTGTACCCTCAAGTTTACTACTACAGTCTTTCTTATGATCCACACCATACAAAGCATATATTTTGCATTCATTATGAGGGTTCCCCACATCCTGTATTAGTTTGTTTATCTTATATTGTTTTCTCAAATTTGTTTTCCCATTTTTGCCATCATTGGTTTTGTCATCTGTTCAGTTTTTAACTGCTAGGGCCACCCAGCTGGTTTATTCCATAGTGGGGTTTCAATGTATAAGAGGGTTCCCACAACACCCTGTGAATTTTTTTGTGTTTTTTAGTGGTTTATCTAATCAATATTTTTACTTATTGTTGTCTTCTGATATAATGTTCCTATGTACCCCGTGGTGGTGCAATTTTATGTATTTTATCTCTGCAATTGTTATCAATATTTTTACCTTGAAATGCCACATTAATTAGCTTCGTGCTGCCAGTTGTTTTTTTAATAAAAATGAATGAATGAATGCATGAATGAAAAAGCTTCAAACACTATGTACAACTTTCAGCAGTAGTCGTATATAGCCAAAGCCAATTTGGATATTGCCCTTATAGACAGCTAAGCAAACTTGGCATAATACATGAAACCAATTCAAATCATTTTGTGAAACTATACCATTATTAAATCCCATCGAATGTTTCTTTCCTTGCAGTCGCTATGAGGGCGTCATTAATCGTATCTATACAGGGACACAATGCTCGTCTTGTGGTATGCGCTTTGTCATTGATGAAATGGACAGGTAATTATAAGCCTTCTCCCCTTGTCTTCACAACTCTAGTTTATAACTCCAAAGAAGCTTCTTAAAGCAAAATTTTTCTCTGTATTTTGGTCACATTGATCTTAATATGCCTTCAACAGAGCTGTGTATTGAGAGAGTTGTGACACAGAGGAACCAGGTTTTTTTTGGTCATGTTGCTGGACGCCATTTTCTGTCCAAATTTAGTCTGGTCTGGCACCCACCCTATGTGGGCATGTGCGTTTTTTTATTGAAAATGGTGCGATAATAGTTGTACCTTTAAAATCTTCTTGGCTTTATTGTGAAATCCAGCCCGATTGTCTAAACTCAATATAATTTGTTATTTTGGGATTTATTAATCTTGCATCTTCTCAATGAGGACCAAGACTGTAAATTTTAAGTGTTGTTGTTTTTTTATTTTTTTTATTTTTAGATCTATTTTTTAAGTACAATACAGCGTTCTTCCAACTGAGCTATCAAGCCATAATATTATTGGTCTTCCTATATAGTTATTGTCTTTGTTTTAGGGTGGCCAGTCAGAAGCCCGTCAACCAAGATTAAAATTTGTAGTGATGTTTCCTTGTGGACTATCTCTTTCAGATATCGGAAACATTTGGACTGGCACTTCCGTCAGAATCGTCGTGAGAAGGATGGAGTGAAGGCGGTTCAGTCCAGGAAGTGGTTCTATGAAGTCGATCAGTGGTTGGACTTTGAAGAAATCAACGAAGTGGATGAAGGTAAGCAGAGTGTTACTCAGTTTTTTATTTTTTATTTCCTACACACAATTTTTTTTTCTTTTTTTCAAAAAGCTAAGCAACGAGGAGTATGTTTGCGAGAAACCTTAATACATGTACAAGCCTGTATACTTCGTTTTTGAAAGGGCAAGGGCACCAAGGCATTTTCTCCTAGGTAAACGGCACCCTATGAATAAATTGTAAATTTATACTGTCCAGAGCATTTCAAGGGCACCAAGCCAATGGGGCATGGGGGCAATCGCCTCTGTTTGCCTTTGTGGAACATCAGGCCTGCATGTAATACTGAATCAAAAGTCTCACAGCTTAGAAAAGTTTAAAGGACAGGAGAACCTGAAAGTGGGTGGACAGCATAGTATTTTGGCTGGTAACCTTATGCTGGTAGCATCATTTGTTTGTGCTTGGCTCCTTTTTGTGTTTAAGCAGCTCTATGAAATTGTGCCCAGGATTCAAAACCCTCAATGAGGGCCCAATTCCATACAGCTGTCTACCACACAATTTTGCTTACAAATCTTGAGCAAAAAGCAGCAGGATACCAGTAACCAACAGTGCTTGTGACAAGGGCCCATTTCATAAACCCTGTAAGCATAACAACTTACTAAGCACAGACAAATCTTGCCTACATTGTTGCAACTAGTGGCACACACATATGTTGCTTAACAAAGAAATTTGCTAAGCAGTATTTGCTGCCCAACGGTTATGAAATTGAGCATTGGTATGTTAGCTGGTGCCCTTATGCTGGTCAGCATATATTTGGTTTGCTTAGTATGCTTAAGCAGCTCTATGAAATTGGGCCCATGACATGAATTTGATTTGCTAGACCGCTCATCCAGTAAACGCTCTTCGAAATTGCATTCCTACTTGCCATTTGGCAAGTATTCAAATAAAATATTACATGATTCTTCCCAGTTGTTTAATGAGGCTTTCTGGTTTTGGTATTTTTTTTTCAGAGAGGAGCAGTTTCTTTGAGGAGATGACTGCGGAGTCTAAACCTGATAAAGATGGCATCCTCTGTGTGGCTATTGATGGAAACGTCACTGGCGATGAGGTATTAAATGCAAAGACCCTTCAACAATTTGTTCGTTTTTTTTCCTTTTCATTATCCTTGAATATTCCCATTGAGCTGCACTGTTTGTGAGTTTCATATTCATATTGCATTTTGGGACTTGATTTCACTAAGCCCTAAGGGCCATGTAGCACAAGGCAACTTTTACAGGCAGCTTGGAGGCAACCAACTGCAGTGCATGCTACAGGACCACTTTGGTAGCACATGAGTCGATTTTCATCAACAAGAAAAATACCTGAACTTTGAAATCTGAATGGCTTTTCTGCTTGAAGATTGCCTGGAACTGGTTGCCTGTAAATTGCCTCGTGTAACATGGCCCTAAGATTCCTCTAAGATGAGTTGCTATTATTGCCAAAGTGATTTGTATTGTGATATTGCATTCTTTGCGTAGCAGTCAAGATTTATTCGCTGTTTAGATTATGCTTACCTCTTTGCGGAATCAGTCCCAGGTATCTATCATGCATTAATACACTGTATCTAGATTTTGCTGGTTCTTTGTTATTTAGCCTTATTGTTATTTTTGGCTTATAATATATTTCTGTGTGTATTCAAATGTATATTCATATTTATTCATATGTTCGTGTATTCATGATTTCGTATATGGTATTGCAAGGAATGTGTTTTGGTTGACTTCTGTTTATTTTTCTGTTCTGTTCATCTGTATTCATTGACCTTGCTTTCATTATTGACTCAATTTGTGACTTGTTATTGCCTCATTTTGTATCTTCCACTGTGTTTTCGCCAATGAATCAACTCTTTGTGAATTTAAACACAGTCTGCTAAACGTGTCTATAGCATGCAGTCAACCCTTTACAAACAGAGCATGCTATAAACAGGTTCTAAAGTTCCTTATTTAATTTCTGCTTTATGTTTCTTCGTTTTGCTGCCTCATATTATAACAACACTTCTGTTATAAAGAGGTCATTTGGCCAGTCCCAGCGACCTTGTTTCAATTAGAGTCAACTGTAAAGTTCTTTTTCCAAATGCTGTCAGTCAACTTATGTTGATTATTGTTTACACAAATTCTTGGCAGTTTTTTTTTTTCACTGGAATGTCAAACTAATAAATTTGTGTTGCTTATGTTCTTCAGAGTATCAACATTTCTATTACCCATCTCTTTTATTACCCAAACATTTTCTTTTTTTTTGCTCTTAGATGTGTTCTCTGTGTCATGAGCCGTTTGAGCAATTCTTTGATGAAGATGAAGAGGTTTGGAAACTCAGAGATGCTGTCAGGTTCAATTCCAGGGTAAGTATAGAACAAAATGTCCACTAATCAATTCAGAGTTGGTCCTGTTATAAGAGAATTATTAACATATTTCAAGTTTAAGTTTTATCTAGACAAACACTTGTTTTGTTAGCCTGACAAGCCCAATTCCTCTTTAGACCTAATGTCTAACATTTCTGCCATTTTGGGAGTCAATTCGTTTGTGCACATATTGACTCTCAATTTCTTTGTGCAAATTTTGACACTCGAATTGACTCGCCTAATGGCAGACAGGATGAGCATAAACCTTGTAAACAGAAAGTGGTGTTAACCGCCGAATTCCGCTGTCGTATTTGGATCTTTGTCCGATTTCACGACTCTGCTTACTGCTGAATTCTGCACTAACGGACAATAGAACTGTGTACTTCAGAGGGATCAGTTAGCACAGAGTTCCTCGGTAAGCAGAACTTTGAAACTGGGATCAGGTGGTTGTGTAAAGTTTGCATTCATCCTCAGAAATATATATAACACCTTCTTTATTTTTTTTATTTAAATTTTATTTTACAGACATACCATCCCTTGTGTTTCGAAGATGCCAAAGATGTAAGTAAACAGTCACTATTACTTATTTAACAAAAACGCAATGAAACAATATCTTTGGCCTCTTTAGCCTCTGTGTGCTTTGGGAAGTTTTTGTTAAGAACTCTTTCATGAGTATTTATTTCGGATTGTACTCTTTGCTTTGCTTTTGTTCTGTTTTTCTGTCGAGTGTTTTGCAAACAACTGCAATTTGAATACTTCTGCAGTTGACATTGCTTTGTTTGACATTGTTGTCGTCCTGTATGAAGACCCTGTATTTAATCATATTTGAGCTTTTGTTGCTGAGAGATTTTGTCTTGTGAATATGTGTACTTTGATGTTTATGCATTTCATTGAATTTGAACTGTATTTTACTAACAACTATAATTTGTTGATCAAGTCTTAAGTTTACTCTGTATTGGTGTAATATATGCAGAGACTTGATACAGTGTTAACTGAATGCTCGCTCAGCGTATTGATTATACGGCTGGCTGAGTAAATCAGTTAATAATGACATTTTTATACTGTATTTCAGTTGTGCAGTTTGTATGGGTTTCAGAAAATTGCTTTTGCATATAACAAACTCATTGTAACTGGGGTTTATTTACCAAGCATGGTCCTCAAAGAGCTTGTTTGGCAAAAAGAAAAATTTATACCATAAAAGCAAGTATTTTTTAGATGTTGAATGTTTTTACCATTTTGTTAAAATATTTATTTATTTTATTTTGTTACATTTTTGTTTGAAAAATCAAAAATGTTAATATTAAGATAAGCATGAAATTGTAACTAATTCCCTTATAATAAGACCCAAGGATTTACACTGTTGTGTTAGTTTACACGGAAGCTTAAATGTGGGTGGTGTGTTTTTATTTAGGTTCATTGAAGTGTTTATTTAACTGAAATCTGTATAGATTAGAGGTTCCCTATGTTGGAGTTTTTGCTAGATTGATATGCATTATTTAAATACTAAAATATTTTAAAGGTTCTTTGAAGTATTTATAAAATTGTATCTATTCAGATTAGAGGTTCGTTTAAATTGCAATTTTGGCTGGATTGAAGTTGCTTTGCATTATTTAAATACTAAAATATTTATCTTGCTTTTGTTTACCAACAGTCCTCGCTTCTAGAAACGCCAACCCCAGGGGAGGAAGGCTTAGGAGCTTCCTTTGATCCTACCACAAATCCCTTCGCAGCTGTCTCTCAACAAAGTACATCAACAACTCCGCAAGGAACATTGGCTGATAAGTCAGTGGATCCAGTCAAAACGACATCAACTGTTTCCGTGAAATCAGAAAACCAAACAGTGGATGTGAAGACCGAGGTTAAAACTGAAGACAGTTCATCAACAGTAGCCGATGACAAAACATTAGCAAAGATGGAGTCATCCACTCCGCCTCTATCCACCGATCAAACAGTGGATCCACAGAGTAGATTGTCTGTTGATACAACAAGCGGTGTTGATGCGCTTACAGGTGACAGTGTTGATATAAAATCGTCAACTATAGTGAAAGAGGAAGTGGATCAACCAATGGAGGTGGATTCAGAAAGTGCTGATGTCAACACAGCACCTGTTGACTCTGACATCAAGACAGAGCCATGTGTTGATCCACAAGTTAAGATGGAGGTGGAATCCAGCATTGCTGAATCAGACGATCAATCTAAACCTGCTTCAACAGCTGAAGAAAGGATGGAGGTAACTGAGCCTGTCAAACTTGAAATCAAGACGGAGGATGCAACACAAATCTCTCAAACTGTTAGTACTGAAGAGATTAGGATTAAGCAGGAGCCTGTTGACGATGCAGAGATGCAGAGTGAAACTGCTGCTGCGGTTGACAATCCTTCAGACATCGTCTCAGGGCAATCACCATCGGTATTCATTCCAGGTTTAACGTTATCCGTTCAACCAGCAGCAGTCACAGAGGAATTCCAAGAAACTCTACCATCCACAGAAACACAACAACCTACAGAAACACAACAACCTTCAGAAACACAACAACAAACAGAAACACAGGAACAAACAGAAACACAAGAATCCCCAGAAACACAACAATTCACAGAAACACAACAACCTACAGAAACACAACAACTAACAGAAACACAACAACTAACAGAAACACAACAACCTACAGAAACACCAGTATCCACAGAAACACAAGTCACAACCACTGAACCATCATCGGATGTAAATCCTACAGAAGTCAATGAGACATGCCAAACGACGTCCACCAGTGAAGAGGTTGACCCTAGTGTAGCGGACACAGGCTCATCACCAGTGGAAACCACCCAAGTGGAAGCCACCCCGGTGGAGAATCAGGCGGACCAAAAAACAGACGACCCTTCTGTGGATACGGAAACCAAAGACTCTGAAACGAAAACCGAACAACAGAATAACACCGACCCCGAGTCGAAAGCTGTTTCGCAGCCGGATGCTGAAGCGAGTAAATCAGATTCTACAGATGATAAGGAAAAGGAGTCGGATACGAAGTCCTCGGATAAGGTTCCATCTACCTCAGCGTCCGTTGTGTCGAACATTCAATCGATAAGCGTCATTGGGAGCACCCGCTTAGATCCAAAGCGGAGACGAGACATGTTCTTCAGGTGATCCAGAATGAACATTTACAATAAATCCATCTGAGATGAGGAAGAACATAGTGTTGTATTGCGTGCCAAACGATTATTTTACTTTCATTTTAAATGATGACTGTGGTAAATCCAGCTTAACAGAGCAGCTAAGCAGAAAACTTTGCATATCAAAAATGGTTCAGCTAAGCTAATAAAACTGATGAGCTAAGAACCAGTTAGAAGCAACAACATTATGTTTTGACTGGTAACCTCTTTGAAGCTTTGAGAAGTTGGCCCACAATGTGACAAATGTAGAACATTAATCTGAGATGTTGTCGACCATTTTCGAAAAAGACATTTTTTTTAAATCTTGAATCTTGCGTTAACCCTCCTATTCTAATTGATTGATTATGTTGTTGAATGGTCACACAGTGGGAGGGTTGACTGTGGACTGTGCAGATGCATCTAACAAATGAAATCAAGTTGCAGGCTGGCAAAAATTGTTGTCATTCACAACCACAGTGAATGATGTTGAATGGTCAGACTGTAGGAGGGTTGACTGTAAACAAAATTCACCAGATTGTGTCATGTTGCAGGCTGGCATAGTTTATCTATCATTCCAAATCCCAGTGGATGATATTAATTGGTCAGAGAGTAGGAGGGTAAAGTAGTGCACATATGCAAAACATGTCTGTTGTTTGATTTCAGTGTACTCAGGAGAATGACTGTGTTATGTCTATATTAAAATGAAAGTATGGTCAACAAATTTGATTTTTAATCTGAAAAACTTATTTTTTATAAACTTGATTGACAGTTCTAATTTATGAGGAATATTCTCAAACAATTAGTTGCGATTTGCCACAAAATAAATAGCCATAAAAATTCTAGCAAAGTGTACATTGTTGTTTTTCTTTTTCTTGAAACATTATCAGCTCACATATCACAGGGTTGTTTCAAATTACAGGAAGAAGGCAAAGGAGGTTTGGCCTCTGTTGCCCTAGTCTTGGTGCCCCATCAGAAGTTTCCCGTAGACTTTAAGGTTTCACATTGGAAGTGCACGGTACAAAATGAAAATGGCCTTGCCCTCTCAAAGAGGAAATTCCAGGCCCAGTATTTTTTGAGGATAAGACGAAATATTTTGCTTTCAAAGACGAATGATAATTATACCTAAAAGGTGAAAGCTTAAATTCTCAATTCCAACCGCTAGTAACAAAGATTTTTCTTTACGGAGAGGGGCACCAAGGTCTAATTGAGTTTTGTGTTGCCATCATTTTTACAATAGACTCCTTGCATATGACGTCACACTCTCTAAAAAATGCTGGGGCCAAAAGTAGACGGATCATTTGACGATAGCTCTTCTTTGTGTGTAAAAACCAGGGCATTACTTCAGCGTACCTGCAGCTTTCCGTTTTTCCCTGGGGATCCATTGATTTCTAATGCCACCCGAACATTGCGAGTAATTTTCCGAGTCAAATCTTTCTTTCATGATTTTTACTCCCAAAATGGTGCAGGTGAGTGCACTACGCATTGTGCAAGATGGAGTCCTCAAGAAAGTGGGGTGAAAAATAACAAATCTCTTTAACATCAGGGCACCATCAAACAAGAAAAAACCCAGGTTTTTACAATCCCGATAGGTGTGCGTGGCGCGTACATGTCTATATTGGTTGACGGTGATGTGTAAAAGGAGCCTGTAGGACATTTATCATATTAGAAACGTAATGAAGTTTGAAAATTAGTTCAGCTTCAGTGGTTTCAACCAGTAGAAAATTGAAAGTGAAGTTAAAAACAAAGAGAGGATAAAAAATTTAAAAAGGTGAACATAAAATATCAAAAATTCAGTCCAGCAAATGGAAACTGCTTTTGCTTTCAAATGCATAAAAGAATAGTGAAAGATTCATAAAAAACCTTTGCTTGGTTTTGTTTTCATCTTTTAAGTGTTTAGATTCTTCATTTGGTGCGCAATATATGGTGTGGTGTCCCCCCTTCCTGTTGTGTCTGTAGGAATTCCTTTAGAGGGTTTAGGGGATACTTCTGTAAAAAGGGTGTGTTTAAGTATGGGGGGGGGACACCCTATGCCACATCAAGCATGGTATTGGTATACAATTTTTCCTTGTAAGGGAACAACCAACCATTACTTGGTCTCTATTTTACTAAACTTGTTTTTGTCTTACAATTGTATCTTTCTAGGGCAAGTTGGATGTCACAAATTAATATATATTGTTTCATTTTATTTGGATGAGTTATCTAATGTATGAGTGATGTTCTTGATTTTTCTATAATTTTTAGATGCACACTGCCAAGTGGCATATCTAACAAGAGGAAGGGGGCCGAGTGGGGAGGGGGAATCCTGCCCCCGCCCTTCTCCTTTGTTCTAATAATTTACCCGTACAAGCTACGCATTATGTTCCTGAATCTGACGGCAGTTTATTTATGTCTCAATTTCTTTTAATTACTCGCTCAGCAGTCCTCAATTGTTTAATGAAACAAATTGAATAAAGGAATATTTTATCAAAAGAGAACTGGGTTTGTCATTTTTGTTTTTCTTGATATTTATCTAGTGTTTGCATTGGATTCATTCAGTGAATGTGTCGTAAATTTCTGCCATATTGTACAAGACAACCTCTTGTTATTCGTGACAAGAGTGTAAAACAAATTAAATTGAAACCTTGTTGACGAGAAATATTATTGTGTTCAAATTTATTGCACTACACAAGACAAAACTACCATGACTAAAACATTAATCAATATAAGTTTAAAAATTAGTTGGCACCTCTGAAAATTATTTTGTTGTACATTTTATTTTATGTTATTGATAAATTAACTATTGCAAAATCTCAAATTTTTCTGAAAATAAATTACTTATTCTTCTTTTATTAAAATGTTATCAAACTTTATCTTTGGCTGTCAATTATCATTCAAATAAACATTATTGCTCTCTCTCTTCAAGTATTAAACAAATTTCCATATTTCAGCTACTTTTAAAAACACTTTAAATTACACATTGCAGTTTACAGGCAACCATTTCCTGGTAATCTCACGGACACTTGGGGACAGTATTTAAAGGCTCTGCCGACACACCAAATTCAGAAATAGGGACATTAGCCAGATCTGTGTCTAGGCACCTGCAGTCTGAGTATGTGCACAAAGACACAAATGGGCATGTAACCAAAATATTTTAATGGATTCAGGCATTTGTAGCATCCAGAATTTTAAGATCATGGCCATAAGTTAATATGAAGGACAGTTTCGTAACCAAATTCACATCAAATTTGTTATAGTTGCATTTATTATTACAAGATTTCCAGAATGAGGGACAGTCCCTTGAAAATGGGGATAGTTGCATATGCTACTAGGACATTCCTCTGCCACTAAGGTGCTCATATCGCATGGAATGCAGTTGGTTGCCTCCAAATTGCCCATTAAAATTTCTTGTGTGGCAAGGCACTTAATCTGCAAGCTCATTGATCACTGATCACAAGACCCCAAATCACTGTTTATGTTGATCGCTGCTATTAAAATCCATCAAAACAAAAAATATCCCCCTTTTTTACCACTGGCGACTAAAATACACTGGACACTATTGGTAATTGTCAAAGACCAGTGTTCTCACTTGGTGTATCTCAACATATGCATAAAAAAACAAACCTGTGAAAATTTGACCTCGGATTGGGGTAGAAGTTGTGAGATAATAATGGAAGAAAAAACACCCCTTTCACATGAAGTTGTGTGCTTTCAGATGCTTGATTTCAGGACCTCAAAATCTAATTCTGAGGTCTCGAAATTAAATTTGTGGAATATTACTTCTTTCTCGAAAACTGCGTGACTTCAGAGTGAGTCTTTTCTCACAATGTTTATCAACAGCTCTCCATTGCTTGTAATGAAGTATGTTTTTATGCTAATAATTAGTTTGAGTAATTACCAATAGTGTCCAGTGCCTTTGGAACAAGCAAACATTGATAGTTGAATCAAGCCACACCAGCTTCCAGCTGAACAGAAACATCTTCTTTTGATATTTTCACATTCGGTTTCGTAAAGTTCCACTTTGGATATTGGAATTTGATATCAAACATCTCGGCCCATCGTCGGAATAAACTTTTTTCAGACAAGAAGCGGTGGCTGCCATCTTTGGTCTCTTGCTGGTTTTGTTTGTACATCTCACACTCGAGCATAGATCGTCCGTAGTAATGGTATGGTACGTAGGAGTTTGGATGCAACCTGTACACAAGATTAACGGAGACGAAGAAAACAATGTTGTATTACTCTCAGTAACACCTGTCCACAGGCAACCTCAATCATTTCAAGTAAACTTAAAGGGACACGTTGCCTTGGATCGTCGAGTTGGTCTTTGAAAAGCGTTTGTAACCGTTTGTTATAAAACGCATATGTGTAGAAAGATGTAAAAGTAGAATACAATGATCCACACAAACACGCCTCGAAATTGCAAGGTTTTCCTTTTACCTCGTCGACTAACACGGTCGGCCATTTATGGGAGTCAAATTTTTGACTTCCATAAATGGCCGACCGTGTTAGTTCAACCAAAGTGTTTCTGTGTCGTATGTGGTAATAAACAAGTTAAAATACCATTTCCGTTAAAAACATTCCGCTCAGTTAGCGGTTTAATACTGAAAGTAACAAACGGATGGCAATGGGAGTTGTTCTGATTTGAATCTCACCTGCAGTAGTCATCATCTACCATTCCATACACCGTGACACTGTTGCACATCTGAATGGCTAACATCATAGTGAACACTCCAGTAGACACCCAGGTGTTGGTTTCTACCCTGTAACACAAAGATTACAAGAGATTAAAAACGTAACAATTGATCAGCTAACTCGTTTTCTCATATCACGCCACTGCAATCCAAGACATCCTGATTTTCACATAGAATGATCATCCCCTTGTCACCCAGCAAGCTCATTTGATTAAGACACTCTGCTCAGAGTCACCAGAGCAGAGTCTTTTAGTGAGATATTACCTCTTTATCAAAAACTACGTCACTTCAGAGGGAGTTGTTTCTCAAAATGTTTGATACTATCAACACCTCTCCGTTGTTTGTTACCAAGTAAGTTATTATGCTAATAATATACATTTTGAGTAATAACCAAATGTGTCCAGTGCCTTTTAGTTTGAATTCAGAAAAAAGTCTGGAAATTTATCCCTGGAAAATGAAAGATTGAACATTGTCTCTAGCCAAAGGTACTAGGAAACGGTCCCCTCCCCTACTTTACCTGTTGATCCCAAGCTCCTTCTCAAACACCTCAACGACTTTCTTCTCTCCTTTATCCATCATGGAGTAGACCTCAATGGGGCTATGTCTGTAGGCATCTAAGACTCTCTTCAGCAAATAGTTGGATCTGACGTTATGACCTGGGTTATCCGCACCCCATACTGCAACCTGTGGTAAGAATAGCACACAGGACATCTATAAAGCACTTCAGACAAGCTCCTAAGTGGCAGAATTTAAGCCAGTGGAAATTATACAGTGCCAGCAAAATATATAAAACAATTGGAATGTATCATACAAAATTAAGGTTTTGTAAATTGAATTTCAAAATTGATTTGAAAATAAATGTGTCACCGCCTAGTGGTCATAAGAGCACTAGATTCAAACTCTGGCATTTGATCAGCAGAGTGTGGGTTCGAGTCCCAGTCATGTTGTCCTTAAGCAAGACACAAACCATTACTATTTCATAAAATTGGGGAGGTACATGTAGTGCTTTAGGCTCTATCAGCCAGGCTTCGGACTGATGATGCCCAAGTCTACATCCATATGGACTGTAAAGGGGGTAACCCTGTTTCAGCCCCAGGAGTAGGTTTCAACAGCCGCTGGAAAAATAGTCGATTGTAGCCCACACCTTGAAGTGGCCTTCAGGCCTTGTGTGTCTGGCGACTTGCCTGACTTGGCAAATTTTGATACTAAAAATTACACTAAACTTTACCCAGTCAGTTTCCCTTTGGGTTTATTTACTTGTTTCTTACCATATCCGTCTTTCCTCGACCAATAAGCATTGAATCTTTCAGGAATGGCAATGACCTGAAGCACACAACTCGTAGTGTCGTTTTACGACCAACATCTTGTGTATGGCCGACAATGGGGGCGTCGTTCATGCGTAGTACGCATGACGCATCGTCTATCTCCTTACCCGCAGCCTTGTCCAAAAGCTGACCCGAGCTGATGACTACAGCGCAATCTCTGCAGTGTTTTGTAAAAGGCTAATTGTAAAGAAACAAAGAAGGAAAAAAAAAGGCATTTTAGGTTTTCTCTGGCTTGCTTTAATTTTAAAAGGAGGATGCCTTTGGCAATTACATTAAAAAAACAATAACCATAACAACTAACGGTAAAGAGCACAGGAGAGCTACATTCTAAAAACTCAAGAGTTGAATCCAACACTTGCAAGAGTTCAGAGAGTGACAACACTTTGAAAGTGTTGAATCCAGCATTTTATATGTTATACCCAGCATTTTAAGATATTCAGTCAACAATTTATGTGCCAGTTTAACGTTTAAAAAGCTGATCCGACAATTCCAAGAAATTTTTGTGAGAAATGTTGAATTGTTGAATTAACCCTTTTTGCGTTGGATCAAAACTTTTAAATGCTAGATTTAACAAACAAAAAACTGGATGCAACACTTTGAAAGTGTTGTCACTCTAGGGCTATTTCAAGTGTTAGGTTCAACTCTTAAGTTTTTAGAGTGTATTTATATTAAAACATTGGTGGATTTAATAGGCCTATAGTTTTAGAGCATGAAGTTTTGCAAACAAATTTAATCTGAGAATCGCTTCAGGGACAAGTCTATGCAACAAGGGTGGTTTTTCCTTTCACTATTTTCTTGCAACTTCAAAAGACCAATTGAGCCCAAATTTTCACACTTTCGTTACATTTATGTGCCTTTGACATTTTACCAAAGTTTTTTAACCTGCCTTTAACTCTTTAAGTGACTAGCCAGTGGACCAGTTTTTTGGCCGTAGCTTGTCATTTTTTAACTCTGACAACTTTTTCACTTGTCCACCAAAATCCAATTTGATTTGAAATTGTTTATTATAATAAAAATCAATTTGTAACATACAAGATTTTAGTCCGAAGCCATAACGATCCATGCTGTCAGAGGTTTACCTTAAAACCACTGGGGAGCAGAACTTGCAAGCCTTAAAGGCAGTGGACACTATTGGTAATTACTCAAAATAATTATTAGCATAAAACCTTACTTGGTAGTTAGTAATGGGGAGTGGTTGGTAGTATAAAACATTGTGAAAAACGGCTCCCTCTGAAGTGGAGTAGTTTTTGAGAATGAAGTAATTTTCCACAAATTTGATTTCGAGACCTCAAGTTTAGAATATGAGGTCTCGAAATCAACCATCTGAAAGCACACAACTTCGTGTAACAAGGGTGTTTTTTCTTTCATTATTATCTCGCAACTTTGACGACCAACTGAGCTCAAACTTTCACAAGTTTGCTATTTTATGCATATGTTGAGATACACCAACTGTGAAGACTGGTCTTTGACAATTACCAATGGTGTCCACAGTCTTTAAATTGTGCCAACACCCAAAAGCAAATCCTTATTCTGGCTTTGAACTTCGCTCTTAAAGAGGCACAGCAATTTCCCTTTTGTAAGGGGCATCTCTATGAGGAAAATGTAAACTTGTACAGGAACCTTTCACAAGTCATCACAGCAAAAGCAAAGGGCACCAAGGCAATGGGTTACTACGAGGCCTGCTTTATGTCTGGGCAAATAAGATACTTTTTTTTTGTAATAGTGAGGGTAAGGATTTTGTAACTTAAATTGCAGTTTACTTTTTTGGTTTTGACGTTGATATATGTTTGTCCGATTTCTTTCATGAGTTGTAAAAGTTCCTTCCTGTCGAGTGGATCCTCAGAATGGATTTCAGAGAATCCCCTGGGTGGGGAGGGTGTATCACCATAGCTGTAATAGCAGATCACTAGGAGTATGATGAGCACGGCGTACACGATTATGTAGTTTTTCTGCAGAATCGGAAAGAAACCAAATTGAACTCATTGAATCAACCAATTTCTAGTTAATAACATCTTATAAATCAGTCAGAGATTGCAGTGGTATATAGGAGAAGAAGAGTAGACAATATTCGAAGACATCAAGGAGTTTTGATTGTTATCCAGCATCGATAATCATTGTCACCGTGGTCAAGTGGTTAGACTGCAGGACTTGCAATGCAATCACAAGATTGTTAGTTGCGATAAAGTACACCGTCGGCAGGAGGGTTACGTTATCGCAACTAAAGATTGTGGGTTCTAGTCCCCCAGCTAACTGCTGATTTCACAATGACTAGAGAATCAATATTTTCGTCTGGTTACTGAATCACAATTTCTTGATGTTTGAATTCATAATTATAGGTGTTAGACCAATGTTTGTATGAGAGAGATTGGTTGTTGCCAGCTTTGGTTTTTATATCCCCCTGTGCTGTGGGAGTTTGCCGAGTACCCTTGAATGGGAAGATCGATCATCTAATAATAAACATAACATTGACAGCTGGCACCACACGGTACTAGACTTGGCATTTCGATTCAACAGGGGTCTTGACTTCAAGGGCAGTTTAAGAGCTGGTCATGTCTGAAGTAAGAAATTAGTTCTTCTTGGTAGGCTTATGTGTGGTAATTGACTGGGTTCATAATCTACCATCACACAATGCTAACACTAAGAATAACAGAAACAGCGCCCCACTTCGACATCTTAATACCACGACCATCGTTGTGGTGCCAAGTGAGAGGTAAGAGGGTAGTTTCGTAGTATAATTTCATAGAGATGATGATAGCCCCACATCTGTGGCATGACAAGATAAATAAACAGAGATCTTACCCATTTCTGTAGTATTTTCATAGCGTTGAGCTAGTTTTTAGTTGTGAACCACGCTCAATCATGCATGTTTGTTTTGGTTTGTGAAATCAGGAAGGCGCCCTCTAACGCCACACTGCGAAAAGTACACACACCAAAATAATTAGTTGCACACCTCGCGACGCGCTCAGCATGCTCCTGACCTCGTTTTGGTCAGTGTGGGCCTACGGGTATTCCTACGGCGGGCTGTACTACTGGTCTCACGAACGTTATCAATAACTTGCATACTTTATAATGTCCAACAACCCTCTGTCCCCTTGTTTCCATGTTGACTAAAAGAAACCCATCAAAACAGGAGTCCCAGATTGTGTTCCAGGCAAGTTTTATCTTTGCTCTTGAAAATTGTGGACTTCTTTGACATAGCGCTCATCCTACCAGCAAAGGTGCTGTACGAGGAGGGAGAAACTTGGCGCACTTTGCCTATTCGTTCACACACGCCGGGAGACGGTAAAACTTGGTGCCAATTTTTAACAACCGGGCCTAACCTTTCATGGATTGCTTCCTTGCTAAAACACAACAGTAGAACCCTTTGACACGCCATGGGACATGATGATCACTAGAACCATAAAGATGTTCCGTCTTAACATGATAATCGTCCCAACTACAGTTTGCACTGGTCCCAACTTGAGTATCTTTATTTCTTCGTGTAAAAGCAACAGCCCCTATACCCCATGTCTGCGAAATCGTGACTGCTGGCCTCCTACTGAACAAGTTGAGGGCAAACCCAGTAATTACTTAGGCTTACCGTATCTGCACCAGTAGTGCAGTGTAGTTTGAAAGTCATAATCCAGCATCGGTTTGGTATTGAGCTTGAGTTGAAAAGATGGAAAGCAAGATGGTCGTGATTAAGGTCAATGAATGAGAAACATTTTGAGAGAGATGTGTTCCAGCCAAAACGTAACATGGCCGCCGCAATTAATTTGAACATTCCAAAACGGCGCTCTGGCTGGGATCACTTTTCCTAGTATCTCTTTCTTCTTTGATTTGTGACCAAACTGATCAACATGCAACAAGCCCTACCATGATTGAAGAACATAAAGCCCCCCTCCCCCACCATTTATGCTTCACTAGTCACTACTGATGATAGCAGTGGGTGTAACTCACGTCACCTCCCAAATACTTTTCCCGCCAAATCTCAATTCGGGTGCCATCACAAAAAAAAAAAAGTATAAGATGTTCTGCAGAGCCAGTACCACTCTTGCGTCACTCGAGCCCCACTAATTGCTTCGGTATACTGTTACACATGAAAGCGATCCCCGGGTTGAATGTTGTGGGATGTTTGCACAGAGATTCTCGGCATTTAGGTCATCTTTCTATCTCTCTCTTCTGCCCTTAAAGGCACTGGACACCCTTGATAATTTTGTCAAAGACCAGTCTTCTCACTCGGTGTATTTCAACATTATAAAATAACAAACCTGTGAAAATTTGAACTCAATAATAAATCGTTGAAGTTGGGAGAGAATAACGTGGAAGAAAAAACACCCTTGTCGCGTAGTTGTGTGCTTTCAGATGCTTGAATTCGATACCTCAGGGGTCTCAAATTCAATTTATTTTTTTTATGAGAAAATACTTCTCTCAAAAAAAAATATGTTACTTCAGAGGGAGCCGTTTCTCACAATGTTTTATACTATCAACAGCTAGCTCTCCATTGCTCGCAATTTATTTGAGTAATAGTGTCCTGTGCCTTTAATGCCGTTAAAGGTTTGTTATACGCTCCCTGTTAGCTCCGTGTCACAGTAAAGACTAATGCAAGGGATCATTCTCCACTCAAACGGCTCACTACAAGTTTGCAAAATTGAAAGTAATATTAAAAAAAGAGGCCGTTTCATTACGACAGTAATTCCTTGCCCTCATCGTGTTTCCCAGCAAAACGTGAACACGGCCATACGATACAGAAAGCAGTCAATTATGTATAAAGTTGCCCGCTGTCTAAGTGAATTGTGGCTAGTTATCGGGAGGAGCGCGTACCCTTTTTGTTTGTTTTTCTCGGATATTTTCTGAGTGTAGCTTCTACGGTTCGTATCTTTTATATTAAGGAAGGTTAGGCGGATGTTTTTCAGCGACCCGACCTCATCGTTAAGTGAGTGTTTCTGGTTTTATTGACAGCAAACTTCTACTGCCTTAGAATAATACGTTTGTATTTATTTTGGTGGCACTTCCAAGCAAATTTTTTTGGGTGATAGAATCGGAAGGGTGTTACATCTGATTTATTGCATAGAGATAAAGATGACGCTGGCTAAGCGGATGCAATTATGTTTCCTTACATCAAAATTGCCACTGCCGTGCAGTGTTTTTCAATAGGGAACTTTTGTTTTTCTAAATCGATTAAAAAAACATGACACTTTTTGAAGACGGCATTTCTACACAAAAAAATAACAAATTGAGGGATGGGGGGATTGGAGCAGAGCTGTATGTACAGTAAGACTTGGTACTTTTTTTTTTTTTTAAAGATGATCGTTCCGTCAAGAGAACTCGGCAAACTCATACAAGGGGGTATAGACACCAACTCTCTCAAACAAACAACCCATCCCGCGAGATACTGAGATAGTCGGCACACCCCCTTGCACTTCCCATGATGTATTTATTCGTAACCCCAAACCTGCCCCGCCTGACAAGCAGTGCGAACAACCGCCCATGATCCTTCCCCTTCCCCGAGTCCCTCACCCTCTCTCACGCCCCTTTGAAAGTCAAGAAGCTTTAGCGATTAGCCTGTCACCCCAATCAGTGAACCACCCCTGGAAATGAGCCGTTTTGCCCCGTGCCGCGTTGAGACTCGATCTCGCTGATCTTCCTCCGATCCCTATCATTTTGACGCGTCTACAATTTCATCCAGCGATCTAATTTATCGCGAAATATTACACCTCAAATCCGATGTACTATTCCTGCCGCCCGATCAGCAAAAAGGAAAAAATGTGTTAATCATTATTTTCCCCGCGGGTGCAGCAATCATTTGAGAAAAATAAATACAACGTGCAAAATATAATACGAGTGTGTGTCACTACCTTTACTTGATCAGAACATAAAAAAAGAAATGTTTGTCCGCTCTTGGGTGTTGTGATTTGCCTATCCCAAAATAAATTTTATCACTGGTTTATTTTTTTGATAATTTCACTGCCTAAGGGATAAATTCTTTGGGGTTAGACTATCAATCAAGTTATAGGCTTAACAACCTGTCGAGGTTGACTAACTAAATTGCACTTACGCCCTGTAGGGTTGCTTTTGTTTGAAGAGGACATTGAACTATGGAGTTGAAATAAAGATAAAACAGATATTGGTTGAGTAACTGTCACAAAAGGATCGATAAAACCTAAACACGGCTCTAAAACTATTTTGAAATGTCACGTTAGTCCTTTTTTAAAATTTATTTTTTTACAGTTGAAATGCAATAGGCCTTCATTTACTAAAGGATTTGGGTACTTTTTGTAACACAAAACACAATGTCCACAGATAATGTAAAAATGTGGACATTGTGTTTTTTTTTTTCCTACAATAAGTAAATAGACCGTTTAACCGATCTGTATTTTAAATTCTTTCTGGTTCCCCCATAGAGAGCAGTTCCTCCTTGTATACTATATGTCTATTTATGGTACCTCTAAAAAGTTGGGAATCTTGGTTTCTACTGGAACGATTTGAAGGACATCAAAGCAATAAACGAAATGTGAAGGCGATTGCCTCTGTTGCCTCGGTGAAGTATCAAGTCTAATGGGACATTGTCACAAAATGAGTCACAACACCTTGAGTCGTTTCAAAGACTATGCGCAAAGAGCCTGCTATTGGCGTGTTTTGGCAGGTTACATATTCTGGAAGAACAACTTTGTTGTGCCTGTAGTGCTTACTGCTTACACGGCTCTATGAAATATTTCGGATCGATCAATTATCAGAACAAATACTTTAAGGAAATGACAAGTGCGCTCCGAGAGCGGGCAGTCTTTTAAAAACAAACTCTTCAAAATGTCTCTTAATAGAGAACAATGATTGCGTGCAACAATCGTGTCCACCTATAGGGCATTAGTATAACGGTTTAACATGGTTTGAGCTCACTTCTTGCAATTGCAACCCAAAACCCGGGCATCTCTCTACGGCTGTTTGCTGTCAGCTTTTGACAACTGTACATTACACCAAGAGGAAATCAGCTGAATAAATCGATATAAATGTACCTGAAGACTATATTGTCTCCAAGAATACAAACGCAGTTGCAATAACACTTGTATCATGTTCAAATTGAATATAAATATCACCCTGGGAAAGGAGTTGTATCGATTTGTAAATTAACTTAATTTTAGATTATATGTGGGTTTCATGACCTTTCGGGCATGCAGTCTTGGTTTTTTGTATGACTGGCCAGAATGTTATCCCTCAAAAAAGTATTTGCAAAGTAATTGTATAAATATAAAGATGCCTTGTTGAACCTTTGACGAACTCTTTCTAAAAGGTTATAAAGGACTAAATGCAATATTATACACGCGTGCTTATGAATAAACGACATGAAGATTTGTTAGATTTGACAACATTACTTGCAGGGCACTGTCTGCAAGGTTTGCAAATTGCATGAAATTTGATAGATTCAGGATGGATAAAGAGTTGGATTTTTTCCCCATACACTTAAATAAGCACCGTCAAAGACCCGAGGCTTTATTCCTGTGGGCCCAATTTCATCAAGCCTGTAAGCAGAACATATAACTGCTTGAAAAATGTGTTTGCTCAGCAAAAATTGTGTGGGGCACCAGCCACAACAATGAAACCTTAATGCAATTTGGTCCAATGGCTGGTAACCCGTATTGCTGCTAAGCAATACTATTATGTGCTTAGCAAGTTGTTGGGCTGCTGAGGCACTGCTATTATTGTCCTAATAATATTCCCTTAAATAATTCTCCTGCGGGGTCCAGGTTGAATGAAGAATCATCTTGTGGGGTCCATGGTTATATTGTTTAAAGGACCCCATTAGGGCACACGCGTAAGGGGTGGGTTGGTGTGGGGGACCCGAGGGCATACTCGGGTGGGATTCGAACCGATCCAGCACCTGTAACAAAAATGTAGCGGTTGGCGAGTAACAGTGAACCGTATGAGTGTCCCGAGACATCAGCTGAGGCTTGGAGTCTGGTCGATTCTGATCCGGTGAGATTTAAATGTGTCATACGGGATGGGAAAGGATAAAAACATCATCGTAAAACTTTAACTGATTATGAAGCTCATGAGAATAGTTTCTTTTGTGAAACATTTCTCTCTGAAATGAGGTCATATTTTCAGAAAACTGTATCTGAACAAAACAAAAAAACACAGCTGAGTTTGGTTGCTACAACCAAAATTAAGGACAATGTGTTTCTGCTGAATTTTGTGCACGATTCACTGTTTTTCTCCTGATTCATACAACGGTTTAAGCCCAAATTTTCACAGGCTTGTCAAATTCATGTATATGATTGATTGGCCAAAACATGAACGCTATAAGTCACTGACCAATCCTGTATAAAATACGGACGAATCGAAAGACTACAGAAGAAGATATATATTATAAGATACTATAAACGGCTCCCTCTGAAGTGATGTAGTTTTCGAGAAAGAAGTTATTTTCCACGAATTTGATTTCGAGACCTCAAGTTTAGAATTTGAGGTCTTGAAATCAAGCATCTGAAAGCACAACTTCGTGTGACAAGGGTGTTTTTTCTTTCATTATTATCTCGCAACTTCGATGACCCATTGAGCTCCAATTTTCACAGGTTTGTTGTTTTGTACATAATGTTTAGATACACCAAGTGAGATGACTGGTCTTTGACATTTACCAATAGTGTCCAGTGTCTTTAACCGATCTGTATTTTAAATTCTTGCTGGAACCCCCGCAGAGCAGTTCCTCCTTGTAGGTCTATTATGGTACCTCTAAAAAGTTGGGAATTTTGGTTTCTACTGGAACGATTCGAAGGACATCAAAGCAATAAACAAAGGTGAAGTATCAAGTCTATAAGATAAAATATTATAAGATACATACACTTAATAATAATAATAATACTTATGGGTATATTTACTCTGTGTACGAAAATAATAAACTGCATTTAAATCCTACAGGGGGACGAAACTTCGGACAACGATTTTTTTCTGGGTAAACATAATTAAAGTATCGCGACTCGTGTGTGTGGTCTCCCGTTCCAGTCGCTTTTGCGACCGCGGCTCCATCACGAAGCTGTCCAAGTCACGAAGGCCTTGACAAAAGGCTATACACCTGTACCATCTTGTTCCCCTCAGAAAATCCCAGTAATCAAGCCTTTCCTCGTAAAATAGAATGGTTCCGTTGAATTGTGTTCATTGATTGTCAATAAATACACGACACGAAACCTGACCAAGCTGTCCGATGCGTGTCGCAAACCCATATCGATTGGTCCCAAGATAGCTAAAACTGACCTATAGCCACTGGCGTGTAAAAACGCGCCAAATTGACGTAAAGAAGGAAAACACAAAAACAAGTGAGCAAACAATCTTTTACAAAACAACACCTTTGGCCATTTTGAATTGCACAGTTTTGCGACCCCGGCTTGACTTAGGCCTGCATTCCTTCAGCCGTTTCGACGAAATGTGGCTTAAAAAGTAACAGGCGTGTTTTTGTGTTTTATGGCGGTTTTGTTGGCCGTTCGATGTAATTGGCTCTGCACACCAACTAAAACCCCATAACCAAAACACCTTTGGGTTACAGCTGCTGAACACACCAAGAAATATTGATTTATTTTATGCACATTGAGTAGGAGGTGGAAACCTGACTATGCAAGGGTCATGGACCCAAAAATACAAGCAATGGTCACGATCCAATGTCACAGAGATCTTCCTTTAATAGTAAAAAAAAAAAAAAAACAAAAAAAAAAACAGGTCAGTCAACTTGATAATGGCATTTGGTATAATTTGCCTTTTAGTTGTCCCCTGCTGTATATACTTCTGGCTAAGACACAAACACCTTTACTAAGAACTATACATGATTTAAAGACACTGGACACCTTCGGTAATTGTCATAGACCAGTCTTCTCATCACTTGGTGTATCTCAACATAATTTAAAGCACAAAATAACAAACCTTTGAAAATTTGAACTCAACTTTGGTCGTCGAAGTTGCGAGATAATAGTAATGAAAGACAAAACACCCTTGTCGCACAAGTTGTGCTTTCAGCTGATGCTTTTTAGTGAGAAATTACCGTCTTTTCGAAAACTTTACGTTACTTCAAAGAGAGCCGTTTCTCACAATGTTTGAATATCAACATCTCTCCATTGCTCGTTACCAAGTAAGTTTCAATTATTTTGAGTAAATTCCAATAGTGTCTACAGTGCTTTTAAAGAAAATAATAGAAGAAAGTATTCCTTTTTTAAAAGAAATTTTTGTTGAATGCTGCCCTCACACATCCGATTATAGTTTAAAATGTTTAAGTTGTGAACACTCGCAACTGGTTCATCTCAATTACTCAGTGAAACAGGAAAATATCTATATTTTGTATTGGTCGTAAAATGAGCTCATCATTCCACAAATCGAGATGTCCACCCAGCTCGCACCGCGCACCAATTCATTGCAATCAACCAAAGTTATGCAGTTTTTTGTTCGACTTTTAAAGGAACACGTTGCCTTGGATCGGCCGAGTTGGTCTTTGAAAAGCGTTTGTAACCGTTTTTTTTTTAAATGCATATATATGGGTCGTAAAATGAGCTCATCATTCCACAAATCGAGATGTCCACCCAGCTCGCACCGCGCACCAATTCATTGCAATCAACCAAAGTTATGCAGTTTTTTGTTCGACTTTTAAAGGAACACATTGCCTTGGATCGGCCGAGTTGGTCTTTGAAAAGCGTTTGTAACCGTTTTTTTTAAATGCATATATATGGGTAGAAAGAATATAATGATCCACACAAACATGCCTCGAAATTGCACGGTTTTCCTTTTACCTCGTCGACTAACACGGTCGGCCATTTATGGGAGTCAAAGTTGTGACTCCCATAAATGGCCGACCGTGTTGTTTCGCAGAGTAAAAGGAAAACCACGCAATTTCGAGGCAAACTTGTGTGGATCATTGTATTCTACTTTTAAGACATCTTTCCAACCATATGTATTTTATCAAAAAACGGTCACAAACGCTTTAAAGACCAACTCATCCGATCCAAGGCAACGTGTTCCTTTAATGTCTGAAATTTCAAAGACACTGGATATGCACTATTGGTAATTGTCAAAGACCAGTCTTCCCACTTGGTGTATAATATGCATCAAAAACAAGCCTGTGAAAATTTGAGCTCAATTGGTCGTAGAAGTTGCGAGAAGAAAAACCACCCTTGTCGCACGAAGTTGTGTGCTTTCAGATGCTTGATTCCGAGACCTCAATTTCTTAACCTGAGGTTTATAGCTAAATTCGTGGAAAATTACTTCTTTCTCAAAAACTACGTCACTTCAGAGAGAGCCGTTTCTCACATAGCTTACCTCTCCCCATTCCTCGTTACCAATTAAGGTTTATGCTAATAATTATTTTGAGTAATTACCAATAGTGTCCACTGCCTTTAAAAAGCAATTATTTTTCAGATGAGCAACTCTATATGACTTTGCGTTTCCTTCTTTGTTACGCCCCACTGCATGGTATAACCTTTATGGGGTATATCGTTACAGTTATAATGAAATACAATACCTGCAGTGGAAATTGTGTTCACCCACATACGGCCCAGGCGATGATGTTGACTGCCGCCGGCGGGATTTTCAGAGACGACTGACGGCAATTTGAGATTATTCTTGATCTGAAAACATGACTCTTCAAGTTTGGAATAATTAATAAAGAGGTTTCTCGTTTCTAACCAGTGTGCTTAAGGAACCCCCCCCCCCAAAAAAAAAAAAAAAAAAAATCCAAGTCAAAATCCAATTATTCCAAACAGAAACTTATTTGTGGTTTATGATTGTTCATATCTTGTTTCTGTTTTTAAAGGGCTTTTCCAAAACCAATATCCTCACTTCGTGAACCCCAACTATGCATAAAGTAACAAATCTGTGAAAATGTAAACTCAATCGGTCATCGATGTTGTAAGAAAATATTGAAAGAAAACACACCCTCGTTGCATAGAGTATTCAGATTCAAATCTTTTTGGAAAATTACCGCTAAAATTAAAATTAAATTTAGCATATCTAATTGGAAGGGCCCCGTGTTTGTCTGCGCAGAAAAGATGGAGAAGATACATGTAATTGCAGTGGGGAGCCCAGCAGTATACGCGTATGTCCAGATATAGAGATATCGCAAACTAATCTTACTGAAACTATAGTGAAGGTTGCTACGCGTGCAAGTGGGTGTTTTTTTGTTCAACTTTCGTATATGCAACCATTCATTGACATGGCTTGATGCTGACTCTAATTGGTAATGGGGAGGGTCGAACCACTTATAAGAAAGAAAAACAAATTCTCCTGTTTTCATGATTTCACATAATCTTTATTTTTAGTTGCTTAAACTGGTTATAAACAAATGACTTCAACATCAACATTTACGAGAAACACATTTTGTTTACTGTCACTGGCGAAAAAAAACAACTTTTGTTTTTTGTTCAGTATTACTTGTGCCTTGGTATACACATTCAAACCAAGAACATAAGATGACACTAGGGTTCCCAGTTGGGCGATGATCCACGGTTAGAAAATGTGTAAAAAAACTCAATGACAGCTGTTGGCAAAAAGTTAATAAACAAAAGAGGGACAACAGGAGGCCCCATGCTGCAGGTGTAACTCTATACCTGCGTGGAGTTGTAATAAAAAAAATACTTTTCGCCATTTTAAAAACTCAACCTAAAAAAAATGATAATAAATTTTTGTCTCACCATCTGTTATTCCCTTTTCCCTCCCATGTCCAACTCTCCCCCACATAATATCTGCCCATCAGCTTACCATCAAATAAATACAATATCTTCACAAATTTAAAACAATGGAAATTTGAGCAGGAAAAAAGTTAAATTATAACACATTTCCATCGATTATGAAATCATGAAGTGTTATGAAATGTTAAACAAGTAGCAAAATGTTTAAAACAACAGCATTTTAAAAAGGCTTCAACATCGATAATAGGAATAGCCCATCAAGGCCACGCATTATACACGTCACTTTTGTTTTTAAACCACTTTGTTGTTTTCCATCAAGTCTTCTTTTTAATGCGAGCTTTTACTTCGTTAATACACCTTTTTACAATACTCATAAGTCTCACACGAGGCAACTTTTACAGGCAACTTGGAGACAACAAACTACATTGCGTTTACTGGACCACTTTGGTAGCACTTTAGTAATTTTTCAAATTGTGTCTTATGATGCACAATAATTTATTTTTTAATTAATCATAAATGTGGATGCCCTATGGAGATTGCCTGGAACTGGTTGCCTATGAATTGTCTCACGTGACATAGCCCTTAGAGTGCATGCCCCATACACATCTCAGCCTGCCGTTTGCGGAGCCAAACTGTTTCAGTTGACGGACGTATGACCAATATTGAGCAAAATACAAAATACAATTAAATAAATAAATAAATAAATAAATAAATAAATAAATAAATAATTACATAAACATGGTAAAACCAATCCAAACCAACATATTATATCATCAGGAAAGTATCTTCTATTATATAAACTGGAGATATGTACAGTAAAACAATAATATATCAATTTGCGTTACGACAAAGGCAGTGTATTTAATCAATTATAATTATTTTTATGTCGACTTGAAGAACCAGATATAGAGGCCTTTAGTTATGCGAAGTGTCAGGTTACTAGACAGATGACGTAAGACACATTCATGAAGCCCATGTGTGGATTCCTGATTCGTCAAGGAAACACCATTATAATTACGTTATAAATGCTGCGAATATTGTATTTTTCATGAAGGTGTGAGTGCGAACTAATAGCCTGATTAAGAACAAAGTTGTCCAGTTGTACGCATAATGCATTCTTATCCGGGTGCCACTTACTTCAATTTACAATGTTGTGACGTCATGTACAGAGTTCCTGGTTTGTACTTAGCTTAGGCATAAGGGTAGAGCTTAAAAGAATACATATTTATTTCAGTGGCATAAGCAGACGATTTCACTCGGGGTATATGAGGGTGTATGAGCAAAGAAAGACCCGCCCTTCCAATTTGGGCCAGATTTAATGTCTTGCAAGCGCCGAATTTCGTTAAATGGCGGGCACACTATTTTTAGCAAAAGCTCACTGTACATTGTGAAACACGCTTGAGTGCTTAAAATAAGCGTGCAATTCTGTCTTCTTCAAATAAGCGTGCAATTTTGTCTTTTTCCATAAGCGCCAATTCTTCGCTTACGGCATAGGAGAGCCATTCAGTTTGTCACAGGTTACGCCAATGGCGGGCTTGAGTCGCAAGCGAGCCAGATAAACATTATTGATAAAATTCTTACCCACAATGGCAACCTTAGACAAGATTAAATATATCTTGGTATATGATTATTCAGTTATTTTTGTAAGTATTCAGTTGTTTAGTCACAAAAGGCACCTTTATTCATGTATGTTAAACTTTATCGCGGTGTATGGACCATATTATTTTCCCTCCTTGAACAAATGCAACCAAACCGATGTGAGAACCAAATAGTCTGGTTCCGATGTCTATGAAAACCTGTGTACACAAGGGAATGTAACATTAAACGTAAGTGCCACCAATTGGACGCCATCCAGAGTTCATCCGCCACCAAGACAGTTTTGTTGAAGTTTTGAACTGGGCGGAATTGTAACGTCATACGTGCCATATAAGCGTTTTGGATCTGCTGGTCATGGCTTTTCTTTCAGGGCAAAACTCATTTTAGGTTTGAATTCAACGGAAGCAGATTTCCAAACTGCATGTGTTTGTCCAATATTTTTGGATCTGATTTGGACTAACAATTAAGGTCACTGTCGAACACGTTTGGTAATTACTCTGAATAAAAAAAAAATATAGGCTTAACGTACATGGCATAAACAACGGAGACCTGTTCAGTATAAAGCATTGTGAAAAGCGACTTTCTCTGATTAAAGTAGTTTTTGAGGAAGATTAATCTTCACTAAAATATTTGAAACTGAGAAAGACCCCAGGTCTGAAGCCTTTCTCAGTAATCTAAATTTGTGCAAAAAGGGTGTTTTTTCTTTCACTTCTCGCAATTTCGATGACCATTTGAGCCAAAATATTTACAGTTCGCGCTGCCTTTAAAGGCATGCATAATGAAATACTTCAGAGGAAGTCCTTAATTATTTTGAGTGAGAAATTACCCCCTTTTCAAAATACTTATGCTATTAACAGCTCCCATTGCTCGTTAAAGTAATCTTTTGTGCCATCAATTTTTTTGAGTAGTTACCAATAGTGTCCAGTGCCTTAAAAGGACAACTGAAGATCAGAAGAATATAATCAAAGAATGACAAGGCAAGAGTTATGTTCACGTGCGAGACTCCTCTGTGGTGAGCCTGTCGATGCTCTTCATTGCACTGCGGAGTGACCCATTAGTCGTCTTCATGGAGCTGCAGGTAGCAAAGATGGCGCGTCGGTCCCTCCTAGCCTCGCCTTGAGATGATGGGCTCTCGTGGCATCTTGATAGAGAGAAGGCCTCCGCAAAGGCTCTTCTGTACCTGGAGTTGGCAACGTTGTAGATGATAGGATTAATGGCCGAGTTACAATAGGAGAGGATGTGGCAGAACAGCAAGAAAGCTTCATACTGCTTGTTGGATGAATATTGCAAGTTCCCGGTCAGTCGTTTAATAAACCAGTAGAGAGACAGGGTTTGTAAGGGGGCCATTAACACGAAGAAGATGACGCCGTTGATAACGAGCATCCTTGCGATTTGATTGCGGACTTCGAGGTTCTTGCGGACTCCGGCAGCCTGGCGACCGATCACCCCAAGCCGGTCGTTCATGGCCCGCATGACACGGACGAAGAGAACGCTGTTTACCGCCATGGCGACAAAGAACGGAAACGTCTGTATGAAACTGGCATACCTGACGATATTCTCCGATGTCGGGACGTATGAAGTCATGGTTCTTGGCATGGTTAACTCAAGCTCTAAGGTCGGCCATATCATACAGTAGATGAAAGTTTGGCTCTGCGAGGGTACTGTGGTACCGGCGAGTATAGCCGCAACCACCCACGACAAGGCGACTAGTTTGGACGCGTTCCACGGATCAGCATTGCCCACGAACACCTTCATTGGACGACACACGGCGTAGAACCTCTCGAATGCTACAGCCGTCACCAGGAATTCACTGGTGAAGAACCCAATGTAACTCATGACGTATATGAAGATGAAGACGCCAAAATCAATGTTACCTTGGTCTCTGGAGAGCGGTGAGCTGACAAAGTGGGCTATTTCTTGACCCAAGGACGCGCCGAGGAAAAGGATATCAGCGAAGGCCAGACTGACAAGATATACATTGACTACGGTCCGCATGCGATGTACACGTGCAACCACAAAGAGGAACGCAATGTTGGTCAGCAAACCCACTGCCATGATTACCGGTAAAATGTAAGTATTGACGATTTTCTCCAATGGGGTGTAGACGTACAACTCCACTTGTTCCTCTGTGTCGACAACGACGAGCGTGTCGCAAGGTGAGTCGTAAGTTCCATTCATCATGCCATGCTGGATAAAGTGACCAGTGCCATTGATGACCGTCCAGTTGAAAAATCGATAGGCAAGATCCATCTTGATGTTTTTGTACCTCGAGTTTCATGAGCAGAATTTCACATCAGTGTCACGTTGGTCCTTCTCATGCAGGAAATAATTGGCTCAAAATCAAATCAAAAAAACGCGGGAAACAAGCAATAATATTACGTTTTCATGAGTAGAAATGCACATCAATGTCACGTTGGTCCTTATCATAGTACACAAGAAACGATCACTTTGAATTCATATAAAAACACGCGGGAACACAAAGTCAAGCACGTTTCCAGCTTCCTTTCTTCTCAAAAATATGCAGTTGTCATCACATCGTCTTTCATTTAGTACTGCCCATCGTTTTCGATTGATAAAAACACAGTCCCCACTCCTCGCGTGTGTCCACCCCTCGCCTGCTACTTACGACGGGGTAGAAGCGAACGAAATTGACCTTATCGAAAATGCTCACGGCGTTTTCGGCGCCGAAAAACAAGACTTTGGTTACTCTAAAACGAGCTTGAAGTAGGCCTACTGATGAAGTGAGCTGATGACCAAATCATTCGCAGACGTCGTGAGTGTTTAAATGCTGTAGTGTTGCCAGTGTACAAACCCCCATGCCACCCGGTTTCCGTCAATCGTTCAGACGTGCCTCGAACGTGTACATAAAACGGTCTGGTAAATATTGAAGAAAGCGCAACTTGTTCTCTTTTTTAAGGACCCAGGCTTGACGTTGACGAGTGAGACACGCTGACGGTCCGTGGTTATATCTTGGCTTTAATGATATGCAAAACGTCACAGCTTTGCTCCTCCGCCATCCTTGTTCGTGATTTGCCAGTTATTATCTGACTGAAAAAGTCACGAACATTCTAATGTCGCTGACTACATTGATAATTCTAAGGCATACATCTCTTGTATTTTGAACCAAAAATCATTTCTAACTTGAATGTTTTTAGTTTTTAATGTGATGTATTTCAGGCATTCATATTTTAACGTCACATGCAAATACACACGGTCAGTGGTTTTATCTTGACTTTAATGATATGCAAAACGTCACAGCTTTGCTCCTCCGTCATCCTTGCCCCTGATTGGCCAGTTATTATCTGACTCAAAAAGTCACCGATCCTTTAAATTATTCAGTGAGTTCGCCTCAGTAGACGCCTCGGCGTGTTGACTCCGTAACAAGAACGCACATGGTGTGATAGTGGAATGATATTATCCACCTATAAGGAAACCAAAACGAACATTTGCTAATTGAAAACAAACAGAGACTGCGTTGGTATTTAAAGGGTATTCATTCTCCAAATAATGTATGACATAACAAACTTACTTGGCAAAGAACACAGTTGCAGTTGCTGTTTATGAAGTTTATGAAACTATGATAGAAACAATGACCTTTGAAGTAATCCGATATTGACAAAAATCGAATTAGAGACTGTATGATGCATCTGAAATCTGAAATCTATTCAACGTGTTTTTTTTTTCTTTTGCTATTTTCCTACAACTTCGATGACCAATTGCGCCCACTAATGTTCACAGGTTTGTTGTTTTATACATGATGGGATACCAAATGAGTCCTAACTCTTTGTGAAATCGACCCCTGGTATTTGATAATTACCAAAAGTATACACTGCATGCCTAAAGAAAGAAGAGGAAGGAAAACATATATAGGTCATTCGGTTTGATGAGATGAACCAGACTCAAAATGACACCTATACAGTAGCAAAGTATGGGCCTACCTGGTCCGGTTCCGCCTCTGCTTCAAGCTAAATTGTTAATATCTTCACGTATCCTCCAAAGTCAACAAGTACCGAATATGACCATAAAATGACGCACATACGAGTCAGTCAACATAATTCTCCAATGCTAACAAATGCTATTGGTTCAGGATCCAACTATTGGGAACATCCATAGGGAAACACATCCAAAAGCAAACTCAACATCTTGTTTTGTGTCTTTTTGTCACATCTTATATTTGGGAACATACATAGGGAAACACATCCAAAAGCAAACTCAACATCTTGTTTTGTGTCTTTTTGTCACATCTTATATTTGGGAACATCCATAGGGAAAAGACATCCAAAAGCAAACTCAACATCTTGTCTTTTTGTCACATCTTATATTTGGGAACATCCATAGGGAAAAACATCCAAAAGCAAACTCAACATCTTGTTTTGTGTCTTTTTGTCACATCTTATATTTGGGAACATCCATAGGGAAAAAACATCCAAAAGCAAACTCAACATCTTTTTTGTGTCTTTTTGTCACATCTTTTCAATTCATTGCTGCGCGTAAATGTCAGTGAAACAACACTTGAAGTTAGGAATGATTTAAAGTAAAATATAATGCACAAGAACTTTTACCTAAAATGAAAATCTCTTAATGTCGTAACAACTATAAAAGCAAAGACATAATGCGATGATAAACGAACCACATTTTTGTTTTAGTTTTAAGTGAACACATTTATGTAGTGACTTCATGACTTTTTCAAAACTTTTAATGACATCTTTATTCCCTTTAATAATTCACCTTTAACCGTATACAACATTACAGTGTAATTTGAGAACACAATAAACTGTGGGAGCAGTAAGACAACAAATTCACAACATAGAAACAAAATTATTGGGGGTTTCCCTCGCCAAGAGACAGAAGAGGAAGTAAGGAATACACTTTTATAATTCCAATCAAACCCTTACAAATCCTTAAGGTCAAACCCTTAGATATTGATGTCTCATTAAGAGTGAACTTAGAACGAAAAGAAAATCTTTTACTTTAGATGGAAATCTCTCAATTTTGCAACAACAAAAGCGAAGACAAACTGCGATGATAAACGGCACATAGGAAACTAAAGTAAAGTTGTATCAAACATGAGTACAGTTGTGACTTCATGGCTTTTTCAGCTTGATAATGACATCTTTATTTCCGACACGATTGAAGTCACTTCAAATGTGGGAGAAGTTTTTAAAGACAAAAACACAAATTTGGATATTCCTCGCCAAAAGACAAAAGAGGACGTCGTGAAGAGTTTTTTTTATGATTTCAAATAAATATTTACAAATCACAAACATTCATCTCCAAGTGCACCTCAAAATTAATTTTGTAACAACCAAAAGCGAAGACAGAACAATAGACGGCACATTTTTAGGAATGTAAAGTAAAGTTGCATCAATAATCATCACAGTTTGGTGTAGGGGCATCGGGGTATAGCAGTCGTGAAGGCAATAATTTGTTAACTCCAGGCCTGCTATCTTCACGGAGGCACTGATAGCGATTGCCTGCATGCCCCTGGTCATCGCCTTGGTGCCCTTGAAATACTCGGTGCCCTTAACCAAGGATAAAGTGCCTGGGTGGTCTTGCCCTTTCAAAACGAAGCATACGGGCCTGTAACTCACATGAAATCCTTACGAATCACCAACACCCATCTCAGTAAATTGAATTTTAGATATTGATGTCTCCTTCTACATCTTATGACAGTCTCAGTTGATTCATTGATGCAACCAGAGTGCTCTAAAGACTCTGGGGGATGCAACGAGAAACACGCATGGAGGAGGGAGCTCAAACCTGAGGGAGTTGGCATGGTATGGTCACTTTGCATGGGGCGTAATATCATAATTTATAATCCTTTCACAGCCCAAAAACCTGTGAAACATCGTTCATGTTACTGACAATAACTGCCTTTGATGCTCGTACGGTTAATGATAAAGAAACTATTGTTTGCTTTGATGGTCGTCTGTTATTTTCTCCCTCCATGGTATGTTTAAAGGTATACAACAAAGGATAACAACATCATTGTTTAAAGGCAGTGGTCACTATTGGTAATTACTCAAAATAATTATCAGCATAAAACCTCACTTGGTAACGAGTAATTGGGAGAGGTTGATAGTATAAAACATTGTGATAAACGGCTCCCTCTGAAGTGACATAGTTTTCGAGAAAGAAGTAATTTTCCGCGAATTTGATTTTGAGACCTCAGATTAAAAATTTGAGGAGTCGAAATCAAGCATTGAAAGCACTTAACTGCGTGTGACAAGGGTGTTTTTGTTTCATTATTATCTCGCAACTTCGACGACCATTTGAGCTCAAATTGTCACAGGTTTGTTGTTTAATGCATGTGTGAGATACGCCAAGTGAGAAGACTGGTCTTTGACAATTACCAATAGTGTCCAGAGTCTTTAAAATTAAGTCTGAAAACTTACCGTAGGCCTACTGATTATGAAGCATGATATAAAAGTGAAGGAAGTTTCTTACTAACAGTGGCAGAAATCAATAAACATAACATATTATTGATTACGAAGTTCCTACTTACTCTATTAACTTTTTTTTCTGAGAAATATTCTCCTCTATGATTCGAGCCATAGTTTGAAAAAGCTGCATCTGGAAACCTTTTCAAAATCTGCAACGGCTGCGATGGTGGTTACATCCAAACTATTTTAATATATTAAAAGGACAATGTATTCAAAGGCAATACGGAAAATGCGCGTGGTTTTCAAAAGGCCTATTTTCACCTGATGACTCGCATAATCTCACATGTTTATTTTTCATAGTATCGCTGATATGTCACTAAACATGAAAACTGAATTCGACTATTTTGTTCAGCTCTACCAATCGTGTATAATACCTTTTACATGATTGTCACGTTCTAATGTTTCTTCTCAGTGCGTCTTGATCTTTAAATTTACGGTAAAAAAATATTTATATTCATAAAGACAAATATAGTTTTAAAGGCAGACGAACTTATTTGACATTTTGATTCGAAGTCAGAAAGAACATTTATTAGTATAGCACTATTATTGTTGAAGTATTGAAGTAAGATACATCATGGAATTTTGGAGAAATAAATCAATTTCGATCTTTCCTTTCCCGCCATAAGCACGCCCTGACAACCGACCCGTGAAAAATTCATCCAAATTTGAACATGGTCACGTACTCCAGAAAACGCCAAATGGCGTCTTGATTCGTTCGTGGTTTAATGCACGTTCTGCTTACGCTTGCTTCTTTCAATTTGACAAAATTGTGAATTAAATTTTCTCGCGACAGCAGCATTTCAGACAGAATTCATTTTCAAGATATTGCGTCAAGTCTAGTTCAACATGAATCAAATTGAAAGATTCCGAAGTGTTCAGTCACGATGGTTACCCCATGCCGATTAATTGTACTATTCAAGTTTTATGAAATTAAGTGCACAACACACAGATGCAAAAAACATAAAAATGCTTTATCACACGGCAACTCGACCCTGCCGGTTATAAACGGCCATGTAAGAACTCGTCGCTACCCTTTTATTCCCTTACTAAAACACGTGTTATATGTTTTATTTGATGTATACCCGATATTCATATTTTAACACATGTGACTGGGAATTCTGAGTATACATCCTTTTTTCATTTTTTTATGTTTCAAGATTCAGCCTCTGGGTCACAAATGCTTTTTTGCAGTAAACGTAGAAAAAAAGCAAGACAATGGAATAGGGAACTCTATTAATCATGAATTATAGAATGTCAAAATTTGCAGATTAGAGTCGCAGAATCGTTTGCTGGCAGTGTATAAGCACTTCATGTATAATCCACCACAAACTGACAAACAAACCTATAAAAGTTTGATGAGATCGATTGGCCATTTGGGTCACGAGAAAATAGTGAAACCCGAAAATTTTGCATGACATCGACAAAATAGGGAAAAAAATCGTCATTCTCAGACAATGTTGTTTAATGTAAATCTGTGATCTTAGACGAGTGTTTGGCGAGAAGGAGTCTTGGCGAAAATAGCTCCGTTGTCGATGCATTCTGAGGTGGTAGAACAAATCTTAAATAAAAAACCATACTTTGCTATTCATGCTCGGCGTCATATTACCCAGCAGATAATGTATTCATGATCACATTTTGATTCTAAGACATTAACCCCCCCCCCCTTCTTAAATGTCAAGATTTCTGATATGATGAAAAAACCCAAATATATTCAGCACATTAAAACCCAACCCATTGACATTTCGTAAAATGTCGGTATTACCCCCCATGGGAGGCGCAAATGGTCTGCCAGTGTCCTCCGTTACGAGTGGAGCAACCATCGCATCTTACACCCATTATCGTACATCATCTCTGCCTCCTAGTAGTAAGCCCCATAACCCCCCCCCCATCCTCCTTCTATCTCTCAAGATGCCGTGAACAACAAGTACACGCCGCTAAACCATCAGGGATAGCCACTTGTCACTTTGAAATAATTTCTAACACTCGAATGTCTCTGCTTGTGCATTAAGCTGCTGTATAATAAAACAATAAAAATATGGAGTGACGGTAAAGAATTAACATTAATGATTTTTTTTTTACAAAGTTCAACGAGTGCGTAATGATTACATATAAATGGTTGGAAATCAATTACAAATTGTGTCATAATGTAAAAACAAATGCAAACTTTTAATCAGAGTGTTTACGTTAGGCAAAAATGAGAGTTTCGCCAAAATATAGCAATTAGGCCCTCCGTTAGAACGTTTCAAAACGGTAACAACAAAAAACAATCGAGGGAAACACTTTTGTCAACCGGCAACCACATTTTTACCCTCTTTAATGTGGTTTTTGAGCTACATAAAACACACCCTTAAAGTGCAAGCGTCACCGTTTCAACATTCAGGAAAGATATCCGCGTGTCAGATTTATAGTTCACTTGCCAAAACTCATATCAGTACATATTTTAAAATTAATAACCGGCACGTCGAACTGTCGTCTGTTTCTTTTATTTTCCACTCAAATTGTTATCTTTATAATCAGGCTATATATTATTGTTGTTGAACTTTAATTCTCCTTTTTTTTATTCGGCTCTTTATTATTAATGTTTTACTTTTGGTTAACGTCTCAACTATGTATGACTGCTTATAGTGTTATTTCCTCTTTCTTTTTTGTCCTCTTCTTTTCACTTAAAGGCAGTGGACACTATTGGTAATTGTCAAAGACTAGTCTTCACAGTTGGTGTATCTCAACATATGCATAAAATAACAAACCTGTGAAAATTTGAGCTCAATCGGTCATCGAACTTGCGAGATAATAATGAAAGTAAAAATACCCTTGTCACACGAATTTGTGTGCGTTTAGATAGTTGATTTCGAGACCTCAAGCTCTAAACTTGAGGTCTCGAAATCAAGTTCGTGGAAAATTACTTCTTTCTCGAAAACTATGGCACTTCAGAGGGAGCCATTTCTCACAATGTTTTGTACCATCAACCTCTCCCCATTACTCGTCACCAAGAAAGGTTTTACGCTAATAATTATTTTGAGTAATTACCAATAGTGTCCACTGCCTTTAAAGTTAGAATTTAACATGGAGGTTCCATGGATAGAGTAATTCTGAATTTCGCTTTTGGAGAGCACCACTTGTGTTCTTTACAGAAGCGTACCCGCGTATCATTACCGATCACATTAAATGAAATGTCGAGATTGCCTTCAGTTCACTATAAGGAGCCACTTGACTACGCCTTATTAAGGGCACTAGACACTATTGGTAATTTCTCCTAAAAAAGTAGCATACAAACTTACTTGGTTACGAGAAACGTAGAGCTATTATATAATAAGACGGTGTGGGAAACGACTCCTTCTGAAGTACCATATTTTTTGACAACGGGGTACATTTCCCACTCAATAAAAGACTTCAGGCTTGAAGCTTTTTATTATGCATCTGAAAGCGCACAACATTCTGCAAACATTCTACAAATTCAGTTAAAATGTTCACAGATTTGTTATTTGATGCATAATGTTGACATAACTTTTAGTGAAAATACTTTTGTCAATTATACCAAAGGTGTCCAGTGCCTTTAAAATAAAATGACGAGATTGCATTAAGCCGACTATAGGGAAACCACTTGACTAATCTTCCCTTTAATGTGGAGACAACAAGGGTTGGCGCTCCTTGATGTACTTTCCCCCCCTCATCATTTGCCAACGCCGTCTTTTTCAGTCAAGTGGGAAAGACTCACTCAAACCCCGTGTCGCATCCTACTGGGAGATGAACATCAGTCAACAAGTAGTGACGTGAAAGAGGGCGGACTGGATGACAAGGACTCTTGTGTGCATCTTAAGATTGATCAAGAGGGGACCTTCTAGCGAGGTTTAGATACAAAAATTGCTATAAACCTTAAAATCTTGAAGAAGAAAAGAAAAAAGTTAGACTGAAGTGAAGTAGTGTTGTGCCAATGGGCAGAATACAAACAGGGAAAGCGTGCGGTGTTTTTGGGCTGTTAAACGCTACTATGGCTATTGCAAATACCGGAGATACCAATGATCTGTAGGGTTATTTATGTCAATGAAGGCAGCGGGTGCGGGAAATTCACTGCGACTTCTTTTTGAAATTTATCGATTTTGAAAATGTATTGACTCCCGCCATTTACGGAACATGCATGTCGACCAACAGGGCTGTAAGGCCGTGTGCAAATCGGTGGATATGGCTACGGCACGGCTGGTTTGCCTCGTCAAACTCCGTTGGAGTATATGTTCTAGCAACACAATTAGAAAAGGTCGTAGCCGTAGCTGAAGCCGCTGAAGCTGAAAACTCTTGTGCACTTTTCACGTGTAAAATACATAAAAGATGGCGGTCAAAGACGCGCATTGCAACCCAGCTATGATAGCCCTGAGTTTCATCAACGATGGCAACCAATGCTTGGATACGGCCTATTTGAAAGGCATGCGTGACGTCAGAACACTGTAAATCGTGTAAATGGTGTCGATAAAATACAACAGATTTAACAGGTTAGTTGACGTGGGTCTACATTAAGGCAATTCGGATTTGTCCTTATAAGCTAATACTAAACATTCATGAATACTACCATGTCCGCAACTGCGAGTATTGGTCATGGCGATGAATTCTGCCACCTTGACGAAATGGTCACACCACAAATGAGCACGCACGAATTTGGTCATGTCGATGGTTCTTTTACGAATTGGGAATCCGCAAACGGACATACACGAAGTGCTTTGGATCATCAGCCACAGCACGATCAGTGTCTTTAATATAAATGGGGCTCTTAAGCGGTGGGGCGAGAGAGTGATTGATTTGCACAATGTTGATAAAAGAACATCACATGTGCCCAACTGATATTGTTCTGCCTTTTTTTTCTGTGTAATTGTTGTTCTTAATGCGTCCTCTGGTTGTGGAGGATATTTTTGATATAAAGACCTTGCGTTACGCCTTACGTTATTTTCTTGTTTTAATCTTCAAGCCCGAAGATTAAATAAGTTTAAATAGATTTATCGTCTGGGTCAGGGCAACAGTTTAAGCAATAGTTGTGTCAGACCTAATCAAATATCTACTGTGTGTTGATGCTTTGGGGTCATACAGACAGTGAGTTTATGCCTCGAGTGTTAATTGAAAGATGTAATAAGGACCGATTTATTAAAATCAGGTTAAATATTACACCACCAAAACCAAAGCATGATAAGTGATATTTGATAGGATGTCTGCGCTGGATTTGTGGTATTAGGGCTTACTGTGCACCTTTTATGACGCTGGCACCATTCATGTCATCATACATTGTGTGTGCGCCTGCAATCATGAATATTTTAAAACAAAAATGGGGGACCAGACTAAGCTTTTTATTTTTTATTTTTTTTTTACTACAGCCTCAGTTTGGTACACACTGGTAATAAATCGGGAGACAAAAACAATGGATGCAAAAAAGATGGTAGGACGCATGTTGTGATGCTTTAGTGTGAGTCAAAATGTAGCAATTTATGTGCGTTATAGCTTGCCTACATAGCTATAACAATAGCTCCATGGTTTGCCACACCTCTCAGAACCAAAGGTTTAGTTCTCGAAGACGTCTGGGGAAAAGACTGGGTGTGCTTCAAAAAACATCAAAGCCCGGGGCGCAACGACGCGGCGACGACGACAGCGGTTATAAACCATGCTTTAGTCTCGCTTCATCCTCTGATGAATGTAAATGATTTACCTGTATGCAGTGAGGATACGAACAAACAAGCTTGGCAATGTAGGTTCGTGCGTTTGGCCCAGTTGATCTGCCAAAGTGTGACGGGGGCAATCGATCACATTTTGCTATGGGATGGGGGGCTATCAACTTTCAAATTAGGTATTGACCTATAAACATGATCATATGGTCGGGTTTAAATTGAAGAACATTCTAAGAATTTGGACTGAATTTTATTGAAAAGACTGAGGCATTTTTGAGTGATTTGCAAAAAGCAAGTTTTGTGATGGCTTTTGGCACCCGAGTAAATTTCACGATAATACGGCACTCCCCCAGTTTGATTTTAAAGGGTTGGAAACTAATTCAGAAAATTAGTCAAATTGCCAAACATGCTCTCGATCCCCGCCTGAAATTTACATTTGTTTGTAGGGCCTATAGTCGGTTCATAGTTTAAAGACACTGGACACTGTTGGTAATTGTCAAAGACCCGTCTTCTCACTTGGTGTATCTCAACATATGCATAAAATAACAAACCTGTGAAAATTTGAGCTCAATTGGCCGTCGAAGTTGCGAGATTGTGTGCGAAGTTGTGTAATGCCTGATTTCCGGGACCTTAAAATCTACTCTCTAAATGTTAAAGAGTGAAAAACACCTCTATTTACATTTCGAGTTGCTCCTCGTATGGCTTTTTTTAAAAGAGTGGTGGTTATTTCACTCTTTTAGAGGGGTTCCACTGCAGGACAGAGTGAAAAAGAAACACTCAAAAAGATGCAAACTTCAATCTAAAAGAGTGGAAGACCACTTGAAAAAGAGTTGTCCCTCATATATGCTCTTCAGAGTGCTGTTTCACTCTTTTGCAATTAGAGAGTAATTCTGAGATATCGAATTCAAATTCGTGGAAGTTGCCTACTCCTTTCTAAAACTACGTCACTTCAGAGAGAGCCATTTCTCACAATGTTTTATACTATCAACAGCTCCCCTTTACTCATTACCAAGTAAGGTTTTATGCTAATAATTATTTTGAGTATAGTAATTACCAATAGTGTCCAGTGCCTTAAAGACACAAAAGGATGGCATGGACACTTAAAAAAAAAGAGATATGATGTGTTTATTTTAACAACATTGCAAACCATCCACTGCCAAACAATCTTTCTCGCTCGCAGCAAACAAAACAAAAACAAAACTTTGCCAGGAGGAAGATAACAAAATAAGAATGCATAATGCATATGTATTGGAGCCCTTTAGACTGCGATCAAGTCAACCAACAAATAAAGACTACGACTGGCAAAGTTTGGTTCCGTCCGTCTATCGATTCCTTACGCGATAAGGCCAGATAAAAATAAAAACATAGATAGCGTCCCCACCCGCTTAAATCCATTTTAAAGACTGCCTCCTTAAAAAAGGATGTATTTCAACTATCTTTGCTCAAAGAAATCATTTTGAAAAAAATAGTCCTAAATGTGTCGGCCGGCCATTTTGAAAAAAAAGAAGATACAAAAGACCTCCTAAACAAAATTCAAAAAGGGAGAACGCTAAACGTGTTTTTTTTTTTGTTTTTTTTTGCAGTAAAGCCTCATAATTCCCACGGCATGGAAAGCAAACTGTCCAAATTATTCCGTACTAGAGGTTAAATTCATGCAGAGATAAGATCATTGCTATATTTTGATTGGTGATTTCCCCAAATGCCATGTTGCTCGAGCCTTATGATTGTTAGTTTCGTTCTTTTGAGACTTTCTGACTAATTACAAGCCGAAGGGGGGGGGGGGGGGGGTTACTATATGCGTGGGTTCACGCACTAATAATCGCCTTATGAAGGGGTCTAAGTAGAGCACAACAAGTCAACCGGCCCGGGGGAACGTAGAGGACCCGGTTTTAAAGATACTGGACACTATTGGTAATTGTCAAAGACCAGTCTTCTCACTTTGTGTATCTCAACATATGCATAAAATAACAAACCTGTGAAAATTTGAGCTCAATTGGTCATCGAAGTTGCGAGATAATAATGAAAGGAAAAACTACCTTGTCACACGCAGTTGTGTGCTTTCAGATGCTTGATTTCGAGACCTGAAATTCTAAACTTGAGGTCTCGAAATCAAATTCGTGGAAAATTACTCCTTTGTCGAAAACTACGTTACTTCAGAGGGAGCCGTTTCTTACAATGTTTTATACTACCAACCTCTCCCAATTACTCATTACCAAGTAAGGTTTTATGCTAATAATTATTTTGAGTAGTGTCCACTGCCTTTAAGACAACGCAGACGGCTTATGTTTTTTTAAAGCAACAGATCGGGAGTGGAGACTTTAACATTTGAACATCCCTTCTTAACTAAAACCGATCTGGTCTTAATTTCATAGAGCCGCACAAAACAAGCCATGCGCAACAAAATTATGCTAACCAGGATAAGGTTACCCAGCCAAACACCATGTCAATTTATTGTGTATACAATATTAAGTTATTGGTATCATCCTGCGCATGCGCAGAAACTTTATCCAAGGTCACCTGTTGCAAAGCTTTACCGCATCTTATTACGGACCGATCCGGCCTGTCCATCAAACTGTGCGCGTTCACCCATTTTGACCAATCACAGCAATGATTGTGGTCGGACAAACTCGGTCATGCGTGCGCGTATATTTGGCACGCGCGGCAGAATCGTGCAGAATGTCATTGGGAGTGCTTGTGCACGTGTCTTGCTCACGTGCGCGGTGGGCGGAGCTTAGTGGAAAGCCGGAACAGTCCATTAAAATGGTGGAATAGAAATTATAGATATTAAATTTGCATCGGGGATAAAGAATATTAGTTTTGGTTTTTACCCATACACCGATGTGTGTTAGCAATGTATACTGAATGAATGGTGGAATTTGAATGAAATATACAAGCATCGCGGTTCAGTTGTATTTTATGCGCAGATGCGATTTTCACAAATAATTATGTTTTGTTAGTTTGTAAATTGCAACCCATTTACTCCGCTGTCCAGGGGATAACAAGAATCAATTCACACTTCCCCCTCAGACTTATTGCGATCACCTTGATAATTATTCGAAATAACTTGACACTGATAAAACCAATGACTGCCAGTTGAGAGATTCCAAATTCGTCCCCTGGGGGCCGAGATTGCAGTATCGATTGTTTCCCGACCGGACGAGCTGGCAGAAGTCACCCTCTAGCTAAACGTGGATGTCGATTTCAGTTGACACGGAGGATGATGGGGGACGGATGGTTGAAAATGTGAGCCAAGTTACTCGAAATCGTATTCGAAATTAGATTATGCCGAACTTATGTCGGGCAATTCTGTCAGATCTGGAATAGAAGTGAACTTACACAGCTTGAGGATTTTTTTTAGTCAGACACATGTAGGGCATATAAATAGTCTCTTATTGCTCCATAATGTATGTAGAACATTACAGCAATAAAATGGGATTTGAATAGAAAAAAAATATGTCTTAGAGATTGGGAAGACACGAAAGTCCTTTTGTGACACCACTTCAATATAAGTATTTTTTTCTTTTCAGGAGCAGTTATATATATTTTTTAAAAGCATTCACTTTTATTTGAAGTTATTTTTTATTTTCTAACAAATTAGGGTGTATTATGTTATTTACAAAAATTACATAAATATATAACAACTATTAAACAACTAAATAAATCAAGAAAATATACATCGCTCAACAAACAAATAAATTAACTATTGAACCCTAACCAATCAATAAATGCATAAAATCAACAAATAATACTATTATGTGGATGCATAGGCCCTAAAGGGGGAAGGAAATGATATTTTAGGGTTTAAGTCTCGAGATTCTTATTATGCATCGCCATTTTGTCCATTTCCCTTTTTGAAGAGTAGACGCAAATAACATTTGTTTTACCCCCTCTTCTTGTTTGATTTCCCTATTTATTTATTTATTTATTTATTTATTTGCTTTCTTTTCTGTTTATTTATTTATTTCATTTTATTTTATTTTTCGCTTGTTCGTTTACTTACTTATTTAACTGTTTACTTATTCACTTAATTATTTTTGGAACTATTTATTGATTGACTGATTGTTTGTGTAATTAATTAACTTATTTATTATTTTTCATTTATTTTTTGTTTACTCATAATTTTTTGTAGCGTTGTCGTTTCTGTTATGTTTTTTCCTCTTACATTGTTGCCTTGTTTGTATTTTCTGTACTTGTACTATTGAGGTCGAACAAATAATAATAATAATGTTTTATAACAATCGCCTTCATTCAGTTATGGACAAAACTGAATTAATGATCATTGTTTTTATTCAGGATTGCTAATATTGCGACAGAGTCATAACAATCTCAATTTCATGTCAGTCATAATTGCCATTGATGCTCACTGATGAACAAATGCAAACAACTCCCCGGTTAATTGCAGATAACGTCAGATCCAATATGCACTGAACCAACAAACCACTTAAATAATTTGTCTTAATAGTTACCCTTGTTTCTATAGCAACCGCAACCATTTATCAAATGTCTTTATAAATACGAACGTGTAGTTCATGATAGATACACTTCTTGTATATGTTTGTAGAACGATCTACACGTTCTGAATGTGAGTGGTCGTAGTGGAATTTCAAGATGGCGAACAGACACAACGGGAAAATGATGGAGCGAGACTTTTCGGCTTCGACCTCAGTTGATGATGACAACTTCGACATGGAAGCTCTGAAAGCTGAGCTCGAAAAGGAGAAAGACATTTAGTAAGATATAGTTGTGTTGTGTTTTATTTGTATAAACTCGATGTTGTTGTTTCGATGTCTGATGCTCTTACAAGCGAGAAGGAAGTCAACACCACTCACCACCAGCGCTCGCTCGCTGTCCTGCTGACCTCCTTGCTTGGCTCATGTGTGATTCCATGTGTGTAGTGCATAAGTCGCGCCTCAGTCAGTGGTGTTGATTGAATGGTTGATAATTCATTGATTTTGAATGGGATGGGATGGCTGGCTGTTGCTGGTGGTGGTGGGGCTGGGTAGTGAATTTCCGGGATTTCCGTATCCTGCCACCACTTTAATAATTTCCACTCATTGAAAATTCAGCAACTTGGTGAAAATCTCATTTGACTTTTTTTTTTTTTGGTAAACTAGAATTAGGCTTACAATAATATAATAACTAACATTATAACGAATGAAAAATTGGTGGCAGGATACAGAAACTCTTCCATTCCAATTAATCATTAGTTATTTCGGAAAAGTTTCTGTATGGCGCCACCACTTTTTCATTCGAAATAAAATAATATAGTATCTAATTTACCTGATTGATATATCCCTTTTTGTAAAAATGAGTGAAAAAGTGGTGGCGCCATACGGAAAGTTATCCATTATTTCATAACAAATAACAAATGCAAAAGTGGTGGCAAGATGGTGGCAAGATTCATATTCATAACTTTTCCAAATAAATATTAATTATAATTTTAAAGACAGTGTACAGTACACTATTGGTAATTATTATCAAAGACCAGTCTTCTCACTTGGTGAATCTCAACATGTGCATAAAATAACAAACCTGTGAAAATTTAACTCGATCGGTCATCGGAGTTGCGAGATAACTATGAAAGATTAAAACACCCTTGTCACACGAAGTTGTGAGCTTTCAGATGCTTGATTTTGAGACCTCAAGTTCTAAACTTGAGGTCTCAAAATCAAATTCGTGGAAAATGACTTCTTTCTTCAAAACTACGTCACTTCAGAGGGAGCCGTTTCTCACAATGTTTTTATATACTATCAACCTCTCCCCATTACTTGTTACCAAGTAAGGTTTTATGTCAATAATTATTTTGAGTAATAGTGTCCACTGGTCTTTGAATACACTACCACTACAAAAGTGGTGACAAGATTCAGATTTTTTGTGAAAATATCTGCATAATAATCAATGCTTTTTCTACAATTTCGGATTTTCACTAAGCGTATGTGTGTAACCACACCACACGACACGATGCTCCCTTTAGCGAGCATGATAGGGTCCAAAGGTTGTGATAAGGGAAGTGCGTGATTGGACATCAAAATGAATAATTAATTTGCTTCACATCCTGTGTTGTCTGATAGGTCTGATGAAAGATAATATTCATGAGCTGCATTGAGCTGCATACTAGCATATCCGAGAGACCCCCATTTTTTTCCAATATTGGAATTTTGTTCAATGAAATACATTAAACCCGGAAATTACAGACCCGACAAGGCTGTCAGCCTGACGGCCTCCGCATGCGGGTTAGTGGTACGAGTGCGGATGACTTGTGCACAGTAGTCAGACGGTGTGCGTTGAGCCATGTGACGGTGTATACGGTTGGGTGGTGTTATAAAATGCATATGGGTAGAAAAATGTTGTAAAAGTAGAATACAATGATCCACACAAACATGCCTCGAAATTGCGTGGTTTTCCTTTTACCTTGTCGACTAACACGTCGGCCATTTATGGGGGTCAAAATTTTGACTCCCATAAATGGCCGACCATGTTAGTTCGCACAGTAGAAGGAAAACCACGCAATTTCGAGGCAAATTTGTGTAGATCATTGTATTCTACTTTTAAAACATCTTTCCAACCATATGCATTTTATAAAAAACGGTTACAAACGCTTTTGTTTTGACCAACTCGTCCGATCCAAGGCAACGTGTTCCTTTAAGCACAGTGTATACAGGTGGGTTTACAGCAGCGTCTTTTCGGAGTGAATAATGTGACTGCCTTGAGCAAGGCTAAAAATGTGTTTGTTAAAAGACTTTGGAGCGCAATGATAGCTGAGGAAGAACTCTGCAGGAATTTGGCCAAATAACCAGGGCATTGATAAAAAGCGCATTGACACAATTATTGTAAACTGCGCTATAAGAACTAACTATATTAGGCTACATAGGGTCGGCTACTTGTTTATGTGTCAACTTCAAAGGGCAATATCTTTCCCGAATAGCAGTCAGTAAACCTTTAGCCAGTGAAGGATGTATCCACTATCTTTAAAATGCAGTCTGTATTCGCTCGTCTCCTGATGTAAAAAAAAAAAAATCAAGTGGCTCCTGAACTAGACAATCATTCCATGTTCTTACACAAAACCACTTACTTTGGTGAGTTTCATCTTTCACTGCATCAATTGTTTTCTTGAAGCTCGATTGGTGTATTTGCCGAAGAGTGGCGACCCTTATAGTCTAGTCTCAGAGTCAGAGGCTATTCTATTTTGGGTTGTGTCCCCCAACCATGATGGCTCTCTATAGGGTTCTGTCCTGCATTGCTTTACATAGCTTCATATGCTGTCTCCAGCCCGGTGTCTTTCTTGAAAAACATAAATGGATTGTAGGTGGCCCGTCTACAGTTTCAAAATGTCAATTTCCGAGCCGGAAATTGACAATTGTCACAGCGTTTGCTTTGACTGAGTGATCACCATCTCAATCCGTAGCAACTTCCTGCGTCTTATTTCTGAGCAAATTTACTTCCTTAAAAAAAAAGGCAAACATTCGTTATCCTACCTCCGCTGTTTCAATATGTTGGAGGATGGGTTTCCCCCATAGTTTTTTTTTTTTTTTTTTTACCTGCACTGATAGATTGACAGGAAATGTATCTAGGGAGGCAATTAAGCCCTTGAACTTCACTTTTGAAAGGGCACAGCAATTGCCCCCTGGTAAGGGGCAACTCTATGAGGAAAATGTCAATTTGAACAGGAACCGTGCACAGGGTACCACAGCAATTGATGTGGGTGCCGTGGATTATTTTGAGGCCTGTAATTGGAGGTTGGTTTCAACAATTCTTCCATTTGTCAGACTAATAACTGTAGTCCAACACTTCTTATTTTCTATGTTTTCTTCTGACTCGCTCCCCTGAACAAAGATATCTTGACAAAATAGGGAGACCACTAACATAGAGCTAGATAAGCTCAGTTATCCAGAGGTCACAGGCTCAAGTCACCCTCTATTCAATCTTTCTTCAACCCACAAATATTTCTAAAATTACTGAATTAGCGGCTACAGCTATGGCTACAGCTTGCTAATGACATACTCTACTTCAATGCACGATGATGCGGTGATCTAGCCAAAGCTGTAGCCGCCAAGTCAAACACTGCCTTATGCTATCACAGTATCGGCTGCATAGTTCTATGAGTACTTTTAGTCTGCATGCTACAAAAAATCTTTGTGCATAAAATAAGAATGGGGTGTTGTGGCCAAGAAGATAAGAGCATCAGACTCGAGTTCTGGTGGTTAAGTCTTGGGGATGTGGGTTTGAATCCCCGTTGTGACTCATCCTTGAGCAAGACACCTAACCATAGCTTCTCTCCAACAAGGGGTAAAATGGGTACCTGTGAGGGTAGAGTTGGTTCTTGTGAGTGATTACCTTGAAGTGCGGTAACTCGCAGCACCGGCAGTAGGGAGCTGAGATGTAAGGAATATATGTCCCAGTTACCAGGTTAATGTCTTCTAAGCACTTTGATATTAGCTGTGATAAGCCCCTATATAAAAATCAATTATTATTATTATTATTATAAGTAGACTATTTTTCTGATTATTGATGTGCCTGGAAGCTTCGGATAAACTCATGCCTTGCAAAGGGCGTGCCAAAGTAGATGAAACCAACAAACATAGCGTTGACCCCCACAAGCCCCCCGTCTTATTTACAGCATTTTTCTCTTCTTGAGTGCATCTCAAACAGATGACACTACTGAACACTTGAATACTGTTATTTAGTCTAAGTCTAGTCTAAGTTGTCGGACTTCCAGATGGAAAAATGTTGCCACTTCAGAACCTCAAAGACACTTCACATGCAGGTGTTACTTAAGTGCCATTCGATAAAGGGTCTGAAGTAGTCTTTATTTTAGTGCATTTTTATTCATAAATTCCAATTTTCTCTTATTTTTTAGTGCAATGCTGGAAAGCTCCGTTGGTGATTTGAAAGTCACGGTTGCTGAAATGGAAAGGAAATATGAGCTTGCAAATGAGGAAGGTGAGTTTACAACTGTCTGTTTTTTTACAGAAATGTTACGACTGTGAGCCTTGAAATACGTGTGAAAAGAATATGGTGATGAAGCAATGTCAGTTTTAGACGAGGGGGGAAACCCCGAAATAGGGAAACCAACGCAATATCGGGTAGGGACTGAAAAACTATGTGCACATGCATGACTCTAGTTTAGAATGGGAATTGAACTGGGGTCCAGTCGGAAGTGAGAGGCAGGGAAGAAACCCCTGTACACCAAGCCAGCCTGAATGCCCCGAGTGTGCTTGAACACACTGCAGGCCTCCTCGAACTTCACTCTTGAAGGGGCACAGCAATTTCCCTCTGGTGAGGGGGCACTTCTACAGTATGAGGAAAATTTAAGTTTGTGTTTGAACTTTGCAAAGGGCACCACAGCAAAAGCACAGGGCATCACGGCAATTGATGTGGGTGCCAATGGGTATTTTGAGGCCTGACACAAATTAACCTTGTAAAAAGGGCACCACAGCAAAAGCACAGGGCATCACGGCAATTGATGTGGGTGCCGTTGAATATTTTGAGGCCTGACACAAAATAAAACTTGTAAGTCTGCTGCCACCTAGGGTCCTCATAAGTCCCCCATTTATATCAATGCTATCAAACCGAAAGTGGAGGGGGTCACAATCTGTGTATTGAAAACCAGTATTAAGGGATAATTAAGGGCACATGACTAAAGTTATCAGGCTTGAAATTTCATCTTGGAGAGGGCAAGGCCATTTGCATTTTGCAAAGGTCACTTCCATTGGAAAATCTTAAAGACTATGGGAAACTTTGAAGGGTTACCAAAGCCACCTCTATAAGGCCAAGAAAAGGGCAACGGAGGCCATGGGCTCCTTGACCATCGTGTAATATATTTCAGGTCTGGTCTCTCCATGGTATACTCTCTGCAAAATGTTGAAAGGAATTTTGAAAGTTGAAACTACTTCTTCTCATTCAAAGGATTAAGAACAGACGGCAAGTTTCTAAATAATTTGTACAAAATTTCATGAACATTTGTCAGTAATTTCACTTCATGATACGCTCACATAAAACACACAGAAATAAACGTTGTAATCCTCAAGTAAAAATGTTCTACCACCACACAATATCTGTGTGTCTTATTGGATTCTCAGCTACCACCTGTGCCCAATTTTATTTCCCTGCTTAGCATTGAATTTTATGCTTATGGCTTATACAACAATTGCCTTTACAGGGCACAGAACAGCAAAAGTCCGGGCTCTATTTACAAGATTCCTGAAAGTGAAGTTTTCCTTCTATATCAATTTACTGAATTTTTATACATTGTTATCTTTTCCATTAATCCCCAAAGTTGTTTGCACAATGCTATGAGCATATTTGAAGATCACATTTCTCAAACAAATATTTAATTTGTTTAAAGGTGTATGACACTATTGGTAATTGTCAAAGACCAGTCTTCTCACTTGTGTACATGTATCTCAACATATGCATAAAATAACAAACCTGTGAAAATTTGAGCTTAACTGGTCCTCGAAGCTGCAAGATAACTATGAAAGAAAAAAACACCTTTGTCACACGAAGTTGTGTGCTTTCAGATGCTTGATTTCGAGACCTCAAATTCTAAATCTGAGGTCTCAAAATCAAATTTGTGGAAAATTGAGGGAGCCATTTCTCACACTGTTTTATACTATTAACCTCTCCCCATTACTTGTTACCAATTAAGGTTTTATGCTGATAATTATTTTGAGTATTTACCCATAGTGTCCACTGCCTTTAATTCAAACTGACTACACCCAGGAGGGAAGGGAGTGGAGGGGGAGGGGTATGATTGTGCCCACAGGTGCTGAGAAGTAAAAATGTATAATTTGGTTATTTCCGATATCAGATAACGAGTGGAAGACACGGTGTGAGACCCAAGAGGAGCTCAATCAACTTCTTCAGAAGCAGATTGAGTTTATGACGGAGCGGCTAGACCAGTCTCGAGACAGCGGCAAAGACGGCTTTGAGAGCGATATACGATCCTACGATGAACTCTCCGAGGTCAGTGTCATTTTTAAAAATAATCAGTGGGGACATTTTGTTGTTTAAAGGCACTGGACACGTTTGTATTGTCAAAGACCAGTATGCTCATTTGTTGTATCCCCCATGCATAAAATAACACCTGTGGAAATTTGAACTTAATTGGTCATCAAAAGTTGTGATAAAATAATGGGGAAAAAAGACACACTTGTTGCACAAACTTGCATGCCTTCATGCCTGATGAGAAAGGCTTCAGTCCTGTGAAGTCTTTTGCAGATTTTTAAAATATTCTAGTGAGAAATTACTTTTTTTCTCGAAAACTACGTTACCTGAGAGGGAGTTGTTTCTCACAATGTTTCATATCTGTCATTATCAACAGCTCTCAGTTGCTTGTTACCACGTAAATTTGCTAAAATATTTTGAGTGACTACCAAATGGTTCCAGTGCCTTTAATAATAATAAGAAGAGGAAGAAGAAAAGGGTAGCGACCGACCAGGTCAAGATCCTCCGGGACTTAAACATTAAGACTGATCATGTTACAGAACAATAGGCATCCGGACGTTGTATTAGGCTGAGATAAGATGAAAAAGATATGTTATCTAAATGGTGGCATTAAAAGAGGTGTCGGCATTTTTGTTGTTAGTGGGGACGTTTTGTTTTTAAATAATAATTAGGATATGAAAGTTGTTGAGACCGATCAGGTTCAAGATCCTACGGGACTTAAACATTTTAGACTGATCATGTTTCAGAACATAGGCGACCAGATGTTGTAATTAGTCTGAGGTAAGATGAAGAAGATATGTTGTCTAATTGGTAGCATTGAAAGAGGTGTCAGCATTTTTATAATTTGTGGGGACATTTTTTTCTTAAATTATAATACTATTATATAGTAAGAAGAAGAAAGTTTTAGAGACAGACCACGTCAAGATCCTCTGGGACGTTAACATTAAGACTGATCATGTTACAGGGGACAGAACAAAGGCGTCCCGAGGTTGTATGTAAACTGAGATAAAATGAGGAACAGGTGTTATCTTATAGACATAGCTTGCGGGTTGATATACATGTAAGGGTAGCTTCGAAAGAGGTGTCAGCATTTTAATGATTAGTGGAGACATTTTGTTCTTAAATAATAAAATTAGTACAAAGAAGAAATTGGAGAGACAGACCAGGTCAAGACCCTCTGGGGCTTTAACATAAAGACTGATTATGTTACAGGGGACAGAACAGGCGTCCCAAGGTTGTAAGTAAACTGAGATAAAATGAGGAACATGTGCTATCTTAGAGACATATCTTGCGGGTTGATATAAGAGTAGCTTCAAAAGAGGGGTCAGCATTTTAATAATTAGTGGAGACATTTTGTTCTTAAATAATAAAATTAGTAAAAAGAAGATATTTGTAGAGACAGACCAGGTCAAGACCCTCTGGGAATTGGAAATTTAGACTGATCATGTAACAGAACATGTAACAGAACATAGGCGTCCGGGACCTAGCTGTGCCAGGTGACATAACGGTAGCTTCGAAAGAGTTAGAAAAGATCCCCAAGTACCAAGCCATAGTCAGTGAACTTTGTAAGATTTAGCTGGTGAAAGTGATAGTAAATTGTAGTCTCCGTGGTGGTTGGAGCACTTGGTACCATTCTGAAATCTCTGGAGAATCATTTAGATGAAGTAGGGACAATTCGTAGTGTAAGGGGCTTTTGGGAACACAAGGGTCTTGAGAAAGACCCTTAAGGTCTAAGGCTATGGGAAGTAGCCTAAGGTGAGAAGTTACTGGCACAAAGGAAAATGTGATCCTTCTTTCGCATGCTGTGATGAGATGAAATGATATAATGAAGCATTTACAATGCAATAGTGACTTTAAATGCCACGCCTGATTAATGCTTTCACAAAAATAAATTTAAATCAGCAACTACCATTTGAAGAATTAAAGGACACACAAAAAGAGCTATATATTGCAGACTAAACATAGCAGTTAAAGTAATAATAATATTGGCTGTTATATTTATATGGCGCAATTTCAAAGAACGGTCATTGCGCTACTAAGTAAATTATTAATCTTTGGATCTCAGCTCCCTTGGTATACAGCTTGTGCAGCCAAAGTAGCACACTTCATCTTTTTTAAAAAGTATTACATTCATAGCATCAGGGTATAATTTTGTGCCATTTACTTCTACTGAATTCTTCACTGAGTGCAGTATTCTGTGGTACGCAGCTCTAAGACACGTGGCCTGATTGTAGTTCTTTATTTTTAGAGTAAAAAGGAAGCACTTGTTAAGTTGTCAAACTAAGAGACTCATTGTTACTGTTTACAAGGCTTTAGAAAAATAAACAAACAGGTTTACCACATGACCCAATTTTATAAATCTGTTGAACAAACAAAACATTTCAAAAAAAAAAAACTTTGCAAAAATTTACCCAGCACAACCAAATTATGCTATTAAGGATAAGGTTACCAGCCAAAATACTATGTAATGTGCAATCTGGATCCAACTTATTTTGCTAAGCAGAACATTTTTGAGCAACTATGAAATTGGACCCAGAATACATAGTACCAGGCAGTACTTTATAATAACAAACACGGATTTAAAAAAATCCACCAGATTTTTATATCTTCTGAGGAGAAATTTATGTATGGGAGAGAGGTTTCAGTTGTACATTCAGGAGGTTTTGACGTTTGCTTTTTAAGTAAGGATAGGGATGAGCCACGGCATTCTGATTTTTTTCTTAATTTTTTCCCTCAAGTTTGGCGGAAGTCAGTGACTTGCAGAGGAACTCACTGTGATGTTTTTTTTTCAACCTCTCTGCCAATATGGTTTCTGAGTCTTCTTTGTATAATTTGCGTAATTTTATCAACTTGGGAATTATGTCCAAGCCCGAGAGCCAAACCCACTATTTGCATGGCTGGCCAGAATTGGTTTTGACAATCAAGTGTTTGAGTTGTCGGAAATTGGCTGTTTTTCAAATTAATGTCAGACCTTTGTTTGGAAAGGGGTGTTGACAATCGACATTCATCAATCTCTACTAATGAGGTCATTTCAGGTTGGTAGGGAATTTTTTTCCCCCCATTGTGTGCACTCACGATAACAGAAATAGGCGGTCACCCAGGCTACCACAGCAGAAAGAGTAAGATAGCCTGGTGCGGCCTAAATAGCAGCGCGCAAAGAGCACTGTGTTACATGCTAGTCAGTTTCTGTTTGATTACAGTGGGTAATGTGATTGACATGGATGTCAATATACGCATCCTTGCTGCAATGCTACGTGTTGTTTAGTTTGTACCGCAAGTGTTAGGGGGGATATTAAGAAAAAAAGGGAACAAGTTGGAGGCGTTTTGGGCAATTGGGCGGGGATGGTAAGCAACTCTTCTCAGTGCTTAAGCAGCTTGCAGCATTAGAGTCCAGCTTTCTTCAGAAGACAATTGGAACATTGAGTGGAAACCAACGGTTCTTTTCAGAACCATCCCAACTCATTTGAAGATTGTCATTACATGCATTACCGTAAACCTTTCCATAACGTATTTCCACCATGGTAAGTTTCAAATCATTGCCCATCCTGGCAAAATGAAACGATCCTCTCCTTTTACAATATTGTACATGTATTGTATACCCCATATTTATTGTGTAATTTGTTTGGCCTGTTTTTGAATACTAAATTTCATTTGATAAAGGCAGGCCGTATTGCCCAGCCTTCTAAATTACATTGATTCGAGCATAGAAGCACAGAATGAATTCGAGCAAATAACTCTGTTGATCAATCAAATTTGATTTTCTTTCAAACGAAGTCTAATAATCAAGACATGCTTCCCACAAAAATGTTAGTGATGGTTGTAGGAATGACATCATTCTGGAAAAAAAAACTTTTTAAGTGAAACGGCTCAATAAAGTTAGCGTTTCGGTAACAGGTGTATTTAATGGACGTGCACGCTTGCTAGAATTTCACACAACGATGTATTCATTACATGGTCTGGGACAGTACACGGTTAGACTGAGAAATTGGCGCTCAGTTAGAAGTACTTTTCAAAGAAAAAATTGGAAGCTGGATATCTTAGTAGCCTGTGGCACTACCTGTTGAAAGATTAGTCTGAAGAAAGATGTACCGTGGGAATCTTCCCAGGCTACTCTGGGCTTGAAAGTCCTGTAATTTTGGCACTGGGACTTTAAACTAAAAAAAAAACTGTATTAAAAAAAACTTGACTATGGAGGATAGCATGTTATGTTTGCTGAAGTCGCAAGGGCGTAAAGAACTTTGAAATTACACTCAAGTTACACTTCTGTAAATTGCGCTCGCAAGTTTGTGACTGTACAAACTCAAGTAAATGTATATGTGTGCGCCAGGTGCAAAAATATGTTGGTTTAAGCTTTTAGCTCTGAGCTTGTCAAAATACTTTTGGTGAAGTAAAGACTGATGAGCCACATGGTGCAATGGATTGTTTTTTTGTAATCTGAGATCTGTTGGATTGAATCTAAAGGTAGATGCATGATTGTATTATCACCATTTAGTGCAATGCGTTAGTTATACTGTACATCGCACTGGTGACAATGATTAATTTCAAATATCAAGTAATAAACCATGAGGGAAACTAACTGGCGGGTACATTGGGTTGAACTAAAAAAAAAATTCACAATGTATGAAGTCAGTTTCCCTTGTTACTTGATAGTTAAAATAAAAAGTTGTTTCAGAAATATTATTTAATTTCAGAGGAAAATGTTTTGCAGTACCTTTGGGGATTACAGTGTGTAAACCTATTTGGTAAAGAGCACTGGAGAGCTGTTGGTATTATAAAACATTTTTAGAAACGACCCTCTTTGAAGTAATAGTTTAGAGAAATAGGTAATAATATTCACCCCCCCCCCCAAATTTGAATCTGAGAAAGGCTTCACTCTCAAGCGTCTGAAAACACACATTTCTGGCGACATCATGGATGTTTTTTCTTTCAAAATTTACTTACTACATGTACTTTGACGACCAATTGAGCCCAATTTCACAGATTTGTTGTTTTACGCATGTTGGATACACCAAGTGAAGATACTGGTCTTTGACAATATTACCAAAAGTATACCCTGCCTTCAATGTTTTACCGAAATGTAAAGCTTCACTCATTTTTTTCTTCAAGATTTCATTCTCGTAGTTTGATATTTGGACGTCTTGAAGTGTTTATTGCTTTTCGTATTTTCTTAGGCTGAGCAAACCATCTCCTAAGCTGTCTCGTCTTCGGCAAATTTCCGCTCAAAAACATGAGACTCTCTTGTTTCTACATGTACCACGCAGTGAAACGGCTGTATCAGTCCCTATTGATTAGGAACACCACAAAAATATCCAAGGTAATAAAACAGCGGGGAATGTCACGCATCACGGGCCAGAGGAGCGGGCTAGTTATTTGTACAGACAAGGATGAAGGGTTGTCATGGTAACGTATCGGATGCATTTAACCAACAGGGGGGATATTGTGTGTCGTTTTTCATGGTTCTTGTTTCAGGCCTCAAATTAATCCACAGCACCCCGTATCAATTGCCCTTGTGCATTTGTGCTTTTACTTGGTGCCCTTTACAAAGTTCCGGTACAAATTTAAATTTTCCTCATAAAAGTGCCCATAATCCTAGAGGATTTTTAAAACTGCCTTGCCCCTTCAAGAGCGAAGTTCAAGGCCTGTTGGTTCTGGTTGAACGGAGAGAAACCTTTCCCTTGTAAAATATTTTCCACATTTTGAAAGAGTACAGTCTCTGGTTGAAATGGCTTATCTCAGAATTACTCCTCCACCCCCACATTTTTTTTTTTTTTTTTTTTTTTTTTTAATACACGTAATGGATTTGACCTTTTCTATGCAGGTATACATTTTTTATGAACCCAGTTTTTATCCTTGCTTCACTATTGCGAAATGTATTTTTTTAAAGAAAAGTTTGTGAACTGGGGGTTGGCAATTAAACACTGAATAAGGGAACCAATGTGTGGTTAAGAAGTTTTCAACTAGTGGTTTAATCCCAACGAGGCCTGGTTCTTGATAATTTTACCGAGATGAAGTTGAGGTAAATTATAAAGAACCAGGCCTCGGCGGGTTTAAACCACTAAAGTTGAAAACCGATTCAACACACTTTGATTCCCATTCATATACCTTTTCGGTCAAAAACATCATCACTTTTTGGTCAAATAGTAAAATAAATGCAAAAATTATAATTGTTAAATGATTTCTTTCAACACAACACCCCTCCAGCTATGAAATGGTAAAGCCCTCCGCCACCCTCGGGTAAACAACTCCTTATAAGGGAATTTTGTGCGCGCCGCGCGTACTGCCTGATGTGGCACAACTGTTTCAGCCGTTGCTCTCGACCAATAGGAATGAAGAAACTGTCTTATAAGAACAGGTGCAAGGTCGCTTGTCACGCCTATGAATTAACACTTTTTACCGGTCATTACTAAAGGTTTATACACACCCACGTGACGCGCTCTCCACCAATAGGAATAGCGAAACTGTCTGAGGTATTTATGAATGGCTCTTTATAGTTCATTTGTTGAATTACTAATTAATTGCTGGGTTTATAGGCATAGATGTCACTAGAATACATGTACATGTATAAGGGGTACCTGCTGCCAAAACATAGGATTCAAACTGCCTCTAGCTACCGGGCAACCTCAGTAGTCTAGTTGGTAAGACACTGCTCTAGAAGTGCAAGGGTCATGGGCTCAAATCCCACCCGGTGACCCGAGTAACATGCCTGTGATATTTTCTCACAGGACTCGGGGAAAGTACTGAGTATACAGTGCTAACACACATCGGTGTATGGGTAAATAACAAAATTAATAGAATACATGTAGGCGATAAAGCCGAGAGCTCAAAAGAAGGTTCATGCTGCCTGCTGTACATTATTTCATTTTTCTTTTTTTACAACTTTGGGCTTTAGAAAAGCATTAATGTTTTAAATGGAGTGATACGAAGGGTATTTTAAAAGTATAGTCTAATTGATTCAAATGATATCCTTTGAAATTATGTGTTTTTTTTGGTTGAGTTTCATGACAGAAAACAGTCCGTTTTTTTTGTAAAACCAAATTGGCACTTGAATGTTTCGCTGGTTCTACTTAAAGCCATTGGACCCTTTCGGTACAGAAAAGAAAGAAAAAATATTCACAGATTTACAAATAATTTACAGGGTTTACAGAAGGTAATGGTGAAAGACTTCTCTTGAAATATTAGTCCATGAAATGCTTTACTTTTTGAGAAAACGGTAAAACAATATAAATTCTAGTTAACGAGAATTACGGATTTGTTATAAACACATGTCATGACACGGCGAAACGCGCGAAAACAGGAGTGGGTTTTCCCGTTATTTTTTCCCAACTCCAATGTCCGATTGAGCCTAAATTTCCACAGTATTGTTATTTTATATATAAGTTGTGATACACGAAGTGTGGGACTTGGACAATACTGTTTACCGAAAGTGTATAATGGCTTTAAGGAGGCAAGTTTAAACAAAATTTAAACACTACTCGCTATTTACAACACACGGTATGTACTATGTAGTTGTTTTTGTGCATGAATAACTCTTGAAAGGATAAAGAGGAATTCCTAGGAGTAAAAATTTTGCGAAATTTGAAGGCAATGGACCTGTTTTGAAAGATGGTTGCTGGATGACTATTAATGGATAATTGGATAATTGATGGCTGATTGCGACAACAATGGTGCAGTTCACTGCTCATGCGCTTGAAAAAGCGTGTACAGTTTGTAAATTGACTCTATCAGTCAGGAAATGTAGGTGGTCACCAGGATGACTATTTCTGCTATGTTTCGAGAAATTTGAAGGCAATGGGCCTGTTTTCAAGGATGGTTGCTGGATGACTATTATAATGGGTAATTGGATAATTGGTGGCTGATTGCCTCAACAATGGTACGGCTCACTGCTCATGCCCTTGATAAAGCGTGCATGTTTGTAGACTCTATCAGTTAGGAAGTGAAGGTGGATAGTCAAGATGACTGATACACGACTGATTTCCTTGGCACTCATGAGTGATACGGTTCGCTGGTCATCCCCTTGACAAAGCGTGTACAGTTTGGTAGTGGACTTAATCAATCAGGAAATGGAGGTTGTCATTAGCGCCCAATTTCATGGCTCTGCTTCCTCAAGCATAGATTCTTTGCTTAATACGGGAAGCAGGGAACTCTGCGTTTGCGTCAAGCTTATTTCCCCGGTACTCGGGGAATTTGGGTTTGTGCGCAAGTGACTCCACGTTACCAGGCATTTTCCGCTTACACATAGGGCAGATATTCAGAGCTTTGCCCTTGGATGCGGAGAATGTTTATCAGAAGCGCAGAATATGGCATTAACAAAACAGAGCCATAATTGGGCCTATAGGATGACTATTTATTGGTGATTACATCATGGTTGATTGCCTCACTCGTCAGTGAGATGGTTTGTTGCTCGTGCCCTTGGTGAAGCGTATAACATTTTGTTGTTTTAACTCCATTAAACTCTATCAGTCAGGACATGGTCAGGATGACTATTTATGGGTGATATTACATCATGGACGATTGCCCCGCTCATTAGTGGTATGGTTTGTTGCTCATGCCCTTGGTGAAGCATATTTGGTGTTTTGACTCTATTAAACTCTATCAGTCAGGACATGGTCAAGAGTATTGGTGATTACATCATGGTCAATTGCCTCAATCATCAGTGAGATGGTCTATTGCTCATGCCCTTGGTGAAGCGTATTTGGTGTTTTGACTCTATTAAACTCTATCAGTCAGGACATGGTCAAGAGTATGGGTGATTACATCATGGTCGATGGGGCCACTCATTGGTATGGTCTATTGCTCATCCCCTTGGTGAAGCACATTTGGTGTTTTGACTCTATTAAACTCTATCAGTCAGGACATGGTCAAGAGTATTGGTGATACATCATGGTCGATGGGGCCACTCAGTGGTATGGTCTATTGCTCATCCCCTTGGTGAAGCGTATTTGGTGTTTTGACTCTATTAAATTCTATCAGTCAGGACATGGTCAAGAGTATTGGTGATTACATCATGGTTGATTGCCTCACTCATCAGTGAGATGGTTTGTTGCTCGTGCCCTTGGTGAAGCGTATTTGGTGTTTTGACTCTATTTAACTCTATCAGTCAGGACATGGTCAAGAGCATTGGTGATTACATCATGGTCGATTGCCTCAATTATCAGTGAGATGGTTTGTTGCTCGTGCCCTTGGTGAAGCGTACAATTGGTGTTGGACTCTATCAATCAGTCAGGTTTAACCAATCGAGGTGTGTCGTCATGCTCAAAGAAGGCCTGATGCTTAGGCATGATTTTCTTTCCACCTAAGTCTGATATCTGATGTTTTTTGCCCTCAGAAAAATCAGCAGAATGGAGTCATGCACTATTAAAACTAAACGTGTGACTTGGCTGGGAGGGATGTGGCTAGGGCATTTTCTTATGAGGATGGAAGCCAAGTTATTGACTGCGTTACCCATGGGTTTATGGAAGCTATTTGCCGACCTGCGGATAAATTTGCACACCTCAAAATGAAGTTGAATGTACATTGTAGGTTTCAATTGAGAGGCAAATGCATGAAGGCTGTTTTTTTTGCCAAAAAAATCATGTGAAAACCTTTAAGCTATAAACAAGTTTTCACGACCAAACTTATTGTAGCATTTTGGAGTTTTGGTTTTGCTTTGTGCCTCGAGGAACTTCAAGAAAATTGATGTGGTTTGTAGGATGCAAACTCTGTTTGAATATTTAGGAATGGAAGTAGTGTGAATAGAACAGACTTAGTGCAATGTACACATGCATCTCTCATACAACTTTGAGAAATTTTAATCTTTAAAGACAGTGGACACTATTGCTAATTGTCAAAGACCAGTTTTCTCACTTGGTGTATCTCAACATATGCATAAAATAACAAACCTGCGAGATAAACATGAAAGAAAAAACACCCTTGTCACACAAAGTTGTGTGTGTTTAGAATAATTATTTTGAGTAATTACCAATAGTGTCCACTGCCTTTAAGTAGAGCGTCTTTAAGTTTTGATTATTATCGTTATTATTATAATGTACTCCATTATCCAATTGTTACGGCAAAAAAGCTAGCCTAAGTCAGATTTGTGACCCTTGAGAGGTGGCATTATGGCAAATTGCTCTTGAAGATACATGTAGAGGTTGCACTATCCTGTGGTGTCACAGAGGTTTGCCTAAGGTGGGAATTATTATCGGAATTTTCTCAACACTTGGAAAGCCTATACTTTGTTTGAATCAAAACAAAGCAAAATGTCAAAAAGCACAATGGAGCATTCAGTTTTGCTCAGGTAAATGGCCCTAAGTGTTCTGCACAAAGGTACACAACCCATAAATGAACGCCTGGCATGCTCACTAGGGAAACATTGTTTGAACCTAAAGCCAACTTACAAAATGTTGCAGTGTGATTGCTCAAATCAGGGTGTTTATTTGTTATTTGTGTCACCCTTCAAAGCAGGACGAGATTTCAAAACCCCAAAATAGCTTCTTCAAAATAGCCAAAGATCTCAAATCATTCATGGATGATGATGATGACTTTTTATCTGGGAGCATCAACAAAACAACTGCCTCCTACCCATAGTCGGTCTGTAGTAGACCTCTGTATTTTGTACAGGTACATGTGTACTTTCATGGTTAAGGTGTCACATGTTTGTTTAGATGATCTTCCCATCAAGGTAACTCGGCAAACTCCCACAAGGGGATATAAACACCAAGCTGGCAACAACCAATCTCTTTCATGCAAACATTGGTTTAACGTCTATGATTATGAATAATTGCACAAATCAAGAAATTGTGATTCAGTAACTAGACAACAATATTTAATCTAGTCATTGTGAAATCAGCGGTTAGCTGGGGATTCAAACCCACAACCTTGTGATTGCAAGTCCTGCAGTCTAAACACTTGACCACAGTGAAACCTGACTTCCTGCTTCTTCTCACCCATACGTTTGCTTTGCTTTTTTGATGTAGAAAAAAATACATGTAGCCATCTCTTCAGTAAAGATGTTCATTTTACCAATTCCAATATGGATGAGTTTTCAGTTTGATCAAGCCACTAGTGTGTTGGTGAAATGTCAATAAAAAATTTGCGAGTTTATGCTATATTTTTTATCCATTTGTGGTAAAATTAACATCTTTACTGAAGTGCCTGGTGCATGTTTCCCTCCATCCTGAAATCTGGACTGTTTTAAGACAAATATCAACTCTTACCTTCAGTTCCCCTGAGTTATTTTCATCTTAAATATTTTCTTCTTGTAGCCCCTAACCAAGAGTGGCTTTTTAGCCTTGTTTGGGTCAAACTTTCATGATAAATTAATAATAATGAAATGTCTGTGTTGATGTTACTTTACAGGGAAGCTTGAGGAAGTTGTTGAAGCAGATTGAACGTGAGAAGCAGAGTATGGAGAGTCAGTTACGAGACTTTGAGTGGAGACTGGACCAGGAGTCTAAGGTACATTGTAATCCCACCTTCTAACCACTATGCACACATTTTCAGTTGATACACTAATAATTTTTCCAGACACACCGCAAATTTCCCAGCACAGTCTCTGGACACTCCTTTGTTTTGTACAAATTATACTTTTTAACACTATAAAAACACTGTGTTTTTCAATTGAATAACACTTATCATTGTGTAATATCTAAAACTGAAACATACTATGTTCAAATGTTGACTTGTAGTCTTTCAATTATATTTTGATATTAAGTTTACTTACCACCCGCAAAGCCTTGTCTTGATTGTCCAAAATAAATCAGTTAAATTTTGTTAAGCTGTGAGATATATAACTACTTACTTGGCCAACTATATAGTACAAAACGTCAGTCAGTCAAATTTGTTTCTTGGGGAGGGTGGGGGGTACCATGGCGGGGACTTGAGTTTGAGTCAATTTGACTTGAATTTATTCTATGATATAAACTTCATCAAGAAAAATGGCAATCTAATACAATCGTGGAAGCAATAGGAAATGAGTAGCTAAACAAACAGTTGGAAATGGACCAACAGAACCAGGGTTTGTAGTTGGAAAGGTCAAAATATTATAACAAAGGCAGTGGACACTATTGGTAATTACTCAAAATAATTATTAACATAAAACCTTATTTGGTAACAAGTAATTGGGAGAGGTTGATAGTATAAAACATTGTGAGAAAAAAGTATTCTGAAGTGACGTAGTTTTCGAGAAAGAAGTAATTGTCCACGAATTTGATTTCAAGACCTCAGAATTATATTTTGGGGTCTCGAAATCAAGCATCTGATGAAAGCACACAACGTGTGACAAGGGTGTTTTTTCTTTCATAGTTATCTCGCCACTTTGACGACCAATTGAGCTGAAATTTTCACAGATTTGTTATTTTATGGGTATGTTGAGATACACCAAGTGAGAAAACTGGTCTTTGACAACTACCAATAGTGTCCAATGTCTTTAAATGCATGCTAAACTCTGTCGGGAAGTTGTTCTCATTTTGACTTTGATCTATTATAAACAAACAAATTCTAGTCTAGTTCAGTTTGAGCTACAAGCCCTGTAGCCTTGTAGACTCCCCACCCCCCCCCAAGTTTGAGCCCTGATATGATTTTAACCGTATAGGCAATTTAAGACTAGCAATCAAGCCAGCGTTTCTTTGCCAGGCAAGATTGTTGGTGCTTTAGAATGCATGAGGCTGTTGGTTCGATTCTTCAATGTGCCTATGGATATTTTTCCATGTAGTGTACAGTATTTTTCTGTGAAAAATTTAATACAGTTATCAGTTTGACATTTAAACTTAGCTGTGAAATTTTGACAGGTTTTTGATAGCTTTCCAAATTACCGTCGGATAATTCAGGCAGCTGTAGTGATTCTTGCTTCTATCCACTGAATTTACTACCCATTTGATGTTTTTTCTTCTTTGTGCAATAATCTTGGAATTCTTGTGCAATCTTCCCATATTCATCCTCTTGACATTTGAGATGTATGTTCTCCACTCACCAGAGGGCAAAACCGTACGTTTTGTCAGATGAATTGCCGTGATTGAATTCCGTCAAATTTATGAGCGCTGTTGATACATGAATCCTCCCAACTATTTCCCCCTCTAAAATAATCCACGCCTGTTGCCTCTAGCTAGTTTCTGAATGATAGAAGGACACGGTAACGTCTCTTCCATGGGACTTCTTGTATCTTGTCAGCCTGTAGTCTAATGCATCCAGGCCTCCTGGCTAGGTATTATGCGGGCAATAGAAATATTGAGATGCGAAGTGAGGGGGGGATTCCTTCCACTGTAACATCTCAGTAGATTTGAAGAGCTCCTTAGGAGGGAGGTCGGTGTACTGATGAGGTGCGTCAGTGAGACAATCTCTGATAAATCTCTCTGCAAGCCTTTTTCATTTTAAATTCCTGTGCCTTAAGGGGACATGTACTGTTCAATATGTTTACCATTAGTGCATCATTAATCTGGTGTGTTGAATTTGTTTCATCGTGACTGTAAGATTTATTAAAGAAGTTTTACAGGATTGGTGCTGTAGCTGTTTTGTAAGAACAACCATGGCATTACCAATCTGTGAAAATTTGTTCTAAATCTGTTGTGTAAGTCAGGAGAAAAAAAAAAGTGAAAAACTATTCAAAATTTTCAGCAGGTACACTGTAGGTAGACACATTGTCCTGAGTTTTTTGCAGTAATTTTCAGTTATTTCCCCTCTTTATGGAATCATACTCAAGAAAACTGTACCTGGAAACCTATTAGAAAATGACTGCAAAAGACGATGTTTGTAAATGCCATTTTGGTTAAAAGGCGTAATAAAGTAGGAAACTCTGTAAAAACTTGTTTTGTACAATGTCTGAGCTCTGTATGTGTGGTGCATTTTTATGAGACAATTTTGGGATATGCATTTGTGCGCGTAGTAATGCATCCTCGTATCCATGGGCTAATGGCGCGGCAAGATCAACCACCTGGGGAATAAGGTTGTGCGCTAACTCGCACAAATGCTACCTGAAAACAGCTCCAATAGGAGTAGTGAAACTTTCTGGGGGTATTTATGAAATCATTTATGAATATTTATTGTGCCCAATATCCACCCAATAAGGTGTTCAAAGTGCATGAAAAGAAAGAAAGCATCAACATAGAAAGGAGAAGCAGACACGAGGGAAGAGGGAACTTTAAGATGAAGGGAAATAAAAGAAAGAAAAGTACCGAAAAGCTGTTTGAAACAAATGACTTTTAAGTCTGTCTTTAAAATGTGTCCACTGTGCAACTATCCCAAAGCTTCTTGAAGGGTTTATCAAAAGTTGGAAAAGTCATCATTTCAACATACCTCAAGCGCATGGTTTCAGACATTTTTCAGTCACCCAAGAACAGCGGAAGAAAAAGGCACGGCATCGGTCGTAAGGAGGTGAATTTTTCCAGGGGCAAGTCTGACCAGTAAGATAACAGAGCATCGACCAGACCTAATTTTGAGGCCTAAATGTATCGGTACCTGAAACCCGATTTCAAAATGGATATCGGGTACTCGAGAGAAAATTACCCGAAAACGCACAGCCCTAAAAAGCACATGGTATCATGGTGGCGTGGCTTATTTTAATGGAAATATATTTGTTTTTTCTCAGGCGTATCACAAGGCACATGATGAGAGACGTAACCTTCAAACAGAACTGATTCAGGTAATAACTTCTCATTTAACTTTTCCCTCCAAATACCATATTTCTTTATTGAAGTGTCATTTTCTTTATATGTGCAACATCTTAAATATTGTTTTTCTTTAGAAAATAGAATTAGCTGCTGCAAGTGCTAAACAACCAAAAGGACCTACGGTATTTATATGCAAAGTTTTGTTTAATGACCTGATGCTTCAACCCTAGCAGAGTCTTTCTCGAAGGCTAGTTGTATGCTCTGTAATGTGTGTGATTTGAAGTTTACTTTTCGGCCTTTGAAAAAGACTCTGCAAGGTTGAAATGTCAGGCCACTTACTTATTGTTGCATTATTTTCAGTAAAGATGTTTATTTTACCAGTAACAATATGGATGGAAACAAAATGGAGAACAAACTCCATTATTTTTAATTTCTTTTTTAAATCATACTTTTTTTTGTATGGCTAAACTTTTAATTTTGTATTAAGTTTTTGTGATTGCTAATGTGATTTTAAAGTTATTTCTATAATCATTTATTTATTTCTATGCTTATTTGTGTTCCCCTGTGTTATTTATTCATTTATTTATTCATTTATTTATTTATGAACCTACTTTTTCTGAGAGTTCTGTTATAATGTTTATATACAATTAATTGTTTTCTTGAATTTATTATATTAAAATTATTTAATTGTTTACACCTATTTATTTAAATCGTTGTTGTTTTTGTTTTGTCTTTCAGGGGCAGGGTTACTTTGTTAAATTAAAAAGATTGAATGTATGTAATTGTTTACTTTTATTTGTTTGAATTCTTGTTGCTGTTGCTGTTGCTATTTCTGTTGCTGTTGCTGTTGCTGTTGTTGTTGTTGTTGTTGTTGTTGTTGTTGTGGTTGTTGTTGTTGTTGTTGTTGTTGTGGTTGTGGTTGTTGTTGTTTTTGTTGTTGTTGCTGTTGCTGTTGCTGTTGTTGTTGTTGTTGTTGCTGTTGCTGTTGCTGTTGTTGTTGCTGTTGCTGTTGCTGTTGCTGTTGTTGTTGCTGTTGCTGTTGTTGTTGCTGCTGCTGCTGCTGTTGCTGTTCGCTGTTCGCTGTTCATTGTTGTTCGTTCATTGTTGTTCGTTCATTGTTGTTCGTTCATTGTTGTTCGTTCATTGTTGTTCGTTCATTGTTGTTCGTTGTTGTTCGTTGCTGTTGCTGTTGCTGTTGTTGTTGCTGTTGCTGTTGCTGTTGTTGTTGCTGTTGTTGTTGCTGTTGTTGTTGCTGCTGCTGCTGCTGCTGTTCGCTGTTCGCTGTTCGCTGTTCGCTGTTCGTTGTTGTTCGTTGTTGTTCGTTCGTTGTTGTGCGTTGTTGTGCGTTGTTGTTCGTTGTTGTTCGTTGTTGTTGTTGTTGTTTTTGTTGTTTTTCTTGTTGTTGTTGTTGTTGTTTTTCTTGTTGTTGTTGTTTTTCTTGTTGTTGTTGTTGTTGTTGTTTTTCTTGTTGTTGTTGTTGTTGTTGTTGTTGTTGTTGTTGTTGTTCGTTGTTCGTTGTTGTTCGTTGTTGTTGTTCATTTTTATCATTATATATTTACCTTTGTTACTGTGGTAACAGGCCAAAATGAAACTTGAAGAGCTGAAGTTTACAAACCCCAACGGTCCACAGAAGAAATTTACCAATACCACCCCACGAGGGACACGCAGGGCTGAAGAAAAGTAAGTTGGCCAAGAATTGATAAAAGTTGGATTAGTGTTCATGAAAAATCAATGGATTAGAATTTAAATTTTTTAATTTACTTTCAAACCACAATTACTGCTGTGGATTGATTTAAATATAAATTATCACAGTGCTTGAATTTGTTTACATTTTGATTGATTGATTGGTTATTATTATTATTTATTTATTTATTTATTTATTTATTGGATTTTTTTGGGGGGTGGGGGTCGTAGCTCAGCATTTTGACTAGATCAGAAACTGTTCTCAATAACACCGTTACATAATCAAAAAGAGAAAACACATATCCTGTGCATATGCATGTACATATGCATAAACTCATTTGAACAAGCACTCAAGAGAAGACTGATCTCATTTGTCGAATGGTATATTGAGTATAATTGGACACTCAACAGAAGTTGAAGGCACTGGGCACTATTAGTAATTGTCAAAGACCAGTGTTCTCACTAAGTATATCCCAAATATGCAAAAAATAACAAATCTGTGATAATTTGGACTGAATTGGTCATCGCACTTGCAAAAGAATAATGAAAGAAAACTCCAAACACCCTTGATGCAGAAATTCCTGTGCTCTCATATGCCTAATAAAAGGCTTCAGGCCTGAAGTCTTTCCAAATCTAAGTGAGAAATTACCTCTTTCTCAGAAACTACCATACTTCAGAGGGTGCCGTTTCGCAACATTTTTTATACTATCAAAAACTCTCCATTGCTTACCAAAACTGAGTAATTATCAATAGTGTCCAACGCCTGTCAACTTAATCACTGTACGAGCCAAGAACCCCGTTGAGAGAAGTAAAGGAAGGAAATTTCAGTTTTAAATGTGGGAGGAAAAACCCCAGAGGATTGTTACCAAGAAAACCTACGCAATCAGGGACTGAAACCCAATTCACTTAGTTTCCCCCAGTGGGTTTCGAATTGGGGTCCTTGAGGCGGAAGGCAAGCAAAGAAACCGCTCCATCTCGACGGCCAAAGAAGAACTCGACGTGAGTGCTCAAAATTAGCGCTAGACTGCCGGCCCGAGGCCACTGATACTAGCATCTGGCCAGTAAACTCAATGACTGGACGAGTCTGGCAGCATTGTGTTATTTTAATTGAAAAGTAACTCATCACTGTGTAATATTGTTAGCAAAAATCTGATAAATAACTTTAAGTTCTGTTGAGCACTGAAGTATGCTTAACAAAATAAAACAAATGAGATAAATATTGTCATAGAGTTTGCTCAAATGTTAGATCAGGTTTTTGGCCATGACATGAAACCCTAGTCACTGTGATTGTAGATGTACCTGTAGAAGTTTCAACTTCATTAGTCTTTAAGGGCAGTGGACACTATTGGTATTTGTCAAAGACTAGCCTTCACAGTTGGTTTATCTCAACATGTGCATAAAATAACAAACCTGTGAAAATTTGAGCTAAATCGGTCATCGAACTTGCAAGATAATAATAATGAAAGAAAAAAAAAACACCCTTGTCACACGAAGTTGTATGCGTTTAGATGGTTGATTTCGAGACCTCAAGTTATAAATCTGAGGTCTCAAAATCAAACTCGTGAAAAATTACTTCTTTCTCGAAAACTATGGCACTTCAGAGGGAGCCGTTTCTCACATTGTTTTATACCATCAACCTCTCCCCATTACTCGTCACCAAGAAAGGTTTTATGCTAATAAAGATTTTGAGTAAATACCAATAGTGTCCACTGCCTTTAAGTTTTTGAGCAAAATGTGAAAATCCTGATGTTTTTTCTGGAAAGTCGCTTAAATACCAGTACCGGTAAATCCTTGTAATTCTAAAATAATGTTAGCACCTCAGCAGATAATATTTTAAGGGTAGCTTTCTACCATCATTATCTTCAAACCGTGTAAGTTTAATGTAAATCGGTGGACATTGTGTTATGTGTCGTACATAAAGTACCCAAAAACCTTTTAACTGCCTCTAGCTACCGGGCAACCTCGGAAGTCTAGTTGGTAATACACTGCTCTAGAATTGCAAGGGTCGTGGGTTTGAATCCCACCCGAGTAACATGCCTGTGATATTATTTCACAGGACTCTGGAAAGTACTGAGTATACAGTGCTAACACACATCGGTGTATGGGTAAAAACCAAAATTAATATTCATTATCCCTGATGCAAATTTAACATCTATTAAAACCTTTTAAACTTTGTAAAAAATAATTTCATGGTGGTTTTGGTCTTGCAAAAATAATTCTGGTCCAGTGAAAAATATTGAGCTACAAATCTGCCGGTCTTGTGGATTTTCCAATCAGTCATTTACGATTGATACGACATTTGATATAAGCTTTTAATTCCTTTTTTATGCAGCGTGCCCAACGATCAGCGCATCTTGGACCCCAAACACGGTCCCATCAAGAAGACGGCCGCGGTAAAGAAGCTCCCAAAACTCGACACTTGAGGGTCAACCCAGAGGATCACATGGCACAACCACGTGGAATTATTGCATCATCGTATCCCATGACAGAATCTAAGAAGCAACTCTCGTGCTAATTCTTCAGTTCACCGAAGTGCCTTAATCTTGTGGAAAATGTCAACGCCAGAAGCCATGCACCATTTATTCTATCACATCTCAGGGAAAATTTCTAGCTGTGGGGAGACTTTTAAGCATCCTACTTGCTTTGACAAATAAAATTAAAAAAATAGATTTTCTTCTAAAAGCAGTGTGAAGATTTTTCTGCTCATCGGAAAGAAGAAAAGGATTTCAAAAGTAAAAGTCATAAAGATTACCAAATACTTCGTCACAAATTTTGAATATGTTGGAACAAAACAAGCCATTTAGCAAAAGTAAATGGCTTTATTTACTACGAGTAAATGGTTTATTCTGACTAATCAGTTTTATCCTTAAACCATTTACTTTAAGTAAATTGTTTACTCTTAATTAAATGTATTATCGGTTCTCAAATGTGGCCTAGTGTTATTATTGGATTACCGTGTTACTCTTTTACTCAGTTGAAGTGCCTTTTTAGAGGTAAAGCTTTTTTGTGGTGACAAGTATAGCTTTTAGCGAGTTACTCCAGGCGAATGGTTTACTCAACCAGGAAATGGTTTACTCAACTAGATAAATGGTTTACTCCAGATAAAGTATTCCTTATATACTGAAGTGCCTTCTTAGAAGAAAAAACATGTTTGATTAAGCAGTTTACACCAAGTAAACGGTTTACTCCTTGCAAATGGGTTAAGTTCTTTTTTACAGAAAATGTTTCTGAGTTGAAGTGCCTTTTTATAAGAAAAGCCTTGTTCATTATAATTGAGCCCTTTTTAAAAAAAAAAGGTTTTGTAAAAATATTTTTAACTGGTTTTCTATGAGTGTCACAAAAGATAAGTCAATGATGGGATAGTTTTAGAATGATTTTTCAAACTTCTGTCATGTGTGGCTCACTGTTTACCCTTGTCATAATTTATTGAAAACATTTAAGTGTATATTTTGTAAAGTGTTAAACATAAAAGGCCTCCGTTGCTGTGCAATATCTTTAGTTATACGACTCAAAATGTTTGTCTTTAGTAGATTTACGTGAAAATTTATCACATTTTTCTGTATATACATGTATATGAATAATTGTAAAAGTTTTTGAAATTCTCTTATATCATGCATCTCTTCTCTAGTAACTCTTGGTTGCGATATGGGCTACTAAATTAAGAAACTGAATGCAGCCAATGTTCAGCAAACAATATCTGCGTAGCTAAAATGTACAGGACCAGCTGCAAATAGTACGCGTGAGATGGTATTTTGGTTAGCATAAATTTGTTGTGCTTATAGCTACTTTGTAGGCACTTATAAGCAGCTTCATGAAATTGGACCCTGAGAAAGGCTGGTGGTGCCATTCCAATTCATTCCGAATTATGTATTGGTGTTTGCCATTCCAAACGGATACAGAAGCTTGTTTTGAATCTTGTAAACCTACATGCACCAACTGTCTTTAGTTTGAGGAATTCTTAAAGCCATTGGACACTTTCAGTAAACTGTATTGTCCATAGGTCCACACTTCGTGTATCACAACTTGTATATAAAATAACAAACCTGTGAAAATTTAGGCTCAATCCACCCTTGTTTCCGCACGTTTCGCCGTGTCATGACATGTGTTTAAAATAAATCCGTAATTCTCGTTATCGAGAATTGATAATTGTTTTAATAGGTTCTCAAAAAGTAAAGCGTTTCATGGAATAATATTTCAAGAGAAGTCTTTCACCATTACCTTCTGTAAACCCTGTAAGTTATTTGTAAATCTGTGAACTTTTTTTTTTTTTCTGTTTCGAAAGTGTATAATGGCTTTAAGCAGAATTCTGACTGGCACCCCCGAACAAAGACTTTGACAAAATAGGGACACCGCCAATATAGGGCTAGATAGCTCACTTGATAGAGCGCCGGCACGTTAATCCGGAGGTCGTTGGTTCGAATCCCACTCTAGTCAATTCTTTGTTCAACCCCAAAAATCATTTCAAAATTTACCCAGTCAGTTTCCCTTGTGGTTTATATTGAATTCTTAAGCAGTTACTTCTAACTAAGCAAGTCATTGAACCAGACATAATTCAAATGTAACTTGCAAATGGCTTGTTTAGCACAAATTGTTTGGTTTGACTGTCAACAGTGACAAGAGACAAATATTCATAATAATAAAACCATACTTATATTGCTTAAATCACTGTGAAGTCCCAACGCGCAGTCATGATTGTTAAAATTGTACAAACTGAACAGATATACCTTAACCCGGGTTTTGAATTGTTCTGATGTTTCTGCCTATTTGACAACTTCTTTTTATTGATTCCATAACTGAACAGCAGCAAATTGGAAGAGCAGGAACCATATGACTTTTAAAGTTTTTGTACCCAAAACAAATTGCATGCAATGGGGGACTTTTCGAGCGCTAGGTGGCAGCAGTCACAAGCTCGGTTCATACTTCCTGCGAATGCGAATGCAAAGCCAATTTTGACATCAGCCGTGCTATTGCTGCGAATGTTTCACAAGAGTTGAACATGAGAAAATAGAATTAGCTGTTGCAAACAACTTACCAACCAAATGGACCGAGGTTATAAATGCAAAAAATAGTTAATGGCCTGACTTTTCGACCCTAGCATGTTTCACTTATGTTTCACTTAGTTACCTGTTCATGTTTGTTGTGTTGTCATTTAGGCTTCGAGAAAGACTCTGCTCGGGTCGAAACGTCAGGCCATTAACTATTTTTTGCAAGAGTTGAACGTCTCAACTAGTGTGAATTGTTCGTTGCGATTTTATGTCGTCAAAATTTGTATCGCATTTGTAGGAAGTATGAAGCGGGCTTTACCAATGTGTGCATATTGAAAACTTTGTAACAAGGGGGATATTAAAGGGGCCATAACTTAAAGGGAAGGTACACGTTTGGTAATTACTCAAAATAATTATTAGCATAAAACCTTACTTGGTAACGAGTAATGGGGAGCTGTTGATAGTATAAAACATTGTGGGGAACAAATCCCTCTGAAGTAACGAAGTTTTTGAGAAAGAAGTAATTTCTCACTAAAATAATCTTTTATTCTTTATCTGAAAGCACACAAATTGGTCCAACAAGGGTGTTTTTTTCTTTCATTGTTATCTCGCAACTTCTATGACCAATTGAGCCCAAATTTTCACAGGCTTGTTATTTTATGGTTATGATGGGATACACCTAGTGAGAAGACTGGTCTTTGACAGTTACCAACTGTGTACCTTCCCTTTAACGGCTGCTTTGTTGGTGGTACTAGAGTGAAGAGCAGTCAAATGTCAGATAGCAACATGGCTCCGAGTACAGCCAAATTCACTTACAACTTTGATTCTATTGTAATTTGACTTTAGTAATAAATCTCTAAAATAACATTTAAATACATTTTTGTTGTTTGCAATTATTTGTTCAAAGCTGCTAGATTAAAGTTGATGGTCAGAATACTTCAGAGTATTACAGGATTGGAACGAGAGTCCGAGGACTCAACACTTATAGACAGTGGACACTATTGGTAATTGTCAAAGACCAGTCTTCTCACTTGGTGTATATCAGCATGTGCATAAAATAACAAACCTTTGAAAATTTGAGCTTGATTGGGCGTCGGAGTTGCGAGATAACTATGAGAGAAAAAACACCCTTGTCACACGAAGTTGTGTGCTTTTAGATGCTTGATTTCGAGACCTCAAATTCTAAACTTGAGGTCTCGAAATCAAATTCATGGAAAATTACTTCTTTCTCGAAAACTGCGTCACTTCAGAGGGAGCCATTTCTCACAATGTTTTAAACCATCAACCTCTCCCCATTACTCGTTACCAAGTGAGGTTTTATGCTGATAATTATTTTGAATAATTACCAATAGTGTCCACTGCCTTTAACAGGGCAAATGATTGTAGCTTGATCATAACTGACTATTTGATTACTAGGTTCTGACAATATTAATTTTATTCCACTTTCAATGATTTGGGCTAAGCACGGAATGTCTTTGCTGAGCAGACTCAGGTGACCAGCTAAAGTTCAACTGCATGTGTTTTTTATTCATTCCCTTATATTATGCTTAGCTGATAATCCTTGTAGGCATTATTTTCTGCTCAGATGCATGATGACATAGACTATGTGAGTCTGAAATGATCATGGGGGCCCACGTACTTCCACATTGCTTTAAATTGTGAAAGAAACAAATCATTTACTTTACTGGACCCTAATGATGCATAAGACTTTGTTCATGGTCTGTTGGGTCGAGTTCACTTGGCGTCTTGTAGCGGAGCTGTGTCGTGCATCAGACTCCAAGTTCCAATGGTCGAATCTTATGGGTTTCCCGGACATGTCCTTGAGCAAGGCACTTAACCAAAGTTGCTTCTCTTCACCCAGGTGTATAAATGGGAACTTGCAGAGGCAGAGATCAGATAGTATCGTATTGGATACCATGAAGTGTAAAGGAAGGGTATACCTTTGGGAATTACTCACAAAATGAATTACCCCAAAACGAGCACTGCAGCTGTTGATAATTTATAACATTTTGAGAAACGATTCCCTTCCTTCTAAGAAATGTGGTTTCAAATAATAATAATAATTAAGACTTGTAAAGCACCATCTATCTAAGACATTTTATATTCCGAGGTGCATAACCCCCCCCCCCAAAAAAAAAAAAAAAAATAACAAAAAAAAACAAGAAATAAGAGCGAGCACATTGAATAAAACAGATTTACATAAACGTGTTGGCAAAAAAAGTTGTAAAAAATAACGGACAGAAAGTCAATCATAAGAAATAATGAATAGGTGAGTTTTCAGCAATGTTCAGAAAATGTCCCCTAGAGACTTTGTAGCTCAGATATTTAAAGGAAGAGAGTTCTAGAGTGGGTGCAGATACAGAAAATGCATGATCGCCGTTTGAAGTGGTCGTTATAGCAGGCCTGATACATTACGAAGGCGATAAAGGCGATTGCCTCCATGCCTCTGGTCATTGCCTTGGTGCCCAATTTCTCACAGTGTGCCCTTTACCAAGGAGAATATGACTTGGTGCCCTTGCCCTTTCAAAAACGAAGCATACAAGGCAGAGAGCCAGCATGACAGTTGTAAAAATTGAAAGCGAATAATGTCCACGCAGGAAGAATAATCCCTTATAGTACATGTAATACACATTTTAAGAAGTGTTTCTCTTTATACTATTGAAATCTGTTGTAGGTTAATTACCAACAGTTTTAATTGCCATTTATTTTAATAGTGATTACCAAACTTACACCCTCACAATGTGAACAAAGAAAACAGGATAATGGACTAAAACTAAAAGATCAAAACCAATACACAAACTGTAATCAATCCATTCTCTTTTATTTACAAACTTTAACTAAATTGCATTCACTCAACGTCCACTCAAATGACAAAAGAATTTGGGGTTAATTGACAGCATAAAATGGTTTAAACTTGATACATTTTGTTACAGATTATTTTACAAAATCATGTTTCATTAGAAGAGTTCCTTAGATTGAAACAAGGTTATGTTTCTTGTAACATTGTTGTATTTTAAACTCGAAATACCAATAGCAGCCACAAGTATCTGAAAGATTTGACCTACTTCCAGTCACCCAGAGAGGTAAAAAAAACGTCATGTCCATAAATAAATTTTTCAAATTCTTCAATTTCTTAAAACAAAATTTGATGTTCTTTTTTGATAAAACCTAGAGAGAAAAAAACCCACCAAAACGAACAAAAATATATCAGCGATGTGTGGGCATAGTGTGATAAATACAGAACTTGCAGGAATTAGTGGTCTCTAAAGGGTTTATAATATAACTAGGCATGATGTTTAGCCCTGGGGAAGAGGTTGGAACAATTACAATTAATGACCTACATGTACATGGTAGAGACTTGTTTCAAACTTTGCAGGCCGTTTAAGAACAACTTTGATGATTTTTCTGAGGGCAGAAATATCAGTAACCAGTAGGAAGAATCTCATGCCTATTATATCTACAAAGCAAACACTTGTTTGCAAATTAAATTTAAAACACATGCAAAGAATGAACTTTGGGAAGTCGATCTATAAAAAAAAAACACTAAAAAAAAAAAATGCCTAAAAGTAAGTTGATTGTTCATCAACACGAAACAGCCGTTTTATTTAAAGTGTGAATTGTCTGTGCGTCACCAAGTAGGAGTGAATGACACCAATTTAAAACTGTGACCAATTTACGAGTTGGAATCTTGGAGTGGACTTAATTTAATAAACTCTGTGACATCTCCACCCAGGGTGGATTGCATTATCCAGAGAGAAAATCTCGTCTTGCAAAAGGTTGTTTTGGGTTGCAGTTAATGTCCCCCCGTACTCCCTTGGATTTGTTTTTTCTATCAAAGACTCTTAAGGTGTCAACCCACTGTCACTTTGCACTCTAAAAGTCTTCTATGCTGTTTACTCTTTCTGTTTTTGTCTTGGGTAGCCAAATAGTCATCCGAACTAGACTGTCTTTCTGATTTGTTTTTCAGAGTTTTTTATTCGAACTCAAGGCACCTGTGAAAAACATCTTGTAAGATGAAACAGTCCGGATGTTATTTTTACTCTTACTACACCACTTAAAAACACTCAATATTTGTGCCGTGTCTTTGTTATCAATCTTAATTGTATACTAAAAGCAAAATAAGTGCTATTAATACTATTGCTGTTTTGTGCTGAGGTCTTGCAACAAATCTATCCATCAAAATCAATCTACCTAGCTGATTAATCAATACCAAATCTTTTGGACAACTTGGGCAAGCATGGTTTGAGGTGGTATTTATAGGATAGTGGTTGTTAGTGATGCTTTATCATGCAAAAATCTCCCCGCCACCACCATGTTGGTCATGTTCCCTGTGCAATCAATATTCTTATGAATGACAGATAATGGGGCCAGACTATTTTCCCTTCCAGCCTCAGTTTGGTTGTACTGATTTGATTGGCAGAACAACAAGATGGCTGCTCCTAAGAATCCTCCCACATTAGGCCCTAATGGTCTCATTTCTTTTATTCGCGGTCTAATAATAACAGACCTTATGAATTGACGCCATCCAGCCGCCATCTTAGAGATAAAACGATGATGAAACAATCAAAATGCACAGATTTGTATGCGCTGCGCACATGTTTGGCCAATGAACGGACGCTTTTTGACCTCTAGGTGAGGGCACTCTGATATGACATCATGTGCATAAGGTCTGTAACCAAATATAAGGCAGCCAGGCCGTGTCTGAATTAGCGGCTACGGCTACAGCTTAGTCATCAAGCACTGAAGTATAGGACATCCATAGCAACACCCATAGCAACAGCCATAGCTGTATCTGCCAATTCAGATATCCATCTCAGTGCATAAGTTTTTGTTTTAATGCTGTCAAGCTAAAGCCAAAGCCGTAGCCAAAGATGCTTGATTCAACACGGTTTTAGACTGAAGTTTATGCCCAGAGACCCCTTGTATATGTACATGTAACATCAGAAGTTTGTACAGCGCCCTCGCCAGTGTGGATAGCAGCAGACGCCTTGGCTGACCCAAACCACATGATACCATAATTCAAACATCGCCTACAATAAATCTAAGTTGTGTAATTTTAGATGTCAGCATCCCAGTATGATTCTTTGCAGGGTACATACAAGGTACTATATTATGTCCAGTGGGATCTTTAAATGCAATTTTACTCCCAAAATGGCAGACCAAAGACAGACTGCTGCTGTGTGTTACATCAATGAAAGGGTCAATTACATGTATACACAGGGTGTTAGCCAGAGGTACGCTAGAATGTCCCTAGTGTCTACAGGCTTATATTACATTTAAAGAAAGCAAGTTTGACATTTGGAGACGTGGCTTCATTGTCTGTCCTCAGACATGGTGGCGCATGCAAGGGGGTCACCAACAAAAGTTACAGGTAGATTTTCACAATATGGATGTAGGCCTATCAGTCTGAACTCGGTGACCAGGTGACCAAGTTGAAATTGGTGACTAGGTGAAATTGAACAACATCCAGGCTGGGTTAACTTCCACAAAGCAAACGGAGACAGTCACTTGATGTGCTGATATTAAATAAACCCCAAACTCTATTAGTGAAGCCATACATTTGAAGGGAACCCCTTCGGAGGGGGAGGGGGAGGGGGGGGGGGCTGCATTTACTTGTTGATTGGCACCCATAGTTCGAACTCCTCGCTCATTTTCTTTGGAGGTCCTGTACAGAAATACACAAAAAAGGAGACAATAAACTTAAGTTTGTAAACACTTTATTAATACACTCAATTTATAGTGAGTGCATGTGAGAGGTACTTTGTAGTTCTGGACTCTTCTGTTTCAAGAGGTACTTTGTCGTTTTACTAAAATGCAGGTTTGGCAACAAATGTTTTACAGTAAAGACTAGACCATGTAAACATTGTGCCAGAGTCATCCCTGATGCGCTCTCATCCGGGATCAGCAGAAGGCCTGGCCAAGATCACCGGTGGCTAGGCTGGTGCCGATCATGTTTACAAAAGAGCCAAAGAGCATGACTTGTTACCAGCTCAAAAGAAGAAAACATAAAATCTTACACTTTTTCTTCAAATAAACTATAATACCAATATTCTGAAACAACTACACTGGCTCCCTATCTCTCAACGAATCATCTTCAAGCTGATGCTCATTGTCCACAAAGCTCTAAATGGCAAGGCTCCCCACTATATTTCTGAACTGCTTTAAGTTTACACTCCATCAAGGAATCTTCGATCAAGTTCCATGCTTCTCCTCATTGAACCCAAGTCTCGACACTCATGGGGTGACAGGTCTTTTTCTGTAGCCGCGCCACGCATCTGGAACTCTCTACCACTTAATCTTCGATCTTGTCTTTGTACCGCAAAATTCAAGTCTCTTCTCAAAACTTATCTTATGTCACAGGTTTTCAATGACTAATTTTGTTGTCTGTTTTTCTTTGTGTTGTGTTTTTGTTTTGTTTTGTTTTGGTTTACTGCGCCTTGAACACCCAGCAGGGTGGATATGTGCGCATTACAAGTCTTATTATTATTATTATTATTATATTGAACAGGACCCTGGAAAGAATGAATTATAGGGGACATCATGCAGTCCCTTCAACAGCCAACCTTCACAAGTTGAAGAAGCTTACGAGGCTGGTATGCTCAACTTGGATTGATGCTACAGAGAGCGTGGTTCCCATCTAATGGTGGCTATACAAACGCTTGCCTGAACCATGTGGCATAACAATGCTGTCTTTTAGTCTTGCAGCAGTGTCTGGGGATTCCAATTTCAGTGTTCACTCGTGACTTATCAAATCACTGTACCAGTCATTATTTTAAATGTAACCTGCAAATTTATGGATATTATATAAACTGTTGGTTGTTTCACCTTTTACAAAGTCATCAGGGTTCCTCTTGATGTAATCATCAATGTAAAAGTCACGCTTGCCGTATCTCTCCTTTTCTACAACGCCAGCGAATGTTCCAATTCCAGCTCCAACTAAGGTAAACAGGAGGTGTCTGTGTACTCCTGCGAACAAACAAAAATTATTAATATTTTACACCTGGACACATTCAATGCAAAAACCCAGTGGGCAGGGGAACTTTTTTTAAACTTCTACTTCTACTTTGGTACTCGGTAGAATCCATAAGTCTGTACGTAATGCCGAGGGCCTTCTTGTTTATGAGCTGTGCAGGGGTGCTATGTACAATGTGCAGGTAAAAAAAACTCTTAGCTGCTTACATACATGCGAGCAGCCACCACTCCCCTAAATGCCTCAACTGAAGGTTAGCAGTGATGTTGCTGGGGAGTGTGTTCCACCAGGATCATCAAGATGCTAACAAAGATGCTGAATCAATTTTTTAATTTTTTTACCATATATACCTGAATGAAGTTTTCAAAATTTTGGGTCGAGGCCTATGACCTCAGAATTAACACGCTGGCGCTGTATCAACCGAGTTATTTTAAGCTACAATGTTAATTGGTGAACTCCCTACAGGTATGTCACTACTCGCTAAACTGTCACTAATAAGATTTTAGGAAAGTAAAACCCACACAAAACTAGTAAGATTAAAACTTGAAGAGGCAAGGGGCAAGACCAATTCCTTGATGTAGTTGCCAACATATAGACCATGTCACTTGTGACATCACACCTACAAAAGAGCAAAGAGCCTGGACTTTCTGCAGTCAGTGCAGGACAGATGTAGTGTACACAGCCCAATAGATGGAAACATACGCCTATTAATCTTATTAATACGATGCTATACTAGGCTAGTATAGACTTTGTCAGGGGTGACTTTTGTCTTTGCTTGGGCAGGGTGCGACATTCATTGGCAGGGGTGACATTGTTACTGATACAAGTAACAGTGTTACAAGTGTTAGGAGGCGACTTTGTAATGTCACGAGGGGGGGGGGGTCGACTTGACTTTGCTAGGGGGCGACATTGTCAGGGGGTGACTTGCAAGGGGCGACTTTGTTGGGGAAGAGCTTGCTTTAAAGCCATTCGACACTTTCGGTAAACAGTATTGTTCAAGGCCCACACTTCAGTAGTTGCGATAACGTAACCCTCCTGCCGCCGTTGACAGGAGGATTACGTTATCACAACCAACACTTCGTGTATCACAACTTGTATATAAAATAACAAACCTGTGAAAATTTAGGCTCAATTGTTCATTGGAGTCGGGAGAAAATGACGGGAAAACCCACCCTTAATTCCGCACGTTTCGCCGTGTCATGACATGTGTTTAAAAATAAAATAAATCCGTAATTCTCGATATCGAGAATTGGTAATTGTATTGTTTTACTTTTAATGTTTTCTCAAGTCAAAAAGTAAAGCATTTCATGGAATAATATTTCAAGATAAGTCTTTCACCATTACCTACTGTAAACCATGTAAGTTATTGGTAAATCTGTCAACTTTTAATTTTGTTTCTGTTCCGAAAGTGTCCAATGGCTTTATAATTATCTAGGGAGATGTCCCGTGTGTCCGAAAATTGGGCAAGAGGAAACTTATAAACATTTTAAGCGATTAGAAAATCAACATCTGTCTTCTCACCAGAAAGAACCGGCCTTCTTAATAAGGCATTTTGTATGGCTGACGCAGCAAAACCGTAAAATCCAAACAGATATGTGTATTTATTGAGCACAGAGGCGTCCAGTTTTCTGCCAGTTTGGGACATTTTGCTAGATAAAACGGAGTAGTATGGTAACTTTAGTTTTTATTGAGATATATATGCGTGTGCGTTAAATAATTTCGGTGTTCGCCTCGAAACCAGACTTTTGACTGGCTAAGAAATCTTGAGTGAGGGCGGTATACAAAATCTCCTAACAAATAAATAAAGGAAAGCACCGGCAGATTTGTAAGTAAAATTTTGTGTAAAAAAAATAGATTTTTTTTTTTAAACTGAGCTGAAGGAGTCACTACACTCTACAGATCTGCTGATAGTGACTGAACTACTGAGCATGCTGGCTGTGTGCACTGTCATGACTGTGTGTGAACTGATAACATTGTAAAAAAAAAAAAGTTCATAGATTTACAAATAACTTACAGTACAGTGTTACACTGCACTCTGTTTACAGAAGGTTGGTAAAAGACTTCTCTTGAAATATTATTCCATGAAATGCTTTACTTTTTGAGAAAACATTAAATCAATTATCAATTCTCGACATCGAGAATTACGGATTATAGTAAACGCATGTCATGACGTACATGGCGAAACATGGGGAAACAAGGGTGGGTTTTCCCGTTATTTTCTCCCGACTCCGATGACCGATCGAGCCTTAATTTTCACAGGTTTGTTATTTTATATATAAGTTGCGATACACGAAGTGTGGGCCTTTGGACAATACTGTTAACGGAAAGTGTCCAATGGCTTTAACACAAAAAAACCCTTTTACCATAATAATTTCATTTTACTCCAGCCATAATGGATGAGATGCAGAGTGATCCCAGCGAGCCTCCCTTAGATGTTCCCACCACAGATGAAGTCCTCTCAATGATCGACGCCAGCCTAGCCACCGGTGATCTCGGCCAGGCCTTCCGAGGGTACCTCTTCCTCCTCCAAGCTGATCCCGGATGCAAGGATCGCATCAGGGATGACTTCGGCACCGTTCTCCATCAGTGGGCGGATTGTCTGGAGGCGGGAGGGGGGAGCAGAGAGGATGCCCTGTGGTGCTTTGAGATGTCTCTGAGACTGTGGCCCGATAATGCGGAGATACACAACAACATGGGAGCGTTTTATTTCAGGTGAGGGAGAGGTGAGATGATTGTCGCTTGCTTCTTCTTCTTCTGGCTTGAGGCATGAATGCATCACAGCGTATGAAGATAATTCATGATGGTTGTGATGCAAGTGTGGATGTGCAGAGCCTTTGGTCTTACTGCAGTCATTCCGGAAACACTCATTTGGTTTTTTTCTTCCTCTGAGCGCTTAGAGACTTTCTTTTGGAGGTGTTAGGCGCTATAGAAATGCGGTTGTTATTATTATTATTATTATGCCTTTGTTCTGGGGTCTCACACCATTCCCCACCCTCACGCCCACCCACTACCCCAGTGGCATAACCAGAGGGGGGATACCCTTCCCCACTCAGAACCCCTGCCTCCGCCCCATTTAAGATTAAACATCTATGCACAAATCAATGATTTGAAACAGCACCCCTCAAAAATTATGTCTTGCCACGCCCCCCCCTCCACCAAATGAAAATGTCTGGTTACAATGTACACCACTGCCCCACCCTCAAACTTCCCTTGCAACCAACCCTAACGTCAATCAAATCCCAACCCTCACATTCGTCCACCACCTCACATACTGAATCCACCCTTAATTCCACCCGGATACCCAAAAAAGTACCCAAAACCCTCCCTTAAAATTATGTTTTTATTTGCTTGAACAAAACAGACTCGGTCATCACGAAGAAGCGGCAACCTGCTTTCGTCTCGCTCTGGAAATCGACCCGAGCTACACCAACGCTCAGAAAAACCTCTCTAACGTAGTCTGTTCACCTGTCAAAGGATGGCACTTTCCGATGCTGAATGATAAGAAGAGGAATGCTTGTTACCAGACTGCTATCACTAAGGCCATCACGCAAGGACACGATACTGTCTTAGATATTGGGTCTGGGACCGGAATTCTTAGGTAAAACAGAAGTTGAATTTGTGCTTGAAAGGGAAGGTACACATTTGGTAATTGTCAAAGACCAGTGCCTCACTTGGTGTATCCCATCATAAGCATAAAATAACAAGCCTGTGAAAATTTGGGCTCAATTGGTCATCAGAGTTGCGAGTAAATGATGAGAGAAAAAACACCCTTGTTGGACGAATTTGTGTGCTTTCAGGAAGTGAAAAATTACCTCTTTCTCAAAAACTATGTTACTTCAGAGGGAGTCGTTTCTCACAATGTTTTATACCATCAACAGCTCTTCAATGCTTGTAACCAAGTCAGTTTTTAAGTTAATATTTGTTTTGAGTAATTACCAAACGTGTACCTTCCCTTTAAGTTTACTATTTTTTTATAGTAATTCCTTGTAATACTCCTGCAGAAGATTGGTTCAGAATGTGTCACATGATGTTCTTATGTGTCTTTTGTTCTGTCTTATCTCTGTTTTAAATCACTGAAATAGTTTGAAACTTAAAAAATCTGTTTGGATTTTCTGTTCAATGTATTAACATTCCTTCAGCTCTAACTTTTATGAAAAAGATATCGAATTTTGTTGACAATACTCTTGTTTCTTCTCAAAGTATGTTTGCAGTGCAGTCGGGGGCTAAGTCGGTCGTTGCATGTGAGGGATCCAAAGAAATGGTGAAGCTGTCACATGATGTCTTAGCAGCCAATCAGATGCAAGATAAGATCCACCTTCTGAATAAATTATCAACAGACATGTCAGTTCCAGAGGACATCCCGAAAAGGTATGAATGAGATTGAAAAGGGGAATTATACCATCGTTTTGTTGGAAGAGTAAAATAAATTTTAAATCCGGGTTCATGCTTCCTTCGAATGCTTCATATCTGCTTCATCCATCGGAAATAATCATCACCACCGGCGACTTTAACATTCATGTTGATGACGTCCACAACACCAATGCAAACCAGTTTAAGCATCTACTTCAAGCTTTTGGTCTTACCCAGCATATCAAGGAGCCGACTCATCGTCTCGGTCATTGCCTGGACCTTGTCATAGCTCGAGAAATCTCCCCACCAATTGTCTCAAACTTTGTTATTCTACCTGGATTGTCTGACCATTATGCAGTCATGTGTAACTTGAGTCTGTGCAAGCCCAAAGTCCCAACCGTCACTATAAAGAGCCGACAATGGAAACATGTGAATTCTCCCGAAGTGTTCCACGACATAGGCACTCATTTAGCAAATCTAGAAGTTGATCATGACTGCTTGGATTCCTATGTCAGCCAATATGAGAGTATAGTCAGTGACATCTTGGATAAATACGCACCTTGGAAAACAAGATCAGTCAAGGTCCGAACTGAAGTCTCCTGGTTCAATGATGATATTCGTACAGCGAGAAAGATCTGTCGTCAACTGGAGCGGAAGTGGCGGAAAAATGGCAAATTGGCAATACAACGACAAGAATATCGCAACCAATGTAAAGTAGTTAGGAATTTGATCAACCAGGCAAAGATCATCCATTATTCATCTCAAGTACAAGAATCCTGAGGAGATCAAAAGAAGCTCTTCAAGATAATTGGTAAGTTGTTGCTCAAACCCAAAACCCCTGTCCTTCCATCCACCTACAATAACCAGGACTTAGCAAATGAGTTCCAGAAATTCTTTGTCACCAAGATTTCAGACGTCCGCTCATCATTTTCATCAGTCCCTTACAATGTGCCGCAGACATTGCCACATCTTCAACAATAGTGTAGACTATCTGTGTTTGAGCCTGCCACTGTTGCTGAGATTCAAAGGGTTATTATGAAATCTCCTTCAAAATCCTGTGAGCTGGATCCAGTATCAACATCCATGATAAAGCAAAACATTGATATATTTGTACCCTACATCACTAAGCTTGTAAACGAATCCCTCAGTTCCGGTTGTTTCCCCGATAGTCTCAAAGTTTCCTACATCAGGCCACTCATCAAGAAACCAAACCTGGACAAGGAGATATTCAAAAACTACAGACCGGTTGCAAACTTAAAATATCTTGGAAAAGTCATCGAACGAGTAGTGTCATCACGTATTTCTGATCACATTCATACTTTCAACCTGTCCGACGTGTTCCAGTCAGCATACAAGCCTTTCCATGGGACCGAGGCTGCACTAGTCCGTGTGAGCAACGATATTCTCTCTTCTATGGACAATGGTAACCTGACAGCACTAGTCCTGCTAGACTTGAGTGCTGCTTTTGACACTGTTGATCATAACATCCTTCTCTCTCGGCTCCAGAATCACCTTGGCATAGAGGACACAGCCCTAGCATGGTGCAAATCGTATCTCCACAATAGAACTCAGCATGTATGTATTGGCACTGCGATATCCGACCCTGTTGTTTTGAACTACTCTGTGCCACAGGGGTCGGTACTCGGCCCGCAGTGGTTTACGCTGTACACTTTACCGATTCGTGACATCATCCTCAAATTTAATCTGAATTACCATGTGTACGCAGACGACACTCAGCTATACATCACGTTTAAATCTTCTCAAGAAAACGCCTATGCATCTATTGCAAGACTTGAGAAATGCATCCAAGAGATTCGACGTTGGACACAACAAAACTTCCTGAAGTTAAAGATGATAAGACAGAGTTCCTTTTATTTGGGTCACGTCAACAGTTAACTAAGGTTTCAGTGCCATACATCTCCATCGGTGATGCTCGGATAGCTCCCTCGCTGAAAGCTCGGAACTTGGGGGTTATTTTTGATTCATCGATGACACTTCAGCCACACATCAACAATATTGTTCGTTTATCATCATATCACATCAGGAATATAGGTAAGATTCGCAAGTACTTGGACAAAAGTGCCACTGAAAAGGTCATTCACGCATTTGTTACTTCTCGTCTTGACAACGGCAATGCTCTTCTCTACAGTCTTTCTAACAACCAGATTTCCCGACTTCAACGGCTCCAAAATACTGCTGCCCGCATTGTGACACTGTCTAGAAAATCCTGTTCTATCACCCCCATTCTGAAACAACTACACTGGCTCCCTATCTCTCAACGAATCATCTTCAAGCTGATGCTCATTGTCCACAAAGCTCTAAATGGCAAGGCTCCCCACTATATTTCTGAACTGCTTCAAGTTTACACTCCATCAAGGAACCTTCGATCAAGTTCCATGCTTCTCTTCATTGAACCCAAGTCTCGACACTCATGGGGTGACAGGTCTTTTTCTTCAGCCGCGCCACGCATCTGGAACTCTCTACCACTTAATCTTCGATCTTGTGTTTGTACCGCAAAATTCAAGTCTCTTCTCAAAACTTATCTTATGTCACAGGTTTTCAATGACTAATTTTGTTGTGTCTGTTTTTCTTTGTGTTGTGTTTTGTTTTTGTTTTGTTTTTGGTTTTACTGCGCCTTGAACACCCAGCAGGGTGGATATGTGCGCATTACAAGTCTTATTATTATTATTATTATTAAAGCGAATTTGATGTCACAGTTCGGTTTTTGCAGGTATCGCAGTGAGTAGAACACAGCTCAACTCTTACCAAATTCTCTTTGCGCATTCCCAGGAAGTATGAACATTAGGTTTCATTAAACTATTTCTGTGATGACACTCATCAAATGTTACGGAAAACAGTACATCAATCTTTTTTAGCATAGCTACAGAAACTAAGTCCTTGAGTGTGGTTTTTAAAAGAAATTCTCTTAAATCCAGTTATAAATACAAGATTACATTCAGTATTCAAGGAGATTTCTTCCCTGTGAGTTATAGAATATTTGTAGTCTCAACTGAATTTAAAATACTTACGTCTTTTGTTTTTTTCCTTCTTCTTTTTCTTAAATCAGAGTGTCTCTTGTGGTTACAGAAATCTTTGACGCTGGTCTGTTCGGAGAAGGCGTTATTTCTACCCTCCAGCACGCCTGGCAACATTTATTGCTGCCCCCAGAGACCTCAGAAACTCAGGTACACAAAATTCATAAAATATAAATATTTTATTCTTGTCTGACAACTTCCTAGATGTTTTGGCCAGAAGCTATTCCAAATCCATCAATATTAACCATCATTGGCAAAATGAATTTTGCTACATATAAATTGGTATTTGAGCGTGCAACCTTTTTCTGGTAAGCATAATTTTGTTGTGCTTAAAGGATTTGGGTACTTTGTGTAACACAAAACACAATGTCCACAGATTTACATTAAACTTACACCGTTTAAAGATAATGATAGTTGAAAGCGTATCTTAAAATACTAGTTGCCGAGGTGCTGTAGTCTTTTGTTTCAATAAATTACATGTCTTCTGACTTTTTCAAAGGACCAAATATAATGCCTTAAATTTGCAGCATACGAAATTGTCACAAATTATAATTGTTTTTATATATGCTATATGAATATTTCTAATTGTTTTTTATCCTTTCCTGTAATTGGCGGCTCGTCCGCTGTTGGTTTGGTCAATAAATATAATATAATATTAAGCACAAGACTAATCGTTTTCAACATAGTCCTGTTACTTAATTTGTCAACTTGCTTTTTGCTGTGTGCTTTCTGCCTCTCTCTGTCTTTCTCTCTTCATTTCTTTCCAATTGATTGCTTCTGTCACTCTGGTATACCTGTTTATGTTAGTTGTGTTGTAATTAAGCCCTCAGGAAGACCTCTGCTAGGGGGTTGAAATGTTAAGCCATTGACTATTTTGTTGCATTTTAAATGTTAACGTAAGTTCTAAGTAGGCCTAGTTTTAATTTGTTTCACTTTTTAAAAGAGTATTTGTCTGTAACTTATTTTGTTATATAACTATATAGTCGGTATTTTGAATTTTTCTATTTTGCATTTAAAAATGTCAACAGTTTTGTGTGTTATCTTATTTTTAATGAATTTTATTGTGGTATTTTGTTTGTTGTAAGTAGGCCTAGTTTTAACTTGTTTCACTTTATAGAGTATTTGTCTGTAGTTAATTTTGTTATGACTCTGTAGTAGGATTTTGTAATTTTTCTGCTGTTATTTGTGAGTCTACATTGTCTAAGTTTAGTTTTTTGCAACAAGTGCGATGTTTTTATTTAATCATTAGGCCTATAATAACAACAATGATAAATATAGTGGATACAATTTTACTGTAATTGACATGTTAAGGTTACATTTCCTACAGGATGTTGGTAGTTACGGCAAAGTGATTCCATCAAGAGCAGTCGTCTATGCTCAAGTTATCCAGTGTGAATACATCAGAAAACAAAACAGGTGAGAAAGAAAAATTAAGATTTTCTTTTCCTTTTTTTGCTTTTTGATTGAGTTTTGTTTGGTTACTTTAATGTATTTCTGTGAAGTGCAATTTTATTTATTGTTCATGCATAATTGTCTTGTCTTTTGTCTACCAAAACAGAGTTTTGTCTGGTTTTTGTTTTCTCTTATATTTGACTGAACTTTATTTTTTGTATCCCTTATTTGCCTTTCTGTACATTCTGTAATGTGTTTACCTGTATGAAATAAAAAAAATAACAATAACAATAATTAAATTTCTTCTGCACATTTTTGAGCTTCTGTTAAATGGATGTTTAAGATCTCACATTCACACATATATCATGGCTATTGTTTTGTATGTCCTCACTTTTAATGCCAAGAAGTGCCTGAAGTACCTCACTCTCGTACATTTTCTTTTGTAACTCCAGATTCTTACAAGATAAGATATGCAACCTGGACGTATCCAACCTTGGTGATATTCAAGAAAAGTCAGCGGAGTACCAGCCAAGTGACGAGAAGGAACCTTACACATCAGAGAGACTTCAGAACCTTCCTCTGGGTTACCAGGCGCTGACACCAGCAATCAGAGTGTTAGAGGTAGACTTCAATAATCCACAGGTAATTATCTATCAATTGCAACGACTAGGTTTGACGTTTTTTTATACAAAATTTTGTTATTGATTTATCAAAAAAACACAAGGGAAACTGGACGGGTAAACTTTGAAATGATTTTTAAGGTCGAACAAAGGAAAAATTGACTAAAATGGGACCCGAATTAACAAACTCTGGATTATCGTGTCGGCGTTCTACCAATTGAGCTATCTAGCCCAGCTATCTAGCCCTTTGTTGGCAGTCTTCCTATTTTGTCAATATCTTTGTTCGGGGGTGCCAGTCAGAAGCCATACAACCGTTAACTTGTAGCCAGGGATCACACCCGAGTTTACGATACAATCTGGGAAGCTGCAGCCAGGGGATCATCTTAAGGGGATGCAACTTTTTGTTTCAGATATCAATACAAAACAACAAGGGAAACTGACTGGTAAAATTTTGGGGTTGCCTTACAGATACCAATTTACCTGTGATTGTAGTTTTTGAGAAATGAGTAAAGCAACCCCCAAACCCTGAATGTTAGTGCACTTTTATTTAGTGTTTCGATGTGTTTCTTCTCAGCTTATCAAATGAATTTTCTGCAATACTCACGTAAATTTTGTTTACTTACCACTAGTATCACTAGTCATCCTCAGAACGAGGCACCACCAGTCGGTTGGTGGCGCTGTTTCCTGCTACGGCCACTGGATGGTGGTTTGGCCGATTTTGTCCTCCCCGGGATGAAACTTGGGGTTTGAGGAGTATTGGCTGTGTTTTGTAGAAAATTCATTTGATTAGTTTATATTTTACCAGCTTGATGAACTTCTTTTATGAATCTTCTCAGATAATTACATCAGAACATCCAAGTACAACCTGGAGACACGTTGACTTCCCAGTCATCGCTAGTGGCAAGGTGGATGCGGTCATATCATGGTTCGATCTTGTCCTAGACGACATGGAAGTATTGAGTACCTCACCACATGATAGCTCCTGCTGGGAGCAGGCAGTGTTTCCTGTGAATTCCTTTATAAAATCCAATGGTAAGGAATCTTTAGAACGAGTTTAGAATATTTTCCTTTAACTATAGACGATGTGACCTATGTTTACATTCAAACAGCCCTCTGTTGAAAGAACACTGTATACATCATGTTTCGCCGGGCAAAAAGACGCGTAGTCGTGGTAAGATTGCGTACACTTTCTAGCTGGCTGCCAAAACACAAAGGTTTTGCCCGGCGGTATGCGCGCGAATCTTGTTATGGTTTTCGTGTGACTTAAGAGGTCACATTGTCTATAAGGCAAATATTATATAAGTCAAACCCTTTTGAGATTTTTGAAAACACTTTTGTTCTCCTTTTTCACCCTCAAGGAAGCTGCAAAGAATCTTTGCATGTCAGCGAACAGGACACCATCATTGTGGCTGTATCATGCAGTGACGACTGCCTCCATCTCAAATGTGCGGACATTACCCATCATGCATCATCCAAAATGAAGTCCACACCTGCGTCGACGCCCACCTTAACACAGGAGGAAGTAATGGAGAAAATGGTTACCAGCTTCAGAGAAAATGTGAGCACCCAGTGTCAAAGGTCATGTGACTTGGTTGAGGGTGTGCAACTTGAAAGAGCGAGTGAGAATGTGGGCGGGGCAGATTTTTCGAAGGGCGGGGCAATTGCCACCTCGAACTCATGCCCTTCATGTGATGATTTAACTCCAGATACTATAGCAATTCTCAACGATAACAAACTTCAGAATTGCTTTTATAAGGCCATCACTAGCTTGATGGATGCTTCACAAGAATCGGAAGATTCAAGATCATGCAGTCCTTCGAAAAGCCACGACGAGTCGGCGACATCACAGTTTGCCGTGCTGGATATATCAAGCTGTGTGTCTATGACCGGACTTTTTGCAGCCAAACACCATCCCACCACCAGAGTCTGCATCCCATCTAGCACACCTACAAACAGAAATGTTATAGAGACGATTGCCAGAACCAATATGTTAGAGGGTTGTTTGGATTTAGAGGCGGAGTCACACCCGTTGAGTCCATCTTCTGAAGCAATGTGGGATGTCCTGGTGACTGATTTGGTATCCCCCTGTGGTACTCTTAGGGAAAGAGTGCTGGAAGACATCGCTGTTGGAAGGTTAGTTTTTGGCTTGCCTTTTGTATAGTATTTAAGTTAAAGTTGCATGACCCAATTTTTGCTTACAAATAAATATTCTTTTAAAACATTTTTGGAGAATTTTCTCGAAATGAATTTTGACGGATGATACTCTGTCAGATGGCTGTCTTTGCATTGTCATACATGTAGTGAGCGCAGTATAGACGATGTGACCTATGTTTACATTCAAACCGCCCTCTGTTGACAAAACACTATATACGTCATGTTTCGCCGGGCACCGAGTTGTGTAGTCATTGTAAGATTGCGTACACTTTCTAGCTGGCTGCCAAAACACAAAGGTTTTGCCCGGCGATATGCGCGCGAATCATGTTATGGTTTTCGTGTGACGTCAGAGGTCACATCGTCTATACATACATTACTAAGCAGGTATGGTGATAGGCTTACCACCAAACTAACTGCAGGGTTGGTGTTTTGGGTGAAAAACCACCATGACTGCAGGGCTTTAAGCACAAACCCTTCACTGGAATTTATTTCACAAGAACAGAATCCACCATAGATTTTGAGCCCTGGACCCCATTCATAGAGTTGCTTAAGAGGAAAATATAACTTAACAAATGTCTGCGAAGTAGTAATGAGCAGAATACCAGTTACAAATTGTACATGTGACATGATAGTGTGGCTGGTAACTTTATGCTGGTAAGCATAATTTTGATGTGGTATAAATCTACTATTTGTGCTTCAAAGCAGCTCTATGAAACAACATGCTAAGAAAGTGCGATGTCACAATACAGATCACTATGGTGATACTGACAATTTGTCTTACGATGGGTTTTATTTCTTTGTGAAATTGAGCCTTGGTGTACAAATCAAGCCTTACACCTTGAAAACCTTAAAGTTGGTACAAAAGTTGAAAGATTAAACCTCAATATCATGGCTTTGCGGATGTCTGTCGGGGATGCAGTGAACTCCAAGTGTGTTATTTTTTACTCAGGGTGTGTGCGTTGAAACCAACTGGTACACTCCTACCAGGATCAATGTCTGTCTTCGCAATGTGTGTAGAGTGTGCCAGCCTACAAACAGACAGTCAAGTCATCGGAGACGGACCAACCATGGGATTGAAGATCGCAAAGTTCATCAATAAATACAAGGTGAGAACAATATATCTTTTATCCTTTGTGTCAGAAATAATAACCCAGACATGCTTTTTTTTTGCTGATTTGTTTTTAATATAGCACTTACATGATGTCACATGCTCAAACAGTGCATTAAAGGGAAGGTACACGTTTGGTAATTACTAAAAATAAATACTATTTTAAAAACTGACTTGGTAACGAGCATTGGAGAGCTGTTGATAGTGTAAAACATTGTGGGAAATGACTCTCTCTGAAGTAACGTAGTTTTTGAGAAAAAGGTAATTTCTCACTAAAATAATAAAAGACTTCTAGCTAGAAGTCTTTTATTCCTATCTGAAAGCACACAAATTCGTCCAACAAGGGTGTTTTTTCTTTCATCATTTCCTTGCAACTTCGATGACCAATTGAGCCCAAATTTTCACAGGCTTGTTATTTTATGCTTATGATGGGATACACCAAGTGAGAGCACTGGTCTCTGACAATTACCAAACGTGTACCTTCCCTTTAACTGAGGTCAAAGGAAGACCTACCATTGGCTAAGAGTTTCGTGTTGTGCTTACACGCATGCAGGTTTTCATTGTTTGCCTCAGCGATGGTGGCTTGTGCATAGTTCTCTTGTTTGATCAATGGTGATGTATTGAGCAATCGGTCAGCAAAATAGACTTTATTTTTTGTTTTAACATTTGATTGTTTTAATCCTAAAGGTAGATCTGTACAACAAAACTAATCTGTGTAAATTTCATTTCAAAAGGTAGTAGCATTTTTGTGACGTTGACGAAAATCTGGACTGGTTATGTCCACGCAGGAAGAATAATCAGTAGGCCAGATACACAATCTGAGAAACCTTTCACATGTCAAAACATTTCTCAGATTGAAATGTTTTTTAATCCCTCTTTAGAAAACCACATTCCTTTAAAAGGAGTTATTTCTCAAACTGTATACTTAAGTTTTCATGGTCATTATTTTTTTGAGTAATTACCAAAGGTGTACCCTATCTTTAACAGGTGTCAACATTTCTTGACATCCACCTGTCCTCCCGAGCCTCCAAGCAGCTCAGTCAACCCTTCCTACTCTTCCATCTCGATTTCAACGAGAAGCAAGAACCAGGTTCATCCGATCTCCCCAGCTTCGTCAAGCCATCTGTGGTCCGACAATTCCAAGCCACGGAAGATGGTACGATAACAGCTGTACCGTTCTGGTTCAATATTAACGTTGATCCGTCGAATAACGTGAATACATTGGACAATGATACTCACTGGAACCAAGCTGCGTATTTACTTCCTGAAGGTCGAGACGTCAGGAAGGGGGATCAGATCAAGGTGTCTGCTAGAATTGAGGATAGCAGTTTCATCATTGAAGTTGATGTTGGGTGAAGGTAAACTGCTACATTACAGTTTATTGAAAAATAGTATTAGCTGTTGCAAACCGTTTAGAGACCATAGTGGCTGCAAGCAGCTTGTACCAAAAAGGCCAGAGCGGCCGCAAACAGCCCAAATATTTGACCAACTTTTGCTCTAACAATGAAGTTTTGGACTGAAATGATTTTCCGATGTTTCCCATGTAAACATAGAATCTACTACAACTCTAAAACAAAACCATGTACAGTCAACTCTCCTGATAACAAGGTCGATGGTACCGGGCAAATAACCTCTTTATTACAGGAATGTTGTTATAAAAGGAAAGCAAAACAAAGAAACACAAAGAGAAATTGAAATTTGGGACTTCAGAATTTGCTCTTTATAAGCAGAACCTCTTTATAAAAGTGCTCTTTATATCAAGAATCGACTGTATTTCTGTTTCTTATTAATTGCTGACTTTTCGCCTGAAAATAGCGGTGCAAAAAATCTAATACCTAAGCATTGTCTGGGCGTATGGTGATCAATATAGAAATATGAATGGTCTCCAAACATCTAAAGGGCCTGTGGTATAAAATGAAAACAAAAATAGTAAGTGGCCAGGGGTGGATTTCACAAAGAGTTAAGACTAGTCTTATCTCGAGTTAGGATGAGTTACTCGTCCTAATTTAAAGGCAGTAGACACTATTGGTTATGGTCAAAGACTAGTCTTCTCACTTGTTGTATCTCAACAAACGCATAAAATAACAAACCTGTGAAAATTTTAGCTCAATCGGTCATCGAACTTTCAAGATAATAATGAAAGAAAAAATACCCTTGTCACACGAAGTTGTGTGCGTTTAGATGGTTGATTGAGGTCTCGAAATCAAATTCGTGGAAAATTACTTCTCTCTCAACAACTATGGCACTTCAGAGGGAGCCATTTCCCACAATGTTTAATACCATCAACCTCTCCCCATTACTGGTCACCAAGAAAGGTTTTATGCTAATAATTATTTTGAGTGATTACCAATAGTGTCCACTGCCTTTAAGACTAGCAATACGTTTTTAGTATCTCCTAGGACTAGTCTTAAGTTAAGACTAGTCCTTACTCTTTGTGAAATCATAGAGTAAGGTGAAATCGACCCCTGATGTTTCAACCCTAGCAGAGTCTTTCTCAAAGACTAGATGGCAACATAACAAACAGAAACAGATACTGCTTTTTGTAACTCCAGTATAACTTGTCTATGGGTGCGTTCGTTCAGCTTCCCTGGGTCCACCCCGGGGTGCTCACTCGGGTGAGCCCCTGACAAGAGCAAAACGAACGATCACTCATCGCTCTCGTAGTGACGTCATGCACCTGGGGCCAGCCCCCAAGTGACCCATTCCACAAGCAGGGCACTGGGGGCTGACCCGGGTGAGCCCCTGGAATGATGCCAAAGCTAACGCACCGGGGGAAAACCGGGGCCGACCCAGGGAAGCTAAACGAACGCACCCAGTGTTTCGTTGTCATATTTAGCCTTCAAGTACACTCTGCTAGGGTCGAAATGTCTGGCCAATAACTATTTTATCAATTATTTTGTCCTGGTAATAACAACAAAGGACCCTCAAAAGGAACATACACCATGACACAGAGGTCAAAGGTACATAGTATGGCTGATAACTGTATTACCCCTGAGAGTCTGTTATTAGCCAATAGGACAAGACATTTGTATAAAAACTAATTTATGGATTTATTGTTCTTGACCTTTGACCATGTTTTTATGGACTTTTGACAACAAATTTGATCAGATTTTGAGATTATCTATTTCAATGTTGATGTTAAACAAGTTGATTTTTTTTATATTTACAAAGTATACTTGCCTCATTGTAAACATTTCTTGCTTATTATGCTCCCAGTTTTCAATCATGAAACAATTTTTTTTATGATACATTTTGTTCGCAATCTTGTTGTACTTTTCGAGAGTTAAATGTTTCAATAAAAATATCACAGAAAAACATGCAGTGAATCCAGTGAAAATGTTGTATTTTAAGTTTATGACACAGTGTTTCCGCAGTCATTGAAAATCCTTGAATTGTACGCCTATAGACCATGTGACCATTGTTTACAACATGTGTGACCTTGTACATTCTTTGGCTTTTCTGGCAGGCAAGATACTGCACTGGTCATATGGGAAAGTTGACATTTTGTGTCATAATTTCGACATAAACCCATGAGTTATGAAAGTAAAAAGCTGGAAAAATTTTGCGATGTGCCCCTTTCGTCATATCAAAAGTTTATGAGAACCAAAATAAGACTCTTCCATTAGGCTGTTACAAATCGTGCCTGCAGGAAGTCCAGGCTCTGTGGCTCTTTTGTAAACATGTGATGTCACAAGTAACACCCTCTATATGTAACTCATTAACCTAGCTTGTAAGACTCGTCTAGCTATAATACCAGTAAACCAACCATATGGTATTCAGATAGTAAAGGTTGGTTCAGAGTCTTGTAATGAATCCCCAGATTGGTCGAGAATTCTTGGATTGACCTTGAATGTTTAACAGGTAAAGTGCGCCCTACAAATGCTTATAGTTATTACTTTTGATACAGCTTGAGGGCATTTTTCTTGGTATCAAAAGCAGCCTTGCACGTTGTATTACATCTACATGCTGATTGTACAATGTCTCTGATACAAACCTCTTATAATTTGTGAATAAACTTACATTTTTTAGGTTTATTACATGTGCATATTTTTTAGTTTACACCAAAAGTGTCAAATTCATTCTTTTTTCTCTCCTGTGTTCTTTCTCTCTCTCTTTGGCGGGAGGTCTTCGTCATTACTCATAACATACCAATCCATGTCATCAAAGGTCATCCCGGCATAGCTGACCTTTTTTGTCCGTCTCTGTGGAACTGGCAGCGATGCTGTGCGAGATTCGGCACTTATCGATCGATAACGAATATCGTTATCGCTATCGTCGTCATCGCTTGAAATGTCATTAACGTCCAGTGCCATGTCAGCGTCGCTGGATTGATGGGGTCTGCTCCCGGGTATGGCAAGATGCCTGGTATCCGGTGTGTCAATTTGGTCCCCATCTGATTTATTGGTGACATCTTCACCATTTGTGGAGACGTCATCGTCATCATCAAATGACATTTTCAGTCCTGTGCAGCTGATTTTCTTCTGTCTCTTTAAAACCTGGAGAGATTTGACTTGAGCAGTTTCAAGTTGGTCCTCGACAGAGGGACGTCTTGGATTATCATTGATATCGCTGTCATCTGTTGTAAAGTCGCCGTCCATGAAATCATCAGTGTCATTGTCACTTGTACCCTCGCTTGATTTCTTCACTTGTAGATGAGAATCGCTCTGACTTTCCATGCCGTTTTCTTGATTTCTGTTGATGTCCGAATTCTCTTGATGGTTCAAAATGATGTCGGGGAGAGAGGTGAACGGATGGCCCTGTGTCCTCCTCGGAGAACCCACTGCTTCTGTCGGAGATTGAGATGCTAACGATGGAGGAACACCATCCACTGCTGGAGGCTGCTCCATTCGAACAAGATCCGTGTTTTGTTGACTCGCAGAGGAATGGCCTGTTGAAGGAGAAATCAAAGAGATTTTAAGAAATAAGGTAAAAAAACCTCAATCTGTTGAAAATCCCTAAATGCCTAAGTGGCTAATATAATTCGTTTTTATGCTTACACAATGTGTACTAATTAATTAGCTGCATACTCAGTACTTTCCAGAGTTCTGTGAAAATAAAATCCACCGGCAAATCACTCGGGTGGGATTCAGACCCACGACCTTTGCATTGCTAGAGCAGATGTCTTTGTCTTACCAATAGACCACCGAGCTATGCCCATTGGCTAAAGGCAGTTCATCCTATGCGTAAGCAGAGGATACCGCGATTGCTTATAACTATCAAAGAGGCATTGGTGACTTTTCACTTAAAATGCTAGTGATCATCAATATTATTTATAGCTTGTCACCAGCCTGAGGTTTATTATGCAATTACCCTGTGTGTTGTATTGGGAATCTAATGATATAAATATTCATGAGCAGGTGCTTCATTTGCATACACCAACCTGTTGGTCTGACTTGCTCCATGATGTTATGTTTCACATCGGACATTGTTCATTATTATTGATGGACTGACAACTAAAAGTGGGAGAAGCCTATGTGATATATTTAATGTTCATAAGGAACTTCTTAATTTGCAATGCCCATCTTGGATTTCACATCGAATTGCTTCACTCACTTTTGGGTAATGTGTTAACTAAAAGTGGGAGGAGCTTTTATACTGAATATTCAAAACAAGTAACTTTCTAAATTTGCATACACCTAATCTTTTCCTTCAACATGCTCCATGGTAATGAGTTTTTCATTGGAGATGGTCCACATTATACTAATAGGGGATTGCTGCGTTAATGTACTCGTAATTTAAAAAGTGGGAGGAGCCTATGTATTGAATATTCACAAGTTACTCTCTTAATTTGCATACACCTAACCTTTTCTTTTAACATGCTCCATGATAATGAGTTTTTCATTGGAGATGGTCCACATTATACTAATAGGGGATTACTGCGTTAATGTACTCATAATTTAAAAAGTGGGAGGAGCCTATGTATTGAATATTCACAAGTAACTTTCTTAATTTGCATACACTGTACCTTTTCCTCTGAGACGTTCCATGATGTTAGTTTTCACATCAGTCATGGTCATCATGTGCTTAACAGATTGTGCGATGCTCATCTTTTGTTCATTCTCCATATTGTAACGTTGATAGTCAAAGGAGTAGGAGAAGAGGATTGCACATGCCACCATCTCAAGGCAAATCAGAAAGTCCTGAAAAAAATTACAATGAAATGATCGTTTATGTTTTTGCCCAAACTTAAGATAATGTCATTGCCATATCTTGTAGAAACAAATAAAAACACATTTGCATCAAGATACTAAGTATAGGTAATTAATTATAATTATTTAACCATTTTTCAAGAAAGGCAACATTGTAGATCAAGTGGAGACGCACGATTCTGAGACTTCTTCAAATAATTTTTGTTTGTTTTTCAAAGTGCCTAATATCTATACAGAGAATTTGTGTTAATAATTACACAAACTATAATCCCTGATTCTATTGAAAGTTTCCTGAAAAATAACCAATAATTCCATGTTCTGATTTCTTCAACTTGAAAATCTCCCTGATTGTGGAAACTTTTTATTACCCTTGTATACCGATGTGTGTAAGCACTGTATACTCAGTTCCTTCCCGCTTTCTTTGAAAACAAGTCACAGGAATATTTTTCAGATGGGATTCGAACCCAAGACCCTTGCAAAACGTTTTCACTAACAACTTATTCACCTGCAGCATTGTAGCGAATGCAAACTCATCCTCGAAACCCCACGCTGGTTTGGGCTTCATGACGCCTGTCTGAGCCAGGATATTCAGGAGGGTACTCTGAAAGTTTGTGACGAATATCACAAGTTGAATTCCCACAAACTGAGAGGTGGACCTGGGTAGCATTTTCAGCTCATCGAGGGTTGCTTTACGGAGAAGGTTTATACAGAAGATGGCCCACTTAGGGACAGTAAAAACAAGAGAGAAAGTGTGGGTAAATAGGGGAAGATTTTGAGATTATAGTATAGAGTATTGTGGAGTATAGAAAATGAATAACTTGTACGAATCAAGCTGATCATCAAATCAAGCTGTGTGGTGTGTCGTTGGCTGAGAGTTTTAGGTTACCAAAACTAAACCTGATAAGTGTTGTTTGAAGCTTTGCATGGTGTGTAGAAATAGGGGGAAAAAAGTAGGGCCTAGTTTTGCGGGTACAACCATGTGTAAATTTGTAGTGTTTGAGGTTGGCTCTGAGAAGAGCTGGTTTGGTCTCGACGTTTCGAACAGTATACTCTGCTCGTCGTCGTCATCTGATGATCAGAGTGTTGGTTCAAATCCTGGTCATGACGCTATGCCCGTGAGCAAGGCACTTAAACATAATTGCTTTGTAAAAAGTTGGGATGAGAATGCGGTTATAATAACCGCGCATACATCATTTAATGGTCCTCCTCTATAATCAAACTCTTATGATATGCCGTAAACAATCTTGTTGTGTTGTGAAACGCTTGTAAAAGAACCCAGTGCACTTATCGAAATGTGGAGTTCGCCCCGGTGTTCCTGGCAGTGGCTGGATTGACAGCATATTGCGCCACAGCACCTAACAAACCATTACATTATGCTAAGAACTTTGTACCACTCACCTTGCAGTTAATACTTGGCGCTTTGATTCCTTCGGAAAAAGGTGCGTACATTATTAGCTTACCAAATAAATTTACAAATTTAAACCTTAAACCCCTGGTACTTACGATTTGTGAAATCGATACTATGACGGTCACCCAGAGGTAGGCATATTTTGCAGAGAAATTCCCTTCGTTGTAATTTCCTGTAAGATGTGTGATTCTGCAGAAAAGAAATCAATCAATCAATCAATCGTTAAATTTATAAGGCGCTAAATCCAACGGTCGTTGCTCATAGCGCCGTACAGTAGGCTTTTGAAAAAAGATGAGATTTAAGCAAAGTTTTGAAATTGGCTAATGAAGAAGATTGCCTGATGTTCTGAGGAAGATGATTCCACATCCATGGTGATGCGATAGAAAAGGCACGACCCCCCCCCCCCCCCCCCAACTGTGTTTAGTTTTTTGAATGTGAAAGAGTGAAGTGTCGGAACAGGAACGCAGATTTCTGACAGGTTCTTTGATTGACAATAAGTCAGTGAGATATGAAGGGGCTGAGGCACTGAGGCAGCGGAACACAAGTAGGAGAATCTTAAATCGGGAGCGTAACTCAACTGGTAGCCAGTGAAGACGCTTCACGATTGGTGTCACATGATCACATTTCTTGGCACATACTAAGAACTGCCCAACCAAAAAAGGTACAAGAAAGACAAATAATACTAGAACGAAATTGGAACCTGTGACGTCCAGATTTCTGTGCTGATGCTCTACCAAAATTAATGAGCTTTCTAACTATCTATGGAGGCTGTTCCCCACTCAAAATTAAGTTGTTGTAACTAGTCAGTTTTGGTGAGGTTTTATTATCAGATACAATTTAGAAGACTTGAGGTTTGGATTTGGAACAAAATATACTTATTACAGTGGTATAATTTAACACAAAGTAGGAATGGTAATTTGCAATGAAGATTGGTTTAAATCATGGAATGTGAACAACATAGAAACGGTTGAGTTTATCGTGATGTAAGTTTTGACACAACATGGAGCACAAGGATGCTCGGACTACCTCTATAAGGAGAGATAGACATGCTACTCATCAATAAGACCACAGCTGGACCAAGAGACTAAACAGAATGGCAACCTAGAAATGGAAACAGAAGAAGAGGAAGACGGAGAAGAAGATGGATAGATGAAATCCATATGGACAGGAGATGGGCAAGAGATGGGTAGGACACCAAGAAGACATGACAACAGGTGGGTCAAGGGACTAAACAGTATGGCAACCTAGAAATGGAAACAGAAGTAGAGGAAGACAGAGAAGAAGATGGAGAGATGAAATCCAGATGGACTGGAGATGGTCAGGACACTAAGAAGACATGGCAACAGGTGGGTCGAGGGACTAAACAGAATGGCAACCTAGAAACGGAAACAGAAGAAGAGGAAGACAGAGAAGAAGATAGAAAGATGAAATCCAGATGGACAGGAAATGGGCAAGAGATTGGTAGGACACCAAGAAGACATGGCAACAGGTGGGTCGAGGGACTAAACAGAATGACAACCTAGAAAATGAAACAAAAGAAGAGGAAGACAGAGAAGAGATGGAGAGATGAAATCCAGATGGACAGGAGATGGGCAAGAGATGGGCAGGACACTAAGAAGACATGGCAACAGGTGGGTCGAGGGACATAACAGAATGACAACTTAGAAATGGAAACAGAAGAAGAGGAAGACAAAGAAGAAGATGGATAGATGAAATCCAGGTGGACAGGAGATGGGCAAGAGATGGGTAGGACACCAAGAAGACATAACAACAGGTGGACCAAGAGACTAAACAGAATGGCAACCTAGAAATGGAAACAGAAGAAGAGAAAGACAGAGAAGAAAATGAAGAGACGGCATCCAAACATCTACAAATATGACAACTTGGACTAGAATGGCAAAAAGAAGGGAAAAAAAATGGAGGTTGCATGAGGAGGGCTTCATTTATAACAATACTAAAAACTAGCCTGATGGTGAAGTTTTGACTCTGCGAGTTATAAAGTAAATATCACTTTACATATACTTACATTGAAACTATGGTAACAACGATTCGGATAACAGTGTAGTTCAGCACGCCTGCTTTACACCTTCGGATAATTCTAGCAGAACAAGAATTGAAAAAAAACAAACAAGAAAACAACATTAACAATAGTGTTGATATATCTAGGGGAAAATCTGCAATGTTGTCACAGTTTTTTTTTTTCATATTATTTTTGTTGAGATAGTAGAGACGGTGAGATGATTGTTTGTAAACTTTATAATTTTGTTCTTCATGTGTCAATAATGCACTGTAACAAAGTCCAACATGTTAAATTTCATTACATTTTGTGACATTTTGAGTTATTACATTTGCTATTAAAATGTGAAGATTCTGGCAAAAAGCTGATAAGGTTATATTACAGGAGATTTGAAACTAGCTTTACAATCGGCGCGATTCAATAGCTATGGCAGGTCATTTGCCGCATTGATATCTTTGTCAGTAAAATAGAAGAAGCTATACATGGGTATGGTCACTCGAGCATCCATAAACTTCGCAAATTATACCAAAACCGATATTTTCCCGCCAAAATAATATTTTTTTTGACACCGGTAAGCCACATTAAAACGTTTGGATTACACAGACCCTGAAATAAATGGTCCTATTGGCCGAGAGGTGTAGTGAACATTTTTAAAGGTTAATGACCGGACGTTTGGAAAAAAATAAACCGGTGTCGCATGCAAATGTCCTCTATGCAATACTATCCGGAGGACAGTATTGCATATGCGATAATGTCCGCCCGGACGCTGCTGCATAATGCAATCGTGTCCGCTCGGACACATTTGCATATGCAATTGTGTGCGCCCCCGTGCAAAACCGTCCTCGCAGTAAATTAAACGTCCTTGGTCGACGGAACACATTCGCCATTTTTTTTACAAGCTAAGTGCATATCATGAATGCATGATAGGGAAATGCTCGGCCGTTGGTATTCGCTGCAATCATAAAATACGTGAATGCGTAATATAGGTTCCCATGCACGCTTGCTTACGCACGCACATACAATGTACAGTCATGTACATGTCCACCGGACGGTTTTTGCATAGCCGCGGACACGATTGCGTATGCAATAGTGTCCGGCGCGGACAGTAATGCATGGCGGACACAATTGCATCTGACACCGGTGTATATAAAGGGTGTTGTTATTTGCATGGAGAATAACTCGACGGGCCCTGGGACTCGTCTCCCAAATTGGGGAGGTAGTGCTTTATGCTCTACCGGCTAGGCTTCGAATTGAAGATACCCAAGCCTATATTCGTATGGACTGTGACAGGGGTAACCCTGTTTCAGCCCTAGGAGTAGGTGGCAATGGCCTCTGGAAGAAAAAAATTGTAGTCCACACCTTGAAGTGGCCTTCGGCCTTGTGTGTCAGAAGACTTACATAAACAAAAATAAAAACATAAAAAATAAACTTGAGCAGATGACTAAAGTTCAAGATACAACGAATAGTTCCCTTTTTACTTCAGAAAAACTGTGAGCTGTCTATAAGTATTTTTCGGTTTTTAAAATATTTTATATTAAGCATTTTGCACTGTAAGTTCGGAGCACCCATTGACCTACATTTGTGATTTCTATTTGCTGCGCTTGACCGCTTATCTAAGCTGTGATCGTAAAAGCATTTGCGTGTGATGATGGCGGTGGAATAACCTATGAGGGGGGTAAAAAATGTTATCATTTTTATATCTGTGGATTATGAGGGTTACATTTGCTGGTACGGTCCAGGAATAATCACTATATTATCCAGACAATCCTTCTAAATGTAGATTCAAGTGGAACTGTGTTCAGCCGTGCCGCCCTTAGTTTTTCTTCTCATACCATGCACAATATATGGCGAGCAAGAACCTGAACTTGAACGTCCCGAACAATTGTTGTAAAAAATCTCATACGTGTAGTTACCATTTATCACGTCAGTACGTATACGTGCAGACGTCATAAGTGAGCATGAAATAAACCATAAACCCAAAGTGGTGACGTCACCTAGAAACGACACAATTTTCTGACGTTCACGTTCACGTTTTTGCTCGGGTATTACGTGTAGCTAAACTTCCCTAATTTTCCCTAACACACCCTTTCTCCTCCTGTGTAAATGAACCCTACAAATTCTCTAAATGAGGGACACGTTGCCTTGGATCGAGCCAGTTGGTCAATGAAAAGCGTTTGGAAACCATTTGTTATAAATGCATATGTTTAGAAAGATGTTTTAAAAGTAGAATATCCACACAAAATGGCTCAAAATTGCATGTTTTTCCTTTTACGAACTATAATACATACGGCACGCTATTTTATGGAGTATTTTTACTCCCGAAATAAGCCGACCGTGTTAATTGGTTCGCAAAGTAAAACAAAAACGTTGCAATTTCGAGGCATATTTGTGTGGATCATTGTATTCTTCTTTGGTATGATTTGTTTTATAACTAATAATTAAACAAATATATTTTTTATTTCTCCCTTCACGCAAACACTACGAAAATATAATTTGGTGAAGACGCAACAAAGTTTACAAAACAATTTAATTAATATTTTTTTTATCATATTGTACTTTCACATATTCTTTTGTAACTTTTCTAACATAATTTTTTTTAACAATTACAAAAAATAGTTATTTTAAAGGGAATGTACACGTTTGGTAATTGTCAAAGACCAGTCTTCTCACTTGGTGTATAAGCATCAAATAACAAGCCTGTGAAAATTTGAGCTCAATTGGTCATCGAAGTTGCGAGGAAATGATGAAAGAAAAAACACCATTGTTGGACAAATTTGTGTGCTTTCAGATAGGAATAAAAGACTTCTTGCTAGAAGTCTTTTATTATTTTAGTGAGAAATTACCTCTTTCTCAAAATCTATGTTACTTCAGAGGGAGCCGTTTCCCACAATGTTTTATACTATCAACAGCTCCCCAATTCTCTTTACCAAGTCAGTTTTTAAGTTAAAATTTGTTTTGAGTAATTACCAAACGTGTACCTTCCCTTTAAGTTTTAATCTTATTAGTTTTGTGTGGGTTTTATTTTCCTACTATCTTATTAGTGACAGTTTAGCGAGTATTGACATAGGGAGTTCCCAATTAACATTGTGGCTAAAAATAGCTCGCTTGATTACAGCGCCAACATGTTAATTCCGAGGTCATAGGCCTCAACCCAAAATGTTAAAAACTTTATTCAGGTATAAATGGTAAAAAAATTACCTCTTTCTCAAAATCTATGCTACTTCAGAGGGAGCCGTTTCCAACAATGTTTTATACTATCAAAAGCTCTCCAATGCTCTTTACCAAGTCAGTTTTTAAGTTAATGTTTGTTTTGAGTAATTACCAAACGTGTACCTTCCCTTTAAAGGATTTGGGTACCTTTTCAAAATGTCCATAGATTTACATTAAACTTACAGGGTTTGAAGATAATGATAGTGGAAAGCTTCCCTTCAAATTTTACTTACTTAGGTGCTGTAGTTTTTGAGAAATGAGTAAAACAATGTCATGGAAATTTTCGTCTCATGATACGAAAATTATTTTCATGACATTGTTTTCCTCATTTCCCGAAAACTACAGCACCTCAGCACGTAATATTTTCAGGGAAGCTTTCCACTATCATTATCTTCAAACTGTGTAAGTTTAGTGCAAATATGTGGACATTGTGTTTTTTGTCCTACAAAAGTAACATAGACTCTTTAATTTTCATGTTTTGCTTAATTTTGTTTAAACCTAAATAATATACGATTGCGTAGGCCTACTTACCGTTGGTTTGGGACTGCTCTGACGCAACAACATGGAGGAGGGGACTTAATTTGTGGTTTCATGACCAGTCGGTTTTCAAAGTTTGGCACCTCGTCAAAGAACGTCAGAAGGTAGTAGACAAAATTATACATGACGAATGCCTGGTATAGCTGACGTAATGTGTCTAAATATATCTCGACGTCCGGAAAACGAAGAGCAAACCACTGGGGAGAGAATGATAATACAATATAAGTTGGGTTTATTATGGTTATCAGGAAAGACGTTTCGTATTTTTTTTTTTTTTTTTTTTTTTGTGAACCAAACTTTGGTTTTGAGCGAGGAACTCTTTGTCATTTCATTTTAATGGAACTTGAGGGAGCTCTTCTCCTTTGTTAATTTTTGTGTGAATTTCATTCAAAATATCACTCATGTAAAAGGCAGTGGACACCATTGGTAATTACTTAAAATAATTGTTAGCATAGAGAGCTGATGATAGTGTAAAACATTGTGAGAAACGGCTCCCTCTGAAGTAACGTAGTTTTTGAGAAAGAAGTAATTTCTCACTCATATTTGAGTTCAGTTCGCGACCCGAGCTGAGGTCTCGAACTTGTGCGACAAGGGTGTTTTTTCCATTATTCTCTCGCAACTTCGAAGGGCAATTTAGCTCAAATTTTCACAGGTTTGTTATTCTGTGCATAATATGTTTGGATACACCAAGTGAGAAGACTGGTCTTTGACAATAACAAAAGCTGTCCTGTGAAGTACCTTTAAGAACGGCAGTAACCTGTTAGTAAGCTTTCAACGCTATTGATTACTCATTGACGCAGTGAGAACAATAAAAGTAGTTCATAAACTTCACTGACGTGTTGAAATTAGGAATGTGGAAGAATCCTTTCACGGGACTTTCAATACTGACTGAGAGTGATAAATGTTTTTTTAAATTGTTAGTTGTCATATTTGTATTATAACTTACACTGTTCATCTCGTAGATCGGAACCATGAATAAGATCCTGAAACATTAAAAGACATATAAATAATAAGCGTATTCCATTTTTTTTAAATTTAAGTTTAGCCAAGAAAAGCAAATCGTGTCTAAAGCTTCAATGTTGCACAGGTACGTTGTGTCTGCTGTTTCCAGGTGCCCCCCCCCCCCTTTGGTATCTGTCTCGAACATGAGATCACCGCCTCGCTCCTCCCCCGGAAAAAAACCAGGTTGCCACCCCCCTCTCCTCCCCTCGGAGGAGATGTCACGGTCTTCCCTCGAACTTTGTGGTCCCGACTACACTATTAGAAATCCAAATTTACTCGAAAGGTCTGCTCACCGTCTACACGCCTATACATTAAATAACCGTTCATCAAACAAAATAATTCCAACTATTGCTACCAAAACAGACGGTGAATGTAGTTTTCAATTTGTTGGACCTCATATTATGGAACAATCTGCCTTAAAACATCAAACGAGCTACCACCATCTCACATTTCAAGACTCTTTCTTCTCAAAACATTTCTGTTCAATTCATCGTATAATAATAATAAGTACTTTCCTTTTTTGTTCTTTAGAGCATGGCGTATATACTTTCTTCTTAAGGTTTTAGGCGCTCTATAACACAGTTGTCATTAGGTACTTCTTGTAGGACACAAAACACAATTTTCAAATATTTACATTCAGTTTACACTGTTTGAAGATAATGGTGGTAGAAAATATCACTTGCGTGGGTGCTGAAGCTTTTGAAAATGAGTATTAAACAAAATTCTGGCTCAGGGGACGAAGCACAGCGTATCTACCAGTACTGGTATTAATGTAAATCTGTGGAAACTATTTTTTAGTGTCATGCACATAGTACACAAACTCTTTAATCTTCAGTTAAAACTTCGTCACTAAAACTCAGCTGGGAGAGGCGTGTCTGGGGGGGGGCGTGTCTCCTGACTACAAAACATCCGTTTTAGTGACGATGCAGAGCAAAGTTGTCTTTGAATTTTGAACGAGGACTTTACCTGATTATGTGTTTCTGGGTCGAGTGAAGTATGCCTAGAAAAGTCTAAATAATTTTGAATGAGGATTTATTGTAGGCCCTACCTGATGATGTGTTTCTGAAGGCTGGGTCGAGTGTAGTAAACGATGTGATTGATAATACCCCAGATTGAGATCGGGATAGCAACAACCATCGCGAAGAATCCCACAGCACCCAGAGTCCTCTTGAAATTCTCCTCTTCGGCTCTTGAGACGTCTATAATGATGAGAGGTACTCCTAGAGCCACAAAGAGTCCGTAGATCACATAGACTAAGGGGCGGATCCAGCGTCTCCAGCTACCGAGGCACGACCGTGGATCGGTGCTATTCCCCGGCGGGGCTGTGCTCGTATCGCCCCGCTCAACTCTGTTCGCTTCTCGCGTGGGATCCATGGTTTTCAGGAGACTCTATTCACGATTGTCAAAAGAAACTCCCCACCGTCGATTCGGGAGGCGTGTGCATTTAAACTATAACAAAAAGCACTTGTGGATATGTTTTAAACACCTAATACCACACTCTGGCTGATGTTTTTTTATGGTGAGCTTTGATCCCTGAATGCCCAATTTGAGATCTAACATGTAGTGCACATTATTACAAAAAGTCAATGAGTTCAAAAGGCGCGTTCGTGATTATTTGAACAGATTGCTTTTAAGTGTGATTTTTGTGCGGGCAATTCTTCGTCGGGGTCAAAGTACAAACAAGCTTCTGTGAGTTTAGCGGAGATAGGTACAACTGTTTTTTTGATAAAGACAAGTCATCATTTTGATAAGAGTCATAACAACATGTGTTAGGGCACGGACCTCTGAGGATTCGATAAAAATGATATTTAGACTTGATTTCAAGTCTGATATTGCGGTTATTTCTCTGCATCAGCCACGCAGAATTCACCTGCAGATTTTGCTTTCACGCGCTCTATTATGTCTCGCAATCTCAGTGATCGTAGGCCAATGACGGAGGTTAACAAGGGGCGCTATTACAGGCAATAGTGTGTTAATTGGCTATCGGGTACAGACTAAAAGCTGCGGCCACAGACTTGGAACCAAGACTAGATGATATTGAAAGCCGACCAGTCGGTGTCAGGCATAGTAGGTGAATTCTGGATTGAAGGGCTGTTAAATAAATCAGATGTATAGATTTGACCTGTTTAACCTCAGTTGGTAGAACCGTTTGTGACGACTGGGGCTTCACTGATGGATGTGTGTAAAACAACGCATGGCATCTGCTGGTATATGCGGTATACACGGATGAGTGAATGCGAAGCTGGTTGAAACAAAACTGAGTTTTGGCGGTACAAAATATTAGTTTTTGGCAGTATTTTTTTCTATTTCATGAACAACAGCAAATTCTTTGACTTAAAGGGAAGGTACACGTTTGGTAATTGTCACTCACTTGGTGTATCCCACTATATGCATAAAATAACAAGCCTGTGAAAATTTGAGCTCAATCGGTCATCGGAGTTGCGAAAAAATGATGAAAGGATCAACACCCTTTGTGTGCTTTCAGATAGGAATAAAAGACTTCTATCTAGAATTCTTTTATTATTTTAGTGAAAAAATACCTCTTTCTCAAAAACTACGTTACTTCACCAGAGGGAGTCGTGTCGTTTCCCACAATGTTTTATACTATCAACAGCTCTCCAATGCTCGTTACCAAGTCAGTTTTTAAGTTAATATTTGTTTTGAGTAATTACCAAACGTGTACCTTGCCTTTAATAAAAAAAAAAAAAGACAGACGAGGACGCATCGTTGATAACCTTGTCCTGAACTGTTAATTTTCTGAATTAGGAACCCTTTCCAATTATTACTAGTCATTAGCGAAAATCATTGAGTGTGCTTACCCCCCCCCCCCCCCCAATTTGCGGCATGTCTTGACTGAGCGGATAAAAACACCGGGCTCGAGTATAGGTTCGAGTCCCTGCCGTGACTAATCGTGTAAGACTTTTTGACCATTATTGCTTTAGCTTCGTTTATTAAAGCCATTGGACACTTTCAGTAAACAGTATTGTCCAAGGACCACACTTCGTGTATCACAACTTCTGTATAAAATAACACACCTGTGAAAATTAAGACTCAATCGGTCATCGGAGTCGGGACAAAATAACGGGAAAACACATCCCTATTTCCGCACGTTTCGCCGTGTCATGACATGTGTTAATCCGCAATTCTCGATATCGAGAATTGATATTGTTTTAATGTTTTCTCAAAAAGTAAAGCACTTCATGAAATAATATTTCAAGAGAAGTCTTTCACCATTACCTTCTGTAAACCCTGTAAGTTATTTGTAAATCTGTGAACCTTTTTTGTTCTGTACCGAAAGGGTCCAACGGCTTTAAGCCGTAGTAACAAAAGAAAGTGTCGGCTGCTTATTGCGCCTCAACACTTTCTTGTTAACCTATATCCATGGTAATATGTAAAGGAATAGGCCATATACTTCAAATACGTATCTTCGCATATACTCAATTAAAGACACTGGACACTATTGGTAATTGTCAAAGACTAGCCTTCACAGTTGGTGTATCTCAACATATACATAATACAACAAACCTGTGAAAATTTGAGCGCAATCGGTCGTCGAAGCTGCAAGATAATAATGAAAGAAAAAATAACTTCTTTCTCGAAAACTACATTACTTCAGAGAGAGGCGTTTCTCACAATGTTTTATATTATCATTAGCTCTATTGCTCATTACCAAAAAAGGTTTTATGATATTAATTATTTTGAGTAATTATTACCAATAGTGTCCACTGCCTTAAAAGGAAACATCTGAGCGCTTCGAGACCCCGTCGGGAATGATTAAAGGGCTAAAGAAGAACTCAGAATTATTGAAATTCATAAGAACACAATTTTCACTCATATAGGCATTTGCCCATACACGATTTGTTTTATTAAAGAAAAACCGGCATTACATGAGCGTAAAAAAAGAGCATAATTACAGATCAAAAATAAAAACGTAAAAATAAAGTTTCAATTGGCCAAAGATCCACACAAAAAGGTGCACAACCCGTGTTCTAAAAAAATGCCACTGGTCGTTAAAGGCAGTGGACACTATTGGTAATTACTCAAAATATTTTTTAGCATAAAAACTTACTTGTTTACAAGTAATGGAGAGCTGTTGGTGGTATAAATCATTGTGAGAAATAGCTCCCTCTGAAGTAACGTAGTTTTCGAGAAAGAAGTAATTTTCCACGAATTTGATTTCGAGACCTCAGATTTAGAATTTGAGGTCTCGAAATGAAGCATCTGAAAGCACACGACTTTGTGTTACAAGGGTGTTTTTATTATTATCTCGCAACTCGACGACCAATTGAGCTCAAATTTTCACAGGTTTGTTATTTTATGCATATGTGAAGATACACCAAGTGAGAAACCTGGTCTTTGACAATTACCAATAGTGTCCACTGCCTTTAACTGGTTATAATATTTTGACGTATAAGCTATATGCTTTCCAACTTTCTGTTGGTCCACATCTCCAACTATTTGTTTAGCTATTCATTTCCCACTGCTTCCATGATTGTATTAGATCGCCATTTTTCTTGATGAAGTTTATATCGTAGAATAAATTCAAGTCAAATCAACTCAAACTCAAGTCCCCGCCAAGGTACCCCCCCTCCCCAGAAACAAATTGGACCGACTGAAAATTTGTAAACTTGTAAAGTATAGAGGATAAACTGACGTTTTGTACTTAGTTGGCCAAGTAAGTAAGTATATATCTCACAGCTTAAAGAAATTATAACATTTAAAAAAATACACTTGAGAAACGCAAATTAAGTATAAAGTCAAAATATATGGTTTTTCAAATTATAGTTATTCCTCGACATAACCATCACTGAATAAAGCAGGCATCAAATATATAAGCCTTCAAATGCTTCGTAATGCTTATAATATACATACACAATAATAACCAAATATAGGCAAAATAACTCACTAGAATATGATTAAGAATACATTTCGCATCATATATAAAATAATACCTTTTCAAAAATCGAGATAGTTGTAGTTCTATGGATTTTACTTCGGTTTGGATCATGTAGAGTGAATCTTTGGTTCATTAAGATAAAGTATGGTTTTATCTACAAATTCAGGAGTAATTTTATTTCAGTTCTTTATGTTAATTTATTTAAAATCTACCTTGGGCAAGCACGGACAGACTGTTCTTCCTTTTAAGTCTGATTTCCGATTTTGGGGGGACTTAAAGCCATTATACACTTTCGGGACAGAAAAAAAAAGTTCACAGATTTACAAATAACTTACAGGGTTTACAAAAGGTAATGGTGAAAGACTTCTCTTGAAATGTTATTCCATGAAATGCTTTACTTTTTGAGAAAACATTAAAACAATTGTCAATTCTCGATAGCGAGAATTACGGATTTATTTTAAACACGTGTCATGACACGGCGAATTGTGCGGAAACAGTGGTGGGTTTTCCCGTTATTTTCTCCCGACTCCGATGTTATTTTATATGTAAGTTTTGATACACGAAGTGTGGACATTTGGACATATACTGTTTACCGAAAGTGTCCATTGGCTTTAAGACAAATCAGCAAACTGAAAAAGTCTTTAAAAGCCTATAAAATATGTACACGTATTGGTCAGCCCTTGTCCTCAGCCCACCCCCCTCTCATATAAGGCCCTTATATCATGCCTGAAGACGTTCATATTTAATAGGTCCAAGTTCATCTCAGTCAAAATTGATTTGAGCTTGCTGCTCCATAACAATCAGAATTTTACAGTTTTATTATCAAAAATAAACAAGATTCATTCATATCAATTATTTATACAGTTTTTACATCATTCTAGTCATACAATAAACTCCATTTTTAAGACCTTTATCACAGTGCGGCCATCTTGATTTTCTCCCGTTCAACGTAATGTAACCAAGGCGAGGCTGAAAGGGGAAATAGTCTGGTTCCTGTTTGAACAATGAGTATTAGCACTTATTAAAGCTACTAATCACAGGGAACATGACCAAGGTGTGGCGGCATGATACAGGTCTTAAGGTCTATATTAAAACTGTGACTGGAACACTTTTTCACACCAATCTTTGTCCAAGACGTCGCAATATCATACTCATATCATACTCGTAACATAAACGTAACGTAAGTACGTAACGTGATAGCCCGACACAGGGTGTGTTTTCTTCTTGATTTTATTTCGGAAGCTGGAAATGCATTGATCTTTAAAATAATTATATGACATCAATGTTCAAATCGAACAAAAAATAGACTTGCACAAAGCTAGCGGACGATACGGCGCGCTGCCCATGGTAGCGAGAATGGTAAAGCTATCTGGGAAATAACCAATGCGAAGGAAGGTCTTGAAACCAAGACTACACCAATCTTGCTTCTGTTGGTGATTCATATTGTAAATTCGGATGAACCTCGTCCACAGCTGGAGGTTCCTCAGATCGAACAAGATCAGTGCTCTGGTAACTGTTAGATTTATTGCCTGTTAAGAGAGAATCAAAACACTTATTTTTTCTATATACTCAGTGTGTTAAGAAATCAACTACAACTTTCTATATATTGAATATTCATAATTATTTCAGTAACTTCCTAGTTTGCATACACCACCATCATGTTCTGATTTGAGATGCTCAATAACGCTGGATTTCACATCGGATATGGATACTTCAGGTATTAAATGGACTGAGAATTGGAGGAGCTAACATTTTTTTATTTTCATCAGCGACTTTTTCATTTGCATGCACACCAACCTCTTATCGGATATGGTGAGCATTATACTTGAGGTATAAATGGCTTGACAACTGAAAGTAGGGGAGACTCTTTGATATGTTGAATATTCATCAGCAACTTGTTCATTTGCATACACCTAACTCTTGTGCAGAGAAAAGGCTGGATTTCATATTGGACATGGTGAAGATTTTGAGGTATTACTGGTCGAAAACTGAAAGTGGGAGGAGCGTATTTAGTGTGTTGAATACATCTTCATTTGCATTCACACACTTTTGTGCCGAGATGCTCAATGATGCTGTATTTCATATTGGACATGGTGAAGATTTTGACAACTGAAAGTGGGAGGAGCCTGTTTTATGTGTTGAATATTCATCAAGAACTTCTTGCATACAGCACCCACCTCTCGTGCTGAGGTGCTCATTGATGCTGGATTTCATATTGGACATGGTGAAGATTTTGACAACTGAAAGAGGGAGGAGCCTATTTAGTGTGTTGAATATTCATCAAGAACTTCTTCATTTGCATACAGCACCCACCTCTCGTGCTGAGGTGCTCATTGATGCTGGATTTCATATTGGACATGGTGAAGATTTTGACAACTGAAAGAGGGAGGAGCCTATTTAGTGTGTTGAATATTCATCAAGAACTTCTTCGTTTGCATACAGCACCCACCTCTCGTCCTGAGGTGCTCATTGATGCTGGATTTCATATTGGACATGGTGAAGATTTTGACAACTGAAAGAGGGAGGAGCCTATTTAGTGTGTTGAATGTTCATCAAGAACTTCTTCATTTGCATACAGCACCCACCTCTCGTGCTGAGGTGCTCATTGATGCTGGATTTCAAACCCGATATGGTCCACATGTGCTTGAAGATTTGTTGGATGCTCAGTCTGGGTTCATCTGTATTGTAGCGCTGATAGTCAAATGCATAGGTAAAGAGTGCAGCAAAGGCTACCATTTCAATGCAAATCAGAAGATCCTAAAAGATTTCAATAATCAAATGAATGAAAGTAAAATATTAGTGTCTGTTTTTGCCAAAATATTGTTCAAAATTATGAAACTGTGTGATGCCACAAACTGCCCCAAAAAATAAAAACACTGCAAACAAATCCGGTTAAGAAATTGGCTAGATAATAAAGTTGTTCATCTTTTTTGTTTTATTTTAACAATGGGAACATTGTAGTTCAAGTGTAGACTTCTTTCTCTTTGTTTTTACATTTAATTTTCAAAATGGCACTTGATCGATTATTCTTCTAACATCTGTAACACTTTGTTGTACAAGTTACAAGAACTGCCAATTCTCCCTGATTTGCAGAAAGTTTCCGAAAATAACCCAATCTTTCCATGTTCTGATGAGCAAATTTGGATTTGCCCCAATTTTATTGAATGAAATTCTAAACATGTCCCGATAGTTAAACGACATTTTCCTGATAACAAGCTGCAAATGTTGACAGCTCCGGGTTAGACCTGTTGAACCTGGGGTCCTTAAGACAAGCAATGGTTTTTGAGGGCCTCCATCTTGCTCTTGATCTTGATATAATTATTGAACAGCTCCTTAGGAACAACACTCAATGAGGTCAGGTCAGGAGGGAGAGACTCCTAAGATTACATGCTTGTAATTTTTTACCTTATATTTTCTATTTAAAGGCAGTGGACACTATTGGTAATTGTCAAAGACTAGCCTTCACAGTTGGTGTATCTCATCGTATGCGTAAAATAACAAACCTGTGAAAATTTGAGCTCAATCAGTCATCGAACTTGCGAGATAATAATGGAAGGAAAAAACACCCTTGCCACACGCAGTTGTGTGCGTTTAGATGGTTTGTTTCGAGACCTCAAGTTCTAAATCTGAGGTCTCGAAATCAAATTCATGGAAAATTACTTTTTTCTCGAAAACTATGGCACTTCAGAGGGAGCCGTTTCTCACAATGTTTTATACCATAAACCTCTCCCCATTACTCGTCACCCAGAAAGGTTTTATGCTGATAATTATTTTGAGTAATTACCAATAGTGTCCACTGCCTTTGATGTTCTTCTACCTTGGTTTTGCTTATCTAACCAAAGGCTATTTGTATGTTTTCTATTATTATAGTATAATTTGCATGATGTGTGTGGAAAAAAAATATTAAAGAACTGAACTGAAACAAATTTGCTCAAGTTACTATTTACCTGCAGCATTGTAGCAAATGCAAACTCATCTTCGAAACCCCATTCTGTGTTGGTCTTTATGACACCTGTCGAAGCCAGGATATTGAGGATTGTAGCTTGAAAGTGTGTAAAAAATACCACACATTGAACTGCCAGTAACTGCAAAGTGGACCTGGGTAGCAGTTTCAGCTCTTCCTTGGTTGCTTTCCGGAGAAGGTTCTTACTGAAAATGGCCCACTAATGAGGTACGGATCGAAGAAAAAAAAATTATACGCATAAAATAACAAAACTAAGATGAAGTTTTTGACACAAATTGGTCATCGAAGTTACAAGAGAATAATGAAAGAACAAAACTTCCACGTTGCACTTAATAATAGTGTGGTTTAAGATTCCTTAAGAACCAGGTCTGAAGTATTTTAATGTTTGAGTGAGAAATTGCCTCTTTCTCAAAACCTACGTTTCTTCAGAGGGAGCCGTTTCTCACAATGTTTTATACTATCAACAGCTCTCCATTGCTTGTTACCAGGTAAGTTTTTATGCTGACAATTATTTTGAGTTATTACCACTATAGTGTCCAGTGCTTTTAAAAGCCATTGAACACTTTCGGTGAACAGTTTTGTTCAAAAACCCACACTTCGTGTATCACAACTTATATATAAAATAGTAAACCTGTGAAAATTTAGGCTCAATCGGTCATCGGAGAAAATAACGGGAAAACTCACCCTTGTTTCCGCACGTTTCGCCGTGTCATGACGTGTTTAAATTAAACCGGATGTCTCGTTGTCGAGAATTGATAATTGTTTCAATGTTTTCTCAAAAATTAAAGCATTTCATGGAATAACATTTCAAAAGAAGTAGTTTACCTTTACCTTTTGTAAACCCTGTAAGTTATTTGTAAATTTGTGAACTTTTTTTTTCTGTTCCGAAAGTTTATAATGGCTTTAATTAATAAATTGACACTGTGAGCATCCTACTTACGATTTCTGAAAATGTTAGAAAGCCGGTCAACCAGGAATAGGCACCTCCTGCAGAGAAATCTCCCTCGTCGTAACTTCCGGTAATATGTGTGATTCTTTAAACGAGGAGAATCAACGAAAACAGAAAGTTTACTAGAATGGTATATTGGATTCTTATTGTAAACAGTTTGCCGTATTACCGAAATTTTACATTCGCAACGTTCGTTATCGTTAAGCCCGGTTCATACTTCCTGCGAATGCGAATGCGAAGCGAATCTTGACGTCACAAATTCGCAACGAACAATTCGCAGCAGTTGCCCCTATTCGCGAATAATCTCTGCGAAAGGAGGTTGTGACGTCAAATTCACGTCAAATTCGCTTTGCATTCGCATTCGCACGAAGTATGAACCGGGCTTAAGGCATTGGCAAGCAATGACATGAGTTTAAGCATTCGTAATATATTGGCAAGGAGGTGGAGAATGACTTGTGAACGTTCCGAAATTGGTACCAACGCTTATGAAGATATAGACTTGATTCAAGTCGCATTCTTGTATGAGAGGTCCCTAAGCAACCCCAACTTACTATAAAACATAGCATACACAGTACAGTGCGCGCTCGCCGTCAAAGTGTGGTCCCGAGCATGCGGAACAGCTTTTGGAATGCAGAGCATCACAAACAGTATTTTCCTTATGGGGATGGCACGGAATTGGGACTTGAGTCAACTCTAGTGAAGACACGGCTAATGTGGCGAAGTTTGTAAGCACTTTCGTAAGCACTTTCGAGAGCAGCAAGAGGGGAAAGAATCCCCCTCCTGCCACACCGAAACGCTATACTCGGAGGCCACAGGTTCAAATCCCGCTGAAGTTATTCGTTCTCTTTGATCACAACCAAAGTGAATGAAACTTTACACAGCCAGTCCCCCTATTGGTTTATATAGGCCTAACTTGAGATATTTGTGATTTTTAAAGTTATTTTTGTAAACGAGTTGACATCATATCAAGCGTATAATGCCATACAAGCGTATAATGACACTGCTCTAGAATGCAAGGGTCGTGGGTTCGAATCCCACCCGAGTAACATGCCTGTGATATTTTTTCACAGGACTCGGGAAAGTACTGAGTATACAGTGCTAACACACATCGGTGTATGGGTAAAAACCAAAAATTAATATTCTTTATCCCCGATGCAAATTTAACATCTATTATAATGAAAATGTTACTTACATTGTAATTATGGTTGCAATAATTCGGACAACGGCATAGTTAAGGACACCCAGTTTACATCTGCGGATTGTTCTAGTGATATGAATAAGCACAAAAAGAAGAAATGAACAATAGTTTTTTCTCAACCTTACAATGCTTTTATCAAGATTTCTGAAATCAATGTAATTTTGAACAAAGACGGTAGAAATTGGGAGAATTTGGTTCGTAAATTTGAAATAATTAATTGTACGTGCGTTTATAATTCTCCTTTATAACATTTGAACTGGTCGTCATAATCTTCATGTCATTCTTTTGTTTCTCTTGAATAAATTAACATGTTATGATCAGCTGAGGTCTCGAATTAAACTCAAATATTTTAGTGATAAATTTCTTTTCTCAAAAACTAAGTTACTTCAGAGGGAGTAAGTTGTATACTATCAACAGCTCTAAATTGCTCGTTTCCAAGTAAGTTTTTATGCTATAAATTATTTTGAGTAATTAAAATCTTACCGTTTGTTTGGCACCTTCTTGAGGCAGCACAATGGATGAGGTAGCTTGATCTCTGACTTCATGGCCATCCTGTTATCAAAGTCTGGCACCCCGTCGTAGAAGGCAACAAGGTAGTACACGACATTATAGATGGTTAAAGCCTTGTATAGCTCACGGATTGTGTCAAAATATATCTCGTTTTGCGGAAAACGAAGAGCAAACCACTGTTGAGTTATGAAAAACAAATAATATATGAGCTTATTGTAGTTATTATACGAGATCATATAATGTATCAGTTTACTTTGACTGTGGTGGAGAACGATTTTATAAGAACAAAAAACATGTTCAGCACCTTTACAAAAGCGTCCGGTACAGGTTTTCCCGCCCAATTTCGGCGCAAAAAATAGTAAACACCCTGCACAATTTCACTGACACGCATTCACATTGATAGTTATTCCCCAATCACCTCAAACTTGGGTTTCTATTTTAATGCATTCAATTTCGTTTTCGTGCACACATGATTTTGTTTTTCTCATTCAGATTCTTTTCAGTCTCTTTTATTTGACACTCTCCTACCAATACCTACACCATCAGAAGTACTGTAAACTCATCTCTCAAATCAGGTATAGCTCCACAATCACGTGAACAATGAAGAAACTTTAAAGGCAGTGGACACTATCGGTAGTTACTCAAAATAATTATTGGCATAAAACCTTTCTTGGTGACGAGTAATGGGGAGAGGTTGATGGTATAAAAAACATTGTGAGAAACGGCTCCCTCTGAAGTGCCATGGTTTTTGAGAAAGAAGTTATTTTCCACGAATTTGATTTCGAGACCTCAGATTTAGAACTTGAGGTCTCGAAATCAACCATCTAAACGCACACAACTTCGTGTGACAAGGGTGTTTTTTTCATTCATTATTTTCTCGCAACTTCGATGACCGATTGAGCTCAAATTTTCACAGGTTTGTCATTTTATGTATATGTTGAGATACACCAACTGTGAAGGCTAGTCTTTGACAATTACCTATAGTGTCCACTGCCTTTAAGTTTGGATCATGATCATAATATAATAGAGAACAGTTTCGAATTTTCAACCCAGACAATTGAAGTATTAGCTACTTCTTTGTTAGCGGTGGTAGAACAGCAAGACCGTTCTGAACAGAACATAATCTACCCAGCACGATAGATATACACATTACCGCCCCAACCCCCCCCCCCCCGTCCCAGAAACATTGATACCTCATCTACCAATACATCATATCCCATATATTTCTTTGTTGCATCTGAAATTACTCTCACGAACATAAACATTGAGCTGTTTTCATGTATCGTGAGTATTAAGATTATTTTGTTCTTAACCTCTGTTCGATTCAGTCACAGTGCTAGGTTGTATAGTTTTGCGAAATTTCTTTTGAGTGAGGGATGTGTGTTGTTCTGGAGAAAAAACGGAATTGGCAACTCAGCGTTTGAAAGAGTGTGCTCTGATTGGCCAATAGGAAAAAAATTATTACTTAGGTTGATCTAAAAATGTTCTTTAAATTTAGCAGTTTGCAACTTACACTGTTTAAGACGTAGATTGGAACCATCCACAAAATCCTGGGGGAAAATTAGATCAACAAATTAAATCACATTTCCATCGCAGTCCTTTATTCAATGAAAATTATCAACAACAGACAAGCACGACGTCGTTTTGTAACATCATAAACCAGAATCTCCCCGTATAGGCCTATTCCATCTGTAACAATAATTATACTCAAATTCTTTGTTCTTTATAAATATGGGATGATAATTTGTTCACTATAATTAATTGTAAGAGGGGAGTCTGCTGTGGGCGTGTCTACTGCGTGTAGATCCTGGCTATAAAGGGGGACCCAACATAATGTTAGTATTGTTAATATTTAGCTGGAATTTACAGAGCGCCTTTTCCATATATGAATACGAAGCGCTTGCATGTCTCCAACACAGATAAATGAACTTCAAAATCAAACTTGGACCTAAGTGAATAAAACCACTGTCGAAACAAGCGAGTCTTCACCAATGTTTGTATTTCTGTATCTAAATTTAAATCAGGAAGTGAATTCCACTTGGGCCCGCAGTAGGCACAGTCTCCTGTGTTAAAAGAGGATTTTAGGGAATTTCTATTTATTGATCTCTTGGTTCACATTGTTCACAGCAAACCTCAAACCATGTTTTCCCTCAACCCCGTGTGAATACTGACGTCCAGAAGGATCAAAGCACTTCTAACTGATAGTAGGAAACTGCATAAGCTTTCGTCAACAACTACTTCATCAGATACAGTGGGGGACATGCAAGGCTAACTAACTATATCATTATGCTCAGAACGATACAGTGTCGTCACAGCCACAGAATACATGAAGCAGGGTTTCCTCTCCACTTTTACAAAACAATACATAAATCTGGGTTACATTTCATTTTACTATTATTTTACCTGATGATGTGTTTCTGAAGATTTGGTCGAGTGAAACAGATCATGTGATTGACGATGCCCCAGAGTGATATCGGAATCGAGATGACCATTGAAATGAATCCCACCAAAGCAAGTGTCCTCTGGAATTTCTCATCCTCTTTTGCAGCATTGGTGAAGTCGATAATGACGAATGGTGTTGCAACTGCTACGATAAGTCCGTATATCACGTAGACTACGGGAATGATCCAGCCTCGCCAGCTAAGACTCGACCGTGAATCGGCGATATTCCCCGGCGGGGCGGCTCTCGCACCACCCCGCTCGGCTGTGTTTGTTCCTTGGTTGGAATCCATGGCATAACACGTTTTCTGCAAAGCATGTGAGGGCTCTTGATGGTGCAATGTGGTCTTTTATATTAAGCAGATTGATAAGATGAATATTGCGGTGATTTCAAGTACTTCCTATAAATAGTTTTGACGTCAGGTCAGAAGACGATCACTCAGATATTTCGTTTTCACCAAAACGAGCGTCATTCGGGTCATGTGATTGTGAGAAACCTACTGTTTAAAAAATATCCTACGCCATCGTATTCGTAGGTCATAGGTCGCGAGTTGTCAAACACGATATCCACCGAACACAGCACAACGTATATAGACGGTGAAAATGAACCATTATGGTCCTTGAACATCTAGGTCATGTTGATGTTTGTTTGGCTTGTCATTTTATGAAGAAAAAACATCAACAATGACAAGGCAGAAAGAGCGTATTATAAAAGGGGGGCATTAGTTGCTAAAAATGATCGATGACATTTTACAGAACAAAATAATGGACGTACTACTCAGCCAACTGCGCAAAATTGGAAAAATAAGAAATAAAACAAAATATATACATAAAAAAATCCTATACACCTGAACTATAGACACTCTACAGCACACATCAACACAAAGACAAACACAAATATATTATTGACAAACTTGTATAATGTTTTTTTTTTAAGTATCAAATCAAAGCCCAATAAGTTTGAGATAATAATTATGACTGAAAAGACGCCCCATCCGACCCCCCTACCTGAATTTCATTATTCTAAGTTACATTTGAAAAAGCTAAGAGCTTCATTTTAGAAAGTTTGCTGATTTCGTGTAGCAGAGACATTGACATAGGATATTTAGAAACTTTGTCTTATTTTTAACTTTAACATTATTATATTATATCGTTGCGGTACCCGCTGCCAAAACATAGGATTCGAACTGCCTCCAGCTACCGGGCAACCTCATTGCAAGGGCCATAGGTTCGAGTCCCACCCGAGTAACAGGCCTGTGATATTTTTTTCACAGGACTCGGGAAAGTACTGAGTATACAGTGCAATGGGTAAAAACAAAATAATAAACTTGGTCTTGGCCTTGGGATCCCTTTTCATGCACCATTTATTTAAGTTGTGATAAATTCATGTGTAGCCTTTTTCATTTATTTTTTACTAGTTTTTACAAAATAATGGCAACCCACCCACACATGTCACGGTGTCCTCAAGAGTGGTTTGCGTATAATGATGTACAAAACATTACATCAAGTGTTCTTTTTTGACAATTTAATTTAAAATTTTCAAGTTAATTAGTCAAGGCGTCATGAAAAACAATAGGTATTCTAAAATGGAACCTTTACTCTAAACATAAAACAAACAACAAACATGATGTTCCTTTATTAAAGACAGTGGACACTATTGGTAATTGTCAAAGACCAGTCTTCTCACTTGGTGTATCTCAACAGATGCATTAAATAACAAACCTGTGATAATTTGAGCTCAATCGGTCGTCGAAGTTACGAGATATTAATGAAAGAAAAACCACCCTTGTCACACGAAGTTGTGTGCTTCCAGATGCTTGATTTCGAGACCTCAAATTCTAAATATGAGGTCTCGAAATCAAATTCGTGGAAAATTATTTTCTTTCTGGAAAACTACTCCACTTCAAATGGAGCCGTTTCTCACAATGTTTTACATTACCAACCTCTCCCCATTACTCGTTACCAAGTAAGGTTTTATGCTAGTCAATATTTTGTATAATTACCAATAGTGTCCACTCAGACACAATATTGACAAGGTATCATAAAATCAGATTGAATTTTGTAACAGCATAAGAGCTTGATTTATTCACACGCACAAAAATTGTGAAATGTTTTCAAGGAAGATTTATTGTTTGATTCAAGGAGCCCGATACATGACCCAAAAACAGACACTGATGTTGCGTCATATTGAGAAGTACAGTTATCATTACATAAACACTTACGGACTGACCAATCATGTCCATGGTTTAGCTAGAGGGGTGTGGGACGAGGGAGGCAAAAAAAGCACAAATCCCCATTGAAATTTCTCGGTGTATTGTGGATGGCATATTGGTATAAATCACAAAAAATGACACGGGAACACAATTACAATTGTTCATACCCTGTAATAAGGCCGTCTTTGTTTGTTTATACCACGATGTGATCTGCTTCTCATTACATGATTATTGTGGCAGCTGATGTGGTAATGATGTTCGTAGAGTGTCATGGCCGAGTGGTTAAGAGCATCGAATTCAAGTTCTGGTGCTAATTCACCGAGTGTGGGTTCGAATCCCGGTATTGACACTTGTGTCCTTGAGCAAGATACTTTACTATAATTGCTTCTCTTCACCCAGGGGTATAAATGGGTACCTGCGAGGGTAGAGGTTGATATTGTGAATGAAAAGCTTTCAGAGCGCCACGGCAGCTCGGGGCTGTATACTCCCTAATGGGAGCTGAGAAAGATTAAAGGGATGTTTATTGGCCCAATGACCAGGGGACTAATGTAAAGCGCATTGATACAGTTTATTGTGAAATGCGCTATATAAGAACTTGTTATTATTATTATTATTATTTAATGCCAATGGTGCAAGCTTGGCCGAGTTTCGTTCATGTAACCACACACCATCCCAGACACAAAACACTATTGGTAATTACTCAAAATAATTATTAGCATAAAACATCACTCGGTAACGAGTAATAGGGAGAGGTTGATAGTATAAAACATTGTGAGAAAACGGCTCCCTCTCAAGTGATGTAGTTATCGAGAAAATAGTACTTTTCCACGAATTTGATTTCGAGACCTCACATGTAGAATTTTGAGATCTCGAAATCAAGCATCTGAAAGCACACAACTTCGCGTGACAAGGGTGTTTTTTCTTTTTCTTTTTCTTCGATGGCCGATTGAGCTCAAATCTTTACAGGTTTGTTATTTCATGCATATGATGAGTTACACCAAGTGAGAAAACTGGTCTTTGACAATTACCAATAGTGTCCACTGTCTTTAAGCTTATATACGCCTACACCTTCTATTGACCCTTTTGTTTAAACTCAGTGGACCTTTCCCAAACCGTGGATCCTACTGTCTGTTTTGTTATATAAAGGCCTCCGGTTTAAGACTGTATAGCCCAATGTATAAATCGACGGGAGCTTCATTAAGTTCCTAGTGATTGAAATAAGAACTTGCCCCCGCAAGATGGACACAAGGGGAAACACTGCCCCAACGAAGGCACTAAACATATACGGTAAATGGAGTGTAATTTTTATTTATAAAAACCTTTAGCGTTTTTCCAAGTTGGCACGAAGCATAAAAAATAATAGCCTTTGGAACATAAGGCACTATTGTTTAGCAAGTTTTAGAAACAACTGTTACTTAAAGGTACTGGGCGTGTTTGGTAATTGTCAAAGACCAGTACTCTCACTTGGTGTATCCCAACATAAATATGCATGAAATAACAAACCTGTGAAAATTTGAGCTAAATTGGTCGTCAATGTTGCGAGATAATAATGAAAGAAAAAACACCCTTGTCATACGAAGTTGTGTGCTTTCAGATGCTTGATTTCGAGACCTCGAAACCTAATTCTGGGGTCTCGAAATCAATTTCATGAAAAATTACTTCTTTCTCGAAAACTTCGTTACTTCAGAGTGAGCCGTTTCTCACAATGTTTTATACTATCAGCAGCTCACCATACTCGTCAACAAGTAAGGTTTTAGGCTGATAATTCATTGGAGTAATTACCAAAAAGTGTCCACTGCCTTTAAAGGCACTGGACACTATTGGTAAGTTCAAATCAAGCAATTGGTGAATCAAGCATCTGAAAGCACACAACTTCGTGTGACAATGGTGTTTTGTCTTCCATTATTATCTCGCAACTTCGACGACCAGTGCGTTCAAATTAATTTGTCACTGGTTTGTTATTTTATGCATACGTTGAGATGCAAGTGAGAAGACTGGTCTTTGACAATATCCGCAGACCTATACCTATTAAAAGTTAACCTGCTGATATAATCAAGCTATAAAACAAAATAATTATGGTATTTTACGACGTTACCCTTATTTCCCCCAACCAAATCATGCTGTCATTTTTTCAACAACAATCCAGTCAATTCTTCACAAAGTTCGTTAATATCACCATTAGAACACTAAAATTACACTAAAATATATATTTACTTTAATCGTATAAAAAACTCGATTTATATCTCTCGATGGTTAGTTAATCAAACGTTTGAAAGCATAAAAACTGTTAATATTATTTAACCTTGTCTCTTTTGTTTTTGTATAACTAAATATTTCATAAACATTAAAAACATCCAGCTGCGTGTTAAGAAGCAAATGGGATTTATATTATAGTAGCAAGAGCAAGATGTGAACAACATCCTTGTGGGAAAATGAGAAGGTACATTGGCCCCAGAGCAACTATAAACACAAATATTAATAGTAAACTTGCGGGTACAACCATGGGTTAAAACTCTTTTGAAGGAGTGGTGGCTCTGAAAAGAGCCGGTTTGGTCTCGACGTTTCGAACTGTATACTCTGATCGTCTTCTATTAATATTTATATTTATAGTTGTTCTTATTCTCCACACCATGCAAAGCTCCAAACACCATTTACATTGGCCCCATATGCTATCTCTTGCTAACCTGCCGATAATTGGATACACTACAAATGTAAAATAGAATTAGAATTACTTATTCAGCCAAAGTTAACAAGTTAAAAACTAAAAACATTGGAGATTGCAGTGCACCTCAAGCTTTCTAGATTTTACAATCACAAAATTACATTTAAAAACCACAAACGAAGAAGATAAAATTGTATATTATGTATACAATTTTTTTATTATAGGCTGCAAACAGCAGAAAATAAAGTAGTTTCCATTAAAAGCACGAACTGCATGAGTTAAAAACTATCGGCAAACCGCTTACAACCTTTAAAAAAAATATCTTAAGACGACGATTAGAAGGGAGGAATTGGAAATGTAATCTGCTGCTTGGTGAAGTTTCGTTCTGCATTAATTTATGGACCGGGTGGATTTCACAAAGAGTTAGGAGTAGTCTTATCTCAAGTTAGGACCAGTTACTCGTCCTAACTTGGGACTATCCATGCAATTTGTATATCTCTTAGGACTAGTCCTAAGTTAGGACTAGTCCTAACTCTTTGTGAGTATGACCCTGGTGCGTTATTGACACATTCTGTCTTAAGATTGATTCAAGTGATGGCAGGGTAGTATACCGATAATCATCGTACAACAGAACTCAGCTTACGAAGATCACTGGCAGAAACACGACCAAACCAAACACTGATGGATGCACAATGTACACCAGTATGTAATTTTTATAACGCACCTCTTGTTTGTTCTGTATTCTGATTGGCTGTATCATGATTAAAACGAACAATAATGCGCGCGCACCTTTAGAGCATTGATCTCAATGGTATTACACAGAAGCTGGACCGAAAGGGAAAGGGGTGGGTTGAAAAGTTTCCGTAAACAAAAGCTGTGACAAAGTGAAAATCAATTCGCTCCCGCCGGACTTTCAGCCACTCGTTTGCAAGACCAATCCTATTGGTCCACCGTGAGCAAGTTCGAGTGCACAAACTAGTCTACCCATAATTGACAACTGACCAGCTGCAACGTACATGCGCAGTGACGTACTCACTTGAACGACTCGGTGTCTTTATGTCTGTGGTGTCACCCCGCCTTTTCGCTATAGTGTCACTGGTTCCCTCCTGCGCTTTACACATGTTAGCATGGAGCAGGCTATCGGAACCACGGAATAAACCATTGTCCTGAGGCTGGTTACAAATGGTCAACCACAGTAAGTCAACCAATGGTTGACCAGCCTGAGTTCGAGTCAAAATACTCAAACTTTTAAACATGTTTGCTCAAAGTTATCAATCCGAAACAAACTTAAGTAAACGTAACTCTCATTGGTTGTCCTGAATCCTAAATACCTTCTCTCCCTGGTCGGTCACAACCTGCTCATAATGAACTCTGAACGTATACAACACACGGGAAAACCAGATCACGAGCGCTAAATCTACAAGGGAATATTGTGACCGAGTATAGGGCCTAAAGCAATTGACCGTTCACCCGTAAAAATGAGGCTTAGATATATACAATGATACATATACACATTTTAAAAAGTAAAAATAACTCATCCCTTTGAGGTAAAAGTTCTACAAACATTATCTATATATTATTATAATATAATGACTAAACATTTTCAATAAACTCAACACACCATAGACTGGATCGAATGAAAGACACTGTGAGATTAAAGTGACTACCAATAGGAGACTTTTCGGACGCTTGGTGGCAGCAGACTTACCAGGTATATTCCACTATATACCTTATCGCAAATACCAATGCGCAAGCGCAGACTGTTGAATGGGGTGCATTGTGGGATATATATGGATCAAATTTGGATACCAGCAAGACCACAATGCATCTAATTCCAAGCTTTACGCGCGCGCCCCGGTATTTGCGAAAAGGTCTATTCTCGGTAATGTGCGCATGCTCAGAGCTACGTAAACAATGGTAATTTACCAGATAAGTCTGCTGCCACCTAGCGTTCCAAAGTCTCCCATTAATCATCATTTCTCTGTGACAGCCTCAGTGCACCACTGCTATTTTCGAGTCAGGGGTCATAGGGAAATATTTCCCTCTTGCTTTGTTTTACACCGCAGCTAGAGTTTGTTGCAAACTGCCAATTCCTGCCTTGAGATAGAAGACATTGCAACTCTTAATATATGGGATTCAGACTTTCTTTCATCTTTTGAAATAATCTTATCTGACAGAGAACATTTTGCATGTTGCTAGACCTCATGAGCGTGGTGCTCCATGACGAAATGTATTACAATTTTATTCATATCAAAAATAAACCAGATTCCTTTAATAAAACAACTATTTTTACAACTCTTTCGTGCAATAAAAGGAACTCCACACTCAGAAAAAGAATGGTAAAAAAAAGTTATGTTAAATGTGTTAAGTAAAAAAATACTTAACATAAGTAAAAATTTATGAAAAATTTAAACAAAATGTTTGTGTAAATAAAAAACTACTCAAAAGGTTAGTAAATCTAATAGTTTACATAACTTAGCAACTTTAAACACATATTATGTAAATTTTACTGAACTGGTTGTAAAAGTTTACATAGTGTTTAGTAAACCACGATGTTTTACTCAAGTGTTGTGCAAAATACGCAGCGTGTGACTTGTCTGCTGGGGTCGCGCTCTGCAGTACCACAGTGTAACCACACACACATTCAGATGGATCTCATGAAGGAAAAACTTCTTGAGTGGAACTTCCCTCATTTAGTTGAGACGTTTGAAGGTAAGGACTATAACAGATTTCTGTATTGATGTTATTATCTGTAGTGATAGACTATCATGACTCGTTAGCACAGATAAAGGGACAGTTGAACGTCATATTTTGACTGACAAAACTTTTGAATAGTGACTTGAATATCACAAACACATACTTAGGTCTGATCAATGGTCCCCGTATTGTGCACACAATACACGTACAGCATGCATCGTTGGAGACCATTGTACACATGTACATCGCCACTGTGTTAAAGCATCACCACTGCATACAGCCACGGTGCATCAGGCCAATGATTGGGCTAACTTTTTGTTCAGAAGTACAATCAAATAACTTTTCAACATTTTGTCTTTACAAGATACTGACAAATTATACAATTGACTTAAAATGCAAATTCTGGGAGAGGGGAATCGCACAAACACATCTACCCTTTGTTTATTTTAACCTTTTAAAGGAATTATTCAAGAAATCTCACCCCCCCCCCCCCCCCACACACACACACAAAAAGGAAGAAAGAAAAAGAACAAAAAGAACAATCAGATAAAGATCAAGAAAAATCAAAGTTTTTAGGTAGTCTACTGTTATGTGGGATTGCATATATAGCACCAAAATTATCTCTCCCGTGGGATCCTATCACCTTATTCCAGAACTGCAAGTATCCATCCTTAAACATTTTGTTAATTTGTTTAATTTTTAGGCCCCTATGTGTTTGTTTATTTATTTTATTGATAATATGATAATTAAACCACTATTGATATCAAATAATGACTATTGATATCAAATAATGATTTAATCTGACATTTTGTGTACCCCATCCTTAAGACAATCAGATTAAATCATTATTTTACAGCAAAATTGGTTTAATTGTACAACACTTTGAGTTCATACACACAATATACACGTGTAATACAATTTGTACTGCACCCCATTGAAATTTAACCTATTGTGTTTAATATTATTCCCCTTTATGCAGGAAAACACAACTTTGGACCAGTATTTGAAAGACATCAACAGGGACACCAGATCGAAACCATACGCTGATACTAGGTGGGTCTGCACTGGCTCCACAGCAAGTGTTCGTAATTTTTGAGCACAGTATGCATTTGAACAGTCATCTCTTGTGAAAGCACTGGATGTGTGTTTCAAAACACACTTTGTCTTCGACTTGAGCTACCAGGAGAAGTGTTCTGGCATTTGGGAGTTCATTGAATCGGTTGTGTTTGAACTCAAAGGCAATGTGAAGAGCAGCACTATTCGAGAGTTCAGGGCTTACTGTTCATCTCATGATTCATCTGATTAATGTTGACCATTCCATAAGCATTGTAGTTAAAGAAGTTCTTGCACAAAATGTTTGCAAATACGTATCAAAATCATAAGAGATGTGATAGTTGTGATAGTTTGGATTTATGGACCAACCTTACAATTCAATACCCTTCCAATTTTGTCAAATTTGTCAAAATGTCAAATTCAACGCCGTTTTGATTGCTTAGCGACAATTAGGATAAACCAACAATTCCCCATACAAATTGTTCAAACCCAAAATTGAGTTTGACCTTGGAGTTCTTCTTTAAGCTGTGTTAGCCTGGAAGTATTTATTCTGACCTTGCAAATTAATGTTGACCATTCCAGAAGCATTGTAGTTAAAGATTTGCACGTATTGTTTGCAAATAAGTATCAAAATCATATGGAACAACCTTACAGTTTAAGCTGTTTTAGCCTGGAAGTATTTATTCCGACCTTGCCAATTAGGTAGATTTTTTGTAATTTTTTAAATTCACTGAAATTGTTGATTGATTATGAAACATACAGAACACCCCATTTTGCACATGTGATGTTTTGGATTGTTAATGTTGTTACCATTAAATTTTTATTAAAAAGTTGTTATCTTGAAATTCATGTTGTGGTCGCCAAGTCTCAGTATTTATGATGTGTCCATTTATTACAGCCCTAAACTCCATGAAATAACACTTTGCTAGTATTCAACCCAAGCATTGTGTATATTATTACCAGTTTTAAAGGCAAACAGTTTACATTAAAAATCGGTAAATACTTTACTTCAAAATTAAGTAATTATTTTACATGAGTGGGTTTATACCCAACAATTCAGTAAAAAAACTACCCAATATTGATGTAAAGTTTTACACAACTACTTACATTGTAAAGCGGTAAAGTCTTTACTTCAAAATTAAGTAATATTTTACATGAGTGGGTTTACCCAACAATTCAGTAAAGAAAACTACCCAATATTTATGTAAACTTTTACACAGCTATTAAGCAAGATGTTACCCAACGCCTGTTGGGTAAAGTTTTACCTAATAGTTATGGTGTTCGCCCACTACATCTAAAACAGGTAATATTTTACACAAGTTGTGTAATCTTTTCTCTGTGTGCAATGAAAGGACCTTGATCATAGTGCGGCCATCTTGATTTTCTCCCCTTTTCAACGCAAAGTAATCGAACCGAGGCTGGATGGACAAATAGTCTGGTTCCTTTTTGTATAAAAATGAGGCTTAGATATATACAATGATACATATACACATTTTAAAAAGTAAAAATAACTCATCCCTTTGAGGTAAAAGTTCTACAAACATTATCTATATATTATTATAATATAATGACTAAACATTTTCAATAAACTCAACACACCATAGACTGGATCGAATGAAAGACACTGTGAGATTAAAGTGACTACCAATAGGAGACTTTTCGGACGCTTGGTGGCAGCAGACTTACCAGGTATATTCCACTATATACCTTATCGCAAATACCAATGCGCAAGCGCAGACTGTTGAATGGGGTGCATTGTGGGATATATATGGATCAAATTTGGATACCAGCAAGACCACAATGCATCTAATTCCAAGCTTTACGCGCGCGCCCCGGTATTTGCGAAAAGGTCTATTCTCGGTAATGTGCGCATGCTCAGAGCTACGTAAACAATGGTAATTTACCAGATAAGTCTGCTGCCACCTAGCGTTCCAAAGTCTCCCATTAATCATCATTTCTCTGTGACAGCCTCAGTGCACCACTGCTATTTTCGAGTCAGGGGTCATAGGGAAATATTTCCCTCTTGCTTTGTTTTACACCGCAGCTAGAGTTTGTTGCAAACTGCCAATTCCTGCCTTGAGATAGAAGACATTGCAACTCTTAATATATGGGATTCAGACTTTCTTTCATCTTTTGAAATAATCTTATCTGACAGAGAACATTTTGCATGTTGCTAGACCTCATGAGCGTGGTGCTCCATGACGAAATGTATTACAATTTTATTCATATCAAAAATAAACCAGATTCCTTTAATAAAACAACTATTTTTACAACTCTTTCGTGCAATAAAAGGAACTCCAATGAAAGGACCTTGATCATAGTGCGGCCATCTTGATTTTCTCCCCTTTTCAACGCAAAGTAATCGAACCGAGGCTGGATGGACAAATAGTCTGGTTCCTTTTTGTATTAGCATACATCACTGTTACTGGATAAAGGGAACATGATCTAAATAGTGACAGTGAGATTAAGGTCTAAGGCCGTATCCGAATTGGCGACTATGGCTACGGCTTCATCTGTTGCTAAGTGTGTTGCTAAGGATGTCATAATATACACTTCAACGCACGATGACGTGGAAATCTAGCCGTAGCCGTAGCTGTAGCCGCTTATTATGATGTGCTTGAGATTGGATCTCTTTTTCACACCACCGGTGCACCCTGTGACAGAGGTTGAAGTTGAATAGACGGATAAACACCGTCAGTTGCAGCAGCTGGAGTTTGCTGCTGGGATTGGGCATTGTCATTCTGGAAACCCTCGTTGGTATTGTTACCTGTGAAGAGAGAATTGTAAACCCGTAATATATATGTTGAATATTCATCAGTAACTTCTTCATTAGCATACACCCACCTTTTGCTCCGATGTGATCGATGACGCTGGATTTCATATCGAATACGGTGAACAAACTGAAGGCAATGGACTGACAACTGAAACTGGGTGGACTGGAGCCTATTTAGGGATATTTGATTAAAGCCTATACTCGATATGATGAATATTCATCAGTATCTTCCTAATTTGAATACACCCACTTTCTCTGAGATGATGATCGATGACGCTGGTGTTCATATCGAAATATGGTGCACCTGAAAGTGGGAGGAGCCTATTTGTATACCCACCTTTTCCAAGACGATCGATGACGCTTGATTTCATGCTGGTCAGAGTCCAACAGAAGAGAATAATTCTTCCAATGCCACATTTCGGTTCGTTTGTATTGTAGCGCTGATAGTCAAAGGAATACGTGAAGAAGGCGGCAAGGGGCACCATCTCAAAGCAAATCAGAAGATCCTAAAAGAAAATTAACCAAAAGGAATGAAAATAAAATATTAGTTAATTGTTTTGCGAAAAATAATTCAAGATATGAAATTTTGGGTTGCAACAAATTGCTAAAAGATGACCCCCCCCCCAAGAATAAAAAAAAATAAAACAAATAAACAATTGAAACACCAAAAATACAAAAATAAACACACATATTCTAATATCTAAATAATATAATAATGGACCCTTGCTAAGTTGCTCTCGTGTGATAGTATACAAATATTGACTGCTTCGAGTGCTATGGTTAAAACTATGACTCCCGAGGTGATCCACGGAGCGTTCTATTTTCCCGAGGCGAAGCCGAGGGAAAATAGAACGCTCCGGGGATCACCGAGGGAGTCATAGTTTTTAACCATTGCACGAGTAAAAGCAGTCAATATTTGTTTTATAACACCCCAAACATTTCTAAAACCTGTATTATTATTATTAAGTTACAGACCTGAATGCTACAATCCACGGACGACGCGAACACAGATTGCAAACACTTTTACCTACTGTGTTGCATGTAGTGTCGGACAATCTGAAATGGTTACAGACTATTAATTTATCATCCTCGTACACGCAACGGACGTCTGGGTAATGCACGCCGTGTGCTAGTCTGTCGGACTAGCGCACGGCGCCATGTGCTAGTCTTCGGACTAGCGCATGGCAAACCGACGCTCTATCACACGGCCGTCGTCTAGCAAAACTAAGACATGTCATGTGACGCGCTCTAAACCAATGAGCAGGCACAATACTTGCAAGGGGTGTTATAATAGGGTCTACTGTTCACCTGCAACTTTGTGGCAAAAGAAGGCTCAATATCCGCAAGCTGCATATCAAAATGATTAAAGACGCCTGTCTTTGCCACGAGGTTGAGTATGGAACCCTGGTAGTTGGTGAAAAATATCACAATATGAATCGCCACAAACTGCTTGAAGAACCTGGGCAGAGGTTGGAGCTCTTCGTAGGTTGCCATACGGAGAAGGTTCAGACTGAACATGGCCACCTGGACAACGAGAGATAGTCGGGGTGATTTTAATTACATTCTTTTAAAGGCAGTGGACACTATTGGTAATTACTCAAAACAATTATTATCATAAAACCTTACTTGGTGACGAGTAATGGGGAGAGGTTGATGGTGTACAACATTGTGAGAAACGGCTTCCTCTGAAGTCACGTAGTTTTCGAGAAAGAAGTAATTTTCCACGAATTTGATTTCGAGACCTCAGATCTAGAATCTAAACGCACACAACTTCGTGTGACAAGGGTGTTTTTTCTTTCATTATTATCTCGCAACTTCGATGACCAATTGAGCTCAAATTTTCACAGGATTGTTATTTTATGCATATGCTGAGATAAAGCAAGTGAGAAGACTGGTCTTTGACAATTACCATTAGTGTCCAGAGTCTTTAAATTTCCAGATAACGTGATAGGGCCTATCCAAAATACATATGTATTTATTTTTTCCCCTTTTTTTCTATTCTTTTTTTGCAGTGGCACACCACACCCCAAACTCCAAACTCGATTTTCCTCTAAAACACGCCTATAATAAGGTCATTCCGTTGGTGTGTCTTATGCAGTTGTACACCACACTCAAGCTCAACCCTCAAATGGACATCTAAGACACGCCTATTATATAAGTTCCTACCTTTGGGTGTGCCTGCAATTGCACACCACACCCAAAACTCCACCCTTGAGTGGCCCTCTAAGACACGCCTACTCCCTTAATGTAAAAGAGTGAAAAGGCACTCATTGAAGAGCCATGTGAAGGACAACTCTTTTTCGAGTGGTCTTCCACCGACTCTTTTAGATTGAAGTTTGCATCTTTTTGAGTGATTTTTTTCACTCTGTCCTGGAGTGAAACCCCTCTAAAAGAGTGAAATAACCACCACTCTTTTTGAAGAGCCATATGAGGGACAGCTCGAAATGTAAAGAGTAGTGTTTTTCACTCCTTGTCCCTCTTTACACATGCCTAATGATCATATTTTGATCAACTTCTTATATGTGCCGTTATATTATCCCTAAATTGACACACACAAAAACGGGTACTCACGATTTGTGAAATTGTTACTAGGGTGCAAAACCAAGTATACGGACTTCCCCAACCGAATTCTTCGCTGTAATTTCCGGTAAGATGTAAGATCCTTTTAAAGAAATGAAAAAGAAACACAGCAAAAGTAAAAATGCCACCCTGTGCAACATCATCCTGTAAACCGTTAGCCTATATTATACTAATGTTAACAATTTAACTTCGAACATAGCTCCACGTACCTAGTATAATGAGCACTTTGGGAGGTGGCAGTGTGATAAACACTACTTTAGGTGTATTGTATTGGTGTGATCCTGAATAATGATTTGGCTGTTATGTGACGACGACGTCACGCAGCCCGCCCTGTATGCCGCCATTTTTTGGCTCAATTTTAAACACAAATTATCAAAGCTTATTGAAATATTCACGCACAGAATTGCTAGCAAAATCAAGAATCAAGGCTGGTCATTTCACAGAACTGCTTTAGCAGAAAATGTTGCTTAACAATTTCTGCTTAAGCAGAAATGAGCAGGATACCAGTCACAAATTGAACAGGTGACATGGCTGTTAAGCTGGTGAGCTTATTCTGGTACATTGCACTTAGCTATCTTTCCCCGTTCACACATAGACGTGGTAGCATTGTGGTGACGTGGTAGCATAGTGGTGAGATCTCTTCGGTCGTAAAAAAAAAACAGCGCCGTCGGCAACCATTTCGAAGTAGAAACATTACCGCTAGGTCAGCATTGGTCTAGCTGGTATCATAGTGGCAGCGGGTCAGCAATACTTTTGACGTAGAAGTAGTACAGTTAAATGGAGTCTTTATTACATTTTTGTCAAATTGCTTGATTTTGTCCTATTGTCCCAAGTAATTTATATAATTTTTTTAGTGCCCCATTTTTTTGAGATCGGGGTGATCGGCATGGTCTTCGTTAGGTCGTAGGCCTATGAGGCTTAATTTTGTGAACGTTTTGAGCAGCTCTAATATGAGATGGGGCTCACGCCAGTGCCCAAACCACAGATATTGGGGATACGTCTGTCCCGCCATACCAACAGATATCTAAAAGTGACTTATTACATATTTAAACATTACTGATGATATCGAGAGTATAGTTATATTGTTGCTACTTACACTGTTACTATGGTTGCAATAGTCCGGACGACTGAGTAAGTGAAAGTACCTATTTTACACTTGTGGATCATTCTGGCGATAGAAATCAACAATACAAGAAATTAACAATTAATAGCTTCTTTCTGAATCTATTTAAAGGCAGTGGACACTATTGGTAATTACTCAAATTAATTATTGTCATAAAAACTTACTAGGTAACGAGTAACGGACAGCTGTATGATAGTATAAAACATTGTGAGAAACGGCTCCCTCTGAAGTAACGTAGTTTTAGAGAAAGAAGTAATTTTCCACAAATTTGATTTCGAGACCTCAGATTTAGAAATTGAGGTCTCGAAATCAACCATCTAAACGCACACAACTACGTGTGACAAGGGTGTTTTTTCTTTCATTATTATCTCGCAACTTCGACAACCAAGTTCGAGTTCAAATTTTGCACAGGTTTGGTATTTTATGCATATGTTGAGATCTTTATAAGGCACTGGACACCTTTGGTAATAATTATCAAAGATCAGTCTTCTCACTTGGTGTATCTCGACATGATGCAGAAAATAACAAACCTGTGATTTTCTTTTACTCAATTGGCCATATCTCACAAAGAAACAAAAACAATTATAACGTCATAACAGTTTGTGTTTACCCTAGCGTTGGTTGCCTTTTGACCCGACATAATGGGATTGGTAGCCCTTGCTTTTCTTTCTCGGCCAGACGTTGTTCCAAGTCGGGCACCTCTTCGGCAAAGTATGTCACAATGTAGAATACGAAATTACACATGGCGAGGGCCTCGTACATCTGTCTTAATGCGTCGAAGTACACCTTGCCGCTCGAAAACCGAAGAGCAAGCCACTGGGAAGAGGCAAATTAATGTGAGGTTATAATCAGAGACATTTACAGGGGCCAATTTCATAGAGCTGCTTAAGCAAAAATAAAATTACTTAAGCAAAAAATTCATTACTTAGTAAAATCAGATTACCGGCCAAGACTCCACTCAATTGTTATGCTAAGTAAACAACAGCTAAATACTAGACAAAAGCAATGTATATGCCATGAAATTTTGGTCAGTAACATGTGTAAAATAAGCAAGCTATTTTCTTGCTTAAGCAAATTTATTTGAAATTGGCCCCAGGCTTGTTACTTCTCAGCTGATCAGCTAATTTCCTCTTTTTCTGTTCAAAACAGTGCCATAGAAAACTTAACTTAAAAAAACACTGTACAAAAGTTAAGCGTGATGGACCATTTCCTCTTTTCTTTTAGTCAACCTCCCTAAGTTCCTATAATTACATGCAACAGGCCTACATCATGGGTACCAGGCAAAATCGCTCAATGAATTTGCTCCTTGAGTCAAAATACGTCAACCTTTAGTTAACCTTGGTGCACACTCGAACTTGGTTTGTACGACTAGTTGTTCAATACTGGCAACGAATGAACAAGTTCGAGCACCGACCATTTTTGTCAACCTCTAGTCAATGTTCCAAGGTTTTCTATGCATGCAATACGTCGAAGGTACCAGACAAAATCGCCCAAAGGTCCACTTTAGTCCCTCGCTCGAACTTGACCCTTGTTGTTACACCCCTGCGGTCTCGAGCAGGCCTAACTATTATTTGTAAAAGTGACAGATTTCTGCGCGTGGGGGGGGGGGGGGGGGGCAGTTTCAATGATGTTCATTCAAGTAAATCATTGTCATTTGATTGGACGGTTTTGGAATCACACTGCATTCAACCTTGTCATTTGATTGGATGATTGTGGATCACGCGGCATTCATTCACCCTATTCCATGGGGAGAGGTGCGCAGCCAAGCTGTATCTGCCCCCTTCTCATTCTGCTCTGATCTTAGGGTGTAAAAACACGATTCGAAATGGTTTCACGTCAAAATACTTGTATTTTCACAAGCGCGAAATATGCATCATTCAAGTAGCGACTATCGTTCGGTGCGGATGGGGGGGGGGGGGTACGCTAAGCCTTTTTGAGGTATGGCAGACGTGATAGGAGTGTACTGTTTGGTTTGGGTGTATACACACAAATTTACCCAAACCTTATAGTGTTATAGCATTGAATCGGCCATACTCTCTTAATGTAAAAGAGTGAAAAACTCAACTCTTTACATTTCGAGTTGTCCGTCATATGGCTCTTTAAAAAGGTTGGTGGTTATTTCACTCTTTTAGAGGGGTTTCACTCCAGGACAGAGTGGAAAAAAGTCACTCAAAAAGATGCAAACTTCAATCTAAGAGAGTGGAAGACCACTCGAAAAAGAGTTGTCCGTCATATGGCTCTTCAAAGAGTGCTTTTCACTCCTTTACATTTTAGAGAGTAAAATTATCTAAAAAAGGCTTATAGAGGGGCACATTCCTCTCAATGCGCAGAAGCGATCACGAGTTCGATCGTTCAGTACATTTTGTGTAATTTTCCTCCTTTTCTTTCTTTTTTTAACATTTTGGCTGTAAGTGTAATCGACATTTTTTGTCTAAGTTTTATGACGGCATTTGGAGAGAAAAAAGTTGTTACTCCCAAAGTATTGCAAATTGGGCATGTCTCCACACGACAGTGTGAGCGGTGTTCTCCGGGGGGGGGGGGGGGTATACATGGGGATCCCTGCAGCCGATTCCACGAAACGCTAGGATTAATCCTATCTCGAGTTAGGACGTAGTCTTGGTCCCAAGACCATTGGTGTTGCGCGGTCACACACAACCAACGTTCCGATTATGCACGGCAAAAACTGTCCACGCTTGTAATGAACGAACGCTAGCGGGCGCTCTGTTTCTCTGAATAAGATCTCATAGACCTTATCGCAATAACCAATGCGCAAGCGCAGACTGTTGAATGAGGTGCATTGTGGGATAGATATGAATCAAATTTTGCTACCAGCTAGACCACAATGCACCTAATTCCAAGCTTTACGCGCGCGCCCCAGTATTTGCGAAAAGGTCTATGGTGAGCACATCTTATTCAGAGAAACAGAGTGCCCGCTAGCGTTCGTTCATTACAAGCGTGGACAGTTTTTGCCGTGCATAATCGGAACGTTGGTTGTGTGTGACCGCGCAACACCAATGGTCTTGGGACCAAGACTAGTTAGGACGAGGAACTAGTCCTAACCATGTCCGTCCTAACTTAGGATTAATCATAATGATCAGAGGATTAGCATGTTACAGTACAAGGCGGGAACACGTCCTAAGTGAAGTCCTAAGATTAATCCTAAGTTTGGAAGATGTCGGCGAAATCGACGGCAGGCCCCCCTTGGCTACGCCGATTCCCCTGCTGTTTCATGTGCCTTTCACTATACAAAACGAACTAGTGTATAGTGCATGCAACGATACAATCTTTTGTACATTTCGGGGTTTGGTTTTTCCTCCAAATGACACAGAACTCTTTGTGGCCTTTAAATAGAATAATAAATGTTTTGTATTTGTGCATTGCATATAATATTATTTGAATGGGTTGAAATATGGAACTGTTCCATTTTACACGGCTTCGCCCCGTTGAATGGAAATAATTCCATCTTTTCAATTCATTATAAAAATTTTCACCATTGCTCATAGGCTATAAAATATTGAATATTCATGAGGGCTTCTAACACCACTTCACTAATACAATAGCTAGTTTGACTCGAAGGTCAACATAATAATCAACTCCGATGGCATGATGTTAACCTTTACATTTTGAATGATATAACTCACCACACGCTGAGAACTATACTCGAGAAAAGAGACATGTTATGGGTTTTTTTTACGCTCCAGCTTTCTACACAGAATTTAAGGGCAAATTATAAACATGTAGGTTACATTTGGTTTGGAGCCGTTCTGTTGTTTTAATGCTTTAGTGAAGACGCACACAATCAAACAACTATAATGTGAAAATCTTATTTCAAAGAGTGTATTGTGGGTTTTTTGTTTTTTGTTTGTTTTTAGATATCGCTGAAAATCCGGAGCGGTTATGTCCACGTATATGCAGGATGCTTCTCAGATTCAAATGCTGGGACATAAAAACTGCAATCTTTTAACATAACCATCGAAGTGAAATGATTCTATAATGCTTTATAAATATCGAAAGCTGCTGTTTTGCAGGATAACCACAAGTGTTTATTGCCATTTTAGAATTTATTTGTTTAAAGAGTTAGGACTCGTCTTATCTCGAGTTAGAACGACCGACTCGTCTTAACTTAGGATAAATCTTAAGGTCCGCATGCTACAGTGCAGGGTTGGGACTCGTCCTAAGTCCTAAAATTAAGTTAGGAAGAGTTTTGTGAAATCGACGGCTGGACGCTATTGGAGAGCGGTTGATAGTATACAACATTGTTAGAAGTGGCTCCCTCTGAAGTAATGTAGCTTTTGAGAAAGAGGTAATTTCTTAATCAAATACTAAAAGACTTCATCAGGCCTGAAACCTTGTAAAATGCAACTGAAAGCACACAAAATAATTGTGCAAAATTGTGTTTTTTCCCCTCCATATTCTCGTGTAGCTCAGATGACCATTTGAGTCTAAATTTCCACAAATTTGTTATTGCATGTATGTTGGAATACATCAAGTGAGATCACTGGTCTTTGATAGCTACTAAAAAAGGTGTTGCCTTCCCTTTGACTGAACAGGTTTTGCAAAACTTTGCAACGACGCAAGTTCGAATTTGCCAGCTTTTCGGGTTCGTCAATGACATACTGTCACGAGCATAAACTGCGAGTTGCATTGGAGTGGGGGCTTACAATTGATTGGCGAGATCTTTTTATTTGAAACTTAGCTAGTTCAGTGAGAATGCTGATATCTTTAAAGGCACTGGACACGATTGATACTCAAAATAATCATTAGCACAACAACTTACTTCTTTATGTGCAACGGAGAGTTGTCGATAGTATAAACATTGTCAGACTCCCCACAACATTTTTTTATTGAGAGGTAATTTCTCACTCAAACATTTGAACATGAGAATGACTTCAGGCCTGACGCTTTTCTCGGTAATCTGAAAGCACGCAAATGTTGTGAAAATTTAGGGTGTTTTTCGTTCATTAAAACCATTGTTAAACACTTTCGGTACAGAATAAAAAAGAAAAAAGTTCACAGATTTACAAATAATTTACAGGGTTTACAGAAGGTAATGGTGAAAGACTTCTCTTGAAATATTATTCTATGAAATGCTTCACTTTTTTTAGAAAACATTAGAACAATATCAGTTCTCGATAGCGAGAATTACGGATTTATTTTAAACACATGTCATGGCACGGCGAAACGTGCGTAAACAAGAGTGAGTTTTCCCGTTATTTTCTCCCGACTCCGATGACCGATTGAGCCTAAATTTTCACAGGTTTGTTATTTTATATATAAGTTGACATACACGAAGTGTGGGACTTGGACAATACTGTCTACCGAAAGTGTATAATGGCTTTAATTTCTTTCAAACTCGATGACCGATTGAGACCATAAAATGCATGTTTGGATCCATTGAGAATACTGGTCTTTGACAATTATCAAACGACTGTCCAGTGCCTTTACATTGTCTTTCAAATTGGAGTTTGCAACTTACACTCATCAAGACGTAGAGCGGAGCCATCCAAAGGACTCTGAAAGGGATAGAAAATAAGAATTGGTAAACAAATAAAATGATGGCGCTGTCCAATTCAGTGACACTTTATGACCGTTGTATTGAAAACCATAAGTTTTCCAAATTAAATTTCACAAGTTTTATGGGTGTGGTCCGTGTCAGTCTAACAACCCGCCATGTTTGTCTTTGTGACCGGGGAATGTAGTGGGCGAGGTCTAGATGTTACAAACTTCTTATCAATCAGAATGGCTTAAAGTACAAATTTATAAATAAATAAAAATAGTTAGTGGTGGTTCGACTCTAATCGGAGTCTTTCTCGTTAGATCAAACAAAACATATTAGTCATCATATTCTGAAGTAGTTAATGGTGTTTGAAACTTTGCATGGTGTGAACAAAAATCTCGTTCGGGGAGTGTTGGTTTTGAAATGAGACTGGTGTGGCCTCGACTTTTCGATTAGTAAACTCTGTACTCGTCTTCAGGAGAAAGCTTTGACTACAAATGGTGATACTACTTAAAGCCATGGACACTTTCGGTAAACAGTAGTGTCCAAAGGCCCACACTTCGTGTATCAGAACTTATATATCAAATCACAAACATGTGAAAATTTAGGCTCAATCGGGCATCGGAGTCGGGAGAAAATAACGGGAAAACCCAGCCTTGTTTCTGCACGTTTCGCCGTGTCGTGACAATAAATCCGTAATTCTCGATATCGAGAATTGTTAATTGTTTTAATGTTTTCTCAAAAAGTATTCATGGAATAATATTACAAGAGGATTCTTTCACCATTACCTTCTGTAAATCATGTAAGTTATTTGTAAATCTGTGAACTTTTCTTTGTTTCTGTCCCGAAAGTGTATAGGCCCCTAATGGCTTTAAGTAGCGCTTGGGGATGCAATTTGAGAAGCAAGGGTAAGCATGAAGTCATTTTGGAAGGGTTGTTGCCAACGAATATGCCATTGCCACGAAATGCAAATGTTTTCTCCACCAATACCTCGTTTCCAGAGCCCAACTTCTTATAAGCTGCTTGCACATTAGAACTATGCAAATAAGTTTTCTGCTAAAGCAGAAATAACCAGGATACCAATCAAAAATTGTACATTTGACATGGTAGTTTGGCTGGTAATTTTATTCTGATAAAAATAAGACGAGCAGAGTATATACGACAAAGTGTACTGTCCGAAACGTCGAGACTACATCGGCTCTTTTCAGTGAGCCAACACTCCCACAACAGAGATTTGTACATGGTTATACCCGCAAGTTTACTATTTATTAAGCATAACTGAGTATTTCTTAGCTACTTAAGCAACTCTATGAAATTGACCTCAGATCACAATTCTCTGCAAAAGATCGGAATTTTACATCGACAAAAGACACTCTGACCAAAAGTAAAAAAAGAAAAGAAAAATTGTTGACTTCGCAAGCAGTACAACTATAGGTTCTATATTCCGTCACTCATCCGATAACCCCATCATATTATGTGCTGTTAGTTTATAGCAATAGGGTAAGGATTTTAAGGTTAGGTTTTATTGCCCCTCTTTTGTTTATACGCTAACTTGTTTGCAACAGCTCCCTCTGGTAATTTTTTCCAAATGTGGACCTTTCCCGAACCGTGGACTCTATTGTCCTCTGTTGTTATAGGTCCTCAGTTTGAATGTGTATACCTACTTATACCCACTTAAGGCAGTGGACACTATTGGTAATTACTCAAAATAATTATTAGCATAAAACCTTTCTTGGCGACAAGTAATGGGGAGAGGTTGGTGGTATAAAACATTGTGAGAAACAGCTCCCTCTGAAGTGCCATAGTTTTGGAGAAAGAAGTAATTTTCCACGAATTTGATTTCGAGACCTCAAGTTTAGAACTTGAGGTCTCGAAATCAACCATCATAACGCACACAACTTCGTGTGACAAGGGTGTTTTCTTCTTTCATTATTATCTCGCAACTTTGATGACCGATTGAGCTCAAATTTACACAGGTTAGTTATTTTATGCATATGTTGAGATACACCAACTGTGAAGGCTAGTCTTTGACAGTTACCAATAGTGTCCACTGCCTTTAAGTGATGCAACCCAACTAATTTTATAAACTATTTTAAAATAACATCGCACCTGAAAATGTACTTCTGAAGACTGGGTCGAGTGAAACAGACCATGTGATTGATGATGCCCCAGAATGATAGCGGAATCGAGATGACCATCGGAACGAATCCCACCAAAGCAAGAGTCCTCTTGAATTTATCAACCATTACAGTCTCGGTGTAGTCGATAGCGATACATACTGATCCAGCTATGACGAGCAGTCCGTAGATCACGAAGACTACGGGGCGGATCCAGCGGCGCCAGCTAAAACGCGACTCGGGGTTGGCCGCGACGTTTGACGGCGGGGCGGCCCTCGTGCCACCCTGCACAGATGTGTTTGCTCCTCCGTTAGAATCCATGTCATCAAAAATCTGCTTGTCTCTTGATTCACGTGGGAAATTATCTCAGTCCCATTCTCTAGTTTGGATATGAGGAGCGTGTGTATTCCAACTCGGGTTATATAGTGCTGCTATAATATACAACAGCGTTATTCGGTTCTTTTGTGTGATTTTTTTTTAATAGAGTGTATTGTACGGGATTCGACAATTCCCTCTTAAATTATGACGCAGGCCACTCAGAACTCTGCTCACAGGTATCTCGTTTTACTCAGCAGTCGCGGGAATTAGTTGTTCCAGCTGCCATGATGTCGATAATCGTATAATAGCTTTCCCATTTCTCGTGCAGTTTCATTCTACCCTCGAAAAACGAACTACTTTCTTCATCTATAGATCGGTAAAAAAAAAAACACTGTTTACCTTCGAATCCTTCGGGTCACGTGATGATAATAAAATCTTTACACACTCATGGAGCAATTTCTCAGAGCAATTCGACATGTCATAGGTTACGTGTAGTGATGGTGACACAAAACATGACGAGTTAAGCCTACCCGGTGTCTACGATGTACGTTAACGTGCAAACGATACGGTACTTGAACATGATATTGAACAAACCGAGGTCACCATTATAATGACTGAATACATTTGCATTTCTACAGGTGCAAACAGAGTTTGTGACGGTAAAACACACACAGACAGACTGTGCACTTGGACTTGACGTTTTATAGGCCTAGGCCTACTAAGGCCTATAGGCCTTGTGTTTACGCCAGAAATGTAGGTCATTATTATTCAACCGGTGTAATGCAGATTTGGTGTCTATGAGCTGACTATTAAAGGAACACGTTGCCTTGGATCGGACGAGTTGGTCTATAAAAAGTGTTTGTAACCGTTTGTTATGAAATGCACGTGGTTGGAAAGATGTTTTAAAAGTAGAATACAATGATCCACACAAATATGCCTTGAAATTGCGTGGTTTTCCTTTTGCTTTGCGAACTAACACGGTCGGCCATTATGGAAGTCAAAATTTTGACTCCCATAAATGGCCGACCGTGTTAGTGGACGAGGTAAAAGGAAAACCACGCAATTTCGAGGCATGTTTGTGTGGATTATTGTATTCTACTTTTACAACATCTTTCTACCCATATGCATTTCATAACAAACGGTTACAAATGCTTTTCAAAGACCAACTCGACCGATCCAAGGCAACGTGTTCCTTTAATAGTCGCTGTGTTTATGTTTTGTGACGAACAAACTGTCAAAATGTTTGCATAATCCACAAACACAACCCAAATGCAAATACACCACATCGTCAAAAAACAAAAAACTTATTGCTACTTATATAAAATGCAAATGTAACTCTTTACGTGTTTTTGGTTTAGGAGCCCCAAAACCAACCAGTATGGAAAAAGGTTGGATTGAACATGGGCCGAGGCCATTATGGTAATGTCTGACGTAGTGCATTTTGCATTTTACAGGTAGCCTGCAATCATTGACAGTCTAATACACAACGACAGACAGTGCACTGGACTTGGACGGTAATTAGGCCTTCTGTTTCGTCACTGAAGATATGTCATAATGGCTGACGTAATGCATTTTGCATTTTACAGGTAGCCTGCAATCTATGACAGTCAAATACACAACGACAGACAGTGCACTGGAATTGGAGGGTATTCAGGCCTTCTGTTTCGTCACTGAAGATAGGTCATAATGGCTGACGTAATGCATTTTGCATTTTACAGGTAGCCTGCAATCATTGACAGTCAAATACACAACGACAGACAGTGCACTGGAATTGGAGGGTATTCAGGCCTTCTGTTTCGTCACTGAAGATATGTCATAATGGCTGACGTAATGCATTTTGCATTTTACAGGTAGCCTGCAATCATTGACAGTCAAATACACAACGACAGACAGTGCACTGGAATTGGAGGGTATTCAGGCCTTCTGTTTCGTCACTGAAGATATGTCATAATGGCTGACGTAATGCATTTTGCATTTTACAGGTAGCCTGCAATCATTGACAGTCTAATACACAACGACAGACAGTGCACTGGACTTGGACGGTATTCAGGCCTTCTGTTTCGTCACTGAATATAGGTCATATTCAATGTAATATCAATCAATCAATCATATTATAATCAATGTATAAAGCGCTTTTTAATCAAAAGTTTGCTCGAGGCTCCGAGGCACAGCAGAAATAAATCATTGATTGGACCTGAAACACAAGTGGGCTTTCAGAAGGGACTTGAACATGTTTGAAGGCAGTGGACACTTGGTAATTACTCAAAATAATTATTAGCATAAAGCCTTTCTTTGTGACGAGTAATGGGGAGAGGTTGATAGTATACAAATATTGTGAGAAACAGCTCCCTCTGAGGTGCCATAGTTTTCGAGAAAGAAGTAATTTCCCACGAATTTGATTTCGAGACCTCAGATTTAGAATTTTGAGGTCTCGAAATCAAGCATCTAAAAGCACACAACTTCGTGTGACGATGGTGTTTTTTCCTTTCATTATTATCTCGCAACTTCGACGACCAATCAAGCGCAAATTTGCACAGGTTTGTTATTTTATGCATATGTTGATATAATTTACACCAAGTCAGAATAATGGTCTTTGACAATTACCAATACAATTACCACAACTTCGTGGTGACAAAGGTGTTTTTTCTTTCATTATTATCTCGCAAGTTCGATGACCGATTGAGCTCAAATTTTCACCAGGTTTGTTTTTTATGCATATGTTGAGATACACCAACTGTGAAGGCTAGTGTCCAGTGTCTTTAAGGATTTATAAGTTTGTTTTGGCTAGTATACGGGATTGTAAAGCTGACCAAAAAGTCGCAGATTAAATTTTGCTATGTGTGATGAACCATTACATGCAAATAGCAAAACTGTGGACTGTTATGGGCCTTATTTGTTGTTATAAGCAGCAGCGTGAAATCGCCCCCTGAAACAGCGTACACCTTCCATTTAGCTTTCCCCTTTAGCAATTAATTTGTGGAGGAAGTTTGGTATCTGATTGTTTGTCTTCGTATTTTGGACCCCGATGGAAATAAGCCTTATATCGGCTTTTATGGCTATCCTTGGCTTTCAATCGATGTATTTTTTTTTTCATGCATTTTCTCTGTATGACGCTTGGTTTTAATGACGAATAAAATATTTAAGAAACTAAAATATCACAAAATAACAAAAAAATAACGCGTATAGAACTGCGCCATTTGAATTCAACCATGTCGACGGTACCCTTCAACTCATATTGTATCAGAAAGTGGTTTTGGCACAAACTTGTATTAAAACCCTTTTTTATTAAATAAATCAGGCACTGGACACCATTCGACTAAAAACTCACTTTTTGGTAATAAACAATGCAGAGCTGTTGATAGTATACAACATTGTGTGAAACGGTTCCCTCAGCTGAAGTGGACTGAACTCGAGACCTCAGAGAATTGAATTCGAGACCTCAGAGCTCTCGAATTCAAGGCATCCTGAAAGCACACAACTTGTGCGACAAGGGTGGTTTTTCTTCCATTATTCTCTCGCAAACTTCAATTTTTTTTTCAAGTTTGTTATTTTGTTGAGCTACACCAAGTGAGAATACTGGTCTTTGGCAATTACCGAACGTGTCCAGTGCCTTTACGCTTTGAGACACTTATGAGTATTACTCAAAATAAATTTTAGAGCTGTTAAGATTCAAATATTTTAGTGAGAAATTATCTCCTTCTCAAAAACTATGTTACTTCAGAGGAAGCCGTCGGTTTCTCACAATGTTTTATACTATGATTAGGTCTGAAGCTTTATGAGGCATCCAAAAGCAGAAAAAAATGTGCATCAAAAATGTGTTTTTTTCGTTCCATAATTCTCTTGCAATTTCGATGACCAATAATGAGTCCAATTTCATAGATTTGTTATTTTCCACATAATGTTGGGATACACCGATTGAGAATACTGGTCTTTGACAATTATTATATTAGAGGTGTTCAGTGCCTTACTTAAAGGCAGTGGACACTATTGGTAATTACTCAAAATAATTATTGGCATAAAAACCTTACTTGGTAACAAGTAATGGGGAGAGGTTGATGGTGTAAAACATTGTGAGAAATAGCTCTCTCTCTGAAGTGACCTAGTTTTGGAGAAAGAAGTAATTTTCCACGAATTTGATTTCAAGACCTCAAGTTTAGAACTTGAGGTCTCAAAATCAAGCATCTGAAAGCACACAACTTTGTGTGACAAGGGTGTTTTTTCTTTCATAGTTATCTCGCAACTCCGATGACCGATCAAGCTCAAATTTAAACAGGTTTGTTATTTTATGCATGTTGAGATACACCTAGTGAGAAGACTGGTCTTTGACAATTACTCATAGTGTACACTGTCTTTAAAAACGTAACTTTCTGATGTAATAACGATAGTGATCATAACCAGTTTTTTCACTAACTGCAGTTGCATTCACACACTCAAAAATAAATTAACACATTTTTTTAAAATGCATAATTTACATCCGAAATGGGATAATAATAGACCTATACATATTTTATGGGTGGACTGCTTTTAGTATAGCCCCAAATCCATGGGAAAGTTGAGAAGTGGTGTTTAATAGCCCATATCTATTTTAGACAATCATTATTCGTCGTGCTAGTGTTAGTTAAAGGCTAGCAATGTAGTGTGTACTTTTTAACATGCCGTAGTGTACTGGGCCTGGGAATTCAAGGTTGCCTGGTGTTTTGGGCAAATCGTTTGTGTACCGAAGAATAACAGGCCTACTATCGACAGGCGAAGCGTGATATCGAGCAAAAGACATCCACTGACCTAGACTTTGCACACAATGATAATATTTAACCCTAGAGATTATGAATAAATATAAGCACGAGCCCAGTCATGCAAATGTTGTTGATTTTAAACTCATTTTTTCCCCTAGGAAGATTGTCTGGAAAAACAGTAAAAGAAAGAGAGAGAAAAATATGTTAATATTGTTTGGTTCGTGAATTGTAGATTCTGCGTTAACAAGGGATTCATTGGATAGTCAATTCTAGTTATGGTCACTTTACTCTGATGTTATTAATCTTTGAAATCAATGTTTACGTGGTGTACCCTGTATTTACTTGCAAGATAGGAACCAATTTGAAAACAAAATCATTAACATAATTCGCAGTTCCCGTCCGTGGGGTCATTAATATTTAAGTATTTTGACTATTTAGAATTGAATTTACTATTTTCCAAGCATTACGTAAATTATTATTTTATTTTTCAAATTTACGAGCATGGTAGAGTTGTTTGTTACGTAATAACGTGGATATTTTTGATAACCTTAAATATATATAGGATTTGAGGCATTGCATGGTGAGGTATCAATGTATACTTGGTTTGCGGTAACACCATGTGTGTATCTACTTGCAAGGTAGGGTTTGTTCTTAGAACTGTCTTGCTTTATTCTACTGCCGCGGACGGAGTAGATAATCGGAGGTTCGGGAAACTTCTCAGTTCTGAAAAGAACTGTCCTAGTTTTTACGTATTACCCGGGCGGATGATATAGAAAATAGACTGGACTACTACTTTAGCTTATAGGATCGTTATTTACTGCACTGCCGCGGAGTCCGTTCTGAATTGGTCTCAACGTTTCGACTAGCTTGCTCTAGTCATCGTCAGGAGACTGATGGCACTGTTCTTCTGTTTATTTTACATCCCTTAGAATACCTTAATTTCACTGCTTGCATTACATTTTCATGTTTCATCACAAACCGCTGTGGTCTTGATGAAATGGCGGTATATAAAACATTTTTGTATGTATGTACAAATGTATGTATACACATGAAGAGGTATGTTTTGCTCCTGTCCTAGCTCACAAGATGAATTAGACTTGTGCTAGTACTTCGGCTTCTTGATTTATTGGTTACAATTAAATTTTGTAGCTTATTTCTTTTATAACTTCTACTCACCCTGTCTATGTTGTTTTACAGTTTCAAAATGTTTTAATAAAATACAGCGTTTAACTTCTGCAGCTCTGCTAACGTATCCGTAAATTGTGTAGTGGGGGGCAGAGGCTTCTTGTTGAACATTTCAGCAACTCAAGTAATTTTATGACTAAGCAGTATAAACTTCACCTCTTGAACGTATTTGTAGATAGTATTTGTACACAGAAAGTAGTTTTGATCATAAGTTATTGACAAGTCTGGTCCACGTCTTGCCATTTTTGCCCTTGTCGTGTCCAAGTCCAATTGTCTGTCACAGGGAAATGTACAAGCAGTGCTCTAACCACTTCCCGTGCATGTTGGCTAGCATGTTAATACACTCGATATTATCTTTGAAATTTCTATACATTTCAATAACGAATTATGTGGCATCCATCTTTAAACAAAAATTACACTCTGATTGATATTTATGTTTTCAACTGTGTGTTTAAAGGCAGTGGACACTATTGGTAATTGTCAAAGACCAGTCTTCTCACTTGGTGTATCTCAACATATGCATAACTTAAAAACTGTGAAAATTTGAGCTCAATCTGTCGTCGAGTTTGCGAGATAATAATGAAAGAAAAAACACCCTTGTCACACGAAGTTGTGTGCTTTCTGATGCTTGATTTCGAGACCTCAAATTCTAAACTTGAGGTATCGAAATCAAATTCGTCTAAAAATTACTTCTTTCTCGAAAACTGCGTCACTCCAGAGGGAGCCGTTTCTCACAATGTTTTATACCATCAACCTCTCCCCATTACTTATAATCAAGAAAGGTTTTATGATGATAATTATTTTGAGTAATTACCAAAAGTGTCCACTGCCTTAAATTCATGAAAAATAGAAATGTGCATTGAATTGAAATCAAGACTCAAGGCCCCGCCCCATATTATGGCTTAATGATTTAGCAGAAAGACTTTCCTGGGTTTCACGCCCACTCATTCTGATCGGCGCAGGGAACTAGGTCTGGCACAATGGTTGCACATTTCACATGAACAGAATATATGTGACAAAGTGTATTGTCAGACAAAACCAAACAGACATGTGACCTAGACTTCCCACACAAGAAACACATTGAACCGCTAGAAACCTTTCTTTTGCAACGTCACAGCCCGAGTTTTTGCCAACCCAGTTTGGAAAACTATGGAAAGCCACCCGTGCAAATCAAAAATAGATCTTTACTGTTCGTGACAATGTAAGACCTACACGAATATTCAAACATTGTGTTTATTTTGTTGAGCAAAACAATTAATTATGGGAGGTCATCCATTCAATTGAAAGTTTGCAGAAAATGATGAATTTGGTTAAACATTTGGTTTAATTTGGTTGGACGGTGTTTTACTAACATTCGGCCGTCCATGCCAACCAAGGCGGTTTGTTTATTAACAAGAGAAAGCGTTCCAGTCTTCACTCCCCCCCCCCCCCAGCGGGCCCCCGCACCACGGCCCCTCGCGCACCCTTTCAATGTTGGCTTTCATGGTTTAAAAAAATAATACTGAAAAAAATTCGCACGGTCTTGTTCCCATTAACATTGAGCGTGATAATGTTTGTAGTCAGGGATCAGTGGATGGACAGGGGATTGTTCATAGTAACTTTGCGAATGGTTGTTTTCCTCCATGGATGTCAAAAGCATTTTGGCCCATTAAAGGCAGTGGACACTATTGCTAATTACTCAAAATAATTATCATCATAAAACCTTTCTTGATTACGAGTAATGGGGAGAGATTGATAGTTTAAAACATTGTGAGAAACAGCTCCCTCTAAAGTGACGTAGATTTCGAGTAGAAGTAATTTTACACGAATTTGATTTCGATACCTCAAGTTTAGAATTTGAGGTCTCGAAATCTAGCATCAGAAAGCACACAACTTTGTGTGACAATCTTTCATTATTATCTCACAACTTCGACGACCGATTGAGCTCAAATTTTCACAGGTTTGTTGTTTTATGCATCATAGTTGAGCCTGGACCAATTCTGTGAAGACTAGTCTTTGACAATTACCAATAGTGTCCACTGAATTGAAGGCTGTATATTTTAAAAACATGAATATTCATGACATGTTTTCGCGTAGCTGTCGCTTGGAAATTGTTTCGGTCAGTGTCAGTGAAGTTTACGTCAGAAACTTGTCTGGCCCCCGGTGGCAGGAGATTTGATGACAAACTGTGTACAAACTTCTTCTGAGAGCGCCTTCTTTTGAATTTTCCTCCTCAATTCCATGTTTATTTTGCAATGTGGAGGACAGAATCTCCAGATTTCCCCGGGAGATCCTGTAACCAGCCCCGCCCCCCCCACCCCACCCAACCAACCCTGGATATTCTGTGTCCGCCAAACATAGAGGTAGAAACCCATAAATGGCAAACTAGGTACAAATTTTTTTCCGACACCGGTGTCAGAAGCAATTGTGTCCGCCATGCGACACTGTCCGCTCCGGACACTTTTGCATATGCAATCGTGTCCGGGGCTATGCAAAAACCGTCCGGTGGACATGTACATGACTGTACACGTATGTGCGCGTGTAAGCGAGCGTGCATGCACCTGAACCTACGTATATGCAGCTAGATAATCACGTACTTTATTATTGCAGCGAATACCCGACGGCCGAACATCCCATGTCATTCATGACGTGCACTTTTAATAGCTTGTAAAAAAGCTGGCGACGTGTTCCGTCGACCATGGAGGTCAAGGGCGTTTAATTTACTGCATGGACGGTTTTGCACGGGGCGGACTCAACTGCATATGCAAATGTGTCCGGGCGGACACAATTATGCCGCAGCGTCTGGGCGGACACGATTGCATATGCAATACTGTCCGGCGGACACGATTGCAATAGTGTCCTCCGGATAGTATACAAATATTGACTGCTTCGAGTGCTATGGTTAAAACTATGACTCCCGAGGTGATCCCCAGAGCGTTCTATTTTCCCGAGGCGAAGCCGAGGGAAAATAGAACGCTCTGGGATCACCGAGGGAGTCATAGTTTTTAACCATTGCACGAGTAAAAGCAGTCAATATTTGTTTTATAACATCCCAAACATTTCTAATGCTACAATCCACGGACGACGCGAATACAGATTGCAAACACTTTTACTAACTGTGTTGCATGTAGTGTCGTGCAATCCGAAATGGTTACAAACTATTAATTTATCATCCTCGTACACGCACCGGACGTCTGGGTACTGCACGCCGTGTGCTAGTCTGTCGGTCTAGCGCACGGCGCCGTGTGCTAGTCTTCGGACTAGCGCATGGCAAACCGACGCACTATCACGCGGCAGTCGTCTAGCAAAACTAAGACATGTCATGTGACGCGCTCTAAACCAATGAGCAGGCAGAATACTTGCAAGGGATGTTATAAAGGACAATAGACCCTTCCCATGAAATTATGTAAATTGCACATAGCGCGTGCGCACTAACGTTTTGGTTGGCAAAATCGCGCTGTTTTGTACACGGCTAATGGGTGCGTGACGCACACGCGATTGCGCGTCTGCTTAGTGCACAACTCTACGGTGTTTGCTAATCAACAACCAACAGGGTCTGTACGCAAGCGTGAATGTAATTAGCATATTTCATGGGAAGGGTCCATTGCATGCGACACCCGGCACATGAGGGCGCCTTTTACCTGAAATAAGGAATCGAATTTGTCTGTGTGTACATGTCCGTGGTATGTGTTTTTGTGTCAACTCTAGCAAAAGGTGACTCAGCCACACACGCGCTCATGATATAGGGGAAGTTTCATCTCCATAATTTGTTAGACTTGGAGTTACCAAGTTTTCAATGCGTTATTTAGAGTGAAAGGTAAGGTAGATGTCATTTTGATAATTCATATAACTTTTGCTCGGGACAAATTATTATGATACACTCTCACACATTTCACTTTCAGGCCATCCATTGCCTTTTTCCCGGTTTTTAGTTACTCATGTTATTGTTGTGAATGAACATGTTGAACTGTACAGCAACATCCAATATGTTATGTAGTGAGTAACAGTACAGTCAGGACAGTCTAGTTTACTTTATATTCTTTGGTGTTTGTTCTTTGATTTGAGTTGACATGAACAAGTTGACCTAGTTGCGATAACATGACCCTCCTCGAAGCCTTCGGCAGGAGGGTTACGTTTTCGCAACTAAAGTTGACCCTGGTCCACAGGGACCACGGGCCTGGTCACTGGTATGTGGTAGCTAGTAGTAGTACAGTGGGTGCGTTCGTTTAGCTTCCCCGGGTCGACCCAGGTGTGTGGCGTGTTTATTTCCTAGGACGAACATGTGCAGATAATTACCCATATTTGTCCTGGGAAAAAAAAAGCCACACACCGGTGTCGACCCAGAGAAGCAAAACGAACACACCCAGTAATAAGCTGCAGGACGGCTAGACCACAGACATAACAAAGAACCTTTCCTGGTACGGATTCCATAAAGCTTAGTGCAGCTAGTGATGGACAGGAGTTCTGCAAGGGTGGTATGAATGATCTGTTGACAACAACAGTGTTGTTGGAGGGAATCATTGGAGACAGAAAACGGGAGACATTGATGGCGACAAGGTTGTGCTGTATCTTGTGTATAGCATTGACAGACAGACTGGCGGCCTGTCTTCTCCATTCACGTGACTTCCACTCAAGCTCTTGTAGCATGGAAGAAACACTGTCTCTACGTTGGTACCTCTGGAGGACAAATCTAGCTGCACGTCTTTGAACACTCTACCCTGGTGATGTCTTTTTTGCTGTGGGGGTCCCAAACTGTGCTGCAGTATTCTAGGTGTGATCTGACGAGGCCTATGTAAGCTTTCTCATGGATTTTTCTTGAACAGCATCTTAGGTTGCGGCGTCTTACGTCTTATGTCATTCTGTTTGCTTTGTTGTAACTTTTTCTATGTGATTCTGCCAGGACATGTTGGATGAAAACGAGAGGCCAAGAGGGGTAATCCTCAACTGCAGTGAGTTGCTTACCTCCCAAATGGTATTGGGTGCTGATTATTTTGCGGCGGCGAGTAAGCCTCATCAGATGGCACTTCTCCAGTCCAGTGACCCTTGATGGAGGCGGTCAATGTCATGCTGTAGGTTGATGCTGTCTTGGGGGGGGAAGAGATTGACTGATACATGATGCAGTCGTCGGCAAACAGGCGCAGCTTGGAGATGATGCCAGTTTGGATGTTGTTGATTAGAATCCGGAGATATCAGACAGCATGAGAGTAAAACACCCCAACCCCCTTGAAGCACAAACACTTCAAAACAATCTGTTTTCCCCCATTTCAGACCAGCAATGTTTGGTTTCAGGTTGTTTTGTGCATGAGTCAACGCGGGCGTAAGCAAAAGGTGCGATGTGTGCATGCAAGGTGGGTCGAACGAAGTGAGGATTTGCGTTATAATTTCTCTGAAATGAAGTTGTAAAATCAGCGTTTTTAGCGGTTAAATGCAATAACGGTTAGACAACTAGCAGAACGAACCTCGGAAACTCATAGTTCTAGGATTAGTTTCGTCCCAACTGTAGAATCGTCAAAACACCATTGTTGCATAGAATTTTGAGCTTTCAAATGCCTGAAAAAAGCTTTATCATGCCTAAACTGAACCGTTTCTTAGAGTTAAACGTGGGCGTGAAGAACTAGCCCAAAAACAACATTACTTCAAAGAGGGTGTTTCTAACAATGTTTCACAATATAGGTCTCCAGTGCTATTTACCAAGTACATGCAAGTCTTTATGGTCATTAAATTTGTATGTAATTTAACACCAAAGAGTTTTAAATCAAATTTAATAAGCCTCTCACCTCTAAAAGGGATCAAGTGAAATAGTTTTGACTTTATGCAGATTATGTTTGTTTATTATTTTTTTATGCTAACAAGTATTTCCTGTATGTATATAACATGTATATATAACATGTCTAACATCTATTAAAACATGTATTTCCTTTTCCACTTCTTTAAAAAGGTTGAGGTATATTGAAATGAAAGCAACAGGAATGAGCGGCAGCCTGTCATAGTCAAAGGATGGCTAACTACCAACCAGAACAGACCGTCAGAACAATAACAACAGCGACGGAAAACCAACTGAAATTATTGACAAAATATCACAATAAAGCTCATTTGGCTATTAAAAAGGCTCTGACCCTTGACGAGGCTGGTGAGACAAGCCAAGCAATCCAGTTATACAGCGAGGGACTTCTTAGTCTTGCTAAGGGACTAGAGATACAATGCGAAGGACCAGCCTGCATCGGTTCTGAGTTTGAATCTGCTAAGAAGATGCAGAGCCAGATGAGGAAAACAGCCCGACAGATGAAGAGAAGACTTGAGGAGCTGGAGCAGGATGCGTTGTCAAGGCAACCACAGGAGAGCCGGGGTGCTACCATTAACGCTAATGTGATGGAAGAACTGGAAGAAAACCTACGTCTTGAGGAGGAGATGATGGATCTTGAAGAGCCACCTTCTTACGAGCAAACCCAGTCCGATGCTTCCGAGGTTTTCTCTATCCCTGAGGGAGTCCAGATATTCTTTATCAACGCGCAAGGCCATGTCAGTGCCCCGAGCCATCCCGGTCCTCTGCGAATCTACAAATTTAAAGACGCAGATCTTGTGGATGTTGCCGATCAGCCTCCGGCGTTTCTCCAGGTTAGTGACTGGTTGTATCCGTTGATTCCGGGAGAGTCTCCAGCTCTGAGAAGTAGGCAAGGAGCTTTCCTCTTCCCTGATGTTGTGTCTGGAGACCCAGGAGCTTGCGTTGGTGTGATGTTTGCACCGGAGATTGACAGGTAAGGAGGGATTACAATTTGAAAATTCTTTCCCCTACTTGACAAGAGTTTTTTTGTGAAGTTACCATGCTGACATACAGTGTTAGCCAGAAGGGAAATCTTGTTTTTATTTGTCATATTTAATTAGTGATTTTGGGGGTTGAACAAACAATTGATTAGAGTGGGATTCAAGCCACCGACCTCCAGATTAACGTGCCGGCGCTCTACCAACTGAGCTATATATAGCCCTATATTGGCGGTGTCCCTTTTTTGTCAATATCTTTGTTCGGGGTGCCATACAGAAGCCATACAGCTGTTAACTGCCATGTAGCCAGGGATCACATCCAAATTACGATACAACCTGGGAAGGGGCAGCCAGGGGATCACCTTAAGGGGATCACCTTAAGGGGATGCAAATTTTCGTTGCAGATGTCAACATAAACCACCAGGGAAACTGACAGGGTTAATTACAGTTAAGTTTCCAATTTAGAAACCCAGTTTTAAATTTCAAGCAATTTTGGACACCCTTTTACCAAAACCTGAAAAAAAACTGCATGCTGTAGGAATCAAAGGGGTATAAAAAGGACCCAAATGGTTTGGTAAAATATTTTGGAGTCTTCAATTAGGCATTCGATTACTTTTAAATCGCAAGTTACTACTAACATTGGATGAATTTCTGAGTTTCTGTCATCAAAAGAAAAAGAATTCTGAGCTCTGCTGGTGACTTCACAAAGAGTTAAAGACAATGGACACTATTGGTAATTGTCAAAGAACAGTCTTCTCACTTGGTGTATCTTAACATATGCATAAAATAACCAACTTGTGAAAATTTGAGCTCAAGTGGTCGTTGAAGTTGCGAGATAATAGTGAAAGAAAACACCCTTGTCACATGAAGTTGTGTGCATTTAGATGGTTGATTTCGAGACCTCAAGTTCTAAACTTGAGGTCTGGAAATCAAATTTGTGAAAAATTACTTCTTTCTCGAAAACTATGGCACTTCAGAGGGAGCTGTTTCTCAGAATGTTTTATACCATCCATCTGTCCCCATTACTCGTAATCAAGAAAGGTTTTATGATGATAAATATTTTGAGTAATTACCAAAGGTGTCCACTGCCTTTAAGACTAGTCTTATCTTGAGTAAGAACGAGTTAACTGTCCTAACTTAGGACAAGCCCTAAGTCTTTAAAAACTCCTGCCCAAAGTTAGGACTATCTTTGTGAAATCGACCCCTGTTTCCTTTCATCAGCAACATCATCATCATAATCATCATAATCATGATGATGATCATGTGTTTTGTTGTTGCTTTTTTAAAGATCAAAGATTCAAACTTTTGAGCGTACAATCCAAGAGTTGACCGTCTTGAGAGAGCAGCGAGAGCCCCCAGCGAGACCGTTACCACCTCGGACCCGCCCAGTTGATGGGAGGGAACAGACAGATGAAGATGAAGAGACCGTCGCTAAGGATGGGGAGCAGTTGAGCACTAAGATAGCAAAAGGCATCATCATTGGTGAGTAAATAATTTTATATACCGCCATTCCATCAAGATCACAGCGGTTTGCGATGATACGATCTGGGCCCAATATCATAGAGCTGCTTTTAACATGCTTAACAATTTTCTCTCAATCGGAAATGAGCAGGACACTAGTCACAAATGGTACTTGTGACATGTTAGTTTGGCTAGTAATCTTATTTTGGTAAGCGAAATTTTGTTATGCTTAGCTGCTTTTTGTGCTTAAAGGCAGTGGACACTTTTGGTAATTACTCAAAATAATTATCAGCAAAAAACCTCACTTTGTAATGAGTAATGGGGAGAGATTGATAGTATAAAACATTGTGAGAAACGGCTCCCTCTGAAGTGACGTAGTTTTCGAGAAAGAAGTAATTTTCAAGGAATTTGATTTCGAGACCTCAAGTTTAGAATTTGAGGTCTCGAAATCAACCATATAAAAGCACACAACTTCGTGCGACAAGGGTGTTTGTTTACTTCATTCATATCTCGCAACTTCGACGACCAATTGAGCTCAAATTTTCACAGGTTTGTTATTTTATGCATATGTTTAGATACACCGAGTGAGAAGACAATTACCAATAGTGTCCACTGTCTTTAAGCAGCTCTTAGAAATTGGGTCCTGGAGCAAGAGCAATACAAATCAATATAAAAATAATATACAAAAAGCAAACAATCAATTTGGGGAAAAGGTATATTTTCAAGTTTTTCTTAAAAAGGTTCAATGATTTTGCAGAACGTAGTGTAGGTGAGAGATTGGTCACTAATGTTGGTGCAACAAAGGATAAAGTTGTGAGGTTGAAGATCTTATGACAAGACTGACAGGTTCTTACTTCCTGCGAATGCGATACGATTGTTGACGACACAAATTCTCAATGAATAATTCGCAGGAGTTGAGTTGCTATGCAGATGTGCTGATGAATTATTCATATCCACATTGATGTCAATAGGTGCAGAGTGGATCACTTAGGGGTCTGTAAGGTGGTAAAGGCCACCATTTGCCTGATCAAAAAGTTTAATATAAAGATTTGCAGATGTGCTGATGAATTATTCATATCCACATTGATGTCAATAGGTGCAGAGTGGATCACTTGGGGGTCTGTAAGGTGGTAAAGGCCACCAATTACCTGATCAAAAAGATTAGTACAAAGATTTGCAAATGTGCTGATGAATTATTCATATCCACATTGGTGTCAGACCAGTACAGTTGCAGAGTGGATCACCTGGTGGTCAGTAAGGTGGTAAACAACACCACCGTTTAATGTATAGTTATGCAGATGTGCTCATGAATTATTCATGTCCATATTGGTGTCAGACCAGTACAGGTGCAGAGTGGATCATGGATCACCTGGTGGTCAGTAAGGTGGTAAACACCAACGTTTGATGTATAGATATGCAGATGTGCTCATGAATTATTCATATCCTGAATGGTGTCACTACAGGTGCAGAGTGGATTACCTGGGGGGTCGGCAAGGGGGCGGAGGCCACAGGTCACCTGATCAACTACGGCAAAGATAAACTGAAGCAGAATCTGAAGACAGATGAGACCCCTGCTAAGATTGATGATAAATACCACACTGGCGCTGAGTATGCGCAGAAGGCGTCAGTGGTTGCCGTTAAGGTAAAAACATCTAGTCCAATAAGCCATTTGAGAGTTAGATTTGAATATTGTCTGGTACAATGACTTGCTTAGTCACAAGTTATCACTTAAACTTCAATTCCCTCATCAGACTATAGAGACAGTTACCATGTCACATGATTAGAGGCAAGCTTTTGTATAGCAACTTCCAGATGAGCAATCTTCCAGATTGTTCCATACACATCCATTCAGAATAATGTTCGCCGTCTCATGTGACTATGAAAAAGCAAAAGCTTACCCCAAATTGTTTGACATAGCAACTGTCTATACAGTCTGAGGAATTCTAATTTAAGTGGTAACTTGTGACCAAGCAAGTCATTGTACCAGACAATATTCAAATCAAACTCGCAAATAGCTTATTCTCCAAACTCGTTTTTAAGAAAGTTGTCTGACTTTTTGGATATGATACATGTTTTTGGTATTGTTATCTGGAGTTAGCAATTTGGATTGAATGTGACCTGGGTCTCATGTATTGTGCGATGCATGTAAAAGAACTGGGTGCACTTAAAAGGAACACGTTGCCTTGGGTCGGTCGAGTTGGTCTATAAAAAGCGTTTGAAACCATTTGTTATGAAATGCACATGTTAGAAGGATGTTTTAAAAGTAGAATATAATGATCCACACAAGTAACACTCAAAATTGCATGTTTTTTCTTTTACGTCGCGAACTAACACGGTCGGCCATTTATGGGAGTCAAAAATTTGACTCCCATAAATGGCCGACCGTGGTAGCCGACGAGGTAAAAAGAAAAACACGCAATTTCAAGGCATATTTGTGTAGATCATTGTATTCTTCTCTCACAACATCTTTCTACCCATAAGCATTTTATAACAAACGATTACAGAACGCTTTTCAAAGACCAACTCGACCGATCCAAGGCAACGTGTTCCTTTAAGAGGTTTCTGGCAGCCTTGGCAGATTGTGCAGCATCACTTTTGAGATCTTTACACGGTGTTGTTGTAGTCATAGTTCAAAATGCCTTGATATGCCCTTCAGTAAGAGATAAGGCCATATGAAAAGACAAATGGCAGTTCATCATCACTGCCCTGGTCTGTTTTTGCAGTTGTATTATTTTTTATTCTTTTCTGGGGGGTTTTCATCACAAAGACTAACTTGCTAATGTATTTCTGCTTCATCTTGGATTGATTGAAAATATAACCATATTTTAGACTTCTAATTTTCTTTAGCGAAGCAAATTTTTAGTGTTGCTCTTTCCTCCTTGAAAGAGATAATTGAAAATATTTTACAAACCTGACTCATTCTCCTCTTTTGGATGATGAACTGTTTTTTTGCTTTACTAGGCCTAAAGTGCTTTTATGATTGTTACTAACTGTTCAGACAATTCCTTGCAGATGGCGCTGCATCTCCTTCTAAACCCTTACAAGGTGCTGTTGGCCTCACAATTTAAACATACCTCTGCATATCCAAGATAAAAATGAGTGCCTTAAAATGTCCTCAAGTAAACAAAAAATGCCAGTTGATTGTCCCGCCTTAACATTTTTCAAAGCCAATTTTCTTTTACCTGAAAAGACTTAATTTTTTATTTTTTAAATGTTATTTGGCCTTATGATCGTTACTTATTATTTGTGAATGTGTCTTTGATTAGGTCAGTAAGGCGGTGGTGGACAGTCTTTGCTTCTTGACCAAGAGGCTTGGCCAGGAGGTCAGTCCTTACATCAAGAAACAGAGCGATAAATTATTGAAGAGTAAAGACCAACCTGACGGCGCAACCAAGAGGAGTAAAACTATGGACGGGGTCATAGAGGTGGCTTCCAGCAGTCTACAAGGTGCTCTTTTGTACCCGCTTGTACCCTGTGTCTGTTGTACCCTTATGTACCTGCTAATAATAATAATAATAATAATAATAATAACAAGTTTTTATATAACGCACTGAAAGGCGACTCAAAGCGCTTCCAACATTAATAGCCCCTTGTCACTGGGCCTTAATTCATTTGTAAATTGTAAAGCGCTCCGATCTTTGTGGGGCCCTATATAAATGCTTACACTATTATTCTTAAACCATCTCAGCTCCCTGGGGAGTATACAGCCTGTGCCCGTTTGTTCTTCTTTGTATGCTTTTTCACCCCTGTGTACCCCTTTGAACAACTAAGAACCCATTTATACCCCTTTACAAAAAATTCAGTTTAAAGGCCATCCGTCAATTTCACCATCAAACTCTTCTTAACTTAGGATTAATCTTAGGACTTACGACGGGTTCAGTTCCGTATCCAAATACGTAGCACGCATTGAACCCATCCTAAGTTAGGACGGGTTATGCTCTTCCTAACTCCAGATAGGATTTATCCCATCGTTTTGTGAAATCGGCTGCATAACACACAAGGTAACAGAAAGAAAGTGTGTATTCAAGTGATTGGCTGGTCAAAGTGTATAGTTTTGTTTAATTCACATGTGAAAGCAATGTGTGTTGGACTTCCAAACCACCCAAAAAAGGTTGATAATGTGTGCATAGTGTAATTTGCAGTCAAACAATTCAATGCTATCTTTAAGGGAAAAACACTAACTTTTCATGGAATAATAATAACATGCATTTATATAGCGCTTAATACAAGGTTTCTAAGCACTGAACAGGAAGTGTAAGATAACAAAAAATATAGAGAATTCTTGCAAAAAGCAGAGATGGACAAGGAAATTTTTGTAACAAAACCGACGCTGCTGTCGTATTTTCACAGGTTTTGGAACTGTTTACAATGGACTGGAGAAAGCTGCCAAGGCCTTGGCTAAGAATATCTCAAACGCCACAGTGGATGTCGTTCAGCACAAGTAAGTAAAGTACCTTCCATTTGATATCTTGTAAGACCTTTGGCGACATCTTGATTTTTATATCAAACTTTCTTAATATTAAATTTCTCAATGTGTCATACGTACATTTCTCAATGCGTCCTACGTATTTGGATACGGAAGTGAACCCGTCGCAAATACTTTCTTAATAATATATTCTCAATAATAATATTGTAACACAAAACACAATGTCCACAGAAGACTAGTCTTCACAGTTGGTTTATATCTCAACATATGCATAAAATAACAAACCTGTAAAAATTTGAGCTAAATCGGTCGTCGAAGTTGCAAGAAAGAAAAAACACCCTTGTCGCACCATGGTCACACCAAGTTCTGTGCTTTCAGATGCCTTGATTTTGAGATCTCAAATACTAAATCTGAGGTCTTGAAATCAAATTCGTGGAAAATTACTTCTTTCTCGCAAAACTACGCCACTTCAGAGGGAGCCGTTTCTCACAAAGTTTTATACTATCAACCTCTCCCAATTACTCCTAATCAAGAAAGGTTTTATGAAAATAATTATTTTGAGTAATTACCAACAGTCCACTGCCTTTAAACTTAAACCGTTCGAACACAATGATAGTAGAAAGCTTACCTTAAAATATTAATTAATGAGGTGTTGTAGTTTTGGAGAAATGAGTAAAACAATGTCATGAAAATAACTGGTAAATACATTTTGACATGCTATAATAATTATCAGATCACTGAGACAAAAATTATTTACGTGATTTTATTTGAATTATATTGCAGCGTTATCACAGTCCTGGTTCTTCTGTAAACCAGCATTTGTTCCTCAATTAATTCCACTTGGGCCCAATTTCATAAAGCCTTAAAGCCATTGGACACTTTCGGTAAACAGTATTGTCAAAGGCCCACACTTCATGTATCACAACTTATGTAAAAATAACAAACCTGTGAAAATTTAGGCTCAATCGGCTATCCGAGTCGGGAGAAAAAAACGGGAAAACCCACTTTTATTTCTGCACGTTTCGCCGTGTCATGACATGTGTTTAAAATGAATCAGTAATTCTCAATATCGAGAATTGGTATTGTTTTAATGTTTTCTCAAAAAGTAAAGAATTTCATGGAATAATATTTCAAGAGAAGTCTTTCACCATTACCTTCGGTAAACCCTGTAAGTTTTTTGTAAATCTGTAAACTTTTAATTTGTTTTCTGTTCCGAAAGTGTCCAATGGCTTTAAACAGTTTAAATGGGGCACCAGTTGCAACAATGCAAAATTTATGGAAGTTTGGCAGGTAACCAGTTTCTGTTAGAAAGCAAGTTTTTATGCTTACAGGCTTTATGCAACTGGACCCAGGTTGTACCCTACAACTAATAATTGTAACCTTGTTTCATCTCTGGCTCTTGTAGATATGGCGACGACGCGGCACGTCTTACAGACACCTCCCTGGATGCAGCAACTAACATTGGTTTCACGGCCTACAATCTTAATCACATCGGAGTCAAAGCCATCGCTAAACGAGCAGCAAAGGACACCGGCAAGGCCGTGTTTGAAGACTACAAGGCTGAATCTCAGCAGGGGAAGATCAAGAAACTTGATGACCAAAACCGAAGTTAAAAATAAGGTTTTTGAGTGGAGAGAATGGTTTGAGACATTGACTGATTATTGTAATTTCTTTACCATGAGAGTTGCGAAGACATGTTGGTGTGCAATGCTTTGGTAGAGCCGCTTTATGTTTAACAGTGATGTTATGAAACGCAGTGATGTTATGAGGCGCAGCATGCAGCATTTTTTAAGAACATCACAAGGCCGGACGGCCATTGCAAGGTGAAGGCTACACTTAATACTTACTCATCAATTAATACTTACTCATGGAGCTGAAACAGGGTTACCCTCTTCACAGTCTGTAAGGATGTAGGCATTGGTATCATCCACTAGGAGCCTGGTTTGTAGAGCAGAATTCACTACCTCCCTTAATTTTTATGAAACAATTATGGTCAAGTGCCTTTTGGATCAAGAGACTTATTAAGTATGTAGTAATGATCATGCGTCAAGATTTCCATTTTGTGACCATCGAGATAAAGTGTCTTGCTCCAAAGGCACCAGTGTCATTACCAGGATTCGAACCCACACTCTGCTACTGACAACACCAGAGCTTGGGTCCAAAAGAAGTATTTCAGACCAACTTGGCAAATGGCCTCAGAAATCCACTAAAAAGTCTTTTGTTACAAAATAGTCAATAACTTTTGCACACAACTCAGCTTTTGGAAAAGCAATGTTTGTACAGAGAGTGGCGGGAAAATAACATATATAATATTTTGTGTATAATATTTTGTTTATAGATAATTGTTGGATGTTAAATTCAATGGTTAGACTTGCATTGACAACAGTTTATTAGTGAGCAAAACTTACTACCCCTTGTATTTTATTTTTGTTTTGAAGAATAAAAATTTTCAAATAATATATTTCAAGATTTGAACATTGTCATTATAACACTCCAAATTTGAAAGAAATGTAAGGTTTACCCCTTGTGTTTTTTGTCTCTTTTGACAAAATACCAAGATTTCAAGATTTGAAACATTGTCATTATAACACTCCAAATTTGAAAGAAATGTAAGGTTTACCCCTTGTGTTTTTTGTCTCTTTTGACAAAATACCAAGATTTCAAGATTTGAAACATTGTCATTACAACACTCCAAATTTGAAAGAAATGTAAGGTTTACCTCTTGTGTTTTTTGTCTCTTTTGACAAAATACCAAGATTTCAAGATTTGAAACATTGTCATTATAACACTCTAAATTTGAAAGAAATGTAAGGTTTACCCCTTGTGTTTTTTGTCTCTTTTGACAAAATACCAAGATTCAAGATTTGAAACATTGTCATTACAACACTCGAAATTTGAAAGAAATGTAAGGTTTACCCCTTGTGTTTTTTGTCTCTTTTGACAAAATACCAAGATTTCAAGATTTGAAACATTGTCATTATAACACTCTAAATTTGAAAGAAATGCAAGGTTTACCCCTTGTGTTTTTTGTCTTTGATAAAAATACCAAGATTTCAAGATTTGAAACATTGTCATTATAACACTCTAAATTTGAAAGAAATGTAAGGTTTACCCCTTGTGTTTTTTGTCTCTTTTGACAAAATACCAAGATTCAAGATTTGAAACATTGTCATTACAACACTCGAAATTTGAAAGAAATGTAAGGTTTACCCCTTGTGTTTTTTGTCTCTTTTGACAAAATACCAAGATTTCAAGATTTGAAACATTGTCATTATAACACTCTAAATTTGAAAGAAATGCAAGGTTTACCCCTTGTGTTTTTTGTCTTTGATAAAAATACCAAGATTTCAAGATTTGAAACATTGTAATTATAACACTCTAAATTTGAAAGAAATGCAAGGTTTACCCCTTGTGTTTTTTGTCTTTGATAAAAATACCAAGATTTCAAGATTTGAAACATTGTAATTATAACACTCCAAATTTGAAAGAAATGTAAGGTTTACCCCTTGTGTTTTTTGTCTCTTTTCACAAAATACCAAGACTTCAAGATTTGAAACATTGTCATTATAACACTCCAAATTTGAAAGAAATGTAAGGCTTACCCCTTGTGTTTTGGGCAATTTTGCCAAAATACTGAGATTTCAAGATTTCAAATATCCTCATTTAAGGTTAGGGCTACACTAAAATTTGAAGGGAATTAAAGGCTTACACCCTAAGTCTTTTGTTGATTTTGACGAAACACTGAGATTTTAAACACATGGTTCATATGAATTTCCAATTAGGCTAACTTTGGAAGCAATTCTCATAATTTAGTTTTGATTCACATAGAGTTTACTTTTTAATAATTGAAAAATACATTTTGGATACAACACACATCTGATCATTGGAATAAAAGTAAGTATCCGATTTATAGTCACATAAAGTGACTAATCACAAAAAACGTGTTGATTTACCAGATAACGGTTAGCAGCTAAAATGACATGTCACATGTACCATTTGTGACTGGTTTACTGCTCCTTTGTGCTCAGCAGATCTTTTAAGCAATGCAATTAACCCAGAAATTAACCAATTTAATTTGTCACAATTTCAACCGCAATCAGCTGACATCATTAAAGAGTTCTTCCATTTCCAGTGTAAATAAAATAATTAAAAAAACCTCCTGGACACTTTGAATGTAAAGCAAATTAAAGGTCGACATCCTAGGGCTCTGATGACACTGAACTCCGATCATTGGCAAATTTTCTGTGCTGCCTAAAAAATTAAAAAATATATGGTTAAATTTATCTATTATAGATTAATAACGAGATGATATAAACATTCTGATATGCCTGGGACAGAATTATATTCTTTTATAAAAAAAGGTGGTCTATGTTTTTGTAAAATCAAGTACATGTATATCAAATATAATGTAGTACTTCTATTCAATCTGTATACTCTCCTGCGCAACTAGCCCTCTGGTCCTATTTCCACAGGAGATTGAGGAGACCAATTTACTTGGGATAACTGTTCATCACGTACACACTGAGAATTTCTTTTACCAAGTAGAAATTGATCGACAAGCATGTTTTGCAACATGTGGTTATAAAAAGAAGAAAGCAAATTTTAACTTGTGTTTTTTATGTACTGCACATCTGGATGTGAAATGAGACTACACATTTTGATAAAACATTTTTAGTTGGTCTTAAATTCTAAATCAAATTGGTTCAATGGTTCACTGGTGATTTTCAGTGATACATGTTGAGCATGCGCGTAGAGTTATACTGCGAATGAATAAGGTCATGTCATGTCGACACGATCAGCAGCTCACACACGTTTCATTTTCTGATAACAGGTCCAAACTGCACTGTGCTATGAAACTGGATATTGATAACCAGAGATGTGACCAAGCCCAAAGTCTGGTTCCAAATAGTCGACTAGAGTAGCACAACTTTTGTCGACTAGACAGAGTTTGGGTCAGCACAGTTGAACTATTGTCAACGATAGATCTTGTGCAAACTTGGCGCTGGTAGTGTAGTAGTGAAACATGCAGTCGGTCAAGAAAACGTTTGTTTTATAAAATAATTATACTCTAGTTTCAAAATGGTTGGTTGGGTTTAATATTATATTTAGGCCTTATTACTTTTACAGTTTGAGGTTGTTATTTGCCTTTAACTTTGGCGAGCAGAGTGGCGTTTTCTTTCTTCATTTCTTTATTATCAGCAGAGATCTTCTCTAAGTTGGCCGTGGTCTTCTTGTTGCTCTCCGACTCAATCTGAAAAGACAAAACAACGGAAAGAACATTAAATAATGTTGAGTAGCTCATAAACAACAAATTCCCAAATCCATGGCGGTACAATAACACAAATTTTGCAACGTTTCAAACACTAAAATTTCAAACATGGAAGTTTACAACAATTTTTACAGAACAAGTTGACAATTTTTTTCAGCAATTAGTGGGATTTAACTCTCAGGATTGACATGATTGAGGTTAAGTTTTTTTAATAAGGGAATAAAAGGGTAGCGCAAGTTCTTAAACGGCCGTTTAAAACCGGCAGGGTTGTTGCCCTGTGATAAAGGCCCGAGCCTGGTCATTAAAATAAGGAACAAGAAAGGGGGAAGACAGAAGCTCAGCAATACAGATGTAGTTGCCAGGGACATCGGGGTGCTTCCAACTGATCTTCCCAACTTTATTTTTTTTTGAGACCCCCTTTCATCAAAAGGCCACAGACGGCAACTCCAAGGTGAGGGCTACACTAACACGTCACCAGAGGGACAATGACACCTACTCCTGGGGCTGAAACAGGGGGACCCCTTCACAGTCCATAAGGATGTAGGTATGGGTATCATCCACTAGGAGCCACCTACTCCTGGGGCTGAAACAGGGGAACCCCTTCAAAGTCCATAAGGATGTAGGTATGGGTATCATCCACTAGGAGCCACCTACTCCTGGGGCTGAAACAGGGGGACCCCTTCAAAGTCCATAAGGATGTAGGTATGGGTATCATCCACTAGGAGCCACCTACTCCTGGGGCTGAAACAGGGGGACCCCTTCAAAGTCCATAAGGATGTAGGTATGGGTATCATCCACTAGGAGCCACCTACTCCTGGGGCTGAAACAGGGGGACCCCTTCAAAGTCCATAAGGATGTAGGTATGGGTATCATCCACTAGGAGCCACCTACTCCTGGGGCTGAAACAGGGGGACCCCTTCAAAGTCCATAAGGATGTAGGTATGGGTATCATCCACTAGGAGCCACCTACTCCTGGGGCTGAAACAGGGGGACCCCTTCACAGTCCATAAGGATGTAGGTATGGGTATCATCCACTAGGAGCCACCTACTCCTGGGGCTGAAACAGGGGGACCCCTTCACAGTCCATAAGGATGTAGGTATGGGTATCATCCACTAGGAGCCACCTACTCCTGGGGCTGAAACAGGGGGACCCCTTCACAGTCCATAAGGATGTAGGTATGGGTATCATCCACTACGAGACACCTACTCCTGGGGCTGAAACAGGGGGACCCCTTCACAGTCCATAAGGATGTAGGTATGGGTATCATCCACTAGGAGCCACCTACTCCTGGGGCTGAAACAGGGGGACCCCTTCAAAGTCCATAAGGATGTAGGTATGGGTATCATCCACTAGGAGCCACCTACTCCTGGGGCTGAAACAGGGGGACCCCTTCACAGTCCATAAGGATGTAGGTATGGGTATCATCCACTAGGAGCCACCTACTCCTGGGGCTGAAACAGGGGGACCCCTTCACAGTCCATAAGGATGTAGGTATGGGTATCATCCACTAGGAGCCACCTACTCCTGGGGCTGAAACAGGGGGACCCCTTCACAGTCCATAAGGATGTAGGTATGGATATCATCCACATACATGTAGGAGTCCGGCTGGTAGAGTAAAATGTCATGGCCGAGTGGATAAGAGCATCGAATTCAAGTTCTGGTGCTAATTCACCGAGTGTGGGTTCGAATCCCGGTCGTGACACTTGTGTCCTTGAGCAAGATACTTTACTATAATTGCTTCTCTTCACCCAGGGGTATAAATGGGTACCTGCGAGGGTAGAGGTTGATATTGTGAATGAAAAGCTTTCAGAGCGCCACGGCAGCTCGGGGCTGTATACTCCCTAATGGGAGCTGAGAAAGATTAAAGGGATGTTTATTGGCCCAATGACCAGGGGACTAATGTAAAGCGCATTGATACAGTTTATTGTGAAATGCGCTATATAAGAACTTGTTATTATTATTATTATTATATTCCCTACTTCTTACGAAGCAATTATGGTTATGCCTTGCACAAGGGCTCGAGTGTCAAGTGTCATACAGGCCACATGAATCAAACCCACACTCTGCTGCTGACAACGCCAGAGCTTGGGTCCAGTAACCTAGACCACTCTGCCATGATACGCCACAAATGAGGGATAGACAAGAATGGGGAAAGACAAGAATGGAGAATTCTCAACATGATTCCGACCTCGTTCGACCAGAGAGAGAGAGAGAGGGACAGATATTTATTTGCTGTTTTACCTGGTCCTCCAGATCTCTAATCTCCCTCACAATGCTGCCTGTCTCTTCAACTGTCTTAATTAGTTGATCAAAGTTCTGTCGGGAAGAAAAGTAAAAAACAGACACCAAATGAAATTATAACATTTTATAATTTGTTTCACAGACTCTGCTAATGACATTATTATATATGGTAATTAAAATTACCATATTATTGGTGTATTTTTCGGTTTATTGGGTTTTTTTCTGGCACCAACAAATATTGAGCAGTGAGTGGAGCTTACGCTTGTCAATTCTTCTTCGATCAACCCCCCCAAAACCCCAAATCTTATGCAGGATATTTTACGACTTTGTAGGTTTGGTAAAAACCAACGGGAGACTTTGGAATGCTAGGTGGCAGCAGACTTACTAGATAAATTTCCATTGATCATAGTATGCATTCATTACCGAGAACAATAAAGTCCTCAAAATAACCCACGGCACCAGCAGCAATTGCTGTGATGCTCCGTCGAAAAATAATTTGTGGTTTTAAAGTATTTACAAATCGTCCTGCTTAGCACAGGTTTTGTGAAATCGATTCTTGGATCGATCTTTCGTAGGATTGATCTTATGTCTGGGACTTATCCTAAATCCTAGGAAATGAGTTGTTATACTGCCCTCTATTGACTGTAGTTGTTTATATTCTTCATCATCGCCCGTTTGATATAGTGTATCGAAAATCTCGTCATCTTCAGTACCAGCATAATGAAGAAGTAATGCCCTCTCGTTTTTCACTGATGATGTCCATAGCTATCATCAACCTTTTGAACCGTTGCAGCAATTTTTTCCATTTGGGGCCTGCGTTACTATCGGCATGGACATTAAACCTCTAAAAGACTGGTAGGATTGACATGTTGTATCGAGCTTGACTGACTTGACAAAATAATGTTCTGATTCGGTGCTACTTTTTCTGGATTTATAGAAGTAGAAAATGCCAATAAATCTTCGGCAACTCACACTAGCTTGCTTGACTGTTATCATTTTATCCTCGTCACCAAAATGTGTTTAAACTTATAGACTAAACAACTACAGTCATTAGAGGGCGGTATAACAACTCTACAGGATGAATCTCAAGTTTGGAGAACTTTGTTAAAATCGAGCCCAGATGTCTTAACCGTCAAGCTTCTTACCTCATGTAGAGCTGCCAGGTATTTATACGCCTTGCGCACAGACTCATCTTTCTTAGCGTCCTACAAACACAAAAAAGACATAAATGGATGCTATTATTTATCAAACATTTTTAAACCATAAAGAGAAAATACATCAGGCCTGGAATTTTGAATTTGAGAGGGCAAGGAACTTTTCATTTTGCAAAGGGTACTTCCGTTTGAAAGTCTTAAGTCTATCGGAAGCTTCTGAAAGGACATGAAGGCCAAGAACAGGGGCAACAGAGGACATGGGCCTTCGTGGCCTATGTGTGATTCCAGGCCTGTTCTTTTTTTGGGATGAGGAGTAGACTTAAACAAACAAAAACAGGCTTGGTGCTAGAAGAAACAAGGCTTTACATGGCACAGGCTCTAAAAGAGTTTTCAGACTAAGCTAGATAGAGTAGCATGCCTGGAACCAATCAATACAGTATTATGGACACGTTTGGTAACTGTCAAAGACCAGTTTTCTCACTTAGTGTATCTCAACATTTTGATAAATAACAAAGTTGTAAAAATATTGGCTCAATTGGTCATCAAATTTGCAAGAAAATAATGAAAGACATCCGTGTCGCACAATTGTGTGTGTTTTCAAATGCCTAACAAAGTCGTCAGGCCTGAAATCTTTTCAGATTAAAATATTTTAGTGGAAAAAAAACCTCTTTCTCAAAAACTCAAAACCTCTTTCTCATGTTACTCCAGAAGGAGCAGTTTCTCACAATATCTTATACTATCAACAGCTCTCCTTTGCTCTTTATCAAGCAAGTAATTATTTTGATCAATTACCAAAAGTGTCCAGTGCCTTTCAAGAAAGAAAAAAAAAGAAAATGGTTTTACCTTGAAGATAAGCTCATCAGTAACGGTGAATGTCCGGTCTAGCTTCCCAGACAAATGGTTGATCTCCTTCTGTAGCGTCTTGGTATCTACAAGGACCTTCTGGATCTCATCTTTCTGTTTGCGGATGTTTCCCACAATCTCCAGGATTCTACGAGTGTAAGCTGATCGATTGACGTCCTTTGTCATCCTCTCGTATTCTGCTGCCTGTAAAGGAAATCCAAAGCAACCAATACCATATTTTATAAAGCTGTTTATTGATAAGCAATATTAGAGACATCATAATTAAGGACAATAAAACAAGCTAAACGGAGATGGGCTGGACACACTGCCCAAAGAAATGACCATAGATGCACAACAAGAGTAATGGATTGGCAACCAAGGACACGGAAAGGGAAGAGAGGTAGACATGGTATAGAAGAAGATGGAGAGATGACATCGGGGGTGCGTTCCACTCGCGCAAACACATCGCAACTGTTCGCGCAAATGTTTTTATCTTTGGAACGATTTGTGCGCACTACGCGATGTCAATATGGCGGCGCCCTGAAGTGAAGATGGCACGCACCGTACGTAGTATTTTTTTAAACTTTGTTTTTGCTGTATGTAGTCCTCTTCTGTACATCATTACATCAACTAATTAACTTTGTTATTTCAAATCTTTGTTATCAACCACCGATAGTACAATGTAATTATGTTTGTGACAGAGAAATGGTACCGTATGCTTTTCCGTCATTTTAAAAACCAATCACCAACACCTTATAAGCATGTTCGCGTAAGGTTGCCAACGTTCGCCAACGGTGGCGGCGAACAACTCGTTCCACTTGAAATTGTTGGCGAACGTGCGCAACTGTTGGCAACATTTGCGCGAATGGAACCCACCCCTGGGTAGATGCAGGAACAACATGGAGCAAAACTGCAGGAAATAGAACTGAATGGCATTTACATGAGGGTAACATCTTACACTGGATGAACACAGCCTAAATGATTTTGATGAATATTTAGTGCTTGAAGGTAGGCTCATAGATGCTGATTTACAGGCAAACTTTCAGAGAAAGATACAATAAAAGTCTCAAGTGAAAGTTTCAACTGATTATCGAAAACTGTGACAGTATTTTCACAAGTACGTCAATCCATCCATGCAAGATGACAGCGGGTACCAATCAGATCTCTGGCCCAAACATTCATGAATGGACATCAACACTCTGATACCTGAGAATTAATTACTGCATGAATCATTTGAACTCACAAGTTGTTTTTGTAGTTCCTCCTTGGCCCTGGTTTCATCCACTACATCTTTCATCCTGTCTCGGAGCTCCTGTATATCTTCAAGCTTCTTCAAGGACTCATTCTAAGATGACAAAAGGAGGCAATCAACTTATTTCAAACATCCCACAGTATGATTTGTGTTAATTACTGATTTGTCTATAAATTCCATGGAATGTCAAACTAATCTCAAACAAAAAAGATGTCTGGTCTAAAAATCAGGATAAGGTTACCAAACGTGATTCTCAGAGAGCTAAGCCAAATTTTAAAAGCGGTTTACCAGTGAGCAAAAACTTTTTGTAAGCTTACTAAAAAACATGCCGGGCAATTGTGTATTTTAAAAATGGTCAAGAAGATTTGACAGCGGTTGTGCACATTCCAAATGGAATTGCATTGTTGCGTTGCTCATCTGCCTACAAGAACCGCCAGCAAGTTAGCATGCCTTCTGCTTTGCTTATAGGTGGCAGTGTTTATGAAGTAAAAAGTCTGCTAATGGCTCTCAGTAAGCAGAACTTGTCTGCTTCCAGGCTTTATGACATTGGGCATAGGCTCCAAGTTTACTGCATTGCGCTGCTCAATGAAAGCTCCCAGCAAAGAAAGATATTATCGTCCACTCACTAAATGCAATCCTTATTACAATTTGTATCAATTTTTTAAAATTGGTTTTGCATATATCCCATTTATTCAATACAACAGTTCGTTGAGAGACGGCCAATATGAACTAACCTCTTTGCTGGCATTCTGTTCCTTCAATGTCCGATACTCATCAATGAGTGGAGCTCGGTGTTTCTCCCACTGTTTGGCAAGACTCACTAATCGCTGAGCACTCGCCTCAACAACTCCCTGATGGAAACAAAAACATAGGACAGAATGTTATTATGATCAGTGGTCAGAGAACTTGTCTTGCTTTTACTCGGTAGATTTTTTGAAATACAGAAGACTTCTCAGTTCTGCAAATTTGTATCGAGACTCTTCTTCCAGAGGCTGTAAACTCACTCAAGTCTGAAGGGAATCTAGTAGTCCCAGATGATTTCCTACCTTCCGCCGAGGTAGTAGTTAATAAGCAGTACAGTTGTTTTTAAAACTGAGAAGTCTAACAAATTCCAAAAAATCTACTCCACGGCAGTAGAATATAATTATAGCAGTACAAGTTCTCAAAAGAACATAACCGACACAGTAAAGTTGATATACACATGGTGTTACCACAATCAAGCATCTGAAAGCACAAAACTTCGTGTGACAAGGGTGTTTTCTTTTCATTATTATCGCGCAACTTTGACGACTGATTGAGCTCAACTTTTCACAGGTTTTCTTTTTTATGCATATGTTGAGAAACACCAAGTGAGAAGACTTATCTTAGACAATTACCAAAGGTGTCCAATGTCTTTAAACCATAGGTCCTGTGTACTAGGATTGGTAGTGCACTATAAAGGAGACCTAACACTTCTCATGAAAGTGTAGGGGTTAATAACCAGTGTTTCTGGTTCACATTGCAAGCACCCAAGTTTGACGATTTCCTCAGGTTTGCAAGCTACAGGTGTTTACATCATTTACGAGACATCCTTGGTTTCATCACCAGAAATATATAATAATAAGAACAATTACAAAAAAAAGTAAAATGTGCCTAGATTGAAGACATTCTTACCTGAAGCTTAGCAATGTTATTCTCAGCGTCTGGCAATAGATCCATCGTTCTCTTCTTCACTCTGTAAGAATCTTCCTGTTCTTCGTTATTCCTCTCCTCTGTCAACTTCTGCTCTTCCATCTTAGAAAATTATAAAACAGGAATACTCGTTGAAATAACAACACATCTGGCAAATTTTAAACTTTTGTCTGTTTTTTATGTTTGTCTTTGCCATTTTTGTATTATTTTTATATTCTTTGGGGGTTTTTATGGTGTGTTTCTGCTAGTTAATGATTTTTTTCTTTTAATTTTTGTGTATTTATGTATAGATTTTGACTGTTTTTTGTTAATTCCATTTTTCTTAATTCTGTAAAAACTTTGTAAATTTGAATATTTTCAACCTTTTTTTCTCATTTTTTTTTTCAGATTAAAATAAACCATTAATTATTAATAATTATCTGTCCATATCCGTGCCTCCACTACACTGGACTCATTTTAAGACTGCTCTCAAAACCCACTTACTTAGATCCATCTAAGGTTGTTCAGTTTCGGCTATTTCATCCCTCTTAAAATTGAGTGTTTGTTTGTTATCGTACACTTTATGGTCTTTATATAGTGTATTCAATAATTTTTTGTTTCAGCACTTAGAAACCCTGTATTAAGTGCCATATAAATGCATGTTATTCTAATTATTATTAATAGTCTTTCATTTTCCTTTGTTTAGATGATCTTCACGTCAAGAGAGTGGTGACCATTTTGAAGAAGAAGAGACTGTGTGTTCTTCAAGCCCCAATTGAAATAACCCTAAGATTTGGGCTTTTGGGGCTATCCTTGGATAATTTTGTGTAGTTTTTCTTTCTTGTTTAATTTTATTTCATTGTGTAACCTCCTGTTGCTGTGTATGTGTAACCATTGTCCATGTTTATAAGTACCGTAACTTCTTGTGGATAAGACACTCGGCGGACAAGATGCAGTACCCCAAATTACAGAAACCAATATTTAACGTTCAAGGTATAAGGCGCACCGACCTACAAGATGCAAAATGATAACTAACGCAGGCATGCCATATCCCATTCACTGCTTGTACACCAACACATACAGGGGTCATGTAACATAACGTAAAGGGATGATAAATAAAAAATGATAAATAAAACATCGCTTCTTTTTGTGTTTACAGGCTTTATGAAATTAAACCCTGGTAACTGCTAAGCTCGAACTCTGCTAAGCAAGAATGATCTCCCTAACCCAAAATATGAACCTGTTGCCGTCACTTCCTTACCTGTTGTATCCCAGCTCCAAATTTCTTCATGCTGAGCTCCAACGCTTCCATCTGATTGGTCAGTTCGCCGAGTTTGTCTCGTAGATTCTGCTGTTCATCTTCCCTCTTCTGACGAAGCTCTTCTTCGGTGTCGGCCCGGGGGACACCCTCCCCTATTCCCATCTGGGTTATAGCCTTATCATCATCCTAAAGAAAGTAATACATCAAATTTGAATTATAAAGGTGTGTTGTGACCTGGCCAGGTGGTCTAGTGCAACAGAATCAAGTTCTGGACCAAAGCGTTACTAGGCACAAAACAATTGTACTTACAAGAATTAATATTCTTTATCCCCGATGCAAATTTAACATCTATTATTATCGTTGCGGTACCCGCTGCCAAAACATAGGATTCGAACTGCCTCTAGCTGCCGGGCAACCTCGGTAGTCTAGTTTGTAAGACACTGCTCTAGAATTGCAAGGGTCGTGGGTTCGAATCCCACCCGAGTAACATGCCTGTGATATTTTCTCACAGGACTCGGGAAAGTACTGAGTATACAGTGCTAACACACATCGGTGTATGGGTAAAAAACAAAATTAATATACAAGAATAAGGTTATGATTTGGTATTCACCCTTACACCAATGTGTATTAAAGGAACACGTTGCCTTGGATCGGTTGAGTTGGTCTTTGAAAAGTGTTTGTAATCGTTTGTTATAAAATGCATATGAGTAGAAAGATGTTGTCAAAGTAGAAGACAATGATCCACACAAACATGCCTCGAAAATGCGCAGTTTTCCTTTTACCTCGTCGACTAACACAGTCGGCCATTTATGGGAGTCAAATTTAAATGGCCGACCGTGTTAGTTCGCAGAGTAAAAGGAAAACCACGCAATTTCGAGGCAAGTTTGTGTGGATCATTGTAATCTACTTTGACAACATCTTTCTACCCATGTGCATTTTATAACAAACGGTCCGCTCCAAGGAAACGTGTGGTTTAAGCCCTGTATACTGAATTCTTTCCCGAGTTCTGTGAAAAAAAAAATCCACAGGCAAATCACTCAGGTAGGATTCAAACCAGTGACCTTTGCATTGCTAGAGCAGGGCTCAATTTCATAGAGCTGCTAAGCACAAAAATTTGCTTAGCATGAAATTTCTTCCTTAATAATAAAACAGGATTACCAGCCAAATGTCCATGTGCTTTTCAGGATAAGCAAACAACAGCTGAACACCAGTAACAAGCAATATGCAACAAATGTAAATTTGGTTGGTAAACCCGTTTTTACCAAGGAAGAAATTTCATGCTAAGCAAATTTTTGTGCTTAGCAGCTCTATGAAATTGGGCCCAGATATCTAACAGCTAACAACTGAGCTATGTTTTAGGAAAAATATACAATCATTTTTCTACCCTACTGTTTTTTTTATTTTCAAGCTTATTGTAAAGACACAGTACCTGAGCAAACTGGAGTTTTGAGGTATGGGTGAACCTGGAACCCTTGCCTTGCTGTTTACCCGGCGTCTTATCACTCAAGTTATTAAGAAACTGCAATAGGTCTGCTGCCCCAGCTGATGAGGACCCGCCAGACTCGGCCTTTTGGATATCTTGCTGTAACTGAGAGGCGATCTTCTTCTGAAGTCGCTCTTTCTTGCGAGCCTTATACTCCTGTAAATGTAGAAAGAATCCGGGGTGTAAGAATACTCAGAAGGAAAATGTAGAGGATTTCTTTTAATGAAAAATGTTGCAAACTGCTTTTAAACCGAAAGGACCCATGGTTTAAATGCAAAAAAATAGGCAGTTAACGGCCTGATGTTTCTTCCCTAGCAGAGTATTTTAATTTTAATTTTATTTTAGCCTTAGAGGCAGATGCTTCTGATGTTGAAGCATTAGGCCATTCACTATTATTTTGCTTTTCAGATTTCTTTAAATCTACCTGAACCAAGTTGTTATCCACAGAGCCTTCAAGATGGGATTGTGCAATGACCGTTCTTTTTCACATGCTGGACCATCTATTTGGAATGCTCTTCCACTGAACCTCAGACTGGTAGACACTCTCTCCAGCTTCAAGACCAACTTGAAATCGCATTTGTTCAGTCGTAGCTTTAATAACCGTCATAAGCAGAGTTCTTTTCTATGCGCCAGGAGTGTGTTCCTGACAGATATATAGCGCACTACAAATGTCCATTATAATTACTATTATCAGACAATTTTGTATAGCAAATTTTTTAACACCATAAAACTTGGAATAGAAGGTGATGCAGAGGTCGGATTAAGTTGGGATTACCTGAGGCGTAAGCCTGGATTGTAAGCCAGCACTGTTCCATTCTGCTTCCCACTCCTGTGCTGCTGTGAGGTCTACAGCGTTAGTTTCAAGTAGAGATGCTGCCACATCCTCATGGCGAGGTGGTTGCCTTGAAACCAGTAGAAGGTCCTTAGTGTAGTAGTTTTTCACTTCTATGAAAGCAGGAATAAAATAAAAAACGTGGGTACTTTGATAATAAGAACACTTATAATGCGCCAGTCTCCATCACAAGTGATGCTCATGGCACAAGGAATGACACTCTAGTGAAAGGCAGCAGTACAAAAGTGGGTTTTGAGACTCGTTGACCTAATGAATAGATGACATGTTACGGATACTAAGAGGCAGATTATCCAAAGTAAAGGAACAGCATGAGAAAAAGTCATATCTCCCCCAATTGATGTGGGTCTGAGGAACAACCAGTAACGAAGAAGTGGATGGTCTGTTAAAATGAGCACTTAGCTAACCCTAAGGGAGATATTATGCTTGTTTTTCATGGGTACTCCATAAAATAAAAAAAAACACTTAACGCTAGTTTCTGTGATTTGGGGTATATGAGTTTCCCTTATAAATTTCAGCATTTTTTTTTTGCTACTGATCTTGAAGACAATTATTTTAGTTGTTTAATACCTTCGCTCATGAAAGTTTTAAAATGTCACAAAAACCACAGAATCTTCTTCTAAAGGCACTGTACAAGTTTGGTGATTGTCAAAGACCAGTGTTCTCACTTGGTATATCCTATCATAAGCATAAAGTAACAAGCCTGTGAAAATTTGAGCTCAATTGGTCATCGAAGTTGGGAGAAAATTATGAAAGAAAAAACACCCTTCTTGTTGGACGAATTTGTGTGCTTTCAGATAGGAATAAAAGACTCCTAGCTAGAAGTTCTTTATTATTTTAGTGAGAAATTACCTCTTTCTCAAAAACTGCAATACTTCAGAGAGTCATTTCCCACAATGTTTCATACTATAACAGCTCTCCAATGCTCGTTACCGAGTCAGTTTTGAAGTTAATACTTGTTTTGAGTAACTACCAAACGTGTACCTTCCCTTTAACACAGAACCTTTGGAGATTATCCCCACTTACCCTTGGGTATTTTTCTTGACAGATCATCTAAGCCATTGGGCATTGTGACTGCAACACTGTGGTAGACATGTGCTCCACTTGCACCCTGTTAAATAAATATGAAGATAAAATTGACTCGTCAAACAGCTCTTAAGGATTTATAGGGAGTGGTTTTCTTTATTTTGGGTTTGAGATGCTGTTGCAGGGGTATACATGGGTACCTGGAGGGTAGAGGTTGATATTGTGTTTGAAAAGGCCTTCAGAGCAACACTGCACCCAATGGCTGTATACTCCACAGCGAGCTGAGAAAAATTACAGAAATGTTATTGGCTCAATGACCAAGTACGTTGATATGTTACTGTAAAATGAACTTTGTAAGAAAGGTCTAGTTATTATTATCACAAACACTTTGTGGCGTGTCATGACCTAGCGGTCTAGTTCATCATACCCAAGCTCCAGTGTTGTTAGCAGCAGAGTGTGGGTACGAATTCTGGTCATGACACTTGAGCCCTTGTGCAAGACACTGAATCATAATTGCTGTGTAAAAAGTTGGGAAGTTCATTCTGCTCTCCCAGTCAGGCTCGTAGTGGATGATACCCATGCCTACATCCTTACAGACTGTGAGGGGGAAAACCCTGTTTCAGACCCAGGAGTTGGTGGCAGAATGTCCCTGGTGGCAGTTGATTTTGTTTGACAGCCCAAATCAATTAAGTGTAGCCTTGAATTGTCCGTTAGGCCTTGTGAGTTGGGCGATATTTCATAAAAGTTAAAAATTTTAAACCCACCTCCCTATTCCACTTCTTTGGAGTCCTCCATCTTATCCCTCGCTTCTTACAGCAAGGAGGGATCCAAGGACTCTGAATCTGGTCTGAGATGCTGTCAGCGATGGAGCGACTAAGCAACGCTGATTTACCTGCAAACAAAACACGATAGAAAATCTTGAAGGCGAGCAGAGTATACTGTTCGAAATGTCAAGACCCCACCAGTTCTTCTTGGAGCCAACACTCCGAAAAAGAGATTTACTCTATAAGGTTGTTGCTCTATGGTTGTTTGCGCAAGTTTACTATTTACTTTTAGTTACTTCCTATTTACTCAATCCATGCAAAGCTTTGCAAAAATAGTTAACGGCCTGACGTTTCGACCCTTCAGATGGCTGAAGAGAAAGACTTTGCTAGGGTTCGAAACGCATGGCAAGCAACGTAAAAAGCATCTTTATACGAAATTGTTTATGTGGCACTTTCTGTAAAAGTATCTCTGATTTTGTAAACAGAGTTATTTTGAGGGGCAGCCATTTTCGTTTCACAAAGGGAACTTTGGATGGGACACCAAGGTCAAGGCAAGGGCAACAGAGACCATGGCCTCCATATACTTCCAAGCTTTCAAAAGCCGATAGATTCAAAATGGAATGATCAAGCTATTTTTTCAGTAATTTTCTGGTGTTTAGTATTTACCTAGTGGCTCGTCTGAAGTGACTGCAGTATCCTTCGGCAACTTCTCCACAAGAAACATCAAAACTCTCCTGATGTCCGACTCGTTGGAATACAGGAAGGTCTGGTACCCCATCTCACCCTTGTAACCAAGAGCCTAGAATGTGAAATGACAGAAATCTCATAAAATGAGGTGGACCCGTTCATGAAAGGAATGAAGAAGAAAAAAAAAAAGGGATTTTGTGCTGATGTCCCAGGGAAGTATGTCGCCGGAGATTCTGTCCCCCATATGAAATATTAAGGTGGGCGGAAGGAGGATGTTTCGAAAGAGGGCGCTATCAAAAGAAGTTTGTACACAGTTCGTCAGGGACAGAATCTCCTGCCACCAGTTCTTAATGTATTAATTGCAGCATACACAAACTGTAAAATGTCATTTTGGGGATGTAGCCAACAAACTTAATTTAAAGTTAATTCTTTGGGGGATGTTTTCCTGCAAGAGGGGACGTCACATTAAATTGATTTCATATGTAGTCCTGTCCCACAGGAAACAGGAAACATTTAGTCCCACATAACTTTCAAAAGCGTCACTGAGTAATGGATATGCGCGCTGTAAGAAGACACTATAATAGGGAGGTTTTGCGTGCGAACAGATACATTTAGTGCGATGGATACGTCATCATTATGACATCATGCGCTACTCGCTATCCGCTATCCGTACAGACAGCACTGATATCCTGCTTGCTACACGTAAGTAGGTTACGGATAGCTAAACGTTTGTGTATGCATATCAGTTCGCGTGCGAAACCCCTATATTATTAAAGAGAGACAGCGACTCTAAACCCACCACAAGTGCATTGGCCAGGTCTGTTCCCATTCTGAAGCGGGCTGACATTCCAGGAGGTAGGCTCTGGGGTAAACTTGTGGAATCATCGATGATCTTCAAGCATCGAACAGTTGCCCCGATAATCATCTCTGTTGAGAATTGCTTCAGGCTGACTGTGTCGTCATCTATGTCACTATGAGATACAAAATAGCGCAATAAACAGAGTTAGAAAAGTTTGATAGGCCCTACGCAGTGGTATAAAGTTTTGAGTATCTGATCATCACGGCTGGACCAATCAGATATGGATTTCAATATTACCTTTCTTGAGCCAAAAACAGAAGCACAATAAAGAAAACACATTTCACACTGGACCACATGCCTCGTCGGGCGAGTGGTTTTAACATCAGTCCAGCAAACTCATACAATAAGGTTTATCGCGATTCAGAACCGCAGTGCATTGTGGGAAGGAATATGGGGCAGTTTCTATGCAGTTTCTACGACTCGCGCACGCAACGCCTATACCTTTGTGTGGGTTCAACAGCGCCCTCTCTTGATATGTTGCTATTCCCAATAAACCTTATTGATGGGAGAAACTATTTAAACTTCCGCCTTCCGAGTTTAGGTCCAGTTTTTTGAGCTGCTACAACGCTAGTTGCGATATTAACGTTACCCTACTGACGCAACTACTACAACGCTAGCGCAGGGGTCTTCTTACGTGTATTTTCCCCCAAAAATTTGAGCCCCAGAACTCCATCATTGTTGGAGTTAAAGTAATGTCTATGCTTCTAGTTTTGCCATGTATAAATTCATTCATTCATTATTTCTTTCTAATAAAACAACTGGCAGCCCAAAGCTGATTAAATAATGTAATTACATGGAAAAAATATTGATAAAAATCGAATGGTTGTGGTGTTTAAAAATAGAAATAAAGTAAAACCATGGAGGTCGAGTCTGGAACCAACATTTGACAATGACAACGCCCCCAAGATCTGTAAACTACATGAACATAGTGCAGACTTTGTACAAACGGAACCCACAAGTATTTTACCATTTTCCAAGATTTGCTCATCATGTTAACTCATTCCCTTGTGTGAATATTTGAAATTGGGACAATCATTGAGTTGACAAAATTGGAATCAAACTTACCAACCAATCTGACGAAATGTGTGAATGATGATGTTGTCAACTTCCTCCATTTTTATGATTTTCGTTCACAGTTCAGTCGTCGAAAACAAATTAAAATACCAGCTTTATCCCAGGCCTGCTCCCTTCTTTAAATAAAGGCTTTTAAAACTGGAAGTTATTCTTTTTGTGTTGAGCTCAAGGGAGCCTACGAGCATAGCTTTTGGTCTTTTTATGAGGGATTTAGCTCAGTTAGCACTGTCTGACTGCTGACTGTGTGTTTTCGTTCGGCTTCATCATTTGCACGGTCCTCCAGAGTTGGTCAACAGAGGGCGCTATTTTCCTTTTTGGGAAGAATTCAGGTCGTCACCAAAGTAAATCAGGGCAAAAACCAGTTGTTTCAGTACAAAACTATAGAGACCTTTTTGATCTTTTCACTGCCTACTGGTAGTGTAGAAAACTGCTTAGAAGAAAAAAGACTAGCCGCTGAAGCGAAGCGCACAAGATGCTGGAACTAGTCTTTTGCATACGGTTTTAGTGGTAGTGCTCCATCTAGGAAACTGCAAACACCTCGACATCAGTTGTGGTTTGTTTGTTTGTTTGTTTGTTTGTTTGTTTGTTTTTGTCAGATGTGACCACCCCAACCAAAAGAAACCCATTCCCAATTTAGGAGTTTGATGGCCGAATTATTGGAGCATGGGTTCCACATAATATGGAGCAAGTTTTAACATCAAAATATGTAGAAATATTTATAGCAATATCGTTGTACATTCATTTGAAGTCATGAAAAAAATGCATTTTCAAAATAAAAAAAATATGTGTATTATTCCAAAGTCTTCAGAAAAAATGGTTACCAGCTGTGGTTTCATAATAAAGAAAAATTCAGTTTTATATTTGAAGTAATGTTCGGCCCACCATTGTTTGAAGATGTCTATCTGACAGTTTTAACTTATCGCCATTTGTTCTTGATAATAGAAAGGTAATTTATATTCAATCCTACCCACAAATCCCAATACTGCTAAAAAAAAACAGCAATTACCAATGACTGATGTAATTTTTCTAAAAGGGAAGGTACACGTTTGGTAATTGTCAAATAAGACCAGTCTTCTCACTTGGTGTATCCCATCACAACCATAAAATAACAAGCCTGTGAAAATTTGGGCGCAATTGGTCATCGAAGTTACGAGGAAATGATGAAAGAAAAAACACCCTTGTTGGACGAATTTGTGTGCTTTCAGATAAGAATAAAAGACTTCTAGCTAGAAGTCTTTCATTATTTTAGTGAGAAATTACCTCTCTCTCAAAAACTAAGTTACTTCAGAGGGAGTCATTTCCCACAATGTTTTATACCATCAACAGCTTCCCAATGCTTGTTACCAAGTCAGTTGTTAAGTTAATATTTATTTTGAGTAACTACAAAACGTGTACCTTCCCTTTAAATTTTCTTTAGTAACGAATGACCTCACTGAAGAAAGAAAAATAAGCCAACACAATAGAACTCTTATTTGAAACTACAAGATTGTCAACTTCCACAGTCCATGTTTTATTTTACTGTATCTTATATACATTTAATACAAATAGCTCAATGGAGAGATAAAAACGAGAAAGTGACACGTAAAAATTTTCCCAATCTTGTAAAGTGCACACATTTCTTAGAGATTACGCATACGGTATTATTTTAAGTAAGAAATAAGCTTGTGCCTCTTTTCTTTATACAAAGATTTCATTGATGTTTCTTTCTTTTTTCAATAACATTATATTTTCACATTGGAACCTGCATGATCGTAATTTTAAATTTCTCAGTCGACTATCTAAGCAGGAGGGGTAAAGAAACACATGACACACAAAACGATTCATAGTTTACCGTACTAGCACTGTTTTTTTTTCTTTGTTTTAAAAATAGGGAGAGTCGACTACGTCTACATAATAGCTAAAATCGTACAGCACTTTTTAAGACGTAGGAAGGTAGAAGAACAAATGAACAATATTTTTTATAGAAACTAGTCTCTCGCGCTCTCTCTCACGCTCATCTCAACTACGACACATTCAACATATTTAATAATTAGCCCCTCTGGGAATTTCTGTACAAAAATTGCTTCCTATTTCCTGCACATGACTCAACATCTACAATAGATGGTGATTCCATTGTACCAGGCATATACTTGTATTTAGAAGTTTTTATATTATTTTTTTATTTAATATTTATTATAAACCTAAGACATATCATCCAAAATTAGGAATGGAGAAGAAAATATAAAATAAAACAAGAATAAAACTTTACAGACTTTTTCAAAAATTCTATTGAATTTTGTTCTCAAAAAATTTAAACCCAGCCCCAACCACTTTTGCATAGCGGCTGTCTGTGTCCTTTTCACCAAAAATGGTGAAGTCAAAGTCCTCCGTCAATAATTTATATTACAAAGTTTCCACGTATCTCGTCAGTTGGTCCTGGGGATCCAATGGGGTCATGTCTAAATCGTCTTGATTTAACGTAGCAGCATTAGCAGGACTGTTCATTTGTGCCATAGTTCCATGCTGCAGTGGATTTTGTGATAGCATGGGCTGGTCTGTCTGCATAGGTTCAGGCTTACCAGGGTGCGGAGAATGCATCTGCGGCATAGGCCGCGGCGACTGTTGGGCAGAGTGCATTCTGGGAGATGGGGTGGGCGGCGGTCTTGGAGAGGGGTTCGGGTTGGGCGATCGCACCTGGACAAGGGTGTTGGCGGTTTGAGGTGACCTGACTTGTTGCATGGTCGTCTGATTGGGCAACATGCCTTGCTGCTGCACACCAGCCTGATTCTGGTTAGCCAACATCTGCTGTTTCTGAAGCTGCTGTTGCTGAAGTAGCTTCTGATACTGTATGTTTACCATGGAGTCACCCGGATTTTGTTGTTGCTGCTGCTGTTGCAGCTGTTGTTGCTGCTGCAACTGCTGCTGCTGCTGCAGCTGTTGGAGGTGTTGCTGCTGTTGCAGCTGCTGCTGTTGTTGTTGAAGTTGCTGCACTTGCTGCGGCAGAAGCTGCGTTCCAGCTCCTTGCTGGGCCATGGCATTCCGCCTTTGCTGCTGCAAGGCAATGGCCTGATTGAAAGCTGGAAGTGTTCCATGCATATTCTGTGGCTGCTGGAATGGTGGCTGAACCTGCTGCTGCTGCTGCTGCTGCTGCTGCTGTTGCTGGACTTGCTGCTGCTGTTGGAATTGCCTCAACTGTCTCCTTTGCTGTTGCTGTATCCATTGTTGCTGCTGATTGAATAACTGCTGCTGGTTACCAGCTGGTTGGCCAGCTGGCTGTGGTTGCCCAGGCTGTGGCGGCTGCTGTTGTTGTTGCTGCTGCTGCTGCTGTTGTTGTTGTTGCTGCTGCTGCTGCTGCTGTGCCTGAGCTGCTTGTTGTTGTTGTTGCAGCTGTGTGCGCTGCTTAATAAAAGCTGCCATGAGCTGTGGGTTAGACTTTAATATGTGCAAGACCTGCTTCTGTTGTTGATGTGTATGTGGCGACTTCAGTGTTTGTAGCAGCTGCTGGAGTGCCTGAGGTGGGAAACTATTGGTGCGAACTGGACCCTGCTGCCCAATGCCGCCAGGGCTCACCTGTTGCGGTTGCACAACTCCGACATTGCCAGACATGTTCTGCATGCCCAGTCCCCCCGCAATGTTCTGAATGTTTGGCACATTTTGCATATTGGGAATGTTCTGCATGCCTTGCATACTGTTCACATTGACAGGAACAGTTTGCTGTTGAACTTGGTTACCAAACTGATTCCACTGGTCCATAGGAGGCATCATCTGGCCAGCAGAGGCTCCCGTATTTGGCATGGACGACTTGGTGACATGCAGGTGACTCAACTGCGGCGGTGGCATGGGATTCACCTGACCAAGTTGGTTCGGTAACGTCATGGGCTTCACCCCCCTTGCCTGACTCTGAGAGGGTGACACAGTTCTTTGGGGTTGTTGTTGGGGCACCATGGGAGGATTAGTTAGGGCCACTTTAGCCGCAGCCTCCTGCACCTGCTTAGCTGCCTGTATGGCGGCAGGGGGTGGCCCAATGGCATTGTTCTGAGGTTTCATGCCTCCTTGCGGCTGAGTTGGCACTGCTGCAGCTTGCGGAGGCCGTGCAGCATGCTGCTGTACGGGATTGGCACCGGTGGTGGAAGTATGTGGGTTCACCCTCGCCATGGTGGCCATTCGCCTACGCAGCAGCTGCGCCTGCTGCAGTCTGTGTGTCAGCTGCTGCTGCTTCAGTTTATGTTTGATGTTCAGACAGAATGGCACCATGCATTTCTGCTCCTGGCAGTGCTTGGCGTGGTAGCAACACAATGCAATGAGCTGCTTGCATATGGGGCACTCCCCGTTGGTCTTTCTTTTGCATATTTTGGTGTGCTGCACCACTCGTTTCATCTTCTGGCAGCTCGGCAGACGACAGTTGGCATCGCGACACTGGCAAGCGTGGACCAGACTCTGGATGCAGCGCTGGATGGACAAGCGGCGAGCCTCCTGTGGGTTACGCGACGCCCCGCTGTTGGACTCCACGTCCAGCTCCAGTCCCCACTTCTCCATCTTGTGTTTGTGACCAATCTTCCGGTAGCAGTTACTGCACAAGTCATAGTCCTGTTGATGAAGAGTGAGAAAGAGATTTAGAATGAATGAAGATTGAGTAACAACAACAGCCCAATAAGGCATGTTCCAACTGCTCTTGACCAGGGACCGAATTCATACAGTTGCTTAAAGCACTGGATATTGATGAACAATTTGACGCTAATTTAACAGGATACCAGTCACATATTTCACATGTGAAATAGCATTTTGGCTGGTAATCTTGTAATGGTCGGCAAAATTGTTTATGCTACCTAAAGTTTGTGCTTGAGCAGCTCTATGAAATTGGTCTGGGTGAAATAAGAGTCCAAACAACTTCAGCACTGAGCGTGGTGCGCTGATTTTGAAGTTATGTGTCTCACACAACATATAAACCTGGCAAAGTTACAGATACACCACCTCATTTACTCAGCAACTTGACATAGCTAAGGGAGGAATGCAAAACTAACTAGGCAGTAACTCAATATTAGGCTTGAGATTTTCCAGGGTTATCTAGGTGGTGTTTAGGGGATGTAAACCAATAACTATTTCAGTTGAAATGCCCACTGGTTGATCACTGGCCATTGACCAAAACAGTTATTTGTTACGTGCGCGGAAACGCAACCCTGGGGATCAACTTTGTGATACCCCTTTGTTAATTCATAATTTTTCCCTAACTCTACTCTCCCAAGATGCAATACGGTATATTTTCATAATGGCGCTTGTAAACATGGGTTTGATCAACACTCATGGCAAAATTTGTAAATACACCACATCCAGATTAACCATCATCAGATATGTGTTTTTTTGTTGTTGCAAATATGATGCATGAAGGTCAAAGGGGGAAATATGACCATAACAACAAAACAAGCTCTTTATTTTTCATCAAACTTTGACTGCGTGAGACCCGTTCCATTGATTTCAAGATGGATCCACAGTGATGCTCACCTGGTATTCCAACAATGCTTAAAATGTTTCAGACATTTAATTTCAATGTTTTTACCCCTCTTCTTTTATTTTGAGGGGGGGGGGGAACGAGTGGATAGGGGAAAAAGATAATAAATGCTGTATGTATTGATTATTAGGCGAGGTTTGCAGTAGAACCGTGTGTAAATCTCTTTTGAGTAGCGTTGGGTGTGAAAAGAACCTGTGAGTACCAACTCAACATTTTGATCAGTGAATTGTTTATATCTATCAAAACAAACTTACTTCAAGTTCTTGGTGAAAAAAGAAACAATTAGTTGAAAATAAGGAGTGAAACTTACGTCACAAACAGTGCAATGATATCTAGTCTCCACATGATGCTTGCACTCGTTGCATGTATACACAAAGCGGTCCTGTCCCTGGTTGTGCAGCTCACAGAGCATACACATAGTGGAGTACTTAGCCCGTCGTAGGGAGGAGAACTCGTAATGCTTCTCCCGTGCCAGCGTCAGGAAAGCGTCTCGCCCGTCCATCAAATCGCAAGAGATCATGGGGTCGGGGTCCTGGATGGGTTCCTGATTGACGCCGGTGTTCGGCACCAGCCTGATGACAAAGAAAACCTGGCAGAGACAAAAAGACAACAAGTTTGTTGAGAACATGACACCTTAAGCTTGGATGCTACCCATCAAGATGTTTAATTTTATGTTCCATCTTCTGAACCTGTTTTATCATTATATTAAGCAAAAGTATCGTACGTTTCATAAAAAAGTCTGTTAAACCCTTTAGAGACCATAGGGGCCATAAACGGCTTGAACCAATACACAAATAGCGGCCACAATCGGCTGCAAGATCTGACCTACTTACACTAAAAAATTAAAATAGTCAGAGCAAAGGTCAAGTCATGAATTGACATTTTTTCAAATGCTTCCAATGTAACAGAGTACATGTTTATATGTTTCTGAAACAATTCCGAATGTCTGTCTCACAGTATTTTCTCGACACTGTGATGGATTTAAGATATGATTCCATTTAATACTTTAAGTAGTACCTAGACTATTTATTCTCTGAATCTGTCTGAGAAGAGTTTGCGATATTATGCATGAACACATAAATAGACCATGGCCTCTTGCCCTGGACTTGGCCGTGGTGCCTATTCAAGGGTTTTCCAATTTTCTACAAGCCCAATGCAAAATGAAAATGACCGTGAATTTAATTCCAGGCATACGACTTAGTAACAAAATGAAGGATTACATAATGTATTGAGGAAAAAGAGAAATCCACAGGATGTCTTTTTCAGTCAAGTTCAGAAAAAAATAAATGTTATGTTTACCTCTCGATGTTTCTCCATCGTAGAGAAGATCTTTTGCGATAAGTCGCTGCCCTGCTGTGGAAAGTTAGTCTTCTTATTGTTCTTGCGGTTACTGCTGCTCTTGCTCTTGTTGTTTTTCTTGCACTTCTTCTGAGACTTCTTACTGCCGATCGGGACCGTTTGCTTTGATAAAGAAATAACCCAAGACAATTGTTAATGGGTGAAGGCATTTCAGAAACCTTGTGATGAAAAAAGTTGAGTTCTTGAATAACCTGTTCGGTTGGAAGAACCACACAAGGTCTACCAGGGCACAATTTAGTAGAACTACTTCAGCACAAAAAGATGCTAAGCACAACAAAATTATGCTTACCAGAATAAGGTTACCAGCCAAACTACCATGCAATATTTTGTGCTTAAGAAACTCTAAGAAACTGGGACCAGGAGGATGAAGCCCACGTTACAGATTTTTTACCAGCTAGTGTTGATTTTCACATAAGACAGGAAATGAAAAGTGAAACATTAAAAGGCACTGGACACTATTGGTAATTGTCAAAGACCAGTCTATTCACTTCGTGTAGTTCAACATATGCACAAAATAACAAACCTGTGCAAATTGGAACTCAATTGGTCGTTGAAGTTGCAAGATAATAATGGAAGAAAAAACACACTTGTCACACGAAGTTGTGTGCTTTCAAATGCTTGATTCCGGGACCTCAGGAGTGAAGTTTCACAATCAATTCAAATATTTTACTGAGAAATTACTTCTTTCTTGAAAACTACGTTACTTCAGAGGGAGCCGTTTCTCACAATGTTTTTTATTATCAAAAGCTCTCTGCCAAGTAAGTTTTATGCTAACAATTGTTTTGAGTAATTACCAATAGCGTCCACTGCGTTTGAAAACACAAACTCCCTTACCTCCTCTCCTGTGCTGGCCGCGGCTGCTTTCTCGGCAGCTTTCTGTCTCTCCTCCTCCTCTTGATCCAGCTCCTTGATACTCTCCTCTAAGACATTAGGCCAGAAGTCACCCTCGAAGTAGGGCAGCTCCGTCGCACACGTTATTCCGTCGTCCATCGCCGACTTGAGAATATCCTGAGAAGTAGGACAAAAATAATCCAGTTGAATTTGGCTGGAGAGCTGGCAACAGTTGCGTCTTGCAGGGAGATTTTGTACAACAACCAGGGAGATATTTAGAATTACATTAAACAAATATATATTTGTTGTGCTATTTTTGTATCTGCATGTTGTTACTTTTTGATATTTGGGGTACTTTTTAAACTAGTCAGCAATGTAATTTCTTTCTTTTGTGAGATTAATAAAGTTTTCTTATGTCTTCTTAGTAGGGAAAAAGTGTCCATAATCAGTGAGATTTTAAAATGTGTGCATCACAACAAGTTCTCACATGGCTCAAAATCTTTAATTGGCAGTGAAATTTGGAGTTGGTTTAAAACTTGCCTCAGTGCAAAGTAAACGGGTTACACCACACACCAGTCATATCCCTTGTTATCAAGAGCACTCTTATAAAGAGGTTCTGCTTATGAAGAGCACATTCTGGGCCAGATTTCATAAAGCTGTTAGGCAACAGATTCTGCTTAACAAGTGTCTTGGCTAAGCATGAAACGACCATGGTACCAGTCGCAGCAATGGTAACTGTATAGTGTTCTGGCTGGTATTGTATTTTTGCTAAGCAAATGTTTTTGGTTCTAAGCACGTTTTGCGCTTATAGGCTTTATGGAATTGGGGCCTGAAGTCCTGAATCTCATTCCTGCTTTGTGTTTCTTTGTTTTGCTGTCCTCTAATAACAACATTCCTGTTGTAAAGAAGGTAATAAGTTGACCAGTTTCAGCGATCTTGTCATAATGAGAGTCAAATTCATTCTCAACAGGCTTTATTCTTTCATTTTGGCGAATACTATTGCAAAAGAAACATTTTAAGACAAAAATCAAAACCTAGTAGCAGCAGCAAATGAAAGCACTCACCTTAAAGTCTACAACGACTTTATCAGTGACAGACTTGTCCAGCATCTTCCGATACCACTCCTGCAGCCTTTTGGGTTTGGGGATTTTCTGCTCCGGAGGATGACAATGAAAGATGTAGTCATCCCCTTCACTGGGTGGACACGCCCAGATATGTGCCCATTCATACCTAGAAAAGTAAACAGTACATTCCATTTTGTATTCGTTCATACTGGTTGTGAAGGTAAGAATTCTTGGACAAAATTAACTTAATCAATGTACTAGCCAGGAACCCCACACGCCGTTTTAAGATGGTGGACACAATACTATGACACTAATAGCTCTGGGTGAATTTGTGTGTATATCCCCAAACCAAACAGTGCACTCCTGAACACCTGTCTTAAAATTCATGCACGACGTCATAATTCTTACCAAAAATGAGGCTATAGGCATCAACTGCCACCACTTTTAGTGGCTGCGCCTATGGCCTCGTTTCGTTTCAAACAAACCTTGTACAAAATTGCAACTCATAAAGAAAGCTGTTTTGCTGAAAATACTTTAACAAAATTTTTATGACGAAAGCCCAGTTTATACTTCCTGCTAAAGCTAGACGAATTTTGACGCCACAAATTCGCAACGAATAACTTGCATCAGTTGACTTGTGCTAAACTCCTGCGAAACAGCTGCAAAATCAGCCATGAGACAGGAAGTATGAACCGGGCTTTAAGTCTACTCAGGCAGGTCATTATCCCGGACCCTCTTCTCTTATAACTAATAAAAGTCAATGAGTTTAAATTTCCAAACACGGCAAAGATTCAAAACAATAAATCGAATTGTCAAGCATCACTTTGCTACCTACCCTAGTAACTTGCAATAGTCAAGGTAGCCGATAAGGATTTCATGGTATACTGCGGTACGGTAAGCTCGAGGCTGGAAGAAGTGAACGCTGTCTAAATAAGATATATACACACGCCTGTACAAGAGGAATGGGGAAAAAGATAAAAACAATATCGATGTTAGGAATCAGACTTCTTGAAAGGTCACTGCTGATTTATAGCAGGGTGCCGTCCTCAGGTATGATTTTAAATTTTGGGGGCAAAAGTGGAAATTTGTTCCAAGTACAAGGGCGGATATACAAATGGTATAGAGCGTTTCATGGACTTTTCAAGCCTACTTTAAGGATTTAAATGATTTTCCAAGAGTAAAAAATAAAATTATAAATTAGATTTCGGTGAGAACAAATATCATGCCTGACCCAAATAACTTCGGACTGAATATTCATTATAATAATGATTAATAATTAATTAATCAGAAAACCATTCATGTTACAAAAATTTAACTCTTAATGTTCATGTGTAAAGGAGAAATTTGAAGGCCATAGGTTTTATGGCTCCTTGAAAAAGTGCCCACCAAAATTAGAGTGACCTTGTACTTTCTACAGCCGTTCTGGCAGGCAAGATACTACAGTGGTCATATGGGAAGTTTTACATTTTGTGTCAAGTTTACCACAAAAAATTAGTTGTAAAATATAAATTAACAGCTGAACAAGTTTCGAGCCCCCCTTTCTTCGCTCGACGAACTGAGCAATCAAGCCCATATGTTGGCAGTCTCACTTTTTTGTTTTTAATATCTTCCTTTGGGGTGTTTATTTACCCAGTCAGTTCACATATACAGTTTTATTTTGGAGAGATTCTGAGTCTTTTAAATATTTTTTATATAATTTTCCTTTTCTCCTGACAGATTAAAAGCAATAAAATACCAGACTGGTAGCCTACCTCTGATTTGGCCTGAGACACTCCGAACCATACTCCTGAACATGCATGCCGAAAAAACACACGTCTGTTCCGTCTATCTCCTCAAAGGCAAACAGCGCTTTCGCTCGATATGGAAACGTTTCCGGTAAATCGTCTCCAAACCTTGGAAAGAAAAGAAACGCACACTTCAAATTACTTCAAATTTTTTTTTTTTTTTTAGTTCCCCCACAAACTCAATAAAATGAGACACAAAAGAGGAACCACTAAAACATAAAATAGATTCGTAGAAGAACAGACCCATAAAATCTTAAGGTTCAGTCTGCCAATAAAATTATCTATAAAAAGTTCAGAAATGCAATATACCTGAAAAAATTACTACAAGGACATACAAGTACAAGTGCTACAGCTGCCACACTCAAAGAATATGCAAGTGTTTTTATCATATTTAACCCTCCAATGGACGACCGGTACTGTAGCCAGTAGACCAAAAACACATAGTGGCAAAGTTTTTTTTTGTAACCACTGATTTCTTTTTCATGAAACGTGGAAAAATGCTTATCTACGGACAAGTTGCATGCCTTTGTAAAACATGTCGTCTTCGCCACGTTTCAAGATGGTTTCCTTACCGGTTCCTCATTCCCGGCTTGACTTCAACCGTCTTTTCCGAGCTGGACAGCACCCTGATTGTCACCTCCCCTGCACCTGTGTTGCGACACTGCAAGAACTTATTCACTCTGTTTTCTAAGTGCGTACCAAGCTTTGATGTTGGAAGCTCTGCAAGAGGATGGGGTGGAGAGATAAATAAAATCTGTTAGCAAATATCCATGTTTTTTTTCTTTCTAAGTATTAGAATTTTACCTATAAAATTTGACCTACTACTTTAATTACTGTACGGTAGACTATAAAGCTCAGCGCTTTAAAATGGAATGCTTGCTGGAAAAAAGTCAACAGCCAAACTCTTGTGACTGGTATCCTGCTCATTTCTGCTTAGCAGAAAATTGTTAAGCAATATTTTCTCCTACAGCAGCTCTTTGAAATTGGGCTCAGCTAGTTGGAAGGTTGATTGTGTATTGTGTATTGTGTAGACGCATTCACGATTAGGTACCATACAACAGACTACTGATACAAAGCTAAAATTGTTGCAATACAAAAACAACAAAAACTAAATAAAGGGACATCATTGATAAAGTTTCTGCAATAGCGAGACTTACTTTTAGCCGTATACTTGTTCTCCTTCTTCTTGATGATTTTGGCTTTCCGACAGCCGTCACAAACGAAGCTACAGTGGAGAAACAAAAAGACCATGTTTAAAAACAGCAAGTGGGTTATCGCTATCGATTGAAATAACTGCATGTCATTATCTTCAAACAGTGTAAATTTTATGTAAATCTGTGGACTTTGTATTTTGTGTTTCAAAGAGTACAAAGACCCTTTAAGATGATCCCTCTGCTGCTGCTTTCCAGGTTGTATCTTAAACTTGGGTGTGATCCATGGCTATACAGTTGAATGGTTTCTGACTGGAATATTCAAGAACAAAGATATTGACAAAACAAGGAGACGGACAACATAGCACGTCAGTCCCGAGGTTGTTGGTTCATATCCCACTTAAGTAAACTCGTCTCTGTTCAACCTCAAGTTATTCAAAAATCAACCCCGTCAGTTTCCCTTGTGGTTTATTACTTAATTTCTTACTGCATGTCAGCAATGTTTATTAATGTACACAATATACTCCTATCCAACCATTTTGGTGAAAAAAAAAGGAATGCAGGGACTTACCCTTCTGGCCAAATGATGTCATTGTTCAGAACACAGATGACGTGGAGCTTTCTACCACACTCTAAGCAGTCCACAAACCTGAAAAGATAAATACAATCATGTTAAAATAGGTCAAGTCACAAAAGTTTTAAAATGCTGCTGAGCATTTACAACCCTGCTTAGCAGAAATGAGTTACAGGACGGGGAACAAAACTTCATGTATTGAGCCCAACTGCTCCTCATTAACTTGCTTATCAGTGTTGTGCTAAGCAGGATTAAATGTCATAAAGTTCTCCTGCACCGATTTGTTTTCATACAAAACGACTGTGTGCTCTTCCTTTCAATTTACTGGTACAAAATTTCTGTCAATACTTTTCAGAAAAGGCTGAAAAAGAATGAATTCCACAAGCACTTTTGATAAACTAAATATTTATACCGAGGTCACACACCAATACCCATGTTTTTTTGTGCAGATAAAATTCAGGAATTTTTCTCACCATCGCACGCGCTGCAGATAGACTGATAACAACTGGTCATTATTATCTTTAATGAGGAAAGATTGTAAGAACAAGAAAGTGAAACTTACGGCTCAGGATCAAGGTTGTCGTTTTTCATCTTCACAAAGTTCTCCTTCTTGATAGTACTGCATTTGGGTAAAAACGGTGTGGTAGAAAAACTGATATTAGGAGTGTTTTTCAGTTTTCTATGACGAGAGTTCAATTTTTTGCTTTATTATAAATAATGTAAAAACAGAGCCTCTGAAGAAGGTCCGGTCTGGATCGAAAGCTAAGGCCTAGTATCTACCATACTCATTAATAAAAAACAGAGGAGAAGTTGCACGCCTGCATTTAGAGATGATGATGTTTCATTTGCTTTATGGAGAATACAAGAAACGGGCATGATTTTTGGCCCTTAGGAAAAAGTAGGCAAATTTGAATGAGTATAAATACTGACCTACATATCATAAGAGTATAGGCCGTTTTTCAGCCAAATTTGAAACAAATTTGGCCGATTTTTTTCTGAGGCCCTCAAATCAGAATACAGACATTTTAACAGACATTCTCCTGAATAAATGAGACGAGTAAGGTTAGAAAACTAACCGTACTCTACAAGACAGCAACTTTCAAAAACTTTGATAAAAATAAGAAGTAAAACAAACAAAAACAAAGAAATTTAATCCAGTATTTTTATAGAGATAAAAATTTTAATTAAATTGATATGATTTTGAATAGCCAAAATTAGTGGAAAAATAACATAAACACAGACAAGAACCACACATTGAAAAACTCAAATTAACTTTTCTGAAGATGAAAGCGAAATTTTCCAACCAGACACCAGGGATTGGTAGGTGGGTAGTTCCAAATGTAAGGATGGCCAGCTGCCAACAAAAAAAAGCTTAAAGGGCAATTTAATTTGGTAATTACTCAAAATAATTATTGGCATAAAACCTTACATGGAAACGAGGAATGGGGAGCTGTTGATAGTATAAAAAATTGTGAGAAACAGCTCCCACTGAAGTGACCTAGTTTTGGAGAAAGAAGTAATTTTCCACAAATTTGATTTTGAGACCTCAAGTTTAAAACTTGAGGTCTTGAAATCAAGCATCTGAAAGCACACAACTTTGTGTGACAAGGGTGTTTTTTCTTTCGTAGTTATCTCGCAAGTTCGATGACCGATTGAGCTCAAATTTTCACAAGTTTGTTATTCTATGCATATGTTGAGATACACCAACTGTGAAGGCTAGTCTTTGACAATTACCAATAGTGTCCACTGCCTTTAAGGAAAGTGTGTTTTGTGTTAGAAAAAAAGTACATAAACCCTTTAAACCTAGTAAGTTTAGTGTGAATCCATAGGCATTTGTGCCTGAATACAAAAAAGTACCCAAACCCTTCAAACAAAATCACTTCTTTTACACCTTCTGTCTTTGCTCGAGTCAATAACATCCGCCCCCTAGGTGGCGGCAAAGGAACCTAACGTTATGTGAAGCCTAATGGACATGAGTCAAATGTGATATTAACCTTGCAAGATGCTTAGAGGAGGAGGAGAATCTCTGATCTTTTCCCATCCACCAGAACCTGTTGGGGGTGTAGTGGTAAACATTAGTTTTTTAACGTTAAGGCACTTACAATACGGTGGAGTTTGTATTGTAAGTAGGTTGGGGGAGGGGTAGGGGCAGTGTCGGGGTATTTATTATTAACCTTTTTAGTTGCTTAGAAGTAGAGTTGAACCTCTGGAATTCAGTGGCCATCCACCAGAACCTGTTTTTGGTTGCAAACATTTCATTTGGTCAGGAAATATAAAAGAAGGGAAGAGTGGGCATGATCGATTTTTCTTCTTCTTTCGATTTCCTTGTTTGCCAGAGTGTTTTCCTTTCACATCAAAACAACAATTTTTCTATTGTTTTCTCTACTCACTTCAAAGGCAATTGAATTTTATTTTATCAAATTTATTGTTACACTCTTTCTAGGCCGATCTTTAACTTGTTTGAAAAGGGGTGACAAATTTGTCCTTCACCCAAAGAATAGTTTGTTTTCCTCTTAAGCCCATCTCTGAACCGAGTGGGTAAGACGATTAATAGGTGGGGGAGAGGGCCAAAAACACTTTTTTTTTTTCCTGCTTTGGGTCAAAGCAGTATAACAATGCACAAATATCATAGACAATGTAATACCAAAATTAGGAAGATGACAAATAGTACACTTCACAATTTTTTACACTTCAGCTCAAAATATCCGGATGTCAGACAAGCATTCAAACGCATCGGTGCGCCAAACAGCAGTAGTACATGCATTAGTAAACTAACGCTCGCATAAATGAAATTTGACACTTTTGTCTGAGATCCGGGTGAACTTCCAGTTTTAGCAATTGTGCAGAGTGCTCTTGTTATAGGGCCTGCCTGCTTAATAAGTTAGGAATATAAAATAAGCAATCAAATTAATTAAGTTGAATTAAACACATTGTTTTTCAATAAGCTCAACTTTCTATGATGAATTTCCACCACAACTTAAAAACATTTATATATAACAAAATAAAAATAAAATCAAAATCTTTCTCATTATCATAGTGTCAGCTCATAACCATTTCCAACAGCTGATGGAATGAAATTTAATTACCAAAAGCAACAACCTTTCTTGTAATGCACAACTGAAACAAATCTCCAGACTCGAAATTGGGGGGAAAATCTATAAATTTTTATTTGGGCTTGTAGCTAAAAATGTTTACTGGGAACCACAAATTTTTGGAGGAAACAAATCCTGTTAGTAAGGTGACAAAGTATACAGTCCACTTCCTCTGGAGAAAAACTTCAATGGATTCCCCGATTGTTGTTAGACATAAAAATAATTTTTATAGCGGTGGTCTTTCATATGTAAACATTACAGTAGAAGTAAAAAAAAAAAAGATTTTTATTTTAATTTTTCTCTTAAAAACAATAGAACTAATCATTTCTGTTTCAGGATGAATAAGCAATTAAAACTTACGTCTGTGACTGCGTCGGATCATCACCCAATGTCACCGAGTCACCCTCAATTTCATTGAAGCACTTTTCACAGAAGTGATACCTAGAGAAGGATGACGTCGAGCGAGGGTTAGAACATATTCAAGACATGACAATCACCTTCAGCAGGTTGTGCCTATAACACTGGTACACTACACAAATCTCATTTCAACACCAAGGACCAATAAAACCAATTTCCTCCGAGCAGTTTCAACTGTTCCAAGAGAAAGCTGACTGGTTAAAGGGCAAGTGGAGTGTTTGAAGGAAAGCGGACTGTTTAAAGGGCAAGTGGAGTGTTTAAGGGAAAGCGAACTGTTTAAAGGGCAATTGGCTTGTTTAAAGGGAAAGCGGACTGTTTAAAGGGAAATTGGACTGTTTAAAGGGCAAGCAGACTTGTTAAAAGGCAAGTGGACTGTTTAAAGGCAAGTGGACTGTTTAAAGACCAAGGGGACTGTTTAAAGGGCAAGTGGACCGTTTAAAGGGAAAGCAGACTTATTAAAGGGTAAATTGACTGTTTAAAGGGCAAGTGGACTGTTTAACGGCCAAGCGGACTGTTTAAATGGCAAGCCGACTGTTTAAAAGGAAAGAGGACTGTTTAAAGGGCAAGTGGACTGTTTAAAGGGCAAGTGGACTAGTCTGGCTGGCTAGTGTCCCTAAACACGATACGTACAAACCATCTAGACCATGTTAGCCTGTTAGCCAAACAAGGTCTATTGAAGTGAATCTAATTGCCTTACCTGTTCTGGTAGCTCCAATACACATTGTCTCGTGGGATCGTACAAAGCTGTTTGCCGTAACAGCAAAGCACTTGGGGATGGAATACAAACTGTTAGAAGAAAAAAAGACAAAATACATAAACCACTACACCATTTGTCTTTTGTTTGACATCAAAAGATGGTGGTCAATGACGTCATATGCAATCCATCTATACTCAAGATAAAAGGTAAGGGCACTTGGTGATTGTGATTTACTCTTTAAGTTTTCACAATAAATGATGATATTGTTTGCACTAAACTCGGCAGGCAACCTCTAAATTAACAATAAAAAATGAAGGAGGTAGGAGGAGAGGTAGCATACCTTGTGTCCGCAGCAGTATCCCAACATCTGCATGACGGGGTCAATCTCACCCTCAAATACCTCGGCCAGCTTGGAGCAGTATTTGTAGACCCGGGACGTCTTGCGATTGTACAGCCAGGCGTTCTCCAGCATCAGCCACACGTCGTCCACGTACTGCCAGGGGTTCTGGTAGACACCCGTGTCCAATTTGTGCTTGATGGTGGAGAGGTCCATGGGCTGCCGCACGATGTCGAAGTAGTCCTGGAAATCGACAAACAAAGCAAACAACACATCCATATTTGCTATGATGAAGTCCGCTTGAAGGGCAGTGTATGCGATGCTTTTCAACTAGGCGGCACCAAATTTTTTTAGTTTTTTTTTTCCCCTTCGTCTTTGAAGGCAAGTGTTCTACCGAAAAGAAAATCTTTTGAAGAGTGGTATTTAGGTTCCACATTATTGGTGCAAATTGCAACATTGATACACTGCCCTCCACGTACTTGAAGTCGCTTTGAGGGGAGGGTTAACTGAAAAACAGACAAACAGATCATCTACACATGCAAAAACAATCTTGACAACGACTATGGACAACAAAATGAACTGTCTTGGGCAAGGAACTCGAGAGATTCGGCTCACGGAGAACGGTGAAAAAAATACATCGTCCACCTCTTGATCCCAGTCCAGCCGGACGTGTAACGGAAGGTGGAAAAGACATACCTCCAAGGGTTTGGGGTTGGGTTTCTTGACACGAGTTCCGTTGACTGGGGAGGAGTTCTTAGGCTGAGTGTAGTTGACAAAAACAAAGACAATAGCTGGCTAATTACCACAGGGTACTAGTGTTGGCATGCCAACAACAACAACAAAAAGAGTTTTGAATTCTTGCAGGGGTAGGGGGTTCCTTTGGGTATCAATAATTTACAGATCACTAACATAGTTGGGCAAATCATTCCACCATGCTTAATTAAACTATAGAAACTGAGAATGTGCAACAGCAAAGGATGGAAAATGATGTAGCTACAGTTATCAAATGCCTTCAAACACACACAAAATTACGCCTTATTTGAGAACAGATATTTTCCCATCTGAATATCAGCTCAAAAATTTTGTTTTGGACATTTTAGACACAAGCCCAATTATAGTCCATCAGCCAATTTTTGCAAATTTTAGCGTCAGTAATTACGCAAGATTTCTTTTTTTTAGTTGTGGTGCACAACTCGAGCATTAACCTTGAGCTCGCGGACTTAAGCCACTGTAACGTGTTTCAAAATCGACGGCTGGTCTTAAAGGTGGCATATGAGAACCGTGACAATCATTTCAAGGAAAAGTGAAGATATTTAGAGAAGAGTAGAAAAGCTCAAGTGAATTTACACAACGACTCAACAGTTTTCATGAGGTCAAAAACATTTCATTCAACAAAGAATTTCTTTCTTGCCAACTTTATCTGGCTCCGCATCACTTCAAGGTAGGATCACTAACTGGTAAATAATCCAAAAATGAATGACCATAAAAACTTACTTTGTGAGAAGCACTGCAGCTGTTGATAGTAAAACTATTTAAAAAAAGGATTCTCTTCAAAGTAATATGGTTTTGAAATGGTTATGGAATCTGAGAAACGATTCAAGGAGAAAATGTTTCTCAGATGTCTGAGCGTTTGAGTCCTCTGCATATGCTGCGGACAGAGATCCGTTGTACCCACTATCAACTCCCTAAATACGGGTGAATTCAATGTTCTCATGAAAATACCCTGACAGATTTTGCTGTTTTCTCAGCAAGAAGACACTGTATTCAACTGAAACTTTCCCGTGTGCATTTTACTGTATCTTTCTTTATGACTTTGCCTAGAAGTCAACATTTTATTGACAAACTAAGGCCGTGTCCGAAACGGAGACTTCGGCTACAGCTACGGCTAGATCGCGCGCGTCTGCTATTCTTCAACACTGGTAGACGCGCTGATCTAGACGTAGCTGTAGCCGAATTCGTCGTTTCGGACACGGCCTAACCTATGACCCTACCTTTACCAGAACGCATCAACACAATCAATGACAGAGTTTTAAAAAACAGGTTTTCTCCCAAAGGAGTTTTAAAAAATGTTTTTTTTCTTTTAGTCTTGTTTGAGTAGTTGTGCTTTTATTGAACTTTCCCAGCTAAAGAGTAAAGGAGAGCTATCACAAACCGGTATCTGTAACGTTTTGGGATCGACAGGTTGCTGGAACGGCAAGGACTCTGGATTCTGTCGATATAACTTCTCCAGTGTAGGCATCAAGGCTTGCCGGAGTTCGTCCGGCTTGAAAACTGCAGAGGGCAGGGATTATATAAAGTCAAGTTAAATCCGAGTTTTTGTGGATATTGTGACAATAAATGAAAAAATTATTAAATGACTCCAAACTTACTTTTCTTTGACCTCGGTGCCTTTGTCGGTTCCGTCTTGACAGCTTGCTTCGACGAGGCATCATTGCTAGACTGACCCGCCTCCGTCTCCAGCTTCTCGTCAGCGGGTTCCTTCTTGATGACAATCGTCCCTGTCCCGCCTCCTTTGCCTGAGCCCTTTCCTCCGCCCATGCTATCAGGCTTGGAGCTGTACCCGCAGTTATACGGATTTCCCTCTGCAGACTCTTGCTTGACAACTGATTCGATGCTGCCGGGTGCTGGCGTTTTCTTACCCCCTTTGGGGGTGGGAGCTGTTTCTTGCTTAACAGGCTGAGGCGTGGCGGCAGGCGTGATGGATTCAGATGGTGGCTGAGTGACCTGCTCTGCAGACGGGGGCTGCTTACCTAGACTTACAGGCTGCAGGAACAAATTATAAAATCGGTTAATCTCCCACAGATGGTTCTTTTCTTTTTTCGGATCCAATATTGAAATAAACTGTTTTAGGATGAGAAAACTTTAAAATAAAACACCTTGGCTACCTAAGGACAGATACAAGATATTTACCTGAGATTTGCCGTCCGTCAAAGGAGCCTCTGCTGTGCCATTGCTGTTGGATGTGGGCGTCGGCTGGGGTACAGCGGGGGTTTGTGGCGTGGCGACTGGGGTTGGGCCAATACTTGCCTGTAACGAGTAAAGAATATAATAAATACTTCTGGTTCATCTCAAATGTGCCTATGAGTGAACATGCTCCAATCTCATGGCTCTGCTAACCGCCGCATTCTCCGCTTACAAATTGTGCAAGTGCCAAATTTCTGCACTAGCTGTGTAAGCAAAAAAACTCCCTGCTAAGCTGTGAATACGCTTCAGTAAGCGCCGATTCTTTGGTTAGGGTGAGTAGAGCAATGAAATAGGGCCCTGGTTGTATAAGGTTCTGAATTTAATCTTGTTTCGGACAATCTTTTAAGTGGTTCTTTGACATGGTTCTTTTTCCTTGATTCTGATGACTGGGATGTTAGTGGTATGTTGGGAAACTTAGGTACTGGGTTAAGAGGAGCCAACGACCTGAAGTAGTTATAATATTATAAACACTTGTATTGCGCACATCCTGCTGGCTGTTGAAGGCACAGTCAAACCAAACAAAAGAAAACAGACACAACTAAATTAGTCCTTGGAAACCTGTGACATAAGATAAGTTTGAGAAGAGATTTGAACTTTGTGATACAAAGACAAGATCTTAGATTAAGTGGTAGAGAGTTCCAGAAGAAAAAGACCCGTCTCCCCAGAAGTGTGGAGACTTTGGTTCATTGTAGTAGTTCCCATAATACTAGATAAGGGAAGCTTAGCTTACCTGTGGTAATGGATTACTGTTGTTCTGTAGCTTCCCACCCTGGTTCCCGACCGTGGCCTGAGGCTGCTGCACCTGTGTCTGCTGCTGTGACTGGGGTGGTTGCTGTTGCTGCTGCTGCTGCTGTTGTTGAAGCTGTTGTTGCTGCTGCTGTTGTGGTTTTGACGTCAAGGCCTGCATGCCCTTGTTAGGGGCTGGCTGCTTGGCGGCACTGGGCAGTGGGGGGAAGTTGAGGAATGGGTTCTGGTTGGTCTGAGCTTGATTCTGCTGCTGACTAGGGGCCACGCTGGGTGGGGGTGTTGGCATAGAGGGAACCGAAGGAGGGCCAACGGACGGTGGTGCAGGGGTGGCTGGGGCAACACTTAACGGGCCATCTAGGAAAAGATAAGAAAAAACATTTGTTTGTGTTTTATAAGAAGATACTTGCTTGTAGTCTACATTCATGCAAACCTCCAGGGACATGTCACACGAGGCGATTAACAGGCAACCAGATCCAGGCAATCTCCAAGAAGAAACTTCATTCACTATTTAGTTTTCTCAATATTTCCCAAGGATAGTGAGTTGCAGTTATAAGAATGTCTTTTGTGCTGCCAAAGTGTTTTTTGTGCACTGTGTGCACTTGGTTGCACCTAAGATGCCTAAAAAAAGTTGCCATGTGTGACATGGCCTTAATAATCGTACGTAATAACCGGAACTGTATGCCTGAAAGCAAAAATCGCATTGAAACCCAATATCTTATTTGTATGCCTGAAAGCAAAAATTGCATTGAAACTTAATATCTTATTTGTACAATCTAAAGTCAAATTTCAGTTGACACTAATGCTTTATCAACAATAAATTAATATTATTTTTAATGTTTCACAGATCAAGTGGATAGATTTTCTACATACTCTGAGTAGGAAGTCGTGGCGACTGCTGCTGCTGCTGTTGCTGCTGCTGCAGTTGGGCCAGGGCTCCTGCTGCAGTCGTTGGCACACCGCCAGCTGCGGCACTGCCTCCCGTCTCCTGCATCCTCTTCTGCCTCTTCTCCTCGAGCTCCTTCTGGATCTTGTAGATCTTCTCGGCCAGGAGGTGATAATACTCCTCCTGTGTTACAAACAGATCAAGGCAAATGATCAATAATTTATTTGTTTATCACTTCAATTCAATGCAATTCAGTTTATTATAATTATCGTGTTAAGTGTGCATCTTACAATAATAAACAAAATACAAGATAAATTTGTAAAATAGAAAGGAAGAACTATGAAAAGACAAACGTGACAAAATACACAAGTTAAAAAAACCCAAGAAAGCATAATCATACATTCAACACAGGCATGATACTTGATCCTTGGAAAAAAATAGGAACATTTTGTTGAGTATAAGGGCTGACCTTGTTTTCTTTTTTACTGCCTGCCCTTCTTTTTATATCTTTACTGTTTTCCAATCCAGATGGTTATGTTAATATAATTAATGTTTTTATCCTTTTCGCATAAATTATTTGTAATTTTGTATTTTTATGTGAATTGCCAAATAAATAATAATAATAATAACAAGTGTAGGCTTTAATAGACTTTTCAGGCCCTGGATTGATCCAAGGGTAAACATATCGGAAAACAGACTGAGTAGGAAGAATGTTATGCATGCCAACAGCACATTGAGCGCCAATCACAGGACGAATAGGAAGCAAGAAGAAAAGCTCAGTTTTAGAAGTGGGAAGAAAAAAGCAAGAGCGAATTCCCTCATATTCAGGTAGGGAGTGAGGTAGGGAGTGAAACCTAATACACATGAACGGCTCCGATCTGAGTTGGGATTCGAACCAGAGTGAACGAAGTGAAAGTTTCTTTTCAACGTTCCGTCACATTCGACATATTCTAGTGTCTTAAGCATTTCTGACAAACAGTGTTTTTTTATCAAGTGGCGACAGTTGTAGCCTGACTTACCCTGCTGCTTGCTTGCTCGTACATGTCCTTTTCTACTTTGCGGGCATACGCAACTAGATTTCCCATTCGCTTGTCTTTCATGGCCTGGGGGTCCGGTGATGGAAATATTGCTTGAACTCTGAAATTACAGCGAAAAGTTGAACAAGAAAGTTAGACAAGATATACACAACAAGACCTTTAAAGGGAAGGTACATGTTTGGTAATTACTCAAAACAAATATTAACATGACTTGGTAATGAGCATTGGAGAGCTGTTGATAGTAAACAACATTGTGAGAAACGGCTCCCTCTGAAGTAACGTAGTTTTGAGAAAGAGCTAATTTCTCACCAAAATAATAAAAGACTTCTAGCTAGAAGTCTTATATTCCTATCTGAAAGCACACAAATTCGTCCGACTGGGCTGTTTTTTCTTTTATCATTTTCTCGCAACTTCGATGACCAGTTGAGCCCAAATTTTCACAGGCTTGTTATTTTATGGTTACGATGGGATACACCAAGTGAGAACACTGGTCTTTGACAATTACCAAACGTGTACAGTGCCTTTAACATTGAATGGTTGAAAGCTATGGAGATGGCCGAAATATAATATTTATTTGGTTTGTGGTAACACCATACGTGTATCTACTTGCTAGGTAGGTTCTCGTACTTAGAACTTGTCTTGCTTTATATTGTATTACCACGTAGTAGATTTTCAGAACTTTATATAGCGCTATTTCGAAAGGTTTCGAACAGGGTTTCTTTTTTTTTTTTTTTTTTTTTTACTTTTGATGACAAATTATGTATTATAAAATATTTGAAAATAAAATGCGAGTACATAAATAATAAACAAAATATAAAATTAAAATACAAAATTATGTACGTAGATAAAAATAATTACTCAAAATTGAGATTCCAGGCACCAGGTTTTTTTCTCATTTCCTGTCCAGTTTTAATGATGTGAAACTCATGACTTTATTTTTTTTAAAGGGTTTGTGGTAGCCTAGGTAAATGCAAATTTGGTTATAGAAAATTTAATAACAATTGCAACTTAAAAAGCGTTAAAAGTATCACTGGTGCTCACAGCTTAAAGACAAGATGATTCCTCAGATCCTGGGTGACATACTGCTGCCACGGCTGTGTGTTACCGGTTATCGGCATGGCAATGCCGATGTTGTGGCTACTGTTGCCGCTGGCGTTGACTCCCGGCGTGAAGTTGGAGTTGGCCAGTGCCTGCGCCATGGCATCAGTCTGCTGGGCGCTGCTGGTGTTCAGCGGCCCAGTGAAAGTACCTGGCACATTACCAGAGGTTTCTGTTCAGACAAAAAAAAATAGACGACACATAATAGTAAGAACACTTATAATGCGCAGGTATCATCAAAAGTGAGGCTCATAGGGCAATGAAGGAAACAAGAACTTCTAGTAAAAAGCAGCAGTGAAAAAAATGGGTTTTGAGAACCTCTTACACAAACGTTTATCCAGGCCTAACCCTTAACACTATGTAAAAACTGCAATGGGCTAGTAAACACCACTTCACAAATTGCCCTGTGGAACACTAAAACTGAGCAACCTTTTTTATTATAATGCTCATACTTCAAATGTTCAAATTTGAATAACAATTTAATTTCGAGTGTGTAAATTTAACTTCACTTGATCATTTAACTTGTTGTGATTGCTACCATAATTACATAAAAAAGATACGTTTATGGCAACACATGTTTAATTAGATTGTTTTTCACAGAACTCGAGAAAGCACAGAATACACAGTGCTTAGCTACAGTTCCAAACAATACCCTCACACAAACATACTCCTGAACCACAACACTAGACTAGACTGAGGCCACTTACTTAAATTATGAGGCATCCCTGGTGGCCTGGTCTGATTCTTGGTGTTGTAAGGGATGCCCAGGGCCTGGTAGGCCCTCTGCATTGAGTTCTGATCAATGGTTGTCGACAGTGCAGTGGAACCAGGCAAAGGACCGGCCATGGCACTATGCAATAATTTCTCTGTAATGGGGGAAGACATAAGTGGAAAAGGTTTATCATTAATGGGTGTGTTACTCTTGGGCCCTACTCATGGGTCTGTGATTTTTCCTCCTTATATAAAAAGGAACTTTCAGAAGAAATGGACAACATTCTTCAATGATTCTGTGCCACATACCACAATAGTTATAGAGCATCATTCACATGGTACCTTCCCATCCTGAGTAGATTAAAAAACCATGAACACTTTACAACAAAAACAAACAAAGCATAACATTTTTCCTTTAAATAACCCATATATTCAAGCAGGAACAAATGAAAATAAAATAAAAAGATAACCAAAAGGGTAATGGTTTCCTTTTGGTCTTAAAAGCACTATGCAGTCCAGAACCCCACCCCTTCCCACCTGCCACAAAAACCCAACCTTCCCAACACCGTAACCCCCCCCCCCCCCCGCCCCCATCACATCCTTGGATCTTTTTCTGTTAAATGGTTTCTGTTAAATGGTTAGATGACTGCACACAAGAAACACTGACGACAGTATGCTCTAATTCTCTTCAGAACAAATTCCTGAAGAATCACAATCAGGACAAACTCCTGAAGAATCACAGGCCTGTTCATCCAGGGGGGGGGGGACCCTAGTAAGGGGAACATTTACCATGTCGTCGGTCAGATGCATGCTTGAGCGGTAGGCAGACTGGGCAATCGTTCCTTGTGCAGTTCTTCCAGTGAGTGATTATTTGCCTTGACGAGGCACAGTGGGCAACTGTAGAGGAAAAGTGCAGTGACAAAAAATTTACCATTAAATTAACAAACAAAATTGACCAAATTGTTGTATCAAACAACCATTCATGAAATTAATGGTTTCCCAGTACACCAACTGGCACCAGATGTATACAACAAAAAATGATTTTGGTGACACTATTAATTAATACTGACCTTGGCAAGACTTGCCCTCTTGGCAATTTGTCATGTGGTTGAGAACGTTCTTCATGGTGCGGCAATGGGGAAGGGAGCACTGCTTGTTCTCCCCGTTAGCCTGGTTCTCCCGTCGCTGGCACTTGTGGGCGTGCAGCAGTAGCACCAACTGCTGCTGGATGAGCTTCCGCTTACCAAGGTCGCCCGGGGAGGTCTGGGTTCCACCTGCAGCCGCAGGCTGGGCACCAGCTATTGCCTGTTGAGGACCTGAAGCTACACCTCCCTGTTGAACAAAATCAAACATAAAGATATAGAACTTGGTTTTCTACCGATTCTCCATAAAAACGTAACCTACGAGTAGTACTAAGTAAAACTATCACATCAAGTTATGACTTGCACACTATATAACACTTGCATGTTGTTTAAATAGATGTTAAAATTGCATCTTTCTCCCTGATGCAAACTTGCCGTACCTACCCCCTCCAAAAAAATAGGATTTAAACTGCCTCTACCTACATAAGGTCTATTTAGTGAGACACTGCTTTAGGTTGCGGGTTTGAATTCAACCCCAGTAACATGCATATGATTTTGTTCACAGAACTCGGGAGAGTACTGAGTATACAGTGCTAACAGTGCTAACATGAATCGGTGTAAGGGCTTGCACGTTGATTTAACAACAAAAAATACATTATCAATTTGGCCTATAAGTTGAATTTCTCTCAGGAATTTGTTTAGGTAACATTTGGGCCAAAAACATATTCAGCAAAGTTAAACAATAACAAAAACACAAATTATCATATCAAACAAACTGTCATTTTCCTAAGCTGCTTTAAATTTAACTGGAACCAGTTTTCAAATAAAAACAAAATAACTTTGCTGCTTTGAACATGAGCACTGCAATGACTGTGGAGAACTTACCATTGTCATGCCCCCTGATATGTTCATATTGAGGTTGCCTGCCATGTTACCGGCCACGTTGCTGGTGATGTTGGAAGGCAGACTCGTTGGGAGATTACCACCGGCAATGTTTCCTGGCAAGTTCCCTGAAGCGTTTATCGCGGCTGCAGCAGCAGCGGCGTCCCTGTTGAAGCCGCCCACCATATTGCCGTGCATGCTGCCGGACATGTTCTGAAGGTTCCCTGGAAGGTTCCCCGGAAGGCTCCCTGGGAGGTTCCCCGGGAGGTTCCCCGGCAGGTTCCCCGGCAGGTTCCCGGGCAGGCTCGCTGACAGGTTGTTGGAGAGGTTTGGTGTCATGTTAACGTTCGGCATGTTGAGGTTATCCAACATGCCCCCTGAAAAAGTTGTTGTTGCCGAGGTGGGTATGTACGTGGACATGACGTTCAGGTTCAGAGAGGGAGTTGAGATGGTGGTCACTTGGAAAGGGTTGTTTAGGCTGGGCTGGCCAACAGGAGGAGTGCTTGACGGCCGTACGATCTAAAGAGAGTAAAATCAGAGAAATTAAGGTCAAGCAACAATAGTTTGAGAGGATCTGCAAAACAAAACCTGTATTGATCACAACAAAACAAAGCAATAAGATAATAAAAGCATGCTTGGAAGATGTCTTTTCTTCATCGGTTCCAAAGCTCTGGAATATCTGCTACAACCTCTCAGGAACTCCATCTCCATTTCTCAGTTCCGAAAGAACTTAAAACCTTCATCTTCAACCATTAAGTTCATTTTTTCTCAAAAGCGCTTTAATATCCTTGGAAAAGACGCTTTAGCAAATTCCTCATTATTATTACTAATATTGATAAGTAAATTCTTACCTTCTGCAGGGTGTTTTGTTGATTGATTGATGTCAAATTGCCAAGCATCGGTGCCTGCGAGGACTGGGGCATTGTCCCAGAGGCGAGGAGGTTTTGAGAATTGGTCATGGCGGAAGTGTTTGTCACAGTGTTCCGAACCCCCATTGAATTATTTGCACTATTTATAGAAAAGGGTCCGTTCATCACTTGGTTTGCACTGGAGATGATGTTGCCCGGTGAGTTTGCACTCGTATTCAGCTGGGTGGATGAGGAGAAAGAGGCCGTCGAGAAAGTGACCAAGGTGTTAGCCATACTGGCGCTGGTAGCATTAGCCATTGTCCTAACGCCTAGAGTTTGACCATGGCTCAGCATGGATCCCATGGACATGCTCGGGGAGCTGGTCGCCATCAGATTATTCGGCAACGAGGTGCTGACGAGCACGGGACTGCCACTGACCTGGTTTGGCTTAGGGCTGTTGCCGCTAGCCGTGCTGGTGGCCGTGGGAGGGCTTCCGACAGTTCTCGACGGGAACTGAAGAAGCTTGGAGAGCTGCTTGTTCTTTTGCATCATATCAGAGTGGGCGTCTGCATTGACTGTGGATGATGTTGAGTTGGTTCCATTGGTTGGATTGCCAGACCCCATCGATACTCCCACTGAGAGTGAGCTAGCATTGTTGGAGCTTGGCCCGATCAGATCATCAGGCAACTGGCCTTCAAGATGCAGTAACTGCAAAAGCTCTGAGAAAGGAAACACAGACCAGTAAAAATACATATTCAAAAGCATTTCAAACCGTGCATACATATACATATATAGGTCTTGTCAACAATTCTTAATTAACTACCAATGAAACTATACAAATTACTTTCAATGAAACCAAATGGTTATTTACTTTTCATGACAATACATGGCCGCGCATAATGTCAAATTTTTGTTTACAATACTATTAAAGTTCAGTTACCACAACTTCTACAATTATTTATCAAGTGTTTACAGCGACACCACATTGCACTGGAACACATTCAAAAGCACTAAAAGCACACGAAAAGAGTCAGGGTTTTAATGCAGTTACATAGAGATTGTGTAGTTTGTTTAAGCATGGTTTAAGTAGCAGGCAGTAAAAGATCAGCAATAGGGTCTCTGGGTCCAGTCCAAGGCCCAAGATGAACGGTTTTAGCCAGAGAGACTTGAAAGTGTCCGGTGGTCAGTGTCACCCCCTTTTAAAACATGGGTTGTGTAAATACACTGCATCACTTACTATAAAATACGTTGCAAAGGTAGCCTTTTTATCCAACATTAAGGCAAATCAGAACACTGTATCAGGTATGCTTAGTTTTGAGAGGGCAAGGGCACATTTAAATGCATTTTCTCCTTGGTAGAGGGCACCCTATTTTGAACCTGTTCAGCTCTACTGGAACATTTCAAGGGCACAAGGGCAATAAACCAGAGGGCATGACGTCAATCGCCTTCGTTGCCTCTGTGAAGAATGTCTTTATTCAACCATGTTCAGAAGCTCAGGGATTCAAAAAAGCCCTACAGTATTTTCCTAACATTTCCTAGCAACCGTTGCGATTGTCTTTCCGCAGGCAGAATACAAGGCAGTTCTCCCTTCTTCATTCGGTTACTTTAGGAAAAGTACTTGACACTCTGGTTTAAATCTTTGATCATGCTAGCAGACAAACCACCAGCGGCTGAACTAAGAAATTGCTTTATGTACGCCAAGAAGTGTTTAAGACAGAAAACCAAGTGCAAAGTCAACATACTTTTCAATCTGTTAGAACCGGCCGGCCAATTTCATGCAATTGGAAAAAGTAAAAAAAGGAAAAAAGTACACTGTCCAGAACTTAAATCTAGATTTAAAATTAAGGAACCAAGTCAAATTCAGATTGATTTTTCACGGTCATTGAGCAATATTTGGAACATCATCATAAATGGCCTGCATACAGCAAACAAGGAAACATAAACAACTTAAAATTAGAATCTCACTATTTTTGTCAGGACCAAGTAATTTGAGATTGACCAATTAAAACAAGTATTACAGCCAAAAGACTAATATAATCAAGAACACTTGAAGGAGAAAAATGTTTACTTCTACAATACAGTTTTTCCCCACTGGCACCTCTATAATGGAAATTACGAGTTTGTACCTGGAACCTTTAAAAGGGCACCAAGGCAATGCCCAGGGGTATGCAGGCAATTGCATCCATTGCTTCCACAAGGCTTTGGCCATGTCACTGTCTCTGACATACATGTTATACTACACTCTCTCTGGCATACATGTTATACTATTTACAACCACTCTATAAAAATAAATTTAAGATCATGATGAATTTGTTTTCCACTGTGTAAGTTTGAGTTTTTAAGGTCGACTTAAAACAATAATAACTGTGGCTTCTTATATAGATGAAATAAATGTGTTGACATACGTCATGTAAAGAGATAATTGAGCACTGTAAAAATGCACAAGAAAATAGTATACTTTATTTAGAGATCCCTTTGAAAATGACTTTAAGCAATTGCAGGCATGATGCTTCACTGAGGCATTGCAATTGCCTCAATGCCCCTGGTCATGTCTTGGTGCCCTTGAAATACTCCAGTAGAAATTTACAATTTTCTGATAGAGTATTTAAGCTCTTAATAGAGTGCCCTTTACCAAGAAGAAAATGCATTGGTGCCCTTGGCCTTGCAAAACAAAGCATGCTTGCCTGCAATCGCAGCTATTTCCAAGTTAATACACCGATCAATTAGGCTCCGCCCATGGCACACGTGTGAGCAAGAACACGTGAGCCTCTCCAAATGCCATTCTGCGAAACTCTGCTGCGCGCGCCAAGCATGCGCGCACACATGTCGGACTTTATAGTTGTGCAATGGGTTTTAATTGGTCGATATGCAATGGGGGGGAACATAACGGATCGGTCTATTCACCTACATGTACCCATTACCCAACCTAATGTGTAAAATATGGCCGTCAAGCTTTTTCATTCATGATACTTGAATGGTATCGCAAGTCTTGCACGTTCACATTTTTTTTATCACTTTGGTTCCACGTATTGCTTCCACACAAAGGAAACAAAATCGTGAGAGACTTGCACACTTTGACCCCTTGCACTAATATCACAAAAGCCATGCTCACCATTTTCAGAGTCAATAGTAAGCTCTGTGTCACCTTAAATGCACAAACTACGGGTGCGTTCGTTTAGCTTCCCTGGGTCGACCCGGTCTGCCCCGGTACGTACGATTAGCTTCGACGGGGCTCACCCAGGTCAGCCCCCAGTACCCTGCTTGTGGAGTGGGTCACTTGGTGCATGCCGTCACCACGAGAGGGCGAGTGTGTTCGTTCGATTAGCTCTTGTCGGGGGCTCACCCGAGTGAGCACCGCAGGGTAGACCCAGGGAAGCTAATCGAACGCACCCTATATAACACTCGTGGGCATTGACCCCCCCCCCTCCCCTTCACAAATGGTGCAACTAAATTTAAAATGGTATCATCAGCATTCTATGTGGTCATGAGCGTAACAGCCTTGCGTACTGCAAACTATGACGTTCTTATGAAATCGACCTAAGAAGTGTTCTGCAGCTGATTTCACAAAATGCTAGGATTTATCGTATCACGAGTTAGGACGAGTAACCCATCCTAACTTAGGATGGGTTCAATTCGTCCTAACATCTTCAGATATGGAACTGAACGCGCCCCAAGTCCTAAAATTAATACTAAGTTTGGAAGAGTTTGGTAAAATCGTCGGCTGGTCTACCACTTTATGTTAAAGCAGAGGCATGAGAGAAGTACAAATCAGTGCAACGACAGACATGTCACATAGGGCTTGAACTTTTAGTCTCAAGCCAGTTAACTCAGGAACAGAACAGAACAGTCTAATTGTCTTGTGTTTAACAAAGTCCACTTGTCTTGTGTTTAACAAATAACTAGTACCCCGCTGCACTATAAAACTCTATTTCAAATGATTTTCAAATGTTGACTTTGAGTTTGGTTTGGTAGACATCTTTCAATTGTTGGGTATCAAAGCATTCCAAGTACCGTACAGTGGACGATTTCGCTTGTATCAGAGCAAAATGCTATGCAATATGTATCAGTTGCTATTAAAAAATCATCATGTGCTCCTCAATATTAGAATTGAGTACACACAAAACATGTTCAGTCAAAAGATTTTGTCACATGTATGCAATAGTGCTGGATGAAAACCTTCTCTGCCGCAAGACAAATGAGATAAATCTTCTCTTTAGTACTTGTTCAAATTTAAACATTAACTGTGTAGAAAGTTCTGTAACATTCTGGTTCAATCCAGTCCAGTACAAAAATTGAGCTACAAACCCTGCTGTCCTGTATATTGGTCGATGACCAATTTCGTTGAAGTGCACAGCAAACGTTGCTTAGAAATTTCCTTTTCATAAATAGTACAAATGGAGTGCTGTTTTTGGTGGTAATTTCATTTTGGTAAGCAGGCTGTTATTATGCTAAGCTTTTTTTGTGCTCGAGCAGCTCTATGAAATTGGCATGTTTATTTGTTTTCATCTCCACATTTCAAATTCAAGATTTAAACCAAAGTGTGAGAATTACAACTAAACTAAAGTGTTCTTGGAAAGGCAGAGTATGAAATTGTGTTGGTACATGTTGTTTACATGTTACCCTGAGTGACCCAAGTTACATTGGAAATTAGAAAGAGATTTGGATGATGATAACTATAGACAATAAACCGTTTACATTTGACTCACAACTCAACTTGTGCACTTAATTTGATTCAAAAAACAATACAAAACTGAGGGACCCCCTCCCCCCCCCCCAAAGACAAGCAAAGCGTAGTCGGCAAATTTAACAGCATACATTGAGAATAGTTTTAATGCACGCCTCCTGAAGTTTTTTCTTCTGCGCAATAAAACCTCAATGTAAAATTAGGACTTTCAGGGTTAAATTAGGGCAGAATTCAAACAGCCCCTTTTTATTTCTGGATGAATAAACATTGCATCTCTAGTCAGGCAGATTGTGAAGACACTAACCTACCGATACTTATTGCCAAGGCATTGTAAATAAAGTATTTGATACCAGAAATCGTCTGACAACTTCTTTTTAACTTGTTTGTATGAATGACCCAAAATATTTGAAAAACTTGGTCATAAATGGTGGTCAGATAGGGATTGTTAGTACAAACAAAAATGCAACTATAAATATAACTGGGAAATTTCATAACCAATTGAAATTTATAGGCCAGTGTAAACTGAGTAAACCATCTTTACTCCATTTTTACAGATTGATACATTATTGTGTCAGGTCTATGTTTGAATATGAAGACATACCTTCAAAATGGCACATAGATTAAAATATTTCAGTTGCAATAGAAAATAATACTTTACATTTTTAAAATGTTCTGAACACCAAAACACAGCTTCGTTTGAAACCTGTTCATCATCAAGTCTTCCGAATTCCTAACAGAAATGTTTCAAACATTCAAAATATTGTTATTCTTTGATTAAGTCTTGTTCAAGGGAAATAAACCCCTCAATTTACCACCAAACATTTGAAAAACAACATTGTAAAAACCCACCTCCCTCATTTTCAGTCATTTTTTTAAAACTAGGTAGTAGGTACCTACGAACTCAGTTGAGTTGAGGCTAATGCCCATGTTGTAATTGCATGAATTGTAAGTCATCATGATCAAAACGTTTCTCAATTCCTGTTTATTTTGAAGGCCTAGTTCAAATTTTCTATTACATATTTGACTTTAAACCTTAAGTGAATTTAAAGAGTAATTTATCAATAAAAAAGCCTAAATATATAGCTCACAAAATGGCTTGTTTGAAGTTGTATTTACCTGTACTTTCATTGCTGGGCGTCGAAATCGGCACCGACAGCTTCGCTCTCTTGTTCGGCGGACCTTCCAGGTCGGCCATGTTGAATAAACCGGACCGCTCCGTTTTCGTAGTTGATGCGAAGAAGTCACAATTTCAGTCTTACTTAATACCTGAATCTCCAAGTTTTACCTTCTGAAGATCCATCGGTAACCTGAGAGGTGAAGACTCCGGATAAACACAAATGGTAATACCATCGCGAGCCGTGGAGTGGTTTAAAATCAACGTATCCTGTAGCAGTGAAGACTGACCCTAATTTCCCGTGTACAAAGCAGAGTGTGAAAATGATCGCCGTTTTCAAATCCTTTTTGTTACATGATGAAACGCCTTTGAAACCCCCATCCAGCCATAGGGGATGAGTCGATTTAACACGAAACAACTAAGATGGGTTCCGGATCAAATGATCGCCAAAATGATGAGAAATTTCCGTTGAAAATGCCAGTTTTCCCCCGATCGAAATTGCTTAAAATGGCGGCTGTTGATGAAAACTTTTTACGCTTGTACTGTCAGAGGACTAACAAGGAAAGCTTCCGGAAATTTCCGAACGGCCGAACAATAATTTATTCAAGATTTCCTCATTAGCATAGGTTATAAGGCACGCGAGTCGCGTTGCTATTGGTGGATTCGGGGTGAAGCGTGGAAAGATTGGCAGGTGATTAATACTCGGAAAGAACCGATCGGTTCGGGAATGCTCGGAATTATCCGAAATGGCATGCTGGGACGTTTTTAAATACCCAGCGGCCCTAGCGCTGAGAATTTATTTAATTTTTTTTATTTATAAAAAAAAAATAATAAGATAAAATGAAAAGGAGACAATTTCTTATTTAATGATAAGTAAAACAAATCCGATAGGTATTGTTTGGTGTGTTTTTAAATACTATCTTGGCTAAATGTATTTATTGGCTAAATGTAAAAACATTCTTATTTTTGAATAGTAAATCCCTAAAAGAAAAACTCTAAATCAAATTTCTCTCATTTCAAATTCTGTAACTGGGTGATCTTGCACAAGATCATTGACCCCAGCAACTGCAAATAATTTTTTTATTTAAAGTATAAAACAAATATGGGGGGGGGGGAACATGAACTATTTAAGTAAAAAAACAACAAAACCAGATCAAGTTTAGCAATTTTTTCCCCTCTTTTTTAATTCAGACTTTGTTCAGGATTTATCAAAGGGATATGTTTTCTCTTGGATAAAAATTAATAAACTAAATTTAAATAAAATTTATTTCAGAATCATGGTCTTCTTACTAAACTTTTTGTGCATCTTTTTCCTCAAAGTTGTGTTCTTTGTTGTTTTTATATAAATGTGAATATTGTATTGTTTTTTTGCTCCTTACCTGCTCAAAAGTCAACACTTTTCTTCAAATTCGAGGCTGATGATTAAATCTTGGTATCTGTTTTTTTTTTTTCCTAGATGAAAATAAATAGGTCATTTTCGAAGACTCTACACTTACAATAAAACACATGACACAATCTGTAGTGATTAAGATTTCAATCATTTTTAATGACATTCAGTGCGATAACAATTCACCCATTGTAGTAACCTAGCTTTTCATTTACATATTTTTGTCTCTAACGACTAGTTTTCAGTTCTCAATTTTCTTTTTACTTGCAACAAGACACTGTTTTATGACTACAGTAAAAACTTTGATTGAGTAACAACGAAAAGTTCAAGACACTGGACACTTTGTCAAAGACCAGTCTTCTCACTTGGTGTACCGTATCTCAGCATATGCACAAAATAACAAACCTGTGAAAAGTTTAACTCAAATGGTCGGCAAAGTTGCAAGATAATAATGGAAGAAAAAACACCATTGTCACACGAAGTTGTGTGCTTTCAGATGCTTGATTTCTGGACCTCAAGATCTAATTCTGAGGTTTCGAAATCAAATTCAAATATTTTAGTGGAAAATTACTTCTTTCTCAAACTACGTTACTTCAGAGGGAGCCGTTTCTCACAATGTTTCTCAATCGCTCTTCATTGCAAGTTAACAAGTAAGTTTTATATGCTAACAATTATTTTGAGTAATTTATACCAGTAGTGTGTAACAAAAAGGATGGGGAACCAAAACAAAAACCTAATAATACCACCCAAAATTTTTTGTTTAAATAAAAAAAATTAAAAAAAGAAACAAATATACCAAATCCCACTGGCTTTACTGTGGGACCAATTGCATTTATGCCAATTATAGCCAATCCTATAACATTTATGTTGTCTTTGAACTCAAAACTCTAATTGAAGTTTCACCAAACTTCAGAAATGTGCACGCTAGCAGCACATAAACAAGCAAAACAAATACAACCAGACTTAAAATTAGCTTGAATTAATCCATGTTGGCTTCAATTGTCCTACATTTCCCACCATGCCCACACGACACACCCAATAACTGATTTTGGTTTTTATTCTAAATTACCAAATATTCTAATGTTAGGCCTAGTCTCAAATAACAATGTTCCTACAAATGTTTCTGACCAACGTTTGGTCAAAGTTGAAGTTTCAAGAGTCCATGTTGTGGTAGTTCATGTACTTTTATTAATATTTATGTCTACTTCAGCCAATCAGAGTACATCTATTGCTGTTGCTAACTCGAGTACAAAATGTCACCCTTATGCAAACAAAACAAGATCAACTTTATGGAAGAAAGAACAGAAGGTGTTGGTCAACTAACATTTTTTTAAAACCCCTCCTAAATATCACTGGGTTTTTTTTAGTTAGCTATTTAAAAACATGGCTTAAAACTCTGAAACACACAACCGGGATTGAGCAACACTGGCTTTTAATGCACACATTTTGAAAATCATTTTTTTAATTTCTTATGTACCATTTACAAAAATGAAATAATCACCAACAATATTTCTGCTTGAAATGCCCTCGGTAAAAAGAAAACAGTAACACTCGCGCAAATTCTGGTACATCACTCTTTCTTTAATTCCAGTTGTTTTTACCTTTAATAAGGGGAGTGTCGCAGAGGCCATTAAGGGCGGTGAGAAACCCAAAAGAGACAATATTTGTGCAGTTATGCAAACAAATATTACCAATGCTACACCGGGGCAGGCCCAGTGCTTCCTAGCAGAGACAGGCCACAGACCCATGAGTGCCAACAAGAGTTGGACTAAGTATGCCTAAAGGCCACCTCCCACGCCCTCCCCCACCACCACCACACCCCTACACTGTTTATTAGTCAAGCTCCAAACTCAAATTAACTAGCAGAGAAAACAAAAACCATTCACAAATCAGTTACCTCCATGCGTTTTTTTTTTGGTAACAAAATCTTTCTACTAGTACTCATTATTCTGTAGAATTATTATATCAATCTCGAAAACACAGAGCATTAAACTCTTTCTTATTTTTTACTATAAACAATTGTAACCTCTCATAATTCATTATACCTTACTACTAATTGGCTATTTCCACCAGATATACATATAGTTAAGTTCTAACTTATAAAAAAGTTTTTTTGTCGACAGGAGTAAACATTAAATTTTCAAAATAGTTTCATTTACTTCAGTAGGATAGCACTTTTCTTCAGGATAACTGACAGACAATACACATTTGCACATTGGAAAGTGAGGTTTTTTTTAACAATTAGTTGTCAACAACTCTAACAGTGTTAATTTACATATTGATATAAAGATACGTCATTTTATTTCATTCAAAAAATTCATTTGAAGTTTTAACCTGTTTGACTTCATGGCCCCAAGTATGCATAACTTAAATATTTTGATAAGGCATTTATGATTTTAATGTTTTTAAAAAAGGTAAACTCTTGTAGTAGCATACCAAGCAAAATTCAGGAGGACACTGAATTTCTTTCCTGCAAAAAAAATAAACAAACAAAAAAGAAATTTACCGCATTTTTAACGCATGAGGGCGCTTTCAACGTCACAATTCCTTGCATCACACTTACAGTTTTAATCTTATTTTGACTGCTTATGTGTTATTTTCTTGTCTCAACGGCCAAATAAGTAATAATAACAACAATGAAAAACCCCAGTTCATTTGCTTGTTTTCACGTCAGGAAAATTTGCTTCACAAACATCCTCATACAGTCAACATTGCTGCAAATTGACATGCCTCTTCACAAACATAATGCCATATCTAAATAAACTTAAATTTTCATCGCATAATGGGTATATTCAGTCTAATGTCTAAGTCAAGTCAGTTTTTCAAAACAGTAGATTCGTGTAGTTAATTTCAAAAGTTGTGCATACTTAAAACACTTACATATTGTTAATCTTTATAAAATATGTGCCTTTAAAACAACAAGAGGTATAAAAACGTCTCTATCTGGTTGGGTAAATCAATTCATATTTCACATAAATTATTTATTTATATAAATATATTAAAACAAGTACACGGTGGTACTTCAAACCAATAGTAATGTGTAAAATAGAAACATGTGAAACATTTATTTACGATACCAGAGTTTGTAGTAACGCGCAATGCGAGTCGTAACCAAGCTTTCTTGTGTGCATTGGACCCAAGTTCTGATGGCTGGAGTCATCCCAGTTATGACACTTACGTCATTGAGAAAGTCACTTAACCATGAATTGCTTCTCTTCACCCAGGTATACAAGTAGGGTATATGCGATGGTTAGAACAGTACTGTGTTGGATTAATCCCTCAACGCTAATATTTAAGCAGAGTGCGGTTGGTTGCTCCCCAGGAAGTTCAAGAATTTTATGGACCGGTTTAAAGTATGCCTGATACATTGTAGAAATAACTTTGCTATTTGCTAGGATATGTGCAAATTTTATCATTGTTATTACTTAGAAATCTCTCTTTGTGTTGTGGTTCATATTTTCAGAACCACAAGTCAAGAAGAAATTTCATGTACATGACACTGCTTACTGCATAATTCTGCGCTTTTGGGTTGCCTGAGGGCAGAATTAAGCGATAAGCAGAGCCATGAAGTTGGACCCATGTGCCACGTGACTATAGGATTATTTTTTACAGTCAATGGTGATTCTGTTGTTACCTGTTTGCCGGAACTCATGTGTTTGCCATGCAGTGTGCATAATGCATTGTGCGAAACTCTTTCAAAGGAAAATACATGCCAAGCAATGTACAAAACTTTAATGGATAAGTTGGTATATACATGAAATGATGTGCATTGCTTGGCATGTCTTTTCATTCGAAAGAGTTTTGCGCAACACATTTTTAGGCATTCCGCACTTCGCAGTAAACACAACAAACACATGGATTTCCGACCTTATACACCTACATGTAGTTAAATTACACACGGTAATCTGTGTAGTGTGTGTCAAGATAAATAATAATATCATTAAATAACTTACTTTGTTATTTCATACGGTGCACTTTTTGTAACAGTCAAACTATACCAACCTTAAAAGACTGTTAAACAAGTTTTTCATACACACAATTTCCCCGCCAATCGATAATATGGGTTCGGGCCATAACAAACCAAATCATAATGTACAATATTTAGTAAGTTTATTTCATATTTTTACAACGTTTCTGTGAAGAACAAAAACAGGGTCGCTAAAACAAATTAAATATTAACAGAATGGAAGCACGCACAAAATTTATAATTGAATTAATAAAAATTATGATAACAATTCATATAAGAAAATTAATATTGTAATATTGCCCTAGAGAAAACAAAAAGCCACACCATTGAAAAGATCAACGCACACGTTTGTTTATGTACAACTTTACAATCAGAATTCTTTACAACTTTGGTCAAACTTGTTTAGCTCCTAAACGTTTACTTTGACACCCATTTTAAAAATAATAATAATCTCCCTACAAAAACCAGATCCTTCCATCATTGCTAATGCAGATTTTAAACGGACCCTTCCGACTGGCTTCAGAGATGCTATCATAAGTTGTAAATAGTGGCCGTTTTTAGAAAGCTAAGTTTACTTTTGGGTGAAGAAACTACTTTGAATGCATCATGCCAATACATAAAATTATGTAACCTGATTAAAACTTGAAAATAGATTCATCATCTCTTTGACACTGAGATTTTGAGCTACCCAGAAAAAACACATTTTCAATACTAACCACCACTCACGGATGTAAGGATATTGATGGTACTTAGTTAAACTTAGCGATGGAGTTCTGGTTGTCGGAACCTTTGCAGAGACCAGCAGTCTAGGGAAGTTTGTGGAGAGAGTGTACATAAATCTCTTTACAACATCCCTAACAAAGATTCTACCTTTTAATTGGGCTTAGAGCACAGCACAAGATTCGCAACATGATACACGCGCAGCAAACAATGTACTATAACAGTGGCAACCATATACTATACCGATAGCAACCAGTGTACTATACCAGTGGCAACCAATATACTATAACCATAGCAACCAGAGTACTATACCAGTGGCAACCAAGTACTATACCCACATCAACCAGTGTACTATAGACCGTATTGAATAACCCCTTTTTGCTATGAAAAGTCGCCATCTTGTAGGCAAACCGTATATCGTGCAAACGCGTACATCATAGAAGCACGCAACACGCAACATTCCCGGTTTGATTTCTATGGCACGCACACAGACACGCACACGCACAGACGCCATCTTGTAGGTCAGATATGTGAGCCGCGTGACGTCATATTCAATACGGTCTAAACCCATATCAACAGCAGCTTCTTGGTACCTACACAACTAGGCACAATATACATGTATGTATGGGATGTTATAAATAAAACAAATATTGACTGCTTTTACTCCTGCTGCAGTTACAACTACAACTCCTGAGGTGATCCCAAGCTCACTCTCTTTCCCTGAGGCAAAGCCAGGGTGAAATAGACCACACCGGGATCACTGATGCACCATAGCACTCAAAGCAATCACTATTTGTTTACTATAAGTTGTGGTATTTTCAAAAAAGAGATTTTGATGCTTACGCTCTAATCATCTTCAGGAGACTGCTGGACTCTTGCTGTTCACCCAACAGGTAGTCTTAGCTCAACCAACAAACACTATTCAACTACTCATTGTCTAGAGCATATAAAGAGGCACTTAAAAATAATTGAAGTTATCTGAGAGTACTTTATTACTATTGCCGTTTTGTCATAACTCTTTACGGCTATTTACGATTTTTTTCCAAGACATCTGAGACACAGTAGTACATTGCATAACACCAAACCGTTACATCTACAACTTCTTTTATACATTATTTACAAGCCACTTGGACAAAACATTTTCATGACAGACGCTGTCTAACAACATATAATAGAGAATTGGCCCGACATAATGCATGTTTGACCAAAATATGCCACTCAGTTTTTTTAGCTTTCATTTTAGAATTATTTCACGACACTCCTAACTGTCAATCAAAATACCACGATTATAAAAATTATTATTATCTGCATTTGCTGTGTACAAATAAATTGCTGCAGCAGTGGCTATGGCTAGATTGTCATAGCCGTAGCTGTAGCCATAGCCACTGCTGCCTTGATTCACACACTGCTAAACAGTAACACTTCTATCAAAAACATTTGGTTAGGGAGGAATTTTTTGCTTGCTTCATGTAACTGCAGAGCTGCCAACATTTGCATTTTGCAATCAGGGAAATTTAGTGCAACAATCAGGTAGAAATTTAGAATTCCATTCAACATAATCGGGAAAAGTTTCCATAATCAGAGGAACTTTCAAATTTGTTCTCCAGAACATGGAAAGATTGATGTAATTTCAGGTACATTTCTGCAGAATCAGGGAGATTTGGCAGCTCTGGAAACTGTACACTCATGAACCATTTAAATATTTGGGGCTGTTAGGAAACTTTGTGATGCCATATTTCTTCCTCTTTTACGGAGTTCCACAAGACCACATCAGAGTTTGAGGCTGGTTTCCGTTTTAATGCATTTACAAGTGCTAAGATCAAAGTTATGTGTGTGTAAGAAACCAGACAAAGACGGCTTTAAAATTTTTACAGATTTGTATAAAACATTATCTCAACCTTAAACCCAGTTTCAAAACGCTGCAAAATAGAACTAAGCAGGGAACCAGGTAAAAGCAAATTACTTTAATATACATTGTCTTCTGACTGGTAAACCATTTCTGCTAAGCAAGGTTTATCTATGATAAGTTTATTCAAGAGCTTAGCAGCTTTGTGAGATTTTTCCCAAGTTTAACAATCAAGAAACATCTCCTATATTGCAACAGTCTATTTACTCCAGTAGGCCTATTTAACAAGGAAAAAAAAAACAGTTTGAAAGGTGTAGATTAAAAAAAACACGCTGGTTTAGTAACCGGTTTGTGTCACAGGTTAAAATCTTACCCAAGTAATTTAAATTTTCCGAGACGGAGCATGACAAACAAAACATCTGCCTCACAACCAAGGCTGGTGAACCCTCCACATTGTAGACACTTAAACCCTACCTTCACGATAAACTTAAGCCGAATCCAAATAGTCTGGCTGCGGCTAACAGCTCGATAACTGCTTTCTCTTCATGATGCATCTAGGGCCGATGGCCACAGCCATAAACCAAGTATGGCTTCATTCAGATATGGGTACAACTAGTCGTAGCTGTAGACGTCAATTCGAATACGGCCATAGTTTCCGTAAGAGAGCCATAGAGACAATGGAAAACTTTGGAACACTAGGTGGCAGCAGACTTACCAGGTAAATTTCTATTGTCTGCGTTTGTTCAGAGCACCCGAAATAGCCAAGAACAATGGAATTACCTGGTAAGTCTGCTGCCACCAAGCATCCCAAGTCTCCATGTGCTCTAAATGGCTACATGGCTACTCCCATAATAGATGGATACCAGTTTGCTGATTGAGTTGTAGAGCAGTGGAGGGTTTACCAGCCTTGATGTTGCCACACTCTGGGTTGCTACACATGGGAACATATTCTGATCTGTCTTAAGAAAAACATACCAGAAATCTGTGAGACATTGATTGATGCAGACTTAATTATCGGTTCATGATCAAAATAATACAACCATATTTGGTCTGTTTTTGTTGTACATGTATTATCAAATGACTACAATACATCAACTTCACAAAAAACAGTGAAGTATAATCTAGAGTTTGCAATTTCCCATTTAGTATAAAAACACACAACTATTCATCGTCTATACATTATCCTCAGCACTTCAGAAATGTTTTTTTTATTTTCAGATCAATCTGATAAAACCTCCTTGAAGTTGTTTTGGTCAAGTTTCTGCCAGAAGATTTTTTTATCTGAACACTTTGATAGCGTTGGCTACGGCTGTTGCTAAGGCTGTTGCTAAGGATGTACTATACCTCACCGTATGATGGTGCGGAAATCTAGCTGTAGCCGTAGCTGTAGCCACCAATTCCGACACAGCCCAAGAACCTCTTCAAAGTAAGAGACTTTTATAGGTGAACACTTTGATAGATGATGCTGTTTCAAAAAGTTAGCATATGCCTTGGACAATGCACCTAGTTGTTTGTACAAATGCCGGCTTGAGATAATGCCGGTACCCCAACAATAATTCAATTCTTGTTTCTAGCTTACTACCACATATTATATTGGTAGGTTTTTTTTTCATGCAAAACCACAAAAGTTCAAATTTGCTGAATCTCTAAAATAGCTCTTCAGCAACAAATTAGGGTCAAATCAGCACAAAAATCAAACCTAGCATTGTTTAAATTAGAATTCACAAGTAATATGTGTATGGTTCTCTTTTTGATGTTGCCCTGAAATTGATTGGCTGTAAATTATCTATATGTGATCATGGACCTTCACATATCCTTGTGCCGGGAACCAATGAAAATCAAGTTTGTTACTGCACGGGCAGAATTCTACACAACTCATGTTAAAAAGACACTTTCAGATTCAGTCAATTTAAAACAAAAATTTTTTTTAAAAGTTCTCTTTGCTTAAATCAGCTTGGAAACACTGTTCACAAAACAAAGAGAGACATAAACAAATTTGGCACTGTGTCGCGATTTCGTAGCCATGACGATTCTACAATCACAACTGAAGTAAGAGACTTCAAAGCTTAGAGTAAGGCCGTATCAGAATTGGCCTCTACAGCGTTGGCTACGGCTGTTGCTAAGGATGTACTATCCTCAACGTATGATGATGGGGAAATCTAGCTGTAGCCGTAGCTGTAGCCGCCAATTCCGACACAGCCCAAGAACCTATTCAAAGTAAGAGACTTTTAAGAAGCTTTTAACCCTTGTTTGGATTTGGAAGCCTGTCAATAAACACTTGAAAACATAGCAAAATAAAAATTGTAAATGGTTGACTATAAATTGTGAAGATTAGTTTGGCAAAATAATGTGGAAGAACATTTAACTTTAAAATCAAATCATAATGGTGCAATGAGTATTATATGAGAGAAGACAACTGATTTCAAAGTCCTTTTTTAAACAATTTCATTGATGTTTGGTTTCTGAAATTTCTGTACCAATTTTGTTAAAAAAAAGTTTTTATCGACATATATGAAGAATGTCAAGTTATCCGGTTCCGATCTCAAAGGCTGCTGATGAAGTTTTCCTAAAACTATCGCACCCCCTATGAGTACGTCTCAAATCAAAACCGTAAATGTGGTGCTGTTTTAGATACAGACTTTTTTGTTGGATATTTTGGTTTCTTTATACGTTTCTAGAGTTAATTTCTAGTACACTATCTAGCTATCTGACCTTCAACTAACCTTAAACTGATAGGTTACCAGCCAAGATTCCATGTAATGAATACCATTTATGACTGGTTCCCTGATTTTTTTTTTCGGAGAGCTTCATAAGTAGAAACTTGTGATAATCCAATTGAACTGCTAAGCAAATGCTGTGAACCAGTTGTACACAATGTACAAGAAACCATTTTGGCTGGTAACCTGGTTTTGCTAAGCAAAATTCATTGCGCTTGGAAAACTTTTGTGCATTACAGCTCTATCAAATTGGTCTGATGAAATTACTCTAGTATTTCTCTTATGGATATACATGTATGCCTCTGTTCATGAAACCATATATTGACTGGTAACCAAGTTTGCTAAGCAAAATGAATTTTGCTAAGCAAATTTCATTCATAAAATTGTATGCATAAAGGCTCTATCAAAATTGCCCGATGAATTTGTTAATGTGTTTCGCTTGCCAAGCCTCTCTTTTGTTATTGAATTGTTTACATGTTTACAAAATGTTTTTGTCTTGTTGTTTCTTTGTCTTCTTCTTCTCTTTCAGGCTTAGCGTAGGAGTTGGCCGATTCACCCTTCGGCAAACTGATGTCGGAAAGTTTTGAACAAAGCTGCGTTGTCAATCTACTTAGCAAAACAAAAATCAGAAAATAGTTCTTAGTAAACATAATTCTACACTCTTCCACTAAAAAACTTTTTCTTCTTTTTTTCTATTTTTTTTTCATTTTCTCTTTTTTTTTTCTTTTTCTACAAAATGAGATGGGATAAGGTGCTGAAGTTTGAAGGGAAGAAAAGCTGATCGTTGGGGTTATTTAGCTGTTAAACTTGCTGACCCAATTTTGTCGAAAGATGAGCCGTATTATGACATCTTCAAGATTGTCAAAAATATTTTGAGAAATGTATAGCTCTGAATCATTTTTTGAGAATATCAAGTTGATATTAATTTTGATAGAACAAATTTTCACAGATCAAGTCCTGGAAAACAAGATTTGTAAAATGGTTAATAGATGAAGTGGTTCTCAGAAAGACCAAGCAATTTTCCAGGTTGAACACTGAGATAACGGAAGGTTGAGATACAGTGATCAGAGATGGATGACGCTCAAACTAGAAAACTCATCTTCAAGCCTGGTTCATACTTCCTGCGAATGCAAAACGTGGGTAACTCCTCAGAAACATTTGCAGCGAAAACAGGGCTGTAAAGTGTAACTTAAACATTAGTATTGAATACGCATGCGCACTCGCAAGGTATGAATCTGGCATTAGACCACTTGAGACGGCTTCATCCTCCAATAAATTGTGCGTCCAACACGAAATAACCCCTCTACAGTATGTCACTTTTTGTTTTTCACAGATCGCTTCAAAAAAGTGGAGTTCTCAAAACATCTTTTTACAAATGATTGTTTTGGGGCTATAAACCTACTAAGCTACAATTTGTTGAGTGCTATGCGTCAGATACAGGACTAGGACCATTAGGGCTGGCTGGATGCGTATTGCATTCTTCTATTAACAATGGAGTCTCTCTCTTCCCCTTACAGAGGAACGTAGTCATCTCCCCCTTGCCTCGGACTTTGATTGGACCGCGATATTCAAACATGTAGTAGGGCTCTAGGGCAGTCTTTGAGTGTTCTGCAACTTGGACACTACCGGCTAGACCCGTGGAGTCCATGCGGCTTGCGACGTTGACAGTGTCGCCCCAAATGTCATATAAGAGTTTAGTGGTGCCGATGACCCCAGAGGTCAGCCGTCCGTGGTTGTAACCAATACGAGGGATGAACTCAAAGGCCCCGCTCGTGATGTTCAAGATCTCGCTGTTGAAGACTTTAACCTGTGAGATCATCTCCATAGCGAAGTCCATCATAATAATCAGGCTCCTGTTTGGAATATCCTCGTCCTCCTGCGTGGGAGGGTGCAGGCCACACGCAGCCATGTACGTCGATCCGATGGTCTTGATCTTCTCCACCGATTCAAATTGCTCCCAACTCAGTAAATTGTCAAAGTCACTGATGAGTTCGTGCAGAACGCGAATACACTCTTTTCCACCTTGATAGGCCTCCTCGTAAAAATCAATGAAGTTGACGACACTGCAGAAGATGACCGCCACCTGTTCGTGGTTCTGGGAGAACTTGGAGGTGCTGCGCATCTGCTCGGTGACGAACACTGGGATGATTTGGTGAAGCAGGTCCTCCGCCTCTTCCTTCTCTTGCTGCATTTGCTCCCTGTCCGACCCTGCCTCTACTCCACCGTAGAAGTTGAGTCGATAACTGATCTCAAATTCTCGATTGAGGAACAAAACCAGAACAAGAAGCAGAATGACATCGATAATTGCCTCCATGGCAAATTCATAGTTCTGGTCGAGGGAGGAACAATCCGGGGAGTAAGTAGGAAACTCATCTGAAATATTTGAGGCCACTTGTGCCACCATCTTAGACTTGGTACAGGGGTTGAAGATGAACAGCACCAGCATGATGATGGCGCACAGGCAAGCCAAGATGGTCTTCATCCACGAGCTCAGCTGGACAAAATTACAGAAGTGAAGTAGTGCCACGACGATCAGGAAACAGAAAAAGGAACTTGTGATCTGGTAATTCTCTGTTTTCGTTTGGCAGAGAAAGTTTGCGAACACGGCTAGGACAGGTAGACTGATCAAGATGGCTCCTAGACTGTGTCTTGGCCCCCAATGATGGAAAAAACTCGACAAGACCATCATAAAGCCTGACCTCTGTTTGCTAAACGCTTGCAATAGAACAGCTAGAAGTATACCCAGCTGTAGAACAGCGGCTATGGGAAATATAATGGACCAGTGAACCTGGACTTCGAAGACTAAGAAACACCCTATTGAAATCAACAAGTAGACCACAAAAGATACCGCTACATCGAAGACAGTGTTATACTTGGCTGTGGAGATGGTCTCAGAGGAGTGTCGGCGATTCTTACGTCCCGCCTCAAGATTCCTGAGCTCCTTGGACGTGTCTTGCCTGAACTGCGACCGGTACAGCTTCTCGATGTCCCTGTTGTGGAAGGTGAGGGTGAGGTTGTTAATGGGAGGCTGGTGGAAGTAGTCTGTCGTGCCTTCTTGCTTGATGCAGTCCACGAAGTCCTGATCGCTGTTACGCTGTGGGTTGTTATGAAGGGAGATGTTGAGTGGTAAGGGGCTTCCATCGGCCGAGTGTTCAGCGATGAGATCTCGAACTGAGGGCGTACGACTTGGACCCAGACCCCCATTCTCTCCTTTGGCGCCAGGTACCTGAATCAAACAAACAAGGATTAAAATTAGTATAATATACACAAGAACAATCTAAGAACAAAATAAGAATAGTCTGGGGTTGATTTACTCTGGGTCCGTTGACGCTTATTTTTTGTGTATTTTATTCTGTATAATATGAATGTTTGTAATGCAAGGTTTTCACTGAATTGCTACTTTTTTAACTGCTGTGTGTTTTTTTTTAAACCATATTGCTATTTTTGCTCATGTTTTTAATCCTGCATTTTAATGTTTTTCCTGACTGTACAGTGCTTTGAAACAGTGTTAAAGCGCTTTATAAATGCATTTAAGTTAAGTTAAGTTAAGTTAAGTTAAGTTTGAAGAACAAATACTACCTGGCAAGTAGACAAACACATGGCGTTACTGCAAAATTGATACCTCACCATGCATTGCCTCAAATCTAGCCTTGCTCAAGGCAGTCGAATTATTCACTCCGAAAAAAGACCGCCGCTGCATAAAAACCCCCCGTATTCACTGTGCGTAACATCGCACGACACGATGCCCCCGTACACTATCCGCATGCGTTGGCCAGTAGGCCCACAGCCTTGTAGGGTCTGTGTTGAAGCCACTGACCTCATTACTATAATAAGCGAAGAGTTCCCACGGTCAGCTCATTACCATAATGCCCGCAAAAAGGCGAGACATGTCTACATCACACACCACCACCACGGACGCTCAGCGAGCATGATAGGCGTGCGTGATTGGACGTCAAAATTAATAATTCATTTGCCTCACATCATGTGTTGTCTGATAGGTCTGACGAAAGATATACATATTCATGAGCTGCATATTAGCATATCCGAGAGCCCCCCCAATTTTTTCCACTTGTGGAAATTTTTCAATACAACACAGTAAACCCGGAAGTTACAGACCCGACAAGGCTGTCGGCCTGACGGCCTCCGCATGCAGTTAGTGGTACGAGTGCGGATGACTTGTGTGCACAGTAGTCGTACGATGTGACAGTGTGTATACGGGTGGGTTATGCGGTGTGATCGCATGCACCACGCACAGGGTATACGGGTGGGTTTACAGCGGGGTCTTTTCGGAGCGAATAATGCGACTGCCTTGAGCAAGGCTACCTCAAATCCAATATAAGACAAATGTTAGCAAGCTTTATTGACTTTTGGTAACCCACAAAAAATCAACTATAGAACTGTAAGGAATCTGTAGTCATTACCGGTAATAAAGAAAAGAAGAAATAAAGAGATAAATCTTTGTAAGAAATGGATAGACCCCTGTTATGTGATGCCATAAAATCAAACAGCGCCCTCAATGAGATCAAAGGAAGATCTTTCATTGGATGAGAGCTGTGCAAGGAATACTTGTCTGCTGTCAGTGTGAAGACGAGGGAACAGCGCACTTCTTAGTGTGAAACTGACGTGATGCATACACATTTGTGCCTCTATTTGTGCAACTATTTGGTGCGTATATAGCATATTTCACCAAATGGCTAACTGCGCGCACATTTGCATTGGTTACTAGCCAAGAATCTGTGACAAGAAACAGCAAGGCCCAAGTTCATGGCTCTGCTTACCATAAGCAAAGAACCAAAAGCAGGTAATTCAAGCATATTTCATGAGTTAGCAAGGAATAGTTATTTGTGAGTGTGTATACTCCATGTTACTACATGTAGGCACTCTTCACTAACACAGCTTTGGGAAGTAACAACAATTGTGATTGGACCAATTAGAGTTTACCTGTTCCTAGGGAAATAACAAAATTTCCGGTTGGACCGATAAGACAGAATTTATACTTGTCCTAATTTTTCAACTCAACTTATAAACTTCATTGCCTCGATGCCCCTTAGAAAGTAACAGTAGAAATTTAAATTTCCCTCATAGAGGTGCCCTTTAACAATGAAAAACTGCCTTGCTCTTACAAGAACACAGTATCAAGCATGCAGTAGGGTAGTCTTGGTTCAAGACACTCCTGTTGTTTATTACCTCACTACTCCTGCGACTAATTTCCATTGCTGATAGAGTCACCAATAGAGGGCGCTATCAACCATGAACCGCCACCCCTGAGGACCGCTATCACAGGAGCCTGTGATAGCGAAATTTCATGATAGTGGTATATGGTGAGAGTGCACCCTCTTGTGGTGGTGTTTCACAGGGAGTAACAGGAGAACCAAGACTTGCAATTGGATGAATACCCTGCAGGTGTACTCCCTCAGATTGTTTCTCAGATTCAAATAATTTGGGGTTAAAGGCAGTGGACACTTTTAGTGATTACTCAAAATAATTATTAGCATAAAACCTCACTTGGTAACGAGTAATGGGGAGAGGTTGATAGTATAAAACTTTGTGAGAAACGGCTCTCTCTGAAGTAGCATAGTTTTTGGAAAAAGAAGTAATTTTCCACAAATTTGATTTTGAGACCTCAGATTTAGAATTTGAGGTCACGAAATCAAGCATCTGAAAGCACACAACTTCGTGTGACCAGGGTGTTTTTTCTTTCATTATTATCTCGCAACTTTGACGACCAATTGAGCTCAAATTTTCACAGGTTTGTTATTTTATGCATATGTTGTGATACACCAAGTGAGAAGACTGGTCTTTGACAATTACCAGTAGTGTCCACTGTCTTTAAACAAATTATCCAAACCTTATTACTTCAAAGGGAATCCTTTCTTAAGATAGTTTATACTATCAATAGTACATTTTTAAAGTGATTAATTTTTAGAGTATGTACCTGACTACCTTTAAAGGGCACTGGACACTATTGGTAATTATTCAATTTGGTTATATTCATAAAAACTAATTGGTAACGAGCAATGGAGAGCTGTTGATCGTACAAAACAGTGTAAGAAACGGCTTCCTCTGAACATAGAGCAAGGAAGAGCTGAAGTAATGTAGTTTTTGAGGAAGAGGTAATTTCTCACAAATATTAAAAGGCTTTAGGCCTGAAGAATTATTAAGTATTTTTTAAGACATCTAATAGCACACAAATTTGTGCAACAAGCCAGGTGTTTTTTCTTCAGGTTCATTTTTGTATGTTGGGATACACCAAGTGAGAGTACTTGTCTTTGACAATTACCAATCATGTCCTGTGCCTTTAAGCCAACAAGCCAACAGCAAACAAGACAACAGCCATCAAGCCAACACTGCTTAAAGACACTGGACAAGTTTGGTAATTGTCAAAGACCACTATAACAAGCCTGTGTAAAAGTTGGGCTCAATTGGTCATCAAAGTTACACCAAAATGATTGAAGAAAAAACAACCTGATTTGTGTGCTTGTATGTAGAAATAAAAGCCTTAAGCTGAATCTTTTAATATTTTAGTGAGAAAATACCTCTTTCTCAAAAACTAAGCTTCTTCAGAGGCCGCAGGCCTGATACTTCACGGAGGCAACGGAGGCGATTGCCTCCGTTGCCCCTTGCCATTGCCTTGGTGCCCTTGAAATGCTCCAGTAGAAATTTACAATTTCCTCATAGGGCGCCCTTTACCAAGGAGAAAATGCCTTGGTGTCCTTGCCCTTTCAAAAACGAAGCATATAGGCCTGAGAGGGAGTCGTTTCTCACAATGTGTTATCCTATCAACAGCTCTCTGTTGCTCGTTACCAAGTAAGTTTTAACGCTAATATAATATATTTTGAGCAATTACTAAAGGTGCACAGTGCCATTAACTTACATGCAACAAAGCTTCAGGTGTGGTAGCTTTCTTAGTCCCCGGTGAGTTCCTCCTCCACACTGGACTGTTCTGCTTGGAGTCCGACCCCGGTTCTCCAAGCAGGGGTTTACTACTCTGGTTGCCGTTCTGCGGAGAGCTACGAGACCCTTCGGCATCTCCCTTGTCACTCTGTCCAGAATCCTCCTCCCGGCTCTCCTCTTGGTTCTCAGTTGAGTTCTCGGTATCGGACGTCTGCGATTTGGATGAAAGATCTTCTTTTCGTCCTACGATGAAATACGTCTTGCCACCTGTAGTTACATAGGGAAACAAAGAGAATGAAATTATTTATTTGAGTTGAGTTTCTAAAGAGTAGAGTGGGTGAAGTAATGACATTCTGTGTGTAACTGTAAGCAGGGGGATATACACATACAATCAATGCTGTAAATGTAATGAGAACAATAATTTAGACCACAAATTGTACAAGTCATTAATTTTGACCAAAAGTTTTTACAACTATATTTTAATTTATTTTAGACACACTGATCTTATGGTTTCTTTGATAGCTTGGAGTAACCTTCATTATATAGGCAGATACGTTTAAAAACAAATTTTACAATAATTCAGAAGTACATTTCTACATTATCATTAGGCTATGGACAAAAAAGTGTAAGCCAGGCCAGTAGCCAACAGCCAGCAAAAGAGCCAACATGCCAACAAGCAAACAGCCACAAGCCAACGCTACAACCACCAGCAGACAACCAACAAGCTAACAGCAACAAGCCAACAAGCCAGTAGCCAACTAACCAATAAGCCAACAGCCAACAGCCAACAAGCCAACAGCCAACAACTAACAAGTCAACAGCCAACAACTAACAAGCCAACAGCCAACACAAGGAAGTCACAACGACGATGATGTTCAATTCCCGGTCAAGGCTATTGTATGGTGGCCCTGAAGGGACATCGCATATCGCAAACGTGTGCGCATACGTATGCAATGTCGTGAAACAATTCGCAAATATGTGCGCACACGAATGCAATGTCGTGAAACAATTCGCGAATATGTGCGCACACGTATGCAATGTCGTGAAACAATTCGCAACAATTCACGACATTGCATACGTGTGCGCACATATTCGCGATTTGTTTCACGACATTGCATACGTGTGCGCACATATTCGCGAATTGTTTCACGACATTGCATATGTGTGCGCACATATTCGCGATTTGTTTCACGATATTGTATACGTGTGCGCATATATTCGCGATTTGTTTCACGACATTGCATACGTGTGCGCACACGTTTGCGTTATGCGATGTCCCTTCGGGGCCACCATAGAGCCAACACAAGGAAGTCACAACGACGATGATGTTCAATTCCCGGTCAAGGCTATTGCAACAGGTTACAACAGCATCCAATAACCTTCAACAATCTTTATTTTTTACACAAACAAGTAAGTAATGGCCCCTTGATCATTTCTGAAGTAAATTAGGACCTCATTAGCATGCCCTTAGCAACAGCCATAGTCATAGTTGTAGTCCCTTATTTGTATCTGGTCATAACTGATACTATGGCTACCATTACAATACTCTCACAAGGTTCTTCTTCCTAGTCTTTAATCTCCAGGAAAACAGTGTATTATATGATATTTTCAAAACAGTTTTATTGTCTTGTTTTTGCCTTTATTGCAAGCTTTAAAATAAAAAAAATAGTGGGGGGGGGGGATTCATCATCTTTTTTAAAACTTTGACCCCATGTTGCAAAATGTTGATAGGGGTATAAAAAGGGAGCCTTGTGTTCCAGGCAAAGATGAGTTTACTGCCCTCGCTTGTTCATTTACTGCCAGTCATCAGGATATTAGGTTAACCACTCTAATGCAATGTAGCTTCGTCGGTGCTTACTTCACTATTTATGGTGCCGTACATTATCAAATTACTGAGTTGTGATACATACTATTACAAATAATTTTGAACGTGTAGACCGTGTCAAAATTATTCAACAACTGTGATTTTATTCAATAACCAACATTGTGATTATTTATGTAATATTGTCCAAGTGTTTTATATTACTGATTTGTTTTTTTATTATTACATTAAAAAAAAGATAATCAGTTAATGTCAGATTTTCACACCACTAGGCACACCTTCTTTGATCATTTTACTGTACACGTAGTTCATGTAAAGTCTTCTAAAAGCCAATTAGCTAAAAACTGGGAAAAACAACTGCCTTGTTGATACATTTACAATATGCTTTTGATATCTATCCATTTTGTTCAGAGAAAAACAAATCCAGAGATAATTTTGTAAAATCATTTCAACTCGTTCAAATTCTTGAAGGCACAACGGCTGGAAATCATAGCAATGGAGGTAGAATGCAATGATACATGAACAAAGCAATGTGCCGTCGCAATATACTTTCAATTTCATAGAAATAACAAATTATCGAAATGTTTCCGCCATTCCAAAGTCTCAAGAGGTTTTCCCCCTAGAAACGCAACTGAATAACACTCTCGTCTCCTTTTAACCGTACTCGTCAGCAGTTTAGTTCAAAATAAATCCTGTCAGTATTATTAATTTTGTCATGATTTATTATTACAACAGGTTCTGCACCTGCATTACCTTCACTGCTATGAATTTCACAACCTATAAATATGTACTCTACAATGATTAAAGGCAAATTATACTCTCTCTTTTTTTTATAACTGAGATGTATAAAACTAGCATGTGGATATTTTCATTTCATAAGGTGGTCGCGTTTTTGAGATATCAACGAAAATCCGAATTGAATAATGTCCATGCAGGAAGAATAATTCCTAATAGGAATACATTCTGAGAAGCATTTCTTTCAAACTTTGAGGCATAAAAGTGATATATTTTTCCTTCAATTCAATTCAAATACACATTTATAATCACGTTACTTCAAACTGAAATGTTTCTATAAAAATGCTTTACACAATTGAAAGCTGTTGTTAGGGTTCAAAGCAATTTTCTTTTTTTTTTTGCCATTAATTTTAAGAGTGATTACAAAAAGTAAACCTTCCTGTTAAAGCCATTATACACCTTCGGAACAGAAAACAAATAAAAAGTTCACAGATTTACAAATAACTAACAGGGTTTACAGAAGGTAATGGTGAAAGACTTCTCTTGAAATATTATTCCATGAAATGCCTTACTTTTCGAGAAAACATTAAAACATTTATCAATTCTCGCTAACGAGAATTACGGATTTATTTTAAACACATGTCATGACACGGCGAAACGTGCGGAAACAAGGGTGGGTTTTTCCGTTGTTTTCTCCCGACTCCGATGACCGATTGAGCCTAAATTTTCACAGGTTTGTTATTTGATATAGAAGTTGTGGTACACAAAGTGTTGGCCTTGGACAACACTGTTTACCGAAAGGGTACAATGGCTTTAAAGCCATTATACACCTTCGGAACAGAAAACAAATTAAAAGTTCACAGATTTACAAATAACTAACAGGGTTTACAGAAGGTAATGGTGAAAGACTTCTCTTGAAATATTATTCCATGAAATGCTTTACTTTTCGAGAAAACATTAAAACATTTATCAATTCTCGCTAACGAGAATTACGGATTTATTTTGAACATGTCATGACACGGCGAAACGTGCGGAAACAAGGTTGGGTTTTCCCGTTATTTTCTCCCGACTCCGGTGACCGATTGAGCCTAAATTTTCACAGGTTTGTTATTTTATATAAAAGTTGTGATACACGAAGTGTGGGCCTTTAGACAATACTGTTTGCCGAAAGTGTCCAATGGCTTTAAGTACAACTGTGTTTACTTTAACTGTGTTTGAATTTCTGATGGTGGACAAAGACAGGTTGTTCCAAAGAGACGATGAGGCTTGAATGTTTGGAACGAGAGAAAAGGTCGTGGTGAAGACGGTGGTTGAGTGTGGGGAAGATTGAGTGTTAGAAGGTGGAATAACATCATCAGCATCTTGTATGCTGGAATCGAGAAGTATGTGCACATATGGTTGTGATTTTAAAGGCACAGCAGCAGAATTCACATAACGCTGGGATCAATCCTGAACTAACATGCCACACCATTTTGTGGAGTCAAATTTTAAATGGACTACCGTGTTAGTTTGCAAAGTAAAAGGAAAACCATGCAATTTCGAGGCATATTTGTATGGATCATTATCTTCTACTTTTAAAACATCTTTCTAATCATTTATATGCATTTCATAAAAAATGGTTTCAAATGCTTTTCAAAGACCAACTTGCCCGATCCAAGGCAATTCGTCCCTTTTACGTAAATCTGTGTTTTAATTGTTTTGTGTCGTACAAAAATTACCCAAACCCTTCAACTCAAATTGACTGGAATGGCAATCCTCTCTAACATTGATGGCGATATAAGGATATCTAGAACCATAAAACGCACCATGCTCCCATGAGAAGCCTTTTTTTTTTTTCCCCTTCCGTCGAATCGCAATAGAATCCTGACTTGACCTTCCCGCAATAAATTTCCTCCACAAAAGCAATTTTTACATTCAGACAAAGAACCTCGTCAGCTGTGTACAAAAAAAACTGAGGAGGAGATCAAATTAAAATGGGTCCGTAATGTGAAATGAAATTTTCTGCGTGCTGTACGCCCAATTGCAGACCCCTCGGGCAACGCCGATAAGGGGGAAGGTGGAACCCAGCCGAGAGATTCAATTCAATTTGAGGGGACAGCACTGTGAAAAAGAGAGAATAGTACAATGAGTTTTTCTGTAGTTGCAACGCCATTGAATGAGACGTGGGTTGGCTGTACGGTTCATTGATGTATAAATCATGGTCTTCCCTGTTCAAATTGAAAACCAGTTTGTCGACTGCAAGTGCAATTTTGTCTCACGCTGTTATTATTTTTTTATCCAGCAACTTCGTCTATGGCTAGGGGTTTGGCTGTTTGCAGGAGCAACAACATTAAAGAATGGACCTTATCAGCAATCCAGACGCTAGCCACGGCAGAATCCATCTAGGCCATATTTATGAGCTGGTTCCCTAACTTCATGAGATTGTGCATCCATACATGCTCAATACAGTAACCCGACTATTTGTGTTCATTTCCAAAATCAACAACCATGAAATGATAATGTTTAAATTACGATATTAATAACTGTGCAAGGATTAAAACAACTGTACTGAGCTACAGACAGCGTTAGATGGTTGGTTTGACTTTATGTTGCTGGTACATGTAAAACAATTCAAGTCCTTTAATCAACCTTAAAAGTGTGAAACTACATCCTATTTAAAACAATAAATATAGGCTGGTATTTTCTGATCCAACAACGAAACACCCTCAATAAAACCCATCAAAGTCTGCAATAATCCATATAGTTAAAGAGGCTTTCATTATATAAAGTGCAGTGTCCTCCGTTAAGGACCCTGGCAATCTTTGGTAATTGTCAAAGACCAGTCTTCTCACTTGGTGTATCTCAGCCTATGCACAAAATAAAAAACCTGTGAAAATTTGAAGCTCAATTGACCGTCGAAGTTGCAAAGTAATAATGGAAGAAAAAGCACCCTTGTCACACAAAGTTGTGTGCTTTCAGATACTTGATTTCAGGACTTCAAATTCTAATTCTGAGGTCTCAAAATCAAATTCAAATATTTTTGTTGGAAATTACTTCTTTCTCAAAAACTACGTGACTTCAGAGGGCGCTGTTTCTCACAATGTATTATGCCTTTAACAGGTGGTTTACTGGTCAATAACCAGTTCAAACACCTGAGGACAAACGTTAGCGCAAGGACTATCCCCTACCATAGTTTGATGGATTAACATTGCCTGAACTCTGTCTAGTCATGGTCGCATCGCTGGCTACTTAATACCCTGTTCCATAGCACAGTGAAGAGTGGACCAGTTGCCAGTCGTCATGAGATGACATATCAAGAGTCAGTCGCACTTCAACCTCTGTACGCATGCCCTACGTACATGTACGTCACTAAACAACCACTCGTTAACCATTGAGTTTTGTGCGAACTTGACCCAGTCTATCTAACTATTCCAGCTGGCTATAGTTTATTGCTTATCCCCCTGACTTGTAACCCGCTTAATAAAAATTCAAATTACAAGCCCTTGCTAAAAATGACGCATCGTGGGATGTTAATTCTCGGCCATTTATGAAGTTCATATTTTTCTCCCATATTAAGCACAATGGTGATTACTGGCTGGGCCCAACAATTTCATAAAGCCTGAAGCACAATAACCTGCTAAGCACAAACAACTTTTGCCTTACAAAAATAGGTTACAGTCAGAATACCATACAGTTACCATTGCAGCGACTGGTACCCCGGTCATTTCTTGCTTCTAAGACAAGAAATCTGCAAAGCATAATTTTCTGCAAATAGCTTTGGGAAATGGGCCCAATTCCATTTATGTTTATTGGAAATGTTTGCTTGTAAGGTTGTTTTCTTCTTTTTATGTCTCTTCTTTTTTTCGGGGGGGGGGGGGGGGGGGGAGGGTTGCTGTCCAAAATTATTTAGTATAAGGTCAGACACAAACACACAATTCTCTCAAAGAACGCACTTTCAAGATTACTGAAACCAAACATTAATACACATACTCCACGACGTCTTCTTCGCATTTTACATCTTCAATCCATGTCTTCATCTTTCATTCATCTCCACACACCATCATCCCACACTCTTCATCATCCACAGTCAACGAGTCTCAGATGGGGAAAGAATTACCGGCTAGCTGAGGAAGCCAGGTGCCGCGCTAATCCAATCAAGACTAACTGGTTTATAATAGGCAGATGGCCTACCCCTGACGACAAATCACTAGCACCACCGTTGAGGCAACATGGATTTTCCATCTTCAGCCGGGGACGAGCAAATTCGGAATCAACAACCTCTGATTGTGGGTTTTTGTTTTTCTTCATTTTTTTTAAATGCATGGAGTGTCTTCCTAAGAAATGGAGATTAGGTTTTTTCTTTTTCATTGACCTAATCCAAGTAGGTCACTTTTTTATGCAGGTTTCTAATTCTCTTATCACCACTAGAGATAATAATTCTTGTTAGAAAGATAAACTTGTAAAAACGTACTTTGAGAATAGTTATTGAAAACTACAGACAGAAAAATGACTGGCAAGTTCAGGGCGTAATCTCATGGCTCTGCTTAATCAACTGTAACCCTCGATCCTCCCGACTGTTGTATACTGGACGGTTTACAATAAACCATAGGTTAATATAATCCAAATTAGGTTGACCTGACCCAATTGAAGAAAAAAAATCTACAAAATTCTAATGTGTGGTCTGTCATATGTGCATCTCTGACATGACCAAGAACTCTCTGATAACCACAACTAGGCTCTGCTAACGGCGTAAATTCTGTGAAACACTCATTCATAATTCTCTGCCTTAAAGACACTGGACACTATTGGTATTTGTCAAAGACCAGTCTTCTCACTTGGTGTATCTCAACATATTCATAAAATAACAAACCGTTGAAAGTTTGAGCTCAATCGGTCATCGAATTTGCAAAATAATAATGAAAGAAAAAACACCCTTTTCACACGAAGTAGTGTGCTTTCAGATGCTTGATTTCGAGACCTCAGACTCTAAATCTGAGGTCTTGAAATCAAATTGGTGGAAATTTACTTCTTTCTCGAAAACTACTCCACTTCAGAGGGAGCCGTTTCTCACAATGTTTTATACTACCAACCTCTCTCCATTACAATAGTGTCCACTGCCTTTAAAGGGTTAGCGTTAAGAACAAAAAATGCTTTTACTATTACAAGAACCGCCCCCCCCCCCCCCAAAAAAAAAAAAAAAAAAGAAGAAGTAAAAATTAAAAAATTTAAATTGACGCAGCTCACTTGTGAATTATGCTTTTTCAGAGATATCTCATACTGTTAGCGCCCATTTTTCGCTTAAATGATAAGAAGAGACAATAAGTTGAATCACGGCTCAATTTGCTAAAGCTACCTGTTAGCAAACAACATTGTTTAAAAAAAAATCAGCTAAGCATAGGTAAACAGAATATCAGTTAAATTTTCCACATGTCAAATGGTATTTTAGCTGATAAACTTAATCTGGTAGCATAATTTTGCTGTGCTTAGCACCTTCTTTAGCTCTTTAGCAATTCCATGAAATTGGGCTCAGTTTGTCTGGTCATTATTGTTGTGCACGACCAAAGGTTACTGCTGGTAAATTCTCGGTAATCTAGCCCAACAATAATCCAACTACACAACAAAAAATAGTGAAAATAACAAGTGACATCACATCCCTTATCTTATCAAATTCTGTGACAATACTAGGAGACAACACCTGAACTGTCTATTTGAGGAGGGGACGACCAGAGTACAGGCTGGTGTTTTGCCGATAACATCACTTTACTTGGTCAATAGACCGAAAACAACACGGTGGCACTGAGATTTAACTGACCACTGGAGATAAGCTGAATGACGTCAACTACACGGTGCATACCTGGATCCACATACCACAGAGTGGGTTAATAGAATCCATGGGATGCGAGGGAGGGTAGAAACTGTGAATTCATGTCAGTAATTTTTGAAATACAGTGTAACGATTTCCCTTGTATGGCAAAGCAAAAATACAACACAAAATGTATCAGGGTAACTCAAAAAAATCATGATTTACCACTCAATATTGGCAATCCGTGTGCATAAAATATGCTCAGTCTAAAATCTCTGCTACAGATGCATAATTGCTGAATGAAATCATTGCGTGAAATCAGGGACTACAATGAGTTAGTGTGTGTGTGTTGGAGGGGGGGGGGGGAGATGATGAATTGTGTCTTTATGTCTTTGTTTTTTCAAACCAGTCACGAACGGAAAGCAGTCGGTGTTAAGCCTTACAATACATGGAAGCCATACATGTTTTTGTTTCTAGGTACGTGTACAACCAAACCGCAATATTATAACCAAACATAGAGTCTGACACCTTGACTTCATTAAAAACTTCTTTACCAAGGAACCTCATCAAAATTCCCACTCTGTGATAACCCCTACCAGACCTTTTCTACACTGCCGTTCCAATTTATTCAAATCTCCAGAAATTTCAAATTCAACACACTACAATTTCTGCAATAAATTTCCCAAATGAAAGACATGCACCCCGGAGACAGAATAATTTCCTGATAAATGCCCGGATAATGAGACATATTTTATCTTTCCTATCAGTGGCTGTAATTGCTATTCATCGTAAATCCATCAACATCAAACTCACAATGATCATCCTGCATAGCAAAGCCATCTTTTATGTCAATGGGCCAGATAAATAAAAACTAGCATTTGCTTTTACTAGTCTTTTACTTAAATTCTTATAAATAAAAGAAAGCCTTAATATTGCTAGTAATTGGTCGAACTAGTAGGTAAAATCAATGCTTGAGGGACTCTTCTTAGTGAGATGTAAATAAAACCGACATTTTACTATTACCTGATAGTTTCACAAGATACTGGGCCGTGTAAAGGCCAGCATTAACAAAATGTCGATAAGTTTAAGATCAGGCATGAGAATTTGCTCAAATCTCTATAAATAATCTTTTACTGGAAAAACACCATTTACTTGAACGGATTAGTAAGTGGTCGGAGAAAAGCACAATAGCGGGGTATTCAGGAGTATAACAATAGAGGCATGGACTCATAGATCAATAGCGATTAACTGAAATGCAGGCGGGGCAGTTTCCACTTAGTTAAGTTTTTGATGGCGGCAGTGGCTATGAGGAAACAGCCAGCCTCTCCACGCCAGCGCTCCAGAGATTGGTTCTTTTAGAGCAAATAAAGTACACAACAAATTCATAAGTAACATTTATAGTTGGATCATTAGGCCAAGGGAAAAATAACCCTTTAATACTGACGCGATACCGAGCCATATATGCAACACTGTTGTTCAAGTAAAATCTCAAGCTCCTCATGTAGTAGCTTGTAAAAATATTAGTAATTGCTACAGTATGTTAGTAAAATGACGTTTTTATTTATATGTCTATAAGTGAAAGGTAATCCAGCGAGCAAAATGTTCATGCCTGATCTTTTACTTTTCAGTCATCTTGCTAATGCTGGACCTTTAACTTGATAAGTAATTGCTAGTTTTTATTTATCCGGCCCAATGTCTATATCTCACTAGATGTTTACACTGCAAGTTAATGCGCTGTATTTTTGACCCCATGTGGGCTCTCTCAAACATGATTTGTATCACTTCCAGGTATATATTCATTCTTATCTCAAAACAGACTGGAACACCCTACCATCACATCATATCCATCACAGACAGTAAGACTTTTGAAGAAGCCGTAAAAATCCACCTCTAAAGCAACTTAAAACTACGGCGCAACAAAAATGACAGAACGCCTACTAAAACTGTGCAGGACGAATAGCGTATACCCCTCGCCATTGATAAAAATACTATTGAGTGCGCCCTCACACAGTCAAAAATACGGCGCATTAAATATCAAAATTCCACAGATTTGTAATCAATGACTGGTTTCTCATTTGGGGTCAAAGGTTGCCGAACAGCTGTCAATGAATTTGACCTGTCTTGGGCTCCAAAAGGCAAAAACAACATCCGGACTGAATTTTTTTTAAAGCTGTTTAGCAGAAACCCTGCTTATCAAATTAAGCAGCAAGCACAAATTGGGTTATGGCATTTTAGCTGGAAAAAGTTGTACTGCTTAGCAATTTGTGTGTTTAGTAGCTTGAAAACCATGTAGGCTGGGACTGATTCCAAAAAAGCTGCTAAACGCCAACGATTTTACTTTATAATTATCTGCTTAGCAATAAACCAGTAAACCAGTCACAAATGGTGAAGATGACATGAACATTTTGGCTGGTAACCATGTTATATCAAGCAAAATCATTTAAGTGCTGAGTAAAGTTTATGCAGTAACGAAATTGTGCCAATGTTTGAAATATTGTTTAACCACACCAAAGGTAAATGGTGTTTGAAGCTTTGCGTGGTGTGGAGAATAAGAATAACAATAAATACCCGCAAGTCTACTATTTGTATTTATAATTATTTTCACATAATCCCAACAATTTCCGATGCTTATTAAAATATTCATTTGCTTCCATCAGATTCTTTAATGATATGTGAAATATAAAAAAGTAACAAATAATCAAGATTTCTACAGCATGCCGCAATCAGCCTACATAATTGACAACAGAAAAGTCCAACCTCAGCAGGAAAAGAACCCAACCCTACGGCAAAAATGTTTACCAAATATTAATCATATAGCGTCAGTCCCATCAGCTGTTGCATACCGAACACAGCATGTCTAATGGAGACCCTACGATCGACACAACTTCCCTTTTTATGCAATTTGATAGATTCAGGGAAGAGGAGGTCCCCAGAATGGTTGTAAGCTGTTGAGTGTCAAGTAACAATTAGGAATCAGTCTACTTTAGTATGAATAAAAATGGCTGTGGGAAAAATTTAGTTTTAAGTAAAGACCAGGGTGTAAGGATGGATTGAAAACAAAAGTACGGGATTGATAAAGGTATCCATGTCAGATTCCCTGTATACACTATGAGACTAATTGTTAAGAATCTCAATTGATGAGGGACCAGACTATTTCCATTTTCAGCCTCAGTTTGGTTAACATTAGTATATATTGTAATCCGAAAAGTACATGATCATATATGGGCTGTTGCGCAGAATTTCGCAGTAAGCAGACATGGTATTATACCCTGAAAAGGGGTCCCTTTTTTTCACTGGGTGCATGATGCGTATACAGGTTCCTGCATAAAATCAGACCATGTTTGCACTGCCCAGACAACAGTCTCACAATTGAGTGATTGGAAAAGGTTGGATGACGTCAATGGTGGAGTGAGTGATACTGATGAACAGCAACTGTTTATTATCGTTCGTTTTTCCGCAACGCGCCTTTCGTGATTTGCTCCAGCAATTTCACTCAGGCAATTTTTGTAGGGCCGGCTGTATGTATGTAGCCAACTGCCATTTGCATTCGGCAGTTTCTAGTGATTGAGCAAACTTGGGGAGAAAACATACGGGGGCAATTTATTAATTTGTTTCCAAATGGAATATACTCCCAAAGTGCATCTTCAAACTAATGGACAGACCACCAAAAAAAAAAAAAAAATTAACGACAAACCAATGTTTTGTTACTTAATGGAGGACCTGAATGCCTCAAGCTGTATCAGAAGGGGCCAGGCCATTCAAAATGTTCAATTAATTTAATTTGTTTCTAAATCCCAAATTTTGCTCTCTTGTTTTACATTGAATAGCTTCACAATATAATCTACACACTGAAGTACAAAGTAATGCCTAAAATGAACCAGATGTTTTAGTTCAAAGGTCTCCAACATCAGTAATTTTAAATGTCTTTTCCTGGCATAAACAAAACAAATGTTGTAGTTTAATCAGGAATTAAACCGACGATCTTGGCAGCTGGGAAGTTTGTCCTCTACTTTTTCATTCGTAAATACATGTATATACTTTTTCTTCTTTTTTAACAATCACCAAACATGTCCAGGGGTGGATTTTACAAAGGTAGTCCTAGGCAATGCTAAGAGATAGGACCAGTCCTAAGTTAGGATGAGTTACTGGTCCTAACTTAGGACCAGTCCTATCTCTTAGCATTGCCTAGGACTAGTCCTAAGTTAGGACTAAATTTGTGAAATCCACCCCAGTGTCTTTAAAAAAAAGAAGGTATAGAAACATTCCGCTGTCTTCATATTAACAGGTGTCAACATTAGTCTAACCGAGACTACGGTCATCCTTCCTTATCACTATGCGCTCCACTGAATTGAAACCTGTTATTATCAGCTCAAGATCTTTTCAATTAAAAGATTTGTGACATGTTTATTTTTAGCCATATAGGCTCCATCAATCATACCAAAGCAAAATAATACAAAAATGCACAATCAATTTTGTCAGAATTGCCTATATGAATTTGTCTTATGAATTGCATGGCAATATGTGGTTAATTAACAAAACAAAAAACATTCTGTTGCACAGAGAATCAAATCAATGTGGTTTAGGTATTTGCGAAGAATTAACTCTTTGCTAAAAATTAACTATGAACAATTTCAGAGTGTAGGCTCTGAAATAAGCCGGTGTGGTTTGATTCTCTGATTTATTTATTTATTTTTTTAGTTATTTTTATTTTTATTTTATTTTATTATTATTATTATTATTATTATTATTATTATTATTATTATTATTATTATTATTATTATTATTATTATTATTATTATTATTATTATTATTATTATTATTTTTTTTTTTTTTTTTGGGGGGGGGGGGGGGGGGTAGTTTTTGTGTTTTTCTGTCACTCTTTCACCCCCTTACTCCCTCTCTCTATCTCATTCCTCCGATTGAAAACCAACCTGTTTGACAGAGACCTGGTCAGGCTGTTTTTCTTCTTCAATTGCTCTTAAGTTACCACCGTGATCAAAGCTTCACCCGAGTGACGTCGAGACAGAATCCACCACGGGGGAAAAAATCAACCTTAATGTTCCGCCAAACGCTGTCCCCCCCTCCCCCCCCCCCCCCCCTCAATGCTGTCGCCCTGCACATGCAAATGAGATTCCCTGTTTATGTGCTCCCCATTAGGGATGTGTTGTCTATAAAGAAATGTCCTCATCGTCCCATACTCTGGGAGTGAAGGCAAGAAATTATGCAGAAGGTTCCTCACCATCATGGAGTCTGTAAGTCCCGTTTTAAGACGATAGTTCCTACTTCATACATCGTTGAAAATGTTACGATAGATGTTTCTCTTTTCTTTTCTTTTTTATTTCGAAAGGAAAGGAAACTTCTTTTAACTCTGTTTGATTTATACGATACGTGGGCGAGAAAATGAGATGGGAACTCAAAGAGGGGCCTGCAGATTGGTTTAGAGTGTGTGATTAAACGAATGGAAGACATTCACTAAGAACAGGTAACTGGTCTGGGTCCTAACCAGGGGATGGCTGGGGTGGGTAAGAGCTGAACCTCCTGCGTAAATTCAAATTCTACAAAAGTTTGACAATGAAAACAAACTTTTAGCTTCTCTTGTTGTCTTTATATGGGTAAGAGAGATTGCCACGGAAACTAAAATCCAAACGTTAGACGATAGTGAAATAGTGGAGTTTCTACTCGTTCATAACTTCTGAAGTTATTTCTTTTAAAGAACTATTCCAAAAAATAATGGTGAAAGAATAATCACAAATTCTGATGATTTTTGTGATTATGTTCATTGATGGACTGAGATAAGGTTAAAAACTCCAAACAATATATATTTAAACAAATTAAACAATAGCCACAGATTTTAACCCTAGCAGAGTCTTTCTCAAATAGTTTTAAAAAGGCTAATTTAATAAATTTAGTCTAGTTTCCCCTCAGTGGAGACAGCAAACTAATTAGCGAAACATCGACGGAAAACAAAAAAAAGAAGAAATGGCAGACAGACCTAAAAGCATAAGGTGAACGGCATCCAATCTGAGTTTAATTCAATATCCACCTCAACACCACCTCCAGGCAAAGACTCAAAGAAGAAGATGACAGCTAGAAGAAACACATTTAGAAGAGCAAGATATCCCTACCCAAGGCACTGAAATTATCCAAGTACTGCGCTCAAGCATCTTAAAGGCACCGGACACTAATGGTAATTACTCAAAACAAATGTTATCAATATAAACCACAAGGGAAACTGACTGGGTAAATTTGTAAATGATTTTTGGGGTTGAACAAAGAATTGACTAGAGTGGGACACCGCCAATATAGGGCTAGATAGCTCAGTTGGTAGAGCGCCGGCACGTTAATCCGGAGGTCGTTGGTTCGAATCCCACTCTAGTCAATTCTTTGTTCAACCCCAAAAATCAAAATAAATGTTAGAATAAAAACTTACTTGGTAACGAGCAATGGAGAGCTGTTGATAGTATAAAACATTGTGAGAAACAGCTCCCTCTGAAGTAACGTAGTTTTTGAGAAAGAGGTAATTTATCACTCAAATAATATACTTTAGCTGAAGCATTTTATTATGCATCTGATGAAAGCACACAAAGTAATTGCAACAAGGGTGTTTTTCTTCCAGTATTCTCTTGTATATTCATAGTATTCTCTGTGACCAAATTGCACAATTTTTTTTGTTATTTTTTGCATATTTTTTGCTGAAAATATTGGCATTTGACAATTATCAAATGTGTCCAATGCCTTTCAAGCTTTTATAATAATAAAAGTGTAAGAAACTACACTAGAACAAAAAAAAAACGCATGTCATGATAGGGTAGAGAACCCTTTTGCCATTTGACATTTGGTTCTGAACAATTACTGCTTCTCCAATTTGATTATTCGCTCACAGTAGCATTGGAAAATTACCTCCTCCTGGAAAGACCCGTCCTGCTTAATATGCAGTTCCTGCTTGTCACACAATCAGCGTGTTTATAAAAACAATAGAAATCAATTTCAACAACATTTTTTACAGAATCAACCATGCATATTATAACTATTTGGTGTAAGCGGATCAAAGCACATGGCCCATGTTCACAGAGCTACTTTTAAGCAGAAAATACTACTTGAAATATCCCTGCTTAGCAACAATGAGCAGGATACCAGTCGCCAATTGTACATGTGACATTGTATTTTGGCTGGTAACCTTGTTCTGGTTCGCATAATTTTGATTTGATTTAGCTTACTTTTGTGTTTAAGCAGCTCTGTGTAATTGAGCCCAGAAACATATAGGCAGTCAAGACTGATGTTCATTATCGATGACGTCCATCTCTCCCCCCCCCCCCCCCCCAAACCTCAGCCGGTAGGGAACAACTCATGCCGGCTACGACTCCCCGATTGCAATGGCGTAATGAGCTTTTGTGGAAGTCAGTGGGCAAAATTAGAATAGATTTCATTAGTTTTGACGTGACATTCTGTTTTCTGGCTTGACATTTGGATGAGTACGAGGTACGGTCGTACAATCCGAGTGTGAGAGAAAATGACAGTAGAATACACCGTACTGTAATTGGGGAACACATGTTACACATTAAGTTATTATATAAAAATGACACACGATCTTTTGAATAACTCCGCCGACAGTGTGCATGTAAATTAAAGGTACGATCAATCATTACTTTTTTTCCCCTTTCCTTCATGTAGTTTAAATTAAATACACCTTACAACTAACCAGTGAAAAGCTGATGTAAGCTCACCTCTTTCAGCGCTGACTGGTTGCCAATACCGTTTTTAATCCCTTTAAAAAATAGTTGTTAAACAAAAATAAAGCGCACACGGCCACACAGTTTTCAGAAAAGGAAAGAGGACTCTTGAGGTCCCTATTGTCTCACTTTTTTTTGGGGGGGGGGGGGGAATGGGTCACCATAACTATGTAAACAAGTAATGTGTCTATATGATCATTTCATTACTATATAAATGGTGCTTGCAAAAATGATGATTGGCTAATGTTTGTCAGTGTTTTTGTGCACGTTTCAAAATTCTTAAGGCCATGAGCACATGATATGTTGTTCTGGCTGTACCTCCCTATCCCCAAGAAAATAATGAAAATAACTGAAACAAGAATGAATTTTCTACAATAATTTCATCACACCACGCCAGCGAGGAAGCCCACCATTGCGCTGTAAAGATCAAATCGAAAAAGATGCCCAAGTTCCACTTCCTAAGGCAGAGCAACTAGGGATAAACAGACTGGAGGCCAACTGATACCTTGTCTTAAGCAGCTAAGTCAAGTCAAGTCAACTAAGATTGCCTGGAACTGGTTGCCTGTAAGTTGCCCTCAGGCCTGATACTTCACAGAGGCAACAAAGGCGATTGCTTTGTCACGGATGCGATTGCCTCAATGCCCCCTAGTCATTGCCTTGGTGCCCCTGAAATGCCCCTGTAGAAAATTTACAATTTCCTCATAGGGAGCCCTTTACCAAGGAGAAAATGCCTTGGTGCCCTTGCTCTTTCAAAAACAAAGCATACAGGCCTGTACCCGGCCCGTGTGACATATCCGCAATCTTCCTCTTGCATGTCATCTTTTCATGGTCCATTCCAACATTATTTGAAGACCTCCAACCAACAATCGTATTACTTGCCTCGAACCCCTTCCATCGCCCCTTTCTATTCACTCAATAATGGGCATTCATTTTATTTACCCCTAAATTAATTAAAGGAGGCCCCCACCGAATGAAGAATTTAAGATGCATCATCATCTCCGAAGACGTTGACCAAAACATCCTTGGGTTTCAGTAGAAGTGCAACGGAGCAAGCCAATATGGCAGGTCTCTCCATCCGCAGGAATGCAAATTTTTACTCAACAAATAAAAATGTAAATGATTTGTCCTGCAGGTTGCCCGAGCAGGGAATGATCCCAGGGGGTTGGGGGGACACACACTAGCTTCTTTGACTGTACTCAAGACGAAGTATAACAGACGTGAGGGGAGATTTTGTGCTTTAATCATGCCCCGGAATGCAATTGAGGCAACGCTAACAAGAAATAAATGCATCCTTAGCGCTAGCTGCAAGGACGCTACTTCATAAGTGAATTTGCATTTATGAATCTGCAATAACGAGGAATCGGCGAGCGAAAAAAGAAAAAAAAGTCAACGATGAAAAGCAAGACCTGCTGTGTAGGTCACTTGCATGTCATGTAAATGTCAAATGAAAACTGCCCAGCAATAAACTTATGCGATTGCAACTACTAGTTGCATGACGTGAGAGGGGGGAATATTTCTGCAGATTGCACACAAATTACATTCAACACCTTCCTCATAAAGAGTTGCCCTCAAACCAGAAGCAATATGTCTAAAAAGAATTTTCTGTAATAGGATTCAAGCAAATTGCAGTCCTACCATATGGGTTTAATAAGGGAATTAAAGGGTAACGACAAGTTCTTAAACTGCTGTTGTTTAAAACCGGCAGGGTCGTGGCTGTGCGATAAAGGCACAGGGCCACGACCCTGTAAGGTTGTAAACGGCAGTTTAAGAACGAGTCACTACTCTTTTATTCCTTTTCATAAATGTTTTTTGGTTAAAATGCGTAATAAAGTATGAAACTCTGTACACTTTATCCGTTTTCTGACGTCCTTGAGCTCTGTATGTGTGTTGCATTTTTATGACTGAGACAGTTTTCGTATATGCATTCGTGCGTGTATTAGTATATGCATTCGTGCGTGTAGTACATGTACATGTAGTATGCATCTAAACGCATCCGAAAACAACCGGTTATAAACAGCTCCAGCTGGTCATCATCAACCGTTTAAACACCCCCTCATGACACGCTCTCCACCAATAGAAATAGAGAAACTGTCTGAGGTATTTATGAATAGTGGTTATGTTGCTCATTTGTCAAATTGCAAACAGTTTGTGAAAAATATGATCAAATCTTTGCGGTACATGACCATTATTTTGGGGTTTTCTTTTTGTTTGAACCCAACGATACTAAAGGATATCTGATCAAGGGATAGGGTGTCTCAGAAAAAGACCTTTGAGGACACTGTCTAACCCTGATCATGTTTTTTATTCCAAAAGAAATAGTGTTCCAATTTACTTAAGGGCCGTGTTGAGTGACTCGAGACTCAGACTCAAATCACATTTCTGGTTACTCGGACTAAGTCGCCAGCTAAGCAAAGAATTAGCGGGTACCAGTCACAACATTCAAAACTGTACAACATTTTGTCAGGTACCCTGTTTCTGATAAGCAAGTTTTTCCAGTGCTTAGCAATTTGTGTACAAACAGGCTTTATGTAACCATGGAGGAATATTCCACGATGAACTGAAATCCACATTGTTTTATAATTAGAATCCTAACAAGATCTAAGCTCCGCCGACAGCGTCATATCTTTCTAACAAAAAACCTGGTGGGACCATCATTTTGTTGTACATGACATGTCTAGCTCCACACATCACCCAATACAATCCCAGCACTAATGATCCTCCCATGAAGAGAGAGCCAGACTAATTTTCCTTCCACCAAGCCTCTCTTTGGTCACATGCCTCTTGTATGGAATGATAACCAAAATGGCAGCAGCTGTTGGGAGAGACACTACCCCCCCCCACCCCCTCCGACTATACAGACATTGATTCTATCTGGCCTGACTGCGTCCATCAACCCGCCACTGAAGATTCCCTAATGACATTCACAGCTTCAGAACTCTCTTCATGTGCAGTCAACAACCGGGCAGATCTTCCGGGGCAATCTGTGTACGATCGAGAACCGTACACCGAGATGTGACATAATGTGGTGTCTTATTTCACATGTATTTAAGCGTCCTAGTGTCACTCCCCGTGCAAGGAAATTTATTTGCATTGCAAAGACTGAAACAATGCGGCAGGATTAATTAGTTTCTACAGCAGGAAATTGAAGTCTGTGCATCATTAGATTTAGAAATAATGTTTATCTAATGGCATCGGGTCTTAACATGCACAATGTATGTGAACATGTGTGCATACAAACACGTTTCTTAGCATAAGGTTAACATTGATAAAGACCAGTAGCCCCACTTAATGTGACCCTCAACATTAACACACCTGTAGACATTTAAGCTCAATCCGTTTGGAGTCATATCAACATTTTTGTAAAACCCCACTTTTAAAGTTTTCAAACATCAGATTTCGAACCCACAAGGGCAAAATTTCATGGCAATTCTGCGCTTGCAATCAACATTCACTGCCGTGCAGAAGCAAAAATTCCCTGCTAACTCGTGAAATACGCTTGACGTCAGCACAGAATTGCCTGTTCCCGTAAATGCTGATTCTTTGCTTACAGTAAACGCAATGAAATTTGGCCCTGATCAAAATTAATGTTTTACTCATGATTTCTCGGGGAAATTTTTTCAAGGGAAGTTTTGAATTATGGCCATCTTTATACCATGTAATTGAAAGGTATGGGTAAGTCTGGGAGAAATAAAGAATTAGATCTTGCAAACTGCTACCATGGAGGAAGGAAATAGATCAGCAGCGACCATTTTTCAACCACTAGTCAATGTTCCATGGTTACCTATGCATGCAATACATCCTAGGTGGAAGTGTCGTGGCTGAGCGGTTACGAGCACCCAACTCAAACTCTGGTGTTTCTGATCAGCAGAGTGTGGGTTCGAATCCCCAGCTGTGACACTTGTGTCCTTAAGCAAGACATTTAACCATTGCTTCACCCTTTGGAGGGATGTAAAGCCTTTGGTCCCATGTGTTGTGTAATACATGTAAACGAACCATGCACTTATGGAAAAGAGAAGGGGGTCGCCCCGGTGTTCCTGGCTGTGGCTGCTGTATGCGCTGTAGCACCTTGTTAACCCCTATATCGGGTCTCAGAATTCTTTCTGAAAGTTTGTATATATACTCAGCGCCATGAGTACCTTGTTTGGTAGATACGTGCGCTATATAAGACTTCGATACTATTATTTATATTACCAGGCAAACAATAGTCAACTGAAGTCCCTCGCTTGAACTTGCTCCATGCTGCTACCAACCAAAAGGAGCTTTTATTGATGGTATAAGTGGAAACAATAGTTAATGGTCCGACACTTCAATAAAACAAATAAAATGGTTGAGTGAGTAATTGGACTATTAATGCTGGTTGGTGTTTGTGATTCGGCTCAGGTGGGTTGTGTTTCGGTATTCACTTCTTTTGTGGCATCTATGGTTCACCCTCACAAATAATTTTTTTTTTTTTAAATGGGACAAGTTTTATTGGGCACAACATGCCATAAAAGCTAAAAATATACTCTCTTTTTTTAGGGCTCTATTTTATAATAATATTGATGCTTCACATAAGCAACATCTCGGCAATTGCCTCCAATGGCCCTGGTCATGGCCTTGGTGCCCCTTAATTGGTTTGTTCCGATAAGTAGTTTAAATGCCCTCAAAGACGGGCCTTTATTTAAGAAGAAAATGTATGTATTATGCCTGTTGCTGACATTCTGAAGGTCATTAAAAAAAAAGTAAAATTATGCATGCCTAAAATTATCAATGGTTCCCTCAGCCATTATGTACCATTTGCCATGTCCTGGGTAAAGAGTTTTATTAACTGGTAAATTGCAATGCTCCATTCCACAACCACACAGTCCAAGGCCTACGAGGCATGATTGGTTTGGCTAAGCAGAAGTCAGGCGTGCAAAACACAATCCTCAATCTAAAAAACAGGCCTCCAACTGCGGCCATTGCGGATATCGCTCGTGATGCCCATTCGCCCAACTTAGTCAGCATTTGTACGGCAAGCCCTTCTTGGAGTACTATGTAAATTACATGTAGGACAGTCATGACATTTGGCCTTTGTCAAGTTGTTTGAGGTGTAAGCTTTAATAATAGACTTTTCAGACTAATTAACCACAAGTTTTCTGATTTTATTTCAAGGGCAAAAACATTGGAAATCAGACTTAAGTACGTGGATATCATGGCTGTACATGTATACTTGTTTCCATGGAAGCGGTGTGCAAAACAAATAAAATAAAATGATGTTTTTACCCTAAAAATAAAGGAGGCAAGTCTTAGAGAGATAAAGAGGCATAGTTGTTTCATTTCGAGAAAATAAACCTCTCCCCCTTTTTGATCGTCCTCTTAACAATTTTCTCCGTGGGTTTGTTATCCCTCGATCGGATTCCATAAATGAGACTTGTCCCGGTCCGGTAGGCTAGAGAGAGATTGATGAACAATCAATCTGCAATAAAATCTACAAGGGTTGTGTGTTTCGTTTCATACGTAAACAAAACACAGAGTGACAGCTGGGAGAAGATGCTTTGCCAATGTGGGGGAAAAAGTATGCAATTACCAAAACAAAAAAATCTCTGTCTCTTGATTTAATCAGATGTGTTCTCGAGATTGCGAATTTTTGTTGAGGAAAAAAAAAAAAAAAAAACATTATCAGGAAAGACAGAGAGATAAGAAATGCTGTATTTTCCAATTTCAGAAGTGTTGTATCGCCTCCAGATGAGCCTTAAATTGATGAGTAAATCCTAAGGCGGTGGCTGAGTTTAAAGGCGCAGACCTGCTTTAAAAAGGAAACGTTCCTTAAAAATCTTCCATGAGCAAGAAATAAGCAGGATACCAGCCACATATGGTACATGTGACATGATGCCTTGGCTGGTAATCATGACTATGTTTTTGACTCATGGATAAAATCACTAGGCACAGGCCTGTGGTACAATGCAATATTTGATCGGTGGGAAAAAAAAAATCTTGACTATAAATATTTCCGTTTGAATGTTGTAACTTTAAGAAATGAAAATACAATTTGTTTGATCACAAGAGTCCAAACCCTGATAAATGTTTTAAAAACTGTGATCAAATATCAGGTTTCTTTACCCAATGATTTCTTGTGACTCCGATGACCGATGATGGAGCTTAAACTTTCACAGGTTTGTTATTTCATGTATATGTTAGGTCACATCGAGTGTGGATTCAGGTCTTTTGACATTTACCATCAACGTCCAGGGCTTGATTAAACAGGGAATATCCACAAGACGGCAGGGGCTTGTAGGTTACAATATTTGCTGGACCAGCATTTATTTTACAAGACCAAAATGCAATGAGAGAGAACTTTCTACACAGTTTACAATGAACAGGCACTATACTAAGAGAATGTCTCGTCAATTTTGTCTCAGAGAATTAAGTATGCTTTAATACCCAACATAATTGAAAGGTATCCAGACTCAAAGTCAACATTGCACACTTTCTTATCTCTTTATTAAAGGCGTTGGACACTGTTGGTAATTACTCAAAATATTAGCATTTATAAGAACTTACTTGGTAACAAGTAATGGAGAGCTGTTGATGGTATAAAACATTGTGAGAAACAGCTCCATCTGAAGTAACGTAGTTTTCGAGAGAGAAAAAGTAGTTTTCCACTAAAATATTTGAATTTGGTTTCGAGACCTCAGAATTAGATTTTGAGGTCCCGAAATCAAGCATCTGAAAGCACACCTTGGGTAATTGTCGTAGACCAGTCTTCTCACAATGGTATATCTCAACATATATGCACAAAATAACAAACCTGTAAATTGAACTCAATTGGTTGTGGAAGTTGCGAGAAAATAATGGAAGAAAAACAGCCTTGTCACACAAAGTTGTGTGCTTTCAGATGCTTGAGAAATAACTTCTTTCTCAAAAACGATGTTACTTCAGAGGGAGCCATTTCTCACAATGTTTGATACTATCAACATCGTTCCATTGATCACTAACAAGTAAGTTTTTATTCAAAAAATTATTTATTATGCTAACAATTATTTTGAGCAATTAACAATAGTATCCAGTACCTTTAACATCAAACCCTGCTGTTCATTTACTTCAACACCAAGCGAACTTGAGAATTATAAAACAGTAATTTGTTTCTCTAATCTGTTAATTACGAAAACTAATCCGTATCTTTAACTTGCAGTCTCATGAATCCTAACCGACGCCTAATCACAGAAGGTAAAGACGTACCAGCAACTTTGAATTGTCTAGTGGCTATTTTTAGCATCAGACATAAGAGGCAATTGGATTTGAATGGGCCTACTTCAAAGACCTTCTGGGCTTCAAACTCAAGAACAATTTTTCTTGACTCCAGGTGGGGTGCTTTTAAGCATCCGTCTAAAACCCTTTGGCTTCTTGTGCTTGGATTGGTCAAGGCTTACAGGCTTCCAACACTTCAGAGCTTGGGGAGGGGGTAGGCAAGTGCAGAATGAAATTTACATATTTTTTTTGTGACCAGTTTATGCGGCAACTTTATGTTGAAAGGCATTGGACACTATTGGTAACTACTCAAAAAAAATTTTTAGCATAAAACCTTACTTGGTTACGAGTAATGGGGGAGCTATTGATAGTATAAAACATTGTGCGAAACGGCTCTGAAGTAACGTAGTTTTCGAGAAAGAAGTCATTTTTCACGAATTTGATTTTGAGACCTCTGATTTAGAATTTGAGGTCTCAAAATCAAGCATCTGCAAGCACACAACTGCATGTGACAAGGGTGTTTCTTCTTTCATTATTATCTCGCAACTTTGACGACCAATTGAGCTCAAATTTTCACAAGTAAGTTATTTTCTGCGTATGTTGAGATACATAAAGTGAGAAGACTTGTCTATGACAATTACCAAAGGTGTCCAGTTAATATGGGATTATGCTTTAGGTCACATTAACACTCAATACAATACTTATTGATTTAAATTCAATGTCTTTACACCTTACCAATGCTACGTAGATGGAGTGCAAAAACAAATTTGTGTACAAAATGTTCATGTACATGTATTTCTGAGCAGGGAAACCTCCACAGCGATTTAATATTAATTTGTTAATTTCATATTAATTTGTAACACAAGGTAGGGCTCCAACATGAGTGAGTAGTTTGTAAAATATTTGTTTCTTTTATTTTATTTGTTTTTAATGATATTTAATAATAATGATTATTTCTGTTATTTATTTGTTTTGTTTATTTGTTTATTTTTATTTTGGGGTTGTGGAATGACAGTAAATTGAACTAACCCTCATAATACATGCATATGTAAATATTGAATGTATTGAATGCTTTTACACAGTTCAATACTTCTTAAATTTACAGGTATTAGTTTTACAGTACACCTTTACAACTGAAATAGCCATTAAAAATGTAAAGCTTTGATAACAAAAAAGGTCTCATCCTTTACGAAACAACCTCCACTGACCCCCAAGCCGCAGTGAAGTGCCCGGGTAAACTCTTCCTTAGGTTCGGATTATGCAGATAGACGACTAGTTAAACACTGTTCAGTTAAAAAATAACAAACGGTTAGCCACAGAACTCAAAAGAGAAAAGGCCAAGGGGCAATTTCAGGCAATTTGCTTCACGGTTTATGGAAAAGCCCATGAATAACAGAAGGTTCTTTAAGTCGTCTTGGATTAAACTTCTTGAGAAATCAAGTTGATCTGTAAAGCGATGGCATATAGCGTTGTCAAATTAAGCCAGGGGAATTATATGCAGAGACTGTTTTTGCACTAATACTCATCAGTACAGTTACATAGGGAAACAGAGACTTGTAAATTGCTGCTTATTTTTGAAGTATTGTGTACCCAATCATACCTCATACTATATTGCTTGTTTAATTTCGACATGAATGTACATTATTGTATTATTGTTTTGTATGACAGCATTGAAATAAATGTACTGAAGACTAAGATGTTTTAACAATACATCAGGAACTAACATAAGGTACATAGGAAAGAAGAAAAGATGTTTTCACAGGGATTTATGCACAGCATAGTGCGCACTTTAGGCAGCACAGCCTTTACACGCTTACCACTGACACCCCCCCCCCCCAAAAAAAAAAAGACAAAAACAAACAAAAAACATATGGCAGATGCCGCATATGGCATCATAAGTCAACATCTTCCCCAATTGTTATTGTTCATAATTGTAACACTAATTGCTTACTTTTATATCAACATATGATTCTCATGAATTAAAAAACACTCAATAAACCAATAAACATTCAATGTCAACTGCGTATTGTATGAATGGATGAAGTGGTAAAAATAGCATTCGCTTCAAACTCATTTTGAAACTTTGAAACCAACTATGCAAGTCAGGTCCTCGGCCATTCAAATCTGACTGAAGAGTCCAAGAGACTAATTTCATAACCCCCCACCCTGACCCCCCCCCCCCAAAGAACTGACTTGAAACCCTCATCTGCTTTTAATCACAACTTTAAAAACTGCTTAACTAATTTGTTTAATATGATGAGATCTCTAACATCCTGACCACACATCTTTAATACTTATCCTTTCATAATCATAGATTTGAAAAAAACCAGCCACTCATCCCTCATAGTAGACTTACCCCCAAAAAACCATCAACAACAAACACTAGCAGTGCTAATAATGGATAACCAATCTCTTCCAACCGCCCCCACCCCCCCTGAAAAATAATAAAATTCTGGAACAGGAATTGAAATATTTGCAAAGCTCTGTAAACACTAGTTAAATTGTAGGGCACACTTCATATAGCGTGGCTGAAACCTTCCCACACCCTCCCTCTTCTAATATCACCGTAACACGATTTGGCTAATGACAACCGTAGGATGTCATGGCAACCGGATGACGACATAGACCCAATGTTAGCTTTGAAAATCCTCAACATCTGGGAGGATGGGCGACACTAAGATGGCAAAGTCCACATCTTGATGATTATGAGTGTCTTGTATTAAGTGGTCGGGAAACTGTTAAGTACCCAGACTCTTTAGGAAGACATACATAGATCGCTTCCTGGTTTTTTGTGGGGGGGGGGGGGTGTTTAAGAGATTTTTTTTTTAAATTTTTTTTTTAACATTAAATTTGTAGTTTTGATCAGATTTATTCAACTAAATAAGCTGTAACCATGGTTACCAATGACAAACTATCCATTTATGTGCAGCGTAGTCAACACTTCAGGACACAGGGGGAAGGGATGATGATTGATAGTGTTACTGAGACTACTAACAGTGGGAACCCAGCACCTGCATTGTCAGTTGCTCCCAGCCAAACTAAAACAATAAATCAAATTTGTTGTAAACACTGAGCAATGCTATGACAACTTATCACTTGCCCCTGCTAAACAAAAATCAATAACATCTCCATTGCGCAATTTACATCCAATACTCCAATCCCTCGCCCCCCCCCCCCCCCCCCCCCTCAATTTCAATCTACAATATACATATTTTGAAGTAGGTGACAAAGTGACCATGTTTTGAAATGTAAAGAATTTTCAGAAGCCACTAAACATTTCAACGCATTTTGTAAATATTTGTTTAACAAGAGAGATGTTTTGTTGGCAAATTTTCAGTGAGTTCAACAACCACTGAGGGATCAATCAGTGGGTACAGCAAAGACCAAGCCCTAGAGCTGCTTAAGAACCACAAAATAAGCTAAGCACAACAGAATTATGCTTGCCAGGCAAAAATTACCAGCCAATTTACCACATACCATCTTTGTATGGTATCCTGCTCATTTCTGCAAATTTGTCAGCAATGTTTTTGACTTAAAGGCAGCGTTTTTGGCTTAAAAGGCATTAGCATAAACCTTACTTGGTAACAAGTAACGGGGAGAGGTTGATAGTATAAAACATTGTGAGAAACGGCTCCCTCTGAAGTACCGTAGTTTTCGAGAAAGAAGTAATTATCCATGAATTTGATTTTGTGACATCAGAATTAGATTTTGAGGTCTCAAAATCAAGCATCTGAAACCACACACCTTCGTATCACAAGAGTGTTTTTTCTTTCATTATTATCTCGCAACTTCATCGACCAAACGAGCTCGATTTTCACAGGTTTGTTATATTATGCATATGTTGAGATACACTAAGTGGACAACTGGTCTTTGATAATTACCAATAGTGTCCAGTAGCAGCTTTTTGACATTGGGCACCAGTTTCATAGAGCTGCATATAGTCACACAAAAAGTAGCTTAGCCCAACAAACTAAGCTTACCAGAATAAGGTTACCAGCCAAACTTTCATGTCACATTATCTGTATAACTGGTGTCCTGCTTATGTGAGAATGAGTTGAATCTCAAAGAAGGAAGCATTTCTTTGAGAATGAATTCTTAAATTGAAGTCAATCTCAAAACGAACACATCTTTCTTTGAGTAATGAAATCTCAATGGCAGAAAATAAATCAATTCCAGGAGAAAGTCATCCACAAGAAGTCAAACAAAACTCCCTCCATGAAGGGAAGGGAACAGGGAAACGGCAGTTGAGAGCTTACGGGACGAACGTCAACCACCCGGTCTCAACTGACTTCCCAAATTGCCAGTCATAGTCCAACAGACCAAGCTTGCAGACAGCGAGGGGGGGGGGGGTAAATAACCAGGGAGAAACAGTCTAGCCGCAAGCCGTCTCATAGATGCCACCATCATCAACAGAATCATCCAAATGGTAAGTGCAAGGCTTCAAAATTTTTGCTTTGACAATGTACATAATAATAATAAATCTTAGAGGCTACAGAATAAAAAACAAAGGCTACAAAATAAAAACATAGGCAACAGAATAATAACTAAAAAACATGCTACAGAATATAAAAACATAATCCACAGAAATCCACAGAATAAAAAAAAACATAGGCTACAGAATAATAAAACAAAACATGAACAGCAGGGTGGAAATTTGACCTTTTAAAAACAATCTCGCATAAAAAAAACACCAGTGTTGAAACACTCTGTTGTGGCATCCAATCCACTGATGGAAGCCTACGGCCATTGCACTACACCTAATGCTTATTCTGAGGGGAGGAAGACACGGAAAGTTTGCAGTAGTAAAATGTGCCTTGCGTCTACTGACACTCCAGGCTCTGTAAATCCCTGTTGCCAACCTCATAGAGGAACTGTTCAACTGTATGCATACTGTATGTGTCAATACACTGAAAAAGTAACACGTTTACTTATTCGAGACACACTTGATGTATGTTGCTCAAGCAATATATCAACAGTACTTAAGCAGCATACAGCATCAGAGCCAGCTTCCAGAGTCCAGCTTCAGAGCATACTGATCAAAACGTCGAGTTGAAACCAACGGTTCTTTTCAGAACCACACCAACTCATTAAGAGATAGTCATTACATGGTGTTACTGCAAACCTTTCCATATCGTATTTCCACCATGCAAAGTTTCAAATCCTACTTAATAATTATATGAAAACTCACCATACCCACAGCAATTGCGTGTAACCTTGTGTCTTTTGTTACAGTGACCTTTGCAGAGTTCAAATACAAATTAAAATTGTCCTCGCAAAAATGCCCTTTTCTTATGCATGCCATGGGGTATTTTTTTTTTATTTTTTTTTTTTAAAGCAGTGGCTCAGCTTTTACTCTGGCTGCGGCTTCAGCAGCCATTCTTATCCACATAAATGAAATAAAAATAAAAATGGTGGACAAGCCAGAGACCAAAGCCCAAAGCAGTGACCCCAAAAGGGCACACCTCAGTCACAATCACATAACACTTGTATGCTCACAATGTATGAGCAAGCTGAAACAAGTATTTAAAACAACTCATGATGTCAAGTACAATATTGAAAATATTGATGTGACCTTAGATGACCTCAACCTTCTTATCAGGGGTCAGTGTCCCTGATGCAACATCTATCTCAAGTAAACTACCAGTATATTTGTTCCCGTTCAACAATCCAAAGCAAACGTATCCACTAATGACTAGAATACACAGTACATGTTCATACATTGCACTTAATAATAAATTGTACATGTACAGTATGTTGACTTAACAACAAGGATTAAAGAAAGCCGAAGGACGAAGATGGGAAACTCAGATTGAAATGTGAAACTACACTTGTTACCATTTCAGTAAGCAACTCATTTGATGCAACATAAGGTCAGGGCCCAATTTCATGACTCTGCTTACTGCCGAATTATGCGCTTACGATCACCATCCTTCGCTTAAAGTGCAAGCATCAAACTTCTGCGCTAGCTGTATGTAAGCACAGAATGCCTAGTAACACGGAATCCGCACATGGACAAGCAAAAAATCCCTGCTAAACTGTGCATGTAAGCAAGATGTAAGCATGGAATTCCTTGAAGTAAGCACTGATTGTTTGCTTACGGTAAAGAGCAATAGAATTGGGCCCAGTACAGACAATAACCAGTGCCATCCAATGATATTAGAAAACATTTGCTTGCTGAAATGGCGCTCCAGATGAGGCTCCAGTAACTCATCTTGGAACTTCAATGCTGTGAAATCTTTGTTTAGCAGACACACTGTAATACACAGGTTTGGGTATGTACATGTACGATATTATATAAGTTGCATAGTTTGCACAAAAAAAACGGTAAATGGCCCAACGTTTCAACCCTAGCAGAGGCTTTTCACAGAGTCTGTAAAGTTATTCTTCAAAAACAAATTATAATATGTATTCAGTATACCTTGTGAGTTTACCATTACATTATGCCAATCATTGCAGAGCACACAAATATTGGAACAAAAGAACTAAATTCAATTTTTTCCTTTAAGGAATCTTGAGGATCTTAAGGATCCCTTGAATCTCTATTCTATGTAAAACAAGAAGGCAGAACAATCAGTCCAAGTTGGTCTTGGAAGTACAAGCACATGTACACGTACCTGCATGTAAGTAAACCATCTTTCAACAATAGAATTCAAGAACTCCTAGCAAAAACCGATTCACTCCCGAATTTGAGCAGCAGGGCGCAACCCTCGCTCAAAGCAAAAACAATTTACATCTTCACGACCCCGCATCTCCACACCTCCCCCAACCTCCTTTTCACGACTCTTTTTCAAGCTGGACATTGCAATTAGATAATGCCACTCAATTAAATTCAAACATTGCAATTTCTTACCCCCACCCACCTTGCTTTGAACAAAAATAATAAAATTCTTTTAAGTTGTGGCACATAAGCGCTGCCACATCCAGGCTTTTGCCATTAAAGGGACACGTTGCCTTGGATCGAGGGAGTTGGTCTATGAAAAGCGTTTGTAACCGTTTCTTTTAAAATGCATCCATGGTTTATAGAAAGATGTATAATATGATGATCCACACAAATATGCCTTGAAATTAAATGGTTTTCCTTTTACTTTGCAAATAAATACGACCGGCTGTTTCAAACTAGTCGACTCCACAAAATGGCGTGCCATGTAAGTTCACGTTGTTTAAGGAAAACTGTGCATTTTCGAGGCATATTTATGTGGATCATTATAATTTACTTTTAATACAACGGTTTCAAACGTTTTTCATAGACCAACTCGTCCGATCCAAGGCAATGTGTCTCCCTTTAAGAGTGGTGCATCTGGAATTGTGGAAGTAGGGCAGTCCGGTGACCGTGTAGACGCATGCCGTTACTAATGCCACTAGGCACATCGACATGCTAACCTCCAACACGCATTCTGTGCGGCAGGAACGCTGGAGGCGGGGGGTGTCAGGGCATGCTTGCGCACTTGCTTTTCAGAGGGTACCGGGATAACATTTCTTGTTGTATGGTGTAAGTTCATGAATATGTTTACACATGTACATGGTTGTAAGTGGAACATGTGAAATGCACTTCTTAGACCACACTATTGTAAAACAGGATTTCGTTTGTGATTACATGGGTAAGGCCAACCAAAAATCATGTACATGTACATTGTATATAGGGTCCTGCCTTTTTGAAGAAACAGAGGAAAAAGTTTTTTTTGTTTTTTTTCTCCTGTAGTAAGAACCTCCAATAGACTTTGTACACCAAGTTCCTTGTGGACCATTCCAGTCTGGTGAGTGTGGTAAGGGGCACTTGATGATGAAAATGTAAATTAGTATTAATAGATGTTGAATTTGCATCGGGGATAAAGAATATTAATTTTGGTTTTTACCCATACACCGATGTGTGTTAGCACTGTATACTCAGTACTTTCCCGAGTCCTGTGAAAAAAATTGCACAGGCATGTTACTCGGGTGGGATTCGAACCCACGACCCTTGCAATTCTAGAGCAGTGTCTTACCAACTAGACTACCGAGGTAACATGAGTAACAGGCCTGTGATATTTTTTCACAGGACTCGGGAAAGTACTGAGTATACAGTGCTAACACACATCGGTGTATGGGTAAAAACCAAAATTAATATTCTTTATCCCCGATGCAAATTCAACATCTATTATATCGTTGCGGTACCCGCTGCCAAAACATTTGATTTGAACTGCCTCTAGCTGCCGGGCAACCTAGTTGGTAAGACACTGCTCTAGAATTGCAAGGGTCGTGGGTTTGAATCCCACCCGAGTAAATTAGTATTGGAACGTTGCAGAGGATTATTTCGAGGCCTGATTTTGTCTTCCCTTTTCTGTTTTGTTCTCGGTCTCCTTAATGTAGTGAATATGAAATCACTATTGTAAAACAGTATTTCACTTTGGTGATACATGTAGTAGCAGATCACTACCACAATCTAAAGTCAAACAATTCCTCCGAATCAGAAAATTACACTTTCACAATGGCAACAACTTTGGAAAATATGCGAGACTGGACACCTCTAAATAATCAAGCTACAACTTCACTTCAATCAAACAATCGCTGCCCCACATATAAATTGGCGAGACTAATGAAACCAAACAACACATCTTCGTTCATTCACGATCAAAAAGCCGGCTGGAGAAGCACTTCCTGCGATCTTCGCAGCGCCGTGCTATTTCACCGTTCAGAAACTGGATTCTGGAGTGGTGGTGCGCCTCAGATTCAACAGGCTTAAAATGCAATCACGGACAAGCTTTACTTGTGTTAGTCCTCACGGTAGATTCTCAGAAATGACAGGTGCAGATAAAATCCATACAGATCTTACTGCAATCCAGTGTGACAGCAATGTTGGGACGGGCTTCTATCATGTCAATAACTCGAGCAGGACACTAAAGAAGAAAAAACCTGCAATCTCTGGTGACATTTGGAGGTTGCTGTGTTTGCCAGGGATGACATGGTGAAGCGATCCAGAGGCAGGACATGACCGGACCGAAGCTTTTGTTACGGTGTCAGCGCACGTGTGCAGGTGGTGGCTAGTTGGATTCGTCGTTTCGCCTATAGATGTGACTTGTAGAGATACCTAGCCAGGCCCTCCAGACTCTGTTGACGTTTTGTCTTGCAATAATCCCTGCGAGTCCGTCGACCTACCCCCCCCCCCACCCCTGGGACCGTAAAGAGAGAATCCGAGTGGACATATCGAATGACCATCAGTGCTTGTCATTTCCTGCTCGTATTACAGTAATCCATGGTGCGGCCAAGATGACCCCAAAGTGAAGATTGAGGATTATTTTTCAATCATGTATTATTAATGATGTGACGTACAGACTCAATAAATGTATGAACACATCCATCTAGTCCGCGTCCATCCTTACCGATTATGTTTTATCAAATACTTGTCAGAATGCATGATTATTGCATAGCATTTCAATCGTGCATAGTTAATATTTGTGCCTTTTACATAAATGCGCATAATGCAGAAGCTTCTTTGCGCAACAATCCTCTTTGCGCGACACTGACCAATGAAATTGTGAATTAGTTTGTTATAAAAAGGTAAAATTAAAACAAGTGAGTCTTAAAAAGTCCCTTAAAAATCAGAACAGAGTCATGAAGGTCACAGCAAACAAGTTCTATAAACATATGTACATGTCCACCCTCCACCTCTGTTGATCAACAATTTATAAAAGACGAGGTTCTATTCCAAGTGTTGTTTTATAAGCAGAAAAAAGACATGAATTCTTGAAATTCAAGCCCTTGGCCCAGCTATTAGGCACAAAAAGTAGCTATGAACAACCTTGCTCAGCAAATCACAGGTTACCAGCAGCCATTCCAACTTAATAATGTATACTGTTGTAACTGGTTCTCTGCTCATTTGTTCTTTTATTTGCTTATCACCATTTTCTGCTGACATACTAGATGAAATTGGCCCCTCATATATAACAACACACAAAAAGTGCACCCCACTCCAAAATCCCCCCTTCCCCCCTGGGGTTCATCCATAAGTCATCAACATTCATGCGCAAAACCAAACAGCTGTATGTACTTTAGCTAGCACGAACCCCAATTCATTGCGCCATGTGCGCATTAGGATTAGTTGATTTCACCGTCCAGTGATTATGGGGCATGAAGATCGAGTCGATGATGCAGAAATCAGACCAGGACACTCGCATTGAAAACTCATTAATCAGGTAACAATATACAATGTACATGTAGGTATTAATAACCATACACAGTTGGTTCTTCCTCCATGCTCTCTCTCCACATGGCAGAACTTCATCAATGGGCGACGCCATCTTCTTGTGGGTAGTGCACCTGTGAGCAATCCTTGCGGCCATTTTCTGTTACCTTGCTCGAGGTTTGAGCCTGGCTGTGCCTGGGCCTGATTTCAGAGATGCTCAAAGCCTTAAAGTAGCCTAGCACAACAAATTTATGTTTACCAGAATTACCAGCCGAAAAACTATTTCACATATATGTACAGTCTGTGACTGGTGCCCTGCTTATTTCATTTCATTTCATTTTATTTGCCAGCAAACATGAAAAAACACAAACATGTATTAAAAAATTGCACATCAAAGATTTACAAGAAAAAGCAATATTACAATGGTTATAAAAAGAAAACAGCAAAAAATATGCAAAAACACAAGCAAATTACTGAGAAACCTGGCCTGGCCGCGGGCAGATATAAAGATTGTGTAGGAAACACCTCCAGTGGGGGTGGAACACAAAACATTACAGACGAAACAAAAGACAAAAACCCTGGCAGGGAAAGCCAATAGCGACAAAAAGTCACTTTCAAAGTGGCTGACCTTTTGGTTCGAGACAATAACGAGAATTAACAAGACACACCCTCCACAGGAGGAATACGTATTACCCACCAGCCAAGCTAGGCAACTCAGATATAAAAGACAAGCAAGAAAAAACAACAATGCATTAAAAAAAATTTAAAAATTAAATGTGGACCTGCCAGCTGATTTCTTTTTGCTTCAAAGCAGAAAGTCAGGCCTGTATGCTTCGTTTCTGAAAGGGCAAGGGCACTTCACACCATGTGAAATTTGCTAAGCTGAAATTTCTGCTTACAAAACAGCATTTAGAAATTGGGCTCAGCAGAGTTTATCGAAAGACAGTGACATAATGATAATGTGTGTACTTTGTACAAATTGGAACACACTTCAATCCATTTAATACTCAGTTTCATTTTGTGAATGTGTGTGTGGAGGGGGCGGGGGGCGGAGAGAAAACAAACTCAAACTAAAACTCCACGTACATTCCCAAAGTAAAATATTACATTATCATGGCAAAATATTCAGATCACAATAAGTCTAGAAAGCAAATATTTTCATAAGATGTCCATGTAAATATTTTGAGTTCAATTGTTGTTATTAAAAAAAAAAAAAACGAGAAGAAGAAGAAGAAAAACAAAAACGAAAGAGCAGGTAAAAAAAAGTCATAACAACTGACAAACAGCGTAGCATTGAGTCGCTGTTTACTCAGTGGTGTGCGTGTTACATCCCAAGCACATCATGTCCCATACTTTTGACACCGCGGCCTGCGATCAATAATTACAATAAACTGACTAAGGGTTTTGATGGCATATAAAAAAGCATTTCGACGGCAAACTTAATTAAAAAATATACTGACTGTCATTTCTTTGCCCTTTTCTTCAATTCACTGAGGAGAAGATGGAGGGAAAAACATGTTTCATTGTGTTTTTGACGTAAGTCCAGACGCTGCTGTTTTGTACAAAAAATTGTTCGGTGTGCGCCAGTCACAAGCCATAGTATCCGTTAGCTGCCTTGTAGCTAAAGGGATCACACCCAAGTTTACAATACAACCTGGGAAGTGGCAGCCAAAAACACTGTTCTTTGCTGGGCAAAATTTTAAACAAATTTTGTTTAAAGTTATTAACAAAAACCACAGGTTAGTCCTCTTTAACTCGGCATCAGTTTCCAACAGATCAACTCTTGTTTGTCAGTAGTTAATAAATGTTGAACAAAAATCAGTTACAATGCACACATGTTTATCTGGGCACACTCAAGAAGTTTGACGTTGCAAACAGATATGCGTGTGGTGTTTTATCCCCCCCCCCCCTCAATAACCCGTTGCTGTAATGTAATTGACCTTTTGAAAGAGTGACGTATAATATCGGGAGTGGCTCGGTCTGCATATATCTTTGTATGTTGGATTTACTGACATCAAGTACCCTCTGTTTGTTTTTTTCATTTTACACTATTGTGCGTTGTCCCATATGCCCCTCTCATGTCTCACCATCTTCATTAAAATGGAGCCAAGAATTATCTAAATTGATGAATTCGCTCAGATGTTCCACGGGTTAGGATTTTTTTATTTATTTTTTTGACATCTCGTCCATGTGTTGCTGGTTTTTATTTGTAGTGAGGCTTTAACATTACCATTCAATTTTTATATCTGGTATCAGAGGGTGTTTTTTAAACGGTGAATTTTTTCTTGCAAATTGATTTTCCTGGTTTCGGGCCTGAGCGAGCATTGTTCGTATCAGTTATTAACAAATTTATTGACCTGATACTTCCAGGAGGCAACAAACGCAATTGCCTCCATGACCTTTATTACCTTGATGCCCTTGAAATGTAGAAATTTACAATTTCCTCAACGGGTGCCCTTTACCAAGGAGAAAATGCCTTGGTGCCCTTACCCTTTAAAAACGAGCATAGGTACTTTTTGTCACCCATAGCAGAGCAAAATGCTCCTCAAAATGTACCAGTTGCTAATCACTACTCAAAACTCATCATTTGCTACTCAGAACTTAAGTGTGCACAAACTTGCTCACAAAACCATTCCCTGTGGAACAATGAAAGACTCTGCTTTTGTATAGTAAAGTTTTCGAAAATGTTTCTATGACAGGAAGAGTAGGCCCTATATCACTCCGTTGTTTTTCACATTCACCAAACAAACTGAGCTGCAACTGGGAAACATTTCCAAAGTGACGTGTTCTGGGCCCAATTTCATGGCTCTGCTTACCGTAAGCACAGAATCGGCGCTTACGGAAGCAGGGAATTCTGTGCTTACGGCAAGCGTATTTCACAAATTTGGGCTTCTGCGCATGTGTACTTCACGTTACTAGGCATTCTACGCTTACAAGGCTAGCGCAGAAATTCGGCGCTTGCACATAAGCGGAGAATCACGATCATAAGCGCAGAATTCGGCGGTAAGCAGAGCCATGAAATTAGGCCCTGATTAAGTGCATCCAAATGTTCCCATTAGAGATGGGGCCGATGAGTAAATCTTCAACCCATGTAAATGGATACATAGTCACACAACCGCCCGGCGACAACTACTTATTTGTCCTCCCCTCCCAATATTTATATTAGAAAAACTATCGCTCCTCTGATTTCATAACCACGTCTGCCCACACCCCTGATCATCCAGGTACCCCTGTTTACTTGGCAATATACCCCTACCCCCCAACTCCTCATGGCGGGGAAGCACGAGCACACTGCAACACTTGTCGGGACACATGGTCTCATGTGGTCTCAAGGTAGACCGAATTTAATTAGTACACAAGAGGGATGAGAGCTTCTCAGCTAGATGTACCTCTCCCAACGAACCCTCCAGTGGAGAAAATTTACAAAATCCAGTTAAGTGAGGCATCAACACACGCTAGCCGACTGGCGAGTGTCACGTTTGGTGGGGAGGGTGGTTTGGGGAGGCAGGGAGGGGGGAGGGGGAACAGGGATTGACAATAAACCATACAATCTTACAATACGGTCACAACATTCAAATGCCAGCTAAAGACACACATGTGTTCTTTTGCTGATGATAAATCTATGATTGCTTTGTTTATGTTTATTTATGATCGGTTTGCTTTGTTTATTTATTTTCACAATTTTTGTGTGTATTTTTTTGTAATGATTTCATTTTGTAAAGTGCTATATGATCATGCCTTTTTGGTATAGCGCTATATAATCACTGTTTGTTATTTATCAGGAAGGCGATAAGTGTGATTTTATTGGAGATAGGTGACAGTGTCTTACGATTCTTGGATACGGTTACACCCAATACCGGGGGTACTTCATTATAGGAGGCGTGTTTCCAGACTAATTTGATAACTAATTGATATGGTGTGAAATGCTCCGTGAAATATCAATCGTGGAAACTGTAATGAAATATTCAACGGCGACTCCAAAGGGAAAATGCACTGCATACAAGCCGGTTATTTGGCTGTGACCTCATCGAGAAGAAAATGAAATCGCGTCGTGAGGTTTGTAGAGCATGAATATTTAGACAGAACTGGATGCACACTTTCAAAAGGTCACCAGAATTTATTGCTAAAAAAAAAACACTCTTCCCAATGTGTACCCAATGCAAAGTAATTTCAACATCAAATTTACACGCCATGTTTCAGACAATTCTACCCCGCCTCCAGTTTACATATAATCAGCCAAGAAGATTAATTTGTATGTACCACGGATAAATAAAAGGACAAATCTATCTCCTTTTTTTTAATTACGAGAAACGCTTTCATATTAAGAGTAAATAAAAACAACACCTAGATATTCCAACGCCCAAAAATTTTAGCTAATTTCACGCCAGAAAGTAATTACTTTTTATTTACAAGTTTTCTCTCTAAACTGTCCCGTTTGCGCGTCCCGTCCACAACTGCTGGGCAACTATTCCTCACTTGACGAAGGAATGTTTACATATTTCCTATCTATGAAGAAAGCCAGCGTTGTTTGTTTCCAGATGATGTTTTGTTTGGTGTAAATCTCCCTTCCCAGTATGGTAAACAGAGATGTTGAACAATAAACAAAGTGGAAAGAGAGGTTTGTAAAACGTGAACCACATGTATTGAAGTCTAGTGATAGTCGAAGTGTCATTTTGTGGAAACCAGATTTTTTATCAGGACCGATAACACAGCTTCGCAACAGACGTGCAAATAATTAAGCGGCGATGACAACAAGAATCAATTTGATTAAAAACACACAAATTTATCAAGAGAATATGCCTTGGTTAAATTTTACTAAGAATTCTTAATTTCCCATGGTGTAGCAATATTATCTTAAAAGCGTTAAAAAGCATCCCTTTTTAGAGACACTGAACACTATTGGTAATTGTCAAAGACCAGCCTTCTCACTTGGTATATCTCAACATATGCATAAACCTGTAAATATTTGAGCTCAATTGGTCATTGAAGTTGCGAGATAACTATGAAGAAAAGAAAAAAAAACGTTGTCATACGAAGTTGTGTGCTTTCAGACGCTTGATTTCGAGACCTCCAAATCTAATTCTGAGGTCTCAAAATCAAATTGGTAGAAAATTACTTCTTTCTCGTAAACTACGTTACTTCAGAGGGAGCCGTTTCTCAAAATGTGTTAAAATACTATCAACAGCTCCCCATTGCTTGTTACCAAGTAAGTCTTTATACTAACAATTATTTTGAGTAATTACCAATAGTGTCCACTGCCATTATACAAAGTAAGGATAAGTGAATTTTGGTCTCCAGTTGGCAAACTAAGCAGCTAAAAAGTACTTAAATAGAATCAGGGCATCCAGACTCAAATTACACGCATGTTTTTTTTTAAACAAAAGATAATTTTTGTTTGACATTATTTAATAAGTTTTGTAGTATTCGCCGATCTTTGACCCTATCTTTTGGTCTACACTGTAGTATTGAGAGATTCAACCCACCCCTGATCGGGGCCCAATTTCTTAAAGCCTGTTAGTGTTTAGCATTAAAAAAACTTGCTAAGCACAGAAAAATCTTGCTTAACAGAAACTGGTTACTAGGCCAAAATTCCACAAAGATTACATTTAAATTTCAACTGGTGTCCCACTCATTTTTTACACAGTAAAGAAATTTGCCAAGCAATATTTTCTGCTTTAAAACAGCTTTAAGAAATGGTGCCCTCTTACAATATAGACATTCCTTTATGCAGTACACCATCAATATCACCATGCATGACACACTCTGTATTACGCCTACTACAACACCGCTAGGTGCAAATCTGCACAGCATAATATTTGGCTAATATTGATAACAGCATATGGTAGTGTGATAATAAACAACAGGCAGCAACCAGTGAAACAGAGCGACCGATAGTGAAATCTGAACCTTCTCTGACAGATTGCTAGAATAATCAGCGGACAGGCTTCTCCTGTAAATGTAATGAGTGCACAGCCATGATCATGGGTACACTTTTGGCTACAAAAACACCAAATGAACAAATACTGATCTTGTATTTGAGAAACTCAATCATTTTATAGTCATCATATTGACACAGCAATTGCAAATTGATATTACTATAAATGACGTTGAGCTAACTGCTACACATCAGATAAAATGCTACACATCAGTGGTGTTGAAACTGATGTTCATGATGAAACGACATGAACAAAACTGGTACCCATGAGTGTGGCTATGCACGTAATACAATGCATTGCTTCTTTAGAACATTGTAAATGTGCTACAGAACATGCATTTATTATGCGTTTTTTTTTTTTTTTTTTTTTTCCATGCTTAGAAGACCTAAGAGCTTTACAATATCATTACCCTTGCCAATTTTTCGGCATTAAAGGTTGCGTCACATTGGTGAGATGGTATGCTATTAAGATGATTATGGTAGAAAACTTTTCTTGAATTTTGTTCTGCCTGAAATGCTCTAGTTTAGAAACGAGTAAATTACATAGTTTTCATCTAGCACTTCTAAAACCTTTAAATGTTTGAAACAGCGAACAAATCACTTCACGGTCGTGTGTTTTTATTGTTTGCCTTTTTGTTCCTTTTTTTTTTGGGGGGGGGGGCACTATTTTCTTGCTATTCTGATTTACCGACTGAGCTCAAAATGTAAACTTTCATAGGTTTAATATTTTATGTATACGTTGGGTCACATATTGACAATAAACGATGATTACCGACTCTGCATGCTTTACACATTCCCAAAGCCGCTTCAACTCCTTAGAAGTATGCAGCACCGGTTTTCCAATGAGCACATAGATTACTAACCATTCACAATAAGAGACTTTGGGAACGCTTGGTGGCAGCAGACTTACCAGGTAAAATCCATTGTTCTCGGTAAAGTGCGCATGCCCAGAAATACGTAAACAATGGTAATTTACCTGGTAAGTCTGCTGCCACCTAGTGTTCCAAAGTCTACCATTCACAACAACAGTATCTACCCTCGCGCAACAAATTACTCCTGGGTGTTAGGAAGCAATTGGTTAGGTGTCTTGCTAAGAAGAATGCAAGTGCCACGACCAGGATTCCAACCAACACTCTAATGAATCAGCCACCAGTACCTGAGTTCGCACTAGACCGATGCACTTGCCTGAAGCGCCACGACACGCCTAAATACCCACTAACAAAAATGCTTATCTGAACAACATGTTTGAACTTGAGGCTAGTTTTGCAATCTGGTTCTTGTAGAGTGACGCTTCTAAACTTGTACCAACCATTGATTGACAAACTCCTCCAACTAGTCTAACCCCCCTGATTTGGTGTCTGTTTGCTTGTTCTAAACAAATACATCCCCACCATTGAAATAGCCGACCTTGTACCCTTTTCCCTGAGTGCGCCAGACTCCAATTATGCGTCTTGTGTACACAGGGCCCACACGATCTGAACTTCTCAAACCCTGGTGCTATTTTGGGGAGCTGCATTATTGAATTAAGAGTTTATTGGGTTATGTGGATGTTACCAGGCTATTTTAGGCATCCAACTTGAAGTGATACCAGGTTTAGGTTACCAGCAGATGTAGAAAATGGTTTCCGTTAAAGAGCCAACAATATTTTAAGCGTATTTCTAGTCCAAATGAACTGGACCTGCTAGATGTGGAAAATGGTTTCCGTTAAAGAACCAGCAATATAATAACACTACATGTAAAATAAACATTACACAACAAAACTCAAAAATTGTGCTGCACTAAATTAAAACAAAAATTTTCACTGACTGTCACTCACAGTTCTCCATCGCAATGTTTCAAGCCTAAAATCAAGAAATCTTAATTCTTTTCTTCGCAGACATATTTGTTATATAATCCCAAACAATATTGCATAAGCGCTCGCAATCTATTAGTCAACAAATTAGCTAGAAAACTAATTAAACAATTGGATAACTATAGCCTGTTTGCAAATTTGCTACAAGATGTATACCACTACCTAGTTTTCATTTAAGAAGTAGTCATCGTAAAACCACAAAAAAAAAAATTCTTCATAGATGTCATCGTTAAATTCCAAACCATAATTCATAGGCACCCCAACTAAATTGGTTCACTAAAATGTCCTTCAACCTTTATAAAAAAAATATAAAAAAAATATAAAAAAATCTGTGTGAAATAAACGCTGATGATGAGTAAAAAATGTACATCTCCCGACGTCCTCCCGTACACAGCCTACTAATACGGCAACCATAAAACTGATTATGTTCCGAATCGTACTACTGAAAATCAAAATGGTTCACACAGGCAAGGGTGATATTCTCTGTGTAATAATCCTGCCATATCCCAGGTCAGCAATTGTAATAGATTTACCTGGCTGGGTTCAGCCCCCACACATCATGGACTCCTACCCACATACTGTGCCGAGAACAGCAAGAAACTGCGAGGCATCGTGTCATATGGAGGGATGCTGACATGAGAAATATGACCCAGGTTTTCTATGTGTTTTTTCCTTTTCTTTGATGTATTAAGGGGTAGCAAGGACTGCCCTCAATGAGTAGAGGACAAAAAACATGCATAAAGATGGAGGTGGGATGGGGTTAGGGTTATCTACATGTCTAAGAATAAAGCGGGCTATAAATAGACATGCCCCTGTATTCTCGGTTTATTATGTTGTTTTTTTTTATTTGATGTAAGGGGTAGCGACGAATGCACTCCATGGGTACCAAAAAAAATAATATGCATAAAGATGGTGGTGGGACGGGGTTAGGGTTATGTCTAGGAATAAAGCAGGCTAAAAATAGACATGCCCGGTATTCTCTACACATGCGGTGACATGACAAGACCGACCCGGGTTTTCTATGGGGGTTTTTCTTTGATGTAAGGGGTAGCGACGACTGCACTCCATGGGTAGAGGAAAAAAACATGCATAAAGATGGTGGTGGGACGGGGTAAGGATTATGTCTAGGAATAAAGCGGGCTATAAATAGACATGCCCCGTATTCTCTACACATGCGGTGACATGACAAGCCCGACCCGGGTTTTCTATGCTTTTTTTCTTTTATGTTGCACTGTATGAGTAGAGGTAGAACAAATGGGGGAAGGGTTGTCTACAATGAACATGTCTAGGAATAAAGCAGGCTATAAATAGACATGCCCCGGTATTCTCGACACATGCATGTACATGTCCGAGCGCCGCATAGCATCTCGCATCGTAACGCTCATCACAGTGGAGAAGCTGTGCATCATGGCAAACGGGTTTAGTCCACGAGAGGAGATGTAATTATAATGCGATCATGTTGTTAGGTGATTGTACCGGCCAGGCATGAACGATGATGGCACCAATGCCAGGAGTCAGACCGAGTTTCTCTTTCTCTCTTCTCTCTCCGGAGCGCTGCTGCGACTGGAAGAGGAATTCTACAATTTTGAAAAATGCGGTCCGGGGTCCGCACAGCTGGGGTTTACCGACTGGGCATGATCCATGTGCAGGGGCAGTTACATGTAGTTTCGTACTTACAAGGGACAACAATTTTTGGCTTCTTTAAAAAAGAAATTTAAAAAATAAAAGGGTTCAAAGGGTTTTGTTACCTATAAAGACATGAATCCATACTAACTGTGCATGTTATATAATTTTCCTGTAAAAGTTTGAGCTTCATTAGTCATCACGTTTTTGAGAAAAAGTTTTTGATAGTCGCGTAAATCTGTTGTACAGTCTGTCAGTATGCCAAAATCACCTATAAATGTGAAATTGTTTTACTAATTTCTAAAAAACTACAGTATATGAGCAAGTATGCTTTGAGGGAAGTCTTTTATTATCATTATCTTTAAACCGTGTAAGTTTAATGTAAATCAGTGGACATTGTGTTTGTGTTGTACAAAAAGTACCCAAACCCTTTCACATCACAATTTATAGAGGAAACTGTTTCCTTATTAGGTGTGTCAAATGATCACTCCATCAACCTCAATTTATAAGATCTCAATCAGTTTCACTTTTAACAAGGGGCCCAAATATGCTGAATCTTGTCTACACCTCAGCGCACATTTCTCAAAATGGTTGTCAATAAAGCACACCAACACTATTTAAACTAGTGATTGTGCACAGCTCAACTTGTTGAAAGACAGGTTCTGGACTTTCAAAGGATACAAGTTTGATAAGGATAAAACTTGTGTTATAATGAACCAACACTATTTGTTTGTATTAATAGTGTATTAAACGTGTACAGTGGCTTTAAAGAAAGAAGGGATTTGGACGGTGAATGCATGAATATGAAACAAATCTTCCATGTGAAGACACAACTATACACCAGTCTGTCATTTTTGTTCTAAGTATCACATCAAATCAGCCTGGACTAGCAGTTTTCATTCTTAATGTTTACGGTCTAATGTGAATATCAAATCCTCCATGATCACAGCCAAAGAATCACATCTCAACCCCCTCCCCCCGCCCTCACATAATGACAAGTCTGTACATTTCCTTTGCTGTACTTCAAAATGCTCCCATTCATGTCACTAAGAGTTTACATCCCCCCCCCCTCCTACAATAGCTCCCTCGCCAAATGTTAAATGTCAAGTGCCTTCCATCGTCAGGGAACTTGTCCAATCCTATAGTGTCATGCCGTGTACATGGGTACCTTAATGGGAAACAAGGAACAATTTTTCTGGCTGCGCCCCCATAAAAATCCGATAATTGTCAGTCAGGCATCAGGTTTTTTATCTGAGCGGCCGGTAAATTTAACGCATCCATTAAGTTAAACCAGTCACTCGCTGGAAATAGACATCCTTTCTTCAGGGTTGGGAATATTACAAGGTGTATTTATATTCGTTTTTATTTAATTTTTCCCCCTAGGTATTATATGATAATTTTTGTTTTGAGTGGGTGGGTAGGGAATGTTGGATTCATTAAATATGTCGGATTGGCATAAGGCTATCTTTCCTAACCTTCCACTTCTAGGACCCTGGTTTGAATAACGCCGGGGGGCACTATGTGGATTGGGTTTTCCGTCCCTACCCAACTATACAGGTTTTTCCTGGACTAAATCTCTGGGGTTTTCCTCCCACATCTAAAACTATAACTTCCTTCCTTGTCTTCTCTCCATTTGGGTCTTTGGCTAGTACAGTGATTAAGTTCGCTTTTCTGAGAGTCTGATTTTGGTCTTGTAAAACCAAATCTGGTCCAGCAAACATTTTGAGCTACAAGTGCAGTCTTTTGAATTTTCCCTCCAAAATTTGAGCCCAAATATGGATTTAATCTATCCAAAACAGATTCATGAAACTTGCTTTTAATTTTCAAAAGAAGACAATTTGGTGAGCACTTCTCACCCAAGTTAATTGAATTAGCTCTCTCCTGTGAGACTTACATTGAAATGTACAATGTGTTGTTAATCCCATTAAGCTACACGGTAAGTTAATGAGTCACATATAATTTTAGTGAGTAATAAATTATTTATTACATGCCATTCAAAAAGAAAGAAATAATACAATCAATGAGCATTGTGCGATTAAAACTTAAGAAGTGAAAGCTATATCCTTGATTAAAATATTTTTGTGAGCGGGAAGGAAGGCCGTGATGTGACACCATATAAAACTAATCTAATGAATACTTTTTTTTGACAAAAGCACTCAACCATACAATAAGATTAATGGGTTATTACGATGTAATCTGCAGATAAATAAATGTCAATATTATGTGAATGTGAATGAGAATCTGGGGAATAAGTGAAGTCATGCATGACAGCATTAGAATGTTTAATGGTGCTCTTTATGAACAATCTACATAACGTATAATTTTCCTCCATGGTACAATGTACATGTACACGAGGCAAACTCATGATTCAGCAGACAATCAGTGGGTGAGTTCCATTAGCTTCTCTTGGTCTATCCCGGTGTGACCCTCATTGGACTAATGGTTCTCATGTAACAGCTGGCCATATGGGGCCAATTTCAAAGAGCTGCTTTTAAAAGCAAAAGATTTGCTTAAGCACGAAAATAGCTCGCTTATTTTACACATGTTACTGGCCAAAATTTCATGCCATATACATTGCTAATGACTAGTATTTAGCTGTTGTTTACTTAGCATAACAATTGAGTGGAGTCTTGGCCGGTAATCTGATTTTACTAAGCAATGAATTTTTTGCTTCTAAAGCAAAATTTTGTGCTTAAGCGGCTCTATGAAATTGGGCCCACGTCAAAGCTTTTCAAATAACCGTCTTCCTAAGCGGTGGACTAAACTTATTGTTAAATTTAAAATGGAGCATTTCGGCCCAAATTAACACTTTTTATATGAGCCAATTTGAATTGTTATAACTCGGTACAAAATTGTGAAGTTTTACAAACACACATGTATCATAGCTGCAAAGCACGCATCCTTAGCCATGGTACATGTACATGCGTTTTTTGTTAACCGGTGTACATTACCTTGATCTTTCCCTCCGTTAGTCGATTTTTAGCATATTTCTACCTCCATGATTAAACTATGCATATTCCGTCAAAATAATGTTTGAAAATAACCATAGAACTTTGAAAAAGTTATTATAATTTTAATTCCATTTTTAGAGATTAATAGGACATGGAAAGACCATTGCACTCGATCATTTCAATGCCTACTTCTAAAGGTTTGAGTCACTCTAAAGTTCTTAAGACCAGTTTCAGACAAGGCGAAGGCGGAAGTGTGTGTGTACACATGTATCACATCGGCACAACAACAGAGACTTGTTAAGGGTTTGTGTATTTAAGGTTGCAGTGAGGGTGAACGTTTTATGTTCAGACAACCTTATCTAGTCTCGTCCCAAGACGTCAGTGGTTAATAGTGGATGTAAGCTCCTTGTATCTCGTAATAGTGCACCCTCTTGTGGCATGATTTAAACAAATGCCGTAAGAGGGTGCGCTTGTACAAACTGTTACAATCGAATGCAATAATATCCAATCTCAACTGACCTTGGCAAACCCTATATCAACTGTAACTCAAGTGTGACATGTAGATCATAAGAAGCTATTGGAATTTTGTTACTGTGGCAGGTTTAGGGTTAGGATTAGGAATTTACGCATTAGGGGTGTCAGAACAGGGGTGTCGGAACAGGGGTGTCAAAACATACGAGTGTTTGACCGCATTGGTTGGACTAGACCAACCTGACCATCACCCACTCTGGCCATGCATCTGACCATTCTCTGTCCTTACTCTATGATCTGACCATGCAGACACAATGCAGATACTCAAGACCCAAGTACAACATAGGGAATCTGCAACCCATTTCACTCAATGCTAGGATTAATCCTATCTCGTGTTAAACTAAGGATGGGTTCAACGCATCATAACGTCTTCAGATACAGAACTGAACTCGTCCTAAGTCCTTAGATTAATCCTAAGTTAGGAAGAGTTTGGTGAAATCGACGCCAGGGCCCAATTTCATTCATTGTTCCAATACACATTATATTACAAGCTTTGAACACTTTACAAGGTCAAGGATTGTTTACAAGCGTATCAAATACAGTTTGACATTGTGGGGTTAAAGGACACCCGAGTAGTCAATGCACACTGTACATATCCAGGGGAATTCCCTCCAGCTGATAACGGGTGTATCATGTTTATGTCATTATGCTTTGTTTTGGGATACCATGTAGATACTGTTGTGTAAACTAAGATACCATGTAGACATCTTGGCCTGAACTGAGGTCATCTAACACCATACAAAAAAATACATTATGATCTTGCAGGGCTCTAATTGAACCACCCACGACACCCACATCAATTACCAGTGGTGCCCCTGTGCTTTTGCTGTGGTGCCCTCTGCAAAGTTCTAACACAAGCTTACATTTTACTCATTAGCAGTATCCCTTACAAATTAGAGTGACCTTGAACATTCCATTGCATTTCCAGGCAGGCAAGATAAACATTGTTATTGAGAGATTAAATTTATGTACCGTTTAGTTCCAAGTAAACTGACTGTTTGAAAAAGCAACATCTGATTTGACTGACACAGTAGCCCCTTTCTCTGTTTATGGGGGAATTTTTAAGTGGAATTCTAAACTTCTGCTGTGTCACGAGGTAAAATATTTTGTCTTCTTAAATTGAGCTGTATACATAACAGCCTCAATCTGCCGGAAGTCTAGGCATTTTCGGCTCGATTGCAAACCTGTGATGTCCAGAGTCTAGGCATTTACTGAGTCACGACGTACAGTTCAATAAACTCCATAGAATTGTGACATATTAGAGAAAATTGACAAGAAATGTTTGTCATTAAACATGATCGGATGATGGATGACCCAGGCATGATTTCATAGAGCTGCTATAGAGCAGAAAAGACTGCCTGACAATTGTCTGCTATAAGCAAACAACTAGCAGGATACCAGTCATAAATTATTTGAGATATAGCATATTGGTTGGTGACCATATTCTGGTAAGCATAATTTGGATTTGCTTAGCTACATTTTTATCTTTTATAACGCAGCTTTATGAAGTTGGACCCTGGGCCTTACAGGAACATCAAGTAGCTTGCTTATAAAATCATGCTTACCAAAATATGGTCACCAGCCAAATGCCATTTCTCAAATACTATAATATGTGACTGGTATCCTTCATATTTTTGCTTAGCAAGATAATTATTAAGTAAAATTTCTTGCCTAACTCAGTTCTGGATTCTGTACACATATGGGTTTACTTTAAAACCCACACCAAAACTGCATCGCATCACAAACATTTTCTCAAGACGATGGTAATGTACAAGTCCTTTTCATCCATAAAGAATACTTATTACGATTTAAATTCAGGATTACAGAAATTTTTGCATCAAGTAGTGTACAGCTCGTCGGTCGTAAAAAAATAAAATAAAAGAGCCTTGTAACTCTATCCAACCACGGACTTGTTGGTTTGTACTCAGATATTGCTCCCATTATTCATTCGTCAATTTGTATGTCTTTCAAGGGAGTGAAACACATCCAATGTCCAGACATTATTTACTGTTTCAGTGATTCTTCATGTCCATGAATATTTCACATCCACTCCACCCCCCCCCCCCCCCGACATATTGAGTCCCATTATTCCTGAGAAGGGGATTGGTCTCCATCCGTTGGCAATTACAGACCCCATTGCTGAAACACACGCGTGCCCTCTTGCCCTTTATCAGGGGGGGGGGGTGGCTGGTGGGGGGTGAGATGACAAGGTTTTATGTAAACGCCACAGACGACTGCATTAAAAAATGCGCCAACAGAGAAACTGCCTGAGTGGACTTTGCAAATGTTAAACTGGTTTGTTGTCTGTTGATGATTTGAGAGGGAGGGGGGGGGGGGGGGTGTAGGCTTGTTTAGTGAGATGAGAACTGTTTCGTCTTGAGGACTTTGTTCTATGAGATTGGGATCTTAGAATACTCAACTGAAGTGACAGTCGATAACGAAAAACTACAGAGACTGGGATTTTTCTGATTCTGCTGATACTGCGATTCATGAAGTTTCTTATCTTGAACGGTCAGTGTTTCATACTTCATAACCAGGATGATCTTGGCTGATGTCTTGGATCATGTCTTGAATCTCGGTTTCCCTCAAGAGCTGGGATATCAGATCCAAGTCGGGGCATTGATGAGCACTTCAGTTGTGAACATTTGTGATAAACTCAAGCCTAATCGGATGTCAGTGGTAGGCAGGAGTTTTGTTTTCAAGTGGTAAACAAGACAACAATGACAAGCTTGCCATTATGTTGAGAACACACAAAATTGGAGCCTTCCTTTAAAAAGTTCTACATGTACAGCACCAGAAAAAAGTGTAATGATGCGCAATACAGAAGCCTGTTTGTCTGCAAGTGTCACATTAACACCAGCACAGATCTATAAAAAAAACAAAAAAACAAAACAAATTGGGGGGAAATCCACAAGACCGCAGGACTTGTAGCTCAGAACAGGACAACAGTGCTACTTACAAGACTGAAATTAAAATGAAAAGACATTATGAATCAAAACAAGAACACAGTTTTATCATCTAAACTTCATTTGAACAACACTGAGAAGAGAAGATTTATCTCTTCCTGTTTTATGGATGATAATCAGCAGGATTGAGCAATATTTGTGAGACTCAAACTCAACATTTGAACATTATTCTTTTGAGAAAAAGATGTTGGAAAAAAGAAAAAGAAAAAAGAAAGATTACAAGACTTGTCGTGTCTTGAGCTTACTGGCCCAACACTGAAATCAATGGTCTCGGGCCAGTGATCCATTGTTAAATTCAAGCCCTGCAGTAACTTACAAAAATCCATCGTAACGAAAAACGATAACCATTTTCTCCACTGACTTGGCCTATGTTTTCATTTTCTAGCCAAAATACATAGAAGAGACAATGACCTGAGGGCAATACCCTCCTTGTCTTTGCCCTCCCCCCCCCCCAAGAAAATAATAATTACGCTCTGTTCCTGAGTCATCAAGTTCAAGGAATGAGTCAGAAGAATGAAGACAAGATATTGATTATCAGCATTGCCTCTCATTGTTCCATCCCCCACTGTCTTTAAATCAATCTTTGGTTATTAAAAGATATTCTTGGAACTGTTAGATTGTTTTTATACAATCAAACTAACATGTGGTCGCGTTTTTGAGATATCGTCGAAAATCCAGAGTATCACCTTGTAAATCATAGCACAAGACCTTATCCAAACTAGTGCCCGGTGCTAAAACATAGGATTCGAACTGCCTCTAGCTACCGGGCAACCTCAGTAGTCTAGTTGGTATGACACTGCTCTGGGCACAGGTCGTTGGTTTGAATCCCACCCGAGTAATATGCCTGTGATTTTTTTTTTCTTTTTTCTTTTTTCACAGAACTTGGTCAAATACTTATTAAACAGTGCTTATACACATCAGTGTATATGGGTAAAAACCAAACTGAATATTCTTGCGCAAAACTTTCATCAGATATTACAAATGTGAGACCCAAAGATGGCAGCATCATGACCTTAATAGCACACTGGCTTCACTGCAGAAACACAATTCCTTTGCAACCCACATCAGTAAAGATGACCCATCCAACTGGGAAAGAAGGTCGAATCCTCCTCCCTCACCACCCCCATGACGTACAAACCTAAACACACATCCTGCTCCATACTACTGTACACCATTTTGCTCTTGACATCGTTCGTGTAAGACAAATTAATTACACCAGCCATGCACCAGAGCAAACCTTCCATGCACTGACCGTCAGCGAGGCATGCCAACATCTTCCTCTGGATGTTACATGCTCAGATGAGCATACTCTTCGGTACTGACGATATTTTCGTTGACACAAGTTTATTGCAAATTTAAAGGATGCCAAGGTGATGGCCATTTTATTTTGTCCTCCTTCTTTGGTACGACGATATGTCCGTGCGATATGACCGTACGAAAACAACAAATGGTGTGGGAGCACTTTACAATAATTTCTTGGAGTTACATGCTTCATCAGCATTCTCCGTTAAAAGGGTTCAAAGCAAATTTACTGCCAACATGTACATGTATTAGAGTCCATAGTTGCATGGAGGCCTCACTCACTCAAAGTATCCTTTGATTTTTTTTTTTTTTTTTAAACCCATGTATGATTGAAAGGAGCTAAATATTTCGGAGTCCCGCAAGGAAAATCCAAAAGCACTCTGACGAGATTCGAACCCATGACCCTATTAATCTAAAACAAACCAAATGCAGTGATGGATTCAGATGACCCTATTGTGGCCTCCGTGGCATCCGTGTAATTCCCGGCCTGATAGCCCAGATCACTCTTCAAACAAATCTAAATGCGCTTCGTAATGAAAGATCCGTCGGCCATTCTTAATGGCTAGAGATTATACAGCACTGACGCAGTAAACTTAAAGGCAGTGGACACTATTGGTAATTACTCATAATAATTATTAGCATAAAACCTTACTTAGTAATGAGTAATGGGGAGCTGTTGATATTATTAAACATTGTGAGAAACAGCTCCCTCTGAAGTAACGTAGTTTTTGAGAAAGAGGTAATTTTCCACGAATTTGATTTCGAGGGGACCTCAGATTTAGAACTTGAGGTCTCGAAATCAAGCATCTGAAAGCACACAACTTCGTGTGACAAGGACGTTTTTTTCTTTCATAGCTATCTCGCAAATTCGACGACCAATTGAGTTCAATTTTTCACAGGTTTGTTATTTTATGCATATGTTGAGATACACTAAGTGAGAAGACTGGTCTTTGACAACTACCAATAGTGTCCAGTGTCTTTAATGGCTAGAAATTACAAAGCTCTGACGCAGTAAACTTAAAGCAGTGACCGCTTCGACCCACTCCGGTCTGCGCTTCTACAGTACTCTAGATACATACATTTTGGTTTCCTATACATTGTACATCAAAAGCTCGTACAAAAGCCCCTGCTGTTATCCGCACATTACTTTGTTTTTCTTCATAAGGGAGACACAAGAGTCACCTGGTGTGTTTACGCAGCCTAGTCTCCGTCCCGATGGTTAATTATGCTCTGCGGAGTTGTTTAACATATCAATTCCATCCAACGGTTAAAATAAATCAATTTGTAAACTAGGTTAGGAGGCTACAGACATGTAATATGTATTGTAACTTGCGGACAAAGTGTTTGTACTCGTTTTTGTGTACGGTCAAAGTCTACATCAAGTAAAAAATTCAGGGTGGGGTTGAAGGGGTGGGGTGTAGGTCACTGACCCCCTGTGAAATGACTGGACTTGGGCCGACTGAACAGAAGGTATTTCAAGCCCAGAGCGCGTCTTAAAGGCAGTGGACACTGTTGGCAATCACTGTTAGAATACTGACTTGGTAACGAGCATTGGAGAGCTGTTGATAGTATCAAACATTGTGAGAAACGGCTCCCTCTGAAGTAACGTAGTTTTCGAGAAAGAAGTAACTAATTTCCACTAAAATATTTGAATTTGATTTCTAGACCTCAGAATTAGAATTTGAGGTCTCGAAATCAAGCATCTGAAAGCACACAACTTCATGTGACAATGGTGTTTTTTCTTCCGTTATCTCACAACTTCGAAGATCAACTGAGTTCAAATTTTCACAGGTTTGTTATTTTATGCGTATTATATTGAGATACACCAAGTGAGAAGACTGGTCTTCGACAATTACCAAAGGTGTCCAGTGTCTTTAAAGCCATTGGACCCTTTCGGTAAACAGTGTTGTCCAAGGCCCACACTTTGTGTACCACAACTTCTGTATCAAATAACAAACCTGTGAAAATTTAGGCTCAATCGGTCATCGGAGTCGGGAGAAAACAACGGAAAAACCCACCCTTGTTTCCGCGCGTTTCGCCTATCATGACATGTGTTGAAAATAAATCCGTAATTCTCGTTAACGAGAATTTATATTGTTTTGCTGTTTTCTCAAAAAGTAAAGCATTTCATGGAATAATATTTCAAAATAAGTCTTTCACCATTGCCTTCTGTAAACCCTGTAAATTATTTGTAAATCTGTGAACTTTTATTTTTTGTTCTGTACCGAAAGTGTATAATGGCTTTAACTCTCTCCTATTTTCCCAGAGACGTAGGAAGTGCCCTTCACTCATGGCAACTATGTAGCCTCACTCCTACATGAATGAAATTCTTGGTCTGTGAACATTTATAAACATTCTTTGTGGGCGCCTGTGGTAAAATATTTTAGGCTGGGCAAATTACAAACAGATTATGATTTGCTTGTAAACATAGAGGGTACAAATTCTGTCAGGGCCAACAATATTATTACCATGTCTGCTTATCAATTTGGAACATGACTCTGGAGTTCATTTCATAAATGTTCAGGATGTAATGATGCTTTAAAAAAACACATCTATAACCATCCCTGTCACCAGGTAAATCTTGAGTCTTGACTTCTCAGCTAATTCCTTCATCATTCTCGTCTAACCTAAGTACATGAAGTACTGGGAGCAATCTTGAAGTCTACAATAGTCCTAGCCACTCGCCAGTCACTATTTACAACCCAAAGGTAAATCCCCACCCCTGCCTACATACGTACATGTGCATCTTATTTTGTGCATCTTATTTTGTACTCCTGGGTGAAGGGTAGCACTTCATGGTTAAATATCTCCTTAGTCCTGGATTTCACTAGTGAGGAAATTGAGGACATTTATTGTAACCATCCTGAATGTAACATTCTCAGCTTCCAATATGTCAATCCATGTCAGTTTGGGGTTTTGTACTCCCATCTTTTATTGATAATTAGCTATTTTCCTGACCTTTTCCGGTTAAAAAAATCTAAGTGAAAAAGCTGACTGACTAATGAAATGAAAAGCTAATTAGTTCCTGATACTGATTGCTAGCCACTGAAATTGTGAGCAACAAACCCTGTTACATTATGCACATCCCAACAACAAATCAACTAAAAAGTAAAAAACTGTTCTCAAATGTATTTTAATTGTGTTTCAAGAAATTCACCACGAATCTAAAAGGCAACAAAACAAATTTTTCAAAACGCTTAAACTCAATGTACCTGTACGAGTATTTGAAAACACATCAATACATTTCACCTAATGCTGTGATACAATTACAAGTAGTGTGTTCTCCACCCATCCAGCACTCTGCAGATAATGTTACTCCATCGTCTCCCACACCTCACATTACACTGCCCATGCCTCAACCCCCCCCCCCCACGCACTCAAGACGTCTCCCGCATCCCATTATGATTATTTCCTTGGTGACACTTCACCTCTTGCATATATACCAGACAGCTGATTCTGCCCGCCGCCTGCCGTCTGCTTAGAACCGTCCGATCCACTTCCACCACCCCCCCCCCCTTTCTTTTTACATCATCGATATTCACAAAGCACCCTAGCTGCGTTGCATTTCCGATGTTCCTGTTTAAGAAAATGGATTTGGAAATGTCAGCGCAACACGTCCGTCCGTTGAAGGCTCGTCTGCGTGTTTAAATTTACGTCAGTAGGTGTATGCTTTTTTATTGATTTCTTTAAATGCCACAAAGTGAAATTAAAAAACACCGGGCTCTCTATCTCTACTGTTAATCCAAACAGTTGGTTGGAAATTTAATTTTGTTTTCATTTTAATTACACGCCTTTCTGATTTCGGAGCTTAAAAAAAACTATTACATGTACATGAATCGATATGGAAGAGAAAATAAAAGACATTGATGAAATTCATTTTGAAAAAATAATAAGGATCACCTTGGTTTTTTGTATTTTCTTTAACGGCTCTCGTGCCAATTACACTGATGACGCTGTGTAAATAAAACAAGAAGACTATTGGAACAAATATTTGAATATAATCTACGTAAGGCTCGTCAACAATCAATAGCTTGTATTTTTGCTGTCCTTGTTTTTTAAACTGTTATCTTTGCGGCGTTATTGCCAAATGTTTTCGTGATCTGCTTTTAAAAGGACAGTACTATAAGTTTGTCTTTTTGTGTAACTCTGGGTCATTTGCCCTTAACTTTGGGGTTTTGTTTCAAGTGCATTTGAATGTTTTCGACTTTTTATTGTGTTAACTTTCTTTTATACATTACAGACCATATGTCATTATTGTTACTGCAATATTAATGAAATAAACAAGCCATTAACAATTAAAATAATGAAAAGGCCTTCCAAAAATATTTTTTCCAGAAACCTGAATGCTCAAAAACCTGACAACCATTTGAAACAAATAAATAATTTGAAATGTTTGCTTCTAACCACCACCACTAACACATACACCACAAGGATTGAATTAAAGACTTCAAGTTGTACGGCCCAATTTATTATTATTATTTTGTTTTCAGAACAATTATTTTACAAAATAATGATACTGTTTCAGAGCTAAAAACTTACAAAAATATTCGCATCAAAGGCCAAGACCAGTTGCAACAGAGGCCATGTAGCTTTTATGTAATTTCATGCCTGATCTGTAGTGTAAATAAAAGCCAAGTGCAAAAGGCAATCCAAAAAAAATGGTTCTCCAAACAGAGTTGACTTTTGCATAAAGCCATTATACACTTTCGGTAAACAGTATTATCCAAGTCCCACACTTCGTGTATCACAACTTATATATAAAATAACAATCCTGTGGAAATTTAGGCTCAATCGGACATCGGAGTCGGGAGAAAATAACGGCAGGCCTGTATGCTTCGTTTTGAAAGGGCAAGGGCACCAAGGCGTTTTCTCTTTGGCAAAGGGCACCCTATGAGGAAATTGTAAATTTCTACTGGAGCATTTCAAGGGCACCAAGGCAATGGCAAGGGGCAACGGAGGCAATCGCCTTCGTTGCCTCCGTGAAGTATCAGGCCTGTAACGGGAAAACCCACTCCTGTTTTCGCGCGTGTCATGACATGTGTTTATAACAAATCCGTAATTCTCGTTTACGAGAATTAATATTGTTTTACCGTTTTCTCAAAAAGTAAAGCATTTCATGGACTAATATTTCAAGAGAAGTCTTTCACCATTACCTTTTGTAAACCCTGTAAATTATTTGTAAATCTGTGAACTTTTTTTTTTTTTTCTGTACCGAAAGGGTCCAATGGCTTTAAAGGGCCCTGACACTCAAATAAACCCATGTCCAGCATTCATGGTTTAATCGATGGATTTTCCTGAAAATGACACAAAGCATCAATTATCTTGTATAAATTAAGGCTTCTTTGAAAGGCAACCACAACAAAATTGATTCTCAGAAAAGAGTTGACTTTTGAAACTGCCCCGATAATGCTACGAAACTAATAACATACAGTGAACAGAATCTTTTTCTTTTGTCTGAATTAATCTTCAGTATTCATGATTAATCAATGTCTCTTAAACATTACCAGTGTAAATTCAAGCTTCTTTAAAAGGCAACCACAACAAAATTGATTCGCTGAAAAGAGTTGACTTTTGAAACTGCCCCGAGAATCCTACGAATCTATAATCAGACAGTGAACAGAATCCTTTTGTTTTGTTTTAAAAATAAATCCACAGCACTCATGATCAATCAATATCAATTCTTGAAAATTACCCGTGTAAATTAAAGCTTCTTTAAAAGGCAACCACAAAAATTGATTCACTGAAAAGAGTTGACTTTTGAAATTGCCCCGAGAATCCTACGGAACTAATAATAATATCAGACATCGAACAGAATCTTTGTGTTTTGTTTAAATAAATACACGGCATTCATGATTAATCAATGTCTATTCTTGACAATTACACAGTCCTGACCAGTGTAAATTTAAGCCGCTTCAAAAGGCAAGCCCAAAAGAGTGAAAGAACTTACTTTTGCATTGACTTTAAAATGGCCCCGAGAATCCTACAGCTAATATCAGGCAGTGAACAGAATGTCTTTCTTTTAAATAAATCTACAGCATTCATGATTAATCAATGTCTATTCTTGAAAATTACCTGAAGCGTTGAATGTCACTCTTTCTCTACCTGACATTATGGGGGTGGGGGGGGGGGGGGGGGTTGGAGTAAGGGATACATTACAAGCATCTAGACAAGGACTGCCGACTGTGCAACATTGACTCCCAACCTAACTCATGACAACCCATCTCTCATCAGCTTTTGGTATGGATGACAAAAGGGTTTTTAAAAATAGCCTCTTGCTGTCCAAGACTGTTACTTCAATGTCTAATATGACAATAAGAAATTGGGCCACCCTGAACGGGGATCGCGTCTCATTCTGATTATAATTGCAGAAGTTCCTCCTCAGCCCGGTTGAAACTATTAATGCATAATGCGTGGTTTGTGAATGCCGCTGTGTAATACATACTATAGAATGAGGAGTGGATCTAATACAACGGGCCAGGAAAAAACAACGTTCTTAAGTTTCAAAATATTGACTTACATGTTGAATGGTGATGAGTGTTCAAACTGTCATTTTAGCCACGCACAAAAAAACAGACAACATGACAGGCCTGGATTTTCATTATGCAATGGGCACTTCTATGGTCTATGGGACGCTTTTGAAGGGGCACAAAGGCCAAGACCAGGGGCATCCCACGCTATGGCCTCTGCCCCCTCCATCTAATCCCAGGCCTCGCATGAGCCCTTACACATAATGCAAAGGATCAGGGCCCAATTTCATAAAGTTGTTTAGCACAAAATTCTGCTTAGCAAATTCCTTTGCTAAGTATAAAAAAATGAGCGGGGTGCCAGTCACAGCAAATGGTTAGTGAACAGTATTTTGGCCGGTAACCTATTTTTGCAGACCTTCTCTTTTTTAAGTAAGAGTTTTCTGTGCTGAGCAAGATTTTCTCCTTAAATGCTTTATGAAATTTGACCCAGGTTGGCTTAGTGGTTTCTTTTCATGCCTAAGACCTCTATGGCCCCAGGTTCACATCCCACCTCAGACCCGAGCCTTGTGCAGTGTATGTGAATTGAGTTTTCAGTCCCTACCTGATTGCATGGTTTTTCCACTTTGGGGTTTCCCTCCCACAACCAAAACTGAGAATTTCTCCTTGTTTCCTATTCATCCTGTTATTGCCTCGAATTATGCTGGAATCTGCTCAATCCTTTTGAAACAGACTTTAAAGGCAGTGGACACAATTGGTAATTACTCAAAATAATTTTTTTTTTTCAACTTACTTGGTTACAAGCAAAAGAGAGCTATTGATAGTAGAAAACATTGTGAGAAACAGCTCCCTCTGAAGTGACGTAGTTTTCGAGAAACAAGCAATTTTCCACGAATTTGATTTTGAGACCTCAGATTTAGAATTTGAGTTCTCAAAATCAAGCATCTGAAAGCACACAACTTCATGTAACAAGGGTGTTTTTTCCTTCATTAATATCTCGCCACTTCGAAAACCAATTGAGCTCAAATTTTCACATGTTTGTTATTTTATGCATATGTTGAGATCCACCAACTGGCCTTTGACTTACCAACAGTGTCCCGTGTCATTAAGTTACCTGAGCATCGCATCAACCAGGGATGAGATTTGCAGAGTCTGACAATTCCTGAGAATAACTGTGCGCCTGGGTTCACCCTTACCTCCAGATGTTACAATTCAAGAGTTTTACAGACTCAGTGCATCACCAGGTAGACAAAACTACAGGTTTTTGACACAATGTGGACTTTTTCTTTCTCCATTCAGTGACTGCTTTCTATTCTTTCAAGATAATTTGAACGCTCAAGGAGGTGTCGAGTAAATCCTGAGAAATACTGAGAACTCGCATGCCTGATCATGGAACAAATCTGTGCTTCGAAAGCATATGACAAAAGGGCAACCCAGCGTACATGATGTAAAACGTAGACATTTGTAAAGTGTTCACGGCCGCAACTGACAAACAACTTTGTATAATTGGTCAAATGACAGTTTTCAATCACCCTCGCTTGCAAGCTCAATTAAAAGTCACTTAGTGCCAGCGTTGTAAGCGTACAGACAGCTCATACAAGAGAGTCTTCTCGTGTACACTAATCTTGACAGTAGCCTTACTCGACAGTTGCTTTTAATCTTTCTGAACAACAACCAACAATCTGACACAAACAGAAATGCAGTCTGATAAACAAAACATCGTAAAGTGTTTTCATTTTTCTACGTTACTGAATTTAAGGAGAACATGAGCAAAGCAGCTGAGAATGTGTGTGTTGTGGTTGTCTGTTAAATCCAGTATAGAATTTGTTTTCAACATTTTTAAGACATTAAAACAAAACAAAACAAGAAACAAGTTAATTTCTCTGCTTTTAACAGCTTTCTGCTAATTGGGCCTTCAAAGCTAGCTTTTAAATTAAAGTAATATAAAAACCTGTTTGTATTTAATGGTTAATGGAACCAGTAGAAATGTATTGTCATAACTGATAACATGTTTCTGCTTAAGCATGATATTTTATGCTAAGTCAATTTCTACTGCTTTAAAGACACAGCCGTCGATTTCACAAAGAGTTAGGACTCGTCTTATCTCGAGTTAGGACGAGTAACTCTTCCTAACTTAGGATAAATCTTAAGGTCTGCATGCTACAGTGCAGGGTTGGGACTCGTATTAAGTCCTAAGATTAGTCTTTTAAGTTAGGAAGAGTTTTGTGAAATCGACGGCTGGACACCTTTGGTACATGTACATGTCAAAGACCAGTCTTCTCACTTGTTGTATCTCAACATTTAAAATATGTAAAAAATAACAAACCTGTGGAAATTTCACCTCAATTGGTCATCGAAGTTGCGAGAGAATAAAGGAAGAAAAAACACAAGTCGTTTGCTTTCAGATGCTTGAATTCGAGACCTCAGCTGAGGTCTCAAATTCAATTCAAATATTTCAGTGATAAATTACTTCTTTCTCAAAAACTAGGTTACTTCAGAGGGAGCCATTTCTCACAATGTTTCATACTATCAACAGCTCCCCATTGCTTGTTACCAAGTAAGTTTTTATGCTAACAATTATTTTGAGGAATTACTAATAGTGTTAGTGAATTACTAATTACGTATTCGTGACAATGCTGAAGTTGTATTTGATTAGTTGGTTGAAACCATTTCCAATGATGCTGGTAAACCATACATATTGGGAATGTTGTAGTCAAACTACATACAACTCAATAAGGTGAAAATGCTCTCATCAAAAGTCACATTTATTTATGAAGCGTGCGTTTTGTGAGTGCGTAATAAAACTTGTCAGGCGTGTTGATTGCCTTTTTGTAGCTGCAGATGGCAATCAAGCTCAAATACCACTCAAAACTTCCTTAATTTAAATTATCTAAATAATCCACAATATAAAAAAGAGCGATTATGCAGAGGTTAAAATACAATTACAATATCAGACCCTAATACATGTTAAACACATCATGCTTGTTTGTTAAGGGCAAGGTACATGTAGTTTCTCATATGAACCCTTAGTAATACCATGGAGGTAGAAATAGACCAGGCCTCGAATACAAACCCATAGCACCCACAGCAATTCTTGTCGTGGTGCGATGTGCTTTTGCTGCACGGTAAAACAAATTTACATTTCCTCACAGGTGTGCCCCTTACCAGAGGATACTGCAGTACCCGTTTAAGAACGACATTCAAGCAAGGCCTGTAACAGACTAGACAGTTTGGCTAGCGTGTGACCTAAATCCTCAACTAACCTCTTCTCCTACGTATGACACACCACACCAACTTGTTTGGAATTTTAAACAAAATAGGATTGGTCTGTTCGACCCAGAGAGTTGCGACATGGAGGGACAGGTTTTCTTTAGTCCCGTGTTGGTAGATGCCATTTTCGGTCCAAATGAAGCACAACACATTGGGCAGACTAGTCTGGTAGCCTGTATTCCCCAATGCATTTTTATTTTTTATTTTTTTTTTTTTTTTTTGGGGGGGGGTGGGTACAAAATGAGTTCTAATCTCAAGCTCTCATAACTCTTTCAATATTGTCTCTCTAGCCTCACCCAGTTGATGAGGTTTAAAGGGGGAGGGGCGCCTGTCAGCCCCTAGTTCTAAATCCTTCACTGTTGTGATACAGAAGGAATCGGAATTGTTAGTAAAGGGCAACTGAAACAAACAACTGGAACTTTTCAACGATGTTCAAAGGGCACCAAGGTCATCACAATGGTATGGAGGCAATTACCTCTCTGAAGTACATAAAGGCTTGAGGTGTAGAAATGCACAGTAATTTAAAAGTTGAGCCTCATTAATTATTCAGTGTTTCCCAGAATTTTAAACAATACTTTTAAAATGAAGTTCCCCTCCAATAATCACGTGCTTAACTGCATACTCCGCATACTCCGGTTTTCTTTCACTGGCGTTAAGTGCAACACTTTGTGAACAATGATAACTCTATGCCAATTCAACCATGATACATGTATTTGTTGTTTACACTCACGCAATGTTGTGGCAAAAAAATAAATAATAAAAATAAAAATAACAATGTCATTCGTGACTTTTCGATGTCCTTCATGGTGCCCAGCATTCTCCAATGTGCACTTTGTCAAAAGGAAAAATTCAACAGCAAATTGGGTAGGAAGAAACTATAAATAAATAGCAAACTTGCGGTTACATAAATAAGTAAATCTCTTTTGTGTGAGTGTTGGCTCTGAGAAGAGCTGTGTGGTTTTGACATTTTGAACTATTTATTTATAGTTCTTCCTATTTTATAGCCACACACCATGCAAAGCTTCAAACAATAGGCCTACTGAGCGAAAATTGGGTGATCAAAACCGTGACCTCCAAAACTTTAGAGAAACTTTGAGAGCATTAATTTTCACAGGAATGAGTGTGAACAATCCTGAGAATGGCTTGCTGGCCGTGTTTCTCCCATACCAGGAGCCTCCCATATGTTGCAATTCTACAGGTTTACAGACTCAGTGCATCACTAGAAATAGGTTTTTTCCTCCGTTGGTGATACCAAGAAAATTTGAAGGCCAAAGGAGATTTTGATAAAATCTTAAATCAAGCAAAAGGCTGGGGAATTTACATACTATTTTTGAAAGTTTTTTCCAGAATACCCACTGAGCCATTTAGCCAGACTCTGGTCATTTTAGTGCGTAACCCCACAATGAAACAAGTCCTGCAGTCTATGTAGTTTTTTCCCAATTTATACTTTTAAATAATTTACAAATATTTTTATTTTCTGCGGCTTTAAAAAATATTATTTTAAAATCTGTCCTGAGCTACTAGCTCATCAGTCCAGTCTTTATGTCTGGTTTCATTGGCATAAAAACAACTGAGAATATTTATTAATATTCCCCCTTGACAGGATGCCAGTTCAAAGCAGGTTACTCCCCATTTCTCGCCAGTTCTCTCCTGGGTGGAGAGAAGCAATTATGATAAATATACCTTGCTCAAGGTCAGGCCAGGATTCAAACCAACATTCTGTTTGGAGAATTTGAGTCCACTGCCCTCGATTGCTCGGCAATGTAATCATACATAAGACCGCCCCCCCCCCCAAAAAAAAAGATCAAAGTTTTTATTTGATAGCTAATTTTAATAATAGAAAAAAAAACAATTAATTTCAGATTGTAAAAGATATCTCGGCTTCAGAGACGGTTTTGAGCAACAGTACCAGTGACACTTTTTCGGAGGTTCGAGCCCCACATAAACAATAGATTCGCTAGATTTTTGCAAAGAATCAACGTCACACAGTGCTTTGCATTTTAAAGAATTTTTTTCTTTTTTTTTTTTCTTTCTCTTTTAAATAAATTTTTCACATTTAATTTTGCATAAATTCCGGATTAAATAGTCAATAAATTAAAATTTCAATTAAGGTCTGGCAATGAAATAAAACATTCAGGAAGTGGCGGCACATACCAACACACCAGACATTGCACAAACAACAAAATGACTTCACATATAGCCCCTAATTAATATCGATGGCACACAACTACTGCATAGCGACTTGCACACAACCCAGATGTACAAACACACTGTGTAGATTTTCCTTAAGGCGGAAGCTCTTACTGTGCTATTTATAGAATCCCTTACACAGTTATTACTCTATCAATACATACGTTACTATTTTTAGACTGTACATTGGATGACTAAGTGATAGTTTGAAATGTATGTTGTTGCTTTCCCTTTCACACCTTCATGGATGTTTTCCCGAAAAACATACGGTGTCTTGGTTTTTTTGTGCGCGTCCTTTGTTCCAGCAGGCATTCTTAATTGGCACTGTGCATGCATAATGCTTTTAAATTCAAGGGTAATTATTTATAGACTTTAATTGGCTAGTTTGATTGCCTCGAATAGGTGCATATTTACATCGGACGTAATTGTTTTCGAGTATGGTTAAAGCTTTTGACATTTGTCACTTGTAAAATGCATTTTGTATGGCCTATGTTTTGTACTAGTGTATACTGTACAATGCATAAATGCCAACATATTGCATCTTGCAATCAGGGTGATTTTGTAGGCTTGCTATCAGGGAGATATTTATACATGTAGTTATTGCAGTTCAGTACATTTTTTAAAAATGGGAAACATTTTCAGGGAACTTTTTGCAAAATCAGGGAGAGTTGGCAGGCTCTGGTACAAATTGATGTCAAAAATTCATTGGATTTGTGCAGAACATCTCACGCAATACGAAGAGAATTTGCTACCATGTCTAGGCTATACACACGCTTATTGTAATGAACGATGTAATACAAACATGTGCACCAAATCCTTCCAACAGTATTCCTTAATATAGCCTCCAAAAACCAACAACCATAACAATGTACATGTACATACATGTACAGTACATATACAACTTACAAGCCTCCCTTGTCAAATGTGCATACATGTACGTACAGTGTACATAGAACTGTACAGTATTACACAGTGGTGTCCATACACTGTACCTTGTATGCGCAGTGTACACCTACTGTAGTGCTGACAGCCCGTACGATTCCAACTTAAAATCTTATGAGATTCTTATAAGATTCTTTTAAGATTCTTATAAGATTCTTACAAGATTCTTATAAAAATTCTCATAAGATTCTTATAAGAGAGTCAGAATCATATAAGAATCCTATAAGAATAGACATGATTAAGAAATTGTTTCACAAGTAAGAATGTTTTACACTATGCGTGTATATATGTACAGTACAATTCAGTTTCAATTCAGTTTATTATAAACATCATTTTAAAAAACGTGAAAATTGTTTGTGCATCTTAGGCTACGTACGATAAAAATACAAATTTGTAAAAAAGAAAGGAAAAACTTTAAAAAGACATTGTACGTTGTACAATACTTTGAGGATCCAGGACATAAACAGTACATCCACAGCACACAGTGTCATGGTGACCCCTATGCCCTAGCAAACTGCATAGATTTCCCAAACCCTCTGCACACAGCCTTGGCTTCATATATCCAGCTCCTTGTCCTTGAGCTACTGAGGACTGTGTAGAGACATAGAGCAGTAGAGATGACATTGAGACTCAAATTGATGCACAGAACCCAAGGTCAAAAAGCCCTAGATCCAGAGCACGGTTCCTGTGTTAAGGGTCCGCTATTTCTGTCAACCCTGGAACATGTTCAATACATGAACAACACATGAAATGTACACGAGGCATGTGTAACACATGCTTGGAATGTCATAATTGACTAGGCCAGTGCTGGAAAGGACAAGGCCTAAAATCTGTCGTCAAGTACTGTACAGGTCTACCATCAGGGGGCCAATTTCATAGAGCTGCTTAAGCAAAAAATTTGCGTAAGCACGAAAATAGCTCGCTTATTTTACACATGTTACTGGCCAAAATTTCATGCCATATACATTGCTAATGACTAGTATTTAGCTGTTGTTTACTTAGCATAACAATTGAGTGGAGTCTTGGCCGGTAATCTGATTTTACTAAGCAATGAATTTTTTGCTTAAGCAAAATTTTGTGCTTAAGCAGCTCTATGAAATTGGGCCCTGGCCAGATCACGTTGGCCACCCATGCCCCCACTAGCCAACAGGACCAGTTAGCTTGTCTTTTTGCTAGAGTCCTTCAGCAATACACTGGTCCATAATGTAGTTTGGGGTATCCTTTCACCCCTGCACTAGCATGGGATTGTGTAAATGAAGCGATATGAACAATCAGCTGACAATGCTTCTTGTAATCAGGGAGATTTTGTACAACAACCAGGCAGATATTTTACATTCAACATAAGAGGGAAACAGAATATTCTTTATCCACGATGCAAACTTGACATATATCTAAGGTTCCATAATCAGGAAGACTTTCAATTTTGTTCATCAGAACATCCATGACATTCTCCTGAAGACAATCAGAGCATACTGATCGAAAAATTAACTATCGTTTCTTTCTTAGAACCAACATTACTAAAAAGAGATTTTCACATGGTGCTAGACCGCAAACCTCTTAGGCCTATTAGTTTTTAAGATACTTCCACCATGCAAACTTTTAAATTCTACTCATCGGCACATTGACATATTGGTTTATTTTTAGGGGTCTTTCAGCAGAATCAGGGAGAGGCAGCAGCACACAATGAACTATACACAGCCTGCCGAATTACATGTGCGTGCAGTTAGACCAAATTTTGGCTGGTCTTAGGGTGTTTTAACTGGCATTTGGCCAACAGACAACTTTAAAAGGCGAACACTGCATTTGTGATTTTCGATTACAAACCGAAAACGCCCAATACACTTTTTAGCAATTCTGAAAAAGTTTACAGCCCACTATTGGGGTCACCACCCACGCATAATAGTTTGCTGTACCTTAATTTAACCTTCATGAAAAAAAAGAGAAAAAAATGATGTCAAAAAGGTTCATTCAAAGTTCAATGACTGAACAACTGATTAGGCAATGCCACTGTTCTGCTGATTAGAGGGCCTATAGGGATGTACATTGTTAGTGTTTTTCTTCATGTGTGAGGAATGAATTCACCAAACTACACCATGTACAAACAACCAGAGTATTTTCGCAATCATCGAATACACATTGATGGCAGTCAGATTGTGTCCACCATGATGTGTGTACACATCTAATTGTCCATAATGAATGAATTGCTTCTATTAATAGCATCCAAACGTTCAGTGCGTTATTATATTACATATAATTCAAAGTACAATCAGAAGATTGCAAGGTTGTTTCTTTATGCATGATTTTAATGCATCAGACCTGAAGTCTTTCTTTATGCATGGTTTTAATGCATTCAGGACTTCAGGTCTGTTTGTTCCAATGTAAAGGACAAGTCAGGTTTCGCTTATTAATAAAGTACACCTCTTTCAGGGAAATTTTAGTTTCTACTGGAATAGTTTCAGGCTTTGAACTTTGAACTTTGAAGGGGCAGAGTAATTTTTTCTCTGGTAAGGAAAACGTCTAAAGGGAAAATAGTAAGTTTGTATTGGGGCCCCACAGCAAAATCACAGGGCACCACGGCAATTGCTTGTGGGTGTTGTGGGTTAATTTGAGGTCTGCATTTCAGAGGGCCATGGAGACAACTGCTTCCATTGCAACTAAAACAGGCCGACAAATCAGAACAATTCATTAACCCTGGGTGAAAACACATTGTAATGTTGTTCCACTTGACAGTGCAGAGGGAATTTTGCAGTGATGCGCTATGGTTTTATTATTATTAATATTAAAAATAAAAATACTATCTGCGAAACACATGTATTTAAGTATCAGGCCTCGAAGACGAGAACAAGAAGGCACTAAGACTCAAACCCAAGGTTGACGAAGCAATAACCTTAGGACTCGTGTCCTAACCCTGACTGCACATTATGGTGTTCGATCAGAAAAAAACTTTCAAGGCAAATTGAAACACAGACAGGTAACAACCAATAAGTTACACTCATAGAACTTTTGACATGTTCATTTCAATGACAAATTGTACAACAGCTTTAGCAGCAACGCATGGTTCTGGCTTTTGACGAGGCCTGCTACAGAAAACCAAGATAATTGAGCAATCAGGCACAGGGACCATCTGACAAATGATGATTGAAATCTGGAAATTTACCGTCAGAACAACACCTGTAAAAAATATTGTTCATGAACCTGAAAAGGAAAATTTTGTACCACAAGAATGTTAGCGTTAAAAGTACTCACCTAAGAATACAGTCTGGCGATCACTTCGGCTCTCCTCCATTATGTACTTGTCTCCCAGGAACTCCGCTGTAGAAGCCGAGACGTGAACCTTCCCGGGTATCCCGGATGCCTCCATCTTGTTGGCCAGGGTCACATCATTAGACCACACGTCAAACTTGTAGCACCGCTTACCGATGATCCCGCAGAGTACCTTGCCTGTGTGGACGCCAACGCGCATATTGACCTTCTCACCCGTGTCATTGCAGAAATCCTTAATCGCGTCGATCATGCTGAGGCCCATGTTGACGCAGCATTCGGCGTGGTCATCGCGCTTCTCCGGGCAGCCTGAGACGCAGTAGTAGCAATCGCCTAGCGTGCAGATCTTCTCGCAGTTGTGCTGCAAGCACAGAATGTCAAAACGGCCGAACAGGTCGTTTAGAAGGCCCACAAGTTCACTAGCATTCTTGTTGGCACTCATCCTGGTAAAGCCGGCTATATCAGCAAAGAGGATACTAACGTCAGTCATGAGGTTCATGTAGAAGGGCCGGAAGATGGGATTGCTGTCCTTCTTTTCCTTCTCAGATTTGTTAAGAAGCTCTCTGAAGACGGTGTCAGGCATGAGAGAGTGAATGGTCGTCTCCTTCAGTTGCTTCTCCATCTGATGCTGGTGACGGGCGACAACCGCCTGCCCAATCTTCATGAAGGTGTTACGTGATCTCACCTGCGACATGAAGTACACGTGGATGCCCATCAGGTGCACGCACATGTGCAGAAACAGCTTGGTGAACACGGCACCGGGCGTGGCATGCTTGTCCACATACACAAAGTACAACAGTTCATACGCCACGGAGAAGATCAACATTGGGATCACAGTGTACAAGAACGGCACTGGTATCATTGTGTACATCATGAGGATGGTCTCGATGCATACAGCGAAGGTAGCGACTGAGCTCATCGTCATCGTGTTGTGACCGCCGCCAGGGCTGTACGACGCAAAGGTGCCTAGCGTAAGTCCACAGAGGCACATGCCCAGTAGGATGGACACTTTCATCACATGTTTCTGGTAGTGTTCGGTGAGAGTAAATACCAAGAGTATAATACATAGAACTAGGAGACAGCCTACGCCAACCTCAAACATGATCCATGATTGAGAATCCAGGTGCAAGTCTCCAAGACAGTCATCTTCTGACTCATCTGCGACTGTGTTCCGTATCGGGAGGTAGATCAACCAAACCACACAGGCGGCAAGAATGTAGCATAACGCGTAGCGGAAACGTCTTCGAATCTGCGAGAAAGAGTTGATCTGAAACTGCTCCTCGATGATGCTGGAGTCAAATTTGGGGTTCCACCAGCTGCCTGACGCCCGCTCAAAGAGCTTAGGGCAGAGGCTGCGCTTTCTGCTACTGTTCTCTGAGCTGCGGCGACGGAGGGTGACCTCAACGGGAGTTTCATCAGCGTTTGGGTTGAAGTGAACTTCAATGTCGCTTGCATTGCCTGCCATTTTGGGGGAATCAGTTGGGCGTACTTCACTTCAAGACCATTTCATAACTGTGGTAGAGAAACATGTACAGGGAAAGTTTTAAGATTGAAAATGCAACATTTGTTGAGAGTAAATGTCATCTAGCGTTCAGTCTACAGTATAACCAACAATAACTAAATCAAAGTGACACAAGCCATATGATCTGAAGAAGATTTAAACCAGTGTCAACATGAGAGTAGTTTAAAAGGAATGCTCTACTTATTTCCGAGAATCTCGATCACTCAAAACTGGGAAATGTTTTAAAGGCACTGGACGCCTGTGTAATTGTCAAAGACCAGTATTCTCACTTGGTGTATCCAAACAAATAAAAAATCTGTAAAAAATTTGCCTCAATTGGTCATTGAAGTCAAGAGTATAATGAAAGAAAAAACACCCTTGTTGAACAAATTTGTGTGCTTTCAGATGCCTAAAAAACTTCTCAGGCCTGCAATCTTTTAATATTTGAGTGACAAATTACCAGTAACCTCTATCTAAAAAAAATGTTACTTCATAGGAAGCAGTTTCTCACAAGATTTTATACTATCAACAGCTCTCTGGTGCTCATTAGCAAGTAAGTGTTTATGCTATTAAGTAATAACCAATTGTGTCCAGTGCTTTTATAACAAAACAGACATGAGGAGCAGGCCTTGCCCTTAAAACTTCAAACTTTTTGTAAAGTATCCCACTCCCAGTGGACTTAATAAACTCTGCGCTTTACTTGCCCCCCCCCCTCAGTTTTTAGTAGCCTAGATATTGTGTTTTTCCCCATATCTTTCTGGTGTTTTAATAGTAATGATCACAACCAGTTTATTGCTCAAATATACATTCACAAGCACTTAAAATTAACTTCACACATTTTTAAGTACTATAACAAAACAAAAAATATTACAATTATAAAGAAGTGGAATGCACAATTTGTTTGTAGATATGGTGTTTACCAGCCCACAGCAGTTTTTACTTGAAATTTTACGCCGAGCTAGTGTTAAGGGTGAGAGAAGGAATGCCAGATTGTCAACATCAAATCAGTATAAATAGATGAGGAAGGAAATCAGAGTAAAATGAATGAAACTGAGGATATATTAAACTCAATTTTCAGATAATTCTAAACTGTATTCCTGGGTTATTTTTTACTTTTCCCATTCAGAAGTTCCTGTTATTTCAGAGGATAGTTGCTAGTTGCTGATATCAAAATAAATGACAGCATAATGTAAACATGGTACTGATAAATGAACCTTTCTAGACAGACAGGGGGAAAAAATTATAAAGGTTTGAAGAAAAGAAGCGAAACTTAATAATAAAATCTGTAATAAAATCTGTAAAATTCCAGACAGAGGAACCCTGGGGGAAAGAAGCCTGAAGTTGAGTCACAGACACACTGAAGCAGACAATGCCTTTTTTTCCACGAATAAACTGACATTTCATATAAAAATTGCATTATGCAAGATTTTTTTGTTCAACGGGAAGCTCTAAAATGTCATGGTATTTGAGAGGCTAGTAACCAATAGGCAAATATTCCCAGTTCATTTCATTTTACCGATTGGAAAAACTTCTCTCTTTTTTTCTCTTGTCAAATTAATTTACAGCAGAATTGAATCACGATCAAATAATGTGGGTTATTTTTAGCAATATTTTCAATTTACAAAAAAGTCAAAGTTTGTTTAATAAATATGCTCAGGGATTACACTGATAAAAAAGCTCCATTCCCTCCTGCATTGACCAACCACACCCGTGACTGCGCATACAAAATAAAAAAATATCACATTTCACAATACAAGCTGCCACCATTTGGTTTACTGCATCCAGTATTTTGTGTAACAACTGAGACGTAAAGCGTCCACCCTACATGAGCCACGTTGCTGGGAAGTTGCCAAGGTGGGCGGGGCTTAATAGATCAGTCTATATTTGGGACTTTCACGCCCCCCTAACGATGCTGTATAAACTTTGCAGTTTGAACAGGTTTACGATTAACCCAATTGCGATGATAAATGGGGGCTTGGCAAGATTTTGTGACGAAATCTTGTTTTCCATACGCACAATTCATGTACTACACGTACAATATAGGCCTACAGTAAAATGTTAATGAGCTCTGGGACAATCCAAACGTTCAATTAGGCGCTGTGGAGCACCACGCCTGGAATTCCAGGTGCTATTGCCCTGGTCTTGGCCTTAGTGCTCCTTCCAAATATTCCCATCACTTAAGATTTTCCAACAGAAGTGCCCTTTGAAAGGACAAAATTTGGCCTTGCACTCTCAAAGATGAAATTCCAGGCCTGGACACCAAATTTTAAAGCAATATTTTTAGCTACATGTACATGTACAAGCAAGACCTAAGCGAAAAATGTCACCATGGGAACGGTTACAATTTATGTCTTTTCTACAGATGTTTTAATGTTAAATGTGCCACCAGTATGTTCAACTCTGTTCCCCCTGTGAGTGTGCTTGAGTATAAAACCAGGCTTTTTTTTCCTTCTCACCCATACACTCTCACTTCGCTGAGATGGAGAACAAAGAGTCAATAACAAACATCTCTTTGGAACTCCTTGACTAGGCATGGAATTACACAGAGCCCCTTCAAAAGTGTCCCATTGACAAGTGTCCCCATTTACAACGGAAGTGCTATTTGCAATAATATGAAAATGCCCTTGTCCTCTCAGATCTAGACTATTTTAAGACGAATAGCAACTCCAACTATCAGCTCCTTTGAGTTATTTTCGGCATAAATGTTTTCTTCCTGCAGCCCCTATCCTAACCAAGAGTGGCTTTTTGCCTCGTTTTGGGTCAAAATTGCAATAAAAAAAATCAAACATAATGTACAAAAACCTACACAAAAGTCAGTTATTTTGTACACCTTATTGTTATGTTTACAACAAATCACGGTGGACTTATTCCTGACATCGGTGTAAACACTAGCTCAGGTTACATGTAATGTGATCATCAATTCCGACCATATTTTTGTCTCATTGCAATCACAGATGAAGTGCAAGGAGAATAAAATAAAATGGTGCATCGTGGCCGAGCGGTCAAGCACACTGGACTCAAGCTCTAGGGTTTATGATCAGCAGAGTGTGGGTTCAAGTCCCAGTCTTGGCATTTGTGCCCTTAGGCAAGACACTTACATGTAACCACCATTGCTTTGGGACGTACGTAGAATGTAAAGCTGTGATGTGTAATGCTTGCAAAAGAACCCAGTGCACTAACCAGGAACAGGCCTGAAATTTCATCTTTGAGAAGGCAAGGCCATTTTCATTTTGAAAAGGCCACTTCCATTGTAAAATCAGTGTCAGTGGAACAGTGTCCTCAGCAAAATAGATCAAAGGGCAAGATTTCTTTGTTATTATTATTATTTTATTTTTTTATTTTTTATTATGCAAGTTCCAGACCCACAAGGCCTGAAGGCCACTTCAAGGTGTGAGCTACAATTATTTTATTCCAGAGGCCGTTGCCGCCTACTCCTAGGGCTGAAACAAGGTTACCCCTCTAACAGTCCATACGGATGTAGGCTTGGGTATCATCAATCCAAAGCCTGGCCGGTAGAGCAGAAAGCACTACCTCCCAAATTATATATAGCAAGTGTCACGACCTGGACTCGAACCCACACTCTGCTGATCAAACACCTGAGATTGAATCCATTGCTCTCAACCGCTCGACCATGACACGCCACAAAATAACCAGCGACGTGGACAAAATAACAATTGATTTTCTTCGCAAAGCTGACTTGAAAAGTCTGAGTTCAGATTTTTAAAAAAGTCTAAAATTTCTCATCCCTGACTGAAGAGGTTTGCCCGGGTGTACTCATGTATCTGGCTGGTCTGGCAGCAATTTATGCGTCAGCTCACCTTTCAAGGTGTCGTATTACTGTCTCATGTTTTTATAATCTTTCTAATTCTTATCAAGCTCCACCAAATTTGACATTTTAACAGCAGGAGTGGCATTTAAATTTATGACAGACATGGGTGCATAATATACACCATATTACGGTTACTATTATTAAAGGCAACCAGAGCGCTAGTAATACATAAGTTACACCTCATTGTTTCAGGAGAGGGGGGGGGGGTGCTTCGATGGCCACGACTGCAGTGTACCTTGTCCTCGCACAATCTAACTCAGGATTATCATTTTACGGTTAATTTGTTTGTGAATTCAAAGTGACAAGTCCAGTTTGAGGTTGTAATCACACAATTCCAGGCTATCTTAATCTCATCAGAGAATTGTGTCTGGACATGTACAGTGGGTGAATGTCAGGGTTACATCCCCACAAGGTTTCAAGCATAACACGTACAATGTACATGAAGCTCGCTGATCAAGATGCAAACGTTAAGGGACAAACATCTTGAGCTACATGTTTATGTTCTGTCAAGAATATTGAACAGACATATGTAAGGTACACAAATTTTCATAAACTGATATTAAAATTATATTTATAATACTAACAGTCAAATTGTTCACACCTAGGCATGTAGGCCTATTGTCTATTTTGTTGTTATTATAAGGGGGCCCCTGCCAACTATTTCCTTTTACATCTGATTTTACAATAATTTGCCAGTAGATACTGTAACTAACCCAAATGCTATACAAAATGAATTCAATTATATCAGTACTATGAAATTGTTCCCAGGCTGCTAGGCCGAAAATAGTGCCAGATAAAAACTATTCATTAAAGACAGTGGACACTATTGGTAATTACTCAAAATAATTATTAGCATAAAACCTTTATTGACTACGTGTAATGGGGAGAGGTTGATGGTATAAAACATTGTGAGAAACGGCTCCCTCTAAAAGAAAGTAGTTTTTGAGAAAGAAGCAATTTTCCACGAATTTGATTTCGAGACCTCAAGTTTAGAATTTGAGGTCTCGAAATCAAGCATTTGAAAGCACACAACTTCAAGTGACAAGGGTGGTTTTTTCTTTCTTTATTATCTTGCAAGTTTGATGACTGATTAAGCTCAAATTTTCACAGGTTTGTTATTTTATGCACATGTTGAGATACACCAACTGAGAAGGCTAGTCTTGGACAATTACCAATAGTGTCCACTGCCTTGATAAAAAAAAATAATAAAAAGTATGCAGGCAGTGTCTGACATCTAAAAGTAAAATAAGAACAGATTGTCATACAGGTGTAAGTTGAATTTCAAGTCTACATTGTACACGTACCTATTTCCCCTGGACCATGGGTCTTATACAGGTTCACACCTGAGTGTCACTAACAATTACAGGAACGTAAACTATAATTCACCACTGAACATCAGTGTATGAACAAATCTTTGTCATCCCTCTTTGTGGTGTTATTTTAGGAACTTCCGGAGTTATAGTTTCATTTTTTAGAATGTCATTGTCTCATTGAAACCTGCATTTACAAAGGAAAGACAAAGGGTTCTCATAAAAAGCACTAGGTTTTGTTATAAATTCTATTTTGAGAAAATATGAGAATGCTTCCAGCTGTAAATTGCAAAACCGCAAAACCTTGTCTGAAAGCATCGCCCGATAATCTGCCATGTTATGCTGGAATCCCGAACTTCTAAATTTTGATATTTAGAGGTACATCCTACACTGTGTCCAATATTCCACATTTAACTAAAACTCAAATACACACCATTTTATAATCATATTTACAGGTTAAAGAATTCGGGTATTTTTTCAAAATGTCCACAGATTTACATTAAACTTACAGGGTTTGAAGATAATGATAGTGGAAAGCTTCCCTTCAAACATTACTAACTAAGGTTAGTAGTTTTTGAGAAATGAGTAAAACAAGTCACAAAATAATTTTGGTCTCATGAGACCAAAATTATTTTAGCATGTAAAACCCCCTTAACCAGTTATGATATTATACCAAAACCATAGCATAACTGGTTAATACGTTTTTACATGCTAAAACTGAGATGAAAATTATTACTTTAACTCATTTCTCAAAAACTACAGCACCTCAGTAAGTAAAATTTCAAGGGAAGCTGTCTACTATCATAATCTTCAAACTGTGTAAGTTTAATGTAAATCTGTGGACATTGTGTTTTTTGTTAGGAATAGTATATACCCTTTAAAACAACCACATAGCTATGGTGTCCCCCCCCCCCCCCCGTCACCCCCCCCCCCCCCCCAACCCAACAAGCCTAACCCAAATTGTTCACATTGAACTTGGCTAAAAATAGCTTTCATTAAAAAGAGCGAGTAGAATGTAGCTGTGGTTGCAATTGAAATTCCACATTCACTCACTCAGTCAATCAATTTTATTTTTAGTTTCTAGTTGATGGCTACACTTCCAGGTTTTTTTTTTACAATTGTCATGTTCATGCACTACCAACTTTGGTTTCAATTCAATTTAGTTAAGATTTATACACATGACATTATGTTTCCTTAATTCTACGAAAAATGATTTATAAATAAGTATACGTACATTGTAACTATGGAGTATGCAATATTAACAATCATGATTGTAAATTAAAGCAGTAAAAAAGTAATGTCGCTTTTCAATTACTGTTTTTTTTCTTTATGAAAACGGGCTTTGAACTTCTGTCTTGAAGGGGCACAGCACTTATTCTTAAGAGGTAAGAGGTTCCACTTACTTACATTTATAAGGCAAATCTTAGTTTGTATATTTTTGCCATGGGCACCAGAACAACAAGCACAGTGCACCATGGCAATTGCTGTAGTACAGATGCACTCATTACATTCTAGGTGTAGTGGGTTAATTCAAGGCCTGTGACTATGGAAATTTAATTTCAGAGGGAAATGTGGATGGAAGATATGGGCATTCAAAGTTGTGCTCATTAAAATTCACCCCCTTAATTTTCATGTTGGCACAAACTTGTCAATCTCTACACTTTCAATAGTCAATCACTCCTGTACATAATGGATGGACACTTCTGAACGGGATCTTTTTTTAACATTTCTAGAATCAAAGGTTGTCAGGGCGGCAAAGTGTCAGGGCGGCAAATGATTTGACAAAGAGCTAGGATTGATCTTAACTGTGTATGATTCTTAATTGCTACATGTACGCAAGGCATGACATCACAATACAAATCACTTTTGTGATTTTGGCAACTCAGTGCTTTGTGAAATCATCTATGGTGAAAATATAGTCCTGGACAATCAATTGTAAAGAAGAGACCACATTTGATGGGGAAAGGAAGTGTTCATAATCAGACGAGGGAATAAGAAGACACTGAGACCAAATCCCAAGGCTGATGAAGCAATAATCAAGGCAAAAATTTCATGCTAAGCAAATTTTTGTGCTTAGCAGCTCTATGAAATTGGGCCCAGAGAGTTGACGTCAATTGCCAACATTGCCTCTGTAAAGTTATCATCAGGGGCTGTGACAATACAGTGCCTTTATTATCACATGATTAAATCATAATGAGATAATGCCATTCAGAAAACACAACACTATCAACAGTGTACATTACGTATCATACTGTTTCGCAATAAAGTGATGTTTTGAGCAAGCCTAACTCATCAAATTTATGACAAGAGTATTTTGTAACCACATGCAGCCTATCTCATCAAACAATACAAAGATCACATTACGTTTTTATGCAATGTGTCGCATTTACTGTCTGTACAATTGATGACATGTGGCAGGTTTTTAACTCATGACATTTTGGGATTTAAGAAAAAATGTCGCAATAAATACTCTTATGTATAAATGCACTGGGCATTTTCATGAGCCCTTGTTTCTTGATTTAATCCGTTTTTATGAAAGTGAGACTTTGTCAATGAGGGAGGAATTTAGTTATTCTCAGTCTCAGAGCTTCTTCTGCTAGGTTGCCTAAACCAACAGATTGTCTTGATAATAAGCAGGAAAACTGAAAAATTTACAAATTATTACTTGAAAGCATATTTTGAGTGGAAAATTATAAGTATTTTCATTGAGTAGGAATGTATATGGTGTTAGAAATTGAAAGGAACAATATTTGAGTAGACTTACACATCTAAATGTGTGTATAGTGTCATACTTACTAATACGTAAGACGCTATATTAAAAATAAATTACTATATTCTTTTTTTTTTTTTTTTACAACATTTGGGTTTAAAATTGTGTAATGATTTCCCAATTTTGTTTTTATATACTCAGAGAGTGGTACATTACCTGAAATTGTTACATTTTAAAGAAGTTTTATTTTTGTTTCCTTTGTTCATTTTAATGTGTGTAATTTAGCACGCATAGGTTTATGGGTAAAATTTTATTGTGTATTTTCTTGACTTTTTACTAATATTTTATTGTCCAGTGCATTTGAACAAAATAATATTGGAATTTGCTCTATACTAAATAAATGAATAAATTGTTAATATTATTAAAAATGTTGAGAGGAAAAACTAAATTGAAAAAAAAAATACAAAAAAAACATGTGGTCCATTGTACAGCTCTTTTTATCTCATGGGATGTGACCAAGATATAAAATTATTGCAGCTACAGTTGTAAGCACGTCAGATGCACCTTTGATTCCATGGCAGACCATTGTAGACTAGAGAGTAGAGTTCATGTGGATGATTCATACCTGATGTAAATGAACTTCCTAGGATTCTTTGAGAACAAAGTCTAAAAATTATGAATCACTATCAGGGATTGAATTTCACCATTGAGAGGGCAAGGCCATTTTCATTGTGCAAAGCATACTTCCATTGGGAAAACATTAAAGTGTAATTATAAGGTTTTTTTAAAATGGGGCACCACCACCAAGCAGGGCAACAGGGGCAATAAAGCCAAGACCAGGGGCAATGATAATGTAACTACAAAATAAAGTGTCCCATTATTCTAGTTTAAAAATGGATGGTGGATGAAGAGCTATGTATAATTATCACTTTAAAATTACAAAGATCAGTGTTGTAGCCACGGTGGGCGGTGCTGGGCGAGCCTGCCCAGAACTCACAATTTTTGCCAAACACTCTGAGAAAAATAAATTGTATACAGCCCAGCACAGATTTCTCCTAAAAAAAAAAAAATTTATTGTCTATCTGACACATAGCTATTATAATAAACAAGAGTGTCAAAAGTACAGGGAAAGAACATACACACAGTCAAAAGGCAATTCATTGCACGGCCCCATTTACAGTCACCTACAAGAGGAATGTACTTCACACCGTATAAGACAAACAGTTTTTGGAAACCTTGCATTATGCAATTTAAAGGCCCCATAATTGAACATTGAATAATTTTGTTGCTCTGCTCGCATTTGGTGGCTTTGAAATAAAAATGATGTATTTCCCACACTAAAATTATTGGTCTAGCTACAGCCCTAACGGAGACTAGCTACATGAGTGTATTTATGACCTTCAAATTTATAGGGCCTCCAGTGTTGTCCATGTAAATCTAGGCATTTTTTTTAACAATGATATGACAAATTTAAAATTTGTGAATAACTTTAGGTAAGGCGCCAGCCACACCTTTTCACTCATTTTTACAAAAAGGGACATCTACTTGAGGTTAATTAGATATTATGTTGTTTCATTTGATATTATGTTATTTCATATCGAATGAAAAAGTGGTGGCGCCATACAGAAAGTTTTCCAAATTTGTTTCTGATATAAATCTGATAACAAATTAATTCCAGGTGAAGTGCTGGTTGCAACAAATAAAAACCCATCATCCATTTTCTCAAAAAGGTTATAGATTTTGGGTAAAAAATTGGTATCCTGACACGACTTTTTCATTTGTAATGAAATAAATGAGTTTCTAATTTACTCAAATTAGAATTCCTTTCCGTAAAAATTAGTGACGAAGTGATGACAGGATACGGAAACAGAGTAACATAGAGCAAGTATTATGGGAATGTCAGTTCATTTCGCTATCGTCACAATGAACCGATAGCAATATGTTGGGGGAATTCGGGTAAAATAATTGCTGACAAAAATTGTCTCACAAAAAGGGAACGTAACTCATCTGATCATCACCTCCCCTTCATAAAAATGAGTAATAACATTATTACCAGAACATGTATTTTACATTACATTTACCATTAGTCTTTGAGCAATTTATTTTTATTTAATTGATACAAAATAAATATTCTATAAAAGTATACAAAATAAAGCATGGTAATTTAACCTACCACTTTATTTCAAAACGAAGACTCTCCCTTCCTTATTCATTCATCATGGTCTGGCTTGCAGCAACAAACTTTTGTTGTGGTCTTGCTCGTTACAATCATCCCACACAGTGAAATCCAACAAGAGAGTGACGGCGAACCCCAAAAGTAGAGAACCCTGGACACACCGGGCAACTTTAAAACTTCAGGTGCCGTGCTTTTCAATGTTCAAGCCCCACGGACGTACCGGCAGATACCCAGTTCACTCCCCGTTGAAAAGCACCGATTTTGACTTCGTGTGTGGGGTGTCGCCTCGGCTGTCTGAAGATGTGCAGAGAGAGACTTTGTGACAACCTTCACATCTTCCGTCTTGCTCCAACTCCCAACTGCGCCTCCAACTAGCTCGACATGGGAGCAGGAAATTTCTCAGTGGCAGGCATCTGATGATGGTTTAGTTGGTTTGCATCTCTCCCAGACCTAGCTACCTCAGCAAAATTCATGAAAACCCACCCAATTGTGACACACACACATGACAAAAAAATTGAAACACCTTTTAGAAAGGCGCCCTCTATTTTTTTGACAAGCCGAACAGAATTGACTTTTTCGTCAAGTGAGGGCGCTAATTTCCAACATAAATGAGCAGTTTTGTGCGCGCAACAAACTCTTCCATGATAAAACTAAGCCGAACTTCCAGTTTACGCATAATTAGGCGCATCTAGTCTTTCTCTCGAAGAGGGCGATCTGCAATAATTATTTTTAGTTTTTCTAATCGACTAGTTATGTTTGAGGAAAGTCGGAACAGCCTGGTGATAAATAAGTCCGCCCACTTAAAAGTTATGGAACAATGTAAAAGAAATTGACAGTACCAAACTACATTTATTTTTAGTGGTTAAGTTTTGGGGTTGTGTTGATGGGACGGGGAAGCGATCAGATTAGAAACAAGAATATACCAAAACATTTTTATTTGTTTTAGCTTTAGGCCTAACAACCACACCCACTTCACCTCTCTGTGAAGCTTAAACGAAATATTGAGACCAAAAAGTGGAAGTGCAGAGTTAGGGCAAATAAAAGGGTTCGTTTTGGGCGCATAATTTTACAAGACTCTAAATGAAATATCATTCCAACAAAGTGATATGGGATGGCTAATACAAAACTTTTGCTGTTGTTGGCATTTTGTACAAAATGAACCAAGACTGATTGGAAGCGCTAATAACTATCAAAATAAAAGACCACACTTCTTCCTATCCTAGTCTTGGAATGTTTACTATAACCCCCCCCCCCCCCCCACACACACCGTCTTTATCCACGAGCCTCAAAGAATGACGTTCAGGCTAAAGGTAATCCTGCATATAATAATTTTATCCCATTCTGGACCAACTTTCATAAATCCTGTAAGCATAAAAACATGCTATGCGCAGAAATAAGTATGATGCCTAGCAGACACAGATTACAGAGCCAATATTTCCTAAAGTTCACCCTATTGTGATTATTTGTGCCTTACTAAACTTTTAGTTAGCAGAGAAATTTGCTCATGTGTCTCTTTGGAACCACTAGTTGATAGATGTGGTTCGAATCCCATCCAAGCAGACATGTAGTCTGGTAATATTTAATACTTCTTTCTTAAAAACCATGTTCGTTTAGAGAGAGCAATTTCTCACAATGTTTTAAACTATCAACAGCTCTCCATTGCTCATTACCAAGTTAGTTTTGACCCAGTTATTTTGAGTAGTTACATGTACCAAATAGTGTCCAGTGCCCTGAAAAACAACAACAAATAACAGACACACAAAGTCACTTGATTATGCTCGTTGTTAATTTATTAATACTCATAAACCAGCCAATAAAATAATTTTGGCAGAATTAAGACAAACGCCATAAGAATCTGGAAAAAAAAAACAATTTATTAAAAACTACATCAAATTAAGAATAGAACTCAAAACTAAACTGCAATGTTAAAAGTGTAATAAAAAAAAAAGCATGTAAAAAACTTTGTCTCAACAAAATTTTGAATGAACTATTTCCTAAGTTTTTAAAAATTATGTATATATATATATCTTTTTGACAAGCCACATTTACAGGCAAATTTACAGCACTAGGAATAAAATGCGCTTATGTGCATTTTTGGATTAGTTGCCAAAAAAACGTCCCCCTTACAATTTACAATTCATTCTCAACCAAACAATTAAAAATAAATAAAACGTTATTCACAATTTTACAGGATTTCTTTTTTTTTGAAATAACAAATGTGCACAAACTTATTACTGGCAATTTTAAACTGGAACAATGTTTTTTAAACTATAATTATGACAAACAATTTGTTCTAAACTGGAGAAAAAATAGTCATGAAGTTGGGAGAAGCCATACACTATAAGCATACACGAATATTATAAGGTCGTATCTGAACTGCCGGCTACATCTATGGCTACATCTGTTGCTAAGGAGGTCCTATACTTCAACACGTAAGTATCTGATGATCTAGCCATAGCTGTAGCCGCCAATTCGTACTTGGCTTAAGAGTCTATCTGAACTGCCGGCTACAACTATGGCTACATCTGTTGCTAAGGAGGTCCTATACTTCAACGCATGAGGATCTGATGATCTAGCCGTAGCTGTAGCCGCCAATTCCTACTTGGCTTAAGAGTCTATCTGAACTGCCGACTACAACTATGGCTACATCTGTTGCTAAGGAGCTCCTATACCTCAACACAGGAGGATCTGATGATCTAGCCAGAGCTGTAGCCGCCAATTCGTACTTGGCTTAAGAGTATATCTGACCTGCCGGCTACAACTATGGCTACATCTGTTACTAAGGAGGTCCTATACATCAACACATGAGGATCTGATGATCTAGCCATAGCTGTAGCCGCCAATTCGTACTTGGCTTAAGAGTCAGAATGAAGTCGCTATCTAAAATAGACTGGTACCTAAACTGCAACGACACATATCATGATGATATTTTAAAAACCGTCGTGTTCTTTGACAGTGGTGGTCAGAAAACAAAGAACAGATGATCAATACAGCAAACCACACCCGAGAAAACAATATTTAATTGTTATTTTTAAGGTCCTTTAAGTGTGATGTCAGATATTCAGATTAGCTTAAAATGATGTTAATTTTTTTTTTATTGGAATAGGAAAATTCAAGAGAACTGGAGACCTGTCCCAGGCTGCTCAACTTTGATTAACCGTTTAGGGGTAAACATGGTCCCAGAAATGATTTAAGTACTTTGGAAGAGCATGTTTGACTGCATACTTTAATTTTTTATTTTTAAGAAGTGGCTAAGCCTCGATATTAACACTGGATTAATGACCCAAAGGCAAGGGTTTTTAGTATTAAACTTACAAGAATAATGCTTCGCCTCATCTTTAAACTTAAATATTCCGTTCAAATGTTGACTGATGAGTCTAATAATCGTCTTTCAGTTCTGTTGAGTATGAATGTTCAACCCGAGACAAATGAGATCAATCTTTTTGTAGTGCTTGAAAAAAAAAAAAGGTTTAATTGTGAGACTCCCAAGATAATTATTTATTATTATGATTTTCATCTGGTCCAACAAAAGTTTTGAGCTGTTTTTTTTGTTTCTTCGAAGTAACGTAATCCATTGAAAATAGAGTTTAGTTTCATAAAATGTGTAAGCAGACAAAGTGGTTATGAGCAGAAAATCTTGCTAGCAGAAACAGGTAACCCGCACATAGACACTGCATAGTTCACTCTGTTGCAACTGGTGCCCAATGTATTTTGGCTCAGCAAATAAGAAAAAATAAAAAGGATTAGCTTAGTAACTTGTTTCTGCTATATTTGAACTTTGTGCAACATTAAATTAATTCACATTGCGAATATTTACTGTGGCAACATACCGATTGATGCCAGCTTTCCTACAGTTACACACATTCCCTTCAGGCAAATTTAATACTTTTTCTTTGCAGAGTGAATACTCCAGCACAAGTTAAGCGAATTTAAACTAAAAATCTTCTTTAACAACATCTTATTTTGTCTTTTTACATCATTGCACGTTCATATTTCATGACAACTAATTCAAGCTCCACTTTAAATAACAAACCAAACAACTGCCAATAGAAACAATAACTGCTGCCCACTCAAAACCACAAAATGAGCATTTACAGACAAAATAAAGCCACAAAATTGTTTTTTCTTGCTCGTATCTGAAGGTCTAGATATTTTCTAATAATCTTTGGTAATAAAACTATTTTCCAATGGAAACAATATTTGCCTTATTTTAAAAATGGTTTATGTGATTGAGTTAACTTGAGAAAAGTTACATAAGCCTCAAACGGAAGATGGCCGACACTATAGGAGTGCCCTTGGGTTGGTTTGGGTGTTAAGCGAAAACTTACCAAACCTAATTTGTGTCCCAGTATTGCGTCCACCATATCTCAAAATGGCTTACGGTACGGCAGTCTTGTTTCCGTGTAACACATGCCACCATGACATTTATTCCGTTGGTTGACATATCTACTTAAAAACTTGGGAGAGTAGATTTCCTTTTGACCTTACATTCCTAAGAGAGTAAATTCCCCCAAAAACGTTTCTTACCAATAACTTGAGCGACTCTCAACATTCAACCACTGCACTATTCAAAACAGGACCCAATTTCATGGCTCTGCTAAAGAGTAAAATTCTGCGCTTTTAATTCCGTATGCCGTTCTTCACTCGCAGAGCAAGCACAAAATTTGCGCGCTCTGTGCAAGCAAAACATCACATTGACTAAAGCAAACATTCTCATCTAACTTGTGAAATAGAGTTGACATAAGTGCGGCATTCTCTGCTTCCGTAAGTGACGATTCTTTACTTACAGTAAGAGGAACCATGAAATTAGGCCCAGATATTTACATTTTTCACATTTTGCAGTTTTCCTCTCTAACTCTGGCTTTCAAAAATTCTTGCGGACTAGAACATTATATACAAGACAATACATTAATTATTTCTATGTACAGTGTGTTTGGTATAAACACGCAGGCAAGAGTCTAGTATGAACGAACCGAGACTGTCTGGTTTAAAACACAGAAAGTGACTCCTGTGTTCTAAACCAAAGATATGGCTCACCGAGGCGACTGTGTATGGATACATTTATGACATTTAGGAGTATGTACAGAGGTTTGGGGGAGGCGGTGATTTGGCCAAGAAAAGGAGACAAACAAAGAGACAACATATGTGGACAACATTGGCAATGATCATAAACCAGTATTTGCACACTATGTGACCCGACATATACATGAACTTACGAACAATGACTGACCGAATGAAGAAAGAACTGAACCAATGAACGAAAGAATGTATAAGCTATTGAAGAACTTTGGAGTGAATTTACATTTTCCGCGCTCTGGCTTGTTCTGCATTTCAATTTGAATGTAGCACATCCAGGCTTTTACTTACACCTTTGAAGTGACAAAGACTCAATATCCACAAAAAGAAAACATTGCTTAACCATTTGTCTGTGAGCGTAGCACATAATAACCAGAGAACCAGTCACAAACACTTCATATCATATGGTATTTGGGGCTGGTTACCAACTATTCCAACTGTGCTCAGCAAATTAGTGTTAATGAGATTAGATCCCTGATTAGATCCCTACACAATAAGACCATAAAGCCAGTTCCGAACAAGTGGCTATGGCTTCATCACCATGTGAACAAGTGTTGAAGCACTGGAAGCCGGTAGCAACAGCCAAAGCCGAAGCTGCCGATGGGCACACAGCCTTAATCAAGAACAAAAGCTCACAGTGCAAAAAAATGAGTGTTTAGGCGACTATCAAGCCAAAGTGTAGTGGTTTTTGTAAGCAGTAACAAAAGCCACCAACAAGTTTGCTAAGTACAGAGATAGTGAACACAAATGGTATAATCTTTTGATTTGATTTGACAGAAACAGATTACCGGCCAAATGCAAATATACCACACCTACATCCCCACTGGCTCCCCATCAATAAGGTTTATCGCGAATAGCAAAATATCAAGAGAGGGCGCTGTTGAACCCACACAAAGGTATAGGCGTTGCGTGCGTGAGTCGTAGAAACTGCATAGAAACCGCCCCATATTCCTTCCCACAATGCATTGCGTTTCTCAATCGCGATAAACCTTATGAAATAAGTTTTCTGTGGAGCAGATCTCCATAAAACTGTGCCGAATATTTCAGAGTCATTGATAGAAACGGGAGACAGTGGCATTGTGTGTTTTTCGTCAAGGAGGTTTGGTTCATTCGGTCACACCAGCCACCTGCCAGACGATGAGATGGCTTCTCTCGTTCCTAGCAACGCGGGATGAGTTGGTGAGTTCGTCGCCGTAGTTATTACTGCTTGCATTTTCATCTTCATCGTCACCATCACCTGAATAAAAATATTTAAAAAAATTGAGAACAATAAACAAACTTACACAAAGTGTACCGAAGGCAAAAGCTTGAAAAGTGTTAATAATAATAAATAAAAATAATGCATTTATAATGCACCATCTATCTAGTGTACAAGACCCTATTCCGAGGCGCAGAACATCAACAAATATACACAACAATATACACAACAGTATACACGAACCAAATTGTGATCAAATTTATCACTGTCTTTAAAGCTTCATGAGGTGAAATATCTCACTTGTTGATTTGTTTTTAACAAGTTCAACTCGTTTTTAATATTTGTGTAACATTTCTACAAACTATGGCTATCCATTTTTGATCTGCATTTATGGCTTTCCATAGTTTTCCAACTAAGCTTGAGCGATTTATTTCATTCACGATAATATATCATTTACAATTTATTGCGTTATTCGACATAATGCAACAATTGGTGTGCGAATGTAATTAAGGGAATCAATGTGTGGTGAAGAGGTTTTCAACTAGTGGTTTAAACCCAACGAGGCCTGGTTCTTGATAGTTTTACTGAGATGAAGTCGAGCTAAACTATCAAGAACCAGGCCTCGCTGGTTTAAACCACTAGTTGAAAACCGAATCAACACACTTTGATTCCCATTCATAAATACCTTTTCGGTCAAAAGACATCAACACTTTTTGGTCAAAAAGTAAAATAAATGCAAAAATTATAATTGTTCAATGATTTCTTTCAACACAACACCCCTCCAGCTATGAAATGGTCAGACCCTTGAGTAAACAACTCCTTATAAGGAGATTGCTGTGCGCATCGCGCGTACCACGTGATGTGGAACAACTGCTCCAGCCGTTGCTCTCGACCAATAGGAATGAAGAAACTGTCCCGCTCACAACCGGTTATAAACACTGGTCATTTTCAAATGTTTAAACACCCCCACGTGACATGCTCTCCACCAATAGGAATAGTGAAACTGTCTGAGGTATTTATGATTACTCATTTAAGCTAAATGAATAAGCAGGGAAGAGGAGGGGGGAACTAACCTGCCCTGAAGTCAATGTATCCCTCTCCACCACTCATCACCAACATGTTCTTAGCGACTGCCTTCTCCATGGCACTCTTGCCTGGTGCGGTATCGAGGGTTGAACCTGAAGCGGTTGTAGTGACGCTACCTGCTGTACCTGAGAGAAAGATGACGAAAGAAAAATGTGCTAGCTCCATCAACTCTTACTTGGGGAAAAACTTAAACGTAGAGTGTCGCGGCCGAGTGGTTAAGAGCATCGAATTCAAGTTCTGGTGCTAATTCACCGGAGTGTGGGTTCGAATCCCGGTCGTGACACTTGTGTCCTTGAGCAAGATACTTTACTATAATTGCTTCTCTTCACCCAGGGGTATAAATGGGTACCTGCGAGGGTAGAGGTTGATAATGTGAATGAAAAGCTTTCGGAGCGCCACGGCAGCTCGGGGCTGTATACTCCCTAAATGGGAGCTGAGAAAGATTAAAGGGATGTTTATTGGCCCAATGACCAGGGGACTAATGTAAAGCGCATTGATACGGTTTATTGTGAAATGCGCTATATAAGAACTTGTTAATAATTCTCCGTCGTTATAATGTTTGAAGATGACAACATGAGAAGAGGAAAAATCATGTTACCAAAGTATAACAAAACAATTGTTGCACGCTGTGATTTGGGGTCCATGGGTTTTTGTACACCCTCGGGTGCTTTGCCTTGGGTGACATTGTCCCCCTTGGGGACCCCGTCACAGCGTGCAACAATTGTATAATGTAGCATAGTCCAATTATAGTTATAATAATAAGCACTCGTATCCTTTGCTCAGTGCACTTCAACATTCAGTATTTGTCTGTAAGGTCATGTGGAGCTACGATTGATATATATAGGACCTACTCCTTTAAAATAGCACGATGTAGTGGTTTACAAGGTGCTGTGCGGCAATATGCAGCCAGTCAAACCAAGAACACCGGGGTGAACCCCTTATCTTTTTGATAAGTGCACTGGGTTCTTTGTGCGTTACACAAAACACATGGGACCAATGGCTTTATGTCCCATCCAAAGGGCAAAGCAATGGTTAGGTGTCTTGCTTAAGGAGTCACGGCTGGGAACTCGAAACTCACACTCTGCTGATCAGAAACACCAGAGTTTGAATTTAAACTATAGTCAACAAAATCTTATGCAAACTTGGCCTACAATCTCGTAACAAACCCTGAGTTTTACCTGGAATGGCGACAAAGAATTTGACAGCGTCCCTGTGTCCATGGAAGGAGAGTTGCGCCTGAGTGATACTACAGAATGGTATGACGTTCCCTGGGCGTACACTGTCTGATCTACTGTCTGAGTAGACTCTGATGACCGCCCCGGGACGACTTCCACCGGCTGGCGTCGGTTTGGTTGCTGTTAAATCAAAGTAAAAATATTATATGATTTTGGTTCACTATCAGGGATGATACACATGTACAGGCTGGATAGCTATAATAATTATAATAACCAGATTTGCATGGCGCCATTGCATCAAGATCATGGCGCTCAGCAACAACGGGCAATGAACAGGCAACTGAAAACCGGTGATTTTTTAAGTTGTTTTTGAACGAAGAAACAGTGTCCAGTGATCTAATGTGAGACGGTATACTGTTTCAAAGTTTCAGGCTGGCATTTGTCGATGCTTCGTCCGTGTTTGTGTGTTTGGACCTATGTTCCGACAGCAGCGTATCATCACAGCAGGATCAAAGACCAGCCGTCGATTTCACAAAGAGTTAGGACTTGTCTTATCTCGAGTTAAGACGAGTAACTCTTCCTAATTTAGGATTAATCTTAAGGTCTGCATGCTACAGTGCAGGGTTGGGACTCGTCCTAAGTCCAAAGATTAGTCTTAATTTAGGAAGAGTTTCGTGAAATTGACGGCAGACCGACCAGAAACATGAAGCTGGATACAGCGATCAAGGTACTGGTACTGGATACAGTGATCAGGGTATTGTGGAGCTGTGATGATGGAGACATTTGAAGATGTGGAGTGCGACGACATGTACCGGAGTAGTTTTTTCTTGGAATAGAGTAGGAAACTAAGTTTTGAGCAAATGGGCTGACCTAATTGTTCACAAGGTATGGTTTAATATATTTTTCTGGATATATATTCGCCATTTTTCTGATTTTGCCAAGAAAAAAAGAAAAGAAAAAAAAAATCGAAAATCAGACTTAAGTATGAGGGATATCATGCCATTACTAAGCGTCCAACAGTCTACAAGCACACGAATGTTTCAAACATGCATGTGCGCAAACCAATGTAAACCAATCGGTAATGGTTTTCAGTGCTTCCCTACCAGAGGTATCGAGACGGCACACTGCCCATGGCTACTAAACTGCCTAGGGTGGGAATCAAACCCCGACTGGGTCATAAAAAGGCTATAAAAAGTGACTTACATTCAGTGAGTGGTATTGAGATGATCACACCATTGCCGGTACCCACCCATAGCCGGTTGCAAGCTATCATCAGTGCAGTGATGCGTACAAAGGAGAATCCAAGTTTTCCCGTACCTGAAATGTAAGAAGAACAAAAACAATGGCTATAACTAATTAATTATGTTGCCGCCACTTTTTTTTAAAAAAAAGAAAGAAAACAAACTCAAAAACAATAAGACAAACTTTCTAAAGGAAACTTCAAAAGAAAAATCTCAATTTATATTTTATTTATACTTTGTTTAAATCAGAGCTGTGAACTGAGAGAGTTAAGACATGGAGGGACCAGTTTCTTATATTTATTGTTTTATTTCCTAAAAACTTTACAAAGGAATGAACAGTATGACAATGGACATGGTTGAATTGCACTAGAACATGGTCTTTGGTCCAGAATTGCAGGAAACATTTTTCAGTCAAAATGCAGCAACAACACAATGGGTAGACTATACATAGTCTGTCACCCTGTGTTTTTTACTTCAAGAAATTTTAACTTTTGATCTATCACCCTGTGTTTTTTACTTCAAGAAATTTTAACTTTTGATCTACATGATGGATTTTTACAATCGCTACATCATTGGAAAGGTCGTTAAAAACGCCTCGCAGACATGACCCCATTTTGATCTTGTTTTCTGGTTCAAATTCGGGGTTGATAATTTAAAAATTAATGTCTGAAGAAATACGAAATTCCCCCATTTTTCAAACTGTAGCCGTCTGTTTTTGCTAGTTGCATTATGGCCTTCCATAGTTTTCCAACCTGGGTTCGCAAAAACTCAGACTATGACATTGCAAAAGAAAGGTCTATTAACCAGCTCTGATTTTAAACCTTGTAAAGCGCCCTCTTGTGGTTGAGCATAAAGCCACATGACAACCACATGACTTACCAAGCATCTTGCTAACGTAAGGCTCAATATCAACGTCTTGTAGATGTTGGTAAGTGTGTGCGTGATACAAACGCAGCGTGCTATCTAGTCTGATCGAGACCCACACTCCATCTCCCTGCCAGGCAAGCTGCCGGACTTGACTCTCTTTCCTTGGATGGGCGTCAAATGACCGCTGTAAAAAACACAAAGTAAGGAATCAAGATTTTGGTTCAAGAACAATAAAAAAACAAAAACACAAACAAACATTATCAAAATCAACTATTAATAAATATTAAACTTGGTTATAGTTATCAAAGCTACCTAACATGCTGGTGTCTCTTACCAGCAGTTTTGAGTCTTGTATTCTTCTTAGACACTTAACAATTATGGGTGGTAGGGAGGTGCAAGAGAGATGGTCAGTCGGATTGGCATAGTGGTATCTTTCCTCGCTCTTCCACCTCCAGGTCCATGATTTCATTCCCAGGGCCACTACAGGTGCATGTGGATCAGGTTTTAGTCCCTACCTAGTTGCGTAAATAATTCTCTTTGGTTTTCCCTCCCACATCTAAAACTGAAATTTCCTTCATTGTCTTCTCTCTATTTACCCCACAGCTGTTTGTGTTGTAAATACAGATTTTAATCACGAATGTCTATTTCTGATTTTTATCTTTCGTATTTTGCCTGTACATTGTAATACTTTTCATAAATGTTTATATTATATACACTCAATGTATTTTTGTATAAATGGTCAATTTTGAGTGTGCATTTTTGTACACTATATTTTTAGACACACAAAACCAAAAGGCATTTCACTGTACAAATATTTGTTTTTTTTACAAGTGACAATAAAACATTATTCAATATTCAATTTGGGTTATTGGCTAGTACATAGCGATTAAGTTTGAATTTCTGAGAATCCCCTTTTTTCACAACCAAAATAAATGAAAAGAAACCCCACCTATCTAAAATCGATCTCAACACTGTTTTCTTTTAATGTTGCTTAGATTTGTTTCATTTTTTTTTTTAGAAGTTGTTTTCGCTTCTCTGAGAACCCTCGGCTTCTCAATCAGAATAAATAAGTTAAAGACACTGGACACCAGTCTTCTCACTTGGTGTATCTCAACATATGCATAAAATAACAAACCTGTGAAAATTTAAGCTCAATCGGTCGTCGAAGTTGCAAGATACATGTACTAATGAAAGAAAAAAACACCCCCCTTGTCACACGAAGTTTTGTGCTTTCAGATGCTTGATATCAAGACCTAAAATTCTAAATCTGAGGTCTCAAAATAAATTCGTGGAAAATTACTTCTTACTCAAGAACGACGTCACTTCAGAGGGAGCTGGTTCTCACAGTGTCAACCTCTCCCCATTACTTATTACCAAGTAAGGTTTTATGATAATAATTATTTTGAGTAATTACTAAAAGTGTCCACTGCCTTTCACTAAATAAATAAATTTCATTTCTACTGTACTCACCTCAACTTTCAATGTTTGTGGATGAATGACGTGAACCTTGTTCCTGAGACCACACCACATTCTATCATAGACTAGGACCATGCATCGGATAGACTGTTGTGGACGTCCAAGGTCTAGTATATGGTAGTTATTCAGGTCCCATTGTCCATCTATGAATAAATAGAAACAATAATATAACAGTGGCTTCTTATATCCGACACATTCTATCATAGACTAGGACCATGCATCGGATAGACTGTTGTGGACGTCCAAGGTCTAGTATATGGTAGTTATTCAGGTCCCATTGTCCATCTATGAATAAATAGAAACAATAATATAACAGTGGCTTCTTATATCCGACACATTCTATCATAGACTAGGACCATGCATCGGATAGACTGTTGTGGACGCCCAAGGTCTAGTATATGGTAGTTATTCAGGTCCCATTGTCCTTCTATAAATAAATAGTAACAATAATATAACAGTAGCTCCTTATATCCTGCATGTTCTATCATAGACTAGGACCATGCATCGGATAGACTGTTGTGGACGTCCAAGGTCTAGTTTATGGTAGTTATTCAGGTCCCATTGTCCATCTATGAATAAATAGAAACAATAATATAACAGTGGCTTCTTATATCCGACACATTCTATCATAGACTAGGACCATGCATCGGATAGACTGTTGTGGACGTCCAAGGTCTAAGATGTGGTAGTTATTCAGGTCCCATTGTCCATCTATGAATAAATAGTAAAAATAATATAACAGTGGCTTCTTATATCCTGCACATTCTATCATAGACTAGGACCATGCATCGGATAGACTGTTGTGGACGCCCAAGGTCTAGGATGTGGTAGTTATTCAGGTCCCATTGTCCATCTATAAATAAATAGTAACAATAATATAACAGTGGCTTCTTATATCCTGCACGTTCTATCATAGACTAGGACCATGCATCGGATTGACTGTTGTGGACGTCCAAGGTCTAGTATATGGTAGTTATTCAGGTCCCATTGTCCATCTATGAATAAATAGAAACAATAATATAACAGTGGCTTCTTATATCCTGCACATTCTATCATAGACTAGGACCATGCATCGGATAGACTGTTGTGGACGCCCAAGGTCTAGTATATGGTAGTTATTCAGGTCCCATTGTCCTTCTATGAATAAATAGTAACAATAATATAACAGTGGCTTCTTATATCTGACACGTTCTATCATAGACTAGGACCATGCATCGGATTGACTGTTGTGGACGTCCAAGGTCTAGGATGTGGTAGTTATTCAGGTCCCATTGTCCATCTATGAATAAATAGAAACAATAATATAACAGTGGCTTCTTATATCCTGCACATTCTATCATAGACTAGGACCATGCATCGGATTGACTGCTGTGGACGCCCAAGGTCTAAGATGTGGTAGTTATTCAGGTCCCATTGTCCATCTATGAATAAATAGTAACAATAATATAACAGTTGCTCCTTATATCCGACACAATCATGAACAAAATACCGGGGCAAACCCCTTCTCTTAGCGATAAGTGTAACTGGGTTCTTTTACAAGTATTTGTTTAGTGTTACAAAAAACAAACGGTTACAAAAACCAAATGTTTATTTTGTCTTGAATGCAAATAAAATAAGGATTGACAAGGCAATGATTATTCCACTCCCCTAAAAAAACTGCAGTTGAATCTGATAGATGTGAGATGTCTGGAAATTATATTGACCCTAAACTGACCTGTTGACCTGTGGAAGACTGCTAACGTGCCATTGGCCAGAGCCGCCAGGACGCGACCTTTGGTGTGCCTACAAGAGATTTATAAAAAAAAACAGGTCTATATCAAGATGCAAAATATTTTGGGTGTACATGTAACAAAGAAGAAATTATCCTCATCTTTACCATTTTCCTGCCTTCCGGCACCATCACGCCAAGCCCAAATCCCAGTCAAGCCCGGTTCATACTTGCGGCATGTTGACGTCACATTTTCGCAGCGAAAACATAGTTGTGACGTCAAATTCACATCGCATTCGCATTTGTAGGAAGTATGAACCTGGCTTTATTCAACAAGGCAGCACATACGTAAGCAGCATCTAGCAACAGAGTCCAGCATTCTCCTGAAGACAACCAGAGCATACTGATTGAAACATTAAGTTGTCAACCACCAGGTCTTTTCGGAACCACATGAAACCACATGGCGCTACCGCAAATCTCACTTAATGCGCCTTATTTTTGATCGCGCGAGGGCGCTATAAATAGTATTTTTATCACTTCTGGGGGTATATGCGATTCGCCCTGCAGGTGTTGTTTCAATTTGCTTTAGAGGTGGATTATAAAGGCTCCTTTAAAAGTCTTATTGTCCGTGATGGATTAGACGACTGTGCTGATACACTGTAATGTGTTCCAACCTTTAATAACTGTTTTGGGTATGAGTAAATATACCCCCGGAAGTGATTGAGAACGCCCTCACGCGGTCAAAAATATGGCCCATTGACAAGTTTTGGATACTTACACTATAGATAAGATTGACTCTTTGAGTTTAATAGAATGTAGACACCTTCTCCACTGAGATACGGCAGAGTGGACGAGCAACCTGGAGGAAAATACAAGACAGCAGAAGAGGTAGCATTAGTCATTTGAGTTGCGTAGGCTCTCTGAAAGAAATGAAGACAACTCAATATCTTGTTTGGTCGGCAGAGGTAAGCATCTGGTAGCCAGTGAGAAGGGCAAAAAGAAAGCTTTAAAAAAAAGTTGTGTATACAATTAGTCTAACTAGTGTTGAATAGGACAGTGTTTGGGCTAACGTAGTTGAACTTTTGTCAACTATAGTTCTTCTCTAACAACTACAGTTCTTCTCTGAACTTGGCCAAAGATTTACCAGTTTTGCCATATACATAAATTTGATGTTTCATGTCTGTACTTTGGCGAGGGCAGACTGAGTTTCAGACAATGATTCCAACTTACCAGCCATCCTGAGCGCCCAGCCACATCGTCGGTTTAATACTACTCATCTTCTCAGCCTCCTCGTACATGACGTCATTCTCGGTCGGCGCTGCGGACAGACCGTCCTTCAGAAGGTCACTCGCTCCGGCCGTGCTTGACCGATGTCTCCTCAGCATCTCGGTCGGGATGGAGTCTTTGGTCACACCGAGAGGGTCACCTGAAGTCTCTGTAAGGGGGAATAATCAAATGAAATTATAATGAAATGATTATGGTCACATTGCATCAATCATCAAAGGAAAAAAAACCTAGCTCATTGCAGCTGAGTTCCTATGGGCTTCTGGTCATCAGTGGAGCCAGTTTGTGTGAAGTGGGCGTGGCTTTCAGTGGGGTTATATTACACTTACAAACAGAATTGTTAAGCAAAGTGTGCTGTAAAAATACAAACCACTTTGATAAAATTAACAACCAAAAGATGACTCTCGATGTTTGTGAAATCGAGCCCAGGTCACTTCTACATTAAGAGAGTGCCTCAAAAGCGTGGAATGTTCCCAACAAAATATTCCTGAAGACCAGAGCCTACAGGAATATTAAAAAAAACAATTACTTTTTTTTTTTTTTTTTACAATTATTTTTTTCAGAGGCCGTTAACACCTACTCCTAGGGCTGAAACAGGGGTACCCCTCTTACAGTCCATATGGATGTAAGCTTGGGTACTTTCAGTCCGAAGCCTGGCCGGCAGAGCAGAATACCCAATTTTATCAGCAAGTGTCACGACCGGGATTCAAACCCACACTCTGCTGATCAAACACCAGAGCTTGAATCCAGTGCTCTTAACTGCTCGGCCATGACACGCCATACTGACAGAGTTACGACACCTTACGAGTTGCAAGTTGAAAATTACATGTAACATTCCACAACATGTCTGATGTTGCCAATATGTTCAAGACGAGACAACATCAACTTCTCCCCAAGATCAACCCTCCACGCCACCAGATATTAACACTTTTTACATAACACCTGAATGAAATTTGTCATTTGATTGGAGGATTGAAGGTAGGCTTTGCCTCGTTAATTCAAATATGCTATTTTTCAACTCATTAAAATGTCCTCAAGGCTCATAAACATTCATTATTTGTAGACTCATTGGCTTTGTCCTTTCACTCCCCATTCCATGTACCTCTCCAGAATTCTTGATTTAATTCAGGGGGATTGTCGGTAAGCATTAAGTGACAGTCAACCACGTGTTGGTCTGACGGCCAAAAGCATCCCACAACTTTACTTTGGCACACATTATGAATGTTCCTATCTCATGGAATGAAAAAGAACAGGGGTGGATTTCACAAAGGTAGTCCTAACTTAGGACTAGTCCTAGGCAATGCTAAGAGATAGGACTGGTCCTAAGTTAGGACCAGTAATTCATCCTAACTTAGGACTGGTCCCATCTCTTAGCATTGCCTAGGACTAGTCCTAAGTTAGGACTACCTTTGTGAAATCCACCCCAGCAGAAATAGTGCACACTGTGACATAAACAGACATAAACAGTAACATGTATATTGAGTTGTCAGAACCTACAATACTCAAAAGAGATTTACAAATGGTGCTAAAGTAATGTAGTAGTCACATCTAAAGTAGTAGTCCTAGCTGATTTTCTATACCTTCCGCTAGGGTAGTAGTTTTAAAAGGAGGACAGTTCTTTTCAGAACTGAGAAGTCTCCCGAGCATTCGACAAAGCTACTCCGCGGTAGTAGAATAAAGAAAGACAGTTCACTAATTACAAACTCTGCCTGGCAAGTAGATACACACAGTGTTACCACAAACCAAATATATATATGGTGCTATGTAGCTACCATATCCTGTTAATATTCATACCTATGGAAACCAATCCTTTGTGGTTTGGGCTCCAGCTTTGTGGAATTCTCTGCCCTGGACCATCAAGAATACATCTTCCCCTTATGATTTTTTAGAGAGCCTGAAAGACACACCTTTTCCTACAGTAGTGTAACAATTTAGTTTTGTCTGTTTGGCGCGCCATAGGCCTTCATTCTAATTTGCATTTTATGCTTTCCTCGCGTCAGAGATGCACCCATACCATTGTGTTTGATAGTCTAATTCATTCAAGCGTACCCCTATATAAATGAAGCGCTTTCTCAGCTTCCCCATTCAGGTGATTTCACAAACACACCAAGTATCATCTATCTTTGCCAATAATACTTAAACCTGACATGTCTACTTCAAGCGACCACGTTCAAACCGCCGAAATTTTTGACAAGTTTAAAGACTATTTTGAAGCTAAGTTTAGTGCTATCAACAAAACACCCAATGACTCTACGGCGCTGAAAGAACTCAAACTAAAATTTGAAGCTAAAGATCTAGCAAGACCAGGCAATATCGCCAAGTACGAATTCTGCGGACAACTCGAGATCGTACTTTGCAAAATCCAATCTGCCTTGACCGTCGATATAAACATCGAAGCAGCCCTACAAGCAGTACAAGAAGGGACGACCCTGATTGCCGAAAGAAAGCAGAAAGTTCGAATAGCCGACTCCAGCAAGGCCGGCTGGGGTACCGTGTCACATCTAGACAAAACCAATGTCGACAAATTGACTGCTGAACAGCAGAAAAATGTTCTCATCGCAGAGGAAGCTGCTTTGAAAGATATAGAGTCTCGCAAGCGGCGACGGAATGAGGCTCCGCAACACCAGCAGAGTGGTTCTAGGCCCACATTGGGTCATCCTGATCGCCATCTTTTTCGAGGTATTATAAAGCGATTTGTTAAACCCCTACCTATTATACTTTGTCAATTTTCAAAAGCCGCTTGTGATACCACCATTATCCCATGCTGTAAATGAATAATTTGAATCAAATCCTATTGCCTCCTTTTTCCTTTATTATGGCGTGTCCATTAACACTAAACTGTTTTTTATGCGTATGAGCGTAGCGAAGTAGCATGAAAATTCTTGTTTTGAGGTGTCAATGTGCATGTATATGTAGTGGTAGTATTTGTTGTCTATATTCTATGTTGTTGCAAATTGTCAAAGACCAGTCTGCCCACTTCATTTGCCTAAAATAACAAATCTGTGTCAATTTGAGCTCAATTGGACGTCGAAGTGGCAAGATATGAATGAAATAAAAAACAACACCCTTGTCACACAAAGTTGTGTGATTTCGAGACCTCAAAATCTTATTCTGAGGTCTCAAAATCAAATTCGTGGAAAATTACTTATTTCTCGAAAACTACGTTACTTCAGAGGGAGCCGTTTCTCACAATGTTTTATACTGTCAACATCTCTTCTTTACTTGCTACCAAGTAAGTTTTTAAGCTAAAAGTGATTTTGAGTAATTACCAATAGTGTCCACTGCCTTTAAGCATATACTCTTTTGTAAAGCACAAAGGAAAATAAGTATTGATTATTATGTGCTAAATAAATCTAAAGTTATTATTATTATTTACCAGTATCCGTGCTTGAGGTCGACCCATTCCTCCCAAAGTGTTGTTCACGTACCAGTCCCTCCATGCCGACCGTGTCTTGTAGGGGTGCTGTGGTGGCTGCGGTTGTGATAGACTGCTCGACGTCCTTGACTGAGGCGATGTTGGAGAAGTTGGTGTCACCGACTTCCGCTTTGAATTCGGCCGCGTCTTCGCTTTGACTGCCATCCCCTGAAAGGAACAGCATAAGTTCGAAACGAAATCAAAATCAACAAAATGTTTTACTTATTTTATTGGATGTTTTTAGCGCTTTCTTATTTCTTAAAAAAAAAAAATATACTATTTTTACTTTAAGATACTCGTTAGTGGTGGTTAATCGCTGTTATTTATAAAAAAATAAAAACAAATAAAACAATTAAAAATAATAATAATAATAACCATTATAATATGGACACTTATAATGCGCCGGTATCCACCACATGTGATGCTCATGGCGCAAGGAAGAAACACAACAATTAATAAAAAGTTTTGAGGGCCTCTTCGAACTTATGAATAGAGGACATGTTACGGATATTAAGAGGCAGATAATGGATGTTTCTTTTAATCAAACAAATACTTTGAAGACCACTCTTGTTCAATAGATTCCATTTACAAGGAGCTTAAAAATACGCAATTAAGCAATTTTATAAAATCCATGCAAACTGCACTAACGACCTTATACTCATGAGCCGACGATTAAGAGTTTTTCTACACGTATGTCACAGTTTTGTTACATTACAATTTTTTAAAGCGAAGGATTTGAGGCATTGCATGGTGAGGTATCAATATATATTTGGTTTGCGGTAGCACCTTGTGTTTATCTACTTGCCAGGTAGAGTTTGTTCTTAGAGAACTGTCTTTCTTTATTCTACTACCGCGTAGTAGAGAAAAATTGCTGTGACACTTTAAGAGCGCAATTCAAGGCGTTTTATAATCAGCAGGCTTTCAGATTGATGCCATCGACTTCTTGAAGTGGTTGTTCAACTATGTCTTTAAATTGTTGGTAATTCACTCATCTCTGATTACCTTTTTCTGAGGAGGGTGTGGAGCTCCTTGGTGTGATGGGTACATTGACCGTCACCAAGGTAACCGTTCCTACGCCAGTATCGCTACCACCGCTGGTTACTGAGTTGACTGATGCGGTATCGTCTGCTGCCTCTATATCCTCTGATGGATAGTCACTCTCCATCGCTCCTAGACATCCAAGGAAACAGGATTTCCATTTATTTCCATTTCACAAAGCTCATGCAAAGGTGCCACACGGAAGTGTCATGGCCGAGCGGTTTCAGGATTTCCATTTATTTCCATTTCACAAAGCTCATGCAAAGGTGCCACACGGAAGTGTCATGGCCGAGCGGTTTCAGGATTTCCATTTATTTCCATTTCACAAAGCTCATGCAAAGGTGCCACACGGAAGTGTCATGGCCGAGCGGTTAAGAGCACCTAATTCAAACTCTGGTGTTTTTAATCAGCAGAGTGTGGGTTTAAATCCCCAAGCCGTGACACTTGTGTCCTTATGCAAGACACTCAACCATTGCTTCGTCCATCGGATGGGACGTAGAGCCATTGGTCCCATGTGTTGTGTAAACGCATGTAAAAGAACCCAGTGTACTTATCAAAAAGAGAAGGGGTTTGCCCTGGTGTTCCTGGCTGTGGCTGCTGAGTGCGCCGTAGCACCATTATTATTATTAACAGCAACATACAAAATAATGATATCATATTCATGTTTAATTACACAAATAATCTTCTGTCCCACACTTTCTCCAATAGCTTCCCCTCTGTCAGCATTATGCACCTTAATAATACACGCTCTAGTAATGATTTGCTTGTTTATCCCCTCCTTTGCACACCTTCTTAAAAAACCCACATTGTCTCCCATTAGGTAACATAGTTCTTAATCTGTCATCTTGGTTAAATCGTTCCTCGTGGCCCCTCTTGTGGTTCTTAAATTGTTTGTTTGTTAAGATTTTGGGGTGTTTGTTTGTTTGTTTGATTCATGAAATTGTTCCCAAATCTATTGCTTACCTGGTACGCTGGCGATGCAGAGAATGTGTGGATTCTTGACGGGGAAAGCATCGAGTAACGCCTGGGGTTGGTTGGCGTCGATCACGGTGACTTTACTCACGTCGTGGTTCGTCGTACATATCCACACTAAAGACGACAACTGATTCTTAAGACTCTCACAGATTTCTTTCTGCTGTTTCTGAAAAGGATAAAAGTTTAAAACAAAAAAGTTGGTCAAGTGGGTTGTTCGAGAAAACCTCTACTAGGGTTGAAGCGTCGGGCCATTTTTTGCATTTATACCATACCTTTTGGTTGGTAAGCAGTTTGCAACAGCTTTCTAATTGCTAAAATGGATTTAGTAATTTGAAGTATTTTTAACATTTTCAGTGCAAAGGTTGTACATGTACGATCTATTTTATTAATCCGAAAGCACCATTATCGCACGAGTACGATCTATTTTATTAATCCGAAAGTACCATTATCGCACAAGTACGATCTATTTTATGTATACTGAAAGTGCCATTATCATACATGTATGATCTTTTTTTATGTACTCAAAAAAAGTCATCAGTCATATACATCACTCCGGAAATACTATTGACTTTGAGATTTACCAAGGCAACTAAAATCAGCAATTGGTATATTTTGTTTGGTGAGAAAGATTTATTATTTCTCTTGATACAGAAATTTGAAAAAACTCTAAAAGCTGAGCATTTTAGGTACAAAATGCAAAACAAAATGAAAAAAGAGTTACATGTACAGTACATGTAACGCGATCAGCTGCAAACTTCCTCTGCTAGTTTCCTACGTGACTACTGAAATGCAAAGGCGCTTAGCATTCATTTCATTCACATCTTTAGCACATGATATTCACAGCGCCACCACGACACTAGTGAAAGCCTGCGCATGAACCAATACAACAGCATTGAAAACAGCATTCCCTGATGATGCAATGGAATGGAATGTATGAATGTACAAGCCAAACAGAGTTAAATAGCATTGACTTTGATGAATGAGATGTAAAATTCACTGTGATATGATATGAACAAATAAGCTGCCCAAGCAAAGTGCCAAGGGCGAAATTCTGTAAATTCAGGCCTTGGACTTCACTCTTGAGGGGCTCAGTAATTTTTTCTTTGGGGACAATGTAAGTTTGTGTTGGAACCTTGCTGAGAGCACCACAGCAAAAGCACAGGGCATCACGGCAATTGCTGTGGGTGACGTGGGTTATTTCGTGGCCTGCATTTCAGACGACACCCTCAACCACCCAACCCCACAGATTTTGAGGGAAGTGATTAAAAGTAGGCATCAAAATATATTCATTTATTTATAGGTGCAGTCGTATGCAAATCCAGAACATTCTGATTTGTCCAGTGTTTGATAATGTCATCTCATTTGCATTTGTATGCACCCGACTTGATCAAAGCAAGAAGACGCCCGAAATTTGGTTGTTCCTGCAACTTGTTATAATAGTTGAACTTGTGTTATTGCTATCGGCACCCAACAAAATAAAAAAAAATAACAAAAAGTACTTTTGAAACAAGCAGTTAGGTAAGAACTGAAAGTCTGTCCAAGAAAACAAAAAAAAAGCCATTCAAAATTATTAAAACCAAAGAACTGGAAGCACTGGATGATGAGAAAGCAATAAGCTGGGAAAAATTTGTAATAAAAAAAAGAAAATGTGTAGATAGAAACGAAAGCCTGCGTCTATAAGTGACTAATTCTTGGGTCCACCACAACAGTCCACCTACTGTGATCTGGTCATCGAATCGGTCCAACTCGGAGTTTGATCTCTCTTTTCTCTCACTGGTGTCTTGCTCCGGTAAGGTGCTGGAGTAAAAGACGCTGGCCCCAACAATGGACCCGCCGTCCCTGGTACGCCCGCCGGTTAGGTTGACCCCCGCTGCACACCATATCTGCGTACACACAGATCGAGACGTAGGAGTTTTTAGTGGGGACTGAGTGGCTGGCCTCGGGGGGCGTAGGTGGGGTGCAGGTGCTTTTGAGTCTGGAGCACATTGCTGGTGGGGTAGTAGGTTCCAGTGGGTTGGTTGCAAGGATGTACCAGAGCAGATGTATTTGATTTTACAATGAGTTAAGACCAGTCTGTTCTTGAGTGAGGACAAGTTACTGGTCTTAACTTAGGGCTAGCCTTAAGTTTTTAATAACCCCTAGGACTAGTCCTAAGTGAGGTCTTTTTTCAAAAACTCAAACCTAGCTCTTTTGGACTTAACTTTAGATGAACTGGGGACAGTACATCTTTGAGATTTCGAAAGGAGTGAGCATTAATGAAAGGAGTTGTTTTTATTATAGTTTAAAGTAACTTTTTGTAGGACAAAAAAACATTGTCCACAGATATACAATAAACTTACACAGTTTGAAGACAATGATAGTAGAAAGCTTGTTTTACTAATTTCTCAAAAACTACCGCACCTCATCAAGTAATATTTTAAGGTGCGCTTTCTATTAACATTATCTTCTAAGTGTGCAAGTTTAATATAAATCTGTGGACACTGTGTTTTGTGTTACAAAAAGTACCCAAATCCTTCAAGCAAGGCGGGTTAAAAGGTGTGTTGAGGTGGTGTGGATGTGACTTGAAGAACTGAGTTGAGTTTGAGTGTGGATATCTCGTCTCGTCAATGAGTTGATATCAACAGAATAAGGCCATTGCAACTGATTTGTTGAATTGAGTCATGCAGGTTCACTGGTGACCAGCATGCACGTATTAATCAGCAAACCTTCTAGCTATTAGTTTACTGTTTACCATTTGAAATGTTCTGTGGTGTCTTTGATCAACGCTGTGAGGCCCATGTAAATGGGGAAGGAGGTGGGAGGGTGTTTGCTGATAGTGGGGGCAGGTGGCATAGACCTTTTGGCAAACACCCATTGTGCAAGCGCTAACTGTTGAATGAGGTGAAAGCTGGTCTAGTGATCAAACTAGACCAGCATGCACCTCATTCTACGCCTATAAAGTGCGTAACGAGTATTTGCGATTGGCGTGGAAAGATGATTTGGTTAATTACAATGTTATATGAATGACAGATTGCACAGTCTTGCTCAGTAACTCATGCCTAGCAGGAAAGTTTCTCAAAACAAACCATGTCTCTAACCTTAGTTCCAAGTTCCTTCTCCGCCAACGGTCGGCAAAACACCGGGACAGGCACCCCTACAAGGTTACTGGGCTGTTGGGAGGGGCCCTTGGGTGGGCTTGGTAGCTTAGCCGGTAGGCTCCACCCGTAAGCCTGAACCCTGCCGTCGTCCTGCCGTACGTGAGCTTTGACCTTTTTGTACTGTTCTCGTTTGTCCTTGTTTCGTTGGTTGTCGCTGATTATGGTCAAAAATAAGAAGAGAATCAAAGGAAGGGTAAACAGATGGGGTGCAGATTAGGAATATTTTGGGGATTTGTGTCTTAGAATGATACCAGGGCCCAAGTTCATAGGGCTGCAAAATATTGCTTAACATGTGTCTGCTTAGCAAAAATGAGCGTGATACCAGTCACAAATACTGTACATGTGACACGGTGGTTAAGCTGGTAACCTTATTCTGGTAAACATAATTTTGTTGTGCTCAGCGTATTTTTGTGCTTAAGCAGCTCTATGAAATTGGGCCCAGATGAAAACAGTCAGAGTATGTCATCAGAAAGTTATTTGGCAAATACGGCCAGGCAAACTTGGCCCTTGAACAAAAATAAATGATTTGGAATTGAACAACGAAGGATTGACTAGAGTGAGATTTGAACCAACAACCTCCAGAAACGTGCTGGCGCTCTCACAACTGAGTATCCAGAAGTTGATCTTGGCCTAATTTCAAAGCTCTGTGTACCAGAGAACTCTGCCCTTAAAGACACTGGACACTATTGGTAATTGTCAAAGACCAGTCTTCTCACTTGGTGTGTCTCAACATATAAATGCATAAAATAACAAACCGGTGAGAATTTGAGCTCAAAGGTGCGAGATAATAATAAAAAAAAACACCCTTGTCACACAAAGTTGTGTGCTTTCAGATGCTTGATTTCGAGACCACAAAATCTAGGTCCGAGGTCTCGAAATCAAATTCGTGGAAAATTACTTCTTTCTCGAAAACTACGTTACTTCAGAGGGAGCCGTTTCTCACAATGTTCTATACTATTATCAGCTCTCTACTGCTTGTTACCAAGTAAGGTTTTATGCTAACAATTATTTTTTATTAATAAATACCTTGGACGGTTTCAAGTTTCTGATTGGTTAAAACCCGGTCACGTGTGGGAGTGTTAACGGTGGTATAAAGACCGGCTTTGGAAAATAGCGAATAAGTGGCCACTAAATCAGCATACATTGTGTAAACCTTGCGCGTTGCACTGTAACGCACGCTTATTTATATCCCCGTAATTTCATTACAACTTCGCGCGCTTACGCATACGCGCGCTGAAAATGTATCAACTTTGAGTGCACGCGTATAAACTGCGGCTCATGCGCGCGTTTTAATGCATAAGGAACAGCTATCGTCCAATCATTTGCCTCCTTTGACCCCCGTGAAGGCGCTGAACAGATCATTAATTAAAAGAGTCACTGGTCTCAAAGATCAGTAATGTGTTTAACGCACGAAAGAGATGGGAACCATCAAAAGCTCAAATATGGCCCCTGAATATGTCTGGAAGTACCGCCGAGAGAAAAGTCACAAAATTTGGACAATTTTAACCGTTTAATTCGCTAAAAAAGGTATTTATTAATGGGAATAACAGTGTTCGTACCCGGTCTTCACTGCGTGGTAATGACCTTGGTTGATGGCTGGCGCTGTTAACGGACCTCGCCTCCGGCTCGGTCCGTTAACAGCTCCAGCCACCAACCCAGTCGTTACCACACAGTGAAGACCGGGTACGAACACTGTTATTCCCTAAGTAATTACCAATAGTGTCCACTGCCTTTAAGACCCCTGTATATTGTGCGATTCTAATGGCTGTAAGCATAGAAGTGTTTCAAATTCAATGTGACAGTTGTGCAGTATGGAACTACAAAAACAAAATCATAATAATGACAACAATTATGTGAAACTAAAAAAACCCCATCAAAACAAAACAATATTATCGCATAAACTTGTTCTCGTAAGGTGCTTAACAAAAATGCTTACATTTCAAATAAACAACATAAAACTGAAATGACTATCCGCACTTTGATAAACCAGTTTTTGTTATGCTTCAAATCACTCCGCCATTTCAACTGGAGTATCAGGGATATTTGACTCAGCGGTTTCCAAGATCTTAATTCTACAATTCTGAAGCGCCACGGCAGCTCAAGGATGTACACTCCCCAGAGAGCTGACAAAGATTAAAGGAACATTATTGGCTCAATGACCAGGGGTCGATTTCACAAAGAGTTAGGACAAGTCCTAACTAAGGACTAGACCTAGGAGATATAAAAAACGCATGGCTAGTTCTAAGTTAAGAGGAGTAACTTGTCCTAACTCGAGATAAGACTAGTCTTAACTCTTTGTGAAATCCACCCCAGGGCCCCATAATGTAAAGTGCACTGATACAATATTGTGAAATGCAAGAACTAGTTCTTTTATTTATATAATTATTATTACTAAAAACCTCACCTGTCATCCAAGAACTCAAACGCCTTGGTTCTGTTGTCCAGCGACGCAATGGTCTGACTCCGTTGCTTTCCTGTTGGTGTGACGTGGGAGGTAGGGGCATTGTAGCGAATGTTTGCGTGAGGGTAGCCTGGTTTCCTTGGCGGGGCTGCCGGTGTGGTGCTGAACAAATTGCTGAAGCTGTAGGAGAGACAAGAATCGGCTAGGAGGAGTTAAGAGCTATCCTGTTTCCTAGTGTGACATAATTCCACTGTAAGCCATACCAACTTCATACTAACTGGCTCCATTGGTTACCAGGAGCCCATGGAAGTTGCATTGAGCTATTTTAAAAATAAATGATTTATGCAAGAAAAGTCTAATAACTAACTTGGGTTTTACATACGTTTTTCAAAGACTCAAGGTCTTCTCAGAATTAAACGTTTCTGTCATTTAGAAATGAATGATAAAAAGTGTGAATTCGGGTAAAATTACACACAAATGTTGTGGTGTGGCAGGAAGCTCTGACCCCGTACACTCCCTCTTCTGAATCATAATCCTCCAGCCTATGTTGATTTCCAATAATTGGGGACAGCACTCTGGGGGACAAATTTCCCTAGGAGACTGGAAGTACTAGTGAAAACTTTGTTCGTCCAGCAGATTTGTACTCGTGTGATGCAACAACTCAACAGAATATAGCAATCTAAATGACCCATCCGGTTTGGAATTTTTCTTGTAAATTTGAAAGAAAAATTACAATCAACTATTAAGGCCGGGTGATTTTGGCTAAGCAGTTATCAGGCAAAACCTTGTGATTGATTTGAGTAGGATCCGCGGTTCAGACACAGTTGATAAATTGTTGTCTTTTGAGCAGGAAAAAAAAGGCGTAATCTTTGAAGAACTTACAACTTCCAGACGGATGATTTATTCTTCTTTCCTTCAAAGGATGGATGTTCCCTGGAAGCTCTAGAGGATAAAATAAAGAAATATTCAGAAATAATTAACAAGGGATTTTCTTTTACCTTTTATTTGTTCAAGGCCACTTTAACATGTATGGCACGTTTCCACCTACTCCTTGTGCTGAAACAGGGTTACCCCCTTCAGACTTTGTAAGGATGTGGGCATGGGTATCATCCACTATAGGAGCCTGGTTGTTAGAGCAAAATGCACTACCTTACAGACTTTTTAACGTTGTAATGAACCACAAAGGGGTAGGGCACAACACTTATTTCTTGGGATGAACAAGCGAGAAAGATTATTTTGTAAAGAAAACGTTGAGAAATGGGGTTACTTCGCACTCAAATATTAAAAGAATTCAGGCCGCAAGCCTTTAATTTTGCGTCTGAAAGCACACAAATTTGTGCAACAAGAATGTTTTTTCTTTCAATATTCTCTTGGAACTTCGGTGACCAATTGGGTCCAAATTTTCACAGGTGTGTTGTTTGATGTATATGTTGGAATACACCTAGTGAGAATACTGGTCTTTCACAATTACCAAAGGTGTCTACGACCTTTAAGAAGCTCTATGAAGTTGGGCCCTGGGTGGATTTCACAAAGAGTTAGGACTAGTCTTATCTCGAGTTAGGACGAGTTACTAGTCCTAACTTAGGACTAGCTGTACATTTTTGATATCTCTTAGGTAGATATGTAGGACTAGTCCTAAGTTACGACTAGTCCTACATGTAACTCTTTGTGAAATCGACCCCAGGTTAGTTTATACTCAGTGCCTTAGGTACCTAGTTGGTAGATGTGTGCTACATAAGACTTTGATGTTATTATTATTTAGGGACAGACTTCCTACCTGATCATCTCAGTCCATCGTACAGCTTCTTGTAGTTCCATAAGACGTTCCTTGTACTGGTTCCTTTCCATCAGGACCCTGGCCATCTCCACGCGGGTGAAACGCTTCCTCTGCGCCATAGGCACACCATCATCTTCGTCTACGGCTGCTACCTTGTCGTTTTCTTCTCTTAATCTGTTCATGAAAGTTAGTAAAGCAATTGTAAGTAAAGCCCATGCAATAAATGAAACAACTGCCACTAAGAACCACAGAGCCTGTACTTCCTGCAAGCACAACTTGTACACAGTTTAAAAACAAGCCAACCAAAGTTCCCTGCAGGCACAATTTGCAACACAGCTAAACCGAAGGACACAATCTTCATTTCATGCAGATTGTATTGTACAATTTGTATTAACTTTTAATATGAAGAAAAGATGCACGTTTCAAATTGGTTTTTTTTCTTTAGGATATTAAATGTAAATTTTCTTACGATACCATTGTATTATATTGTCTGCCAGGAAAATCTCCGGGATGTAAAGGGTCACTAAATTTGTTTGACATAGTGACATGGTCTTTACACATAATTAAATGTTGTCACTTTTTGAGCATTCATGTACTTCTGTCAGGTAAAATTCCACTACTATCGAAACAAAAGTCAAATCGGCAACAAAACTTTTTTTAGTGAGTACATACTTCTTCATTTCTTCTTCCAGTTCAGTGATGCGTAGGTTAAGACGTCCCTTGGTCGTCTGTAAACCATTGATTTCCTGTCGTTGAACCTCAATCTCAGACATCAATTCATCCACCTTGGCAATCAGGTCATCTTTCACTACATTCAGGGCATTCCTTGAAAAAAAAAGAAAAAAAAAAGAAAAATGAGATGCAATTTTTTTTAGAAATAGATTCATCTGTTGAAAACTGCCGACCACCTTCTGCACGTGGTGCATGTGCGTTTGCAAATTTCCAATGGTGTCACATTTCAATCCTAGCAGAGTCTTTTCCCGACTTGAAAATTATGAGACCTAATCCTTTTACATAGCACCATAGGTGTTGGCGCAATATGCTGCCAATCAAACCAGGAACACCAGGACGAACTCCTTCTCTTTTCGATAAGTAGACTTGAACCTTTTTTGTGCGTTACACAACACACAGGACCCGTGGCTTTACATGTACGCCCCATCACAGGACAAAGCATCATTGTTAAGTGTCTTGCTTAAGGACATAACTCTCGAACCCACACCCTGCTAAACAGAAACACCAGAGCTTGACACATGAGACCATCAACAAGTAAGTGCACACAAAATTATTCTAAAGTGAGATGAAGATCCAAGGAAGCCAAGGGACATCTTGTCCTAAGCAGCTTAGTAAATAAGAAGCAAGTTCCAAAATACTAATAAACTAAAAAAAAAAGAACACAAGCAAGTAAAGGAGCCACTGATATATATATTTTTTAAAAAGAAATCTATAAGGAATCAGAAGTGTTTAAACCAATATCATGAGTGAAATTATTCAAAAATGAAAAATCTGCGCACTGGACTCAAGCTCTTTTGATTCTGATCAGTACAGTGTGGGTAAGAGTCCCAGTCTAGACACTTTGTGTATCACAACTTCTTTATGTAATAACAAACATGTGAAAATTTAGGCTCAATCAGTCATCGGAGTTGGGAGAAAATAAACCCATCCTTGTTTCCGCATGTTTCGCCATGTCATAACATGTGTTTAAAATAAAACCGTAAATCTTGATATCGAGAATTTATATTGTTTTAATGTTTTCTCAAAAAGTAAAGCATTTCATGGAATATTATTTCAATTCTTTCACCATTACCTTCTGTAAACCCTGCAAGTTATTTGTAAATCTGTGACCTTTTAATTTATTTTCTGTTCCGAAAGTGTCCAATGGCTTTAATGATTTAGCACATAAAAGAACCCAGTTCACTTATGGTTCAGGTTTGCCCCCGTGCTCCTTGCTTAGCTGTTGAATGCACGGCAGAAGATGCTACATAAATATGTCTCATAATTCAACAATTACAAAACATTTCTTAAAAAGTTCTCTTTGTTGCAAGAGCAGATATTGCAACCGCTCTAAAACTGAGTCAGACAGTCTTAAGCCCGGTTCATACTTCCTGCGCATGCGAATGCGAAGCAAACTTGACGTGAATTTGACGTCACAACCCTCCTTTTGCACCGATATTCGCAAGTGAGTTGAACAGAGTTGCCCTGCTGCGAGCTATTCGTTGCGAATTTGTGACGTGACGTCAACATTCGATCGCATTCGCAGGAAGTATGAATCGGGCTTTAGTTAGTCACAAGAGACCAGTTTTAGTGTCATGACAGCTGTTGGTATCTCAACAAAAAAATATCAAAACAGCATTTTCAAACGAGTCTCATTGCTTACTTTGTTGCTCTGAGTTCCGAGTTTTCCTCCAAGATGTTCTCCACTTCTTTGCCCATACCTGAAAAATAAACATCAGCAACAAACATTTAAATAAGTTATTACGCGAATGTCATCTTTAAAAAAATGCACAAAATGAATAAATAAATACAAAAATGAATACAAATGATCAATTTCAATTTTTTTCAAAAATAAAATAAAATATATATATATATAGGATTACAGACAGCGAAACAGGAATATGATAATGAAGCAGTATGATATATTTGTGGATTTTATCCTAACATGAACTCTACCTCTTTCAGTCATCTTATTTTCAAAGAACAATGTTGAAAATGGTGAAAGGTGGGGGTAACTTCCTTCTTGTGACTCCGATGATCAGTTGAGCTTAAACTTTTACAGGTTTGTTATTTCATGTATACGTTAGGTCACATAAAGTGTGTATACTGGTCATTGACATTTGACAGGACTTGCATGGTCTTTCCCATATCTGGGTTACATTTCACAAAGAGCTAAGATTGATCTTAAGTGCGAATCAATCTTATCAATCGTACTAAGCTTCTGTTTTTAGTGCAAAGTGTACTATCGCTATCAATCTAGAGCGGCCTTTTTACTGCAATAATTATGTGAAAAGCTCTAAAACTGTAATCTAGGTGCTACATCTCTTTGAAGAGACTCTTTTACTTTTTCTAAGTTTAGTTCCTAATGATTTTATAGGAAATCCACATAGATGTGGGAAATGTTATAAGGACCTGACTAAAACCACGGTAGATTTCTTGAAAGGTAATCTATCGAAATGTTATCACTTTCTAATTTCTATCCAAATGCAATGCTTCGGCTGGAAGCACTAAAGCAAATATGATCAAAGTACGGCATCTATTTTTCTTAACCCCCCCCCCCAAAGAAAACCCCAACCAAATAAGAACATTCCTAAAGATATAAATATGAATGTAGAATGTTATACATAAGTCTATTCCTCCACCAAATTTTGTATTTAGACAACTTCTTTTGAGTATTTTTCATCCCCAACCTGGGCCAATTTTCAAGACGCTGCGTACAAAAGAATTCTCAACTTACTTGGACCCATGTAAGGCTGTACTTTTATTACCATTGGCAAGATGTAAGTGCGAGTTCCACTGTAATCAGTGCCATGAAAATGGGCCCAGAATGTTTGACGGTCTTAAAAAGCCACAATCTTAAGAAGCCAGTTTTTTCTTCTTGAAATAATTTCTTTTTCAACTATCTTGCAAAATATGAAGAATTATAATATAAATGACAGCTGAGATCAACATGACGTGAAACAAAAAATAATCCAATAATTTGCATATAATCAACGTAACAATGACATGCAAGACCAGACATTAAGAAAAACGAACAGAAAAAAAACCCACCAAAAAATCCAAGGAAACTAAAACATATCTTACACATGAATAAAAAACTTGACTTTGAGAAAACATGAAGAACAGTAAAATGTCAAATATCTATCCTATTTGAACTGCCTTTAGCAATCGGGCTAGCTCGGTGGTGTAGTGGTAAGACATCAGGGCCCAATTTCATAGAGCTGCTAAGCACAAACATTTGCTAAGCATGAAATTTTTGCCTTGATAAAAACAGGATTACCAACCAAATTTCTACGTGATTTTCAGGATAAGCAAACAACAGTTGAATACCAGTAACAAGCGCTATATGCAACAAACGGATATTTGGTTGGTAATCCTATTATTATCAAGGAAGAAATTTCATGCTAAGCAAAATTTGTGCTTAGCAGCTCTATAAAATTGGGCCCTGCTCTAGCAATGCAAAGGTCATGGGTTTGAATCCCACCCGAGTGATTTGCCTGCAGATTTTTTCCACAGAACTCAGAAAAGTACTGAGCAGTGCTAGATACACATCAGTGCAGAGGTAAAAAAAAAAAAAAATTATATTCTTTATCTCGTTGCAAAATTAACTTGTATTATATCCATCGTATTATGTCCTATTTAAAGCCATTATACACTTTCGGTAAACAGTGTTGTCCAAGTCCCACACTTCGTGTATCACAACTTACATACAAAATAACAAACCTGTGAAAATTTAGGCTCAATCGGTCATCGGAGTCGGGAGAAAATAACAGGAAAACCCACTCTTGTTTCCGAACGTTCGCAGTGTCATGACATGTGTTTAACATAAATCCGTAAATCCGTAATTCTCGGTATCGAGAATCGATATTGTTTTACTGTTTTCTCAAAAAGTAAAGCATTTCATGGACTAATATTTCAGGAGAAGTCTTTCACCATTACCTTCTGTAAACCCTGTAAATAATTTGTAAATCTGTGAACTTTTAATTTATTTTCTGTTCCGAAAGTGCATAATGGCTTTAAATAACAACATATGACCATACTCCCCTGCATCCATAATGCACAGGACCCACAATGTTTCCAGTTGCTAATATAGTCTGGCGACATTTTGCATACAATCATATCTGGTATTAATTGTACATGGGCACACGGGGTATCCTGAAGGAGCTAGATCTAACGCTTGGGACTCTTGAACTATAATGAGCCCAAATTGAAGTGGTTATTAGTTGGTGACGATTGAGATCTACACAGGGTGCGTTCGTTTAGCTTCCCTTGGTCGACCCCGGTGTGTGTTTTTTTTTCTTTTCCAGGACGAACGTGTGCAGATACTTACCCATGGGGGAAAAAACTGCCACACACCGGGGGTCGACCCAGAAAAGCTAAACGAACGCACCCAATGTCTGCAGCCTGAACAGATTATGTACGACAAATAAAGGGAGATATTTAGAATTTATGTTCAACATATAGACCCAGTTGCATATGACGTCACACTCTCAAAAAGGAGGCAGATCATTGGACAATAGCTGTTCTCTGTGCGTAAAAATGTGCGCGTGACATCAGCGTACCTGTAGCGTTTCGCGTTATGCAAGGGGGAGCTATTGATTTCTTACACAATACAGAACATGCCTCCGAACAATGCGCGTAATTTTGGGTGTCAAGTGAGTACCCTACGCGTATGGCAAGGGGTCTATTGAGGGGAAAGGGGCACCCCGGGAGAAAGATGTTGAAAAAAAATAGGACTACGAATATTGGGGCTACATAGCTCTGTTGGTAGAACACCGGTACGTCAATCTATAGGTTCACCCAAAATTTGAACACAATCTTTTACACAATATCTCACTTAGTCAGATCCTGAAACAACGGCTTAGGCTTAGGGGCTCCCGCTCCAGCCTAGTCACCGACTACTTGCTTAGGCCGCGTCCGAACGGCAACTTCTGCTACAGCTATGGCTAAATCAGCGCGTCTACCAGTGTTGAAGAATAAGCCAATGCGCTGATCTAGCCAAAGCTGTAGCCGCAGTTGCTGTTTTCGACATGGCCTTAAATTCCTATCCTGAAAGTGTACACTTTCAGAATGACGGACAGCCACAGTAGTCAGAGCTGGAGCCTAAGCCCTATCCGTGGTTTTATAAAGGCCTTATAATACCAAGAAACCTAAAAACAATTCTACACAAGTACAATCTACAATTCACCACAGCATGCACAAGTCATTTTATCCGTGGTCTTACCGTAGAAGTTATCAGGAGTCATGACTGTTAATAAGAGAAGATGCAGCAAGGAGGGGGGGGGGGGGGGGGGGAGTAGAAGAAGAAAGATCACAGCAAAATGCATTGTTAGAATTTGCATGATTCATACAACAGACAATGTGCTTTTGTCACAAACAAAATATGTTTAAATTATTGTGTCTGTGCATGGAACAAAGGCCACAAAGTCATGATGCTGCAAAGCGCAGCATTTTTCATCTACAATCATAATTTTCTGCTAAGCGTCAACGCACAAAATCTTCCATGCTAGCCATGTTAGTAAGGAACTACTTGGCTCGAGCACAAACCGTAGCTTCTAGAAATTTTAAAAATGCATGCGCATAACTGAGAGTGTTTGCTTATTCATGTATGCTTAAGGACACCATTAATGGGTTTGTCTTAAAGGTGTGGTGCGCAGCGGCCATCAAAACCTGTAGTCTGCAGGGCTCCAAATTAGCATTAGACTACTGAGTATATATATACATCTACTTACCCACAAGACAAAAAGAGAACTCTTCTCTAAGTGTTTGTTGAAATAAAAACACTTGACAATTTAAAACTGTCTTCTCATTTTGATTCTGGTCTTTCCTCATTTTGATTAAAGTCTTGTAAATGAAATTCTGGTTCAGTTAAAAATTCAGTTTGAATTACAAACCCTGCAAACTTGCGAGTTTCCCCTAAACAGTTTTCTGTTTTTTTTAAGCAGAAACGAGCAGAATGAAAGTCCCAAATTGTATGTGTGATTAAGGTAGACAATTGGGCCCTGGTCTGTTCCCGAGTTATTTCAAAGATGCCGCTTCTGTCCATGCGCGGCACAAAGGAATATGCAATGTTTCCTGCTCCATTAGATCCATGACGATAAACCATTAACTTGTTCACTCCATCTCAGTAAAACAAGAAGCCTAAAACCTCTCTCCTCGATGTGAAAGAGTGATAGTTTTTATGTAATCCCAATTATGCTCCATACCACCACTGAACAAGCAAGGCACTAAGTGAAACGTAAACATAATTTGCCGACATCTTTGAAGCTGTCTGCAATTTTCAAGACAGGTGAGAAAATTATCTCCAAGATAAATCTTGATGAATTTTTCGCTCAAGGTGGTGTAAATAAATCAGAGTTGAGAGACATACATTGCTGACCAAAAGGTCTGAAATTAGGATCCCAAATTTCTGAGGCGTGTCTGAACAGTGGTATTTCCACACTTTGGTTCAACCCATGCTGGATAGATTTGAAGGAGCATTTGGGAATGTCAATAGAGAAGAAGTGCAAAGAGAATGATTGCTTTGCATCTAAAAGTCTGAAATTTCTGTTTTAGTTCATACATTTCGCAGTTGATTTTGTGTGAGCTATAATCCGGGCTTAAGGGACATGCATGTTGCCTTTGTGTTGGGTGCTTTAGGCAATAAAATCATTTTTTTTTTTTTAGTGAAATGAATATGATTGAAAGAATGTTTTTTAAGTGGCATATACATGTTCATATAATGATTCACACAAACATCCCTCAAAAATTGTGCGGTTTTTCTTTAACTTTGTCAACTAACACAGCCATTTTGTGGAGTCAAAAGCGTTTTCTACACAATGAGGGCCGTGTTAAATCAAGAAATTAAAGGAAAACCACACAATTTCAAGGAATATTTGTGTAGATCATTTTTTCTTATTTCAACCATATTAAATTCATTAAAAAAAAAAACTTTTTACATGTATACCTCAAACTGCCCAATTTAAAGGCAACATGTCCATTAAACCTCAGTCAACAACACCACCAAGACCCTTCGTTTTCATCTTAATGTCCCCAAATTTTCCAGTTGGTGTGCACGCATCGTGTTTTGCATAAATTTGGTTAAAGATTGATGTCAAAGGTCACACTAAACTCAAAGGCAATTTTACATATGACAATATTTCATTTACAATTAATGCAAAACACACGATGCATGCACATAGCAGCAGACAGAAACTTAATGTTTGGGTTTCACCGTGGAACATGTACATCAGTTATTGCAGTGAAATCGGGTCATGCAAATTTAAGGTCATGCTTTGACATGCCGAGGGTAATATGAGTAAAGAGAGATGAGAAATACAGAAATTACCAAATCAAAAAGAAAAATGGGTATTTTTCTAGCATTACCACACTGCTATAATGTGTCTCACTTCACCAATGCATACAAAATTCCCAACATTTTCAACCAAAAGGTATTCCACACCTGCTGAAGGAGTCCCTAAAATAAAGTAAGGATGGAGGAGCTGAATGATTATGTCAAATGTGGTTGAAAATTTGTCTTTTGTCTAATGAAAAAAACCCAAATAAAACTCATATGATAAAGACATAATAAAAAGCAGCACATTCTCTTACATGTAGCTCCATGGAATCATACATGTAAATAATGACCATTTTGAAAAGCATGGCTTAGGGTATGGCTGTGGCTAAGGATCTGGAAGCCATTTTAAAAGCTGCTTCCTTTCTGTAGTATGCTATGAATGGCTTATTGAGCTCAAGCCAAAGCCTCAAATCCTGACACAAAACCGGATGGATAATAAAATTGGAAGTGATCAAGATGTGCACAAATTCAGAGCAGCTTTTCTTAAAATTGCAGTGAAGGGGTTATTAAGGATTTGTCAAGGAAGCTCCCACAACCAGCATGGGTTATAGGTCAAAGGGTTAAACACCACAACCAAGATGGGTCAGAGGTCAAACGGTTAACCACTACAACCAGGGTCAGAGTTCAAAAGGTCAAAGGTCAGAATGCACAGTAAAGGGCAATTACCATCAAAACCATACGATACATCACTTCCTTCACTATCTTGAGGTTGCAAAATAAAAATGTGGGAGTGGAGAAATAAAATTTCACATTTACAACTACGACTATGGAGATGGCAAATGTGCTGGGAAAGAAAATGCAATGATTAAGCTTTTTTTTATGCAGGAAAAAATTATACTATAAACGGTAACTATTTGGTCACTTAGAAGCTTTGCAAGGAACAACATGTTTTGGACACTGTCAACCTTTTAAAAGTTTTCAAATACATTTTTTTCTCCATTATGATTTCATTCCGGAGGGAAATATTTCACAGATATTGTTTTTTTCTAATTTGAACTTCATAATCAACAAGTTTTCAGACTACAATTAAACAATGATGTATTTTATCCTTTCCGATCCTGTATAACAACTTTAAACATGTGAACACTTCCGTGTTTATACTTTCAACTTTTCACAGTTTTTTTCAAAGCAGAAACCATCAATGAAGTAGGCTTAAATAAAGAAAAGAAGTTTTGCACACTGCATACGCCTTTCACCCACAAACGCTTTTTTTCCCCCCAGAAAAGCTTATTTTCTCCCAGTACAATCATTCTATTTTGGTGGGCGATTTCCATGAAACCTCTTTTAACAATAAAAACGTTGACACACAAACAAAGAAATAAAGTCGGATTAAATCATTCAGCAAAAATAATAAGATGCAATTTGGGATTTTTGAAAAGATGGTTTAATGATACAACTAATGAGAGCAGGCCTGGAATTTCATCTTAGCGAGGGCAAGGCCATTTTCATTTCAGCAAAGAGCACTTCCACCGGCAATGGGAAACTTTTGCAGGGGCATCAAGGCGGAGGGCAAAGCCACTTTCATTTTAGCAAAGGGCAATCAAATTTGCTTAGCACAGAAAAATATTGTTTAACACAAAAGGGTAACCAGTCAACTTTACATAAAGTTTACATTGTTTAATTTTTGCTTAATTGAAAAAAACCCCCAAAAAACAGCTTTTTGAAATTGGGTTCCAGGATGTGCCCTCCATGTAATTCATCAAGTCTATGAGAACTTTTTAAGGGGCTTCAAGGCAAAGACAGTGCCCTTGGTGTAATTACAGGCAAGGCCACTTGCATTTCAGCACAGGGCACTTCCACTGGCAAATTTTCAAGTCTATGGGAAAGTTTTGAAGGGCATCGAGGCAAAAACCGTGCCCTTGGTGTAATTCCATGCAAGGCCATTTTCATTTCAGCAAAGGGCAAATTTTAAAGTCTATGGGAAACTTTTAAAGGGGCACCAAGGCCAGGACCTTGCCCTGTGTGTAATTCCAGGCCTGTGAAAGGTTAGAGATTAGAGATGTGTTAGTATACGTACCAGAGAACTCAGATGGATCCACTGCTTGTTCAAAGGCATGCATAGAATCACATGACAGTTTGTATTGATTGACAAGATAGCTCTCGACGTCTAAGTAAGGGATGGGGGTTAGATTAACATCACAGTTATCAAAGGTTTAAACAACGGACAGACGGACGACTGACCTAAAGGTAGGGTCATAGATTGGTAATTACTCCAAGAATTAACGACCCTAACAACTTGCCCATGTGAATTTCTTTTTAAAGTGGTCTTGGTTTTGAGAAGCTGTTGACATACTTTGAGAAAGGATTCTCTTTGAAGTAATATGATTTGGATAATTTTTTTCACCCCAAAACATCTGAATCTAAGACAGGATTCATGCATGAATCATTTCTCAAAAACTTACTTTGTGAGAAACACTGCAGCTGTTGATAGTATGAACTATTTTGAGAAAGGATTCACTGCAAAGTCTGAGAAATAATTCAAGCATGAATCGTTTATCAGATGTCTGTGGGTAGGTGTCCATTCGCAAATAGTGCGGCCAGAGATGTGGTTGGTTTCACCTTGCTAAACATGAATATATTTGACGCTCTTGTGACACTACATTTGTACCATGAGTTTTTTTTAATGGTTTCTCAAAAAGTAGACATTGTTTTCAACTGAAACTTTCACATGCAACTTCTTCTTCACAATTATGCCTATCAGCATTGTATCTTGACAAAAACCAATCTATGACCCTACCTTCAACGGTGGATTCCCGAGGTACCTGAGGTTCATGAACATGGTCTGAGTATCAACCTCTACGCAATGTTATGATGTTATACTTGGGATGTTTTATGTAACAGCCAACTTGCTTACAAATGTTATGCATGTTGTCTTGATATCGAGTCAATGGCATTCTAACACAGTCCCATGATCATGTCTTGCGCCCTTCTGCATGACACATTAAGGCAGTGTGTTTTGATTGTGCTTATGTCACCAGCCTATCCGTTGGCCGTGTGCCAGCGGACAGCTGTAGTTTCCAGACATGAATGTCAGAAATTCAAGATGGCCGCTTGACATCAGACGCCATTATAGTATTTTAGTGGTGTAATCAATGCTGTTTAGGGGATGGCTGCAAATAACTTTGATTACTTGCAGCCAATATTAATTGAAGCAAAATTTACTCATGCTATGTAACATGCAATCAGTTATACTAAGTAGAATTTGAAACTTTGCATGGTGGGAGTATAATTAGGTGAGGTTTGTGGTAACACCATGTGTAAACCTCTTTTGAGTAGTGTTGGTTCTGAAAAGAACCAGTGGTTGACAACTCAGTTATATTGTTAAGGGAAGATCTTTTTCAAATTAAGAAAGGTGAAAATTAGTTGAAAATTTATTATTATACCAAAGTATACCCAAAACCCGAAAATATACATATGATTGGAGTATTTTTTGATCTGTCATTTGATTGGAGGGTTGTAGGTCACCACATGGTATTCATAAATCAAACTACGACATGGTCTATGTCATTAACAAGTACATTTTGGTTCTGTTCAATTTATTGCACACTAGACTACACGAAGTGGATGACAAAGTACAATCTTGTACAATTTGATTATTCTTCTGGTTTTAGCCTCAAATCAAATGACAGGTATGGATGTTATATTATATGGAGGGGGGGTTCAAGGCAACAAAAACAAAATCAATGTTTTTGTAACACCCATGGGAGTAACAATATAGTAATTAGAGTTAATGAAATGTTGGTTATAAGGGAACATGTCGAAAGCCTAGAATAACCCCTGAACATCATGGGTTTAACAACAAGAAAAACATGGTAAAGGTGATTATTTATAACAAAAGAGATTTGTAAACATTAATGTAAACTCCTAATGACTTTCATTGCAGACCAGGGTCAAAAAATATTTTCTTTCACGATATAAACAAAAAGAGGGGGGGGGGGATGATTTGTGTAAAAAGTGAAACACACTTTATCACTTTGGCCACCACTTCTGAATAATCAGTCTCAGTAAACAGGTTCTAAATATACTAGATTAGTTCTAAACAGAACAGAGCTCGCTCTAAATATAATAGAACCAGTTCTAATAAGAACAGAACATGTTCTAAATAGATTAGAACAGGTTCTAAATAGAGCTACATCAGGTTCTAAATAGAACTAGAGCAGGACCTGTCTCGCTGACTCTTCAAGATGGTCAGAGGAAAATTTCTAGCAAAACGGTTCTTCCAATTGATTGACACTTCTTCATAAAGTGTACTCAAGACGATATTCACTTCTCTTTAACTACATCCTCTATCATCAATGCATTTTTTCCCTGATTTTCAGAATTACTAAGAATTTTTTTTGTGCATTATTAGCCTTGCATTTTGCCTATGTATCTGATTTTTTTTCATGAAAGCTATAGTAGCAAATATTTTGCAGACAATACAGCGCAGCGCTGATCCCCTTGGTACAGGGGATGAGGCAGGGTATTAGGGAGGACATAATCCCCTGAGGGAAGGGGATTAAGGGAACCAGTAGGAAGGATAAAAGGAGATGGGTGGAGTGGTCTTGTTTGTTACCTGAGATATTAGCTCCTTCATCCATCTCGGTGATAAGGGATGGATCCAACTCATCATAGATTGTGGTGTTACCCTTGCCGTCTCTGCAATACAAATCATAACGGAGAAGTCAGTACAATTTGGGTTCATTATCTGTCCACATATCCATGATTTATCAGAGTCCCCCGAAAATTAAAGAACAAAAAAAAACCTCCTGTGACAGTATTGATTTCGGGGTGAACACAGTAAAATATACTAGAGTGTGATTAAGACCTGCAACTCGCTGGACTAACCTGCCGGTGCTCGAGAGTGTGATTAGGACCTGCAACCTCTGGATTAATCTGCCGGTGCTCTACCAACTATGCTAACTACAGCTTTATAGTGCCACATGAGCCAGGGTTTGCAATAATAATAATAATTTTTTGTTCTGCTGTATCAAACCTGAAGGGCTTGCAAAAGGGCAAATTATTTAGAGATGCAAAGCAACAATGTACAAGTATGCAGCACATTGTAATGATTTACAAGGCTTGAGGCTCATGTCACACAGGATAATTTACCGTCAACCAGTTCCTGGCAATCTCAAAGAAGAGAATACATTCACTTTTGAATTTTCTAATAATTTTCTTGGGAGTCGTAAGACATTGCTTGACATGCAGTGCATTTGGTTGCCTCCAAGTTGCCTTGTGTGACATGGTAATATTCTAAAGATGAAGCAAGTGACAAGCAGGGACTCGAACCCAAATTCTGCTGATCAGAAACAACCCTATCCTTCAGTCCAGTGCGCTTGATCGTTTGGCCACAACACACCATTTTCAAAATGTAGGTGGCCTATTCCATATCCATGAGAAATCTCACATGGCAGCAAATATAATCAGGCTAAGAGATTTTCCTTGAAATTGACACCGCAAGCAACAGTTGTTGAAATTGACACCGCAAGCAACAATTGCTTTCATTTTCACTTGAGAATTTGGACAAAATACCATCTCCAAAACAACTGCGGTTTTTATTAACTTCCTTGTACAAACTTGACTTTTATCGGATTGCTTAAACTGCGTCGAAACACAAACAGAATCATTTCCTGATCAGCATATCACATTCACATCCTCTTAAAAATATTACTTCTTTTAATTTTAAAGGGAGGTTCACAGATTGATTTTTGGCAATGAAACGCTGATCTGCAGGCCACATTATCAACCAAGTCATCAGTTTCAGATGAGTCTACTCGTTCAGAAAAGAGCAAACAAAAAATTTCCTAGTATTGAGACATAATAAAACTTTCTAAACAATTTTTTGTTGGGGAGGGGGGTAGTGTGTTGAACCATTGTAGGTGGCCTAATTCAGCGCATAGGGACCTCACGGTGATATGCGCTATATAAGAATGGTTTTATTACTATTATTATTATTATTAATATTATTATTATTAATTAATGTGCACATCTTTTCGGTCTTGTTTGTTTTGGGGAGAGGGGGGGAACCTACAGCCAGGGTTCATACTTGCTGTGAACGCAAAGCAATTTTTGACGTCACAGCTCTTGTTTTCCTTGCGAATGTGTCGCATGAATTGAGAGCAGCTCAACTACTGCATATTATAAGTAACAAATTTGTGACATCAAAGTTGGTAACACATTCCCATTCGCAGGTAGTATGAACCGGGATTCAGGCCCCCTAGGGAGGGAGGGAGGGGGACGGGCTCCCCCTCTGGTTACGCCACTGGTTGAGATTAATCTTACCCTCTAAGTTCAGGCATATAGTTGGGTCTCTTGGTCTTGTCCTTGAGCTCCGGTGTGCTGTCGACGATGGCTGCCAGCTCAGGGCTCATGGTGCGATTATCCCTCTGTGGACTTGTCACTGTTGAGAGATCAAAAGTAAAAACCTCTATAAGAAAGAACGGTCTCCCATCTAAGATCACGATATGCCTGTAGCCAGTGGTGATTAAAATAATTCAAATGCTTTGGGGTGATCAATTGTCCAAATTGTCAAAAAATTAGGTTAAAAAAAAACCCCCATTAAATTTACAGTGAAATTGCCATTATTTTTGTTTTTATTATCTACTGGCAAGTGCAGTGGCATGCCTCCATCCATTGTTATGAGTTAACAATGGGAGGAATTCTTAGCCCATTGTGCTACATGGTGTAAATTCTTGTCTATTGCCATAGACATGGGCTTGATATTGACACTGGAGCAGAGACCCAAGGTTGAGCATCCATTGGACCAGTACATGCATGATCTGACAAATACGGCGTCTTGCATTTTCGCACTGAATGTACTTTTCAGTGCAATGTCTGAAATAGACATGTATCTTTGCTCAAACTCGACCAATTGGTATGTACATTGCTTCATTATATGAAAGAAACAAAATGGTGCTCTTGAGTATGGTCAACGCTGAAGAGTCTTAGGGAAATCCAAAACATAAAAACAAGGGCTTGAAAGTAAAACTTGACCCCCAGGCCACACCAGAGTGATTATAGCCTCGGGCCACTAACCTCACTACTGGACAGGTCAGCCATCTTGTGTTTTTCAATATACTAATTAATACTCTGTCCTCACTGTGTTATCTTTTTCAAAGGGTGACTTTCTAGTCTGATAAAAATCTTTAAATTCTGTAGAGTACTGACGTATAGACGATGTCACCTCTGACGTCACACGAAAACCATAACATGATTCGCGCGCATACAGCTGGTCAAAACCTTTGCGTTTTGGCAGCCAGCTAGAAAGTGTATGCAATCTTACTGTGACTGCGCAACTCAATGCCCGGCGAAACATGACGTATAGAGTGTTTTGTCAACAGAGGGCGGTTTGCATGTTAACATAGGTCACATCGTCTACATGTATACTCAATATAATATACAAATAACAATAATATACAAACTGTGGCCATCTGTTTTTGTTATGCACTTATGGCTTTCCATAGTTTTCCAATCTCGGTTGGTAAAAACTTGGGCTGTGACAATGCAATAGTATGGTCTATGTCTTTAATCCTACGACAGTTACATGTACCTGTAGCAGCATTACTTGTGTCCACTCCAGCTTGCGTCTCTATTGTCTTCTGGGGTGTCTTCTTTGATTTCTCGTTATGAATTTCACGGTCCGGCGACGTCATGATCTCATGGTGAAGGTTGGAGTCGTTGCCGATCTCGTTTGGCTGGAAGTTCTTCTTACGGGCGCTTGGGGAGGCGAGGGAGTCGTCGACTTTACCGTCGTTGGTGACACCCCCTTCTTCATGATCCATGAGGACAGGGGAGTGGGGACGGTTAAGATTTAGCCTGAATGCATTAAGAAACACCAAAGGGAACCGGTTAAAATCTTTGAAAGCGAAAGTTCCGAGGGATTTTCTACATGGGTTGGTGCATGCAAGGAGTACATTAAATTGCATATGTGCCAGAAGTAAAGTTTGGGGCAGTCCAAAATCATTTTATTTTAAAGAATCAACCATAATTTACAAAGAATATCTTTTTTTTTCTTTTCTTTTTCAAAATTGATCAAAATTTGAATGTAAACACTAGGCAAAGAACTTGTCTTCTTGATTATTATTACCCAAGTTTTGTTTCAATGTTCTGGTGGCATAATTTTAAATTTCCAGGTAAAATGGGTACATATTAAGATATATGATTTTGAGAAATGTTTATGGACAAGGGAAGTATGGCCCCTTTCCTTCTGGCACCTATTAAGTATGAGAAATGACGACTGATGAGTCAGGATACAACACCAACAAATAATTCCTAGAAAGAAAAAAGACGTTTACTGAAAAATACTTATCAAGTGTTGAGTAAGCAAAGTGTCAGTAAAAGGAAAAGACATTTCATGTAAAAAGAAGAAGAAGAAAGAAACAGCCACAGAAGTTTAATTTTGCAGACTTTTCATCCAAAGTATCACGTTGACGATTTTGATTTATTTTTAAAGCAACAAATTCACCAGCAGCCTCCACAGAGCCAACAGTGAAAACAATGTACCACATTTACAAGAGAAAGTACCAAAACAAAATGTGCTTTAAAAGAAATGGCGGGAAAACCACAAGCAAACTTTACAAGTGCATCCAATCAGAGCAGCAAGCTGGTTCCCTTTGGATGCATTATTCAAATATACTGAATACATATATTCATGAGATGAATATTTTAAGAGGTTTCAATACATATTCAGGAGCAGACAGTTTAAATATTTACAGATCTTAGCATAGAAATAGCCTGTTGCCATGCTACAGCCATCTTTTGTCAAGTTCCCCGTGTAAACTTATGAGGTAAATTCCCATTTCATAGAGAGGGACCAGTCCATTTTTAGTCTTTTCTAGCATTGGTGTGGATACTTTGGTTTGAATATTTAAATTTGAAGGAAAGAAACACAAAATGTGGGCTTCATTACAAGAATCTTGGACCAAATTCAAAGAGTTTCTTACAGACCAAACTGCTTATCAAATTTGTCTGCTAAGCAAAAGAGGAGATAGAACCAGCCAAACACTGTGCGAATGGCATTTAATTTGGCTGGTAACCGATTGCTGATAAGCAAACATGGGTGTTCTTAAGCAACTCTCTGAAACCGGCCCAAGGTGAATCCAAAATAAAGTACAAAAATTCAGGAAAAAAACTTTTAAAAGGAAGACGAGAAATGATGAGGTGTGTTGTGTTTATCATTGGACTACATGTACATTATAAAGTGCAATACTGTGAAAAGTTATAATAAATGCAAATTATTGTGTGGAAATTATCATAAAGTCATTAAAGGGTCAGTCATTAAAATGATATTTCTTTTGACATTTTGGTTAATAAGTAGGAACATCTTTTAAATGATAATTTGAGCCCAATTTCATGGTGTTGCTTAACATCGGAATTCTGCCCTCACGACTTACGGAATTTTGCGCATAATATGGCACCGAAAGCGCAGAATTCCATGGTATGCAATATGAAAATTGGTCTCAGCTGTGTAGTTCTACATTAGTGCTGTCCTTAAATGTTTGAGGTGGGATCTTACGATCAATGTATTATGTGAGATGATTGTGAATGTAAAAAAAGGTTAGAGACGATAGGTTTGAACGTTTAAAGAGTTAATTTTGTGAGTTGTATGGAGGTGAATGGTTTGAAATTAGGACAAAAGTTTTGTTTAAGATACTTCCCGCTAGAACTGTGGTTTTGAACTTGTTCACTCATCCAAGAGGTTCACAAACCAATTATGAAAGGAATTTTGCAAAAGGTTGTGAGCTGCATGTGGTATTTACGCAAACGCATAGTTGTGCATTCAAAACAATTTATTTATCAATGCACGTAAAGATGGCCAATTTTACACAGCGAGAAGTCAGATCTAATTATAGATCCTATTGCATATGACATCACTAGAGTAAGGCCCTCTCTTGCAAAGATCATATGGAGGTTGTTGATTGGATCATTGAGGGGCGACAGCCACACAAGGTATTTCCATTGTTTCATCCTCGTTTTGCTTCTTCAATAAGACGTCAATGCATAAGGTCTCATTACATGTAGGTTTTCTTGAGTGGATCTTGAAAGTAAATTACTGTGGCTAACTTGTCATTTACAAGTAACGAGATAAAAAGATGGACACCCCCTAACCATCTTTGACACTCTCCTTGTTTGCAACACCAATAATGAATACAAGGTTTCATAAAGCTGTTTAAGCTCCTCAAAGTTGCTAATTGGTCGTGAGGATGGGCCCTGATTCTCAAATGAACATGAAGATGCCAGACATACATGTTCTTTCCCTTTTAGGATTTAAGCCTCACTATGGTTGGGAGATAATACAAGATGGCTGCCGTATAATAAAAGCTCAACACAGGACATTAAAACCACTTTCAAAATAATTGACAGTTTATATTTTCCTTCCTTTTTTTTGCTGAAGTTGATACAGTTATCAACCATGAAATGCCATTGAGCAAAGAAAAGTCTACAACAATCAGAATGCTAACAACTTCCAACACACTTGCATAATTTTAAGCTGGAATTCCAACTTGGTTTTCAAAGGTGAGCATGCAGGACTTGATCTGTGACACAGACGTTAAAAAATGACATAACTTGTGCGCAGATAAGTTTATAAACTTAACCCTTTCATTACCGAGTTGTTTGGACACAAACAACCACTGGTGACCGCATCGTTAGAATGAAGGACACATTCTTGGGCAACAGAAAGCTTTTGTTCAAGGGCCATTTTTAGAAACTCCATCACCTTAAAGATACTGTCTTGCAGCAAAATAAGTTATAGATAATTTCTTAAAATGAATTTCCCTTGATCCAATCCAAACATCATTGATATTGGTCAATAAATGTGGAAGTTTTTTTCTTTTTTCGTTTTTCTCTCAGTGTGATTCTCAGTTTAATTTGTGACCTCAAACATTTTTTAAGTACACAACCATGGTGCTTTGTAGGTGTTTAAGACCTCTGATCTTTCAATTCCGATTGGAAGAGATTGTGATTAGCATCGTTATCTCATTTGACTATCTTTGGACAGATCTGATCTTGATGGTAAGCTTTGGTATGGAGGGCGAACATGGCAAAACTACAGCTTTCTTACAAATAGCCTTTGTGTTAAGACTTGAGTGCTTTTTATGTGCGTAAGCTTGGTCGACCAAAGTCAGGAAGGGGGGGGGGGGCGTATGAGCGCAGTCGACTTAAGTCACAAATGGTAAGGAAAGGGTTAACCCACATTTATCGGCTGAAAGGGCAACATTTTGACAAAAGTGCTGTACACTATATGTGAATGTGAGAACCCAACACCATCGTGCGAAAGAATACAAAATGTAGATAGATGTGAACTTAGCCTGGTGCACGTTAAATCTAAATGGCCGAGCATTGATTAGCACAAGCTAATTAACAACATGTCAACGGCAAAACAATACTGTTTACTATGCATTGAGAAGGAGAATCTGCAAGGGAAGAAGATAGGAAAAAAGGGGAAAAGACAATACAAATGAATATTCTTGTTTCTTTTTTAAATCTTTTTTTTCTTATCAATGAAAGAGTTTGGAATGCTAGGTGGCAGCAGACTTTCCATGTAAATTTCCGTTGGTTCTGAGTATGCGCACATTACCTCGAACAATGAATACCTGGTAAGTTTTCTGCCAACTAGCATCCCAAAAGTCCCCCATTGTAAGCCTTTGGGTAAAAGCAACCTTCATGTAAGGGCAAGGCACTTTTTTCTACAGAAAAGGGCACCTTAATGAGGGAACATTTCTACCGAAACACATATCAAAGGGCACCAAGGCAATGACCAAGAGCAAGGAGGCAAATGTCTCTATTGCCTCGGTAAAATGTCAGGCGTGCATTTGCCTTTTACTATTGCTTCACTATGCATTCTGAGAGCATTGTGATCCCACTACTGACACCAATACTCTGAGCTGTCAAGCCCTGCTCACTGTACCTGTCATGCCTGTGATCAAAAGCATGTGAGGTTGTAAAGGAACCTCACTAGTTGCCCACTGCATGCACATAACAGGCCTTGAATTTCAACTTTAAAAGGGCAAGGTCATTTTCATTTTACAAAAGGCACTTCCATTGGAAAGTCATTGGGAAACTTTCGAAGGGGCAACAAGGCTAAGACCAAGGGCAGCAAAGAACATGACCTCCATGACCTTCGTGTATTTCCAGGCCTGACATAATATGCCTACAAAGAGGTAGGCAGGGTTGGGCTCTAACTTGATGCTTTCTGGACACAATGTCCAGAATCTAGACGTCTTTTTTTGATCATTTAAAGGCAGTGGACACTAATGGTAATTACTCAAAATAATTACCAACATAACACCTCACTTGGTAACGAGTAACGGAGAGAGGTTGATAGTATAAAACATTGTGAAAAACGGCTCCCTCTGAGGTGACGTAGTTTTCGAAAAAAGAAGTAATTTTCCACGAATTTGATTTTGAGGCCTCAAGTTTAGAATTTGGATCTCGAAATCAAGCATCTGTTTTTTCTTTCATTATTATCTCGCAACTTCGACGACCGATTGAGCTCAAATTTTCACAGGTTTGTTATTTCATGCATATGTTGAGATACACCAAGTGAGAAGGCTAGTCTTTGACCATTACCAATAGTGTCCACTGTCTTTAACATCTATTTTGAAAGTAGTGTCTGTGACCATTGTACAGCCAGGAGACACTGTTTGCACCCAGTTCAGATGCACTTGCACTTCTATAACAGTTTTTTTTTTTGCATGAATGTCAAATTTTTGTCAGACTTTTAGTCACATAATCATCTGTGAAGCTTTCATCACACACCCACGGGGGATATAATGACTCTGTTAATGTCAACGACAAGTAGATAAGTAGAGATTGGGGGGATGTCGACTTCAATAAATGTCACCTGTTATTTAAAAACATCTTTTGTGCATGACTTGCTGTGGCTTATACAGGACCTTGAGTTGTTAATGAGATTGCAGTGTGTGAAGGCATACCTGATGCGTGTGACCGTGAGTCACGTCTGCTTTTTAGTTCGGCTCAAAAACTTTGATTTTCTTAAACCATTTAAAATATATTTTCAGGGGGAGCATTTGGCAATTGGATCGGACTTGGGATTTGATTGAAAACATGAAAACATATTTGATAGAAAACTGGGCAGCAAAATTTTCAATCAGTGACAGGTAATTTACAATAGCCTGTAGAACGAAATGTGCGAAGATGAGAAGATGTGGTAGTGGACTATATATACGTACATGTATGAAACAAAATTTGAATCATACAAAAAATGTTCTGATTTTGTTCATTACATACAGTTTACTTGGATTCTACATGCAGTTGTTTCTGCATTTGTAGATTCTGTGTTCAGATAGAAACCAATTTGGTGATAGCAATCGACAGAATACAAAATAATAATAATTGAAGAGTGAAAATCATTGGGAAGTTGTTGATAAAATTGCGGGTTTTGGTTTTTTTCTTTTTGGCCCTGAAGTAAGTTTAGCAATCAATGTATCTTGGGGACCCTGCCTTTTCTGAAAAAAACCCTGAAAAAAACCAAAACTTGAATAGAGCGACTTTAATTTGGTAACCCCTTGTTTTACTCAATTTAAAACAGATCTGAACACCATTTGGTTAACACCTTGATTCACTGATTTTTAAAATTTTATTTAATGCAATACTTTCCCCTGACTTACTTGAATAACCTGGGGCTGCCAACCACATCAGTCTGTCCAACAATCTTCAGCCTCTCTACATGCTCCATGTATTTCTGTAAAACCTAGAGAGTGAAATGGAAGAAGGAAAGTGGGTTAATTTGAAACCAAGAACCACATTCTGGCTGTGTTATAAAGGCATCCGACTCCAAAAAACACAATTTGGTTCTACCTTCATAGCCCTGGGCCCAATTTCATAAAGCTGTTAAAGGAATATTACATAATTGGTTATGCTATCAATACAGTTGCTAGCAGTGTAAGCACTTTATGTGACCCACAGTGTACATAAACTGACAAACCTGCAGAAGTTTGAGATTGATCGCCCATCTGGGTCACGAGAAAATACTGAAACTTTGTATGACATCGTTTAAAAAACAACATGGAAATTAATTTTATTTATTTTTCATCAAATAGGCCTATGACACTTCAGACAGAAATGTTTCAAGGATGTTTTTTTACTATCGTCATCAATAGACCTTGTAAATATTTTGTATAGCTGTGATCTTAGACAAGTTTGTTTCTTACCAACTCTGTAATGTTGCTAAAGGCGGAAAATATTGTTGTCAAACTTAACAGTGTAGTTATTAGATAACCTGGAAAACATTCTTTTCTTATTTCATATTTTAGATCGTGGTATGTTTTCATTCAATTCACTTTGTTATCCACGATGAGGAATTCATTTCGGCCTTTTATACAACAAATTTACATAAAAATTTACATCTACCATAAAACAGACTAAACACACTACAAGACACAAAAGTATAAAACATATGGACTGGGATAATTCGGACACCAGTGCACATCTATCCCCCCTAGGACCTGTGAATGACAAGAGGAGGGACCTATATTGCCCTCAGCATTCGGCCTCAGGAAACAGGTCCCTGTGTTGGTCACTCACAGTCCTTCCAGGGTTTGGGGGGGGGGGGGGGGTATGGGTAGAGAAAAGAGGGTCTCTTGTGACCTCAATGCCAGTGGGTAATGGTGTATAACTTAAAGGAACACGTTGCCTTGGATCGGTCGAGTTGGTCTTTGAAAAGCGCTTGTAACCGTTTGTTATAAAATGCATATGGGTAGAAAGATGTTGTAAAAGTAGAATACAATGATCCACACAAACATGCCTCGAAATTGCGTGGTTTTCCTTTTACCTCGTCGACTAACACGTCGGCCATTTATGGGGGGTCAAAATTTTGACTCCCATAAATGGCCGACCATGTTAGTTCGCACAGTAGAAGATAAACCACGCAATTTCGAGGCAACTTGTGTGGATCATTGTATTCTACTTTTAAAACATCTTTCCAACCATATGCATTTTATAAAAAACGGTTACAAACGCTTTTGTTTTGACCAACTCGTCCAATCTAAGGCAACGTGTTCCTTTAAATGTTTTTTTTATTATCAATATGATCTGGGGTGGATTTCACAAAGGTAGTCCTAACTTAGGACTAGTCCTAAGCAATGCTAAGAGATAGGACCAGTCCTAAGTTAGGACCAGTAACTCATCCTAACTTAGAACTGGTCCTATCTCTTAGCATTGCCTAGGACTAGTCCTAAGTTAGGACTACATGTACCTTTGTGAAATCTACCGCTGTACATTTTAGGCTGAACTTGGATCAGCCAAAACTTGCAGCCATTTAATGACCCCAGTTAGGGGTTAGATTCATCCTGCTTTTGGCCACTGTAATCCCTCACATCTTGATACGATAGCCTCTTATTTAGTTCTTGTCATGGTTCATTTTTCATGCTCTTTTCATGGTCTGATAACTACATGAATCATACCAGGTCATTCCTGCCTATGCCTGCCTGTCTGTTTCATCCATTACAAGCAATGTAATAGAACCATCCCTTATATCATGACCTCTTTTCATAAAGATGATTTAAGCAGGAAATTCTGCGTAACAAAATAATTTTCTAAGCATGAAATACATTACTGGAAACATTAATACCTATTAATTCAGTGTCCAGTTACAACTGCGTACACTTTTAGCTAGTAACCAATTCTAAGAATATTCTATAATCAATTCTGCTTAGCAAGATTATTCTATGCTTAGTAAATTTACTCTTAAGTAGGATTTGAAACTTTGCATGGTGGATATACGATATAGAAAGGTTTGCGGTAACATCATGTAATGACTATCTCTAATGAGCTGGGGGTGGTTCTGAAAACCAACGGTTAAATTTACTCTTATTATAGGCTGAGATGAAATTTAGAATTGGGTTACCAATTTATGCTCAGCCAATTGTTCTGTGCTTAGTAATTTTTTTGCCTACAGGTTTGAATAACAATTGAGTCAATGAGGGAAACAGCACATTTTTGCTAACAGGTTTTGATGAAATTGAGCCAAGGGAACCAATTTAAGCTTAGTAAACTGTTCTGGCTTAGCAAATTTTTGCTTTCAGGCTTTAATAAAGCGGAGCCACTGTTACAACAAATTTTTCAAGCAAATTATTCTGTGCTAAGCAGATTTTTGCCAACAGCCTTTGATTAAATTGAGTCAAGGCCACAAGTTTCTGCTAAGCAAATTTGTCTGTGCTCAGCAAGTTTTCACTTACAGGCTTTGATGAGATTGAGCCATGGTATTAATGTTTATGTTAAGGTGCTTTGGGGATTTTACAGATGCCAGATGCAACAACGCAATTATTTCTAAATGCCAGATCATAGTCCGAGGCCAAGAAGTGCAGTTCACTACAGCAACCAAATGCGCTAAAACAATTCCCCTCAGATTTTTAGTTTATTGTGTCATTTCAGACGTAGTCTCATCATGTCAGAAAGAGCATCCTTTTTATTTGGCAAATTTATAAAACGCTTATTTTTTATTAATTGCAGGCGAAGGGCTGAATTAAGGGTACAGTGAAATAAAAATAAAATTAAAAGAATAAAAGAAAGATAAAAGTAACATCTACAAATAATTGTTGTTCACCTTTCGTTTAATTTCCAGAAAAAATATTGTGATTTTTATTTATTATTTAGGTCAAATATTTGACTGAGGCAATTTGAGTAACAAGCAAATAGTAATAGGGACAAATTTATGTTAAATTTAAAAAATATTGCAATTAAGCTTTTTCATCATGACTTTTACCATGGCTTTATTCAAGGTAATGCCCACCCTTAAACACATCAAGTATTTATTTCCATATTTTCACATTTAGTGTTCACTCAAAAACCTTTAGTATCTGGAAATTTACAAATATTTGACAGTTCAAGAACAACATCTACCTGGCAAGTAGACAAAGACATTGTGTGACTGCAAACCACGCAAATGTATATTGTGCGTTAGAACAAAATTATGAAAATTATGGACTTGTTCTCAAGAAAACATCCAGACTGCAATTTCTCAACCACAGAACAGTCTTCCATTTGCATCTAAGCATCTCACTCTGTAATAAATGTTCAGGATTTGTCCATCTATGTTCAGGATTTGTCCATCTATCTGTTGACATGCCACTTAGAAAACCCTCATTGCAAATGCACTGTATGTACATGGCTAGAGGGTGTGTGCACTGAGCATGGCGTTCAATACATTTGTACGTACTGAATATTCATGAGGGGTCAAAGTTCATGCATGCATACACTGCATTGAAGTATCACAGTGTGTGCATAATAATCAGAGGGTTTTTCACTGCATTTCACATAGAAATGAAGGAACAGTAGAGTCATACAACACAATAATTACATTTTTGCATACAGATTTTATACTACATTCATTGGGTGGGCATAAACTTAAAATTTGTTTATTATTTAATTTTTGTTTACAATGAACTTTTACCACCATGGGTTCAAGTATAGACAAGATCAATCGGGCGCCTGGCTGCCCACATCTCAATAAAAAGGGTTTTTGTCTCTTATGACACATAAGAAACCTCTCAGGTTGCTTGTGCGGAATCACTAGCAAGAGATTTCGGAAACATAATATTTGAAAACTGTGGCTGTTAGTTGTCCTTTGCACTGACGCCCGATAAACAATAAAAGATAGATTGACAGTCGGCGATCCAATGTATAGATGCCTCCAACTGATGATGAGAGCTAGGGCACCAAGACACATACTGGTGGTACTTAAAGGAAATTTGAAGTTGCCACTGGAGTATCTCAAGAGCACAAAGGCAATTACCATCGGGCAGACATGGAAGAAATGGCCTTTTTTGCCTCTGTGAAGTATCAGGCCAAAAGCAGACTTATTGATTAGAAGCTTGTAACGTAATGTTTAATAATAATAATAATAATAACACGTTTTTATATAGCGCTTTTCACACCCGGAGGGCGTCCCAAAGCGCTTCACATTATTACACCTGGTCACTGGGCCTTAAACCACTCCTTAAACCATCTCAACTCCCTGGTGGGGAGTATGCAGCCTGTGCAACATTAATATGCGCTACTCGGCTAAATCAATCACAAGAACCATCTCTGCCCTCACAGGTACCCATTTACCCCTGGGTGGAGAGAAGCAATTATAGTTAAGTGTCTTGCTCAGGGACACAAGTGTCACGACCGGGATTCGAACCCACACTCTGATGAACAGAAGCACCAGAGCTTGAATTCGGTGCTCTTATCCGCTCGGCCACGACACCCCAGATGAAGGCCAAACCAGTAACAAAGATAAACATATTTATAACGGTACACGTGCAATCAAAGAAGTCACCAGTGACAGTTTCAGCTATGACAAAACAGTCCCCACCGTCATTTAATTTTTATCAAGACCATAGAATCCCGTCGACAGCAGGCACCAACTTTTTCTGTGGCTGTCACAGCATTCACAAAATGGACACCATAAAAAATTTGAATCTCTAAAGCCATTGAGATGAGAATGAGATGAGGACAAACTTTTATTGATTTCTAATCAATGGCAGCATTTCAAAAGATCTTTATTATAACAAGGAGGCTTTCTCAGATAGAAATTACACAAAGGTTTTTGGGGGTCATCACCCAAGCAAGCATGATTAAGCTCAGATTTTTTTGGGAGACTTCTTGGTACTTCTCAGTTCTAAAGAGAACTATCCTATTTTTAAAATTTACTACCTTGGCAAAAGGTAGAAAATCAGCTGGGACTACTAATTTAGCTACTAGGATAGTTATTATTTAAATTTACACGAAGTGAGTTCCTACTAGAGGCCCATTCACACGTCGTGTGAATGCTATGTATGCTACGAAATTACCCGGGTCCCGTGTTGTTCATAACACAGATCGAGACCTTCTCCAAAAAATCGCATCGTTGTTATAATCACGGGGAGCCATCGTCTGAACCGATGCCTACGATCGTAATGCGGGGCCGCTGCGTTGACACGTGAAGAACTATGGAGGAAGAAATGGGCGAACTATAGCATGCATACATGTACATGTACATGTATATGTATATCTGCTTAACGCTGGACTACGATTAGATAACCCTCTTCCCGCAGCCGCCGGGAGGAGAGTTACGTTAAAATATTCTACATTTTATTTATGTGACTTAATTGATTTCAATGAAACTGATTTATTTTGTTTACATGTGTGTGTGCGTGTCGTGTGAATGCTCGCTAAAAAATCGCACGCGGTAAAGGTGACAGACGGCTGGCGCCCTTAGCCAGGGACCCGCGTTTGCAGCGCTCGTGTGAATGGGGCTAAGGTCTCGATGTTTAGACTTGCTTAGGCTTGTCATCATCCGGATACAGTCTCTGACTGTTACTGGTTGTATCACACCTGAGTACCGGCAGTATAAGCTTATAATGGATTTCATTTTCTTTTTCGCAGGATTCCAGGAAGCTTACTTGTATTCAAGAATTTTTTGAACTTGTACAAACAACAAAAACCTGGAAAAAACAGCATCGTCAATCATAGTTTGAATCAGGTTAAATATCAATTTAACCCAATAAGTCAAGCTGGGAGATCAATTTCCTTTGAGGATAATCAAAATAAAGCTATATTCATCCTTGATCAGTTTAGCGGAATAGACCCCTTCAAATATTTGTATACCAAATGATTAACCCGATCCTCTTTATTGAGTTAAGTCACTTTCAGGTATGGTGCAGAGAGTTCCAGCTGTGAGTACACTGCTCTTAAACAGCGTGTCTTAAAAGAGTCACTTTGCCTTGGATCGAGCGAGTTGGTCTATGAAAAGTGTTTGAAAACGTGCATTATGGTCTCAGAATCCATCACTGAAGTAACCTATCTTTCTGAAAGTTTGTATTTATATACTCAGCGCCCTTGTTTGGTAGATATGTACGCTATTATAAGACTTTGATATGATAATAATAATAATTATTCATATTATTCATATATATTGCGCCCATTCCATAAAATGTACACAAGCACATAACAAAAAATAATATTACTTATTATCTTGTTAGAAAGATGTTTTAAAAGTTGAGTACAACGGTCCACACACATATACGCCTGGAAATTGCATGGTTTTCTTTTTACTCCAATATAACACAGTCAACCAATTTGTGGAGACAAAATTTGACTCCACGAATTGCGTGCTGTGTTAGTTCACAACCTACATTGTAAAAGGAAAACCAAGCCATTTCGAGGCATATTTGTGTGTATCATTATATTTAACTTTTAAAACATCTTTCTAACCATATGAATTTTACAACAAACGGATTGCAAATGCTTTTCATTGACCAATCCAAGGCAACAAGTCCCTTTCAGGTATTGTAAAGACCATGCATTGAATTTACACAGTAATTTTGCACCCATTTGTACACAGTGGAGGGCCATGTCCTTTGAATGGGGTCAGGGGTATCTTTATACAGGGTTTATATACAGAAATTTCTGTCTGACTGTTTCGCATCAATCAAATCAATGTACCAGGGTGCTATACAGTTCAGTATGCTATACAGTCCAATATGATATAACTCTGTACACAGTCAACCCTCTTACTGTCTGACCATTCAATGCCATCTTATCAACTTTGGTTTTTAAAGCACTGGACACGTTCGGTAATTGTCAAAGACTAGTATTCTCACTTACAAACATTATATATATATGCATAAAATAACAAACCTTTGAAAAATGTTGGCTCAATTGTTCATCGAATTTGCAAGAGAATAATGAAAGAAAAAACACCCTTGTTGCTTTACTTTGTGTCCTTTCAGATGCATAATAAAAGGCTTTAGCTGAAGTCTTTTATTATTTGAGTGAGAAAAAATGTTGTATTAATATTGTTTTTTGCAGAACAGGGCGAGATTTGCGAAGATCCGCTCGATTTGCAAGCTTACAAGCACTTAGAATAACCCTGATTTCTTTGCAACTAAACAAGGTTTTCTCTGATTAAGTTATACATGGAGAGAAGTTCCTTAGAAAAAGGTAACAAATAGAGTAACAATGGCAAGACCCACGAATGTCATCTAAGATTGTTTGTGAACAAACAGCGCAACAACTATTTGCATAATTAATTGAGTGTGCATGTACGTATTTAACGTGTACATTTTAGAAGCAGTTTGTACACAGCTCAGCTCTACATGAACAAGCAGGTATTTAAAAAAAAATTGTATATGAAGTCGCCGAACACACAAGGCCCGAAGGCCACTTCAAGGTGTGGCCTACTGTTTTTTTTTTTCCAGAGGCCGTTGCCACCAGGGTTACCCCTATTTACAGTCCATACAAATGTATTGTATGCTTGGGTATCATCAATCCGGAGCCTGGTTGGTAAAGGTATATATATGGTACACACAAAAAAAAAAAAACGGGTTGAAAAAGCAAATGTTTTAACAATCAGGCAGTGGTAAAATGTGCCAAGAACGCTAGTGACTAAATGAAGCCATTTAGGATTCTAAAGCTCTTTATAACACCCCTTGCAAGGTGTTCCGCCTGCTCATTGGTTTAGAGCGTGTCACATGACATGTCTTAGTTTTGCTAGACTACGGTCGTGTGATAGTGCTCGGGTTTGCCATGCGCAAGTCCGAAGGCTAGCACACGGCGTGCAGTACCCAGACGTCTCTTGCGTGTACGAGGATGATAAATTAATAGTCTGTAACCATTTGAGATTGCACGACACGACATGCAACACAGTAAGTAAAAGTGTTTGCAATCTGTATTCGCGTCGTCCGTGGATTGTAGCATTCAGGTCTGTAACTTAATAATAATAGTACAGTATTTAGAAATGTTTGGGTGTTATAAAACAAATGTTGACTGCTTTTACTCGTGCAATGGTTAAAAACTATGACTCCCTCGGTGATCCCCGGAGCGTTCTATTTTCCCTTGGCTTCGCCTCGGGAAAATAGAACGCTACGGGGATCACCTCGGGAGTCATAGTTTTAACTATAGCACTCGAAGCAGTCAATGTTTGTATACTATCACACGGCCTTGAACTTCATTATTGAAGGGTCAACGCAATTTTCCTCTGGTAAGGGCCACTTCTATACGTAGGAAAAATAAAAATTGGACCAAAATTTTGCAAACTGCACCACAGCAAAAGCACATATGGCACTTTGACAATTGCTGTGGGTGCCGTGGGCTATTTCGAGGCCTCTACGTGTACTATCAGTTCTAATAGAAATCTTGCACCTTGACTTAAGTATTCATAATTCAGTAGCCATTAGATTAGAGTAAATTCAGTAAAACAACATTTGAAAACCATTTTTATATTTAAAAAGATACTTATTCAAATGAAAATCACAAGACCACTGGACTTGTTTCTTCTAGAGCTTACTGGCCAAACACTAAAATCATATGCCTTGTTTGAGCCCTGCAGCAGTTAACGCAGTGACCTACATGTGTATGATGTAAATTGCTCTATGTTGTACACTGAACCTTTTGAAAGTATGAATAATGTACATTTATTATTGTGGGGAATTCTTGTGAATTGACCAAACGAACCCTACCCAGAGTGACAATGACAGTCTCTTCGACAGGCGAGACACACACACAAAGCGACAAAAAAAGTGTAACACTTATTTGAACCTTTTGAGCGCAATCTTGCAAAGGGGTTGGCCCAGTTGGAGTGAATAAAGGTCTCTTTAGTGTATTTTCTTACTTGACAAAACCTACTAAAGTTAGATTGCAAAAAACTTGATGGCAGGTGACAGGGCTTTTTCCATTGCCGCTCCCCGATTATGGAATAGTCTACCACCCAAACCACTGTTACAAACCAGACACTCAAAAAGTGTCCCAGCCTTTAAACTGGTTCTCAAGAAGACACACTGTTTCCACAGCATCTTTGTACTGTCTTTTTTTCCCCTTTTTTCTTCATGTATCCTTTGGCAATTTTAGCCCTTTGAAAATCATTATTACAGACATTGGGCAAATTATAATGTCTTCTGTTGTTTTGAAACAGCATCATCAGTAAAAATTCCTTCCCAAGCAGAAATAAAAAAATATTTGGGGGCGACAATCAGGCGATGCATTTTAAACCACATTGTTCGAATTTCTTGAGTACGCACATGTGTGTCTGACTAATATTGTGCTGTAATGTAATTTCTCAACACACATTACACGGAACATATACTTTACAAATCAACATATTGTACCATAGATGGTTGTATGTAAATTGTATCATGTTTTACCTTTTTGCAATACTTGGGGCATTGGTTTGTAACGCTCTAAACCTTGGAACCCATAAAACATTCTCCAGTACACTGTAAATTTTTAATGGCAAGTATGGAAAAAAGAAAAAAAAGAAAGATGGCTACACCTTCAGCATTGTTATTCATAGCAAGTTATTATAATTTTGTCCACAAGGTAGGGTACGATTATTTATGCACAAGCAATCCCTATAAAGATGCATGTATAACAGTATAACATGTAGTCAGGTTCTACTGTACAAAATACACACTACACAATACTCTGTATAATGTATAATAACATTAGCTTTGAGATGGCCCATAATATACACTCATAAAAGCACTATCTCAAACGGGGGCACCATTCCCCCGCTGGGCACCGACTACACTCTGACCTAGCCATGATCCAACGGTGTTGACGTCTCATTACGATCATCATCATGTTCAGTACGTACTCCATACAAGTTAATTATAGTCAGGCTTGGGAATTGAACTTCTCCGGCGGGTGGCAAGGTGGGGGGGGGGTAGGAAGGAAGGAAGCAAGCACGCAGCTGGAAATCGAGGTAAATATTACAAATCAGGCCGACTATGTTTGATCATCAAGAAGTGGTCGGTAACGGTGGCCGCTATTTTTTTAGGAAGTGCGGCTCAGGTTTTTTTTTTTCTTGGAAGGACGAGACATGTGGATTTAATTAAATTTTAGTGTCTCGGAAGGTGCTACTGTGCGACTCCTTTTCTGTGTTGAAAAAGGTCACTTGGTTTCGAGCTTGACTCATTCACAGATGTTCGGCAGATGGGGACATGTGTTGTTTTTTCTTGTGATGGACACTTGCCAATGAAACTGTTGCAAAGAGTTTTGTATATTTAGAATAACCACAACAAGAATCAAATATGCTATATACACAACGATTTTTCAGGCAGACCACACACTCGTTATTTATTACCCAGACCTGATACTTTATGTACAAGTACGCACATGGGTAGGCAACTGCTGCCACAGTGACTCGGTGGCCCTTTAAAATTTAGGTACAAATTAACATCCAATTTGTTTTTTGTTTTTACCCAGATTGCTCGGCCACGACATGCCACAAATAATCTTTGAAGAAAGACATGTTTAACGAACAAACCATTGCTTTCTTTGAACGAAAGGTCATGAAACCTTAAGGAACATACACTAACAATAAATTCCTAATAAGAGTGATCTTCATACGTAGCAAACAAAACGAAACAAAACGAAAAGGTTAGTGAATTAAGCTCTTCCTGTCAGCTCCCCAATGTTGAGAAGGCAAACTATTGTGAACAAAAACTGAAGAGTTCTTTTAAAATAAACGGAGGTTTTGCTACAGGTCTTCTTTCCCTCAGAATCAAAATTTTTTTTGTGATCTTTGAAAAGATCTAACATTTTGCTAGATTCTGGAGCAAGTTCGAAAGATTGCAAAACACGATACTTTGTTTTTCCGAAAATCTAATCACAGTTTAAATTGGGTGAGGGGAAGGGGGGGGGGGTGATAATGGCTGAGTGGATAATGTTGGGAAACAGCTACATTGTCAAGTACAAATGTACAAAAATGTACAAAAAATTTAAGTTTTTTTTTTCTTCTTATCTGAAAGGGAAATAATATTTAGCATTATTGGTTGGACAGTTTTATGTAGCCCAAGCAGGGCAAGTTGGAATTGTTTTTTTTACTAGCCCATAGCAGTGTTTACTAGACAACATCCGCCAGCTAATGTTAAGGGTGATCCCTGACACGAGTAAACATTATACGAAGCTACTGTCTCCCCATGATCTGCTATTTTCGTGATTCAAAGTTGCGTAAAGATATGGCAATCGCACAGCATTGGTAAACAGTATTGTCTAAAGGCCCACACTTCGTGTATCACGTGTACCACAACTTATATGTAAAATAACAACCCTGTGAAAATTTAGGCTTAATCGGTCATCGAAGTCGGGAGAAAATAATGGGATCGGGAGAAAATAACGGGAAAACCGCACGTTTCGCCATGTCATGACATGTGTTTAAAATAAGTCTGTTATTCTCGATATCGAGAAATGATAATTGTTTTAAGGTTTTCTCAAAAAGTAAAGTATTTCATGGAATAATATTTCAAGGTAAGTCTTTCACCATTACCATTACCTTTTGCTTACCCAGTAGCAGAAAAACAGGCGTAACAAAAGTGTTTTGATAAAGAAGTTTTGACAGCCCGTGTGCACGTCCACAATGGCTTTGCATTGATGCATCACTTAGCCGCTTACCAAAAACGCCAGCAAGAAAGAGTGCCTTTTGCTTTGCTTACAGTTAGCAGTTTTTAAGAAGAAGAAATTCTGCAAATGGCTTCTCAGTAAGCAGAAATCTGCTTACGGTTTATAAAAAAAGTGCCCATGTCCTGGCACTATTATTGGCTCTGGTCGGAAATATTTAGTTTAAAGATTATAATATTTAAAAGGCTGGAGAACTTGACTAACACAAAATAAGCCTTGCTTAATCAGCATGACATTCCAGCCCAGGTGCAGAACAAAACAAATCTCAGGTCTCGCTTGTTAATTTTCTCTCTCAACCATGTGTTCATTACCCACGTACATCCTTCATGTCAGGATCTCTTAATAAACATCTCATTATGAATGTAATATTAGATACAAACAAACAATAAATCACTACAACCCAGTTCTGGTTGATGAACCATACTGTATGTCAACCCACAAGCTATTCATTCGCTTATAAATCTTACAAAACAGTTTTGCGATTATTTTGTTGATTTTTTTTTAGTTCCATTTTTGATTTTTTTTTTATAGGCCTAGCCATTTGTTTTCCCCAACAAAACTAGGACCTTATAATTTTAAAGAAATTCCGGAAGTAAAAAGGGAACTTGTGGTATATCCCAAATAATCCCCCAATCAGAGAAATCCAATCAATTTTATTCTTTAAGTGTTAGGTTTATTTTTGCTACCATTCTAGGACTTTACACTAAAACGAAAAATAAACATCGCACAGCAACACAGTTTTCAGAATGGGAAAGAGGAATCTTGAGGGCACTGTTGCGACCTGTTTTTGGGGAGGCTGCCATTTGTAGACACGAGTAAACAATTATGTATGATCAATTAATTATCACTACAATATATCGACAAGAAATACAACAAAAATGCTTTGGAATATTTTTCGCTTAGCAGAGAGCTATAAAACTGGATTCTTGACTCACCTCATTGTGTCTCTTTTGTAGGATCATGTATTCCTGTTTCATCTCGGACTCTCTGTACTCGTGTCGGGCCACTTGAAAATGTAGAGAAAACAAAAAATTACGATTTGCATTCAATCTCTCTCATCATGAGCTCGTCTTTGAAGAGATCCAGTTACAAGGAGGAGAGTAAATATGCCTATGATTCATCTCACGGGCAAGACATGCAAGTATTAAAGGCACTGGACACTTTCGGTAATTGTCAAACACCAGTATTCTCTCTTGCTGTTTCCCAACATAAGCCCGGTTCATACTTCCTGCGAATGCGAATGCATTACCAATATTGACGTCACATATTGGTAACAAATAATTCGCTGCAGTTGTACTGTGCTCAACTTTTGCGAAACATTCGCTGCAAAAAACAGAGTTGTGACGTCAAATACTTATCACATTCGTTTCGCAATCCCATTCGCAAGAAGTATGAACCGGGCTATATATATGCATTTACATAACAAAACTTTGTGTGCTTTAAGATGTCCATAGTAAAAGGCATCAGCTGTTGTCTTTTATTATCTAAGTGAGAAATTCCCTCTTTCTGAAAAACTATGTTACTTCACAGGGAGCCGTATCTCACAATACAGCTCTCCATTGCTCAATACCAAGTAAGTTTTTATGCAACAATTATTTTGAGTAATTACCAATTGTGTCCAGTGCCCTTAAACCATAAATAATAAAACTTGTTTGTTAACTTGTTTGTTAGAAGATGAGCGGAGTGTAAACCACACAGAGCTCCAGACATCTCCTTAGGATTCTTCAAAAGTGCATGGCAGTCTGGACCATATTTAAGGATGTTTGGCAGACGCATGCTGAATTGAAACAAGGTCTTCGAAATGTTTTGTACTTCATTTACAAATTTATTTAAGCATTAATTTTTTTTGCTACCCTTTATGGTAGTGTTTAAAACCCAAATTATTGTGTGAACCCTAACCCTCCCCAAAACAACCACATTTTTTTTTTTTTTTTTACATATTTGTCAAAATTTGGCTGAAGTCTTTCATTTTACCGACATTGCACTGTTTTATTTTTGAGTCACATTTTCTTATCAAGAAAGGGGAACTTCAAACTTGTGCAGCTGTTATTTTTACAAGACTTTATTTTAAGTGGTTAACTTTATTATGACAATAAATGTAAAACTTATCATAAGCCCATTATCTTGCCGGCCAAGAAATGGAATGGAATCGACACAGGTCACTGTTCATAAATAAGGTATTTAGAAAACATCAAAATCAGGGACGAATTTAAAAGGTTGATGTTCAATGTTACTTCCAGATTTGCCGTCACATTTAACAGATCTTCAATCACATCAGAACTCCATTTACTGACCTTGATCGGCATAATTCTTGACCTTTAAGGTCATCTGTTTCTGTGCGAGTTCCAACGCCTCCTTACGTCCCTGAAGCGCCCTCTTCTCCTGGTCATTTGCATCCTCATACTCCAAAAATTTCTGTTGAAACAAATTTGTTACAAAATAAATAATAGCAAATATAATTTTACACATCAACATCAAGTAATTAACCATAATGGAACCTCTTCAAAAATTCTAAAAACATTTATATATCGCCATAAAAAAATTTTTTTTGAAGGAGCTAAAAACAGTTACATGAAATTAATAATATTACACTTGATGTGATTTGGAAGAGCGTTTCATTCTTTTGGTCCATACCAAACTTTTGTGGCATGTCGTGGCAAAGCAGCTAAGAGCACCGGACTCAAACTCTGATGTTTCTGGACAGCAGAGTGTGGGTTCGAGCCCAGGTCGTGCCATTTGTGTCCTTGAGCAAGATACTTTAAAACCACGATTCTTTGCCCTGGAGATGAGACGTAAAGCCGATGTTGGTCTCATGTGTTGTGTAATAAAGAACCCAGTTTCACTTATCACTGAGAGATGAGATTTGTCGGACCTGGTGTTTTCTGGCAGTGGCTGCTGAATACATCGCAGGCCGCAGCACCTTGTAAAACCTTATGACATGGTACGTATAAGTGCTACATAAATTGGTCTCACAATCAAAAATCGTAAAAACCTGTCGAAACAGGTATCTGTTCAATCGCCTTGAGCATCTTATCGCTACAATATAAAGGACAATACTGTATTATATTATTTTCTTATTATTTAGAAAAACAATTCATTAAATTGGAGGATGATATTGGCAGGAATTATAAATGGGGATTCATCAATAAGTGGTCACAATATAACAGGATAGAAACAATATACATGTCAACACGTAACAACCGCGCCATCACAACAATAAAACCTTGAACAAAAATGATAATTACGTCCAACATGTGCACTACTTGACCCGTTGGCATTATTATGAGAATGCTGAAACAGAAATGGATCTACATGTAACGTACATAGTCAGTTGTCCACTTCAACAGAACATGCACTGGCCATCATTAAAAACACCGCAGGTGATTTTCGGAAAAACAGTCTTGTACAAATACAAAGATGCCGAGTTGAAGCCATTGGACCCTTTCGGTTCAGACAAAAATAAAAAAAGTTCACAGATTTACAAATAACTTACAGGGTTTACAGAAGGCAATGGTGAAAGACTTCCCTTGAAATATTAGTCCATGAAATGCTTTACTTTTTGAGAAAACAGCAAAACAATATAAATTCTCGTTAACGAGAATTACGGATTTATTTGAAACACATGTCATGACACGGCGAAACGTGCAGAAACAAGGGTGGGTTATTCCGTTATTTTCTCCCGACTCCGATGACCGATTGAGCCCAATTTTTCACAGGTTTGTTATTTGATATAGGAGTTGTGATACACGAAGTGTGGGCTTTGGAAAATACTGTTTACCGAAAGGGTCCAATGGCTTTAAATGGCATCATTTGCCAGCATTGATTTGATGCATCTATCAATCACATTACACATTCTATTAGAAACACGTTATCAAGAGTACAAGAGGCGAGCTGTGAACCAACTTACTGGCAGAAAATAAAAATCAATCTAGCAACAAGCGCACATTGTAACAACACACACAGTCTACAAAACCTCAGTCCATTTCACTACACAACACAGTACAGAAGCTGCTTTTTAAAACAGGTGTTTACATTCAGGGAAAAATATTGTGTAAATTCTATTCGAAAGCCTCATTGTTATAAAGATGGTAATGGCATCCAAGGCCTGTATGCTTAGTTTTTGAAGGGCAAGGGCACCAAGGCATTTTCTCATTGAAAAAGGGCATCCTATGAGGACTTCTTTAATTTCTACTGTCGAGCATTTCAAGGGGCAAGGCAATCACCAGGGGGCATGGAGGCAATCACCTTCATGATCAGGTCTGCATCCTGCGAACATATTTTGTCTGACCTATGTTGACAAATTTGAATCTCCAATTATTGTGTAATTTCTGTCTAAAAGCTTTTTTGTTTTATATAAAGATGGTAATGATACGTGTAAGCATGCTGCAATTATTTTGTCTAAAATGCCCTCGTTGGTAAGAAACCACTAAAAGTAGGCCTTTGAAAAAATTTGATTCGCCAAAACTCACCTCAAGCATGTCAAGGCGAGTTTTGGAGATTCAAAACCCACAGAATCCAAGATTGGTGTTTTGCAAATTATTGCCCTTTTAAAATGGCGAAAAATTATCATCAAATTTTATTCCAATGCAATTCAGACAACAAATGCTTTCTTGGTTACAATTGTAATGGAATGCGCATCCAGTTACATGTACACATCATCCCTCTTGAGAATTTGTTGTAAGAGAAACCTGTGAGAAAAAAAAATCAAATTAAGTTTCCCGATTTCAGAAAGGATTTTATGTGTCGTTTTATCAAATTATCGTAGAATTGCGATAGAGATGACATGAAGTCATTGTACAGTGCTAAATGAAATTCATGACTGGTCTATTTAATGAAATTTTTCAGACTATTTCTACTTGATTAAATTCAGTAACAGACTAAAGTAAAAGTGCTCAGTACTGAGTCGGGACTGTTTCGCACTTGCACTGGAAAAATAAATACAAATATTCACATCAATGAAGAATGACTCTATTTGCCTGATCACTTTAGGGTTTGGTCTAGAAGGGAAAAAATAAAATAAAATTAGATTTCATGACCATGGATTCTGAGTGCATCTTAATACACGGTCAATTTATTTGGACTGGAAGAATTTTGCGTTATTGAGAATATTGAGTACATACTTTGTGCTCAGCTCAGCAGACTTGCAGTTTACTCAGTTAATTCTCTTTGTTTAAATTAGGGAAAAAAGTAAATACTAATTCCTATTTTAACGCACAAAACATATTAAACATAATCCATTCAATGCAAGGTAGTCACATGATGTACGCCCTACCCATTTGAAGTGAAATGTTACTCAAAATGCTTTTAATATCAAATTGAAAGCTGCTATAAAATAGTGTTCTAACCAAAAGTCGTTACTGCCTTAATTTTATGAGTGATTACCAAACGAAAAGGCCTTCCTTTCCCTTTAAAGACAGTGGACACTATTGGTAATTGTCAAAGAGCAATCTTCTCACTTGGTGTATCTCAACATATGCATTTAATAAAATAACAAACCTGTGAAAATTTCAGCTCAATTGGTCATCGAACTTGCGAGATAATAATGAAAGAAAAAACACCCTTGTCACACGAAGTTGTGTGCTTTCAGATGCTTGATTCGAGACCTCACATTCTAAACTTGAGGTCTCGAAATCAAATTCGTGGACAATTATTTCTTTCTCGAAAACTACGTCACTTCAGAGGGAGCCGTTTCTCACAATGTTTTATACTATCAACCTCTCCCCATTACTCATTACCAATTACGCTTTTATAGCTAATAATTATTTTGAGTAATTACCAATAGTGTCCACTGCCTTTAAAAGAATCTCAGCATCCAACATCAATGCAAGAAAGACAGCAAGAGGAGAGATAAAAATGAAAGTAAGAAAGAAGAGACATTTTCTGATGGATCGGATCGATGGAGGAGCATCTTATTTCACATTCTGAATTCTTTGACCAATGATGGCCACCATTCCTCATCGACAGTCGACACCTCTTGTTATTGATTTTGCTCTGAGCTAGACCTTTCACTAATTGATGCGTCAGTGTGAGCTAACAATGTTCTGGTAATAACTCAAGATTTCTTACTGTGGATTCATTTTTGTTTTCTGTTCCACTGGTGATTTGTTGGGGGGGGGGGCTACTAACTGCCATGCAATTTTAGCATCAGGCCAATACATAATTATTCTGATTATTTACAAAAATTACCCAAATTACAAATGAGATACTCTTTACAGGAGATTTAACCTGTTAAAGCTTGGTTTTCTCTCATTTCAATTCTGGTTTTGTACAAAATAAATTGAGCCAGGCGAGGGGTGGGGGTTAAGTAGAGGGTGCAGACATGTTGATCAAATACATGTGTGTAGCCTAAAAATGTAGTTGACACAGAATGTCATAGATTGGGGATTGGACTCCAAAAACATTCCAACCAACATTTATTGTGGGTGGTGGCGTCAGGGGAACTGGGTCAATCGAATCTTCAGATAGTATGCCACTGTAAATTAAAACTATGAGGTAGCGAAACACTTTTATTTGGTGAGCAAATGACTCCTGCACTGCTGGAATTGACTTGAATTACAGGCCACAGGTTTACAGTAATCAAGTTCATGATATTCGCTAATTTATGCTAAATCATGTAAATGGACTTTTTTTTTTACATCTTAGGTTTAGACTTTAGCTCAGGTGAAACAATGTCAATGATAAAACGATGAAAGACACACATCTCTGACATGTGGTGCACAAAATGGACCAATGACTCAACGAGCAGTCTTCCATTGACCTCTTGAAGAGGATGCCTCTTATCAATGATGTTGTGCCAGTTTAAAGGCAGTGGACACTATTGGTAATTGTCAAAGACTAGCCTTCACAGTTGGTGTATCTCAACATATATGCATAAAATAACAAACCTGTGAAAACTTGAGCTCAATCGGTCATCAAAGTTGCGAGATAATAATGAAAGAAGACAACACCATTGTCACATGACGTTGGTGCGTTTAGATGGTTGATTTCGAGACCCTCGAAATCAAATTCATGGAAAATGATTTCTTTCTCCAAAACTATGGCACTTCAGATGGAGCTGTTTCTCATATTGTTTTATACCACCAGCCTCTCCCCATTACTTTTCACCAAGAAAGGTTTTATGCTAATAATTATTTTGACTAAATACAGTTTCCACTGCCTTAAAGGTAAAAGGTATTTATGCCAGAGCAGAACTTTGCATAACATCCCAAGTTTCAATAAGCACATCTTGTTCAAGGAGATCATTTCAAACATCTGGATTGTTATCTGCAAATCAGCACACGATGCTCGGTCCTACTACTTGGCATCAACTCGCTGACTTGCCACACACCTTCCAGATGCGCAGCGGGTGTGAATTCTAGTGTTAAGCTGCAGGTTGCAACAAAATCTGGACGACCATCAAAAGGCTGAAAATTGTTTGTTGTTTTAAATCCAAACATTCTGATTAAATTTAAACTTAAATTTAAATACAATTAGTTGCAATTGCATGGTTAAGTTTAAGTGGAGTTAATCACAAGTGTATAGAGTCTCAGCATAGCATGGAGGAAGTGAGTTTATTTATTTACTTAAAGTCACCTGGAAATAGAGTGTTTTTCTTCAAACGTTAGAGTATTTATATGTTTATGAACAATACAATAATTTTTTGAGTAATTGTTTGTAACGACTTAGTTTTAGGTTTAAAAAATAGGTTAAAGTTGTTTGGGGCTGACTCCGCTTACCCCTTTTGTGACATCAATCGAGGCAGACTTTGCCTCGATCTAACATTAAACACACGTAGGAAAAGTTTCCGTATGGCGCCACCACTTTTTCATTTGATATGAAATAATATAGTATCTAATTTACCTCAATGAGATATCCCTTTTTGTAAAAATGAGTGAAAAGGTGGTGGCACCATACAGAAAGTTATCCCACACGTACATGTAAGTACTATGCAAGTCCTAGTCGTGAGTTTGTACGTTTAAAAAAAAAAAAAGTTCTTGCATGTCGACCAGATCTATTGCTGCTGGATGAAGCAAAACAACTAAAGATGGGGTCGGTTTGCAAAGTGGTCCGGTCCGACGTCTTTTCTAGCGCTGTGCAGCAAACACTTCAAGCCGTTGTGCTTCGAGAATCCGGACTACACCCACATTTCGACATTATAAAGAGAAAATTTCTTTTCTAAAACATGACGCCATCCCAACAAATTTTCCAGATGGTGGGAAGTCGAAGAAGGTACCTGAAAGACGTCACGAACCTACAGGTGCGTTTGTTTAACGTGAAAAAAAATTGGGTATTGTTTAAACTTTGAGGGCATGTTTCTAGCTTGCGCAAAGCGTCAATATCTTGTGTTGGCACTGAATGCGATTCACCGTGCTGGGTAATCCGAGTGGACCGTCCGCACAGCAGCCATACAGTGCGTGCAGTCTGCTCTGTGACCATAGTTCTGTACGTGCGGGGCCAGATTACAAACAGCACCTTCTTGGGACAGGCCTATTTTTAAATGTGTACAATAAAATGGAAAGTAATTTTTTTAAACCTTGGTTAACTCAACTGTTTATTCGTATTTTATTTATATTCCACTCATCAAACCACGTATTTTAGTGACAAAAGCTTTATTTTGACAAAATACCACTTCCATGTGACTTTAATGTAACTCCTGGTCAGACTCGGAATCCAAACCAAACAAAACATAATATTTAACAAACCTGTTCAGCTTGCTTGCGGAGTTGCTTTTCCCTCTCGTACTGTGTGATAAGTTGCTCATTGTCATCTTTAAGAAGTTCCAACTCCACCTCATAGTCCTTGTTTTCAGCCACAGTCCCGTCAAGATTTTCCAGGACACTGACGACAAGTGGCATCAATTCTTTGACGACGTCTTCGTCGTAGCCTTTGATCATTCGCTCAAATTCTCGGTAGATGCTCGAAGCAAGAGCCTGCACCCGCTCGGACATCACGCTAACCCCGCCGTCGTCGGCTGTGCCGTACACGGTCTCGTCGTCCATCATGGCTACAGTTTCTGACCCGCCAACGGGAATCACGACCGAGAGGGTACCTCAAACTATCTTCCTGCGATCTCTGATTGGAATACACTCTGCGTTTTGGTGGAAATTTTGATAAAAATCTGGTGCTTTTAACCTCGATTCACACGCCTTCTTTTTGCAATCATCACATATCCATGTCATTGGCTCTTCACGGGTATCCACCGTGACGTGTCATTGCTTTGTACAGTGCGAGGGGGTTACCATCTAAATCATGTGACGAATCTGCAGCAGCCGTCGAAAAAGGATCCAGAGAGAGGAGGGGTGGAGTCAAAGGGGCGTGGACAGACTTTAAGGGGAATTGAAATGATTTCTGCAGTCGAACATTCAGATGGATGGCGGCAAAAATGGCAGCATTTGTTCAGACGAGGTTTTGCAAAGCTCAAAAATTTCCCCGAAACAACAACAACCAACACTGTAGGCCTAGCATGTCCCTCATTTTAGTCGTTGTGTCCGATTGCCTCCCCCGGGTGGCGGGGTGTTTAGGGTTTTAAAGACGGTTTTACCGTTTTTTCAAGTTGTATTCATGTAGTCTACCTTCATCATCCCGGACTTCACATACTTTTGACAATCTTTTCTAATTCTTCTTCCATGGACAACCACTCCGGAGATAGATGAGAGACCGTTTTTCTTGAAGTGCGCCCCCAATATTGCAACCAGTCAGACAGGTGGTAAAAACCATTGATCTCCATTATAGTGGAGATCAGTAGTAAAAAAAACCTTTTTTTTTGCTCTATGAAAAATCCGAGTGCCTTCGGCGTGTTTGATTCTTCAATGATAACATCTTTCTTCCAAGAATTTATGATTTGACGTATACAACAACAACAACAACAACAACACGAACAAGTGAGAAGAACAACAAGAACAAGAACATAATCAACAAGAACACTAGAAAGTTAAAAGAGAAAAACAACAACATATCGAACAAACAAAAACAAAACTTGATCAGCCGGACTGTTTTCCGACGTGGTTGGTTATGTAATCCCGTATGACACAGTCGCACGACAATAAAGAATTCCAAACAGAAAACTGTATTTTGTTTCCACAATGAAGGGTTTTTTTTATTGGAGAAAGAGACTATGCTTAACAATGCTTTACACTGTTATCCAAATTAGTAATAAGTAACTTTGAGTTAAACAAGACTGTTTTAAAACTTATATGTAGAGTACTTCAAACAGTATGTAGTTGATAAACAAGGAAAAACAAGCTAGGAATAAGGTTCAAAATATAGGCCTTATAATTTACCTTAAATTGTTTATCATCTGCTCAGCTATTTTTATTATTTTTTTATTGTTTAGTACTTATAAGCAGGTATATACAAGGGTTCGGGATAAAGTCGTTCTAGAAAGGGAAGTCATTCCTAAACCAAAAACTTATATAGGTCTTTTTACTGCTTTTTCCTCACACATTACGTATCTGTTTTGATGCCTTGATTTTGTACACCTGAGCCCAGTTTCACAAAGCACAGAATTGCCTATACAAACAGAGCCATTAAATTGTGTACAGGGATTTTTTTACCACAAAATAGTAATATGAATTTATAAGGTTTCTGCACAGTAGGCCTACGATAATGATGTTTTTGAAAAAAAGATAACTTAAAAAAATTCTCTAGTTCAAGAATACAATTGCAAAAAAAACGAAATTGGCAATTCTTCTGGGCGGGGGGGGGGGGGGGGATGTTTTATATATCAATTGTCGCAATTGTTTCAAATGAGCATTTTTACCCCTGAAAATGAACAAGTCTATGTTCAATAAAATTGTTAAACACCTTTCTCAAGTAAGCCCTATTGTATCAATGTAATTAAATAAGACTTTTATTTAATGATCAGTTTGTAAAACTGATATAACAAGATAATTTAAAAACACTACTCATATAGTTCATAGAAATTCTGCCCTTTGATGGAGCAGGTGTCGTTTTACAAAAGTCTTTAGAATGATGACGATGAATAATGTAAAGCTAAATATTTTACACTGACATTTTGTCTGCGTTTCGATATTAATTGTAAATATTGTGTGACAAATGTCAATGTAAACATACATTTAAAAATATAATCAAAATACAGAACACAAACCATTAACTACCTCAGCTTGTCATTAAGTCTTAAGTTCTGTAAAAATGTTGATAATTTTGTTACAAATGTTAGGATATTATTATATTCGCCAGTTATTTTAAACTTCAATCTTTTATTTGTATAATAAGTTACATTGCAGTAACAGTTTAAACAATATACACGTGGTTATGAAAAATGAAAACTTCCTTTAGCACACTCAATATTATTTACATCCATTTTTACAAGAACATACAAACTCGTTGTCTCATCTTTAACAAATGAAACTAATTATTATTACTTCACGCACAAACTATGAATTTTATTTAATATTCACATAAATCAATAGATCGCATTGGGAGGAACATACTGCTTTAAAGGCAACGTACACGTTTGGTATTAATTTGTCAAAAACCCGTGTTCTCACTTGGTGTATCCCAATAAGCATAAAATAACAAGCCTGTACAAATTTGAGCTCAATCGGTCATCGAAGTTGCAAGAAAATGATGAAAAAAACGCCCTTGTTGGACGAATTTGTGTGCTTTCAGATAGGAATAAAAGACTTCTAACTAAAAGTCTTTTATTATTGTAGTGAGAAAATACCTCTTTCTCAAAAACTACGTTACTGCAGAGGGAGTCGTTTCCCATAATGTTTTATACTATCAACAGCTCTCCAATGCTCGTTACCGAGTCAGTTTTTAAGTTAATACTTGTTTTGAGTAACTACCAGACGTGTACCTTCCCTTTAATAAGTCATAATTCAGTACAGCTGAGCGAAAAATAGAAGGGGGACCAGTCACCTCAGCCAATGTGAATTACCGTGTGTTTGGAGCTGATAACAAATTTTGACAATGATTGTGTTTTCTTTTCCTTGGCAACATTATTTCGTGTCTCGCAAGCCACTCACATTCCGAGCCAATTCACAGGACGTGAAATCTCAAGAAATTCCCGGGAATTCTTTGTGAACATGTTTTACACTTTCATGCCACTTCACTGGGCAAGATTAACACTCTGTAAGCTATGTTAACTCTGGGTTATTTAACTCTATCCCCCGAGCAGGGGTAGATCTATAACCTTTTCCCGGGATAGGTGTGTTCCATCTGCAAGGATTAGCAAATTCAAAAGATCGACCAAATTTTGGCGGGAATTTCCCGGGTAATTTTAACACAGTGAGAAACGGGCGGTCCTATTTTTTTTTGGCGTGAAACGTATTTTTTTAATTTTTTAAAATTTTTTAATCAAGGATGCATGGCGCGCCATTTGAAAATGAAATAGCATGGCGGATGGAAAATATACACTGTTCACATCAGATTTCAAATCATACAGAGCACACTTTCTAAGAAAATATTGCTGAACAATTTAAGCGAAACTAAGACGGACACCAGTTATATAAAATGGTATTTTTTGTTTGCTGTGATGCTGGTTAGCGTCCCTGTGCTTAGCAACTTTTTCTGCCTTTGAAACAATAAGCAGTTTTATGAAGTTACGCCCTAATACGAGATTGTTTTGAAATCCCTTAGGACTAGGCTTAAATGTAGGCAAAAGGGTATTACTTTTTAGGCAAAATAAGGATTTTACATTTAAGTACCAGAAACCAGGAAGAAAACTTTGACAAGTCACAATAAACTGCAATGACAACATCTCGTAAAATAACGAACTTGACGGAAAAGGGACGTGAATAAGACAAACAAGTGACGTCATCTTTCCCGTACATTGTTACCACACTCAACACCTTGTAAAAGAAAAATGTAATATCAATATCAACATAATTACAAGCTATACTAATTGCTAGCAAGTTTGATAATAAATATATGAATGATTAAATACTGAGTTACATTAAGAAATGAACTGTCCTCTAAATATTGGGGAAAAAATACATAACTGAAACTACCATTCAGAACTTGTTCAAATTAATTACAAGAAAATGAAAATTTTTGCCAGAAACAAAAGTTGTTTGTATGATCTAACTGAAACGGGTACGAATTACAATATAAATGAAGATTATTATTAACGATTATGAACACAACAAGGTAAAAGAAATAAACATCAACGTTGAATCGAGGAAGGCCAACAGGCGATAAAAATAAACCTGGTGAATAATTGCTGGAACTGAAAAATCTGTTTGAGTAACAACTGTGAAACGCAGGGAACGAGGGAGAAAATCCCCTTAGTTTACCCTATCCCATATTCTATGAAATGTTTAGAACACAAGCTTTTTATGCTTCACTTCATCAGGGCCATCATAAAGAGAGCTCGTGGATGAGACTCAATCAATGCGTCACCCGCCAATGACCAAACATATTCCGTGCAGGTTCGTGGGGGACGGAGCTCCGAATGCTCCCACGAGCACTCTCAAACGAAGGCATCAGTTTGGTGCGAAAACCCCCATTCAGAAAGTCTCACGCGATACTATGAATGTTCCCAAAAAAGTTCGTAGAAGTTGGATTACGAGACATGTAACTCTACAAAAAAACACATCCACTCTTAACAGTGATTTAAATTTTGCTTTGATGTTAGAATATTAAGTATAATTTTCATATGATCTAGAGTATGACCGATGTCAATTCGTAGCAACAGTATTTATTTTTTAAAGATGGGAGTAACCATGTCGAGTGTGATCCTCTCCGAGTAACGCGGGAGAGAACGTTAAGTACTGTCCAGAGTGGTGTTGATTAGCGCCCTCTGTTGCCTCGGATGCCTCATGCGTCTCATCGTCGTCTGCTCCTTGGTGTTGGTGCGAGAACGGAGGAGGAGGGACGGGAGGAGGTGGGGTTTGATTATAGAACATTACACTCCGGAGGCAGGTTTGAATCTCCTCCCTCAATGAGCCTACAATCTCCATCTTCATCTCCTCGAGGTCTCGCTTAGTCATCATCGCCCCCCGGGATGAGTCGCTCTTGTCCCCATCACCAGACACCGTGAGGAACACCGGAGCGGACGGGTACTGTGGCGTCGGGGCGTGCACCTCATTCGATGAGCTATCTGAGCTGCTGTTGCGCTGGCTTACGGTGCTTGCACGGCTGCTGGAGCGTTGTTGATGACGGGCTGGGTTGTGTGGTGAACCGCTGGTGTTACTGACAATGTGTAGGATCTCGTGTTTGATACTCTTCATGTTGGCGTGCTCGCGAGCCTCTTCGCGCTTACGGTCTTCTCGTAATTCATACCTGATGGATAGAAACAAGTGTAATAAAGTATCGAGGAAAGTTTTCTTATAAATGTAAATTAAAATAAGGTAAGGGCAAAACAAACTGTTCATGTTGGACAAGTTCAACAAATATTTTGTTTAGTTAAACAAAAATTTGAAGCTTGGTCCGATACGATTCGACAGAACCTTTGAAACAGGAGGTATTAAAGGCAGTGGACACTGTTGGTAATTACTCAAAATAAGTATTAGCATAAAAACTTACTTGGTAACAAGTAATGGGGAGAGGTTAATAGTATAAAACATTGTGTGAAACGGCTCCCTCTGAAGTATTGTAGTTTTCGAGAAAGAAGTAATTTTCCACGAGTTTGATTTCGAGACCTCAAGTTTAGAATTTGAGGTCTCGAAAGCACACAACTTCGTGTGACAACTCCGACGACCAAGCGAGCTCAATATTTCACTGGTTTGTTATTTTATGCATATTATGTTGAGATACACCAAGTGAAAAGACTGGTCTTTGGCAATTACCAATAGTGTCCAGCGTCTTTAAGCAAAGGTTTGTTTCAAAGTGGAATAAAGATTGCGAAAAATGCACCAAATAGCCTCTTCGATTGGCCTTGATAATGTCAACAAGAAACCGTACAACACAGTCATCGTGACGATGAGACAGCAAACTTTCTTTTGTGTGTAGTTGCCAACCACGCTCTATAATCCCATTTCTGCAGGAATTCTGTACAGTATATATGATTCGAAGCATTGCATCGTGAGATACAATTATGATTGTGTCTACTTGCTAGGTTAGATTTGGTTCTCTAGAGAACTGTCTTGCTATTTATTCTGCAACCGCGTGGAGATTTAACGGATTGTTAGAACGGTCCTGCTTTGTAACTATGGGCGGAAGGTTTAGGACATCGGATGGGACTACTACTTTAGCTTATATTATAGGATCGTCCTTTACTGCACTGCTGCGGAGCGAGTTCATAAATCGGTCTCAACGTTTCGACTAGCTTGCTCTAGTCATCGTCACGAGACATTCTGCACAGCCTTGTTTAGTTTGGGTTACATACCTGAGACTTGAGATGTCTTGTTTGATTTCGTTGAGATCATCTTCATTGACTCCATCAGCCTTCCTGTTTGCTTTGGTCATCTGGATGTAGCGACTGACAAGACGTTTCATCACGTCTTGGTACCTCGTCTCGGCCGTCTGAACGTTGTTTCCAACGGTACCATCACCGATCTAAGATTGCAAGAAAAGTTGTTTTTTATTATTTGCAACAAAGAACATACAAAGACACGAATTGCAAACAAGTACACAAAAGCACTAAACCAACATAACCTAAAAAACAATCTCGGTTGTCTAGTTGGTAAGACACTGCTCTAGTGTTGCAAAGGTCGTGGGCTCGAATCCCACCCGAGTATTAATTTGCCTGTGATTTTATTCAGTGAGTAAACAGTGCTAAAACATCGATGTGTATGAGTAATGCAAATTTCTATGTATACCAATAAACAAGAAAGCTAATACAAAATATATTATGTATAAACATTTTGAACAACCGAGTGCCTGATCACTACAAAACAGCACAAACACAGAGAATACCTTATTGTTAAATGCAGTGGACACTATTGGTAATTACTCAAAATAATTATTTGCATAAAACTTTACTTGGTGACGAGTATAATGGGGATAGGTTGATGGTATAAAACATTGTGAGAAACGGCTCCCTCTGAAGTGACATAATTTTCGAGGAAGAAGTAATTTTCCACGAATTTGATTTCGATACCTCAAATTTAGAATTTGAGGTCTCGAAATCAACCATCTGAACGCACACAACTTCGTGTGACAAAGGTGTTTTTCTTTCATTATTATCTCGCAACTTCGACGACCAATTGAGTTTAAATTTTCACAGGTTTGTTATTTTATGCATATGTTGAGATAAGACACCAAGAGAGCAGATTGGTCTTTGACAATTACCAATAGTGTCCAGTGTCTTTAAAAAGATTTGCCCGTTTCGTTTGCCCATTTATTGTATAGTAATTGCCGTTTTCTATTTTGAACTGGATACAAACAAACCCTTTCAGAAGGTGTCCAAATTAATCCTTAAGGCAGTGGACGCTATTGGTAATTACTAAAAAAGAAATAACTAGCATAAAACCTTATTTGGTAACGGGTAATGGGGAGCTGTTTAAACACTGTGAGAAATGGCTCCCGCTGAAGTAACATAGTTTTTGAGAAAGAAGTAATTTTCTACGAATTTGATTTCGAGACCTCACACATTTGGCATTTGAGGTTTCGAAATCAAGCATCTGAAAGCACACAACTTCGTGTGACAAGGGTGTTTTACTGTTTTTTCTTTCATTATTTTCTCGGAACTTCGATGACCGATTGAGCTCAAATTTGCACAGGCTTGTTATTTTATGCATGTTGAGATACACCAAGTGAAAAGACTGGTCTTTGACAATTACCAATAGTGTCCAGTGTCTTTAAAGTTCCAATTATGAAATTAACAAGAAAGAAGAGAAACCGACGAATGAATATGACGAAGATATATAGCGTATATCTGTTTTTTCATAAAGGAATACAAAATATATTATTTAGGACCACCAGGAACAGCAGTATAGTATTAGCCTAAAAGCTTTCTAAACACTAAGTATCATTTGAACATTTGTTTTCCTGTTGAATATCCCCCCGTCTGAAATGAAGTCATCTTCCTGAAAACTGTTATCTGAAATATTACGAAAACAGTTACGATACACATTCTTCGCTTACACAACTAGCGCCAAAATTCGGCGCTCACACAACTAGTGCCAAAATTCGGCGCTTGCACTGCTAGCGCCAAAATTCTGTGTTTACATAACTGGCGCCAAAATTCGGCGCTTGCACAGCTTTTGCCTAAATTCGGCACTGTACACAGCTAGCGCCAAAATTCTGTGTTTACACAACTGGCGCCAAAATTCGGCGCTAACACAGCTAGCGCCAACATTCTGTGCTAACATAACTGGCACCAAAAGTCGGCGCTTGCTCAAGTGATGCCTCAGCGCTTACACAGCTAGCCGAAATTCGGCGCCAGCACATTTACTGGAGAATGGTTTTCGTTAGCACAGAACTCGCGGTAAAGCAGAGCCATGGAAGTGGGCCCTGGGTGGACAAACTTACTCGTAAAGTTCCATCCAGCGAGCGCCTTTTCCGCGGTTTGTAGTTTGCCGTCAAAGATCTCCGGTATCCACACAGAATTCGGCGAGCTCCCGAGAAGAAATAGTAGATGGATTTAGGACTGATGATCAGGTTGAATGGTGGGGGCAACGTAGACCCCTCGTCGAAGTAACTCATCCAGAGTTTCGATCGGGCGAACTTCCACTCTCTATCGGCGTGGTCCTTTAGAGATAAGACAAAAACAAGTCGGATTTAAAGGCAGTGGACACTATTGGTAATTACTCAAAATAATTATTAGCATAAAACCTTTCTTGGTGACAAGTAATGGGGAGAGGTTGATAGTACACAACATTGTGAGAAACGGCTCCCTCTGAAGTGACGTAGTTTTTGAGGAAGAAGTAACTTTCCACGAGTTTGATTTCGAGACCTCAGATTTAGAACTTGAGGTCTCGAAATCAATCATCTAAACGCACACAACTTCGTGTGACAAGGGTGTTTTTTCTTTCATTATTATCTCGCAACTTCGATGACCGATTGAGCTCAATTTTCACAGGTTGGTTATTACATGTATATGCATATGTTGAGATTCACCAACTGTGAAGGCTAGTCTTTGACAATTACCAATAGTGTCCACTGCCTCTAACAGAAGGGGGGGGGGGTGGGGGACTCACCTGAATAGTCTGAAACGAGTTGCTCATCATCGCAATGAGCATATTGAGGAGTACTATGATGGCAATAATGTGGTAGCACAGGAGCAGCAACTCGCCGACAACCTCCACCGACACGTTATTTGCACTCTTGTTTACAAGCAATAACTTAATGGCGTCCGAGCTGGTCAGGCCAAAAAGCGCCCACAGTAAATTCAGAAACGATCTCTCTATTCTGTAAAAAGCATTGATAAAAATGATTTTGTTTTGTTTTTTGTTTAGATTCAAACCAATTCAATTCAGGTCCACATATATTTCATAATAATCTTCTCAAGATACTAAGTATTCTCTTTAAAGGAACGCGTTGCCTTCGATCGGTCGAGTTGGTCTTTGAAAAGCGTTTGTAACCGTTTTTTATAAAATGCATATGGGTAGAAAGATGTTGTAAAAGTAGAATACAATGATACACACAAACATGCCTCGAAATTGCACGGTTTTCCTTTTACCTCGTCGACTAACACGGTCGGCCATTTATGGGAGTGAAATTTTTGACTCCCATAAATAGCCGACCGTGTTAGTTCGCACAGTAAAAGGAAAACCACGCAATTTTGAGGGAAATTTGTGTTGATCATTGTATTCTACTTTTAAAGGCAGTGGACACTATTGGTAATCGCTCAAAATAATTATCAGCAAAAAACCTTTCTTGGTGAAGAGTAAATGGGGAGAGGTTATAGTATAAAACATTGTGAGAAACGACTCCCTCTGAAGTGACGTAGTTTTCGAGAAGGAAGTAATTTTTTACGAATTTGATTTCGAGACCTCAGATTTAGAACTTGAGGTCTCGAAATCAATCTAAACGCACACAACTTCGTGTGACAAGGGTGTTTTTTTCTTTCATTATTATCTCGGAAGTTCGAGGACCGATTAAGCTCAAATTTTCACAGGTTTGTTTGTTTATGCATTCGTAAAATACACCAACTGTGAAGGCTAGTCTTTGACAATTACCAATAGTGTCCACTGCCTTTAAGACATCTTTCCAACCATATGCATTTTATTAGAAACGGTTACAAACTCTTTTTATAGACCAACTCGTCCGATCCAAGGCAACGTGTTCCTTTAAAATCTCTGTTTATGATGCATTTCTCAAAATTGTCGATCTAATCTAATGATTTTCTTGCACACGGCTGCATTTATATGATTTCACCCTTCCCTCCATAAATAATCGTTTCGATGTTCGTACACCTAGTGTGAAGGCCTACGTCAACGCAAATATCTACTGCAACCATTGAGCCTGTACTAGGGTGGTCTTTACTCTCACGGATAAAGATTCGTACCGAGTGGTTTCTTTAGATTTTTGTAGTGGTCTGGAACATTTCTAACGCAAGAGGGCGCTTTTGGGTACGGATCACTTACTGTGAAAAACCATTCGCCTGACACGAGCCATCCGTCACCTTGTCACCACCATTACCATCACCATCAGTCGGAGTGCAGGCGTAATCTTCGTTGTAGTACCAATACAGCTGATGCATGCCGCAGGCGAACGACAGCAACACCAGAAAGAAGATGAAAAAGAATTTAGCAATGTCAATGAGCATGCATCCGAGGGATATCTGGAGCGGTCCAAGGTAAGGGTTCGCCTGGAACAGGTAGATAATCCGGGCGAAGCTGAACACGTTCGCCATGGCGAACAGACACTCTGCGATGATGGTGGGGTCGCTAGCGGGCCAGAGGTGACGTTGTACGTCTGTAGGGTATACGGACGCCGGTAGCAGATACACGGCAGTCAGACGAAGGCTAAATGTGGCTAGGTAAAGTGTTAACATGATGAAGTCTAGCCAGTTCCACCATTGTCGAATATACGCCTTTAAACCCTCCTCCCAAAGCTGCTTACACTCTCCCCAGATCATGCCTGTAAAGCAGAGAAGTAAATACATAAATAAACACAACTGGTTTACATTGAAAAATTGTAACCATTTTCAAATAATAGGGCCTTGTCACACGAGGCAACTTGGAGGAAGCCGACTGCCGCAACAAGTGCGTGCTACAGGACCACTGCGGTAGCACATGCGTCATTCTTCCAACAATGTCTTGCGACCAAAGAGCCGTTAAATGCCTCAAAATATTCAAAAGTAGCCTATTTGAACATTCAAATGCGATTGCCTTTTCTTATTGGAGATTGCGTGTAACTAGTTGCCTGTAAGTTTCCTCGTGTGGCATGGGGGGGGGACCACGCCCCCAAAACAGTCCACTCAATGTGTCAAAGAAGAGATATATTTGGCAGAGAGTCGTGCACATTTCCATTGGTTGACATCAAATTTGGCGGCAAATGTGTGTAAAATCCAAAAGTCCATTCATTAAACTTTTCTTACATACATCCCCATAAAAACTTGCTCAATGCAATTCCTATGGGATTCTCCTAATTGTTGGAGCCAGTTTATGTGAAATGGGCGTGGCCCAGAGAAATTACGCCCTCTCCCACAAAATTATGTTGATAACATTCACACTTACGCCTGCAACCGCGGACCTCCTATTGTCTCTCTTTTGTTTATACTTTTAAAACTTTTTTTCACCATTGGTTTTGTACACGTTTTCCAACTGTGGACCCTATTGTCCTATTTTGTTATATGTCCCCAGTTTAATTTTGCATACCTACTCAGGCGTACAAACTCTATTAATTGACACTCGCCCGCTAAAAAGTTGTGTACTATAGGTAGCCTCAAGCAAAAGGCCAAGAAAAGGCAAGAAGTCTCATGGCGTCTGCCAAAAACAATAAGAACATTAAAGGAGATTGCCTTGGATCGGACGAGCTGGTCTATAAAAAGCGTTTGTAACCCTTTCTAAAAATAAAATGCATATGTTTTCAAAGTAGAATACAATGATCCACACAAATTTGCCTCGGAATTGCGTGGTTTTCCTTTTACTGTGCGAACTAACACGGTCGGGCATTTATGGGAGTCACAAATTTGACTCCCATAAATGGCCGACCGTGTTCGTCGACGAGGTAAAAGGAAAACCGTGCAATTTCGAGGCATGTTTGTGTGGATCATTGTATTCTACTTTTACAACATCTTTCTACCCATATGCATTTTATAACAAACGGTTACAAACGCTTTTCAAAGACCAACTCGACCGATCCAAGACAACGTGTTCCTTTTATGGCAATTTCGTATACGTAGTCCTAATGATCAACAGATCATGAAATAAAAAAAACATATACATTTGAAGAAGAAAAAAACACGCTTTACTTATTAAAAATTTGTTCTAAAAAATATAATCTAAAGACCACTCTCATATAAAAAAAAACATTTACCAGGAGCTCCAAAATATGCATTTTTACAAATTCAATATAAATTGCATGCGCTAATGACCTTTTAGTTCTGAGCAGACAATGTGAAGACGAGCAGAGTATACTGTTCGAAACGTTGAGACCACACCGGCTCATTTCAAACCCAACACTCTCTCAAAAGAGATCTTATAATTATGTGGTTAAAGGCAGTGGACACTATTGGTAATTACTCAAAATAGTTATTAGCATAAAACCTTTCTTGGTGACGAGTCATGGGGAGAGGTTGATGGTATAAAATAATGTGAGAAACGGCTCCCTCTGACGTGCCATAGTTTTCGAGATTTTTTACGAATTTGATTTCGAGACTTCAGATTTAGAACTTGAGGTCTCGAAACCAACCATCTAAACGCACACACCTTCGTGTGACAAGGGTGTTTTTTCTTTCATTATTATCTCGCAAGTTCGATGACCGATGGAGCTCAAATTTTCACAGGTTTGTTATTTTATGCAAATGTTGAGATACACCAACTGTGAAGGCTAGTATTTGACAGTTACCAATAGTTTCCACTGCCTTTAAACCCACAAGTTTACCATTAAGTACAGTGGAAGTGTCGTGGCCGAGCGGTTAAGAACACCGAATTCAAACTCTGGTGTGTTTTGATCAGAGTGTGGTTTCGAATCCCCAGCCGTGACACTTGTGTCCTTAAGCAAGACACCTAAACATTGGTCGTCCTTCGGATGGGACGTAAAGCCGTCGGTCCCATGTGTTGTGTAACGCATGCAAAAGAACCCAGTGCACTTATCGAAAAGAAAAGGGGTTCGCCCCGGTGTCCCTTGCTGTGGCTGCTGAATGTGCCGTAGCACCTTGTAAACCCTTATAAGTGCTACTTAATTGGGTCTCAGAATTCATAACTTCAATAACCTTTCTTTCTGAAAATTTGTATAGGTGCGTTCGATTAGCTTCCCCGGGTCGACCCCGGAGTGTGGCGTTTTCTTTTTCCAGGACGAACGTGTGCAGATAATTACCCACGTTCGTCCTGGAAAAAAACCCAACCACACACCGGGGTCGACCGAGGGAAGCTAAACGAACGCACCCTACGTACCCAGCGCCTTGATAACCTTGTTATAGGTAGATACGTGCGGTATTTGAGACTTCGATATAATTAGTATTCTGAAGAAGCTGATTTTTTATACGGACCTATAACAAATATCAGTATGGTAACTTCAATTAAGTCCAGTTCTCGCCCGCGTCTATCTTGATGCATATTCGCTTGGTTTCCTCCAGTCAGTGTCAAGTTGACCCTGGTCGAAACAAGCACGAGTAGGGCCAGAAAGATAACGAAGGACGAGCTGTGGTGCATGAATTTCATGAAGGGCGACCTCATCATTTGCCCGATGCGTGTCCGAGGAAACAACATGTAGATGAGAGCGTTGATGGGCATCATGACCATGACCAGGACACACAGTAGGAACTTTGTGAAGGCGTTGCTTCCTCGCCAGCCCGGGAGCCCCTCGTACCAGATCGAGGAGAGCACCTGCTGGGTGTTAGGGTGGGCCACAAACTGTAGCATGGAAGTAATAACATTGTTATTCATTTCTGGTATTAAAGGCAGTGGACAATATTGGGTATTACTCAAAATATAATTGTTAGCAAAAAACCTTACTTAGTAATGAGTAATGGGGAGAGGTTGATAGTATAAAACATTGTGAGAAACAGCTCCCTCTGAAATGACCTAGTTTTGGAGAAAGAAGTAATTTTCCACGAATTTGATTTCGAGACCTCAAGTTTAGAATTTGAGGTCTCGAAATCAAGCATCTGAAAGCACAAAACTTCATGTGACAAGGGTGTTTTTTCTTTCATTATTATCTCGCAACTTCAATGACCGATTGAGCTCAAATTTTCACAGGTTTGTTATTTTATGCATATGTTGAGATACATTAAGTGAGAAGACTGGTCTTTGACAATTACCAATAGTGCCCACTAGCTTTAAGGAATTATGAACGTAGACATCGTCGCAACACTTGTGTCTTTAAGCAAGACACATAACAATGACACTTAAACATGATTGATTCGTAAATTTTGGGACTTTGTGCTCTCTGCTCCATCAGCCAGGCTTCGGACTGATGATACCCAACCCTATATCCGTATGGACTGTAGAGGGGGTATTGTTTCAGCCAAAGGAGAAGGTGTCAACGGCTCCTGAAAAAAACAATTGTAGCCCACACTTTGAAGTGGCCTTCAGGCATTGTGTGTCTGGTGACTTGCATAAAAACAGAATGAAACACAAAGTGAAAAATTCACTGTCTTGTCCGAGTGGTGTCAGTTTCGTTTTTTTTATGCGTGACAGTCAATCTATGTCAATTTTTCGAGTGAACGAACTTCACTATAAATCGAGTAGAAAGTACAAAGTCGTTTTTAACACTCTAAAAAGGGTCGTCCGCCATAGGGCTCTTTGCTAGAGTGGTATGGGTGAGGAAACGAGTACTAGTGTTTTTTACCCTGTTATATTTTGCGAAAATGATGGCTAAAAAAGTTAAAGACAAAGATAGACCCAGGGATAGTTTGTCTTATTGATAGAACAAGGAAGGTTATGAACTAGGTATAAGCAAAAACCTGATACTAAGCATTGTGATGATAGTTTTTGCTACTCTTGAATATAAGTATTGAAAGACACTGGACACTATTGTTAATTGTCGAAGACCAGTATTCTGACTTGGTGTATCTCAACATATGCGTAAAATAACAAACCTGTGAAAATTTGAACTCAATCGGTCGTCGAAGTTGCGAGAAAATAATGAAAGAAAAAAACACTCTTGTCACACGAAGTTGTGTGCTTTCAGATGCTTGATTTCGAGACCTCAAATTCTAAATCTGAGGACTCAAAATAAAATGTTTTGAAAATTACTTCTTTCTCGAAAACTACGTCACTTCAGAGGGAGCCGTCTCTCACAATGTTTTATACTTCCAACCTCTCCCCATTACTGGTTACCAAGAAAGGTTTTATGCTAATAATAATTTAGAGTAATAACCAATAGTGTCCACTGCTTTCAAGTGCTGCCACTAATAGACTGTGCAAGTCTCGCGCGCACCGGAGCGAGAAAACACGACAACTGAAGAACTTAATTTTTTTATGAATCAAATCTTTGCTTTAATTTTTTCTAAATGCCGAATCTGAACAACAAAAACAACCATTAGAGCTTGTTTAAATTAGTTTCAGCTTTTTAAACTAATACACAATTATCGGTTAAAGTCTATGTATAGACAAAAGTAAAACTCTGGGACAAGGATGTTTGTTTGATCTTAAATGTTTTGAAACCCCTTTTGTAAATCTACGCCCGAATGTGAAACTACTGAAAGCTGGTTTATACGCGGACGCACGATGGTCGCAAGGGCGTTAGATAAACGCGTGACGCATTTTAAAGAGGAAGCCGACGCCTAAGCGACAAATGAAAAGGCTTTCCACCCCGCGCTGCCAAAACAAGCGTCTGCGTAAGTTTCGTGATCGGAGATGGGCACAAATTCTTAATTTTTTACAAGTAACCTGACCCGAGGTCAAGTTTAAACATCGGTTTTTCTTCGTTTTTATGATGACTTTATTTTTACTTTTATATATGTTGTTAATTAGTATTACATTTTTAACAACATATGTCATTTTTATGGTCATAAACTATATTAAACTAAAGTAATGGACGAAACAAAATCTCCTCAGCGTAAAACTCCATAAGGTTGGGACCACAATGGTCCCGGAAGTTCAAATCTGCGCGAGACTTGCACAGTCTATTGCAGAAGTACAAGATTGGTAGAGCTAACAAAATATACGATGGCATCAAAGACAGTTTGATATAAGAAACTTTCCGACTCTGATTATAAGATGATTTCATTGAATAAAACAAACACCCTTGTAGCCTTTTAAGTTTCAAGGCAATGGACACTATTGGTAATTAATTGTTAGCATAAAAACTTACTTGGTAACGAGAAATGGAGAGCTGTTGATAGTATAAAACAATGTGAGAAACGGCTCCCTCTGAAATGTAGCATTTGAGAAGGAGGTAATTTCTCACTCAAATATTATAAGACTTCAGGCCTGAATCCATTTTTAGGCATCTGTAAGCACATAAACTTGTGCAACAAGGTTGTTTTTTTGATGACCAATTCGGTCAGTTTCACAGGGTTGTTATTATACGCATAAATTATGTTGGGATACACCAAGTGAGAATACTGGTCTTTGAAATGTGCCCAGTGCCTTTAAGACGCCTCCTGATGGTTTCAGCTTTTATTTCGGTTGTTGTGCTAAACAGTCATTCGTCCTTACCTGTTTCTGTTCGTACTTTAGCGCCAGACGTAACCTCGCCAGGGTCAGCTTCTCGCTGTTGACATCCTCGTCCGGGAACTCGTCATCCGAATCGCTCTCTTTATTCAGCACGGCATTCACCTCCTCCGAGCTGCGGCACTGCTCCAACAGATCCACGGTGAACGTCTTAATCTGCTCGTTGAGCTGCATATAGATGTCTTTGAATTCATTCTCCCTCATGGCAAGATGCTGGAGCTCCCAGCTAAGCTTAAAGGCTGCCAGGATCGGATCGCTGGTGGTGAGGGAGGTCCAGGCAGGACTTGCCAGTGCCTTGAAGGTGTTAATGCGATGCAGTGAGTACCTGAGACTGTCTTCCATCTGTTTCTGGGTGCAGGTGTCACATTTACAGATGCAGGGGTGGGGTTTGGAGATGGTCGCACCGCGGGTGAGGAGTAGCTGCAGAATCTCAAACTGGTTGCAATGAGCTGCCAGGATCACAGGGGAGATGTCGTGGGAGTAGTCGGAGCTCTCTTGCCTACCCTTCTTGAAGTGCGCGCTGCTCCAGCCTTCACCGAGCATATGTCGACTGATACTCGGGTGGTTGACCATCATCTCTACCATCTTGTACACACCCTCTCTGATGGCGTACAGTAGAGCGTCTCCAATCTCAACTTTATCCTGCTTCAGGAGGAGCTCTACGATCTCAACATTCTCGTTGTCGACAACCATCTGGAGTGCACTCCGGCCGAGGATGTTAGTCACATTGACATTGACGGGGCCGGGCTGCTCGAGGCATCGCTCGACGGTAGCCTTGTCGCCTCGCTCCGCTGCCTCAAGGAATGTCCTCTCTTTCGTTGTTAGTCGGTTCCCCTCGCTGAAGAGCTGTAGGGGGATGCTACTCACCCCGGAGATAAGAGACGATGTACGGTCGATGTCAGACACCGTCAATGCGGGGTTGGTTTCAGGGGTGTACCCAAAGTTGGTTTGTCCACCCAGTTGGCTTTTGATATTGCCATTATTCCCTTCCTTCATGGAGGTGGGGTAGGGAGGGGGTAGGTGGTGACTGGGGTAAGGGGGTGATACGGAGGATCTCATTTTCAAGCAGGAACACCAGCTATTTCAGAAGTCCACTTTATCTGTTAGAAAATACAAAATAAAGGAGAACTTTATAAGGGTAACAGATAATGCAAAACAGAAAATGAAATATAAACAATAATAATATTTTCTGGTTGGATCTGATTTGCATTTATGGCCCCCCACATTTTTATATTTAGGTTGGCAAATACTCGGGCTGCAGCGTTGCAACGAAAAAGTTCATTGCTATTGGAACAAAATAGCCAATATATCGCGTTCCTTCACCGGGACCCATATGCTAATAACACAAAATCTAACAAGCACCAGACTATACCCCAATCAGATGAACCGGAATCAAACAACTCGATATCGTCCGCAGATGTTAGCAAGATGATCTATGATGAAGCTTCTAATAATTACATTGGGCCAGGTAGAGCGTTCGCCCCTGAGGCAATGCAAGGTATCTGATTATTCTCGCACGCGATTTGGAAGGCTGATATAGAAACAAACTTTAAGAGTTGGATCCTACGGTAGCGTATTGCCTCTGCACGAATACAAACAATTCTCTTATCGTGTACGTACACGGTATTGTTATCGTGTACGTACACGAAACGAGAGGTTTTATTTTACTCATGTGGTACGCTTCCGTACAGTCCCTTTAATCACAGATTTTTTTTTAAAAGGATCCAAACCGAAACTTGAAATCTGATCTTTTTTTTGTATGGTGGGAATTATTACGCCAATAAAACACTAATAGTTGGCTTTCTTTACATCTGGGTTGAAAATTGCACCCATCCGACTAAATCTCGCCTACAACTGCCATGGTGCACGAAATTTCTAAAAGGGAGCGTATTTTGGTATAATATAAAAAAAAACACACACAAAAACACCGGAGAGCTGTTGATATAACCGACCCCTTTGAAGTAATATTGGTTTAAGAGAAAGAGGTTTATAGTTTTTAAACAAACAAAGTTGAATCTAAGAGAGGCTTCCAGGCATGAAGCCCTTTTCAGGCATATAAAAGCACACAATCTTAAGCAACGAATTTGATGGTTTCTTTCATTATTTTCTTAAAAACTTCCATGAGAAGGTGAGCCCAATGATCTTAAACAGGGTTTGTCATTTTTTGCAACTGTTGGGACACATTCAGTGAAGATACTAGCCATTGTCAATAAAGTATTCCCTTCAAACAGAGCTTAAAGGCAGTGGACACTATTGGTAGTTACTCAAAACAATGATTAGCAATTAGCATCAAACCTTACTTGGTAACGAGTAATGGGGAGGGGTTGAGAATATAAAACATTCAGAGAAACGGCTCCCTCTGAAGTAATGTATTTTTCGAGAAAGAATTTTCCACGAATTTGATTTCGAGACCTCGGGTTTATATTAGAATTGGAGGTCCCAAAATCAAGCATCTGAAAGCACACAACTACGTGTGACAAGGGCATTTCTATTTCATTATTATCTGACTCGCACCTTCGACGACCGATTGGGCTCAAATTTGTACAGGTTGTTAATTTATGCATATTTTGAGATACACCAACTGTAAAGACTAGTCTTTGACAATTACCAAGAGTGTCCAGTGTCTTTAAACTCCACAGAAAGGGTTCAAGGAGACATGGTGCACTTGATAGCAGATAGCGTTAATGAATACATGAAACAAGACAAGTACCGATCTGCATTCTTTGACCTTCGTCACGTCGTTGCTTTAAACATTAAGATTAAAAAGATACCAACGTTGCAGGTGGAAGGCCTGATAAGCGAAAGAGCGAAATCTACATTTGTTTCTTCTTACCAGAGGAAGTGTATCAACTCAAAAACGGTTTTTTGAATTTACGTATAGGTTAATATGGGTCCCAAACCAACCCTCAAAGTGGGTCAAAATCTACATTTTTACTCGAGGAGGTAGACTTTGTTATTTATTAAATGCAAGTAAATCCCTTTGGTGGCTAAATAAATAGCTATAAAACATTTGTATATATTATTTGCACCTGCTTAAAGGCAGTGGACACTATTGGTAATTACTCAAAATAATTATGAGCATAAAACCGTACTTGGTAACGAGTAATGGGGAGCTGTTGGTAGTATATAACATTGTAAGAAACGGCTCCCTCTGAAGTGACGTTGTTTTCGAGAAATCAAGCATCTGAAACCACACAACTTTGTGTGACAAGGGCGTTTTTTTCTGTCGTTATTATCTTGCAACTTCGACGACGAATTGAGCTCAAATTTTCACAGGTTTGACATTTTATGCATATGTTAAGATACACCAAGTGAGAAGACTGGTCTTTGACAATTACCAATAATACCCAGTGTCTTTAATATTACATCTATCTCTTGGTGCATTTTGGGCGTGTATTACCGTATTTTTTCTTAACTAGTACATTATTATTGTCGAATTTACAATAATTTATAATTCATAAAAATAATTCAAATTTTTGTGATTGACACCACACACGCTATCCGCAAAATAAATTTCTCAAACAATATTTTCTGCTGAGCAAGTTGTGAAACTCAAAAGACCAATTTACTAAGCAGAAAGTTCATTCAAAGCAGAAATTTGTTACCAATTAAAAAAATACATAATGTGATAAATACTGGTTGTGACTTATTAATTTCGCTCAGCTGTCGTTCTAAGAGCTACTCTGTAAAAAGAAAAATGGACCAGCGTCATTTTGCTGCCATAGTTGATAACCACTCTCGATATGACAGCAAGTGCATTGCCATGAAATATTGAACACTGTCTCCAAATGGTACGTGGATATATTTTATGCTAATTTGGTAGGGTTTGGCCCTGAGCTGAGAGAGACCAAGATTAGACCGGGGGAGAACGTTGCTTCCTGCCCGCTGAACTTCACCGATCGATAGGGGAGTGATGACGGTGGGGTGATGATGACAAGAGGGGAAATATGGGGGACGGAATGGAAATAAAAATAAAATGGCGATGAGATGCAGCTTGGCAGATCGTGGGAAAAGGACATTTCTGGTATTCAAAAAAAGAAGAGAAAATGTATTTTTTTTTATTATTTATTTATTTAAAACTATATTTATCGAGAATGACCCATTCAGCGAAGCTGAACATTTGGGGCCCTCACAAATATGTATATTTCTATAAAAAAAAAATACATCATAATAAAACACTAACAACGACAAAACTTTGGCATTCAGAAATGTAAACAAAACAAATGGAAAATGTAATGACAAATGTACAAAATTACCCACCAAGCAGCCGACTAAAAAATAACAAAATAAATACAAACGAAAAACCCCAACATCAATAAAAATGGATATTTCCAAGTAGAGTGATATGAAACAAAAATGTATGAGTGAGTGTCGCAAAGTTACTTAATTCTAACATAATTGGGCCGATTATATATCTCACAGTTACCTAGTCCATGCAACGAACGTAAAAACGTCCACATAACTTGCAACGTTTTCCGTATCGACCAGGGTGAGTCAAGGGAATGTTTATAGATCACCAACCGATTCATCGAATCAAAGGAAAGGGAAAGTGGCTTTTTGTTTAAACCTTCACTTCGGGGCAATGTGTCATCCAGTAGCAACCAATAATGGAAAAGTCCATTAAGAGATTACGCAAATGAGGATGCCATATCTAGCCCCTTACCATGACTTCTATATCCACTCTATAATCGTTTGTATTATTATTATACCTTCATTTTTTTCAAACGGCTAAACATCTTTCTCATGACATGCTATGACTATGTTCTGAACTCTATAGCTTGTGTCATCAAAGTCACAATTCCGCCAAATATTTCCCTATCATCACCAATAGTCTTATGGCCAATAACTGTATATTCACAGAAAATAATGGGTTTAACGAAGCATATGGAACGTTGAGAGATATTGCTTTGTGCCCCCCATACAAAAAACCCAAACCATCAATTACAGACACGGATGTATATTGCAATTGCCCTCCGTTACCATGGCAACGTGATATTGAGTCGCAGATTATATGCAGGGGGCTTTTATGTGCCGCCATGCTCATGAGTTAATGATCGCGCCAAAGATGCCCATCGTGTAACTGACGACGGACGCTTTTATGCATATCTCTAATGGTATGGAATGTACAGTGCGTTTAAGACGCTGGACACCTTTGGTTGTTGTCAAAGACCAGTCTTCTCACTATCTGTATCTCAACAAATGCACAAAATAACAAACCTGTGAAAATTTGAGAAGATAACTTCTGGCGACTTTGGTATCATATTTGTTTTTACAGGCACTGTGCACTATTGGTAATTACTCAAAATAACTGTCAGCATAAAAACGGACATGAAGTAATTTTCCACTAAAATATTTGGATTTGATTTCGCGCCTCAGAATTAGAATTTGAGGTCCCGAAATCAAGCATCTAAATGCTCACACAACTTCGTGTGTTTTTTCTTCAATTATTATCTCGCAACATCGACGGCAAACTGAGCTAAAATTTTCACAGGTTTGTTATTTTATGCACAATAAAAATGTTGAGATACACCAAGTGAGGAGTCTGGTCTTTGACAATTACCAATAGTGTTCAGTGTTATTAAAGGGACACGTTGCCTTGGATCGGACGAGTTAGAATACAATGATCCACACGAATCCGCCTCAAAATTGCGTGGTTTTCATGTTACATCGTCGACTATTCACGGTAGGCCATTGTGGGAGTCAAAATGTTTGACTACCATAAATGGTCGACCGTGTTAGTTCGCAAAGGAAAAGGAAAACCACGCAATTTCCATTTTCTACTTTTAAAACATCTTTCTAACCATATGCATTTTACAACAAACGCTTTTTATAGACCAACTCGTCTGATCCAATGCAACATGTCACTCTATACATCACATGCCCGGGCCCCTTAGGGTCAGTGAGGTAGACTTGTTATAAACTTTAAAAACATCTTGCGTATTTTTTTCCCGAGGATGAGGAAAGCATGACATCCTTCTGATACGATCAGTGTGAATACGAGCTAGCTATAGCTACATTGACCCAAGAGACCAGATATGAAACGCTGATATTATTTTTGAGTGGTGCGATCGAACGACACGATACGGAGACTACGTGAGTGGTTTGGGTGCTTGGGGTCAGGATTATGTGTCGTCACTTTGGATGAAACTAAGGGTGTTCGCTACAGCTATGGCTACGGCTAGATGTTTGCGTCATCAACGCTGAGATATAGAACTTCCTTAGTGAAACCCAAAGCAACGGTCGTAGCCATAGATGTAGCTGCCAATTCGGATACGGCCTATAATGTTGGCTGCGGTGATAATGTATTCCACTCGGAATCAGGACAATGAGAATGAAATTTTAATCTCGAATTCTGAGTCAGTTTAGCCCCTTTTCATGGTTATTTTTAATACAGATTCCGGATCATACTGACCCATAAATGGATCAGGGACCCGGATCCCGATCAATTTTGACCCAGACGCTTTTAGAGTGTAAGATAGCGAAGCTGTCAAATTTAAAACCTAGACTGATAAGAGATACACGTAGACACCGAGGGATGATGAATGCATTGGTAATGAGAGAGTTGTCTCACGATGTCTTGTCCGCAAACACGGCACTTGGGATGCCATATTGTATCACTTGGAGATGTCGTTAACTATCAACGGGAAACGTTTAGGAACGACGGTGTTGTGTCTATTCCGGAGACACATGCAGAACCAATTATTAGTAATGAAAAATCCTCGATAAAGGAAAGGTCAAATATAATTTGGTGATGTACCCAGTTTCCAATATATAACGTCCTCATGTGAGTTATGAAAAAGTATCCAGCCTCATGTTAAAATAGTATGAACTGTCATTGTGCCAAAGCGTATTCGTGCCAACTCGCACGCATGCCAATCCCCCTCGTACCAACTGCTCCTCGTGCCAACTCCCCCTCGAGCCAATTTCCCCTCGTGCCAGCTCCTCCTCGTGCCAGCTCCTCCTCATAACAATTCCCCTTCATGCCAGGTCCCCCTCGTGCCAACTGCTCCCCTTGCCAACTGCTCCTCGTGCCAACTCACCCTCGTGCCAATTCCTCCTCGTGCCAACTCAACCTCGTGCCAACTCGTACTCATGCTCCAACATAGAAATGCATTAGTTATAACCGTCATTGACCGACAGTCTGTGGAGACGGTATACCGGTAGTTATCATTTTGCCAACCCGATGACAGATAAAAGCTCTCTTCTCAAAACCGAAGTAGATTTTGCCCCGTGCCTATATCGGAAACTGGGGGATTTAACAAAACGAAGCCATGGCGACTGGAAAGCTGATAATACCAAGAAGGCCTTGACTTTTGCGTTGGCAATCGAAGAGAGACAGTCGCCATGCATGTAGTTAGGGCATGGATTGATGTTTTACGGATATGTTGGTTATCGTGAATTTTACTTGCAAGATGCAAAGGTTCAGCTACATGGATGGAGCGACTACATTTTACGGTTTCTGCTCATATTAAATTGCGCGATTAAAATATAAGAAAACATTGTTCATTGCCGATTATACATGCATCTAAATCCGTAATTATATATCGTAATGGCCGTCCGTTAAATAAAATAGATAATACTACCACAAGTGAAATGCATGTGTCTGTTCTTTTTTGCCGATTTTACCTCAAGCTTTATACTTAATTTCTTAAAGCCATTATACACTTTCGGAACATAAAAAACAGGTTCACGTATTTACAAATAACTTTCAGGGTTTACAGAAGGTAATGGTAAAAGCCTGCTCTTGAAATATTATTCCATGAAATGCTTTACTTTTTGAGAAAACATTAAAACAATTATCAATTCTCGACATCGAGAATTACGGATTTATAGCAAACACATGTCATGACACGGCGAAACGTGCGGAAACAAGGGTGGGTTTTCCCGTTATTTTCTCCCGACTCCGATGACCGATTAAACCTAAATTTTCACAGGTTTGTTATTTTATATATAAGTTGTGATACACGAAGTGTGGGCCTTTGGACAATACTGTTTACCGAGTGTCCAATGGCTTTAACAGATATTTCGGAGAGATTCTAGTAGGTTATCAGCTCTAACTTCAATGCATGGACATTTTGTGTTATTGTAGTATAGCTTCAATCTTTTAAATTCAATCCGCTAATGACAACATTAACTGGTAGATAATTTTAAAAGAACGAAGAAAAAATAAGTAATATCGGTATCCTGCCATGATTATGTTACGAAGTTACATTAGCCGTATAACAGTTTGCCATTGTTTGCCGCTGGCAGTGCTATTAACCAACCATTAGGCCATTCTGACAGGGAAATACGTATGGCCTCAACAGACCATGTATTCATGGTCAATTCCGACCCCGGCCATTTTGTTTAGAGTACACCATTAGTGGACATCATTCCCAGCCAACAAACCTATAGGATTCTATGCCTCTAAAAGAGGAACAAAAGATTGCAAAACAGGAAAAGGAATAAAACGCAGACAAATAAAATCACCTCTTATGCAATTACCGATCGGCAACAGTCAGCGGCAATAAATCCTGACGCAAGGTGTGAAGGCGTTACCGTATGATGTAATGAAGTCCAGCTGATTTGTCATATTAAAGTGTGGTGCACTTTTGGCGCTCTTTTATTACTGACGCATTCAAGCAAACGAACCTCTTTGCTCTTAAATGTGTAAACAAATAAACCCTTATATCTATTTTGTACAGTATAATTTTTGTTCTCTCTTTCCACAGCTTCGGTTTTGGTTACGTTTGTGACACAAACCTCCCTGTAATATGGTTTCGTCATTCCAAACGTGTAATCTACGTTTGTTAATATTCGTGATATTATAATATTGTGCCAAGCAGGGGAGATATGTGCGTTATTGCAAAAAGGCCACAATGTGTGCGTTATTTCAAAATGGCCGCGTCAGTATTCTACATGTTATTGTTGCTGTCCGTGATATTGGAACAGGCTTGCTATGGACGGGGGTTGTGCGCGTTGTTGAAGGGGGTACCTTTTGGTAAATAGGGGGGCCGCTTCTCCAAAATCAATGACCATAAATACTTACTTGAAGCATCGCAGCTGCTAAAAATGTACATGTATGACATTTTAACATTTAAAGAACAGATTCCCTTCTAAGGAATGTGGTTTTAGAGGAAAGGATTTAAAGGAACACGTTGCCTTGGATCGGACGAGTTGGTCAAAACAAAAGCGTTTGTAACCGTTTTTTATAAAATGCATATGGTTGGAAAGATGTTTTAAAAGAGGAATACAATGATCCACACAAGTTTGCCTCGAAATTGCGTGGTTTTCCCTCTACTGTGCGAACTAACATGGTCGGCCATTTATGGGAGTCAACATTTTGACCCCCATAAATGGCCGACGTGTTAGTCGACGAGGTAAAAGGAAAACCACGCAATTTCGAGGCATGTTTGTGTGGATCATTGTATTCTACTTTTACAACATCTTTCTACCCATATGCATTTTATAAAAAACGGTTACAAACGCTTTTCAAAGACCAACTCGACCGATCCAAGGCAACGTGTTCCTTTAACCAATTTTATTGAGTTATAAGAAACGATTATCAGACTGTGTATTCCGCGGATTATTTTCCCTGCGTGGACGAAATATTTGGCGAAATCTCAGAAATGCTACCACCTTTTTAAATGAAGTTTTCACACAGGTTTGATTGTATGCTCCTATACATTTTATATCGGATTGAAGCCATCCGACACTTTCGGTAAACATTATTTTCCAAAGGCCCACACTTCGTGTATCACAACTTATATATAAAATAACAAAGCTGTGAAAATTTAGGCTCAATCGGTCGTCGGAGTCGGGAGAAAATAACAGAAAAACCCACCCTTGTTTCCGCACGTTTCGCCATGTCATGACATGTGTTTTAAATAAATCCGTAATTCTCGATAACGAGAATTGATAATTGTTTTAATGTTTTCTCAAAAAGTAAAGCACTTCTTGGCATAATATTTCAAGGGAAGTCTTTCACCATTACCTTCTGTAAACCCTGTAAGTTTTTTTGGTAAATCTGTGAACTTTTTTTTTCTTCTTTTCTGTTCCGAAAGTGTATAATGGCTTTAAAGCAATTGACCGTTCCAAAAACTCAAGGCATACTTTAACTTATGGCAAATGATTACATTAAGACTGTAGTTACGGTTACACACTGATTTGCAAGCAAGAAAATATACATGGTCGCACCGAGAAAAAAATAAATACAGACAGTTCGTGCTTAAAGGCAGTGGACACTTTTGGCAATTACTCAAAATAATTATTAGCATAAAACCTTTCTTATTAATGAGTAATGGGTAGAGGTTGATAGTATAAAACATTGTGAGAAACAGCTCCCTCTGAAGTGACGTAGTTTTCGAGAAAGAAGTAGTTTTCCACGAATTTGATTTCGAGACCTCGAGTTTAGAATTTGAGGTCTCGAAATCAAGCATCTGAAAGCACACAACTGGAAGACTGGTCTTTGACATTCAATTCAATTCACTTTATTATCCACGGTGGGAAATTCATTTCGACCTTTTAAACAACAATATTACAAAATTTACATAAGATTATTTAAAATATTATATAAAAACAAAACAAAAAACACTACAAGCTACAAAAGTCTAAAGAAATATATATTATATATGACATGAAAACAAAACTGGAATGAAAAGATTGATTTTACAAAAATATATTAACGTTGCAATTGTTCATTAAAAATTCGGACACCTGAGGGGACAAATGAATTAGCATATCGCTTTGTATTAATTCTGAGCTGTAACAGGCGGTTGCTTCTAGCACTACGATTGAACTGTACATTTAGGGGGTGGGTTTCATCTGACAAAATTGATTCAACTTTATTTAGCATTAGAGATTTGTATAGACCTTCAACCATTGACCCATCAGTACCGGTTATTCTATTTGCTTGTTTAATGACCCTGTCCAACTTGCCCCGATCCTGCGCCCGCATATTCCCCAAAACACTAACAAGACAATATGTAATAATACTTTGCAGGGCAGACTTATAAAACATTTGCAAAATGGTTCTGTCCACATGGAATGAATTAAGTTTCCTTAAAAAGAAAGATAGAAAAAAAAAATTACCGATAGTGTCCATTGTCTTTAAAGGGAAGGTACACGTTTGGTAATTACTCAAAACAAATTATTAATTTTAAAACTGACTTGGTAATGAGCATTGGAGAGCTGTAGTATAAAACATTGTGACAAGCGGCCCCCTCTGAAGTAGCATAGATTTTGAGAAAGAGGTAATTTATCACTAAAATAATAAAAGACTTGACTAATTTAGCTCAAATTTTCACAGGCTTATTATTTTATGCTTATGTATGGATACACCAAGTGAGAAGACTGGTCTTTGACAATTACCAAACGTATACCTCCCCTTTAATGTCAAATGTGGCAATAAACGAGAGTTGAGGACAGCGATATTGCAGTCGTTATAGTTACCCACTAATTTGCATGTTAGGAAAATACAAAATGGCCGATCCGGTTTAGACCGGTTAACTAATGGGTTGATGTTGCTTTGATACAGAACATACGCCAATGAAAGGGAGATGCGAACGTGATGTTGCAGTCGTTTATTACAACGATTTTATGTAAGAAAATAAACATGTCCGCACATAGACTGGTTAATGGTGATGTTGTTTGTATGTGCAAATAAACGGGGTTTGTAGACATATTATTGATGTCGTTTTCATTTCCAACTGAAAATAAAAATAGCCGCACCAGTAACCAGTTTAAAGGATTTGGGTACTTTTTCAAAATGTCCATAGATTTATATTAAACTTACAGGGTTTGAAGATAATGATAGTGGAAAGCTTCCCTTCAAATCTTACTTACTGAGGTGCTGTAGTTTTTGAGAAATGGGTAAAACAATGTCATGAAAATACGTTTGTAAATGATTAAAATAATTTTCGTCTCATTTTCATGACTTTGTTTTAACTCATTTCCCAAAAACTACAGCACCTCAGCACGTAATATTTTCAGGGAAGCTTTCTACTATCATTATCTTCAAACTGTGTAAGTTTAGTGTAAATCTGTGGACATTGTGTTTTTTTGTCCTACAAAAGTTACATGTAGTCCGTAATACTGAAATCCCAATGAACGTATGTTATGAACATTGCAGGACTGTTTGAGGCAGATTGCCTTCTATAGTCCTTGCCTCGACATCACAAAGCGTATTGTATTCATTTCAGAGAGTCAATATTAGGTTGCTTAGCAATTAAAGATGGACGAACATCAATCACAGCTCTTTGTGCGATCGTCTCAATGCTTTTGAATGCATGGAAAACACATTGGTTTTTAATTATTTTTTTATATATTTTTAACGGTCTTGTGAGATGATTCAAATTATAAGTTTTAAATTTATATTTCAGGTCTTTAGTTTGGGTTTTTCGTATTTTGTTGTTGTGCTTCAATCTGGTTTCTTTCTTTATGTTATAAAAACAAATTGACGGCATTTATATGAGAAGGTTCGTTTTCAGGGCCTGTGCAAGCGACTAGATGCAGCCCGATGTCAATGTCGGTTCAATCAAACGTTTTGTAAGAAGGTGGATGTAAGAAGGTGGACGTTTTAAATGAGTTTGGTTAGTCGTGTCGGTTGATCAAACACTGGAGGATGAGATACAGTAGCATCAATTTTGTTTTATGAGGCTACCCCCTCATCACACACCGAACCCAAGGAACAAAATAAAGTCTGCTTCCCGTTCACAATGATAACAAGTCGCTAATTTCATGCTACTTCGCTGCGCGTATACGCATGAAAAAAAAAACAGTTCTTGGATTAATACGCAAAATACACCAAATGACACAAGGTACAGTCTCATGCATTTAATACATCGTAGCGTCATACGTTATCGACCCTCACATGTTTTCGGTCCCCAACTTTGATTCCCGTTTACCGCGAGATTGTGCAAGCTGCACCCTTGACAGAAGCTATATATGCAGTTTACTCCCGGTCTGTTTTTTCATCAGGCTTGATCATGCTGAGAATAAAGTTTCCTGTCGTTGGTTATGCTCAAATACTTACAAAAAGATTGATTTTTGCTACTAATCACTATACATTATTATGCCAACATTCAAATGAGTCAAAGAAACATCATCCAACCTCGAAAGTTCAAAACAAAATTACTATCTGCTAGATTGAGTTTCATTCTGCTTTAGTCACTAGATGGATCACGTGAGGTGGTTACTGTTTGGGATTCTATGGTGTGCAAATATGGGGAAAATATTAAAATATTTTAAGTGAAAATGACAATTTTTATTTATTTTATGTACTGCATACTTTAATGTAGACTTAATATTTATTACGCTTATCGGAATTTATTACAGTATGCAGTACTGTAATAAATTCCGATAAGCGTAATAAATGTTAAGTCTACATTAAAGAGAAAATATCATAGATTGGTTTCTTATCTCCTGAAACCAAACATTACTGGTCTGAAATGGGGGAAAACGGATTGTTATGAAGTGTGTGTGCTTCAAGGGGGTGGGGTGTTTTACTTTCATGCCTTATGATATCTCTGGATTCTAATATAGTAGCCATAATGCCTTCAGGTAGATTTTGAACTTTATAAAGTACTTTTCTCTATACAATTTAATGTTTTATAACTCGTTGATCCCAACACTGCAAGTAATTTCCGTACCTGCTCATGCCACTGAGCACAAACGCAGTGTCCCTTTTGTTGTACGTTAGAAAATAATTTTCTTTTCTTAATTTCCCTCACGTATACAAGGAAATTAACGTACTTGCCGTATGTGGTGTACTGTCATGAATTACCAACACAGATGAATTTTTATGCTATCATTTATTTTGTCTCAGTTTCTTGATTACAAATTTTGTTTTATTTTAAGTAGGATTTGAAACTGTGCATGTTGGAAATCCGAGCTGGGAAGTCGCGTTGAAACCAACAGTTCGTTTAAGAATCCTCCCAACTCATTTATAGATTATCATTACGCAGTGTTACCACATACCTTTACTTGGGCCTATTTATTGTTTTGTTTTGTTTATTAAAGACACTGGACATTATTGGTAATTGTCAAAGTCCAGTCTTCTCCCTTGCTGTATGAGCTCAACGCCATCGAAGTTGCGAGGTAATAATGAAAGAAAAAACACCCTTGTCACACGAAGTTGTGTGCTTTCAGACGATTGATTTCGAGACGGCAAATTATAAAATCTGAGGTCTCAGAGTCAAACTCGTCGAAAGATACTTCTTTCTCGAAAACTATACGTCACTTCAGAGGGAGCAGTTTCTCACAATGTTTTATACTATCAACAGCTCCCCATTACTCGTAATCAAGAAAGGTTTTATGCTAATAAATATTTTGTGTCATTACCAAAAGTGTCCACTGCCTTTAACATTGGATCTCATCAGTTCGGTATTTTCGTTTATAAAAAAAAAGACACAAAAAAAAAAAAACATGATACAAGTGCTGTAAGCTACAAGACAGTGCCAAAGAATATGACGTCATGTGCAACGTAATATCTTTCCGAGCAATCTTTGGTCTTGCACATGTGATTGTTTAGATAATGCCCGAAGATTCGTTGCAGCAAAAGTGATTTCCCCCGAAGCGATACATTGTTGTTTGTCTGATTCTTGCAACTCAATAAACTAAATGCAAAGTGCATTTCCCCCTGAAATCTTGTGAATTCTTTAGAACTTATTTTGGAGATCGACGAGTATTAAAAAAAAAGTTTAGCATTTAAACCTTTCTGGTAATGAAACCATTAAAAGCGACTGCAAATATGACAAGTCTATGCCTACAGATGTGTACACTGCAAACACGGAGATGCCAAGCTAAAACAAATGACATTGGTCACATTTTTAACGATAACTAGGAGCTTTATGAACTTTTACATAAATTGCCATATGACTCAATATTAATCAAATTGTTTAGTTATAGATGGTTATTTTCCATATCCAGGAAGACTCCGACCTATCGTGAAACTTGCTGTTTGAATGCAATTTCTCGGCGACGTAATTCCAGCCGCGCGCTTTTGTTTTCGACACCAGGCGTTCCTCCCTAGTGTAATTAACAAAGTACAAGACCGGGCCAGGCTCGTACAATCACTTCACTAATTACATCGTCAGGGGGAGGGGGGAAAATATCTACAAACTGCTTCATTTTGCAGAGTCACTAATAGGGAAGAGGTCTTTCGACGCAGCGTGTGGAATAATGATTCGGTTCAAAAGAACACGTTGCCTTGGATTGGACGAGTTGGTCTATCAAACCGTTTGTTATGAAATGCATATGGTTAAAAAGATGTTTTAAAGGCAGTGGACACTATTGGTAATTAGTCAAAATAATTATTAGCATAAAACCTTTCTTGGTAACGAGTAATGGGGAGAGGTTGATGGTATAAAACATTGTGAGAAACGGCTCCCTCTGAAGTGACGTAGTCTTCGAGAAAGAAGTAGTTTTCCACGAATTTGTTTTCGAGACCTCAGATTTAGAATTTGAGGTCTCGAAATCAACCATCTAAAAGCACGCAACTTCTTGTGACAGGGGTGTTTTTTCTTTCATAGTTATCTCGCAACTTCGACGACCAATCGAGCTAAAAAGATTATTGTTATTTTATGCATAATGCATATGTCGAGATACACCAAGTGAGAAGACTGGTCTTTGACAATTACCAATAGTGTCCACTGTCTTTAAAAGTAAAATATAATAATTCACACAAGTATCACTCAAAATTGCACGGTTTTGCTTTTACGTCGCGAACTAGCACGGTCGGCCATTTATTTGACTCCCATAAATGGCCGACTCGTGTTTAGCGACGAGGTAAAAAGAAAACCATGCAATTTCGAGGTATGTTTGTGTAGATCATTGTATTCTACTTTTACAACACCTTTCTAACCATAATGTATTTTATAACCATAATGTATTTTATAACAAACGGTTTCAAACGCTTTTCAAAGACCAACTCGACCGATCCAAGGCAACGTGTTCCTTTAAAGACCAGTATTTTCATTTGGTGTACAACATAAAAATATGCATAGAATAACAAACCGTGAAAATTTGTTCTCAATTGGTCATCCAAGTTGCATAATAATCAAGCTAAAAAGGGACCCTTGTAAAACAAATTTGTGTGAATTTAGATCCCTAATAAAAGGGTTCAGGTAAAGTGTTTATTTTTTGAGTGAGAAGTACATCTTTCTCAAAGACTACGTTGCTTCAGAGGGAGCCGTTTTTTCACAATATTTTATACTATCAACAGCTCTCCATTGCTTGGTACCAAGTGAGCATTATACTAACAATTATTTTGAGTAATCACAATAGTGTCCAGTGGCACAAACTTGGTAAATTAAAAATGCCATCAAAAAAAGTAATGGCGAAACAAATTGATGGGCAGTTATGGTTCGCATTCCTTCCACACTGCAAAAACTAGAGTGTCTGGGTATTGTCACATGTGTAGATACAAATGAGAGAATCAAAATTACCAGAATATTAATTGTTAAAAATAACACTTATGTGTTTGTTGGGATCATGTGAAAACTATGGAGAAAAAAATTGAAATTTGCATCAGGTATAAAAGATATTAGTTTGTTTTTTTATCCATACACCGATGTGTGTAGGTGTTGTATACACTCAGTACTTTCCCGAGTTCGGTGGAACAAAATCACACAGGCATCACGGGTGAGATTCGAACCCACGACCTTTGCAATTCTAGAGGAGTGTCTTACAAGCTAGATTACCGAGGTTACCCGGTAGCTAGAGGCAGTTCGAGGCAGTTTTCTTTTAAAGCCATTGGACCCTTTCGGTAAACAGTGTTGTTCAAGGCCCACACTTTGTGTACCACAACTTCTATATCAAATAACAAACCTGTGAAAATTTAGGGTCAATCGGTCATCGGAGTCGGGAGAAAACAACGGAAAAACCCACCCTTGTTTCCGCGCGTTTCTCCGTGTCATGACATGTGTTTAAAATAAATCCGTAATTCTCGTTAACGAGAATTTATATTGTTTTGGTGTTTTCTCAAAAAGCATTTCATGGAATAATATTTCAAGAGAAGTCTTTCATCATTGCCCTCTGTAAACCCTGTAAATTATTTGTCAATCTGTGAACTTCTTTTTTCTGAACCGAAAGGGTCCAATGGCTTTAACAACGGGTAGGTACCGCAACGACTTTAAATTACCACTTTTCATGAGAGATTGTAATGTTGGATATACTTTTAGTAAAATACTTTCAAAAATATATTTTCTCAATCAATAGCAATTTACAAATCAGCTTAAATCCGACCCAGCATAAAGTTAAGATACCCTTTCATGTAGTATTTTATAATTTTGATCAATTAGCATATAATCGAAAACAAGAAAGCTGACACGCAGTGTACAATTATGTCTCTGGCCGCCATGTTTGCAATAGGAGCAAATAACGATATCTCAACTGTTTCGATGTGATGTGTATTTTACGTGAGTGCCATTTACCCCGAGGGTGTACACAAAAACCATTAGACACAATCACAGAGTGCAACAGATGTTTTGGTTGTATATTATGGTACATGCAAAAACTGTGGTGTTGAAATGTTCTCCATAAAACACATATTAAAGACAGTAGACACTTTCAGTAATTGTCAAAGACTAGTCTTCTCACTTGGTGTATCTCAACATATGCATAAAATAACAAAACTGTGAAAATTTGAGCTCAATTGGTCGTCGAAGTTGCGAGATAACAATGAAAGAAAAACACCCTTGTTACACGAAGTTGTGTGCGTTTAGATGGTTGATTTCGAGACCTCAAATTCTAAACATGAGGTCTCGAAATCAAACTCGTGGAAAATTGCTTCTTTCTTGAAAACTACTCCACTTCAGAGGGAGCCGTTTCGCTCAATATTTTATACCATCAACCTCTCCCCATTACTCTTCACCAAGAAAGGTTTTATGCTAATAATTATTTTGAGAAATTATCAATAGTGTCCACTGCCTTTAAGAAAAAAAGAAAAATCCTGACACTATCTAATGTCCATAAGAAGTAAAAAGAAGAAGAAAATAAAATTATAATAAAGATAATTCCGGTGAAAATAAGTCCACGCACCTTTAACACATTTTCCATCGCTTAAGATCTTCAAGACCTATATCTATTCGTCACAAGACGCACTTAAGGGCCTGATTGAAATGCAAACAATAATAATATGCAACATTAGTAAGTAAAGAGATTGTTGATTCATGGTCCACAGCAAATTTGTTGTAATTACTTCTTCATTAGTGTACCCAGATAACGTTTCTACATGTAAGTTCGTGCAAGGTGCGTGGAGAAACAAAAGAGGCATTTTGAGTTATACATTGGGGGGGGGGGGGGTTATCACGTGCTCCTTATGCAATCTGGACCTTTGGGATTAACAATTTCCCAGTGCTTTATGTAATAAAATGTTCTAAAGGAGTGTTTCCGTTTAGAATTTGTTCGTTTTCACACTGACGCAGGATTATCCAATAAAAGCTAGTAAATTACATAAAAAAAGGCGCTGAAAAAGAGGTAGAAGTTCCCTCCATAGAACAGATGGTGCACCCCTTGTACCCTCTAAAATATTGTCCTAATTATCTCTAGTTGTGGCACTGCCACGCCCTGTGATCCCAATTAGGCACACTTGAGTCTCATCACAACTAAAATATTCATGCTTCAAATGCTCATTTTTTCCCCTCTCAAATCATCGTCACCCAAGGACAAATTATTTTGAGGATAAAAACGCAGCATACAAAAAAGTGTTGCTGTCCTCAATCAGTTTCCTGGAAAATGTGACCACACCTATATATTACGAACAAAAATGACACGGTACATTTTTTTAGCGTGGAGGTTTCTAGAGCGTTAAGGGCTCTACTGTTTTCCCCCATCCCCGGGGAAACCCTGTCCCAGGTCCTTCAAAATTATATTAATTTATTTCTCACACTATCTAAACTGACAGAACATTTCAGATCGATTTTAGTTTGTTTCTCCTCCATACAGGCCCGATGTCCAGGAAAGGGTTTGCGTATATAAAGGCAGTGGACACTATTGGTAATTAATCAAAATAATTTTCAGCATAAAACCTTACTTGGTAACGAGCATAAAACCTTACTTGGTAACGAGCAATGGGGAACTGTTGATAGTATACAAATATTGACTGCTTCGAGTGCTATGGTTAAAACTATGACTCCCGAGGTGATCCACGGAGCGTTCTATTTTCCCGAGGCGAAGCCGAGGGAAAATAGAACGCTCCGGGGATCACCGAGGGAGTCATAGTTTTTAACCATTGCACGAGTAAAAGCAGTCAATATTTGTTTTATAACACCCCAAACATTTCTAAAACCTGTATTATTATTATTAAGTTACATACCTGAATGCTACAATCCACGGACGACGCGAACACAGATTGCAAACACTTTTACCTACTGTGTTGCATGTAGTGTCGGACAATCCGAAATGGTTACAGACTATTAATTTATCATCCTCGTACACGCAACGGACGTCTGGGTACTGCACGCCGTGTGCTAGTCTGTCGGACTAGCGCACGGCGCCATGTGCTAGTCTTCGGACTAGCGCATGGCAAACCGATGCTCTATCACACGGCCGTCGTCTAGCAAAACTAAGACATGTATGTGACGCGCTCTAAACCAATGAGCAGGCACAATACTTGCAAGGGGTGTTAGTATATAAAACATTGTGAGAAAAGGCTCCCTCCGAGGTAACTTAGTTTTCGAGAAAGAAGTAGTTTTCCACGAATTTGATTTCGAGACCTCAGATTTAGAATATGGACTCGAAATCAAGCATCTGAAAGCACACAACTTCGTGTGTGGACAAGGGTATTTTTCTTTCATTATTATCTCGCAACTTCAACGACGAATTGAGCTCAAATTTGTTTATTTTATGTACATGAATATGATTAGATACACCGAGTGAAAAGACTGGTCTTTGACAATTACCAATAGTGTCCACTGTCTTTAAATAAAATGACGTCCGATGTACGACGTCATCAGGGAAAAGGTTGACGTAAATGTACTTCATCGTATGGTCGCGATAGTCTGTTTCTCTTCAATGTTTAATTTCCACTATTTGACTACAGATAACAAACAAAAAGCCAAATGTGGCCTTCTAAAAATAATGTATTAAAGGCCTTTGTTTATGAAAGAGTTATATTTTTGATATCACCAAGGTATAAGGTGATTGCATTGTCATTAATTTGAATGGTGATAAAGTACATACTTTTCTAAACAAAATGACAATTTAAATTATAAAAAGAAAAAAAAGGTCGTAAGAATCACTAGGAAAAAACATGTCAGTCATTTGCTCCGGAAACATAAAAAGCACGCAAAGAATTCAACAACAATATGAATAAATGAAGTTCTTGATGAAAACGTGGCGGTCAGATTCAGCATCGCATTGGTTTTTTTTCCCATTCAACATCTTTTCCAATCATTACCTTTTCAATTCAACATATTTTCCTTAACACATCTTTTGCAACGGTATTCTTTTCCATGTGTCTTTCTGGTAATAAAGTATGGCCTTGTATAAAAAAAAGAAGTTATTTGTAAAAAAATTAATAACCAGAGTGGGCAAGGGGTGGAGCCAACCCCTTACTCAGAATCGCTGCCCCCCCCTCTCACACGCACGAGTTCTAAAAAGTCACAATTTATTTGAGAAAACTGCATCTGATTCTAGGAACCTAAACACAACAGCTGATTTAATTTATAAAGGACAACTGTGTTTACATGTTGAAAACTGATGCGCATGGTTTTCACGATTTTTTAACCTGACTCACAAAACGAATATGGTCCAAAATTTCAAAGTTTTGTATTTTGTATGTATGGTTGATCATGTAAATCATGAACACTGTCTGCGACTATTGTCGGCTCCACCAAGCCGTAGTAATACCTTTAATTAAAGGGAAGGTAAATTATAGGTAATTACTCAAAACAAATATTAACTTAAAAACTTACTTGGTAACGAGCATTCGAGAGCTGTTGATAATATAAAACATTGTGAGAAACGGCTCCCTCTGAAGTAGCATAGATTTTGAGAAAGAGGTTATTTCTCTCTAAATAATAAAAGACGTCTTTTATTCCTCTCTGAAAGCACACAAATTCGTCCAACAAGGGTGTTTTTCTCTCATAAACTTCGATGACCGATTGAGCCAAGATATTTACAGGCTTGTTAATTGTTTTATGCATATGTTGGGATACACCAAGTGAGAAGACTGGTCTTTGACAATACCAAACGTGTGCCCTCCCTTTAAGCAAAGATAGTTTTGTACTAAACAACTAAGTACAGACGATTTTGCGGCTCCTAAATGTAGCCCGAGTCCTAAATGTAGCCTGAGTCCTAAATGTAGCCTGACCTAAATGTAGCCCCAAACATGTACCTAAATGTAGTCAACATTTAGGTCAGGCTACATTTAGGGCTCGGGCTACATTTAGGTGTCGCACAGGCGATTGATCCATGTTTTAGTATTTTCTGTACCAGTATACAGTTTTGCCTGCTTATACATGTACTATGGGATCATTACAAAGTGACAGATATAGCCCCTCTGAATTTGCCTTACATATCGTGTGTTTATGTTGCACAAAGTTGCTGGGTATCATACAGGAACACTTCCATCACAATTTATTTATATTTCCCATTAATTTATAATAATACTGTCGTCTATTATATTCATTACAAATTAATGTGAACTATAAACGTCTTATACAGAGCAAACAAATCTACCAATTAGGTACTCAAGACGCTTGAACAAATTTATTCCTCTCTGAAAGCACACGAATTCGTCCAAAAAGGGTGTTTCTTTTATAAACTTCGATGACAGATTGAGCCAAGATATTCACAGGCTTGTTAATTGTTTTATGCATATGTTGGGATACTGGTCTAGGAACTCAAGACGCTTGAAGGCAGTATTACATTTTTTACTATTTGAATTTAGAGACCATTTTATGTATAGCACCTTTTTTAAAGGCTCATAAAGGTGCTGTGGCGCATTTAGCGGATAACTTTCCGTATGGCGCCACCACCTTTTCACTCATTTTTACAAAAAGGAATATATCAATCAGGTAAATTAGATACTATATTATTTTATTTCGAATGAAAAAGTGGTGGCGCCATACGGAAACTTTTCCTAACAAGATATTGGCAGTATTACTACAGGATAGCACTACTAAAAGATGGACGCTGTATATTACATTTCCAAAAAGGAGGCTGGCGCAATGTAATTTTTGTAGCAGGAACATCATTAGATCGAGGTTTACAGGTTGTAATAAAAATACATATATAGAATATTTTATCGATGGTACTCACATGGGACTTGCCCCTTGTAACGATTTCATCCCTGCTCCCCGCTGTGTACCACAGATCGACTGGTTGCGTGGGTTGGCTATAGCTACGAGCCCCCAAGGGCAGCAGACGTCGATTTCTCCAGGCGGTAGGACCCCGTGTTCCAATGCCAAAGATCGTCAAAAAAAATATACAGTCGTTCAGTCTCTCTCAACCCTAGAAACTCAATCCAATCTTCACATGGACGAGGTTCGACACCACATAAGATCACTTCACATTCTTAACCATGTCCTTCGCACTCATCTTCTGTGATTTTCCAAGTGTCTGAAGCTATCCACACATCGATATTGCACGGCAGAATGTGTAAGGTCGGAGTGTCAAATCTCCCACCTCTCCTCGTTTAATGTATTTAGTGGCGACAAGAAATCCTGCTCAGCTATCTGTCGCGGTCTTGCATATTATCAACGGCATTTTTTTTCTTCCTAAAGAGACACGTTACACAGCAGGTGTTCGTTGAAGCGTCCAAAACCTTTTGTTCTATTGTTATCTAAAAGAAAGAAAGCAGTCTTTTGTGAGATCCCAAAAGAACGCACTTCCTTATTCGTAGTCTGTCCGAGAGGTCACTGGAAAAAAAACCTCGCCACCATCGGAACGAATAAATCCCGCGACCAATTATCCACGTCGGGTGCACTCACAATGGAACGGTGCAAAATGCATTAAGGATGGCGATTTTTTGTTTGCTATTTATCTCCATGTGTATGTGACGTAGATGTAGATTGGCTCGTTAGTATTAAAATCCATCTTAAACACCTCATCACGTATCGCAGTTGAAATCTTAGGTAAGATCGCGACCACCATCATACTACGAAGAGCAAACAGCAATGTTTAGTTCTCATCCACAGGCAGTAGAGTAAGCAGCATCCACGAATGGCCCCTTCTATCAGTGCGCGCCATAAAGCCGTCGTATGACACGAGAGCAAAGGGACAGGTTTTTTTTTTTTGAGCGGGAGAGCAAATTAGAAGACATCTGTAGCGCATGCAGCGTTGCTATGGAAACGGTACGAGACGATGAGTCCCGTGCATGATTAATGATGTTATGATGCTGGGGGATGATGCGTTGTGTGAACTGGAATAGAGGGGGGGGGGGGGGGGATGTTATCGAAGGTTCTGCGTATGAGAATGAAAAGATAATATTTGAGTGGAATGACGGTGCATCTGGGGAGAGAAGTAATCGAATGATGGTAACACTGACGTTATGCGTTAGTGCTCGATAGCGCTATGTTGGCATATGAGGACGTTTTCTATACAAGACACTGCAAGGTCGAGTTGACACACCTATCGGCCCAGCCCAACTCGTCTCAAGGATTTCCATGGTGCCGTATCGGTGCCCTTCTAATTGTGTTGCACGGTCGAGTTGACACACCTCTCGACTCAGCCCAACCCGTCTCAAGGATTTAACATGGTGCTGTATCGATGGGTTTCTAATTTGCAATCTACGCATTGTGGGGGCCATGGATACAAACCAGTAAGTGGTATCCATTTTTAATCAACTCTGAGAGGCCAATGCTGTTTAGCATAACTATATTATTGCATCGGGACGACAATTTCATTTAAAAGGTGCCAAGAACATTTTTTTTCCACCTGTGTATCTACCTCTTTATCCACGATGAAAACAACAAGGTTAATGTCAACCTTTGTTTTATGATTTTTTAGGTTGAACAAAGAAACATTTGTCAGAGTTGGATTCGACCCAACGACCTCCGAATTAACGTGCTGGCGCTCTACCAACTGAGCTATCTATGTTGGCTCTCTCACTATTTTCTCTCACAATATCTTTGTTCAGGGCGCCAGTCAGAAGCCATACAACCTTTGTTTTAAGCATACAGGAGTGACATAATGTATATTCCAGAGCCTTTCTGGCAGGCAAGATACAACGCTGGTCATATGCAAGTCGCCTGACACACAAGGCCTGAAGGCAAATTCAAGGTGTGGGCTACAATTATATTTTCCAGAGGCCGTTGCCACCTACTCCTAGGGCTGAAACAGGGTTACCCCTTTCACAGTGCATACGAATGTCATACGGGAAGAATATACAATTTTGACATTAATTACCACACAAATTCAAGAGTTTTATCATGACAGCTGTACACAATTTGAGATGTGCCCCATTTCTTCATGTCATGTTAATCAAAATCAATAGTGCAATCTCAACGAAATATTAAGTTCGATGAGTTCTTCCTCGCTCGGAGCTTGGTACAAATTGTGCCTGCATGAAGCAGGAATAAGTGTGGCTCTTTTGTAATTTGATGTCAGAGGTTACATGGTTTATTTACTTACTATTAAGGTAATGTTCCAATATATTCATTAGTAAAACATCTCTTTCACTACGGCAGATAGGTGATGGGTTGGGCAATTAAAGGCAGTGGACACTAATGGTAATTGTCAAGGACTAGCCTTCACAGTTGGTGTATCTCAACATATGCATAAAATAACAAACCTATGAAAATTTGAGCTCAATCGGTCATCGAAGTTGCGAGATAATAATGAAAGAAAAATAACCCTTGTCACACGAAGTTGTGTGCGTTTAGATGGTTGATTTCGAGACCTCAAGTTCTAAATCTGAGGTATTGAAATCAAATTCGTGGACAATTACTTCTTTCTCGAAAACTATGGCACTTCAGAGGGAATCGTTTCTCACAATGTTTTATACCATCAACCTCTTCCCATTACTCGTCACCAAGAAAGGTTTTATGCCAATAATTATTTTGAGTAATTACCAATAGTGTCCACTGCCTTTAAAGACAGTCACCCAAACATGGGAATTTAGCACACATTCAGAGTAAAGTCATGAGAAAGATGTTTTGCTGTTTACAAACGTAGATTTGTCCTTTGAAAAAAAAGTACAGGTATAGGTAAAAAACAATTTTCAAAATGGCCGCCATTGCTTGTTATTCTACATATCTTTTTTTGTAAAGTACAAATTATGTCTCACTTGTGACATTCTCCGACAAAGTGATGAATTTCATGCTTGGTCACCAAATCCTACCCCACCAAAAGAAAGCTAAACATAAACTATAACAAAAACCGACATTGACATCGATTTACTTCGCACGGTAAAGGTGGACACTTTTGGTAATTACTCAAAATAATGATTACCATAAAACCTTTTTTGGTGACGAGTAATGGGGAGAGGTTGATGGTATAAACCCTTGTGAGAAACGGCTCCCTCTGAAGTGACATAGTTTTCGAGAAAGAAGTAATTTTCCAAGAATTTGATTTCGAGACCTCGCATTTAGAATTTGAGGTGTCGAAATCAACTATCTAAACACAACTTTGTGCGACAAGGGTTTTTTTTCTTTCATTATTATCTCGCAACTTTTACGACCAATTGAGCTAAAATTTCCACAGGTTTGTTATTTTATGCATATTATGTTGAGATACACCAAGTGAGAAGACTGGTCTTTGACAATTACCAATAGTGTCCATTGTCTTTAAATGAAGCATACAAACTGCTTTCCACAAAAACCAAAATCGGGATGTTTTTGTAGTTTAACTACGTAACAGATGATCAAGTCACGTGATTACCGACCCCACAATTAGTGACAAGGAAACTGGAATTCATTATTGTATTGCATTCTGCTTTTATTACTTTTCATTCGTAGACGTAATTTTTAGTCTGCAAAGAAACGGAATACTTAGTTTGTGTTTTGTTTATAAAAACACAAAAATGAAAGCTCGGTTTGACGATAACTTTAGTTTAAACTTGGGCCTTGTCACATGAGGAAATTTACAGACAACCACGAAGTAAAGGCATTCACATTTAAATTTTCACAGCTTTGTGTTCCGGTAATCGTTAGACATAAAATTACTCCTGTACTGCAAAGAATGTGGTCATGTAGCATGCACTGCAGTTGGTTGCCTCCAACTGCCTGTAAACTTTGCCTCGTGTGATAAAACCGGATCCGAATACACATTGCAAGTTTCGCGCGTAAATATTCAGACATTTCTAGGAATCCCCAAATTCGCAATTAACGCTGAAAGAATCAAATATCGCTGGCTTTCTACCACATAGACTTGGGCCCAATTTCATAAAGCCTGTAAGCACACAAATTTGCTTAGCATGAAATTTCTTCCTTTATAAAAACAGGATTACCAACCAAATTTCCATTTGATGCATATTGCTTGATACTGGTATTCAGCTGTTGTTTGCTCATCCTGAAAACCACGTGGCAGTTTGGTTGGTCATTAGTTTTTTATCAAGGAAGCAATTTTTTGTGCTTACAGGCTTTATGAAATTGGGCCCAGGAGGCCAATCTCCGTTGCAACAAAGGTGTCTAACATTGGCTACTAATCCATCCCGTCCACACGATGGGCACCAGCTTGTGTGATGTGTCTTAAGACATGTTTTGCCGGCTCCACATACAGATACAGAAATAGCAACTGTCATCTATAGTGAGGAATTCAAATGTAGTTTAAGCTTTGTGACATATAATCTTATTCACAAAAGGCTTATAATGTACCCTGTTGCCAATCAACCTTTTCCCATACTTAAATTTTCTGTGAACGCTGTTACACGTAAATAAAACACAAACCTTGAAAAATGAACAACACAGTGTTGCACCTTCTCTTTGTAAAACCTTGAGGGCTAGACTTCCTCCACAAACTCAAATAAGGGCACTTGATATTCGATGGAAGATTGTTGACTGACTGCTCTAGAAGCATGCACCCGTGTCACGGTATAGGTAGGTGGTATGTTTATAGCTAGCCTAGGCAATATGCAAAACTATGTTAATTTTATGCAAATTTGTCCAAACTATGTAAACTTATGCCAAGTGTTTCTTGACTCGGTTTACATTAAAATTTTGGCATATTATTTACAATCGATGTTTTATCTACGCTTATTTACCGTACAAAAATCGTTGATAAGTTACTATTGCGTTCTTAATTTGTCCACACTATAAGCTAGACTATAAAAAAAGGATCGCCATTCATGGGCAAACCTGCATTTTCTTTGCAGACCACAGACATGGAAAACAATAAATCTAACAAGTGACTTCATATTGATTATAATTAAGCTACACGTGTCCTAAAACTTAAACTTTCCTGAAAGACGAAATGATTAGAAAAAATTTCACATATAGAAAGATATCAATACTTATTAACCAAATTTACGTAAACAAGAAAACAAAATTATATGAACACAAAACCTGTTCACAAGGCACTGGACACTATTGGTTATTACTCAAAATAATTGTTAGCATAAAAGTTTGCTTTTTAACGAGCAATGGAGAGCTGTTGATAGTATACAACATTGTGAGAAACGGCTCCCTCTGAAGTAACGTAGGTTTTGACAAAGAGGTAATTTCTCACTCAAACATTAATACACAAATGTGTGAAACAATTGTGTTTGCAACAGTTTGCAACGTTTATGCATATGTTGGGATACACCAAGTGAGAATACTGGTCTTTGGTAATTACCAAAGATGTCCAGTGCCTTTAAAAAGAGGCCCAAGGATCTCCAAGGACAACACGCATTCTTGCAAAACTCTTTCCAGGGATGATCAAAGTAATGTTTTTGGTTATTTTGGATGGAAAATCTCTACAGGATTTCTCTGATAGAGAGAAAGACATCTGTTTATTTCATGACATACTTACTTCAATGATATTTGTTTACAACAATGACACCTTTAAAGGCAATGGACACTATTAGTAATTACTTAAAATAACTATTAGCATAAAACCTTTCTTGGTAACAAGTAATGGAGAGAGGTTGATAGTATAAAACATTGTGAGAAACGGCTCCCTCTGAAGTGACGTAGTTTTCGAGAAAGCAGTAATTTTCCACGAATTTGATTTCGAGTCCTCAGATTTAGAATTTAAAGGTCCAGTAATCAAGCATCTGGGAGCTGAAAATACACAACTTCATGTGACAAGGGTATTTATTCTTTCATTATTATCTCGCAACTTCGACGACCGATTGAGCTCAAATTTTCACAGGTTTGTTATTTTATGCATATGTTGAGATACACCAACTGTAAAGACTAGTCTTTGACAATTACCAATAGTGTCGAGTGTCTTTAAAGAAAACAAGCACACAATAACCGTACTGACCCCAGCACTTAGCCTCAGTGTTCACTGTCTATAATGCAGCTAATGCTGTACATTTAGTTTTATACAAAGTTTAAATATTAAATTAACTCTATGTAAACTATTTATAAATAGAAAACATTAATTTACAGTAAGCACCGATAATTCTGATGGAAAACGGAAACAATATACATGAGAAACTGATAATAATAATAATAACTTAAAGGAGTTGTTATTTAACAGTTAGTTTATGATAGGGGCAAAAACAAACATATATCCAGATATGTCGCTTTGAATTGATGTTTAACTGATTACATTTTTGCATTGGGGATCAACATTTTTCATCTATAACCAGTAACCCATCTTAGAATTCTGCTTACAAGGACATTATGCGCTTACGGTCACCATTCTCCGCTTGCAAGATTTGCGCATAACTTCTGCACTTGCTGTTTAAGCACAAAATTACTCTGTGAGAAGCAATCATGTAAGCTTGCAAAGTTCTGCTATCGTAAGATTCTTCGCTTACTGTAAAAGCCAGGGGCCAATTTCATAGAGCTGCCTAAGCAACAAATTTGCTTAAGCACGAAAATAGCTCGCTTATTTTTCACATGTTACTGGCAAAAATTTCATGCCATATACATTGCTTGTGACTGGTATTTAGCTGTTGTTTACTTAGCATAACAATTGAGTTGAGTCTTGGCCGTTAATCTGATTTTACAAAGCAAGGATATTTTTGCTTAAGCAAAATTTTGTGCTTAAGCAGCTCTATGAAGTCGGGCCCAGTATATATGGGGGGGGGGGGGGGGGGGCAGTTAGAAGTTGAATTTTACTCCTGATTAAAAAACAAAGCGAAGGTGATATATCTGCTGCCGCTTCACTTGTTGTATTTACTTGGGTGGGATCATGGCTAAGGCAGCAGTTAAAAGTGAAATGGCTTCTGACTGGCACAACGAATAAAGATATTGAGACAACAGAGACAGCAGAAATAGGGCTGGATAGCTCAGTTGGTAGAGTGCCGACATTCTAATCTAGAGGTTGCAGGTTCAAATCTCACTTATTTTGTCTTTGTTCAACCCAAACATAATTGAAGCGTTCCTGGGCAGTTTCCCTTGAGCTGATTACTCGAACAAACACCCCTACACAACAGCAGAGATCATTGTATAAACAAAGACACGAGTGGTTTGAAATGCCACTGAAGTTATTAGACTGTGAAGAAAGGCTGCATGAATAAAAAATGCCAGAGTCAGTCAATTTAGATATAAGATTTATACATCACTGCATGATCAATATTATGTCCATGTTCGCCATTGATTGTGTGCATACCATAGAATAATATATATGTGTGTGCTAGTTGCACTCGAGTCTTCAAATAGCTGTCTACTCAATATAGCCCCCTCTTGTGACAATATTTGGAGAATGCAAAACCATGGAGGTATCAAAGTTACATGGGATATAAAATTAACTTTTGGTGAACTCCAAGAACGGCCATTGATAGACAGAGTTACTATTACAGTGCCAGGGATGATAATTGATGAATATGAAAGTTCCTGAGAATGGCTTTTGGGCCTGGGTTCCCCCCTTACTCTGGACCCGGAACCTCCAAGATGTTACAATTCAAGAGGTTTACAGAAATCATGAGACACAATGTGCACAAATCATTTCCCCCTTTGGTCACCTGCTTGACTTCTTTCAAGAAAATTTGTAGGCTCAAGGAGGTTTTATGGAAATTATTAAATGATGAGAACCATGAGAAATCACACGCCTGCAATGCTCCTCCCACTGAGCCAGCTGGCTTGTCTCACTTTACGGTCATTTTGTCTTTACCCTCAACATTTTAAAATCTATTTCTGGAGAAGCCCAAAGATACCCCAGAGTGAGATTTCAACCTGCGACTGCTGATCGCCGGACCGAACCGGTGCTCTACACATTGAGCCAGCCAACTAATATCTCCCACTGTGGTATTTGTCTTAACTCGTTATGAAAAAGAAACTCACCTAATTTTTAATAAACTGTTTTTTGTTTGAATATCTATTGGTTTTCTATCAACCAATTTTGATAGTACACAAACATGGATGAACACAAAAATGCTTTCAGAGGAGAGGTTTGTGGTAACACCATGTGGAATTCTCACATGTGGAAATCTATCAGAAACAAATCTACTGCAAAGAGATGTTCATATGATGTTACTACAGACCTTTCTTTGCTATACTTCCACTATGCAAAGTTTAAAATCCTACTTAGTTGTTAATAAACAAAACTGACAATAAGTCTCGGTGGTTTTGTTAGATAGACAGATAAATAGATTACTAGACAATGGTGTCCCTCCAGGGGAAATTCGTGTGGCCTTAAGACAGTATCAAAAACAAACATCGACAAGATGGTACAAAAAATGGAGTCCTGAGATGGTCAGGGTATCTTGGCATTGGGCCCAATTTCATGGATCTGCTTACCGCCGAATTCTGCGCTTTTAAGATCACCATTCTCCAAAATATGGTTACCAGCCATACTCTAATATCACATTTACAATTTGAGACTGGTATCCTGCTCATTTCTGCTTACCAGAAATTAACTACCAAGCAATATTTTCTGTTTAAGCAGCTCTACAAAATTGGCCCAGGTTGTACCATACAGTTCCCAGATACTGTCTGGATGATCAACAGCCATCGTGCATCTGTATCATGTCAGCTCATCAGCCGAACCTGGAAATGTGTCATGAGAGTTGTTGCTGATCCAATGGATAAACATTGATTTAAATATCAGATGGTTAGTTTCCGCTAGTCCAGGGTAGTTCTACACTTTTCATTTGAAACGCTGCACATAGTTGACATTATTACAGCATCAGGGATAAAGACTTGTATAGCGTCACCCTGGGATTGATTTCATGGCTCTGCCTAGCTCTGTAATTATGTAGGTATGGATCACCATTCTCAGCTTACAGGGTTCCAACAGCAAGCTCAAGGAGCTTTTGGAAACAGTATCCTTAGTGCCAAAGTAGCAGATCAAAGAGCTGGGATTCTTAATAGCCACAGAAATTTTTTCACCAGGCATAAACAAAAAATTCTGAATTAAGATAAGAGTCTTGAGTTACTCATCCTTGTTAAAAGCACCTTTTTTTTTGCTTTCATTGGTTGATAACAACCGGCAAGAAATGACAAATCAATGTCAATGATCCTCTAAAAAAAGTAAACCCTGAAAGGTGGTTGTGTATCTCACTCTAGTACAGTTCTAACAAATCCCTTGCTGACACAAACCTACCCCATTCACGAGAGTCAAATTAAACCAGGGAAATTTTTCAAGAAACTGTTCAGCAGGATCAACCGCCTATTTCTGCTAGCAATATTGCTTTGAAACTAATGTGCTCAACAAGTTTCATGGAATTAGTCGATGGTATACATCGGAGGTTTAGACCAAGCAATTGCTTAACATTTGTACTGATGATTTCTCATGTCTACCATTGATGTTTGACTCCAGTCCTCCCCGATTCGGGGGGGGGGGGGGGGGGGGGGAAATAGCCCTCCCTCATCCTAAAGGTGCAGCAGTAGGTTAGGGTGTCATTTACAAGGGATGTGCAAAGGATTGTTTAACACAGCCAGCCCCGATTGTTTCAACATTTCCCCATGGGACCTTGAGAGCGCCCCCCCCCCCTCAAGCTGGGTATCAAATACTTCCACGTAGCCCCTCCCTAATCCTCAAGGTGCAGCAGTAGGTTAAGGGTGCCATTTACAAGGGATCTATACCTTGGTTAGACATTTGTGCAGGGAATGTTGTTCAACACAGCCACACCCGCAACGGCTCGACACGTCCCCATGGGACCTTGAGAGTGCCACTCCCCTAGCTGGGTATCGAATACTTCCACGGTGTTGAGGTACTGGACTCCGTCATGACCTCCGATGGCGTACATGAGGTCACCGACGACGACGCAGCCGTGGCCCGATCGGCACTGGGCCATCGGCGCTAGGAATGTCCATCTGTGAAGTAAGATAAAGAGAAGAATCACAACAAAATCACAATAAGAAAAAAAAAGATTATTGACAATCACAATGGGCCAATTTCATAGAGCTTTCTAAGCAGAAAATATTGCTTATCAATTTTATACTTAGCAGAAATGAGCAGGATACCAGTCACAGATGGTGCATGCATAGAGCATGGTGCATGAGTCATAGTATTATGGCTGGTATCCCTACTCTTGTAAGCATAGTTTTGTTGTGCTTATTATCTACCGTGTGTGCTTAAGCAGCTCTTATGAAATATGGCCCTGGCTGTGAACTAGTGAAACATCTTAGAGTACAAACATATTCGCTGAATAAATGAGGTTACTGTGGCCTTTTCACAAACCCTCCATTATTTGATTAAGACTCCTCTCGGGACCCCCAAATTCTAGAGAAGATGTCTTAACCACTACTAGACAACCGAGCATGCCTGCTGTCCAGAGGCCAGTTACATGCTGAAAATTGAGCATCGTTTTCCATTTTTTTCTCCCGACTCCTTCAACTGTCTCGCTTAAAGACACTGGACGCTACTGGTAATTGTCAAAGACCAGCTTCTCACTTGGTGTATCTCAACATATGCATAACATAACAAACCTGTGAAAATTTGAACTTGATTGGTCATCGAATTTACCACATAATAATGAAAGAAAAAAAAAACCTTGGCACACGTAGTTGTGTGCTTTCAGATGCTTGATTTCGAGACCTCAAATTCTAAACCTGAGGTCTCAAAATCAAATTCCTGGAAAATTACTTCATTCTCGAAAACTATGTCACTTCAGATGGAGCCGATTTTCACAATATTTTATACCATCAAACCTCTCCCTATAACTCGTTACCAAGTAAGGTTTAATGGTAATAATTATTTTTAGTATTACCACTAGCATCTATTATCTTTAAGACAAAATGTTCACAGGTTTATTATTTCATGAGGTTGACCACATAAAACATGAACACTGTCTGAGACTATTTTGGCAGCTATAACACCTTTCAGGGCCAACCCTGCAAAAACTACAACAACATTTGATGAATGCCAGTAATTCTTTGAAAAGTTTGTGAGTCAAACAACCACCGGGTACATCTCAATAAAAAAAATTAATCAACAAATCCTTTCTGAGTTGACGAAACACTCAACTCACATTACCAATATTTTCATGTACTTAAGGACAGTGTTAATTTTCATCGTAGGCCCATTTCACAAAGCTGCCAAACAGAAAAAAATTTGAGTGGGGCACCAATCGTAGCAATGTTAACTTTACGGAATCTGAGCTGATTACCAGTTTTTTTTGCTGAGCAAGTTTTGGTGCTTACAAATTTGGGCCATGTACACCACTCTCGCGGAGTTCAAGTTTTGCTTAATCAAATTTCGAGCCAAGCTATGATAGTTTGAATGTTTCCCCTGTGGTTTATTACTTGTTACTGAGAATGCGCAATAACTCAAACATACGATATTGGCAGTGATATCCGATATATGCAAGTATAGGATATACGATAGTGAGGGCATACACATATCTGGACAGCATATTGTGAACATACCCGAAGCTGATATCCTATCTAAGACTACTCGATAGATAAAGAGGCATCATGATCTTTCCTGAACAATCAGCCCGGCGGATTAAAGAAAAGATGCCTGGGCTCAATTTTCACATCTTGCATTGTCTTGATATAACAAGAGACTTCCTCATCTCTGCAGATACTGGCATCACATTTCCAAGGCTCACCCTCGACACTAGCCTGGCGTACATGCATATTGGATAGTAAACACCACCTCTCAACTTGCCCTGTAAGCCACTTAAAGACACTGGACACTAATGGTAATTGTCAAAGACCACTTGGTGTATCCCAACAGGAGCATAAAGTAACAAACCTGTGAAAATTTGAGCTCAATTGGTCGTCGAAGTTGCGAGATAACTATGAAAGAAAAAACACCCTTGTCAAAGGAAGTTGTGTGCTTTCAGATGCTTGATTTCGAGCCCTCAAATTCAAAATCTGAGGTCTCAAAATCAAATTCGTAGAAAATTACCTCTTTCTCAAAAAGTATGTCAGAGGGAGCCGTTTCTCACAATGGTTTATTCTATCAATCTCTCCCCATTACTCGTCACCAAGTAAGGTTTTATGCCAACAATTATTTTTGGTAATTACCAATAGTGTCCACTGCCTTTAAAAACTGAGCAACCTACTCGTTTAAAATGCTCATATTTCTTTCATCCCATATAAATAAATAGGAAATCTTTCAAAACCCACCTGTCTTCTTCGGGGTAGTATCTTTCCAGTGTGTTTAGGTTAGATTGTCCGTCATAGCCACCCATAGCATACAACCTGCCACCTAAGGCTGCCACGCCCACCCCTCCTCGTCTGGAATGCATGCTATCTACTGGAATCCACTATTGGGTAAAAGAGAGAACAAATATTTGTATCAAGTAAGTATGTTACCAATCAGTAATGAATACTTGTTCATAATTCTTTTAGTCTCTCACCCAATGCTAGTATTAAAGGAACGTTACAAAAATCGTGAAGATCACATATTTACATAAAACTTAACACGGTCTAATGATGATGCTAGTAGAAATCATCCCTTGAAATATTTCTGTCTTGATTCCTTGATGAGGAATAAATAATCTAATTTCGCGTTTGGAGTTGATCGCTCAGTGAGCGTTTTATTCATTTTTATTTTAGCATGAATGCTATGCAAAATTTGTAATCGTTTTTTCCCAATTCTCTCGTGACCCAGATGGCTGATCGATCTGGAACTTCTACAGGTTTGTCAGCTTATGTACATGTATATGGTGGATTACATAAAGTGCTTACACTGACAACTCTTTGGTTAGCAAAAACTAATTCTGTAATGTTCCTTTAAAGGGTCTATGTAACTTTTGTAGGACAAAAAACACAATGTCCACAGATTTACACTAAACTTACACAGTTTGAAGATAATGATAGTAGAAAGCTTCCCTGAAAATATTACGCTCTGAGGTGCTGTAGTTTTGGGGAAATTAGTAAAACAATGTCATGAAAATAATTTTCGTCTCATGAGACGAAACTTTTCCAAACATATTCTCATGACATTGTTTTACTCACTTTTCAAAAACTACAGCACCTCAGTAAGTAACATTTGAAGGGAAGCTTTTCACTATCATTTTCTTCAAACCCAGTAAGTTTAATGTTAATCTATGGACATTTTGAAAAAGTATCCAAATCCTTTAAAGGGAAGGTACACGTTTGGTCATCATGAGACAAACTTTTCCAAACATATTCTCATGACATTGTTTTACTCACTTTTCAAAAACTACAGCACCTCAGTAAGTAACATTTGAAGGGAAGCTTTTCACTATCATTTTCTTCAAACCCTGTAAGTTTAATGTTAATCTATGGACATTTTGAAAAAGTACCCAAATCCTTTAAAGGGAAGGTACACGTTTGGTCATCACTATTAATGCAATAAAAGCCATTGGTTAGAAGCCTAGAGCAGCCCATCGATAACATACAGCATTACTGAGAAACATTTCACTTCAAGGGATTGTGATCTTGTGCAGATATACACCCAAGGACATTGTGGCTTACGGTCTACACAACACAAACTCCTCCAGGAAAAAAAAACAACTAAACATGTATGGGGAGAGAGAAGTTTTCAGAGCGCAGCACCAAAGCTTTGGAACTCCCTCCCGGACACTGTGAAACTCTCCAAATCACTCAACACATTCAAGAACAGTTTAAAAACTCATTTTCATAGAGAAGCTTTTTGTTAAGTTTATTTTCTTATTTTTGTTGCTTGCTACTTTCATTGCTTGTTGTTCCTTTGTAGAGTAGCTCCATGAGCGCCGCTTGCAGCGGATACCGGCACTTTATTAAGTGTCCATTATTACTATTATTATTATTATTATTGTGGTCATGTAAAAATATATTTCAATGCCCCAAAATTTGTATCTGAGAAGCGTTACTGTCTGTCTGTCTGTCAGTAACATTTCTCAGATTGTGTATTCAAATTAGGATTATTTTTCAAGCGTGGACATAATCGCTCAGAATTGTCGACGATATCTCGACATCATTTGAAAAATAAATTTTCACAGGTTAGTTTTGCTGTACATATCTACATTTTTTATGGGAATAAACCAATCAAATGGTTTTATAAAAGGTATACTTTCCTTTGAAACATTTATCAAAGTCTAACTAGTGTATAGGAGGGTCTATAAAATTTGGTCCAAGAAGCTTTTAATTTGTTATTGGCAAAACAACCACAATCATAAGACAGATTTTTTCAATGTCGTTACTGTGACCACCAACCCAACTTGCTGAGTTTCAATTCTCACTCGTTGACCTACCTGATTTAACCTTGGGTCGTACTTCTCTGTGCTCTTGAGATACGACGTCCCATCACTGCCTCCGACTGCGTACAAGTAGTTCCCCATGGCTGCCACGCCTATATGCCGCCTCTTGGTGTCAAGACTACCAACTCTCCCTGGAGGATGGAATGAAAAGTTGACGTCTTTTACAATAGAGCTCTAACGAATGAAATTATTAACCCTCCTACACTTGGTACCATTTTCCATTGACTTGATCAAGCATTTGACACTATTTTGGCACTAACTCACCATGTACATGTTCTCATGTTTGTATTGTGTAAATATCGCACACTGATTTATTTTATCTATCATTCAAAACAACAGTAGATAATATTGAATGGTCAATCAGTAGGAGGGTTGACTGTGTACTATGTAGATGCATTCACAAAATGATATCATTTTGTAGGATAGCATAGTTGATCTATCATTCAAAACCACAATGGATGATATTGAAAGGTCAGACAGTAGGAGGGTTGACTGTGTACTGTGCAGATGCATTCACCACATGATATCATATTATTGCAAGCAGAAATAGTTTATATATCTATTACAACACAGTGGTTAACAATGAATGGTCAAAAAGAAAGAGGGTTAATTTTGGGAGTCAAACGAACACAAAGGAAATGACTCCCAAAATGGCGGAACTGGTTAACGTGCATTCTGTAGTGGTTTGGTCCGCGTTGTGCACAGGCTCAATACACAAAAGTTTATTTTTAAAGTTTATTCAGTATAAGACAATATATTAAGCCCCAACCCATGATGAGCTGACAATCACAGACGGGGCGGCTATGTTCAAAATAATATCAAAAACATTAGAAATAGCACTCAGAGAATGCTGTGTGTGTTCATTGTGCAAACCCATTTGGTGGCAATTTGTGCTCGCTGCCATCACAGCTGTATGGCACATGTCAGCTTTCTAATTAATTTGACTTCCTTAAATATCGCCATACAGGCATGTCACATGTTATTGGTGCTTTAAATGTATGTCCACACCAGACTGGAGAGCGTGCTCAGTAGCACAATTCATCAGCTCAGGACTACAACTACAAGGTCAAAGTGCAATTTGTATTGATTTCATCAAACTGCTTTTGCATATTTTGGAGCTCCTGGTAAACTGAGTTACTGATCAAGAGTGGTCTTTAAACTAATTGTTTGGCAAAAAGTTGCTGTTAAAGAAAAACATTGTTTGTGTTTTTAAGTATTATGTTGTTTTCAAATTTATGCGCATTTTACATTTGGCAACTGTTTGATCATTATGGGTATGAAATTACAAACAACAATCCTATAGCGCTGAGCCAGTCAATTGATCATGCCATTTTTTAGTGATCCAGGCCTGGTATTTCATCTTTTAAGAGGGCAAGGCCTTTTTCATTTTTCAAAAGGCACTTCCGTTGTTAAATCTTTAAGTCTACGGCAAAATTTTGAAGGGCACCAAGGCCAAAACCATGGCTTCTGTGGTGTTCTGTTTCTAAAACGGCTGTTTCTATTAACAAAAAATAAAATCCCTGTTCTATTCATCTACCGACTACTCACACCAGCGATTTGTTCTCGGGTCGTACGTCTCCACCGAGTCCAGCACGGTGGAGCTGTCGTATCCCCCTACGGCATAGAGCTGTCTGTCGAGTGCTATGACTGAATGATAACGTCGGACATGAAGCATGGAGGCCACACGATGCCAGCGCCGTGTGGACGGATCTAAACACTCTACCGTGTTCATGTATTGACTGCCGTCGTAGCCACCTAGGGAGAGGGGAAATAGGGCAGGGGGTAAGAGGAGGTGGGAAAGCATTAATGAAAAACATGTTAGGAATAGTAAATGGTGTTTAAAAAAAAGTAGAGCAAAGGTCTGGACATGACTAGAATAATCCTGAAGAGGATGATTTTTTTTAATAATACCCCGATTCGGAATTGATGGCAAGTGGCATCCCTGATGTAAATAGGTTAAAGTTGCACGGCCCCATTTTCTGGAAAGAGTTTTTTTTCTCTTTTAAAGTTTTTGTCACAACTGATTTTGACAGAATTTCTCTGAATTGGAAATGATGGCAAGTGGAATCCCTGATGTAACTGGGTTAAAGAGTTAAAGTTGCACGGCCCTGTTTTTTCCAGAAAGAACTTTTTTCTTTTAATGTTTTTTCTTAATGGATTTTGACAGATAATGCTTTTTTTCAAAACGAACAACATACAGAATGTTTTGCAATTATGCAAATGCACCAAACAAATGTAACATACAAAATTGTTTGTACATGGCTGTTGGACGTGAGATAGTTTTGTGATCTCGACTGTTTCCGATCCTGAAAACAATGATTTGACTGTTTCACTTGTCTGTCTGCTTATCACTAGTCCATGTTTCAAATGAAATTGGGTTGTTTTTCAATACAGAACAAGTCAGCCAGACCACTTAGTGGGTCTCAACTACCATTTGCAGGCCTTGAAAATTGCTCTTTAAGGGGCACAGCAATTTTCCTATGGTAAGGGCCACTTCTACGAGCAGGCCTGTTGCTTGGTTATTCAAAGGGCAATGGCACCAGGGAGTTTTGTCCTCGGCAAAGGGCACCTCTATGAAGCAATGTAAATTAACATGAGAACATTTCAAGAGGCACCAAGGCAATGACCAGGGTCAACGGAAGCGATTGTTGCCTCTTTGAAGAATCCTGTATGAGGATGTAAATTTATACTGAAACTTTGCAAAGGGCACCAAGGCAAAGCTGGAGGCACCGTGGCGATTAGCCTTTTTGAGATATCATGGCTACTATAGGAGTGAACTGTGTGGTTTGGGTGTATACCGACAGATTTACCAAAACCTTACAGTGTTATTGTAATGTGTCCACCATATCCCCAGAAATACTTGACTGTTTTATTTCACTTTAGATTTGAACATCTTGAGTTTGGACTTCTTTGTTGGATCTTCTGTAGGCGCTTTGTAACCTTAGGAAACAGACGCCTCATATAAATGCTGATATATGTATGTATCTCAAAATAGCTTATTGCTGTGGGTGCCGTGGGTTGTTTTGAGGTCTTTTTTGGCCAACGGAACACCATCAAAGGAGACGATGCAAGAATTGTAGATCAATCACACGTACCCACTGAATACAATTTGCCTTCCAGTACGGCCACGCCTACCCCACTCCTAGGTGAATTCATACTAGCCTCGATGCTGACTCTACCATTGCTCAGGTTGTAACGCTCAACGCTACTCAAGGAATGGCCGGTGCTGTCCATTCCTCCTACACAATAAATAGAGCCTGGTGGAATAATGGACACAAAAGATAACATTAGTTTAGTAATTTTAAAGGCAGTGGACACTATTGGTAACTGTCAAAGACTAGCCTTCACAGTTGGTGTATCTCAACATACGCATAAACAACCAACCTGTGAAAATTTGAGCTCAATCGATCATCGAAGTGGCAAGATAATAATGAAAGAAAAATAACACTTGTCAAACGAAGTTGTGTGCGTTTAGATGGTTGATTTCGAGACCTCAAGTTCTAAATCTGAGGTCTCGAAATCAAATTCGTGGAAAATTACTTCTTTCTCTAAAACAATGGCACTTCAGAGGGAGCCGTTTCTCACAATGTTTTAAACCACCAACCTCTCCCCATTACTCGCCACCAAGAAAGGTTTTATGGCAATAATTATTTTGAATAATTACCAATAGTGTCCACTGCCTTGAAGTTCGTTGCTCGAGTATGGTGCTCTTAAACACTAGGCCATGACACGCTACAAATAGGATTTTGGAGAATATCAACTTTCAAATTGGAAACTGAGTAACGGGACGATGGTGTTATGATTCAACTCCCAAGGGGGTATTTTAAAAATGTATTAATAAATACCTCAGACAGTTTCGCTATTTCTATATCTGGATAGCGCGTTGCGTGTGGGTGTTAAAACGGTTTATAATGACCAGCTAGCAGTTTATAACCGGTTGTTTTTAGATATGTTTAGATGCATATTACGCACACGAATGCATCAAAAATCTGTCTCAGTCATAAAAATGCAACACACATACAGAGCTCAAGGACGTCACTAAACTGATAAGTTTTTCAAGGTTTTACAAAGTTTCATACTTTATTACGTCTTTTAACCAAAAAGGCATTTACGAATGGGAAAAATTTTCTCAATTCTTATCCTTAAAATAAAAAAAATTATCAGTTGTTCCATAACTCCATCATCGACTTTTATTTAATCAAGTTTTTACTTAACATTTTATTCATCATAGCAACAAGTATGTTTTTCCAAGATGAATAATTTTTTCAACTGTTTACATACATTCTAATGCATCAGTTCTCTTTTACACATTTTCTCCACTTTCATCCTAATCCTAAAATCACAATTTAAAATTACCTTTCCTGTCCAAGAATGTTTTTGGTCAAAAATAAAATTGCAAGAGGAACTTATTTTTGGAGGCTGCATATCCGGTCAGATCATGCATGAGTAATTGCAGTCAGTAAATGATACTACAAACAACCATGGCAACGATTACGATCTAAATGAACTGCAGGCCGTACAATCTTTATACTCTAACGAGTTCCTAACCCCACATAATCCAAAAGACAAACTGGAATTATTTGCCAATATATGACGTATATGCAGGAGAAACATAATCCTCATATGGCTTATGGAAAGTCTTAAGAGACTGTCCTTTTTGTTATTTTGACTGATTTTGAAAGACTACTGAAACGATATCCAAAAAATTGTGCATCTGAAGAAAGCATTATGAAATGCTTGGGATGTCGATAGCACAACCAATCTCAGGATAAAAACCATCTGAACTCCAAGGGTGTTACAGAGTATGTCATAGGCATAGAGTTATATATAAGAACTAGAGGGCGCACTGGCATATATAAGTGACCTGGCATGCGCCCAGGCGGCCATTTTCTAAGTTGACAAAACAGGCATTGCTAAGTGGTGTTTGTGGGGCCATTTTGTAAGTTGAAACAACTCCATTGATGTTTCATATCCAAGGCGCATACAGAATGGCATGCGCGTGTCTCCTCGCGGTCCCGTCGCGTTGGTGCAAGAAGCATCACCAGTGCACCCTCTAGTTCTTATACATGACTCTATGGTCATATGCGAGCAATCTAGTGCACCAGACTAAAGTTCTAGTGTTGTCATGAGTGTGGTCAGGTTTCGGAGCCCAATTTCACGCTAAGCTTACTGCCAAATTTCTGCGATCACCATACTCCGCTTACTGTGCAAGCGACGTTTTTTCTGTGCTAGCTGTGTAAGCGAAGAATGCCTAGTTACGTCGAGTAAGCTTGCGAACAAGCAAACATTCCCTGCTAACCCATGAAATCATTTGATGTTAAGCCTAAATCCCTGCTTCCGTAAGCGCCGATGCTTTGTTTACGGTAAGAAGAGTCATAAAATTGGGCTCCCGGCCCAATTTCATAGAGCTGCTTTAAAGCACAAAATTCTGCTTAAAGGCAGTGGACACTATTGGTATATACTCAAAATAATTATTAGTATAAAAACTTAGTAGGTGACGAGTAATGGGGAGAGGTTGATGGTTTTCGAGAAATAAGTAATTTTCCATGAATTTGACTTCAAGACCTCAGATTTAGAACTTGAGGTCTCAAAATCATCCATCTTTTGTTATTCTATGCATATGTTGAGATACACCAAGTGAGAAGACTGGTCTTTGACAATAGTGTCCAGTGTCTTTAAGCAAATTAATCCATGCATAGTAAAATCAGATTACCGGCCAAGACTCCACTCAATTGCTATGCTAAGTAAACAGCGACCAGTCACAAGCACTGTGCAAGTATATGGCATGAAATTTTTGCCAGTAACATGTGTAAAATAAGCAAACTATTTTCGCGCTCACAAATTTTTTGCTGAAATTGTGCCCAAGTCATAAAACGTGTTGTCCTTGATCAAGACACTTACTAACCACAATTGCTTCTCCCTTTTGATGAGATTGTAGGTCAGCGTGTTTTGTAATGCACCGTATGCCCAGGTGTTTCTGTCATGGTTAGCTGCGCAGACTGAGCCAGATCTAACAAAGTGCTTAACATACATGTATATACAAATGGGGTCTCATCCTACAGCTGATTGGCAACAGCTAAAACACATGTATTCAGGTTCACACTACTGCTACATGTACTTAACCAACTCCCAAAGCCCCATCCTGTAAAAGCTTTTCACTTTTACATTTGTGTCCAGTCCAAATATTGACAAATCGCCTCACAGGCTTACACCCTCTCGAGGCCTCGCCACCTCTTAACTCACCCACAGTGGAACGACGAGGTTTGATCCTCTCCTGCTGCATCCGGGTCCTCCGATCAGGCAACATGTGGTAATTCTTGGCCTCATCCAGAAGATCCCTACACTTAATGTCTTGCTTAATGAGGTCTTCAGCCTCTACAATGTCCACTAGGAATCGCGGGGAGAGTAACGGCATTCGTATCGCCTGCAGCAACTCGGCGATATCGTTCTTGCGTTCCTCTTTGTCGTGGTACACCCATCTCATGATGGCGTTGTAGACTTCTTCCTCGCTGCTGACGTTGAGATCTTCGCACTGGAGGAGCTCGGCAAGCTGGGGTTTGGGGAGCTGGAGGAATTCTTCCTCGTTGGCGACCTCGGTGAAGTGCCGCTCGGCGAACTTCCCTGATGCTTCGACGAGGTCGGTGCAAGTATGGGCATCGGCAAAGTTGCGAATTCCTGAAAGGTAAAATGGATTACATCATTTTGTTGATTGCAAAGTCTTTTTTCCCCCTGCTGAATCAATAGAAAATTATACAAGGAAAGAATTTTAATACATCTCCTTTAAAACTTGTTCTCTCAACATCTTTTGACTTCTGCATTGTCCATTTTCAGCCACAACTCCACTAGATTCGACCCTAACCACAAAGGGGGGGGGAAGGACCCCCAACCCACATCAAACTTATAGCAAAAAAAACCCACATCAAACTTATAGTTAAAATAAATAAATAAAAATAGACAAACAAATAAATAAAATAGATAAGTTTAACTTTGTAAAGCAAAGTAAGATACATAAATAAGGCAGAACATACATGTACCTTCAAATCTTGCAAACATGCAACTTAACCCCCCACCCCAAAAAAAAAAAACCCAACAGAGAACAGAAACTACCTGGCTGATCAGGCAAGTACTGTTATTGCATGCCTAAGGTTTTAATTTCCGGAAGTACATGACGGTTTTGTAGCACTATACAGAGAAGGTACACGTTTAATTACTCAAAACAAATATTAACTTAAAAACTGACTTGTGGGAAACGACTCCCTCTGAAGTAGCATAGTTTTTGAGAAAGAGGTAATTTTTTCACTAAATTAATAAAAGACTTCTAGCTAGAAATCTTTTATTCATGTCTGAAAGCACACAATTTCGTCCAACTAGGGTGTTTTTTCTTTCAACATTTTCTTGCAACTTCGATGACCAATTGAGCCCAAATTTTCACAGGCTTGTTATTTTATAGTTATGATGGTATACACCAAGTGAGAAGTCTTTGACAATTACCGAATGTGTACTTTCTCTTTAAGGCCTCTTATAAATGTGTATCAGGAACAAGTCCCCAAAACAAAAACAGGTGAACAACATCGCCCCTTTTTGAAGAAAACCCGTCCTTACCTCTTTCCTCCCCATCAAAATAAAAATAAATGAAAAATTGGCACTTCAAACATATGTTTTTTCTAATTTATCGGAGTCAGGCCTCACCGAGACAGTTGGCTGGATGAAGTTGTCTCTTCAGGAACTCAGAGCATGCTGTTTGCACATCGGTCAGCTGAAGCATGGCCGCTGTATCAAGAAGGGACTGAACCGTGTCGATGTGGATTTCTAAAATACCTGGATACAAAAATAACAAGGAGTGTGAATAGATGAGGAATGATGTGGAAGACGTTTTGATAGAGGGAGATTAAGAGGATATGAAGGAAGGAGGAGAGAAAAGGATTAAGATGACAATTTGAGATGGAAAAGGAAACTGCCTGGATAAACTTCAAAATAATTGAAACAAAGACAAAATTTACTCGAGCGGAACCAAACTTTTTCCCCTTATAAACAATTAAGAAATACATGTACATGCATGAACACCGTACGTTTATGTAATTTGCAAAAAACAGTTAATGGCCTGACGTTTTGACCCTCTGCAAAGAGATTACGGCATTGAGCAGCATGCCTGTAACATTGAAACACAGAAGCTTGTGTACAATAGGCATCTCTTCATAGCACATGTAATTGTGTACTGTCATGTACAACATATACACATGTACAATGTACATGTACATTAGATGCAACCACATGTCAGAGTTCTTTCCAGGTTATTTCCAAACTGTGGGGCCGTGCTGGACTCAAATTTTGAATGTTTTGGTCCAAGCATGTCTGAAATTGTTCCTCAGTGTTTATCCAGTGTTTATCCAGTGTTTTAAACAGCCTACTATGCAATTTGAGCATTCTAAATAGTTTCATAAATTTTGTGTGTGAATCTGTGGTAAAAAAGAAAAGAAAATAGTATTATTATTTTGTGTGCACATCGGCTGCAATTCAGGCGTATCAGCACACAATTTGTGTACTACATGTGTATCAGCCTAAAATGCTACCTTGATGGGTAGAACCGTGTATAAGAAGACAACACCCAAAGATAAAATACGTATTTCTTTAATGTAATACAAACATAGAGTAAACTTTATAACCGAACAGCTTCAGGCCTCTGATGAGGTACCATGACTAATCATTCAAAATGAGTAAGTTCCTGTAAAGACTAAAATATATTTTTAGTATCAATATGACCACAGAGTTGAAATTGAACACCGGTGTGTAAAAATAACATACTCTTCTTCTTTCATCATTCCATAGTCATCATTAAACAGGGGCTTAAATTTAGCCCCCAGGTGGAATTCCTATCGTCTTGAGGGATAGCGTACATAATTGTGGATTTTCTCACGCTGAGCTGGCAAGACACAAGATGCCGTAAGGTGTGCAATTATAAAGCCTTAACTATGATTAAATACGCAGCATGCATGAAGGATCGCATCGTTCGGACGCGTCGAGAGCCGAATTGCTGAGTGCTGTATTGATTTTTGACATTAAAAATGTACGGGCAACGTTATTTTTAAGCAAGAGGGGGGGGGGGGGGGGGTTGTAAGTTGTTGATGAGGGGGTGAAATGGATTCCTTCCTTGAATACAAAAAGGGTGTCATGGGACTATTGCTCGATGTTGAAAGGGAAGGGGAGGGGTGGCAAGAGGGGGTAAGGAGGGACCTGATGCGCTAGTGGGAGGGTGTACAGTTTAGGGAAGTACATGAATGGTTCATTCAATGTACATACATGTATGTATCAGGAGTCATTTGAATAAATCCATTTTAATGACATTAGTCTGTACAACAGTGATGAACAGTTTTTTTTCCCTTGCCTTTTTTCCCTTCCCATATTGTTTGGTTTTTACCCTTACATTGAAGTGTCCGTATCACATGGGATAATAATAGTGGCTTTAAACATAGCGCACATATCCGTTACTCAGTGATGCTCATGGCGCTTTAACATATGTACAGTATTTTCTTGCAAGTTATGTGCAAGGTTTGAATTATGACACCTTAGTTCTCCATACACATAGTACATGTAGCACCGTTGGTTTACAAGGTGCTGTGGCGCAATACGCTGCCAATCAAAGTATAAGCCATTGTATACTCGGTACTTTTCCCAAGTCCTGTGACAAAATCCCCAGGCAACACATAGGATTCTTGGATGAATAATCGGAAAATCAGATTAAAACGAGGAAGAATATCATGCCCTATAGAGAAACTGTGGTGATATGACTGCTGAATGTGCTGATGATTGACTGCTCTGAAACATAACCCTCTCTCTCTCTGAACACTTGAAACTAATACAGGTGTTCAGGGCTCCAATTTACTCAAAATGTTTACTGGCCAATAATTGTTCTAACAAAACCAGAACAATTAAACATGCATACTGTTTTTTATTTGAACACGCACTGTGACAAATACATTTGTTAAGGCATCAGAGAAGAAGACTTTTGTCTCATTTGTCTTTATGAGATACGTATAATTCATTACTCAAAAGAATTGAAAAAGTTGTTATCATACTCAAAGTTAACCTCTGAACAAACTATGTTTTTGTTGAAGGGGACTTTACAAAGTGTGGTTATATCATTATGGGCCAGTAATCATGGAGCAACAAGCCCTTTAGCCTTGTGGATTCCCCCCCCCCCAAATTCGAGCCCTGAACACCTGTATTAATTTCAAGTGTTTAGAGAGAGGGAGAGATAAAATGGAGGGTTATGTTTCAGAGCACTCAATCATCAGCACATTCAGCAGTCATATCACCACAGTTTCTCTTTAGGGCACGATATTCTTCCTCTTTTTAATCTGATTCCTGATTATTCATCCAAGAATCCTACCTATTGCCTGTGGATTTTGTAACTCAACTGAAAAACACATGACTGCTGGACTTGCCCAGTCCAAAGTTTACAGGCATGACACTAAAACTGCTGTTGCCAAACAACCAGTAGCCAATGTAAAATTTGATCCCTGTGTTCAGGTAGCATTCAAGAGACTCAAATTCCTCCTCCTCCTTTACCCTCTGCCTCATCATTGTAGCTAAGGTCACTTTAAGCTGTGCAAGCTTAGAGTGACAGGTGGAGTATTAGTCATGTGAACCAGCAGAGATGAAACGAAGACGAGAACCAAAGATGATCATTGGTAGTGATTATTGATTCTCATGAAGCTCTTGTCTGAAGGTTTTTCGTTCATCCGCAAATTAAGCCGCGGAGAGACTATGAGCACCTGGGTAAGACGGACACCTGCTTTATGGATGGGAGGAAGGCTGTCGGTACGACAGCGCAATGAGTGATCGGTAGAGCTTGGTTTAAGAGAATTTAAAATTGAATTTTTTAGCGTATATAATCTCATCACATATGCCAGACTATAATTCTGTAAATTGGCTTAAAACATTGGTAAGAAAAACACTTAAACATTTACAAATTAACATTTTTGGGGGGATAATATTGTCAACGAAATCAGCTAAATGATTTGACTGGTTTTACTGATACTTTTAAGTCACACTTTTCCACTAAAAATGTATGGAATGAGTTTGCTTAAAAAGAAAAAATGTACACAGTGCATCATTGTAAGAAGGCTAAAGCATCGGTCTGTATTTTTGTTGCAAGTCGCCACACACATCCTGATGGCCACTTCAAGGTGTGGGCTACAATTATTTTATTCCAGCGGCCGTTGCCACCTACTCCTAGGGCTGAAACAAGGTTACCCCCCTTTACAGTGCTGCAGAGTATGGGTTCAAGCGCTAACTTGACACTTTGTGGCGTGTTGTGGCTGAGTGGTCAAGTGCACCTTAGTTAAAGCCATTGGACCCTTTCGGTAAATAGTGTTGTCCAAGGCCCACACTTTGTGTACCACAACTTCTATATCAAATAACAAACCTGTGAAAATTTAGGCTCAATCGGTCATCGGAGTCGGGAAAAAATAACGGGAAAACCCACCCTTGTTTCCCCACGTTTCGCCGTGTCATGACATGTGTTTAAAATAAATCCATAATTCTCACTATCGAGAATTGATATGTTTAAATGTTTTCTCAAAAAGTAAAGCATTTCATGGAATAATATTTCAAGATAAGTCTTTCACCATTACCTTCTGTAAACCCTGAAAATTATTTGTGAATCTGTGAACTTTTAATTTTTTTTCTGTACCGAAAGTGTATAATGGCTTTAAAGCCATTGGACCCTTTCGGTTCAGAAAAAAAAAAAAACAAGTTCACAGATTTACAAATAACTTACAGGGTTTACAGAAGGTAATGGTGAAAGACTTCTCTTGAAATATTATTCCATGAAATGCATTACTTTTTGAGAAAACATTTAAACAATATCAATTCTCGTTAACGAGAATTACGGATTTATTTTAAACACATGTCATGACACGGCGAAACGCGCGGAAACAAGGGTGGGTTTTTCCGTTGTTTTCTCCCGACTCCGATGACCGATTGAGCCTAAATTTTCACAGGTTTGTTATTTGATATAGAAGTTGTGGTACACAAAGTGTGGGCCTTGGACAAAACTATTTACCGAAAGGGTCCAATGGCTTTAACTAAGGTGCTACAGGAATCAGTCTCAAAATGCTTCTGTTTGATCAAGTGCCTCAAGATTAAACAATTGAAAGACAGTTTTTTGCAAAGTACTTATTACAAAAAAATTCAGGACATGAACTTGAGTTTTTGAAAGGCAGGATTCATAAATAAGAGAATAAAAGAGTGGGCGACGAGTTCTTAAATGGCTGTTACAACCGGCAGGGTCATGGCCATGTGATAAAGGCACGGCCACGACCCTGCAAGGTTTTAAACGGCCGTTTAAGAACAAGTCACTACTCTTTTATTCCCATTCATAAATGCCTTTATAATGTGAAAGAGCAAAATAACATCACAGTTATAGACAATGTCACACCATTTCTTTTGCGAATTGTTTGTTTTCAAAAGCTTCTGTGCGCATCGGTCGGTAAGTATAGCGCGCGTGTACACACCGACCGAAGCGCACTTACTAGTAGCTATGCATTGCATTCCATGTAACTTATATAGACTTACATGAGCTTGCGCGCCCAACACGCAAAGCCAGCCGATCTTTAAACAGCTTCAGATGTGTCTTTACAACCGTTTAAACACCCAAGCTTGACACACTCTCCACCAATATGAGTAGGAAAACTGTCTGGGGTATTTATGAATGAATTATAATTAAAATGTCCGCTATGAATAAATTACCTGTGTAAGCGTATTCCACAAGCATCTCCACCGATCTGGCATCCACTTGTTTCATGACCACCTCTGACTGGCTAGCCTCCAGCATGTCCCCGGTAAACATCGCGTAGAAGTAACGGCTGAACGCCGCTAGGACGACGCGGTGACCCACGATGACCTGACCCCCGACCTGAAGCCTGATGTCGCAGAGCTTATGGGCCTGCCGAAGCTCCTGCATGAGGCGTAAGGCTTGGGTACTGTAATGCTCGTGGGCACGGTGGACGATGAAGTCGGCATTACAGCTGGTGTCCAGCTCATCAAAATCCATCATTTTGACTCCGGAATTGTTCGGGTTGTATCACCTTGGATGCGACTCCTGTCGACCCCGTCGTGTCATGACACTTGTTCTGCTGATTCACGCATGACGTTTGGAACATTTAATTAATGATGTCTGGACGATACTCAATTCAATTTTCCCGGAACACACGATCATACCGTCATCTTTGAAAGACACATAAATAAAAATTTGTTTTAAAAAAAGACAATAATATAACACGATATAAAGGACAATGGTAACAATTTGTCCTATCAAAGCAGTAATGTGGTACCAGCAGAAAGTATATTTACTCTATACTGAAATGGCCTTAAGAGGCAGACGGAAGATAACAAGAAAGTCTTTGTAATGTACTGTAAAATAAAGAATTGTAGGCTTCAAACCCCTGGGAAAGATTGTTGTCTGCAAACACTAGATCTTTACAAGCAGACTGAAGTTCATAACCAAACAGTACTGAGAATAAAGAATTGCAAGCTACTTCAAGAAAGATTTATAAAGACAACGATACAGAATTGGCAATTATTAAACATACATTGTAGATTTGATTAGTTCCAATCCAAAAGCCCACTGATTTTTAAGTTTATACAGTACAAATCCTCAAGAGAATTATTTCCATAAAAAAAAAGTTGAAAAAAAAAACCACCACTCCAAAAATATATTTGAAGACCGCAAAATACTTGTTGCTTACAAACATTGTTATACGACAACGATACATGGCTGCAATCAAAATAAGTTTGTTTGTAAAATAAAAAAAGTGTTCAAAGTTCCTGACTTGACGTTAACCATTTTTAAAAGCAAAACATGACTTTCGATGAATTTCGATGAAGTTTTCACAGGGGTTTTAGGTCACAATAGGTAGTATGGTGAGTTTTTTTAATAATTAGAGGATCACAAAATAGTTGCACTTCTGAAAAACAATGATGGACAATAAACTTTTAGAGAACAAAGTGACAGGATTTCCAAATTCTTTGAGAGTTTAAAAGAAAGAAGTTCCACTTGATGAACCCATCATAGAGCAAGCAAATGAAAGTCCATGTTTGGAAGTCTTCCACTAACCCAGAACCCAGCACTACCAAGCACCAGCACCACACAAGGAAGAAACACCAGTCCAGCAACTCGTCGAGTCTTTGTACTTGAAAAATATTCCAATCTTCCATTACTCCTTCCCTAAGAATTTCAAAATGGCTTTTAGGGGCAAGGGGTTCACAGAAAATCTTCAGTGAGTCTTCCAGGTCGTCTGGCAGATGGCCTTCAGAGACCCTCCAATGAAGACTTTTCCTCCAGGGCCCAATTTCATAAAGCTGCTTAAGCGTAACAAGTTGCTAAAACAACAGTATGCTTACAGGCCTGACACATCACAAGGCACCGAAGGCCATTGCCTCCATGCCCCCTGGGCATTGCCTTGATGCCTTTGAAATGTTCCAGTACAAATTTACAATTTCCTCATAGGGTGCCCTTTACCAAGGAGAAAATGCCTTGGTGCCCCTTGCCTTTTCAAAAACGGTGCTTACCAGAATAAGGTTACCAGCCAAAATACCATGTCACGTGTAAAATATGTAGTTGGTATCCTGCTCATTTCTGCTTTAAGCAGAAAATTAAAATTGTTCGGTAATATTTTCTGTTTTAAAGGAAACTCTATGACATTGGAGCCAATTGACATCTCTAACCTTTTTGGCTAGAATCTAAACCAACAGAGGTCAAGTTCCTCTTTAATGTTTGTTGCTGTCAATTATTCCCAAGTGAAGGTGCATTATAAAGAGGACCCTTGTTTAAGGATCAATGCTCCTGATAGTAATTTGAAGTAGGAACCTTGGGGGAAATGCAATCTGACTGCTACAGTTTCTTTACAAAGGGTAGGGTTCTTGTTAGACTTGATGACAAGTCGTTAGGCCCTGCCTATTTATCTGCTGTTCATGCAACAGTCACAGTGCGATGTTACGCATGCAACAGTCGTAGGTAGCGCGTGGCAGCTCTAATTGCGACTGACTCACACACACATACTGGGATCGAGGGTGTGTGTATCGTCCCCGTAGCTACACCGCGATGTAACTACACACCGCGCTTAACAATTACCGTATTGACTTCAAGACTAGGTTCTTGTAAGAAACTTTCTTGGAAATGGAGAGATTGAGGAAACCGGTTTCAAAGATTTCCGTTTACAATAGGAAAACCTTTGCTCTGTAAATGACTTTTGTTTTATTTTCATGTTGTTTTCATCATGTCAAAGCAGCTCCCTGAAAGAGCTTGTAAGCAAAAACAAATTGCTTAGCCGAAATAGATTCCCAGCAAAAATACCATGCGTTGACTATTGCAGTTCCCCATGTATTGTTTGCTTCAAAGCAGACCAATTTGCTTAGCACTATTTTATGCTTAAAATAAAGGCAGTGGACACTATTGGTAATTACCCAAAATAATTATCAGCATAAAACCTCACTTGGTAACAAGTAATGGGGAGAGGTTGATAGTATAAAACATTGTGAGAAACGGCACCCTCTGAAGTATTTTTCGAGACAGAAGTAATTTTCCACAAATTTGATTTCGCGACCTCAGATTTAGAAATTGAGGTCTCGAAATCAAGCATCTGAAAGCACACAGCTTCCTGTGACAAGTGTTTTATTTTCTTTTATCTCGCAACTTTGACGGTCAATTGAGCTTAAATCTGTACAGGCTTGTTATTTTATGCAAACTTGTATGTTGAGATACACCAAGTGAGAAGACTAGTCTTTGACAATTACCAGTAGTGTCCACTGCCTTTAACATATTTAAAGAGCTGCTCAAGGCCACAACAAGATTCTTACTTACTACATGTACTAGAATAAGCTGAGTGTTTCCAGCCAAAGTGTCACCTGCGACTGGTATCCTGCTTTAAAGACACTGGACACTATTGGTAATTGTCAAAGACCAGTCTTCTCACTTTGTGTATCTCAACATATGCATAAAATAACAAACCTGTGAAAATTTGAGCTCAATCGGTCGTCAGAGTTGGGAGATAATAATGAAAGAAAAAACAACCTTGTCACATGAAGTTGTGTGCTTTCAGATGCTTGATTTCGAGACCTTAAATTCTAAACTTGTCTCAAAATCAAATTTGTGGAAAATTACTTCTTTCTCAAAAACAACGTTACTTCAGAGGGAGCCGTTTCTCACAACGTTTTATACTTTCAACCTCTCCCCATTACTCGTTACCAAGTAAGGTTTTATGCTAATAATTATTTTGAGTTATTACCAATAGTGTCCACTGCCTTTAAACAAAAGCAATATTTACTACTTTTGAAGTTAAACAAAAGCAATATTTACTACTTTTTAAGCAGAGCTACCACACAAGGTATAAAATTGGGCCCAGATGTCTGCACTTTGATAAATACTTTTAAGCACAGTCAGGGTTGAATTTCATGGCCCAGCTCACCCCAGATTTGACACTTACGGAGCCCTCTGAAGTGCATGTTTGTTGTAGTAAGCGCATAATTCCGCGGTAAGCATTGCAATGAAATTGGTCATGGTGATAAGTTGTATCCTGTTTCCCAGCCTGGCCTGTAAATGACATTACTCAATATTATGTTACCTTGTAAGCATATCATGTGCAAGCACTCATTTAAATAATGAATGCCAGTACTTTTTTGGTAAAGAAAGGGCCCACTGTGAGATTCCAGAATTTTACAAGAATCAAGATGTGTCCTTTCTCTATGATTAATCGTACAGAAAGCAAAAACCTTAAGGAATGTGAATGTGTTGTGTTGATTAAAGGCAGTGGACACTATTGGTAATTACTGAAAATAATTATTAGCATAAAACCTTACTTGGTCACGAGTAATGGGGAGAGGTTAATAGTATACAAAATTGTGAGAAACGGCTCCCTCTGAAGTAACGTAGTTTTTGAGAGAAAATTCAGTTATTTTCCACGAATTTGATTTAGAGACCCCAGACTTAGAATTTTAGGTCTCAAAATCAAGCATCTGAAAGCACACAACTTGGTGTGACAAGGGTGTTTTTTTCTTTCATTATTATCTCGCAACTTCGACGACCGATTGAGCTCAAATTTTCAAAGGTTTGTTATTTTATGCATATGTTGAGATACACCAAGTGAGAAGACTGGTCTTTGACAATTACCAATGGTGTACAGTGTCTTTAAGTAAAAAAGCATGCCATTAAAATCTGGTCATTCTTTACATTGAATTGAATCACTCCCTGAAAGCTCATTATAGTTTATTCTTTCACATCACTTTAAATTACTCTAACACAAGAACAACACAGGACAAAAACACATCTACAAGGCTGTTTTTACCATCACTGGTAATCATTTATAAACTTTTAATGTGTTTTTGCTTTATAGCAGTTACTGTCTCAATTACCCTGGCTTCGGTTTCATAGAAAGTATAGCCTTGCTCAAGGCAGTTGCATTATTCGCTCCGAAAAGACGCAGCTGTAAACCCACCCGCCGTATACCCTGTGCGATCACACCGAATGACCAACCCGTATACACACTGTCACATCGCACGAATACTGTTCACACAAGTCATCGCACTCGTACACCACTAACCGCATGCGGAGGCCGTCAGGCCGACAGCCTTGTCGGATCTGTATCTTCCCGTTTTAATGTGTTGTATTGAAAAAATTCCAATAGTGGACGAAATTGGGGGGGGCTCGAGGATATGCTAGTATGCAGCTCATGAATATGTATATCGTTCGTCAGACCTATCAGACAACACAGGATGTGAGGCAAATGAATTATTCATTTTGACGTCCAATCACGCTCTTCCCTTATCACGACCTTTGGACCCTATCATGCGTCCGTGGTGGTGGTGTGTGAGGTAAACATGTCTCGTCTTTCGCGGGCATTATGGTAATGAGCTGACCGTGGGAACTCTTCGCTTATTATAGTAATGAGGTCAGTGGCTTCAACACAGATCCTACAAGGCTGTCGGCCTGACGGCCTCCGCATGCGGATAGTGTACGGGGGCATCGTGTCGTGCGATGTTACGCACAGTGAATACGGGTGGGTTTTACGCACAGTGAATACGGGTGGGTTTTTATACAGCGGCGGTCTTTTTTCGGAGTGAATAATTCGACTGCCTTGAGCAAGGCTATAGAAAGTATTGAGTATTGAGCCATAGCATGTCCGTGTGGTTCACAATGGAAAAAAACAGGTGGATAAAAACATCAGTCTCACGGTTCTTCCTAGGTTGTTGCAAAACTAGTGGGTATTCTGGAAGTTTGGCTGAAGCAGGCTAAATTGAAACAAAGTCTTCAGAATATTTTCAAGGTGGTGTTTATCTTGGTTTCAAATTTAAAAGCCCTGCTAATTAGGCCAAATAAAAACAAATACCACTTGATCGACCCTGCCCGCATCCTTTTTTGGGGCCGCATCTTTTTTTTTTATTACTTTTTATTACTTTTCAATTTTTGATAAAAAAAAAAAAACTTTTTATTTTTATTTTTTTGATCCATATTTTTCAAAAGGACTGGCCTAGGAGCTTTTCCCGAATCTAACGTGATGCTCTCGAACACTTGTAACCGTCTGTTTCATAACGCATCTTCTTAGTGATATCCGACCCTGTTAAAAGTGTTAGTGTTAACACAGGTCCTCATGCAACTAATAAAGTTATAAAATAAGTTTGTGGTTGATTCAAACTGAAGAATTGGAGGCCTGTTTGATTTGAAATAAAATAGTAAATAGTAAATAATAAGGCCCTCATCCTCCTCTTTTTTGAAAAATCCGGACGATCAACTGGTATTTCTTTTTATTTGGCCTTCTGCAATCTGGGGGATTATACAAGTTCTCTTGAAGGCAACCCCTCTGGGCTGAATGATAAGTCTACTGGGTGCTTTTACAACCTATAGGGGAGCCTAAAAAAGATGAGGACACATGTCAACAGCGGGACTCAAGAAACACCATAGCTTGAGTCCAGAGTGCTCTTAACCACTCGACCACAACATGCACCATGAGGACGCTTGCATACTGTACATGTAGCATGGGGAAATGTCTTAGTAAATCACACAGAGTAGATAGAAAGGAAGGAGGGTTGAAAGTTTTGTACTTTTTAACCTTTGAAAACTCAAAACAGAAAATGTGAAAGTTATTTAAACTTTCTTAACTCATACACAGTGCAAGTATAAAGTTGACCTGCAATTTTTCCTAGACCTCTAATTATGAATAATGAGTCACGACAGTGTGATGACACCTTGGATGGGACAACCTTAGCCTGGGGGGAAGTGAAGTCATCAATTAATGTAGGCCCCCTAACCACCATGCCATTTTGGGCGTTCTATATTAAATTTTTACATTCTATATTTAAAGTGGCTGTCTTTCTCGTGAAGTTTGAACACAAGCAAGTTTCCCGAATGTACGTGTAGGCCTATTAAGCTTGGGCGATATCACGATATTATCGAATATCGTGATATTAATTTGGAAACAATTTCAATATCGAATGGATTTGGTTTTAATCGAAATATCGAAATATCGATAAATCGCGATATCGATTAAATATCGCGATGTATTTGCTAGCTGAGACATCTTGCACCCCATAGGTTTGGAGTAAAACCAGAAGAATAGGTCATTAGAACACCTCTCTTATCTTATGCTATGACTGTCTCTTCTACAACTTTCACTTGGAGTTTGAAGACTGATGATGTCAAATTTAATTAATCGCGATTATATCGAATATCGCGATATATTGTCGGCGATATATCGTGAATAAAATAAATCGATATCGCCCAAGCTTAAGGCCTATTAACATTTTTTAAAGGGAAAAGCAAGGCCAACCATCGAGTCTATAATCCATTCAGCATCTATGTTTAAAGGCAGTGGACACTGTTGGTAATTACTCAAAACAAGTATTAGCTTAAAAACCTACTTGGTTATGAGGAATGGGGAGCTGTTGATAGTATAAAACAATGTGAGAAACGGCTCCTTCTGAAGTAACATAGTTTTCGAGAAAGAAGTAATTTTCCAAGAATTTGATTTTGAGACCTCAGGTTTAGAATTTGAGGTCTCGAAATCAAGGATCTGATTCTGAAAGCACACAACTTCGTTTGACAAGGGTGTTTTTTCTTTCGATGACCGATTGAACTAAAATTTTCACAGGTTGGTTATTTTATGCATATGTTGAGATACAGCAAGTGAGAAGACTGGTATTTGATAATTACCAATTGTGTCCACTGTCCAGTGTCTTTAAAAAAAATTTCAAGAGATCCAAAGACTTGAACCAAGAAAGCAGAGGAAGTTGACATTGATTGTTAAATTCCACATCTGGTTACTCTACTGCACCATCTTTTGCTGCCGACTGCCACAAAACCCTGTCATCAAAATCCAACTGCATGTTTTATTTGAGGCTTTGAGGTTTGAGTGAGGACTGTACTAGTTTGGCTTGAGGTCAGGGATAAACCTTGTACATGTCCTAAGCAGATTTTCATCATATAGAGCAGCTTAAAACCACAAAAAGTAGCTTAGAAGTGCAACCAAGTTTAGCTTATGAAAATATAAGGTTACCGGTACTACCAGCCAAACTGTTAAAGGAACACGTTGCCTTGGATCGGTCGAGTTGGTCTTTGAAAAGCGTTTGTAACCGTTTTTTATAAAATGCATATGGGTAGAAAGATGTTGTAAAAGTAGAATACAATGATCCACACAAACATGCCTCAAAATTGCGTGGTTTTCCTTTTACCTCGTCGACTAACACGTCGGCCATTTATGGGGGTAAAAATTTTGACTCCCATAAATGGCCGACCATGTTAGTTCGCACAGTAGAAGGAAAACCACGCAATTTCAAGGCAAACTTGTGTGGATCATTGTATTCTACTTTTATAACATCTTTCCAACCATATGCATTTTATAAAAAACGGTTACAAACGCTTTTGTTTTGACCAACTCGTCCGATCCAAGGCAACGTGTTCCTTTAAGCACAATTTGTGACGGATTTGTATCCTGCTCATTTCTGCAAAAGCATAAGATACCAAGGTTGTTGGATTTTGTTGGAGTGACTAAGGATCCTTGGGGCCCTTTAAGAAACCATTGCTTAGGCTTGGGCAGGTAATTTTGTTGAGAAAAATGGTGATTTCTATAGGGGGCTTCAATTAGGCGGACAGAGCCAAAACCAAAGCCAAAGTTTTGAGGAAAAAAATCCCAGTAAACCACACAAGACTGATTTCATGCATTTTGAGCAGCATGCACGGATTGGGACCAGTCCCTGACTCGTGACTGGTTTTCCCAGTTTGCGGACTACAACTCGATTTCAGACTCCTTGGACAAGGGACTCAAAGCACTGGTTGGGTCTTCCTTTGGGCATAGAGAAATGAGTTGTTGTCCTTTCTCTATGCTTGGGGCAACTAAAACATACTACTTGCTTGACAACAAGGTAGCTGGAAATAAATATGACGTGTTTGTATGAGAGAAGGGTAAGTCGGGATTAAAAACAATTTCAGCACTCCAGAAAATAAAGCATGAAAAACCTTTGCTTTTGCTTAGTAAAAACAAAAGTCTGGGTGGGAACAAGTCATAGAGGAAATCATCACACAGTAAATTTGGTTGTTTCTGCCTGAAGTTTGCCCTGGCCTTACATGTCCTTACTCCATGCCTGAATCTGCTCAGCATGATTGAAATGAGCTTAGCAAATATATTCTTCTATTAAAGGCAGTGGACACTATTGGTAGTTACTCAAAATATTTATTATTAGCATAAAACCTGACTTGGTAACGAGTAAGGGGGAGTGGGTGATTATTGAAACATTGTGAGAAACGACTCCCTCTGAAGTAATGTAGTTTTCGAGAAAGAATTAATTTTCCACGAGTTTGATTTCGAGACCTCAGAATTAGATGAGGTCTCGAAAACAACTTGCATCTGAAAGCACACAACTTCGTGTGACAAGGCTGTTTTTTCTTTCATTATTATCTTGCAACTTAGACGACCAATTGACCTAAAATTTTCACAGGTTTGTTACTTTATGTATATGTTGAGATACACCGAGTGAGAAGACTGGTGAGAATTACCAATAGTGTCCATGGTCTTTAACTGATTGGAATGGCAGACCATCCTTCCAAGATTCACCTGGTCTTTCTGATGATTGATGAACGGGAAGGATGATACCAAGATGTCTCAAGCGAGATGTTTGGCATGGAGGTCATGGATGTTTAAAATATTTCAAGTTTCAAGTATTTCAAAAACTGGCAATGAGAAGGGTTGAACTCCTCTGGACCTTATCGATGTGTACATAGGTATCGGATGACAAGAAACACAAGAAAAGGTGCCGCTCGGAGCAACATTAGCATCTTGTAAGTCTGGGAGATTTGGTACAACAAATTATTGTACAAAAGGTTTTAGCCACGATTTGGTAAAATAGTGCCCAAAGTTTGCTGAAAGGTTAAAAACTGGGTGTCCAAATTGTTCACTTACTTAGTACAATAAATTTATGTAAATGGCAAATGTAGCAGGATGCCCAAATTTTAAAAAAGGGTGTACAAAAGACACTCCTCTCCTAACACATTCAATGTAGGGAGAAAGTTTTCATAATAAGGGAGATGTTAAAATTTGTTCACCTGAGCATGGACAGATTGGTTTATTTTCAGGGAATTTAACTGTCTGCATAATCAAGGAGAGATGACAGCTTTGGCACTTATCTACTGTCACATTAATTTTTAGCAGTTTTTCCAATGCTTGTAAGTTTTTATGTTTTAAGTAGCTGAGACCATGCTCCATGCTGAGGCAGAAGAAGTATTTCAAGTGTTAATAAACATGCAGGCTTATATGTATACTGAAAATGGTGTTGTAAGACTACATTCACATTTTAACTACTCTCATTAGTCTCAAATTTCAAATTTCCTGATGGAAATTTGAGGGTGATTAAAAACAACAACAACTGAAACAACTCAAACCGGTTTTGTTGGTACACCCAGAATCTCCATTCCTGTTTTGAATCACTTTGTGCACTTTCAAACAAACAAACATTTAAACAAAAAGTCTAAATTCAGAAAGTCAAATAATTCTTGTAACTGCATCTCTGCCAGGTAATACATTGATTACATGGTTTATTCTTATTCGAGAGCAGGGTTGCTCAACCATATCATGAAGTCCTTCCTCCATGACCATATCAACCATGGTTTCAACTTCAAGGGTGTTTCGACCATGGATCAACGGATGGCATCAGATAAGCCTAGTTCTAGTGTAGTGATTCTCATCATGAGACCATCATTAGGTCATGGTAATTGCACCCATATGTAAAGCATCAAACTGATAATTCATAATTACCTTATCCTGTGAGCATTTCATAATTTCATATCTAGTCCACCCAGTAAAGCTGTTCCGCATATATCAATCAAACCAACAAAGATGAATGCGATTTTTTCTTTCGACCACAATCTTTCTTCCTTCAGTTAAAAATGGATAAGTGTTCCTTGGTTCTACCTCCATGGATGGATCATAATTAAATGCTCCATGAACTGATCACTAGTGAAGCAATGAGAAACTGGGTGTACCAACTTGTGAAGTGCCCACACTTCCCATATAATAATACAACCCCACAATATGCATTGCTGAGGAGTGAGTGTTCAGCAAAGTGGCCCACCCTTGTGGTCAGGCAATGGACTAGGACTAGGAGGAACAAAGGGATTCTATTGTGTGTGTGTTTGAAGGGGGGGGGGGGGAGGTGTTACCCCTTAATGGGTCCTCAATGGTGTCATTTGTTCCTGTGGTCGCTTTTGTTTGGATTGCCACTAACTGCCTAATGTTAGTTCTGTCAATAAGCCTGGGGTTTCTAGTATGAGATGTCACACTTGGGAAATCAGTGAGGATGTGTGGCTGAACTGATCTTTTCTGATCTGGTTTTTATTTAACTACAGGATTTAGACAGCTTCACTGTATTCCAGGAAATAACATCTGTTGAACTGTTATGTCCACTTTAAAGGAACACGTTGCCTTGGATCGGTCGAGTTGGTCTTTGAAAAGCGTTTGTAACCGTTTTTTATAAAATGCATATGGGTAGAAAGATGTTGTAAAAGTAGAATACAATGATCCACACAAACATGCCTCGAAATTGCGTGGTTTTCCTTTAACCTTGTCGACTAACACGTCGGCCATTTATGGGGGTCAAAATTTTGACTCCCATAAATGGCCGACCATGTTAGTTCGCACAGTAGAAGGAAAACCACGCAATTTCGAGGCAAACTTGTGTGGATCATTGTATTCTACTTTTAAAACATCTTTCCAACCATATGCATTTTATAAAAAACGGTTACAAACGCTTTTGTTTTGACCAACTCGTCTGATCCAAGGCAACGTGTTCCTTTAATAATATTATTCAACTGTTTGACCAGTAATCAAGCATGAAATACAAATAAAAGCCCAATTACAGTGCAGATTTAAATTCATTCACAAAATCTGAGCTCTAAATCCCATGAAAATTGTAACCTTTTTTTCATCCAAGTAATTTATAGCTTCTTACAAATACCATCACAAACCCTTCAAAATCCAAACTACTCTTTGAATTTTTTTGGACCAAGGGCTGCACTAAGTAAACTGAAAATGTTTTACATGGCGTATACTACTACCATAATCAGAGCCCAACAGTTTTGGTGTATGTACTGAATGTTTTTGTTTTATTGAGGACTGCATTAATACACCTTGTGTATGAAATGGGATCAAGCATACCATGAGCATACCACCGCATTCAAAATCCAAGAACTTCAAGTGTCCGTTGAAGATGATATTCCGCCAACATAAAATATTCTCCAAGTAAAACCTCAATCAATCCCAATCTCTGTCACAGAGAAGTCCAGTTTTGTATAAATGAAAGTTTAACAATACTGCGTTAAAAAAAAACCCCAAAACACACAGAAGGGACAAATTCCCATGCAATGAGACATGCAACTGGGGTTCATGACCTATCATCCTACAATGTATACACTTTCCATAGAGTGGAGTAAAATTACCATAGAAACTCACATTGCTCTCTACAACCCCAGCACTGACTGCAAGCAACACAGCCTTGCAACACAGGTCTGCACAGCACATTTCCACAAACTAGAGAATTTGGTGGGTATTGCACTTTGCCTGTTTATATTTAGAGTACAAATCCTGATAATGGACATTTGACATATGGGTTTAAAAAACAAATCCTTGGACCACCTTGATGTGAAACTTCCTGTTCAGAGAATCCTACACACTCCAGACACATGTAGTCAAAATAATTGCCAAGAACAAAACAGTGCCCTCAGAACTTTTTCTTGGGACATGTGTTCAAGGATGCTGTGTGTAAAAGGACTGGACCTTCTGAAACACCGAGGGTGGGTTTATTAAGGCCGTGTCCACATGGTCCAGACTTATTCCTCCATGGTCCAGAATGGCTATGGCTATGACTGTTGCTGGGGTGTTGCTAACGGGACGCCCAATACTTCAAAGCATGATGTAGCCAAAGCCGCATAATTGGAAAATAATTTGGTACAGAACACCTTAACTCAGGCCTGCATGCTTTGTTTTGAAAGGGCAAGGGCACCAAGGCATTTTCTCTTTGGCAATGAGCAACCTATGAGGAAATTTTAAATTTGTACTGGAGCATTTCAAGGGCACCAAGGCAATGGCAAGGGGCAATGGAGGCAATTGCCAATGTTGCCTCCATGAAGTGTCAGGCCTGACTGTATACACAGAAGCCAGTGGATGTTTTATAGGTTTTGTAATTATGCTTGTTAGTAGTTTTACTCTCACATCCCTTGGAAGACAGACAATAAAACATAATTTTATACTCAAACATAAAATTGATAGACCCTTCCTCCATGATGCTCAAACCAAGCAATTTGTTAAGTTACAGCTCTGGTTCTTCTGAGAGATTCTTAGCAAAAGCCCAGGATACTTTGGAATGACCTAAAATTAGATTAAATCTGGAAGCCATTAGTGAAGTCCTCAGAGTCTGTTCATTTTCATTCTTTTTGTTTTGGTCCTTGACTCAAGTCTCAGGTCAGCTTGAGATCTGTGGTTGTAGCCTGTACCATCATAGATTGGTTTTTGTACACGTTTGGTAACTGTCAAAGACCAGTGTTTTCACTTAGTGAAGGCCTATCCCATCATATGCATAAAATAACAAGCCTGTGAAAATTTGGGCTCAATTGGTCATCGAAGTTGCGAGAAAATGATGAAAGAAAAAACACCCTTGTTGGACGAACTTGTGTGCTTTCAGATAGGAATACAAGACTTCTAGCTAGAAGTCTTTTAATATTTTAGTAAGAACTTGGTAGTAGGCCTAACCATCTGAACAGCAGGCCTTCAACTTCACTCTTAAAGGGGCACTCCGATTTCTCCCTGGTAAAGGGCACTTTTGACTATGTATGAGGAAAATGTAAATTTGTATTGGAACTTTACAAAGGGCACCACAGCAAAGCACAGGGCACAATGGCAAGGTGCTGTGGGTGCTGTGGATCGTTTTGAGGCTTGGCAATTCTCGACTTCAGTGATACCTAACTGGTATGTCTCCATTATTGGCCATCTGCCATGAAAACGTGTGTTTGTTATTAGTCAGTTGGAAGGTCAGTAAAACAACCTTTAAGTGCAATGGGACAATAAAATAATGGACTTTTTCTCCGACTTGTGTGCACCATAAACCACACACAGACTCTGTATTAATGAAATCCTCTATATTTTGCCAATGTGCATTTCTTATCAGTGTAGACAGGAAATGCCATATATCCACAAACTCTTACCATTTAGGGGGAAGGTCACATCTGTTATCCTGGAAGTGGGAGCTTTGTTTACTATTTACAAAGGGGGCCATTGTTGGTTGGTGGGCTGCCTACCCATATCACTTCTGTTTTATGTCCATATTAAGTCAAATGCACGGTTGAAATGGTGTAAAAGCACAGAGGTGGGAATTGTGAATGAAAACAGAGGAGTGACTCTTGAGTGAACAATATTGAAAACAAGGATTGTAAGATTTTATGAGACCTTGTAGGATGTGGGTTCTGTGCTGAATGGGTGATAAAGCTTTTCAATCGAGGGACAACATGTAACATTTAAAGGCAGTGGACACTATTGGTAATTACTCAAAATATTTATTCTCATAAAACCTTTCTTGGTGACAAGTAATAGGGAGAGGTTGATGGTATAAAACATTGTGAGAAACGGCACCCTCTGAAGTGCCATAGTTTCCGAGACAGAAGTAATTTTCCAAGAATTTGATTTCGAGACCTCAGATTTAGAACTTGAGGTCTTGAAATCAAGTATCTAAACGCACACAACTTCCTGTGACAAGGTTTTTTCTTCTTTTATTATTGTCTCGCAACTTCAACGACCAACTAAGCTCAAATTTTCACAGGTTTGTTATTTTATGCATATGTTGAGATACACCAAGTGAGAAGACTGGTCTTTGACAATTACCAATAGTGTCCACTGTCTTTAAGTACACTTTAGTTGGGGGTTGAGCACAAAGTAAGTACATGATAAAAATACTTACCAGCATTGTGTGTGTTTTCCTCGGTTATGGTCAATCAATGAAGTAAGTAAAGAATGTGACACATTGTTGGTTGCTTTATGCATGGACTTACAATGCATGCTTTATGGTTGGTGTGACTCATTTATGTGAGTAGCCAGAGGTTATCCGTGTGGTTTTTGACATTGCTGTCCAATTTTCAATTAAACAGTTCTGCAAGTGATAAGTTTGGTACCCCCTTTCAACTCCCACCCCCAAATTTCTATAACTTGTTCACACCTTTGCTCGAACATATTGGTTATTATATTGGCCATTCATGATCTTACCTGACTCACTCTGTTTAAATTGATAAATTCCACAAATGGCTAGATGATTGGAGGAGGAAAACAACAACACAAAAAATGTCCTTTTCATTCAGCAGAAATTGAAAAGAGAGGTGCAGAAATTGAAAAACATAAATTTGTTTTCAAACAACAATAAACCTTTGAGCAATTTGAGCACATTAAGACTCTTTGAAATACTGAAATTTACTTTTAAAAAAGGTCCTTTCTTTACAATTGAACATTTCTAAAACAGATAAATATTTCTTAAGAAAATATAGCTGGGATTTTTGGGGATTTTTCTTTTGAATGTTTAAAAAATTGGTTAGTGATCCTTTCCATGGAAAATTAGGCTAACATGGCAAATTGGCGTCTTTGGGGATAGGCCTAATGTTCCCCAATCCTGATTTGGTGAATAGTCAATGCATCTGACTGTCATACAGGTATTATCACTGCTAGTTTACTTAAATTATAATCCACGTGGGCTATATCTGGCTATTTTTTTTTGTATTGGTGCAAAAGTGACAGCCAAGCAGAAGCAGCCTTTTCCTCTCTAATTTCCACATTACCAGAAAAATTTCTTCAAAAAAACATAATATCACCAATAAAGTACACAAATTGCCACTGGCATTCTCAGACACAAATGAAAAATTTTAACCGACAAGTAAATGTCCTGTCATTTATCAATATTTGTATTTATTATTTAATTCTTAATTTTTTTTTGCACTTCCAACAGAACAAGCGCCATCAACCGGATGAATAGGAGACGGCGACAAAAAGTTCAATTTTAAGTGTGGGAGGAAACCCCAAACTAGGAAAACCTTAATGTCACTCCATATCAAGTTGTTTAGACTTTTAAAGATAAACATTGGAATATCAGACCCTGTAAGTGTGATAAGCACTTGTTTCAGGGGTCTTGTATAGCACTTTTTCTTCAGGCTCCTTTGTTAGCCTGGAGGCACTTGTAATTTCCTACTGCTTGAGCACCAACCAACCACCCTTAGCTTTACGTCCAAACTTGTGGATTCTGCTGAGTAAACCAACATAAACATAAACGTCTAGACTGGCTACTTCTGATTTTTTTTACTATTTACGAGCAATTTTTTGAATTGTGACTGTGTTCTTAGGTTGTTGTTAGGTTGTTTGGCTCTCTTTTTAAGTATTAACAGTACACTGCCTCATCATAACTAAGGATAGTTGCGATAATCATAACCCTCCATCCTCCTAACAATCTGAAAGAGGGTTACAATTATCGCAACTACAAAACATGTAGGATAACTTTCCGTATGGCGCCACCACTTTTTCACTCATTTTTACAAAACGGGATATATCAATCAGGTAAATTAGATACTATATTATTTTATTTCGAATGAAAAAGTGGTGGCGCCATACGGAAACTTTTCCCAACATGTAAATCAAATGCAAAGGGTCGATTTACAAATAAAAAAGGAGAGCCATTACGTTATAATATTTTGATAAATGTTCCTCCAAGGTGGGCTAATTAAAACATACAAAATGTTAATGATGGTGAAATGACAAAAACAAACATTAAAAAAAAGAGGTGAAAGTATGACTATTATGAGACTGAGAGAAAGAAAAGGAAAAATTATTGACATTAGTCTAGGAAATTTTGGGGGTACTTATCATTTTTTCAAACTACAGAGCAAGAACAAGAAATGTCAAAAATTTTGACAATGATATTAAACCACGAACGAAACAACATTACCAAAAACAAATTCAACGTTTACCTGATTGCGATAATTGTATCAAGTTTTCAATTTACTTTCCTTTATTAATTATACCCCAAAACTGTCTCATTGATTTCAAGAACTAGAAACTTCAAAAGATAATGAATTGGAATCCAATGGATTACGCAAAGTTTCCACTCACCTTTCTAGCTAACTCTGTCTTTTACGTCAACGGCGACGGACAACCGCCAAGGTTAAATTCCGACATTGACTTGACACACACAGGCACAACACAACAGCGCAGACACACAACTTGAAGAACTTCGGCCGTCAGTCCACAAAGTGTACACAATTGTACAAACCTGTGGTTTTAAAGACTGTTTGAGACTCGACACAAAACTCCTGCACCCAGACCACAGCAAAATAACTCGTGAATGAACCTATGCCACTAACTTGTGTAACCTTGACAGCTGGCGTTGGCATTTCTAGTTCCCAGCTGTAGTATTTTTTTACACTATCAACAAAATAGTACAATAATAATATCAGACGACAAAAACAAACAGGATGTGATTCACACAACAACTGGTGCCAAGTATTTCTTGTACACACCGAATGGTTGAGTGCGAGTTACCAGTGAGAGAGGTTGTAAATAGCGCCCTCAATATGCCAATTATAACAGTTATTAATTTGTTTCAAATGAGGGCGCTCGTCATATTTTAGAGAAGCTACGTGATTTATATTCTCATAACTCCATTTAACATTTTCCTCCATTTGATAGTTGTCGGCTTGATAAATAACCTTCAAGCCCAAGCTCAAGTCATCATACAAGAACAAGTCGCAATGTTTTAGATAAACGCTAGGTGTTCATTGCAACCTTAAATGAACACGTTGCCTTGGATCAGTCGAGTTGGTCTTTGAAAAGCGTTTGTAACCGTTTGTTATAAATGGTTATAAAAAGATGTTTTACTAAAAGTAGAAAACAATGATTCACACAAATTTGCCTCAAAATATTGCATGGTTTTCCTTTTCGTTTGCGAACTAACACGGTCGGCCATTATGGAGTCAAAAGTTTGACTTCCATAAATGGCCGACCGTGTTGAAAGTCGACGTAGTAAAAGGGAAACCACGCAACTTCAAGTGATACTTCTGTTGATCATTCTACTTTTAAATATCTTTCTAATAATTTTATGCATTTTTATTTTGTATAACAAACGGTTACAAACGCTTTTCAAAGACCAACTCGTCCGATCCAAGGCAACGTGTTCATTTAAATTCTTCTGAAAATCAGAAATACAAATTTTGATTCACGACGACCTAACTTTATTATAATCAGAAGAGCAAAGAAAACAAACTGCGAAAATGATAGGAATAAAATGCTTCTAGCTAGAAGTCTTTTATTATTTGAGTTACCTCTTTCTCAAAATCTGCGCTACTTCAGAGGGAGCCGTTTCTCACAATGTTTTATATTATCAACAACTCTCCATTACTCATTACCAAGTAAGTTTTTATGATAGTTTGAGTAATTACCAAACGTGTACCTTCCCTTTAATTATACTTTTTAAGAGAAGTCAAAACCAAACGTGATTCTCCTGGACATTTTTATATTTAGTATGGAGTTCAAACCGAAGTGTTACGGTCATTATGTAGCAGAGACAGTTGCAGGCCTAACTTCAGGAGAAAATAAACACCCATAAGTTCTTATAAAAGAACTTAGTAAGCTGTGACAAGTGAAGATGATTCCCTGTTCCGTTGAAGCACATGGCCCATTCCGAAGGTACTGGAAATACATCTATTAGGCACAACAAAATGGTAGCAGAAGGGAACGCCCTTTTTTAGAATAGCAAGGATCTGGCGATGTGAAACACCCTCGAGAATTTTAGGCGGATCGGGGGGGGGGGGGGGGGGCAACTCGACGAGTATCGGTGTCGTAGGAAAATCAGTCTCGACTCTCCGGAAATTCTGTCTAAATTAATACGAGCTGAATCGAGGAGGATGATTCAAAGGAGGGCGCTATCTCGTGCCACATCATGCACATAGGGTGATGCGATCTTTCTTTTGCATGATGTGATACCAATTAAAGAAAGACGAAGAAGACCCCCCCCAAAGTGCATGCAATGTTAAACAAAACGGAACTAAACATCTGACATCAAGTAATCTGGCATATACTTAGCATTGCTTGTTTATGGGAGTTTATTTAGTGTGATGCAGCCCCCCCCCCCAGTGCAGACCGACTGTAAAATGTGCACGGCGCCCTCTATTGGTTACATACATTATTCAATCATTACTTCACACAGGTTTGCCCCCAGGAAATGCCTTAATTTAGTATACAACTTTCCTTGATATGGTCACCATTTCCTTGAACATTGTGTACACAGAACAAACAAAATCAACACAGCTACATTCTTACGAATTTGATTTATAAAAACTGTGTTTATTAGATTTACAGTTATAATAATAACAGTGAAGTAAAACCTTTGGGCTGTACTAGGGTGCGGTGGAAGCACTACATTGCAACAGTGATGCAACAAGGGTGTTTATACCGGACACTCCAGGACACGGCTAACAAAAACAGTTCTTAAAGACACTGTACACTATTGTTAATAATTGTCAAAATACCAGTCTTCTCACTTGGTGTATCTCAACATATGCATAAAATAACAAACCTGTGAAAATTTGATCTCATTTGGTCGTCGAAGTTGCGAGATAATAATGAAGAAAACCCACCCATGTCACACGAAGTTGTATGCTTTCAGATGCTTGATTTTGAGACCTCAAAATCTAATTCTGAGGTCTCGAAATCAAATTCGTGGATATTACTTCTTTCCTGAAAACTACGTCACTTCAGAGGGAGCCGTTTCTCACAATGTTTTATACTATCAACAGCTCCTCGTTACCAAGTAAGGTTTTATAATAACAATTATTTTGAGTAATTACCAATAGTGTCCCCCACTGCCTTTAAAAAACATGTGTACATACAAATTATTAACTAACCCTGTAAAAATAAGGACGGGCATCGAATTTCATCTTTGAGAGGGGTGTGGATGGAGATTCTGTCCCCCCCGTAATGGCAAACTACGTACAATCTTTATTTTTATTTTTATAGCGCCCTCTTTTGAATCATCCTTCTCAAGCCCACGTTAATTTCGCGTATCGGGGACCGAATCTCCGACGGACAGAATTCCCTGGGACACCGGCAAGGTCCGGAAAATGGCACTTCCACATATGAGAGTTCAGCCGAATTTTTTTTGAAGGGACATGAAGGCTAACAACACTGAACACCAAGAGGTCATGAAGGGGCACCTCCAAAAGGAGGGGGGGGGGGTAAATAAGTGTATTGAGAACCATTCAAAAGAACCGAAATTATTACAAAATTGTTGTTGTTATGCGTATTTCGATAGGGTGGTGAAGGGGAAGAGTTCTGAGCAAGATGCTTCACCAACCGTTAATCGCCCCTCTGGTTTACACCACTGGGCCATGGGCTTCCGTTTTCTCCATGCAATTCCAGCTCTTGATATTAACATTACATCTTTTAGGTAATTTAAGTAAGACATTTTAATTTAAATTAGCACAAAAATATTTTCGTTTAAAGCAGCGACCGGTGCCTTAGGTTATCCCAATACAACGGCATGCCGGCTGAAAATATACACTATAAAATTAAAACTGTATTATTGTATTATTGGTATTATAAACAACAATGGACGAGCGATTATGATCACACATAACTTCATAATAGTTTTGAAAAAACAAAAAATGTTACTTTGTAAAACAGCACCACATGCGTAGACAGTATGAGTCGCGAGAGGGCGCTATACAGCATCCTCGCTGTTCACTGAGACTGTCAACACCAAGGCGCCCCAGAACTCCCCTATAGAGAACTGTACAAAAAAGAAATTATGGGTACACAGCAAATGCTAACTAGAACAAAACCAGCTGAAATACATGTTACATGTATCCTGCTTATTCTTGCTAAGCAGAAAACCGTAGGCCTAAAACAGTATTTTGAAAATTGGCACAGGCAAAGACGCCCATATACTGGTGAGATTATGTTATGACTTGATTTTAGTAGGGGGAACGATTTTATAAACTACCACTGAGGTTATGTCTGGTAAACGACTACTTGAGAGATTTTCTTTAACAATGGGAATTGTGTTTACACTTGCTAAACACTTTTAATACACAAATAGGTTCATCAGTTCACCATACATGCCATTTTATCGGCCAAAGAACCCACGTGCATCTTGTAAAATGGTCTGGTTTGTTGGCGTCTTTGACACCAAACCTTTCCCTTTCGCAAACCCCAAAACCCAACCCTTCCCCAACCCTCACACCTTGACCTGCAGTTAATGATAGAAAGAGCGAAAAAGAAACCTTAAAGACACTGGACACTATTGGTAATTTTTAAAGACTAGTTTTCACAGTTGGTGTATCTCAACATATGCATAAAATAACAAACCTGTGAAAGTTTGAGCTCAATCGGTCGTCGAAGTTGCGAGATAATAATGAAAGAAAAAACACTCTTGTCATACGAAGTTGTGTGCTTTCTGATGCTTGATTTCGAGACCTCAAATTAATTCTAAACTTGAGGTCTCGAAATCAAATGCGTGGAAAATTACTTCTTTCTCGAAAACTATGTCACTTCCGAGGGAGCTGTTTCTCACAATGTTTTATACTATCAACCTCTCCCCATTACTCGTAATCAAGAAAGGTTTTATGACGATTATTATTTTGAGTAATTACCAAAAGTGTCCACTGCCTTTAATGACCGATAATGAAACACAATTTCCTCTTTGTATTTCCACTGCTGTCAAGTAAATGAAGTCCTCATTCCCGCGCAGTGACGAACAGAAGTATCTAAATTGCGGTTAAACATAGCAACATACTGCTCGCGTGTGCAATACAAACAAACACACCACGCTAGAGCGCGCTGGTCGGATTTGTCGAGCAGAAACGCAACTTCGGAGCATCCCTGTTTATCTTCGCACTCGTGGGTCGAGGCCGTGAGCATTTCAAGGCATCTTGTTGTTTATCCTGGCACAATACAAAACCGGGGCTATTAATCTGTACAAACAACCTCCAGTGTGCAGCAGAATATTTATCTATCCATGTGCATAGTTAATGAAGATGCACCCGTTAAAGGCACTGGACACCAGCTTTGGTAAAAATTTTGTCGAAGACTAGTCTTCGCACTTTGTGTATCCCATTATATGAATCAAATATTACGACCTTATGAAAATTTGAACTCAATTGGTCGTCGAAATTGCAAAATAATAATGGAAGAACAATCACCCTTGTCACTCGAAGTTGTGTGGTTTCAGATGCTTGATTTCGAGACATCAAAATCTAATTCTGAGGTCTCGAAATCAAATTCGTGGAAAATTACTCGAAAACTACATTACTTCAGAGGGAACCGTTTCTCACAATGTTTTATAGTATAAACGGCTCTCCTTTGCTCGTTATCGGACCAATGTTTCTATGCTAAAAAATATTTTGAGTAATTACAATAGAGCTTCCAGTGCCTTTAATGATGAAGCGCTTCTTTGGAGGGCAACGGAAAAGTGCCGCGCAGCATTTCCCGCCAAATTTACCGTCTGTTCGCGTGAATCGTAATTAGGGGGAAGTCACTTAGGATGCGTTCGTTTAGCTTCCCTGGGTCGACCCCGGTGTGTGGCGGTTTTTTTTCCCAGGACGAACGTGGGTAATCTGCACACGTTCGTCCTGAAAAAAACTACACACCGGGGTTGACCCAGGGAAGCTAAACGAACGCACCCTTAGTTTCGATAAAGAGTTTGCGCAGCCACGCAAGGGAAGGTCTTTATGACAGCCATATGCTGAAGATAAACCAGTACCAAAATGAGCTTTAACGTTTGTGAGCGGTTTTCCTCAACAAAGTTCCAATAGTTTTAGGAATGGCCAGACATTTTAAACATCACTGCGATGAAAAGGTAGGCTGTGACCATACAACCTGGAGTTTCGCTCGGTCCCAGCGTGGAGCTGTATAGCTCAATGGTCCCAGTGCCTCAATCGAAGGTGGTGGGATGGGGATGGGCTGACGTATGCACGCGCGCATTGAACTATTCCTTACCTAAATATCCCCGGTCACCTCTTTCCATGTTAGCGAAAGATTAGACTGTATCAAAGATTCGACTATATCAATAATAATATATTGTTTACAACCCTTGCATGACAAATAATTCATTCTTTGCTTTGTATGTCTCGATTGCAAATTCTTTCTTGCGTATTTCGTTTCACAAGATCGTTTAATACATGATCAATAATTGAGCCCAGTCATTACCACCAGTGTGTGTCTTTCTATGTTGGCTTATGGAAGAGCTCTGGTGAAGTCAAGACCACAACAATGGACCCCACAAGGAAGTTTTTTAGAAAAGGGACAATAGTGTTGTGTGTGCACATTGCGTCGATCAGCTGTAGGCCTTCAATGTTCCCATCATGCATCAGCCCTTCACAGCGCGGTCTTGGATGTAGTCTTACTCGGCGACGTTCATTTAATTTAACGTAGTCGTCGATATCGCAGCTCGAATTACAAAAGAAGGGATATCTGGATAAAGTTTGATCAAGATTCGTCGACTTGCCCAGTCCCTCCGAAACAGTCACTATTGCGCCCCCTGTCGGCGACAAGTTGCCACTCAAGACTTTGATGAGACCGGTGGGGCTCAGCGAACCCTGTTTCGGTTGAACTTGCCATTGGTTGATCACTGGCCATTGACCGAAATAGTTGTTGGTTACAGCTAGCCGCGAAAATGCACCCCTGGTGTCACACCTCGGTCACCAGCCGGTTATTGGTCCCATTTGCATCACGGATACGAGCCACTCCAATCGGGCCGTCGATACATTATTGCATTCCATATCCTTTCCACAAAAAACCCTCTCACCTCAAGGAAAGAGCCCCCCCCCCCCTCCAACAATTGGCTCAATATCTCGGTCGATAAACTACAACGGAAACCTTCTGAAAGCTCGGCATGAAACTTCAGCATGTTGTTTCGTGAAACTCATCCCAATCTTCCCCTCTCAAGGGTTTAAATAAAGCAAACAGTGAACCCACCCAACACTACTTGACTTTATAATCGAACAATCACCGGACAGTATTTTTTTGTGAAACAGTTAAATACTCTGCTTAAAATAAAGACATGAGTTTGTTTACCAAGGTAGATGAAAATACCAACGTATACGATAAGTGCGAATTGAGCACTCGGATTTATTACACACTAATACACAAATAGTGTATCTTGTGACATAATGAATATAGCAACATGGCAAAAACGGTTGCAATATTAGAAGGCTCGGTAAAACCTGACCCGAAAACGCATTTCAAGCATCGTCAGCTCTCCCAACTCGAGTTTAATTGGCGTTGAATTCTTCAGGATACATTTAAAGGTAGAGTCACAATAGATTGCTTTTTTTTTGTCAACATGGTGCCTATGTTATAGGCAACTTCTTAGTAGAATACATTCGAAGTCACAGGTGAAAGTGTCTGTTGAATACAGTGTCTACTTGCTGAAAAAAAACAGCAAAAATACGGCAAGGGTCTTTTGATTTGAATGTCGAATCCATCCATGTTTTAGCGAGCTGATCACGTGACCGCTGCATTCGCAAATGGACATAAACCCTCATAAATCTGATAATTTTTTTTAAGATTCAAATGTTTTTGGGTGAAACATAGCTCATACAGAAAAATGAAGTTTGTTTTGGTCAGCAATACAGTCTGGATTGTAGGCTGGAGGGAAACATCTACCAGCGGTAAGGAGTTATTGGTATGCTGGGTACTTAGACAAAACAGTGCAGTGGCTCTTTGTTCTACAACTCAACCACGGAAAATATTTTTTGATGATTAATTGTAATACTGTATAGGCCTAGCTAATTTATTTTCAAACATTCAGGCATGTTAAGCTTTTATGTATACCGACGACTATTCCTCTGTTAATTACAGACGACTGCTTCCCGATACATGTAATTAGGCCTGTACGGACTCGTCGTGAAAATATGAATAACCTTTGTTATACCATTCGTGACACAATGCATAAACGTGGCCTTAAAAATATTAACACCGCACAGCTATATTGGACACAAATCTCTACGTTAATAATATATGGGAAATTCTATATTTAACATAAAGTATTTATAGTCTCCTTTATTTACAGCTCCCCTGTCGTCAAAATCCATGCATTCCTTTTCAAAACAACGTCCATTCAGACCGAAAATAAAATAAAAAATTGAATGCCACTTTTTTTTCTTTCTCCGATGTTGAGGGCTTAAGTACCATCATATAACGGTCTATCGTCTGTGCTTAAAATGTTCGGAGCCCGTTCGGAACTGTAATTAAAATGAATGGCGTGCTTCAAGATCCCCTATTATCTCAAGTTTAATGTCCTTCATATACTTCGAGATTGAGAGTTTTTTTCCAAATTCAATTTAAGGGATATTAAAGGCACTGGACATGTTTGGTAATTGCCAAAATCTCACCTGGGTGTATCCCAACGTGTATGCATACACAACATGATAAAAAATCTGTAAAAGTTGGGGCTCCAATGGTTATAAAAGTTGCAAGAAAATAATTTAAAGTAAGCACATATTGTCCAACAAAGTTGTTTTTTCTTTGCTTATTCTCTTACAACTTCGATGACCAATTGAGCCTAAATTTTCGCAGGTTTGTTATTAATTATGCATATGTTGAGATACACCAAGCGAGAGTATTGTTCTTTGATAATTATTACCAAGATTGTCCAGTGCCTTTAAATTAGTTAGTTCATAATTCATTATTCAAAACACACCATCGGCCAATCTGTGCAAACTAGCACCAGATAATAAGACATTTGTAAAGCGCCTAATGCAAAAAGCCTCTAAGCGCATAAAGAGAAACAACTAAATCAACAATGAGAGAAAGATATAAGATACAAATAAGCAACATTACAAAAAGCAGCTTTAAACAAATGAGTTTTCAACAGGGACTTAAAACATTGTAAAGAATTAGCTTGGCGAATATGCACAGGAAGACTATTCCAAAGAAACGGTGCGGCGTAAGAAAAAGATCTGTGGCCAGATTGCGAGAATCTAATGTTCTGCTGTTTGAAACACACACAAAACGGTCATGATGAAAATGATGTAGTTCATTAATTAACCTAAATCGATTGCGAGAATCTAAATATGCAACAGTGATTTATCAGTTCTCCTATAAATGCTATTGAATTTTTACTAAAACTGATTGTAGACTATATACGGAAATATTTCTCTAAACTATTTTTGTATGTGCACGGCGGGTTGTGACGCGATTGAGTTTTTTGACGAAACAAGCACGGACTTTGGCACACAATTAGGGTAATTCGCAGATTAGTCCTCAGAAAATTAGTAGCACTAACAAGCAAAGGGAGCCATTTTTGCAAATTCAAAAAATATTTGTTATTATACCTATATTTTTGTAACGAAAACATCTAAAGTATCCTTTCAGCTAAATTTCCTTTCCAATGACACACTCTGACTGTAGTGCCAATTCATTCAGCATGTTTCACCAAAAATTCCCCCAATCTGCCCAACTTTTTGGAGTCGAACTTTAGAACCAATATTTTAACCTTATCATTCCCTCCAAATTAATTTACCAATCATGGTAAATTCGTCTTCAAGCGATCTTATAGGCGAACCAGAACAACCCGTTTGCAATCAAGAACGAGAGCGGGAAAATAACGCGCGAAACCACGTCGATCCGGCTGACGCTGTTGAACGGTTTACCGGAGGTCCTGCTCTGCCGTAGCCGCGCGTCCCGGTACTCCGCGTTACCACACAGACAGCTCAGTAGGTCCATGAGGCAAGTTTGCTTGGTCGCCTCGTCTGCATTCTTCACCTTGATGTTATAACGTGTCAAGCTACTCAAGAGGGTAAACCGACGCTTCTTACGGAGGGTTGCTTCAACAGTTTCAGCCTGGAGGGCGGGAAAATCAACCAAAAAGACAGAAAGAGGTTACATGATATACAATTAAACAATGTCAGGCAGTTTTGTTTTTTGAAGTGTCAGTTCAGTATCATGTCAGATGTTTTTTAATTTTCAGTTTCGGATTCACCCTGAGCATGGCCCGTAAGTAGTTATGGGGTCCTTGTCAATCACAATACCCAATTGGGGTAGTTTTAGTCAATCTCCCAAAATATAATACCCTGATTTGAATCAAGTATAGCATTAAATGTCTGACTTCCATACTTTTCCGGATTAAGGTACATTTTATCCTGGTGCGAAATTTACAATCCCGAGAGAGGATGCACAATAACGGAGGACAAACCCTTAAGATGTTGGGAACAAAAATACAAAATACAGTTGGCCATAAATGAGGCCTTTGCCCAAACCATAGATTTGTTACCGGCCCAACTTGTTTTGTGTTGTTCCAGACGTAATTCAAAGAATAAAAGTGCAATGAAAAATGACGAATATGAAAGTGATAACGCCACTAGAATGTACGGTCCGAAGTTAAGGGGCAACTGCCCGCCCAAACTCAGGCAAAAGAAAGGGAGAAATTCGGGCACAGTCAGTAGAAAAAGTTGGCCAGAGAAAGCAAAAACCAAGAAGAGATTGATGCGGCATATCAAATGCTTATAAATTTTTAACTGTGTAAAATTTGGGGCAAATAAACCCCTCTGCCCCTCAAACCACATGTATATAGCCCCCGTGACGACCATGTTTTATTTTACAATAATATCCAAGTTTGAATGGTATTTGGAATGTTAATTATTAAACTTTTCATGATGACAAAGTAATGATTGCAATTCGATTGGCACAAACTCTAACTTGCAATCATGGCGTTGGAGGTTAATCCACAAGAGGGCGCTACTTCAATTATCAAAAAACCCAGGTACATGTAGACAAAAACCACGACCACAGACTTGAAAACCAAGTCTAGAATTACCTCTGCCTGTGCCACGTCATCGTCATCATCATCAGCCATTCCAGGCAGCATACCAGCTCGTCTCTTCGTGAAGTAATTCACTGCAGCGTATTCCACCATAGCCGCAAAGACGAAGCCAAAACACATCACAATGAACCAGTCAATGGCCTTAGCGTAGCTGACCTTAGGGAGGACGGCCCTCGAACTCCATCCCAGGGTGGTGATGGTCAAGAGAGTCATTATGCCTACGAGGTTGAAAACAGAATAGTCATTTTGTGTTATCTTTTGGGTTAGGAACAACAAAGTAAAACTTTCTGGCGATATTACAATCGAAGAATCCTTTAACCTGCCTTTAATCAATATAGTGTACGGTTGTGCAGTCGTTATGCAGCAACGTCTAAAGGGACTCAAATGTACAGGCCCTACATTTTACATTTGAAATCCTGTGATTTGTTTTGACAACGCTAGGTGGCGGCAGAGTAGAAAAATGTAAAGTTTTAAGTGTGCGCAGAGTGACGTAGACTACATAAGGTACTAGGGACTTTTCGTTTTTCGACGACAGATGGTTTTTGCGACGGTTGTTCAGGTAAACGTTGTCGTGTTCTGCACAACGAAGATTCATCCCAAGTACTGTCGTATAAATTGAGGGACGACCGTCCTCAAAGCCGACGCATGCGTAGATGACGCCAAATGTCATCTTTACCGTCGCAGAACCATTCGTCGTCGAAAACGAAAAGTCCCTAATGTCTTAGAACGAGCGACGTAAACGATGGCAAAGTACCCGCAGACCTGTTATGTGTATATATTGAGAGAGTTGTTACAGAGAGGGATCAATCAGTTATGTATCGAACTATCCATGTGTGCATATACGATTAGATATCATGTGTGGTGAAACCAAACAGCGGTGGGGGTGGAGGCATCAAGGATCAAGGGGGGGGGGGGGGGGACTCACATCCACCCCTGCCTGTGTTAGGAAAAACACTTTTGTATTGGGGCAGATAATAATAGCATCGTTTAACCCACGCGAAATTCATACGCTACTTTTTCTAAATGGCAAAACACTTCTGTTTACTACAATTATTTGTCAAGAATTTGTATATGAATTGACATTCACTCATTTCTAAGAAGATGATCCATTTTTCGATGAAATATCAAATTAGCTTGAGAGTGAATACTTGGCTACTACTGTCGTAATGTAAAAAGAACAAAAAAGTGACACAAGGTTGTTTTAAGTGATGGATACAGTTTTAGGAAAAACAACCGACGTACACGACTAATCTGCGTGTATAGAGGCCTTAAGACTAATGCCATGCCCGAATGGACACTGTTCCAACGATAATACTAAGAACCCATTTCGCAAATTAACAAAATAAGGCATAACAGCGCCGTCGCCGATGGCTGAAGCTTTCTCGCTGTGACAGTCAAACTCTCACTTGTGCGTTGGTTGTCTCACGAGATTATAGTCACGTGTCTATGGCCCTTTTCGAAACCACGGCTTCGGCTCCAGATGGTTAGCTTGGCCCCGCGGTTGTTTTGACAATTACACGTGCTCAGGGCTTCAGACGAGAGGACGGAACCTGAAGACGAACCCAAAGCCGAGGCCGTGGTTTCGAAAAGGGTCTATACGTGGTAAAACTGGCTGCGTGCAGAAACACACATACAGTCGGGTACCTGTCCTGACGATTCTTTCTTTTCATTTGGATGTCCTCTTCGGGCTACAAATTGCCTTAACATAAAGATTCCCAGATTTGACTTTGTGTATTAAACCTCTTAGATTGATAAAGCCATGGGTTTAATGAAAAGAAAAAGCTTCGGCTACAAAAGGTGTTCCTCTGGCGAAACTTCCCCCATGACCCTATATTTCCAACCGGCAAGCTGCGATAGGTTTTTAAGAAAAATATAATGCGATCAGGACAGTGGGCATAATGCCACTTGGCATCGCTAGTTCCGATATCTTATATTATGCGTATATTATACAAGTTTTTGTTTTTCAAATCGCCTTATCAGTTTTATCTCCGAGGAGTCTCACTGTCGGATGTGACATTAATCATGTTCCTTCGGAGATTATTATTTTTCCGGCTCTATTTGAAAGACGCAAAAGAAGAAGAATAAGAAGGCGGGAAAACACAACCAAGAAAGCAATTTACCACTTCATCAGTTGCATTTCCAAATCCAAAGTCAGATCAGATTTTTACTTGAAGAAATAAGTAATGATCGTCATGGTATTTTGTAAATTTCATTAATTTTGATAAATGTTATTAATATATATTTTACCCCTTCGTCATTTGCATTTCTATAAACTCCCTCACCGAATTCTAAGACAGTGCAAACAAGACTCGCTTTGATAAAGGTGAAATTATGATCGCTAAATGTCAATACCTTTTATTGATCGGTTTTAAAACAGTTGAGACAAATATTTAGAGTATGTTTCCTACAAGAGAAGTTTTCTGAGGAGTAGACGTGGGTCAACTGTAATGTAGTCAAGAAGGCCTACTTTCGGACCGAGTACCAAGAACAACTGAGAATAGGGTTGGCCGAGTACTTTCGATTATCAGCCAATATGTCCCGCTATGTGTGACCGGTTGCCTGTAAACATTTTAAAGACAGTGGACACTATTGGTTATTGTCAAAGACCAGTCTTCCCACTTGGTGTATCTCAACTTATGCATAAAATAACAAAGCTGTGAAAATTTAGCTCAATCGGTCGTCGAAGTTGATAATAATGAAAGAAAAAACACCCTTGTCACACGAAGTTGTGTGCTTTCAGATGCTTGATTTAGAAACTTCAAATTCTAAATCTGAGGTCTCGAAATCAAATTCGTGGAAAATTACTTCTTTCTCGAAAACTATGTCACTTCAGAGGGAGCCGTTTCTCACAATGTTTTATACTATCAACCTCTCCCCACTACTCGTTACAAGGTTTTATGCGAAAAATTATTTTGCCTAATTACCAATAGTGTCCACTGCCTTTAAGCACAACTTTTAGGCATTATAAGCTATCACGTCACAATAAAAGTTTGACAGCAATACTCTGCTTAGCATAAAAGGTCCATCTGCGCAATGTCATTCACGCAGTCACGACTGGCGGTACCCCTGCACTTATGTTCGCTTTAAAGCAAACAAGTAACATTTTCTTTTTTCATGTTCAAAAGATTAAAATTAGCCATGTTCCACGAAATGAGTACCTTGTGTCCAAATCTTAATGGCTGCAAAGTGCAACTATAGAGATATATGTGCAATCTTGTCTACACCACAACTCATGTACAAAAAGTTCAATAATTTGTCAAAGTATAAGTTTTACAGTATGTAAAGGTGAACCAGTCATGTTGCATTCATAATCCACAAGCTTGGAACACGGTCACGAAGTATAGATGTTCACTTTTCGAGATCAGAGACACTGTTATTTAATTTTGAAGGATGAAGCTTGTAATAGACACCTTAAAAACCAGACTCGGTCTATTAGCTCGACCTGAATATCCAGAAGACAATGGTTCCGTGTTGTATGGAGAGGTCAACCGTCTGAACAAAGTTGGGAATTTCAGTCTCTGTTAAATATTTTCAGAGCTCGAGTAGGTTATATTGCTTCCTTTATATTCAATTTAAAGGCAGTAGACACTGTTGGTATAATCAAAATAATTATAAGCATAAAAACCTAACTTGGTAACGAGTAATGGGGAGATGTTGATAGTTTAAAACTTTGTGAGAAATGGCTCCCTCTGAAGTGATGTAGTTTCGAGAAAGAAGTAAATTTCCACGAGACCTCAGAATTAGATTTTGCGGTCTCGAAATCAAGCATCTGAAAGCACTAAACTTCGTGTGACAAGGGTGTTTTCTCTTCCATTACTATCTCACAACTTCGACGACCAACGGAGCTCAAATTTTCACAGGTTTGCTATTTTGTGCATACGTTGAGATAAACTGAATGAGAAGACTGGTTTTTGACAAATAGTACCAAAGGTGTCCCAGTGTCTTCAATATTCACACAGTTCGAATATGTTTTATTGCTCCCTTATCAAAGACGCTGGACACTATTGGTAATTGTCAAAGACTAGTCTTCACAACATATGCATAAAATAACAAACCTGAGAAAATGTAAGCTCAATCGGTTGTCGAAGTTGTGAGATATTAATGAAAGAAAAAACACCCTTGTCACACCAATGGTCACACGAAGTTGTGTGCTTTTAGATGCTTGATTTCGAAGCATATGTTTTCGAATTTTCGTTTTTGCTTGATTTCAAATTCGTGGAAAATTACTTCTTTCTCGAAAACTACGTCACTTCAGAGGGAGCTGTTTCTCACGATGTTTTATACTATCAACCACTCCCATAACTCGTAATCAAGATTTTTTTTTGATAACAATTATTTTGAGTAAATACCAATAGTGTCCACTGCCTTTAAATTTATAGTGCCGTGGAAAGTATAGAGTTATGATTGGGCGTGTAATGGAAATCAGAGTGGAGATTTAGCTAGGTGCTAACCCGTGACGTCACTGTTCAGTCTACGGTGTGTAATCATTTAAATATACTGTAGTAACCACATAGGCTTATATCTACGGCGATGTAACGCAACAGTACGGCAATAATACACATCGCAGCGGCGGCTGAGTAAAATTCGAAGATGCAACGCAACAAAAGACACGATACAACGCAATGGACGGCGGATGATGCAACAAAACGGCGTCAGCAGTACGGGGTCACCACAGTAAAAAAAACCCAAAGTTCTCGAAGAATTGGCAGATTATAAGCCACATTAAAATTATAACCAATCAAAAAGTCACACCTCGATAACTAACGAAATCATTGACATGTATCATTACCCTGAGCCAGTATGAAATAAATGTTGGTGTACAATATGTGTATAATATAAACTGTTATTATGTAATCAAGATAAACCCGTGTATCCCTAATCATGTCAAAACAAACGCAAAGTGCTCAACACGCCACAACATCGATCTTCATGTAATAATGTGTAATAATATAATCATTTTACATAATAATATAGCAATATAAGCAACATAGTCATCAATAGTCAGCAGTAGTCAGCAGTTATGCATTGGGAGACTTTCAAGACACTTGGTGGCAGCAGACATACCAGGTAAAATCCATTGTTCTCGATAATGTGCGCACGCTCAGAACTACGTAAATAATGGAAATTTACCTGGTAAGTCTGCTGCCACCTAGCGCCTCAAAGTCTCCCATTACACAGCGATATAAAGCAACAATGCGGGATACAACGCAGTAAAAAACCTGAGTTGTCGAGTTAGATAAGCCACATTAAAATAAGAGCCTAACCAAGGACTAACACCTCGATGGCCAACAAAATGCTATTATGTTATCAAAATAACAACCGTACACCACTAATCATTTCACACCAAACACCAGGTGCTTAGCACGCCACAGCATAGTTACTGATCTTCATACAATGATGTAATTGACACCAAACACAGGTGATTTCAATTGAAGGTAGTTATCTCGCCGGTTTAAACGCCATCAATACGTGCCTAATTCTAAATTTCCACTTGACGTTGCAATTTTTGGCGCGAAAGTAACACGACCCGCGCAGCGGAAGAACGTTTTGCCCTCGATTAATTAGGCTAAAGTAAAACGTCTGCACGCAATGTTAATCAAAAATATTGATAGAGTTCTGTGTGCTACCATGGAGACTGTTGCATTGTGTTTTTTTTTTTCACAATAGGATTTGTCGGTTTTGACTGTTTCAAATGAATTCAGATGGATTCACCGACAGAGGGCGTCCTTGGCTCTATTTTGTGCATAAAAACCAACGTGTGGCACCGGCCGAAAACCAATGGAACAAAATGGAACACAAATAAAGTCTTGGTTTCACCGGGGTAAATTACATTGTGTTGGCTTTGCGTTTTTTGTCTTCTGAATACTGATAGTAGTAGTGGCTTCCTATAAAGCGCTCATATACGTCATACAGTGACCCCCTAGGCGCTTCAACATTCATCATTATCCTGCAAGGTATCTGGGACTACTACCTTTGAATTATGAGATCTACTCCTTTTACATAGCACCATGTAATGGTTTACAAGGTGCTGTGGCGCAATATGCTGCCAATCACTGTCCAGTATTTATAACTTCATAAAACCGTTCCTCCTTGAACCCTGTTGCTTTGTTTTATTATGCAAGATTATCGTCAATGTTTTTTTTTATAAGAAAAGGCAAATGTAGACCTATGTAAAATTGATCTCATTGTATATTGTAGAGGGATGGTCAAGGCTGTGTCTTACGTTTGCTCACCAAAAGGCCTCAGGCAAGTCAAGGTTGTGATTACAGTTGTTTAATTAATTAATTGATATGACGTAATTTATATAATGTGTATTTTCCTTATTCTCCTTGAACTAAGTCCATCTAGTTCATCATACCAGATCTAGCTCAAAATAAACAACGACCAAAATAACTCTTACCAAACATCTCATCAATTATTACCTGACCACTAATTACTAATTTTCTCGCTATTGTTGTTGTTATACCTTTAAGTGACTCGGCCTTCAAATTGTGTTTTATCCATTAACTGCACAACTCATTATTGACATCGCAAAGTGATCTTTGTCTGTAATTAACCATTTAAATCTACCGCGAGCCCAATTTCTTCGGTGAGACGCAGAACATGTATATTCTTATTCTTTTACGTTTTATCCCTATACGAATGATAAGTTCACGCACGTATGGGTAATTGACTCTAGTGGCGGGAAGACCCGTGAGATATGAAATTAATTCTCAATTATCCCGATCAGTGGCGAGTCAAGCGTAGTGGAAAATTGGTGGCCGGCGTCCAGTGTTTGTTTATTTGTGTTGGCATAATAAAGCCCTTTGGGATTAGGGGAAAGTAAAAAAAAAAGTTTTTAGGATGCGGCTGCTGTGATAAGATTCGACTGCCAGTGGATGTAACCGATGGGGATAAATGATTAAGATATGAAATTGAGAAAGGGAGAATATTGGGTAGGAGTTTCTTCGATGATGATATCATTGGAGAGAAGTGTTCCTGCTAGCCCAGAATCAGCGAGACAATTTACCCCCAAGTAAGCCATTTAGGAAATATTACAATCAGTGAAAACCATTGCACAAAATAACAACCCAAAGTGACAACAGAGAACGAGAAACACAACTATAAGGGAAAGAAACAAGATGTCCAAAAAGAAACAGAGTATAAAGAGGACAAAAGGAAAAGGAAGTGGAAAAAAAGCAAAAACAAAACCAAAAAGTGGGTGGTGGGGGGGGGGGGGGGGGAGAAAGAAAAAAAGGAAGACAAAGGAGAAGAAGGAAGAGGAAGAAGATACACAACGGGACACAACAAGACAAACACACAACACAGAGAAGTGGAAATTAACTTCAAAAAGAAGAAAAAACAAAACAAAACAGAAACTACGAAAATAGATTAAACTAGAGAGAGATTAACACCGGCCTCCATCTCGTGTCTCTACACTATATTCAACGAAAGCTATTTTGGAAGGTCATTTTTTTCTTACAGATCATTAAACTTTTTATTAATCTAAACTCTTCATTTAAACCGTTCTGCATGAAACCAAAATGATCCCCAGACAGCGATTTGCGTCTTAACATCCTTGGCCCACAGCGTGGTTAATACGAGGACGAATGTTCACTTCGTCATCACATTCAATATAAACCACAAAAAGGGAACATTAATGAGCATTTGTGATGTCTATAACACCATAGGGGACTAATATAGATTAAGTACGAAGAGTGACTGTGCGATTAGCTTGTCTAGATGGGGGGATATTATACTTACAGAGGGCGACTCGAGCGGGCGTAGCCTCCCGATTGAGCCAGAAGGAGACCCATGAGAGTACCACGAGCAGCACGCAGGGGATGTACGTGGATATCACGAAGAATCCGGCATTACGGGCCAGGTAGAACTCGGCCGTTAGGACAGTGCGGTTACCTTTTGGTAATGAATAAGTTATGACAACTTTGATTAGCTATATCCAAGTGATAAACAAAGGGAGAGGAAGAAGGGTGGGAGAAGAGTTCAACTTTTATAGGACAGGCGTGGAAAGTGGATGCGTTTTTTAAAAGCCTGTCATGTCAACCAAAGTCTTACGAAATGTGGACCTGCAGGAAAAGAGGTCCACGAAATTAATGAATTGAAACATTATTTATGGACATCACACTATGAGAGTGACTGCGATACAGTGTGATAATTAAAGACACTGGACACTATTGGTACTTGTCAAAGACTAGTCTTCACAGTTGATGTATCTCAACATATGCATAAAATAACAAACCTGTGAAAATTTGAGCTCAATCGGTCGTCGAAGTTGCGAGATATTAATGAAAGAAAAAACACCCTTGTCACACGAAGCTGTGTGCTTTCAGATGCTTGATTTAGAGACCTCAAGTTCTAAATCTGAGGTCTCGAAATCAAATTCGTGGAAAATTACTTCTTTCTCGAACACTACGTCACTTCAGAGGGAGCTGTTTCTCACAATGTTTTATACTACCAACCTCTCCCCATTACTCGTACCCAAGTAAGGTTCTATGCTAATAACTATTTTGAGTAATTACCAATAGTGTCCACTGCCTTTAAGCCACATAGTTGCTTAATTTTCTGTCTTTTCGAAAAAACTGGAGTTAGCTCCGGCCTAGGATTTCGTCCATTTTGTGAAACAGCAAAGTTGTATGGTTTCGGCAAAGGATTCAATATTATATTTGAACCTAAGCTACATGCAACCTGGGCACAATTTAATAGAGCTGTTTAAGCATTAGAAGATTATTGCTTAACAATTTTCTGCTAAACAAAAATGAGCAGGTTGCCAGTCATAAAATTGCACTTGTGACGTAGTAGTTGGCTGGTAACCTTATTCTGACGAGCGTTATTCTGATATGCTTAGCTTATTTTTGTGCTTATGAAATTTGGTCCTGATCATATAGGAATTGAGATTGCATACCTATACGGTCTGAAATCTTGACGTCTCTGTAAGCTTTCCAAGTCTGGAGGGAGAATTGTGAGAATCTTAGATCCTCAGATACTTCGATGGAGGCTGAGGCATTGGACGGTTCGTTCTTCCATCGATACACAACATCCTTCTCGGAATAGCTGTCTGTTTATATAGGGAAGCATTATTGTTGGTTTATTTGTAAACAAAAATTGAAATACAGCAGCCGATGGCGCTAAACACAATATAATATTTAACAATTTTAAAAGCAATACCACAACATCGGTAAACAGTATTGTCCAAAGGCCCACACTTCGTGTAGCACAACTTATATACAATAACAAACCTGTGAAAATTTAGGCTCAATCGGTCATCAGAGTCAGGAAAAAATAACGGGAAAACACACCCTTGTTTCCGCACGTTTCGCCGTGTCATGACATGTGTTTAAAGTCAATCCGTAGTTCTCGATATCGAGCGTAATTCTCGATATCGAGAATGACAATTGTTTTAATGTTTTCTCAAAAAGTAAAGCATTTCATGGAATAAAATTTCAAGAGAAGGCTTTCACCATTTAAATACCTTCTGTAAACCCTGTAGGTTATTTGTAAATCTGTGAACTTTTAATTGTTGTTCTGTTCAGAAAGTGTCCAATGGCTTTAAAAGCAACCAAAAATAATTAAAAGGGAACGTACAGCTAAATTGTTTTTTGGAACCGTTATGATAGATTCAATTGACTCTGTTTTCGGAAAAACAAATTTTTATGTACGTTCGCCAAAACAAGGCTAAAAGCCACCCTAGGTAAGGGGCTACAAGGAGAATTAGTTTCTTTTAACCACACCATGCATGGCCATGGTGTAACAGTTCATGCCAAACTGTGTGTTGAGGGCATACATGTTGGCTGATAGATGCGTGTCCCGACAAAAGTAAACTTTGTATCAACTAAATCAACTACCTAGCTGTACAAAATAATAGCTTTGAACTTTGTCCAACCTTTACAAGCTCTTCTAATCTAAATACAGGTTTCACATCAAAATCGGCCAAGAAAACATATCCACCATCTTGGACCAAGCAAGTATTATTTTCTGAGATTCAAAATGTCAGGAAAAACAAAAGGCAAATGAACAACAAAATACAAAGCAGCTCAAACCACTATTTAACCTAATAAACTCGTAATTTAAAACAAACAAAATGAAAAGCAGCGCCCTGCGGCTACATTTAATTAAAAGTAACCCTTTTCTAAATGTAGATATCAAACATCCTCAGCATAAAAACTCTAACCAGGTGGGAACAAGCCAAAACACTGGCCGAGCACACAAAAAACAAACGTCTCCAAAACCCATCCACCCTGAGGAGGAATATTATAGTTTGGTTCCGACCCAGTTGCTAATCTGTACTAAGTGCTTCAAAAACAAGACCCGGACCCGGTGCGTGACAACAACATGTTAGCCCGTCTCATATCGTCCCACCGTAAATTGCCTCCTGTCGTTTCAGCCTCGAATTTAACGTGGGAAAATATTTCCCGCGCTTTGGAGTCGGTCTCCGTGAAAAAGTCACCGACGAGAGAGGTAAAAAAAAAAAGCGCGCCAAAAAAGGGCATCGGCTTAATCGGATTAAGAGATTATCCACTATACGCCCACTTCGATATCCGGAGCCACTTTATTGAGTGCCATCACTTTGATTACGGATCATATAGAGCCGTTGTTTAGCTACTTGCCCTTTTCGTTGGATATACCTTTTGACAAATAATTCGGTAGTGGCAACGTTTCATGGGTGTTAAGTTCGAAATGCCCACAGATTTCTCGAATCGCTGAAGGGACTCAGTGGTTACACATGATCTATCGGTTAAATGTGGTTTTATTGAATTTTTTTTCGCATTACGACAGTGTAAGTACCTAGAAACACTTTTAACTCAATTTACGGATGTGGAGTCCATGTTGTCACATTGCGCACTGCGTCAGGCACTCACGAGCTTAAACCAACCATGTGCACTTTATATCACTGATCGGGGGACACGAGGACACAGTTACAAGTTTGTAAATCGTTGAAGGTACATGACGTCATGCGTATTTCAACATGGAAACGTTGTCAGTATAGAAAAGAAAGTGCAGCTTTATTCCGGTCATAATGCTTGCGCAGACAATAAACATACCCGCCCCAAATTTACCACACTCAATGTTGTTATTAAACCCCGGCTGGATCGCAGACCGCGGAATGAGAGTCAATGGGTGCATTCGATTAGCTTCCCCGGGTCGACCCCAATGTGTGGCATTTTCTTTTTCCAGGACGAACGTGTGCAGATAATTACCCACGTTCGTCCTGGAAAAAAACACCGCCACACACCGGGGTCGACCCAGGGAAGCTAAACGAACGCACCCAATGTAAATCGTGGGGCGGGGCCCAACATGGCCGGGATTGTGTTTTAAAATTGTACGTAACACCTCTGAAACAAAATTCTTTGCAGTCTAAATATATTATTATTTCTTGGCTTTATAGTACATGGCCATGCCTGATTGAAGTTCATCAATCCAGTGCATGTATTGAGAGAGTTGCAATGCGACTAGTTTTCTTTGGGTCTCCAGCCCAACGTGCAGTCTACACTGGCACCCTAAGTGCGCACATGCGTTTTCTGGATCAAACAAATTGCTCTTAATTCGTGTTGTAAGTTGCAAACAATAGTTAATGGCAAGACGTTTCGACCCCAGCAGAGTCTTCCTCGAAGGCTAAATCTATGACTCGTTTTAGCTTTCGAGGAAGACTCCGCTAAGGTAAAAAAGACGTCAGACCATTAACAACAAAATTATTTTGCATTTGTAGCAAAGATATTGGATGGTACCGTATCTTTGAATGGTAAAGTAGTTTGCAACAGATAATTATATTTTCTCACTTTTGTAAGTTGTCGCAAATCCGTCAATACACAACAATAATCTCGCAAAGAGCGACCTCAACTGCCCGTGCTCAGAACGTATGGGTTGAAATATTGGATCTTTTCGAAACCACGGCTTCGGCTTTGGATTCGACTCTAGGTTTCTTCCTCTTGTCTGAGACCTGAGCACGTACGTACAGCACGTGCAATAACTGTCAAAACAACCGCGGGCCTAGCTAGCCTGAGCCGTATCTGGAGCCGAAGCCGTGCTCTCGAAAAGGGCCATAGTATGAAATACCAAACTTACTGCTGCCGAAATGGAGGGAACAAACTTGGACGTCCATCGGGTATTTCTCCAAGTTCATCATACATTCAGCTTTGATGGTCAACCTGAAGAAAAATGAAAAATCAAACATGGGCAAAGACAGAAGTAAATTAAAAAACTGGAGACCAACTTCCTTGTTAAATGTAGATTATAAAGTCGCCTCTAAAGTGTTAGCTTCTAAAACTAATAAGGTTGTCCCAAATCTAATTCACAATGACCAATCTGGTTTTGTGAAGGGTCGATTTATTGGTGAATCAATTAGAACCATCCAGGATGTTATGAATTATTTTAAAAGTAAGGATATTCCAGGCTTGAGGATTTTCCTTGACTTCGAAACAGCCTTTGACTCATTAGAATGGAAATTTTTATTTAAAGTTTTGGAGTGCATGAATTTTGGCCCAGATTTTGTTAGAAATGTCAAATCTCTTTACTCAAATATAAGTAGTTGTGTAATGAACAATGGTCGTTCCTCAAGTTACTTTTCAGTTGGAAGAGGGGTGAGACAGGGTGACCCACTGAGTCCGTACTTATTTATATTGGCCATTGAACTGTTGTCATGTGCTATAAGAAATGATCCGGATATTAAAGGTATTTTTGTAGAGGATGCTGAAGTTAAGATTATCCAATACGCAGATGATAGTACCTGTATAGTCCAAGATGAGAACTCAGCTGAAAATTGTTTGCCCTCATGAGTAAATTTACCATGATCTCAGGTTTGAAACTAAATATGAGTAAATCACAAGCTATGTGGCTGGGCTCTAAACGGTTTTCCGCTGAAAAACCTTTTGATATTGAATGGCCTGACACGCCTATTAAGGCACTGGGTGTTTATTTCTCTTATAAGGATGACGCAGCTGAAAATAGGAACCTTGAGCCTAAAATCAAGATTCTGAAAACCACTCTCAATATTTGGAAGTCTATACGTTTGACCTGGTCCGGTAAAATTCTGTTGGTCAAAACTTTCGCCCTGTCTCAATTATTGTATTTAGCCTCTGTAATTTCAGTTCTTACATATTTATGATTTCATCTGGAATGGGGGAAAAGGGATGGTTAAAAGAAGTACCCTTATCGGTAATATCGATGAGGGTGGTTTGAAGATGCCGGATACAAAAAGTATGTTCAAACCCCTGCAAATCAAATGGATTCAGAGATACAACAATGTGAGTTTGGCTCCTTGGAAGCTCATCCTTAAGACATATATCTCTACTTATGGCGGTAATATGATTTTCCATTGTAATGTTAAATTTAGCCAAGTGAAAAAGTGGAATAACATTCCCTTGTTTTACAGGGAGGTGCTCATCTCGTATTTGGATCTGGTAAAACCAAGGGATGTAAAGATTACTTCACAGTGTATTTATAACAACCACTGTATTAATATCAACGGTAAACCTTTTTTTTTTTTTAAAAAGGCTGTGTAATGCTGGTATGGTTCTATTGAGTGATTTGTATTATGAGAATGGTGCTTTGATCCCCTTTTCTGAATGGACTATAGGAGGGGTCTTTCAACTAAGGATTATTTGCATTGGAGGGGAGTTATGTCATCCATCCCAACAAATTGGAAGCATATCCTCAGCCAGGGCTTTGAAATAAATAAACAAATGCATTGCCAAATGTTTCATTGTACAGAATAATGGAGAGACTCATATTGACACTTTATCAACCAAGATGATTTACCAGATCTTTATTCATAGATTTAGGGAAGTTCCCACTTCCCAGAAGAAATATACTGATGTTTTTAACATGGATGATGATGAGTGGAGTGGAATTTATTCTTTGCCATTTAAAGCCTGTGCTGAGGTCAGAACAAGGATTTTTCAATACAAAGTCAATGTTAATATTGTTTGATGACTAATAGTAGGCTTTGCAAGATGAGGACTATTTCTAATGATAAGTGTTCTTTTTGTGAAACTCACCCTGAAATAATGAGGCATGTGTTTTATGATTGCACTTTTTTAAAGACTTTCTGGACGAATGTAGAGAACTGGTGGGAGAAAATATTTCATGTTGCCATCCAATTGGATTATAAATCTATCATTTTTGGCATTGATGTACATAACTCTGGGGCACTGTTGGAAAATTTATGTATTATTTTGGCGAAGAAAGCTATCTATAATTGTAGGTTCAAAAACAAGAAACCGAATATGACCTCCTTTTTGAACTTAGTTAAGTTTCACTACACATTGGAGAAAAAAAATAGCTTTGGGCAACAACAACCTGTACAAATTTGATAATAAGTGGACTGCTCTAAGAAATGACCTTTATTAAATAAGATGCCAGGTTGCCGGATTGTCTGTTTGTTGTTTTGTGTAAACTTGAGCATTGCAAAAAAAAAAAAACACAAAAAAAACATGGGATATGAGGCGTTGCATGGTTAGGATCAGTATGTATTTGGTGATCGTTAACACAATTTGTGTATCTATCTTGCCAGGTAGATTTTGTTTATCATAGAACTGTCTTGCTTCATATTTTAGCTTCATCGTGGAGTAGATTTTTTGAATTTGGGAGACTTTTCGAGAACTGTCCTGCTTATTTACTACTATCTTGACGGAAGGTAGAAAATCGGCCGAGTAGTACTATAGCTTTGGTTGATCGTTATTAACTTCACTAGTTCTAAATTATTGGTCTCAAAGAAAGTAATAAACAATTAAAAAACAAGCAAAATAGCAAACAAACAAAGAAATATTGCATGACATTAGATTGTTCTAACTTAGCAAAATTGTTGCCTATTGAAACCATAACGTGCGAGGAGTAACCAGGCAACATGAATCTATAGAGAACCAGGGCCCAATTTCATAGAGCTGATTAAGCACAACAAGTACCTAAGCACAAAAAAATTATGCTTACCAGAATAAGGTTACCAGCCAAAGTACCATATCACGTGTTTAATTTGTTGCTGGTGTCCTGCTTATTTGTGCTTAGCAGAAAGATATTAAGCATTAAATATCTGCTTAAATTGTAAAAACAAGAATGGATTCCCGCCAAACGTCTACATTGTGGAGGGCGCCCTCAGTTGCACAAAGATTAACGAAAAATATTTTTATAAGAGGGGTATCAAGAACACACGGGTGTCAACGGATATTTGGGATATAAGGAATAGCAGAAAAAGACAACTATCGTAAATCTTCATACTTTTACAACCAATCTTATTAGGAACATTCATAACACTGAAGTCTACCCGCAATGCCCTTCAAATATCACTACCAAAATGAGGAGACTCTAAAGGCTGTAGTGCGATGAAGTTATTAGTTAAAATAAACCACGCTTGGTTTGTTCATTTCCGTTGAGGGAGATTTTTTTCTTCTTTTACTTTCTAAGCACTGAGAATGACCCAAGGGATAGGTACAGAAAGTGCCATCGTATTGTGGGAAGACGTTTTGGTTAGTGATTATGGAAATACATCAAAGGATTCCGATAGAGAGTAATAAACACTCAAAGATATGACATCATTTTCGCAGGATTTCATCCATTTAGTGATGACGATAAAAGATAAATTCCGGGTGTTTCACGTTTTGGAGAGTTGCCAATCGACGCAGTGTGTTAAAAAAAGGCGCGAAACTAAAACATGAACATCGTCTGCGCACTTCAATACAGTCTCACGCAAGTCCCATGATAAATCTACATCATTGTGCATTTCTCTTTACAGGTTTGTGGATAGCTGACGAAGAAGAAAACATTTTTTGATTTTTTTTTCTCGATCTCCTCAAATTAAGAGACGGTTGAGAGACTGTGACGGGGGCTCGCAGTCTATCGAGCTTGAATTGGAGAGGTAGTGCGGATAGAGACTCTTCCCCCAGGGAAATGGAGTGGGTTTTGAACCCCCCCGGGGTCGGTACAAGACGATGCAATTACTGACCATTTGTACCAAGTGGAAGGGGGGCTCAGCCCACCTGGTTCCTATACACTTCCGCACTGTTGGCAAATCTTCGGTTGGATTAATAAAAAAAGAGTCCCGCTCGCAGTGTCTGATGACTCTACGGCCATCGTGAGGTTCCTTTTCCCCATCGCCAACGGTCCATGTCAGCGGGAAAGTGAATAGCTACTAGGGGCTGACTACTTTACATGTTTCCCATCTGCGCTATTCGATATCAAACTGAATACAGCGTCAGTAATTCATGTAGTCAGTTGGTTACGTTTGGATTGAGCGGAGGACAAAAGTCTTTGTTAATGGCTTCTAGTTGCCGTACCCCCTCTCCCATCCGATGGCCCGAGGGAGGTCACAAACAAAGTGAGAGACAGAAATAACTTGTATGCCGAGAATGAGCGAAGGCAGCATTATGGCAGAGTGATGATTTCGCCTCAAACTGAATTAAATTGAGAGATACGCGGAGTTGATCGAACACTGTTACAAAGTGTCATATGCCTTTTCAATACATGTCAATCTAGAAGGGGGATACGAAGGGGATTTGGAAAGGATTTGCGCTGCTTTTTTTGGGTTGCCGCCGGTGGTGTGTGTATAACTACCGCACAATACTGAAAATGTTAGTATTTTGCGAGGTTTGCCAGACAGTTTGCCCCAAATGGGGCTTTTTATAGATGTGTTCATGTAGTGATCATGACAGCCCCTTAAACTCTACAACTTACAAGGAATTGACCCAGAAAAAGCGCCCTCTGGGCTTGACCCTTTCAGCTTGACCCTGAAGCTTTCTACGCCAAACTGACTCTGGAAATTCTCAGAAGCACCGCTGTTTCTTTCTGCTCGTGCTTGAGTTCATTGACATCAAATTCGCGACAGACTGACCCGAAATGTTGTGTGGCTACTCAGATTCTATGGCTATATTTCATAACAAAAAGTAGGGGCCCATTTCATAGAGCTGCTTTGGCACAAAATTTGCTTAAGCACGACAATAGCTTGCTTGTTTGACACAAGTTACTGTCAAAATTTCAATGACATAATACATTGCTTGTGACTGGTACTTAGCTGCTGTTTACTTAGCATAACAATGAGTGGAGTCTTGGCCGGTAATCTAATTTTACTAAGCAATGATTTTATGTAGCTTAAGCAAGTTTTACGCTTAGACAGCTCCATGGAATTGTGCCCAGGCTTGAAGAACACACGAATTTGCTCAGCAAAATAAGGTTACCAGCCAAGATACAATACTGCGAATGGTGCACACAGTTCATTTCTTGCTTAGGCAAGACATTTCTTAGGCAGAGTTTTCTGCTTAACAGTTTTATGAAAGTGGGCTAGGTCATTTTCAAACGGCACCCGGGCCACCCAAACTTAGGTATTCAGGGGTTGGTTTTAGAAAGAGTAAGGACTGGTCTTGACTCTTCGTGAAATCTACCGATGTGGGATTATAAACCTTTGCCATGACGGTGAGGCAAACCTTGATTTTCTCCCTTTCAAATCAATGCAATCAAGCCGAGGTTGGAAGTAGAAATAGTCTGGTTCCTTTTTGCACAATACACATTAGCATTCATTATCATTATTGCATACAGGGAACACGACCAAGATGGTGGCAGCATGGTATTGGTTTGGTACGATGCGTAGGTATTATTCCGTTAGTTATGTTTATTTTGTTTAGTGAATGATGATCATAATACGAGTTTCTATACGAAGAATGGTTGTATAATTGAATCAAAAAATGCTTCTTCAAAAGAAGTGGCTAAATTGCCGACGTAAATCAATTGAGTTAAGGACTATCATCATTCTTTATCTACTAATACCATAGCCCTTCTACAGCGCACGTATCTACGTGCTTGAACAGGCAGAGACATTTGAAGACATTTTTTTTTTAAAATGTTGAAACTATTTGACAACATTTTATGTTGCACCTTGTTGCGACTTACAAGGTGTTTTGGTGCATTCGGCAGCAACTGTCAGAAACACCAAGGTATAACACCTTCTCTTAACAAGATTTGAAAATTGAGACCGCCACTCAGAAGTAACTTCGTGCCAATGGTACTATAAACTAGTTATTGTTGAACCCAACTCGACATCGGAACCAAATTGGTTTAAAGCCACTCACCTTTGGGTGTAGAGAACGTTCCCGCCAGGTGAGATGCGGAACAAGCGGTTTGGCGTGGTAACCGTGTGCCTCTTGCATTTCCTACCATTGAAGAAGTACGTATCGGGGTACCAGATCGACTCCAACATGATGGTATTTAGCGGGAGCATCTCAACTGAACTGCTGTTGAATTTCAGACGGGGGTCGGTCCAGCGTTGCCTGAAGAAGACATCGATGTGAAATTCCTGGCAACAAGAGCGGTCAATCGGACTTAATTAACAAAAAACGGGCTCGAACAGCATTTCAAATTAATGAAAACGTTTTGTTACACTAAAAGAGTGAGTAAAGAGAAAAAGTAGCAGTCAGAATTATTGGCAAGTATGGATTTTAAGACGTACTGTCAGGAGAAGACTACATCCGTTCCGTAATTGTGCAAATTAATCTTCATTGGAGTTGCCCACAAGTGATGCGTAGCCTCGAACATTTTAGGCTGAAAAGTCCATCGCCAAACATTTGGCAATTGATTGTATTTTGTTTTACCTCCATCCATTTGCGAAATTGTGTTGAGTTTGAGGAATGAATGAATGAAGGCTATGAACTTTACGACTTTGGTCACTGTAGATTATTAATTTTGGTTTTACCCATACACCGATGTGTGTTAGCACTCTATACTCAGTACGTTCCCGAGTTCTGTGTGAACAAAATTGCAGGCATGTTACTCGGGTAGGATTCGAACCCACGTCCCTTGCAATTCTAGTGTAACATCTCTTACACATTAGATTACTTGAGGGTATAATTATTTGCAGACACACAAGTGAACATGCAGATCATGTACCTCGTATTACATAATAATAATAATAATACTAATAATTTTTTCAGCGTCCTAAATGAACAAAATCTCAAAACGCTGAACAGTATTTTAGCCCGTGAATGCTATTGCAAAGTCAGACATTTTGTCGACGACAACAGCAAAAAAAGCACAACAAACACAGTGAAAACAACAGCGACACAACAATGGACAAAGCCAATGACAACGACAATGACAACGCAATAACATCGAAACAGCATTGAAAATGGAAGTGCCAACGACAACGACAACGGCACATACACAGACAAATACAAACTAAACGGCAAAGACAGTGACACAACGATAATGACAATAAAAATGACACCGACAACGACAAATACAAAGACAATGTCAGCGACAACAACATACCAGGGGATGAGATGGTGTTAATGGAGTGCTGAAAAAAAGTCAAGTTAACTAACATTGACTCAAAGACTGAGTATTTAAAAAGTGCATTAAAGCCATTGGACCCTTTCGGTTCAGAAAAAAAAAAAGTTCACAGATTTACAAATAACTTACAGGGTTTACAGAAGGCAATGGTGAAAGACTTCTCTTGAAATATTATTTCATGAAATGCTTTACTTTTTGAGAAAACAGCAAAACAATATAAATTCTCGTTAACGAGAATTACGGATTAATTTCAAACACATGTCATGACACGGCGAAACGCGCGGAAACGAGGGTGGGTTTCTCCCGACTCCGATAACCGATTGAGCTTAAATTTTCACAGGTTTGTTATTTGATATAGAAGTTGTGGTACACAAAGTGTGGGCCTTGGACAACACTGTTTAGCGAAAGGGTCCAATGGCTTTAACTGTCAAGTTTTATTGTGCTATTACTTTTCTTTTGCGTCGAGTATTTGGTCTTTCTATCGCGCTTGTCTAACAATAACTTTAATAAAGTTCACATCAACGTCGTGTTGAGTTAAATTTAAACTCAAATTGGTCATTAACTTTGATTGACCATTTAATAGTGTGTTTGCATCTATTGATTTGTTTTATTTTGACAAAACCCCAAACAGGTGACAGCTATTTATGAGGAGGCATTGGCAACTTAAACATTTAAAACAAAGAAAAAGACGGAGAGAAAATACACAAAGTTCAAACAAACATCAAAATTTCAACGATCTAAGCGCCTTTAAAAGTAATTATAACATCGTCTGGGCATACAGCTGTCTAGTTTAGCCTCTGTCCCGACCCGGTCCTAAATTGATTGTCTGTGACACGCAGCAGTTTAGAATGAAGCCGGAGAATTTAGGTAACTACGGAAAAAACTCTCTCTCTCTCTAAAAAAAAGGACAGTAAAAAAGTACTGCCCATAAAAAGCGCCCAAAAAGCACGGCGCATTAGCAAACACTATTGATTCTGTTTTTATCAACTGCACTGGCAGTTAGGGCAGAATCCGAAAGGGGAATAAACCCGGATTCCACCGTTGTTTGTTGGAAACCACTGGGCAGATGTTTGCGCAAGGTTTTAAATTTCCATTTCTTTTCCTAAAATACCCTTTTACGACGGTCAGTTTGCGTTCTCAATCAACCACAGTACATTCACCACTGATATTGGCATTTTGATGTCGGATGCAGTTTATCATGTTTTGTTTCGCGCATGCAGAATGTGATACTGAATAGGGTTTCTCGGTATAAACTAAATGGCCCAGACTTACTTACTCTGATGGCCTTGGTTTTGTGACGTAACTTCAACGAAAGCAAATCAAGATGGCTGCTGCACTTTTAATCAATTGCATTCTCTATGGGTTGCAGGCCCACATCTCAATCACCGATCACTGTTGGTAAACACCCCTTTAGGACATTATGGTGTGGTCCAGCTTAGGATATTATTGCATATGAGCTGCTCAGGAGTGTGTACTTAAAACAGTGGACATTTTAAAAATAAGTTAGAATGTGCTGACAGCGGTTTCCACTGAAGGGTTTTAAGAATTAAAGAATGAGAAAAGGGGGCAAGTTGGCTTATGGTTTCAGTTGAAGCTGGGGGGGGGGGGGGAGGGGGTGGTCCGTAGCATAGAAAGGACAAGACGGTTGTCACGACACGACGATGGAGATTGCTATTAGATAAAATGCTTTCATGTTAACCGTTTGGTTATGTCTGAATAAATTCTACTCACCGATCTCCAAAGAGAACAAACAAAATTGGTAATTATCGAGACAAAAATATAGGGATCATGCGGAAATTGGTCCGATGGGTATTTCGGGTTTAGGCCTGGAGAATAACGATGTCGTTCCAACAAGCACCACCAAGATTGCGTCTGGAATGTGATCATTCACTTTGGATGAGCATAACTCAAAAAGTGAACCGATAACTTACTCCAAAATTGAACAAAAAATGAGAGAAGATACGTCACGAGAAGGCCAACCTTAAAAACTAACCTCTGAATGTTAAACTGGAGTATTACGTCAGACGATTCAAGACAGGGACAGACACAAGAAGATTGGTTTCAAGAAGAGAGACATTTTTCATATTTTTGAATTGTTTTCTTCATATTTAAATTATAGCAACAGCTGGTATGAGTATCTCATTTTGTAGGGTTCATCTGCAGTGCTTACACATACAGCTCTGATCTCAGAGTACCAACCACATTTTAAGCGGGAAAACCACCTTGAATAAAAAAATGTTAATGTTGACATCTAGTTCATGGAATTGGTCTTATAACGCCATTTAGTGTGGAGGTTGTGTTGATTCTAAGCTCTGCGTTGCGAGAAGGTCAACATTAATGTAACCTTGAAATGTGAAACTGTAAATATGACGTCAGAGGATTTCAGGACAAGGTCACGTTGACAACCTGGGGACGTGATTGGAGGCTCGCATCGTCCCCAAACTCCGGATCATGTTGCTTTTTGGTGATCATACAGGTATAATCACACTAGTGGTTTAGTTTATCTTTCTAGGTTCCTTATAATCAGCTGAAGGCTGAAGGCTGAATGCCTTTGTGTGCATCTGAAAGCACACAGTTCAACAAGGTTTATTTAATGCACATGTTGGGATACAGCAGGTGAGATTACTGGTCTTTGCCAATTACCAAAGGTGTCCAGGGGTCGATTTAGGACTCGTCTTATCTCGAGTTAGCATGCTACAGTGCAGGGTTGGGACTCTATAAGTCACAAGATTATAGTCTTAAGTTAGGAAGAGTTTTGTGAAATCGACGACAGTGCCATTATTTTTTTAAATTTTGATAATTGTTTTTTTTTTTTTTTTTTTTTTTTTTACAAGTTTTTTTTATAATAATGTTGAGTACTACCGTAGCATGATATAATTGTGCCTGCAATGTTCACTCCAAGGAGCTTCGTTTTGCAGTTAATGTATAGAGAATGTTCACTCAGTATGCCATTAAAATGAAGGCTCAAATCCCATAATATTCCTTTATCTTGATATTATTAAATAATGAATACCAAAATAGAATGACTTGATGTTGCCGGCAATGTTCATGCCAAGCAGCTTATTTTTTTTCTCAGACTGTAGAGAGGGATAACTGGTAAAGTCCATCTCTTAAATCTCTAGACAGTATGCCATTAAAATGCAGGAACAAATCCCATAATATTCCTCATTCTTGATAATAATAATGAATACCTAAAATGGAATGATTTCAATATTGCAACGCAAGGAGATTCATTGTCCATAAAAGAGAGAAGGTTCACTGGTTAAGTCCAAATCTTAATCGCTAGACAGTATGCCATTAAAACGAAGGGTTCACTCCCGGCTAATTGCACACAAGGACTCGGAACATCTTAACCCTCTCCGCTAACACCAGTAAATGACATTGGATTGCAAGGGATAATTCTATTATAGTCATGCTTCATTAGCGTACCAAGTCCGTCTATTGTGTATAGCAGATTAGGTACCAGACGGTTGGGCGTGTGCATGTCGGTAAGCAATTTCTTACATGTTTTTTTTCCCTGTAGTATAGAATTGCCATCCTCAAAAAAATGTCCTTAATTTTTTTTAAGGATTCCCTTTTTGAATCGATTCAGAATAAAAACCAAATTCCAAATTATTAGAAAGCACTGCGACAGTGGCAATTTGAACAGGACAAAAAAAAAAAAAAAAAAAATAGGCGGCAAGGAAGAGGGGAAGTTGTCGGGGGGGGGGGGCTTAATGGAACTATTTTGTTTGGCCTCTTGTTACTCGACCATGACATGAAACAACACTGAGCCTATTGGGGCAAGATGGGTGCTGGGCTGTGGGAGGGGCTTTATACCCATTCTGACACCCATAAGGGTAAGGGTGCAAAAGGTATATGTGGTGCATAATAGGCTATTGACAATACCTTTAACGAACTATTTTCTTTGTGACTCTTCCTATACTCGCCCCCGACATGAAACAACACGGTGCCGCGCGTGATTTAGCGTTTAACGACATGGGATTCGATTACATGCGGTGCACTGCACGAAAATTGGATCAACGCAACTATAGATAAAACAAGATGTCCGTAGAGTTGAAAAAAGAAAAGAAAAAAAACCAACCTCTCTCTTCTTCTACAATTGGATTGGAGAAAGTATGACCGTAGTTAACATGTGGTAAAAACCTCTAGACCGCACTCAATTAACAGTAGGAAGGAGCTTTGGAAGGTGGAGGAAAGGGGGGGGGGGGGTCTTACCAGATTTATCTCTACGACTGGTCCGATGCTCAAGGCAAATATATCACACTGGATCGTGACTGGTGGACCTGTGTGAGAAGAGAAGAGAATAAAGGGAATGCACTTAGAATGTTTTAAGGCAGTGTACACCATTGGTAATTACTCAAAATAATTATTAGCATAAAACTTTACTTGTTAAAGGAACACGTTGACTTGGATCGGACGAGTCGGATCGGACGAGTTGGTCTATAAAAAGCGTTTGTAACCTGTTGTTATAAAATGCATATGGTTAGAAAGATGTTTTAAAAGTAGGATACAATGATCTACAAAAATATGCCTCGAAATTTCGTGGTTTTCCTTTTACTGTGCGAACTAACACGGTCGGCCATTTATTTTGACTCCCATAAATCGTGTTAGGCGACGAGTTAAAAGGAAAACCGTGCTATTACGAGGCATGTTTGTGTGGATCATTGTATTCTACCTTTACAACATCTTTCTAACCATATGCATTTTATAACAAACAGTTACAAACGCTTTTCAAAGACCAACTCGGCCGATCCAAGGCAATGTGTTCCTTTAACGATTAATGGAGAGCTGTTGATAGTATAAAACATTGTGAGAAACGTCTCCCTCTGAAGTAACGTAGTTTTCGAGAAGAAAAAAAAATAAATTTTCCACACAAATATTTGAATTTCATTTCAAGACCTCAGAATTATATGTTAAGGTCTCGAATCAAGCATCTGAAAGCACACAACTTTGTGTGACAAGGGTGTTTTTTCTTCCATTATTATCTCGCAACCTCGACAACCAATTGAACTTAAGTTTTCGCATGTTTGCTATTTTGTGCATATGTTGAGGTACCACCACGTGAGAAGACTGGTCTTTGACAATTACCAATAGTGTCCACTAGTGTAGGTGAAAAACACCATCAGGACAGATGATGGGATACACCAAGTGAGAACATTGGTCTATGACAACTACCAAACGTTTACAGTGCCATTAGCTGTATTCGAATAATCGTTGTTGTTGTACGCCCCTTCGTTTCTTCATCCGTCTGTTTCTATGTCTTACCCACTTCCCCTTCCCTACTTTAAAGACTAGGATTGTCCATCACTACTTGATCCTAAGTCCACAGAAAGTGTAATATCTGGGTGTTATTGGGTTTCACAGAAGCAACGAACAAACTTGTGATGGGCAATGAATGTGGTCATGAGCAGACAAAAGCTATGCGAGGTCAGGTGAACTTGATCTAAAATAGTTGAATGTCAACTGTACCAGCAATGCTTTGCACAAAGCCACGTACACATCTAATGCGAAGATGCTGCTGCTCCTAGCCTGAATATCAGACGTCACACTTTAAGGCTAGTGAATAACGCTAGAGACCGGCCTCCAAAACCGGCGTGTAGTTTAACCTTTGACCTAATTCATTTCACTAAAAGATACGCAGTCAAACTCTATTGCGGACGTGACAGCAGTGTACTGTTTGGGCATAGTGGATGCACGTTTAATCCAATATCATTGTATCCAATGGAATCACTGGATCTGTCAGCAGGGACCTGTCTTTATCCTTGCGGATATAAGACTGGGCCCAGTCTAAGCTGCTCCCCGCATATTCAGCGCTGAAACTACGGTACACTTTTAGGGGGCACAAGGGGGCGCACTATTTTTGTTCTAGGAAGCACTCCTGCTGCCGTCGATTTCACAAAACTCTTCCTAACTTAAGACTAATCTTAGGTCTTAGGACGAGTCCCAACCCTGCACTGTAGCATGCAGACCTTAAGATTAATCCTAAGTCAGGACGAGTTACTCGTCCTAACTCGAGATAAGACGAGTCCTAACTCTTTGTTGAAATCGACCCCTGGTCACTTGAAAATGTAATTTTCGTTTAGATATCACTTAAACGAGACTCTGTTTTCAGCGCCCTTGTTGTGCTACTTACTATTTTTGGAAGATAATTTGAGTGTGTGCAAAAACAGATACATTGCCTGCGTGCAAATAGAAAACTATTTTGTTTTAATCATTTGATATATTTAAGGAGGAAAACTGAGGTTTGGAACAATGGGGTGGGGGTGCATGCAACTCAACTAATTGATCTTAGCAATGAGAACTGTACAATGCGACATTATTTGCTTGTTTAGGTTAACGTTATGAAATTCAATTGGATGTTGAAAACTGCATGCTCAACCTATGGTATAAAAAAATAATGCTTAGTGAAAAAGTGGTATCAGCCCAAAAAACGCTACTACGCAAGGAAGGCTTCCAACACGGTTCCATACTGAATGTTCTGCTAAGCTGTCGTTTATAATTAGCAACAATCATTAGTGTACATCTTTACTATAAGAGGAATGTATCCATATTTTGTAATTTTTTGCAATTAAAAGAGTGGAATAAACGAGGTTTCAAAAACTAGCTTGGAGACAAGGATGTATCAACGTTCATCACACACATCCCAAAAGAGGTGTCACTTCAGCGTGAATGACGTTGTAACATGTACATGAGCTACTTGAACTAGAATCGACGGATACCTTTACAGATCGTACCCTCTCGCAGCGTCACTGCCAACAAAGTCCTGGTTTTTCTTTCCCTTCTTCTAGATCTTTGCCCAGGAGTGCGACTAAAGTGGGACCTGGGGAACTTCCAGCTATAGTACGCTGGGGTCGGGTGACTCTGAACCCCCCGTTGGGAGTTGGTGATCTCCCCTGTCATACCAGACGTCATCTTCGGTGTCGGGAAGGTATCACTGTCCTTTTTGCCTGGTTGATGTCTTACAACCAGTGCCAAATTTCATAAGACTGTGATGCATAAAATACTCTGCTTAAAAAAATTCTTTGCTAAGCAAACACCATTCACAACAATGTAAACTGCAATGGAATTTTTGTTGAGCAGCACTTATCTGTGATTAGCAAGATTTATGCCTTAAGCAGCTCCACGAAGTTGAGCCCAGCCCCATGGTTTCATACAGCTATCAAAAAGTTGTGCTAAAATACAAACTGCATGGGGACAGACAGGTAACGCACAATCGCATATTGTTGCATGTGACTCTTTTTTTTTGTTAGCACGTCTCTGCACTTTTGTTTTTGAATCAAGCTGTTTTTCATGTTTTAAATATTTATTTTAGGTTTCACCATCTTAACCCCATGCATGGTAAACCGTATTAAAACCACACGTGCCCAAAGCATAAACGTTTGCTAAGCGGCTCACTCTTGCTTAGCAATCTTCCTTAACAGAACATTGATACTGGCCAAAAACAACATCATTAAATTGTGCGCCGATGTAATCATTTCTCTAATGGAAAGATTAAATAACGTTATTTTATTTTATCAACATAATAAAATTTTCACAACATAATTATGTTGAGTTATTTGTTTACAACATTCTTAGGGCCATGTCACACGAGGCAATTTACAGGCAACCAGTTCCAGGCAATCTCCATGAAGAAAAGGCATTCACATTTGAGTGTTCACCTATTTCTGTTGTGGATCGTAAGACAATGTTTGAAAATTGACCCGTGTGCTACCAAAGTGGTCTTGTAGTATGCACTGCAGTTGGTTGCATCCAAGTTGCCTGCAAAAGTTGCCTCGTGTGACAAGGCCCTAACTCAACAGGACTACAGGCTAGACTGTATAACATTAATAGTACACACCAAATATTGTTAAGACACTTTTCAATTGCTAAGCAGAATTACCAAGTAACCAATCGTAGCCACCATAATTTGGCCCTAACTTTTAAGTATTTTGCTAGCTATCTTTGAAGTAGATTATAGCTGGTAAAAATAATTTTGTACAGCAATATATTCCACTCTATTAAGCTATATTTTGTGACCGATATCTTTGTATAAAATAAACTCTGCTTCAATATTGTTTTACCTGACGTTCTACGCTATACCATGGGTGTAATCCAGCTATATAGCGATATGTAGAAACGAATGAAGGCTGAATAAATATAGGTCCCCATTCGAAGGTCAGTTACAAAACAATTTATTTATTAATTCTTATAACTCTCGAGTAAACCACATGTGAGTATGATCATAGTTGATATTCCTGTTTGATGTGCATTGATTTCTGTGCGGTCGTTTGACGTTTTTATTGTTTTGTAATAAAGTTTTTTACCCCGGAAAGGCTGAATAAATTAAAGTTGAAGGTCATTGCAGGACAAAAATTGTCGATCGATAAATCTTCGATTTTGAGTTTGTTTCTTGCTCAATCCACGTTAGTCTTTCGTTGGAGCGTGAATGTCGCGTGGATTGTTCAACTGTATGATTCGAACTTTCCACTTTTATGAATGTGGGAAATTAACTGGTGTCTTTGCAGATTAGGATAAAGAAGGAAATATTTCTGTTTGAAAAAAATATTTCTGTCTGAAGTATTGCCACAATAAAGAAAAAAATCATTCAAAAGCTACACTGCAAAAACGTGGATGTTAAAATTGACACCATTGTCACATATTTATAGACACCGAAGAGAGTATCAAAAATAACACAAAATAACACTTATTATATTTTTGAGTAATTTTGATTCCTTTTAAGTATCACAAGTATTCTGTTATTATGAATAAACCATTTGTGTTTTTGTATTTCCTTTAGTTTTCTTATTGCTCAACAGTTTTGAGAACCATTGAATATTTTATATTCTGTTAGTTGAACCAAAATAAAGAGAATCAAAATTACTTACAAATGTAATTAGTGCTACTTTAACACCACATTGTGTTAATTTCGATACCCACTTCGGTGCATGTATGTGACAAGACCCATGATGTCACTTCTAGCAACTACGTTTGTGTAGTTACCAAGTTCTTATTTTGATTGTTGCAATCAAACTAAAAGCGCAAGGATGTCACATACAGAACTCGAAGAAACGTAAACCGTTTTCGATTACGTATCTTCTTTAAATGAATAATGGTCTCTATTGTACAAAAGGTAGTTAAAGGCAGTTGACACTATTGGTAATTACTCAAAATAATTATTAGCATAAAACCTTACTTGGTGACGAGTAATGGGGAGCGGTTGATAGCATAAAACATTGTGAGAAACGGCTCCCTCTTAAGTGCCATAGTTTTCGAGAAAGAAGTAATTTTCCACGAATTTGATTTCGAGACCTCAGGTTTAGAGCTTGAGGTCTCGAAATCAACCATCTAAATGCACACAACTTCGTGTGACAATGGTGTTTTATCTTTCATTATTATCTCGCAACTTCGATGACCAATTGAGCTCAAATTTTCACAGGTTTGTTATTTCATGAATATGTTGAGATACACGAAGTGAGAAGACTGGTCTTTTGACAATTACCAATAGTGCCCAGGGTCTTTAATACGATACAAAGCAGAACACATTAAAATGCACATTTCGAAGCAAAACCCCAATTATAAATTACCCAGAATTACATTTAAAGACGAATTTATCACAATAATTTCCCTGACCAGATCCGTAAAACATGATAACCAAACGGGAAGGAAATTTGAGATACTTTTCACTGCTTGTGCGCAATTAGTGTGTAGAAAATAATGAATTTAATCTTCCAAAAACCACTATCCATCTATCTTAGCCAAATCAAAAGCACTGATTAATTTCTTTGGAAGTCAAGATAAACATATTTCACAAACAGGTAGCATAATTTGATATGGAGCATATTTGAAATAGAAATCCGTATTTTGTCTCTTAATAAACGGCTACATCATCAAAAAGTAAAAGTGCACAATCTTTAATTTTTTTTTTTTGACGAAGTCTAAACGATCAGGCGTAAGTATAGCATGACATATTCGTTTTCAAATGGTCTAGTTATCGAGCGATATTGTAAACTTATCTTGTAAAAATATATTCGAAATACATGCTCATTAAATTTTGCGTTTCGAGCAAAGCATTGGAGGTGCTAAACTTACTGTTTTGTTGACAAATTCTTTCAGTGTGTGTGGTTGTGGCTAATAGGAGGGGGCGTGGCTCATGCGGTTAATTTGAATTGTTTTTAAGGGGAAGAGCACTTCCTACTGTGTTTCTAAAGGGTTTTAGTATTTGTATCTTTGACTTAAGCACAGTCCTTTGATAATTATAAATAGGTTATTGCCAAGCGTGCATAATTCATTTACGATCTTTTCTGACGTATATCAGTAGTGTTTAACCCCCAAAGGAGTATTTTGCTGTTAAATGATCTGGCTCCTTTTCTACAGGATTCAGCAAAGCTTTTCATACATAGTGCAAGGATCAGTAAATAAGTTCAAGGTGAATTTATTACTTTCAATATGAGAGCACTTTTATTTTAAAGTTCATACCGGTTCCAATCCTCTAGAGAAATATTAATATCTGAACAAATATCAAAGTTAAGGAAGTTAATTTTGTATTGAGGGCTCCGATAAGCAAAATACGGCAGGTACAGCGATTTGATTGTGCAAATTTACGCAAGATGTTAGAAGTATGTACATGTAAATTGACGCAATAAGAGTATTCAATACGAATACAGCTATCGCAGATTTAAATATTGGAAAAAATTGTAGGAAGATTCACAAGCGATTTTCAGAACGACTCTTTTCCGAAAGTAAAAAACTAAAAATCATTTGACCTATACGTGAGGGCGCTGTTTTAAGCCTTTGACGTCACATGCAAGGAGTCTATCTACACCACACGCTTGACTTTGCATTGACGTCATCACCCAACCATCTTTATACGTTGTAACCTACCAGAATATCTGAATCTGAGAAACGATTCATGCTAGCATTAAAGCCTGTTCATGCATCTAGTAACACATGGATTTACAGATTTTTCAACAGACGGTGCCTTTCCATTATTTTTTATTCATGCAACTTCGATGACAGGCTGAGCCCAAACTTTCACAGATTCGTTACTTTATGCACATGCTGGGATGCAACACCAAGTAAGAATACTTTCTTTGACAATTACAAAATGTGTCCAGTGCCTTGAAGTTAGTATAGTTGAGCAGCCCATGGAAAAGAAGTAAAAGGTGTTTCTAAGATTTCTTTTGGTTGGTGTCCGTTCGCGAATGATGCGGTGACTTACGATTGGTAACCACTGTCAATCACCTCACTAATTGTGGATGGGTCCAACGTCAAAAAGAATTTATAGTATCGTTTTTTGCTGTTTTTCAGCAAGCAGACATGCTTTTTCATCTGAAACTGTTACTAGTGAGTTTTATTGTAATGAAAATCTGACCTACAAATCAACATTACGTTGAGCACAACCCTACCTTTAAGGTATGGTTCAGAAACCTTAGAAAAAAAGTAGAGCCCAAGTAGTGCGTGGCGTACCCATTTTGTCAAGTGGGTTCGACATGCATTCACCTTCCCATTTGAAACCTCCCAAAGTGTTTAGAAACATCTTTCGTTACATCCAGAAGTTTGCGCCTCAAGGGTTTGGTCAAGGACTGGTGCCCCTGTATTCAAATTTACCATGCACTTTCGGCCCCGATGCAGAAGACCAGGGACACGATTTGCATGTCGGATTTTGTGTGTGAAGGTTGTTCTAAATTCAAACGCATTTTTGACTGTTAATGTTGCCACGATCTTGGTACTACTTCGGCATGTACATGTTCGACATGATACGGGTATCGTGCTTAGCACGAGCGTTTTCAGCAATATTTCTTTGGTTAAAGGAACGTTACAGAATTGCATGGTAGAAAACAACAAAAAACGTGATGACCACAGATTGACATAAAACTTACACGGTCTAATGATGATGATAGTAGAAAACGTCCCTTGAATTATTTCTGTCTGAAATATCATATTTGATGAGAAATAAATAATCTAATTTCGCGTTTGGAAATTATCGCTCAGTGGGCGTTTTATTTATTTTGGTTTGGGCATCGACGCAATGCAAAAATTGTAATCGGTTTTTCAATTATTCTCTCGTGATCTAGATGGTCGATCGATCTCAAACTTAAAAAACTCTATAAAATTGGGTCCAGATTGATTAAAGCCATTGGACCCTTTCGGTAAACAGTATTGTCCAAGGCCCACACTTCGTGTATCACAACCTCTATATCAAATAACAAACCTGTGAAAATTTGGGCTGAATCGGTCATCGGAGTCGGGAGAAAATAACGAGAAAACCCACCCTTGTTTCCGCGCGTTTCGCCGTGTCATGACATGTGTTTAAAATAAATCCGTAATTCTCGTTAACGAGAATTTATATTGTTTTAATGTTTTCTCAAAAAGTAAAGCATTTCATGGAATAATATTTCAAGAGAAGTCTTTCACCACTACCTTCTGTACCCCTGTAAGTTATTTGTAAATCTGTGAACTTTTTTTTTCTGTACCGAAAGGGTCCAATGGCTTTAAATCGGGCCATGCAAAATTTTGACAATTACAATGATCATCGAGTCAGGAATCATAATTCAAAATACGATATATATGACTTGATGGCATGTTCAGTTGTTTCTGTTTTATTTAATTTGTTTTATTTATTAGAAGGCATCGACCCTGTTTTCAAATTCAGTCTCACATCATGATTGCTCCAATGCGTTTATAATTGTCACGGTGAATGCAAATCACATGTAAATTAGCAGGTTCTGACGTCAATTGCGCTAATATTTCCCACCTTTTCACACTTACAACTGTTTATACAACCATGAGTAAGACATTAAATTGAATAAATGATTCGCGAAGGAACGTCATTCTAACGAGGAAACTTTGCATTTTAACAAGAAAGGTGGAAATCGTGGCTGTTGATTTGCCAGGGGTAAATGACCTAATAATAATAATCAGACTTGTAATGCGCACGTATCCACCCTGCTGGGTTAAGTACAGTGCCCACTTTCATAGAACTGCTTAAGCGCAAAAAGTAGCTAAACAAATTAAAATTATGCCTACCAGGCAAAATACTGCGACTGGTGTCCGGCTAATTTGGTAGGGTCTCGTAATTCATAACATCTTTAAAGCCATTGGACACTTTCGGTACAGACAAAAAAAGTTCACAGATTTACAAATAATTTACAGGGTTTACAGAAGGTAATGGTGAAAGACTTCTCTTGAAATAGTATTCCATGAAATGCTTTACTTTTTGATAAAACATTAAAACAATATCAGTTCTCGATAGCGAGAATTACGGATTTATTTTAAACACATGTCATGACACGGCGAAATGTGCGGAAACAAGAGTGGGTTTTCCCATTATTTTCTCCCGACTCCGATGACCGATTGAGCCCAAATTTTCACAGGTTTGTTATTTGATATAGAGGTTGTGATACACGAAGTGTGGGCCTTGGACAATACTGTTTACCGAAAGGGTCCAATGGCTTTAATCAATCTGGACCCAATTTTATAGAGTTTTTTAAGTTTGAGATCGATCGACCATCTAGATCACGAGAGAATAATTGAAAAACCGATTACAATTTTTGCATTGCGTCGATGCCCAAACCAAAATAAATAAAACGCCCACTGAGCGATAATTTCCAAACGCGAAATTTTGTTATTTAATATATAAGTTGTGATACACGAAGTGTGGGACTTGGACAATAATGTTTACCGAAAGTTTCCAATGGCTTTAAGTATGTCTTAAATAATGTTTTTCTTTGTTCAAACACCTTGAGCAACTTATTGGTGTAAACGTGCGCCATAAAAATACCCCCAAAATATTAAATTACAATCATCTGCTCAACAAAGGAAGGTCATGTGTTCGAATCCCACACGAGTAATATAGATGTAGATGTTTTCACAAGACTTGGGAAGGTACTGACTATACAGTGCTTAGCACACACCGGTGTATGGGTAATTAAAGAATATTCTTTATCCCCGATGCAAACTTAAAATAAATTGAAACAAAGCTATTCTCTCCACCGTTGTTTATAAATCAAGTGTTTCGTCCCAACCCAAGGAACTCCATGGGGGGACACTCGACGCAATCAACCACAACTTGACCGCCGTCTCCCTGCTCCGCAACGACCGATACTTAAAGGGTCACCGGAGTCCCAAAATACAAATCCACTTCACTGTTGAGATCATAATTGTAGATACACACGACACTAACTAACATTCAGACACAGCGAGTCGTGAACGTCCCAAGACAAAACAACCTCGAACCCTTAAGATGAATTATTCTTAATGGTTGGCGCCTGGGCTGTGATATACGCAAGATACAATTCAATTAAACATAGCTCTCTGAACATGTTAGATAAGATGCATACTGAAAGGGTGGGCTGATGCGTCAGCTTGCACGTCGACTTTTGAGATTTGGTGAGAATAGGTGAGAATTATCTTGGAAATTGTAAGCTCGAGCAAGAATGTCTTGTCTGGAGATTCGCTAGAATGTATGAATAAATGATGGCCCTTTTATAAGCCGCAAAATCAAAAGTTAAGTGCTACTTTACTTACACTTGGTTCCATTATGTTTCGTTATTTTTGTTTATTTATAAAATAAGGATTTTTATGATTTACTCAGCATAAGCAAAACTTTAATTATTTTTGGAGGTTTAAATGATATCAAGGTCTTCCAATTTGTTTTACTATTTTCCAAAACCATTATTGTTTGTCGAGTACAGTCAGGTGGCTTTTGGCATTAGTACAACAATAACGGTTTGATTATTGTTGAAAACAGTTTGGCGTGATAGTTAACATGACAAGCCGACATTTGAAATTCAGAAAAGTCGACTTGGCAGGAAAAATCTTCCCCTGGTCTCCCCCTGGTCTTTGCGAGATAAGTAACAGGACAAGTTGACCGTTTACTGTCAGTAAAGTCGACTTGTGTCGAGATTAGATCACTGTATAAGTCAACTTCGTTGGTTTAGAAAGTCGACTTGACCATGTCTTGTTGAGATGATATTCATCATCCCAGGACAAATTGACATTTTACGTCTAAAAGTCAATTTGGCGAGATAAGATTTCACTCTAGGTCGACTTTAATAATTTGTTCAAAAATTCGACTTGTCCTTTTTGACGAGATAATTATCTGGACAAGTTGATATTATACTTTCAGTAAAGATGACTTGGCGAGATACGTTATCACTTAAAGACACTGGACACTGTTAGTAATTGTCAAAGACCAGTCTTCTCACTTGATGTATCTCAACATAATTGCATAAAATAACAAACGTGTGAAAATTGGAGCTCAATTGTCGTCGAAGTTGCGAGATAATAATGAAAGAAGAAACACACCCTTGTCACACGAAGTTGTGTGCTTTCAGATGTTTGATTTCGACACCTCAAAATCTAGTTCTAAGGTCTCAAAATCAAATTCGTTACTTCTTTCTCGAAAACTACGTTACTTCAGAGGCTCTACATTGCTTGTTACCAAGTAAGTTTTAATACTAACAACTATTTGAGAAATTACCAATAGTGTCCTGTGCCTATTAAGGGTCTGTGTACATTTTACAACACAAAACACAATGTCCACAGATATACATCAAACTTACACAGTTTGAAGATAATGATTGTAGAAAGCTTCCCTGAAAATATTACTTACTAAGGTGCTGTAGTTTTTGAGAAATGAGTAAAACAAACATTTTTCGTCTCAGTATTAGCATGTAAAAACGAATTAACCAGTTATGCCATGGTTTTTGTATAATATCATAACTGGTTAATGGGGTTTTACATGCCAAAATATTGTTCATCTTCCTGAGCCGAAAATTATTTTGAGACTTGTTTTACTCATTTCTCAAAAACTACACAACCTCAGTTGGTAATATTTGAAGGGAAGCTTTCCATTATCATTATCTTCAAACTCTGGTTTAATGTAAATCTGTGGACATTTCGAAAAAGTACCAGAATCTTTTAAGAGTCTGATTCTGAGAGCACATCTGAGGCGTGCACGGCAATACGAGACGCTAGTTACGTCTTGGAGATAGAAGGAGCGAGAGACAGAATGGACGGGTAACCAGGTAACCTAGACGAATTTATCAAATTGGACACTGATGCCGCAAAGCGATTGCTCCAATTTATCAAACAGTAATATTCTTTGACTGTCGTTATGAAAATGGAGAGGGAAAACAACCCGCGCTATTGTCAACGATTTGTTGTAATAGGAGGCCCGTTTTGAATCTTAAAGGAATTATTTATAATTTGGCTTTGGATTTGTTTCTTTACCCTCTTGTTTTGTAACAGTAGTCCAGTTGTTATTTATAATGGTGTTGGTTTTTTGTTACACCACCCTCTTCTACTTAAAAATGCAACTAGAAACCGAGCTGTGAACAATTTAGTCGAGCCTCATCTCAGGTATTGACAACAGGTAAAATACTGGTTAAGGTATTGTTATGCATAGGATACGCAGAGAAGGACGCAGTAATTTGTGGAATTTTTAAGATTTTAGACGGTAAGCTTTTTTATTTTCATTTTTCAGAGGAAATTGTTTCGGTTAATGAAGCTGAAGAAGAAAAAGGATCTCATATTGAAAAGTATTGATGTAAATTGGATGAATAAAAACCAAACCATTCTGCTTTTCTTCAAATTTTCTTGTTTTGAGTGGTTATTTTTCTGGGGCAGTTTAACCATACTATACAAGCATCTTAGTACAATTAAAACAAAGTCCTAATTTATAGCTAAAGCAGAAAGTTTGGCTACGCAAGAGGGCAGGGAACCAGTCAAAGTGTGCTATGGTGTTTGTTATTTTATGCCTATGTTTTCACATCAAGTATGAATACTGGTCTTTGGCAATTAATTAACGTGTCCAGTGCCTTTAAAGTGTCATGACAGAGTAGTGTCCATGGACATGGACGGAAGAAAAGCACTTTAAGAAGATCCGTTATCCAAGATTCAATGTTTTATTTTCCACTCTATATAAACAACGTAACTTTTAAATGCTACCTAACACTGTGAGTGTCCCAGTAAAGGGGGTAACCCGACAGTCTAAGAGACCGTTTCCCCATTTACACATGACCCTCTCCCTGACAGACTTAAAAGCCCTTAGCCTCGAGAATTTGCTTCAATTTCAGTTTAAGATTCAATTTCAGACCCAGCCACTTAGGGGCAACAGGTTCTTGTGTTGGATAACATAGCCCAACCCGGGTGTATACTATTTCTACTGCTCTGTTTGTTTGCAACGATTTCTTCCATGTTGAGATCTATACACAAAACCTCATAAGGAGCAGTTTCTACAACATCAATGAGGCAATGGATTTGTACACACAGACACGTGAGTTAAATCCCAAATCCATGTTTTACAAGTACACAAACGAGGACCCCATCCAAGCCCTTTGGAAAACACCATCTCACAGGAGGGATGAATTCTAAACTCTGAATGCATTTTATTTACGAGCGAGTTGGTTATCACATGCTGAGAGGAAGCATAGACGGAAATTGAAGTGATGTTCGCCATTCTCTACACCCCAAATGAAAACAGTAAATAGTACATGTACCCCCCTCCTTTCCCCATCCTGAATGGCCCCTTCTTCATTGTACCCGACCCTTTTTCAAAAACCCATCCTTTCCTTTTGAAGGAACTCAAATTACAACCCGTGACCCATCATCTAAGGTTTCATTAAGAGTCTATCATAGAAAGTGTTCCAGTTGTGACGGTACGTACTCGCCAATTCACCGCGAGCCCCCTGGATATAACTAATCAATGGTGATGAACATCTTACGGGGACGATCGGAGAGGAGAAAGTCTAAATCTGGGTCAAGATATAAGCCGCAATAAAACTGCCTGATTGAAGGGCACATTGTCGTCTCAGTGTGATTGTGCATTGATGGGAGAGGATAAGTATAGACAGTCTTATTAATGTATTTCAGAGATTGTCCTAGTCGTCTTCATTTTCACTGAGAAGATTTGACAACACAAGAACCAATATATGAGGCCTTTTTATTATTAAACCACCCCGCCCACCTTAGACTGTTTCTCCTTGTGGAATGACTTGGCGATAGAGGGCCGGCCTTTAATCCTACCCGGAGGGAGCACGATTCAACGTGGATGCATCAAACATCAATTTAGGAATATTCATTACCAATTACTGTATGTTATAGTAACTTTATAGTCGCGGGTATATAGAAAACCGAGATTTAAAGTGTTCCCTTATAGCCAACATGTTAAACATCCATAATATACAGTTTTTGTTCTGCAGTACTGTATATAGTTTTAAACGGCTCCTTCTGAACGTAATTTCTCACTCACAAACATTACTTTTTAGGTACCTAAAAGCACCCACATTAATTAGTGCAACGCGGGTGTTTTTTATTTCCTTATTTTCATGCAACTTCGATGACCAATTAAATGCGTGGACACTATTGGTAATTACTCAAAATAATTATTGGCATAAAACCTTACCTGGTGACGAGTAATGGGGAGAGGTTGGTGGTATTAAACATTGTGAGAAACGGCTCCCTCTAAAGTGACATAGTTTCCGAGAAAGAAGTAATTTTCCACGAATTTGGTTTCGAGACCTCAGATTTAGAATTTGAGGTCTCAAGTTCAACCATCTAAACGCACACAACTTCGTGTGACAAGGGTGTTTTTTCTTTCATAATTATCTCCCAACGTCGACGACCAATTGAGCTCAAATTTTCACAGGTTTGTTATTTTATGCATGAGTTGAGAAACACCAAGTGAAAAGACTTGTCTTTGACAATTACCAAGAGTGTCCAGTGTCTTTAAGTCCAAACTTTCACAGATTTACTGCATAGTGTTGGGATACACAAAGTGAGAACACAGCTTTGACAATTACCAAAGGTGTCCAGTGCCTAATCCACGCATTTAGGTAGGGAGTGAAAAACTGAATCAAGATGCAAGGCTCCGGTAGGGGAATCGAACCGTGGTCCAAAGAGGTGAAAGGCAGCGACAGAAACCACTGAGCAAACCTGACTGCTTTATGCACATTAGGTGATACCCTGGCTTACAGTCAACAACATCAAACAAAAGATGCACAATTAACATCTGTTATAAATCTCCGAAAAGTCAAGGCTAATAAATAGCTCCTACCTGATGTTATTACTTTAACAATCTGATCTAATGGACTAGCTTGCCCTACATCTAACGGTGTATTCCATTAAAGCGATATAATGGCTCTATCTGGCGCCCAATTAAATATGCGTTAAGCACAACACTTGAATTTACAGCTTATTTTTTTACCTTCCACCCAGGTAGTTAAAAAGCAGGACAGTACTTTTAAGAACTGAAAGTCTCCTAAAAAAATCTACTCTATTTAAATATATGTCTGTAAATTGTAATTTTATTCTTGTTGTTTATTGTTCCTATGCCTTTCTTGTATGTAATGTAATCTCATTTACACAGGGCAGACAAATTTCATGTTTTTATCTTGACAATAAATATATTTGATATTTAATCTTATTTTTTATTATTATAAGTAATGGGTTTCCCCAAACTAATTATTTGGTTGAAAGGCAGTGGACACTATTGGTAATTACTCAAAATAATTATTGGCATAAAACCTTTCTTGGTGACGAGTAATGGGGAGAGGTTGATGGCATAAAACATTGTGAGAAACGGCTCCCTCTGAAGTGCCATAGTTTTCGAGAAAAGTAATTTTCCACGAATTTGATTTCGAGACCTCAGATTTAGAACTTGAGGTCTCGAAATCAACCATCTAAACGCACACAACTTCGTGTGACAAGGGCTAATTTTCTTTCATCATTATCTCGCAACTTCGATGACTGATTGAGCTCAAATTTTCATAGGTTTGTTATTGTATGCATATGTTGAGATACACGAAGTGAGAAGACCGGTCTTTGGCAAAGTAATCTTCACATTAGTGGTGAAGACTTGTGTGTTCTACGGGATATCCCGCAGTTGGGCAGATAAGGATGAGACAAAACAAAATACCAAATTTAAAAAAAGTATCAGATTTTATCTCGAAGTTTCAGATTATATCTCAAACTTTTGTTACCATGAGTTATTAACATTGCACAGTTGTACATCTGTCAATCTACAGCAGCGTGAACCATCTTGCAGTCTGACCCACTTGTAGTATTTACGACAAATAAAACTAGTGCTTTGATTATTTTTGAACATCAATCTTTCAGCGGCATAGTTGAAATGTTCCAGCATTCTTGGCAAGTATAGGAGAATGCATCCCATCGTATATCATTGCCTAAATAATTGCAAGTTATAATTCACTGCATAGACTTGTATAGGCCAACAATGCTCCATTTCACCAAGTACTAAGATTAATCCTTTACCAGATGACTGTTCTGTATTGTGAAATCACAGTTTGCTTGGCAGTTAAGATTGCTGTTGCTATGGTGTTTTGTTGTGGGTGCTGTTTTTGCACTAATCTGGATTTTCTTAAAAGTTATCTAATGTGTGCAACCTCCTTATTATATTATATAATTATTTTGTTATCGTTGGCAGGGGTTTGGTTTTACACATCTCTTGATGACAGTTTTCATACTTTTGTTTTAACCTTGACAACCCCTGTCCAAATTGTAATCATTGTGTATGTCTAACAATTTAAAAAAACAAAAGAAATAAACATAAAAATATAATCTTTAAAGGAACGTTACAGAATTGGTAAGAAACAAAAATCGGGAAGATCACACATTAACATAAAACTTACACGGTCTAATGATGATGATAGTAGAAAACATCCCATGAAATATTATTGTCTTTAATGTCATTTCGTTGAGAAAATAATGATCTTATTTCGTGTTTGGAGTATAACGCTCAGTGAGCGTTTTATTAATTTTTCTTTTTGCATCGATGTAATGCAAAATTTGTAAGCGGTTTTTCACTATTTTCTCTTGACCCAGATGTCCCATTGATCTCAAACTTCTACAGGTTTGTCAGTTTTATATATCTGGTGGATTACATAAAGTGCTTACACTGTCAGCAACTGTTTTGTCCGCAACCCCAATTCTGTAATTTTCCTTTAAGATCAATCTTTTCTCTTTTGTGAAATTGGTCCCTGGTCATACAGCAAGTACATGGTTATGTTGGTCTAGATGTAAATTTCCACACAAAATTAAAGAGATCCACTTTAAGTGCCGTGTTACGAGAGGCACCTTTCGGACGCATTTTGGAGGCAAGCAACTGCATTGCATTAATACAGGACAACTTTGGTAGCACAATAATAATTGTTCAAACAATGGCTTACGATCCCCCCAAAAGAGTGTGATTATTCAAATGTGAATGGCTTTTCTTCTGAGATTGCCTGGAACAGGTGCCTGTTAATTGCCTCATGTGACATGCCCTTTACTTTAGGGAACCTTTAAAGACACTGGATACTATTGGTAACTGTCAAAGACCAGTCTCCTCACTTAATGTATCTCAACATATGCATAAAATAACAAACCTGTGAAAACTTGAGCTCAAACGGTTGCTGAAGTTGCGAGATAATAATGAAAGAAAAAATACCCTTGTCACACGCAGTTGTTTGCTTTCAGATACTTGATTTCGAGACCTCAAATTCTAAACTTGAGGTCTCGAAATCAAAATCGTGGAAATTTCTTTCTCTCTCGAAAACTACGTCACTTCAGCGGGAGCCTTTTACCCCACCCCAAAGATATTCATATGCAATAATGTCCGCCGGACGGTTTTGCATATGCAATCGTGCCCGCCCGGATGCTGCAAAATGCATATGATTGTGTCCGCCCGGACTCATTTGCGTATGCAGTTGTGTCCGCCCCCGTGCAAAACCGTCGTTGCAGTAAATTAAAATCCCTTGGTCGACGGAACACGTTCGTCATTTTTTTTAACAAGCTAAGTGCATGTCATAAATGACATGGGAAATGTTCGGTCTTTGGGTATTCGCTGCAATCATTAAATACGTGAATATTCATGCTGCATATACATGTAAGTATGTTCAGTGCATGCACGCTCGCTTACGCGCGCACATACATGCACAGTCATGTACAAGTCTGCCGGACGGTTTTCGCATAGCCCCGGACACGATTGCATATGCAAAAGTGTCCGTTGCGGACAGTACTGCGTAGCGGACACAATTGCATCTTACACCGGTAGTCATTGGGTAAATTGGATACGTCTGGTGTAACCATCCCAAGAACACAACCAAATAAACACAAGTACATCTCTCCACAGAGACTTACAAACAGTCAGCCAGACGATTGTCTCTTTATAACTCCCATATGATTGAAACAGAGACTGTGAAGGAAAATAGTTAGGTACCTTCTAATGAGTTTAGACACAGCGGTATACAACTAAAGGGAATAAAGGGTAAGGGCACATGGGAGTCTATACATCTCGATTATGACCAATAATATCAAAAGTCAAACACTAACATTAACATAGCATATACATCAGAAATTGTACGAAAGCAACATCTAAATGGAACAAACCATCAGGTACAAGGACCGCAAAATATAAGAACATGAATACGAAGACAGACTGAAACTCCTGTCATCTTAGAATCGGTGCAAACAAGAAAATAGAGTTGAGCAGGTCACAATATGCCGGAGGACAGATAATTATTGGAGCTCAGTAGTCACTCACTGGAACAAACGGAGTAAGGGGCACCACTGATAAAACGATGGTGAGACAAGCTGAAACAATACTGGCGAACAGTCAATTGGTATCAACAAGCAGAAAATAGGATGAGACATCATACCTGGGCCCAATTTCATAAAGCCCAGGTGAGCACATAAATTTGCTTAGCATGAAATTTCTTCCTTGATAAAAACAGGATTACCAACCAAGTTTCCATTTGTTGCATATTGCTTGATACTGGTATTCAGCTGTAGTTTGCTTATCCTGAAAACCATGGGGCAATGGGAGACTTTGGGACGCTAGGTGGCAGCAGACTTACCAGGTAAATTTCAATTGTTTACGTAATTCTGAGCATGCGCACATGACTGAGAACAACGGATTTTACCTGGTAAGTCTGCTGCCACCAAGCGTTCCAAAAGTCTCCCATTGGGTTGGTTGTCCTGTTTTTATCAAGGAAGAAACTTCATGCTAAACAAATTTTTGTACTAACAGGCTTTATGAAGTTGGGCACAGGGCCTTCATCTTAAAGTTGATCGACAATTTCCAAATCCTTGAATTCAAAGTCATCAATATATAATCATCAATTATAACACATACATTTATAGTGAGCTTTTTCAAAACATGATCAAAGCGTTTAACAAACAAAAATGATAAATTACAACAAGCTAGAACAAAACTTAAATCTATTATTTAGGAAAGAAATAAGTTTTTAAGTTTACTCTTAAATTTATCAACACTAGAATAATCACGGACACTAATTAGGAGACTGCTTCAAGAATAGTAAAAGACGTGACCCACGTAAGAACCACTTTAAGAGAATTCACCTGACAACTAAAGAACACACCCAAAGATGTTATTTTTTTCGGTTACCCATGGTGATGGTAAAAAGCAGGAGGCAAAGAGCAATGGAAGAGACAAGTCCTCATCCAACAGTGGATAGAATTCCCTTTTTAAATCGCTTAGAAATAACAAAATTCACCATTAAAAGACACAAGACACCTTTGGTAATTTGAGCTCAATTGGACGTCAAAGTAGCGAGATAATAATGAAAGAAAAAAACACCCTTGTCACCCCCCTGAAGTTGTGTGCTTGCAGATGCTTGATTTCGAGTTCAAAACCTGAGGTCTCGAAATTTAAATTTGTGGAAAATTTCTCGTTCAGAGGGAGCCGTTTCTCACAATGTTTTATACCATCAACCTCTCCCCATTACTTGTTACCAAGTAAGGTTTTATGCTAATAATTATTTTGAGTAATTACCAAAAGTGTGCACTGCCTTTAAAAGCATCCTGAGAGTCGCAATTTTGATGTACAGAAAAAAGCATTGTGGACCACTGTGCACCATGTTAATGACGTAGGTGTTTGAAATGAACACACAATGGAATGAATGTTTCGGATATGAGTGAATTGACTCAATCTGATGGCACATATTTTTTTATTTTATAAATAGCACCCCTGTGCTTTATTAAAGGCACTGGACACTATGGGTAATTACTCCAAATAATTGTTAGCATAAACACTTAAATCGTAACAATCAATGGAGCAGTTGAACGTATAAAACATTGTGAGAAACAGCTCCCGTTGAAATAACGTAGCTTTCAAGAAAGAAGTTATATTTTTTTACTAAAATATTTGAATTTGATTTCGAGACCTCAGATTAAGATTTTAGGGTACCGAAATCAATCATCTGAAAGCACACAGCTTCGTGTGACAAGGATTTTTTCACAGGTTTGTTATTTTGTTTACGCATATGTTGAGATATACCAAGTGAGAAGACTGGTCTTTGACAATTACCAAAGGTGTCCAGTGTCTTTTGGTCATCAATGATTGATGTACATTTTGAAATTGTCAGTCATCATTCCATCAGACAGCAAACTATCCAAACCTTACATGCATATTATTGATATAATACTTTGATCCCTTATTAATTGAGAACACCCCAAAGCTATGAACGACGTGCGTCAACAGATTTAGAAACTCAGTGCACTGTGACCAGCATACCCTGGGTTGCCAAACGCCTCAAGACGGTGGCCCCTGGATGCGGGTATGCATCCTTGACGATGGAAGGCGGGCTCGAGGGATGCTTGGGAAGGAGGGAGGGTACACGTCCTCATTTCTTTTCCTTCTCCCTTTTCTCTCCTTTCTCAAGTCCAGTCTGAAGGGGCTTGTTGCCTGGTCTTACGGTATTCCTCAGATTGCAAGAGTATGATATTTAGAATGAACCAACTATGGTGTTTAAACACACCAGACGGCCGTTTGCTACTTTAAAACAAGATTCACGACGACTATTTTATCATCTTGGAACTTCAAAGGAGGTAATACAGCAAGTCTCCAACCTCGCATCTTAACATAAAACACAGTCCGTTGTCGTCCTCTCCAAATCCACAAGATGGCTATTATATCCATAGCCTAGGGCTAAACAAAAATCAACTCAACTTAAATTTCGGGTTTGGATCACCATGCCAATTTTCACAACGACACAACGACCAGCGGGGAAGAGAACGAAAGAGAAGAAAGTAAAGAGCAGGAGAGTTGAGATGGGGTGGCCGTTATTGGTGTACGGTCAACCGTATAAGATGACCTGAACCCTCGGTATCGCTCTGACGTTCAAGTGGACCCAATGACGGACAAAAAAAACCTCATCTCGCGGGGGCTAATATCCCGAGCGCTCCCCGATGCAAAAACACAGGCCCGAGTATCGCCCGAGGCTCTCGTATCTACGTGGATCACATCCAAGCCTGACCCAACGACAAGGATTGGAGGAAAACACAAGCAAGTCCAAAAGAAATCGATTGCTGCTTCTCCCCCTTTAGCCTCATTACTGCTTGATGAAGGAGTGCTTAGAACACTAGCTTTGTCCCCCTCCACTTGTTTGGATAAATTGTGACATCGCCACACCAGTCTCAATTAATTTCATCTCAAATACGCATCAATATAATTAAGCCTATATGCTTGGGGTGCTTTGGGGACCCAATATAGACCCTTGCGGAACCCCCAGGGTAACTATCAACCAATCTAAACGGACATAATGCCACTCTGCTACGTAATTTTCTGTTACCTCTTAATTCATAGATTGGTAATTGTGAACCCGAAGCTTCAATATTAAGAATAGTGCCCCCCTACGGACCACTATGCAAATATCAACAGCCGTTTCTTATAAGAGTTTTAATGTATTGTAGAAACATATCTTCAAGGAACGCAAGGGACTTGACATAGGTGTTATAAATCCATCTGTAATGATGACACAACACTTTGCGGCGTCGTAGTACAGATTATTATCATACCTGATCAATATGTGTCACTTTAGCAGCCATGCATAATTACATATACTACAGTTCAATATGCATTCCAGCTGGATTTTCGTTCCAAAATGGATTTTATTGGCTAACTATTTTTTTTGGTGGCGTCTTTATTCGCCATTTTGATTTTCAATTGAACGCAATGTTCATTTTATTTGGGCCTATATCTCAATTATAACATACTGAGGTAGAGGAAATGATGAAAACGGTCTCCAATAAAAGCCGATTTTATTTGTTAGCCTTGTCCAGATTAGCCGTTTTGCGATAGACTTGACAAGGGGTGCACTGTTTGGTATATTTTTGAGATACGGTTGACACTATAGGAGTGACTGTTGGCTTGGGTATATACAGACAAATTTACCCGAACCTATGGTTTCTAACGTATACGAAGAAAATTAACGATATCTGAAATGTATATATATATATATATATACATATTTTTTATACCGCAAACCCCTCTTCAGATATATGTTTTCACAAACGCAAATTAATGTAACCTTCATAACAATCATGTACGCTACAATGTGCTGATCGTATTTCAATTTGCAGCCATTTTGTAATCGTCAACATTTTATAATTGAAAGCTTGATATGAAACTGATGTCCGTACCAAATTTAAAAACCTATTTTGTGTTGTTAATTATCTTAAAAAAAATCAATAAACTGTCTGGGTCAAATTACAGAGACGGATTTAATATAGGTCAGTCTTACATAGATTGATGTAGATGTACTTTGTCTTACCAATACCTATTGTTCATTTGGCAGTCTATACATAATGGCGATTCCAAGGACGACCTATATGCAGACAAATCAAATATAATGTACACCGCATAACAGGTCTCACATCCGTTTTGTAATGGGCATTTAATTACAACGTTTTCAAAGAGATTAACCCCACGACGTAACGGATCGGATTGCAATAAACGCCGCGTCCCGCTTTGTTTAGTCGCTATGTCCGTGTCATGACAGCTATAATGCACGGCGGACACCCCCCTGGTTTTGATTGTTTTTTTTCTGGGAAAGAACGCAGTGTCGGCTCTAGATGATTAAACCTGACAACTGCTTCACTTTACAGAGATTTGCGACACTTGGAGCGTGGATATTGGTGTGGGGAGCGAGTAAATGATACATGGGAGTAGATATGAGGACACGCGTGTGTGTTCAGGAGATTTGCGTCTGGAATATGGCATACAATTTATATGATGATTTAAATCTTTCAAAGCTTCAGTGCTTCGATGTTTTTAAATTGGAAACCCAAGATCCGTCTGTTTTAAAGGCACTGTACACGTTTGGCAATTGTCAAAGACCAGTGTTCTCACTTGGTGTATCCCATCATAAGCATAAGATAACAAGCCTGTGAAAATTCGGGCTCAATTGGTCATCGAAGTTGCGAGCCAATGATGGAAGAAAAAACACCCTTGTTGGACGAATTTGTCACGTGCTTTCAGATAAGAATAAAAGACTTCTAGCTAGAAGTCTTTTATTATTTTAGTGAGAAATTACCTCTTTCTCAAAAACTACGCTACTTCAGAGAGAGTTGTTTCCCACACTGTTTTATCCTATCAACAACTCTCCAATACTCGTAACCAAGTCAGTTTTTAAGTTAATATTTCTTTTGAGTAATTACCAAACGTGTACCTTCCCTTTAAAAGGGCAGTCATTTTGTTGTTATAACCTGCCCCTGTTTGGGATATATACTTCTTCCCTGAATGTCCCCCAAACCAGTAGAGTCCATTCAATCACGGTATAAATATATTTTTAATGGAAGGCTATATCATCAATAATTGCTACTTAAAGACACTGGACACTATTGGTTATTGTCAAAGACCAATCTTCTCACTTGGTGTATCTCAACATATGCATAAAATAACATACATGCGAAAATTTGAGCTCAATCGGTCGTCAAAGTTGCGAGATAATAATGAAAGAAAAAAAAACCACCCTTGTCGTACGAAGTTGTGTGCTTTCAGATGCTTGATTTCGAAACCTCAAATTCTAAATCTGAGGTCTCGCAATCAAATTCGATGAAAATTACTTTTCTCGAAAACTACGTTACTTCAGAGGGAGCCATTTCCCACAATGTTTAATACTATCAACCTCTCCCCATTACTCGTTACCAAGTAAGGTTTTATGCTTATAATTATTTTGAGTAATTGCAAAACTGTGCTCACTGACTTAAATCAAGGCCCATAATGGTCATGGTGTATAAGCCAGATGGGATATACTTAATATACAAAATAAAAATGTCTCTCGATCAATGTGCCTCAATCAGGACTTGAATAATGACGTCAACACCTACATAATCAGAAGGGTACATTGAGATCCTTTAACTATCCAAGTTGTCATATCTTTATTATACCCTGATTTGATCCTCTTTCCCCATTATTGTGAACCATAAATACCCTAATCAGAATTAAGCTATACCCCGAATGAGCACATTTCCCAAAACAGAAAATCACCTGTCCCCGAACTTGAACTCCCTCGCGTCACACGCTCTATTTTTATGTAAAACATAAAAGCTGTGTAGGCCAAAATGTAATTTTAAGTGGAAATAAATGAAAAAAAGAAAGAAAATGTGATGAAAAAATTGCCGTCTTGTGTTTTCAATATTAAAAGACCCAGCAGCTGTTAAATTTTTAATTATAATATACTTTGTTTTGACAATAACCTTAGTAAACATAATAATTTATCAAGTTTACTTCAGGTTTTCTTAATAATTCGTTCCTATAGTTACATGATGACATTACACAAACTATTTAAGATAAATCACTGTAATTGTAATTAACATTATGGACGATAATTACCTTTCCTATTTTAAGCTATTTTCCCCTCTTGCCAACCTTATTACCGTTAACTGAAACCCAGATACAATTTATGGGTTGCATATAATATGTTTGCAAAACCTTGAATACACATTACCAGAAAATGCAATTCATAGGCCTACTATTAATTGAATTTGGCTAAAACGAGTCCGCGCTACGACCGACGAGAGACTGCCGTTATTTTTGAGCGAACGATGCAACGACAAAGACTTAACCTCGGCAGGGACTTGCTCTTTCACATTAATATTATTAGCGTTTTATTTCGTTTGTTGGATTAAAATTAACTTCAAAATCGCCGATGGCACAGGGACATCCAGCCCCATTCTGAAAACCTTAGATACAACACCAATGAATTTAAATTATTAGCTCAAAACGAGAACCTTGGGTTGTGTCCGTCCATATTGTTCAACCACACATATCTTTAAACCATTCTTGATCCCCCTTGATTTTATAACTTTAAAGTAACGTTCCAGAATTAGTAAGAAGCAAAAATCGTGAAGATCACAGATTTACATAAAACTTACATGGTCTAATGATGATGATAGTAGAAAACACCCCTTTAAATATTGCTGTCTGAAATGTCATATTTGATAAGAAATAAATAATCTTACTTCGCGTTTTGAGATTATCGCTCAGTGAGCGTCTTATTCATTTTTATTTTGGCATCGATTCAATGCAAAATTTGTAATCGGTTGTTCACTATTCTCTCGTGACCCAGATGGCGATCAATCTCAAACTTCTACAGGTTTGTCAGTTTATGTATTGTGGATTACATAAAGTGCTTACACTGCCAGCAACTGTTTTGTTAGCAAAAACCAATTCTGTAATGTGCCTTTAACAAAACTTTGGATGTTATCCACCCACATTCCCATGTTTTGCATCCCATGGATACTTTTGCTGTTTCTAACGTCCCTGTTTCCCCCTTGACTGTGCACACAAAATTCCTTGTGGAGAACCCCGGTCTTTAGAAATTCCCCATGAAGTCCTTTTTTTTTTTTTTTTTTTTTTTTTTATCATGGTCTATACAAGGTACCAAATGTGAGAGAAAGTTTACTTGAACCAAATTCTGTCCAGAGTATTTCAAAATGGTTTATTCTTCCCTTGGTGCCTAGACTTGACTCAAGTCCCAACCCCGTACCACCGCTAGAAAACTGCTCTGCATTCCCCTAAACCTATTCCTCGGGACCACTAAAAGCTATATTGACTGCGGGTATGCTTAGGGACCTCTCGCACGAGAACGGGACTTGATTCAAGTCTACTTGCTGCCTCGCTTTTGATTATTGGTTTGAATGGCATAAAAAGTAAGATGGCTGCGATAGAATTTGACCTGTGACATTTCACCAACCTTTGATCCCAGGTCGCAGGTTCTTATCATAGTTGTTGGTCAGTTGGTCTAGAATTCGGGTGATATTCTTTCTGGCTTGCTCCTCGTGTTCTCTGTTGACGTTGTACTCAACTCCATCTCCGAGACACGTCCCCAACATACTGTAAAGAGAAGTTTGGGTTGTTTGAAAAGGGTAAGTACATAACACACGTGACGTCATTTGAGAAGGGCGCCCTCACTTAAAGGTCAAGCTCGTCCTGTACTCTGCCTTTACATTATATGTGCCTTTGTTCCATCGTTTTTCTTCCTAACATATGCATACAAAAACAAACCTGTGAAAATTTGGACTCGATTGGTCATCGAAGTTGTAAGAGAAACATTAACGAATTAAAGGAACACGTTGCCTTGGATTGGACGAGTTGGTCTATAAAAAGCGTTTGTAACCGTTTGTTATAAAATGCATATGGTTGGAAAGATGTTTTAAAAGTAGAATACAATGATCCACACAAGTTTGCCTCGAAATTGCGTGGTTTTCCTTTTACTGTGCGAACTAACACGGTCGGCCATTTATGGGAGTCAAAAGTTTGACTCCCATAAATGGTCGACCGTGTTAGTCGACGAGGTAAAAGGAAAACCGTGCAATTTCGAGGCATGTTTGTGTGGATCATTGTATTCTACTTTTACAACATCTTTCTACCCATATGCATTTTATAAAAAACAGCTACAAACGCTTTTCAAAGACCAACTCGACCGATCCAAGGCAACGTGTTCCTTTAACGAAAAAAACACCCTTGCTGCACAAACCTATGTGCTTTCACTGATGCCTAAATTAAATAGCTCCAGGCCAGAAATCGTTTAATATTTGAGTGAGAAATTTACATCTTTCTCAAAAACTACGTTACATAAGAGGAGCCGCTTCTCACAATTTGTTTCAACAGTTCTCCATCGCTCGTTGCAAAGTAAGTCTACATGCTTACAATTGTTTTGCGTAGTTGCCAAAATTGTCCAATGCTAAAAAAAACCTAAAAAAACCACACAAAAAAAACAAAACAATTTAACTTGCCTATGATATTCAACAATCAACAACCGCGAATTACCGGCATCGTCCAGCGATGAAATCCAACATTAAACTGCGGGAGACGGGTGTGTGTGTGTGTGGGGGGGGGGGGGGGGGGGGGGGCTAGGATGGCTTACATATGGTTTAATAATACTTATTCGTATAATTTAAACATAACATTCTCTTCCTTCCCCCCTCGTGCTCTTCGAGAGCTTTAAACGATTTCAAAAAGTGCCCCAGATGTTTTCATGGATTGTGTGACGTCAATCCTTCCCATCTAAAACAATACATTTTTTTTTTTAAAGTCAGGTGACCCCCCTACCCCCCCCCCCTCCACACACACACACACACACACACACACACAATGCACAAGAACATGTCTTGTTATCGTTAACCCGGCTGGGGATCCACAGATGTGCAAGTCCGACGAATCCTATTGACTTAGTATATGAGGCTTTCTGTGTTGGAGCATAAAGATTGACATGCTGAGGGATTTATTCCAGTGCTTGATTTGCGCTGATATTCTATTTAAGGTGGGTTTGGGGGGGGGGGGGGGGGGTTCTACCGGGAGAAATCTCGTTCGTAGAATAATCACATAGAAGTACGTTGACCTTAAGATTTGGTCAACATAACGGGATGATGTTGTTTGTTAAACCATAGAGAGGTCATCTCTTTATGGTTAAACCATTGCATTTATATAACCATGGAGGTAGAAATAGAACACAGTCATTATTTCCTGGGTATTGTATACTTTAGCTAAAACAGGTACTTTCTGCTTTCTCTCCTGTCTTGTTGTGTTATGTTGTTTTTGCTTATTAAATATATTATGTCTATAGGCTGTTTTAAACAAGTTTCAGCTTATTAGAAAGCGTCCTTTGATACTCACTTATTGAAGTTTGTTCCTTTGTTCAGTGTCATCATTGGTAATGTTTATTCTTTGCTGGTATTGTACTATAAATGTGTCATAATGATTCCGTCTTTCCTTATATGCGAAAATAAATGGTTCCTAAATTGAATTGAATTCGTTTTAATTGATTTCGAGAGCAGTTGGAGAGTCGTTACATGTTTGTGCTCTCCCTAGATCGTTTTTGTTTTGTTTGTTGACATCTATTATATTTGTTGACTTCGTTGATTGTTTATGTCTAGGACTGTTCCCCACAACCTTTAGCTTATATTAGAACAGGCTCCAGATCACTTATTATACTGTTTTTCAGTATCGTTCTCATTGGTCATGTTTACTCTTTGCTTATAATTGTACCACTATACATTTGTCCAAATGATTCTGTTTTTTTAACGTGAGTACGGAAATAAACGTTTCATTGACTTGAATTGAATTGACTTGATTTGAATTATAAAAAGGGACAATAGGTAAACTGTGTATTGATTTTATTATGGTAGGCATTATTTGTCAATTCCTGGCTTGTATTTGTACTATTTAAAATTGTCTCAAATGAATCTGTCTGTTCTTATTGCGAGTATGGAAATAAATGTTTCGTTGAATTGAATTTTGAATGGGACAGTAAATAAATCGTATATTGTTTTTAGTATGAGTGGTAACTATTGCGAGAATGCTGGGCTTTTCGTTTGAACAATGCCCGCCATAGACAATTAGAACAAGGGACATCTTCAGGCTTAGAAGAGACATTGATATTATATAAGTAATTGCTCAATGTAGATTTTAGCATCGGCACGTTCGAGAAGCTAGGCTGTTTATATTTTAAAGATTTAAGAGTATCTGAATTGGTCACCATCAAATAATATAGTTTCGTTGGGGATGTGTTATTGAAATTAGTGGAAGGATATGTATAAAACCAAATTGCAAATGATGTATTAATATACCTACAAAAGTAGATGTATTTTGGATATTTTTGTGCGTAGTACAAAAATATCATTAAAACAATTAGGCAAACAAAACAATTTCCATTATAGTATTAACAATACACACAAATAATATAAAGGAACTTGTTTTCACCACAAAGGAGTAGGGGGCGAGATATATATCAGTTATAATATATAAAGTTCATAATGCAGAATTAGCATATAAGGCGCCTGTCACACAAACATTTAAGTATCAAACATTAACAAAATGTAAAATGTATGACTGAAACTATGGAATCGAATGAACGTTTCTTAAAAATAAAAGATAATATCACATTTGCTAATAATCATGGATGGATATTTCCTAAGGAATGTCCTAACCAACCATTCCTGGTATAAAAATGTCTGCTTTTGGCCTTTACTCATTTTCGAAGCACAGAAAAGCCTGGTCCTTTATTGAAGGATGCGTGACGGATAATCCTTTCACATCCACACGCGACTCGTAATCGTGGAAGCTTCATGGCGTCAGCTAGCTTGACCTATGACCTATCACGCTGTCAATTCCCGCTTGACGGTATTATACAGATCAATAATCATCTCATATCTCCTCAAATTATTCATTTTTTAAAAGTTTTTTTGTATAATTAAGTTCAGCCCGTGATTTTGACCTCAAGTGAGACCAACTGCCTACGGTTCTTTTTTTTCAATCGAGAACAATTTTTTTTTTGCAAAAAAAAAGAATTGGCATGATCGAAAGACGTAATTATAGGATGTATTGACGTAATCACTATAGACGTAATCAATACACGTAATTAATAGACGTAATCAATAGACGAAAGGCGACATCGGTGTCCACTATAGTCATGGGGAATTTAAAAAACCCTTACAAACTGCAAAATTTGCAATGACGTCAAAAAAGGAGGGAAAATAGAGACAAGTCTCGACTGAAATGTTTATTAGTTATAAATGCCAATAACAGTGGTGATATCATCTTTCTAGAGGAATTTATCAGTCCGAAAAACTATCAAGGACTAAAGGACTAAAGACAAACCATGTCACGGTAAAAGCTTCTCTTTAAATAATTACATTTGACAAAACCTGATCCCCAAAAACAGTAAAAGCATAAGTTTTTTTTCGCAATTTTTATCGTGACTTCGGGGAGCGATTGAGCTAAATTTTTTACATTTTTTTTAACATGAATGTTGGGTCACATAAAGTGTTGATACAGCTCATTGGCAAACATCCATGTTGTATGTTTACTTTCAAACCGACGGGGTACTTAAATCATGAGCACTGTAAGTGTTAATTTAGTCAACTGACTTTTTGATAACAAGTTGCTTATCAAAAAAAGGATATAATAATGATATATTTATACCTATAAAGTAGGCCTACTTCAAGTGCTTGAACAATAAAATCAATCCTAGTTTAAATCTGTTGAGCTATGGGACCAAACGTATGCAGCACCTTGTATGTGCTGCGGCTCATTTAGCAGCCACTGCGAGCAACACAAGGGTAACTAACACATTCCACAACACACGGGATCAACCGCTCTACGACCCATCCGAAGGACGAAGCAAGTAAGGCTTAAGTGTCTTGTTTAAGGACACACAACCGGGACTTGAACCCACACTCTGCTGATCAGATACACAAGGGCTTAAGTCAGGTGCTCTAAACCGCTCGGTCACGATACGTGACAAAGTGCGGATAATAACGGGGGGGGGGGGGGGGTATTACATCAGATTAATGAATTGTGGTGAAATAATTTCATATTGAGATGGATCTTCAACAACGTCAGAGTTGAAGAGAACTCCAATGGGAGCATAATTTGGCTGAAACTCGTGCAGACATCGCGGAGCTAACTCGGGAAGTCTGTTCGGGCGGAAGTAATTGCAAGATGTTTTCCAGCTTTGGTATTTTGATGAGAGTCCATTTTGCAGAATCGTAGGCCACTACTGAGGAAGATCACAACCATGTCAGTGGCAAGGAGAGTTCAAGGAAAAGAGAAAGAAATACGAGACATTCAGACTAAGAATTCAAAAATCTTCGGACTAAGACAAGAGCCAAGAGGAACTTAAGAGTATTTCAAACAATTAGTTATAAAAAACAAAACAACCAACAACCCAAACCCCACTATCAAAATTCACCAAGATATTAAAGAACAAATCGCAACAAGTTATCGTGCGCCTTGGTTGGACCGCGGAACATTATAGAAGTCAACCACAGCTACAAAATAAAACCAGGAATACTTTTGGAAATAACTTTACCACCTTTTCACTTATTAGACATAATTAAAAGTAAAAACTTAAGGGGAAAGAAAAAGAAGAAAAAGTAGAGGACAAGCTAATATAAACCGAGATTTTAATGCAACAGAGCTTATAGGTGCCAGACTACCATCATATACACTTAGAAATCTGTCATCAGAAGATTGTCTGTCGACAATTAGACATCATAAAATTCACCCGATGTAAAATACAAACTAACAGTATTAGCTAAACACAATCAGTGCAACCAACTTTAAATTATTTAAGGAACACGTTGCCTTGATTCTGTCGAGTTGGTCTTTGAAAAGCGTTCTTTATAAAATGCATTTGGGTAGAAAGATGTTGTAAAAGTAGAGAATACAATGATCTACACAAATATGCCTCGAAATTGCGATTTATTTTTTTTACCTCGTCGACTAACACGGTCGGGCATTTATGGGAGTCAAATTGTTGACTCCCATAAATGGCCGACCGTGTTAGTTTGTGACGTAAAATGAAAACCGTGCATTTTGAGTGATACTTGTGTGGATCATTATATTCTACTTTTCAAACATCTTTCTAACCAATGCATTTCATAACAAACGGTTAAAGAACGCCTTTTATAGACCAACTCGTCCGATCCAAGGCAACGTGTTCCTTCAAGTTTTTTTTTTCTTTTTTCTTTTTTTCTTCTTTTGAGTGGAGCTCTAAGACTCCGTTTATTCATCACCAGTGAAAACAAAGTACAAACATCTCCAATGGAACATTTACACATTAGATCAAGTTTTTAGCTTCATGTTTATGTCACTATCACCTGCCCTTGATGGCAAAGTGTACCTTTGGTTTTTGGAATCGTTCGATTGTTTTGATTATATATATATTTGTAGATGTGTACAATTAAATTAGCATGTGATTTAATCAAATTTATTTCAAGTAAAAAGGTTGTTACGTTTTTGAGCTATCGCCAAACATCCGGAGCGATATCCGCAGGAAAATAATATCTATATAGGAATACACAATCTGAAGTAAATGGTTCTGACAGTAACCCTTCTTATAGGTTCAATTTTGTGGGCACGAAAACCTACATTTTTTTACATATAGCCATTAGTTCGAAGTGAAATATTTCTCAAAATGCTTTAAACTATCATAAGCTGCTGTAGGCTCCTAAACAAAAGTGTTTTTTTTTGCCATTAATTTTAAGGGTGATTTATAAACGTATAGATTCCCATGGCAGTAATTATTCAACAAATAAAAACATTGAGTGACTACCAAATGTATACATTCCCTATAGCTTATTTGAGATGGCGAACACCATAATACCGCACTGTTTGTTCGAGTGTTGTGCAGACAAAAAGACTTCCACCAAACAGAGTATTTATTAATACGCCATTGTCTCCAAACGGCTTATTGTCTTGGCTCCCTTGTAGAGGTTGTGTTCAGGTCACTTAATTGTTGTTGTCAAATTTTAATTACGGGTCATTTGCTTACTTGTGTATCCATATGTCTTATTATGGTGATGTCCACCTGACACTGAAAGCATTTTCCAAATGGTTATTGATAATATTCTTATGTTAAAGCATAAGTTATCAATGAGGGAATATTTTGCGTAGTTATTCACAATAATAACAATATAAATTATGCATTTTGCTTTAGATTTCTATCAGTCAGCAATATTAAAGATAATATTGCATTTGTGTGATATAACCTTTTTACAAATAGATAGAGCCCTCATTGTGAATGGGAAAGGTACGAGTCTCTAACCTCAAGTTAGATTGGTGTAAATTGTCGTTTTTTATATATTTGAAACCCTTCCAAAATCTGAGTACAATTCCTCCGAATGTTTCCACATTCTGCCCCTGTGTGACTCCTTAAGGTATCCCCGACCTTAATGTAGCCTAAAACTTTTACCTCAACGTAACTAGCTCTAACTGAGCCGTAGCACTTACTGGCTTCAATTGGCTTATAGGCAGCCTCAGCCACAACCACCGCCGAAGGCTGCGTTTACAGGTAAATACATAGAGTATCATACTCTGACAAAATGCAGACAGAATCTAGAGAGAGAAGATCTCAGCCAAAGAAGATGAACATGGAGAGTATAGGCTCAATTTACTTCCGCCTCGAGAGACTGGCCGGCGGGGCTCCAGCTCGCTCTAGCCAGGTAAATATCATTATAGGTTTCCATCGAGATGGTTGCTTACACCTCAAATTGAGAGGTCAACTTAATTTTGGTCGAAGGAAAGTCATGGTTTTTGAAAAGTCACCACTGCTGTTTTTTTTTTTACTATGAAGAAGCCTGTATCTAAATGACACCTGCATATGATAAACAGCGGTAAAGTCTTCACCAATGGGGTTTAAAGCGTAGTGGCAAGATACTGCTTGTAGAGGAATTATGCATACCGTTTCTGTCACTCTTTGTGTCTGACACTTTTTCAAACTGACCAGTTTCATAGAGGTGCTTAGGCAAAAGAAATTGACGAACAACTCGCTGCTTAGTAGAAATGAGCAGAATATCAACCACATGTAACAAGTGACATGGTAGTTTAGCTGTAACCTTATTCTGGTAAACATGAATGTGTTGTGCTTAGCATCTTTTTGTTTGTGTGTGTGCTGAAGCAGCTCTATAATATGGGGCCCTGTTGCAAACAAATTATCGCAGAAACCAACTTAATTACACTGAACTATAATTGTGTTATTTTTAATTTTTCAGTGGACAACCCCTAACAATTTTACGGCATCAAAGTACCATCAATGGAACCGGGGCCCAGAGGGCTGTGGGCTCTTGTAAGGGGTCAAAATGGCCCAGATCTTGAGTCATTTCGACACAAAATCTGGGTCAGAATGCTGCAACAAAAGAACGCTGACATCATCATATTCATGTTGAGAAGGACTACGGATCAGTATTCGCTGTATAATGTAACCACTTACTGGTATACCATCCAGTACATTTTGACCTGGCCTACGAAAACAGCAGAACAGGTGATATTCAGACGTAAACACAGGGCCCAATTTCATAGAGCTGCTTAAGCACAACATTTTGCTTAAGCAAAAAAATCCTTGCTTAGTAAAATCAGATTACCGGCCAAGACTCCACTCAATTGTTATGCGAAGTGAACAACAGCTAAATACCAGTCACAAGCAATGTATATGGCATGAAATTTTGGCCAGTAACATGTGTAAAATAGGTGAGCTATTTTCGTGCTTAAGCAAGATTTTTGCTTAAGCAACTCTATGAAATTGGCCCCAGGTCTGCAATGCAGATGAAAATCCAAGATGGCGGCTACCTAATGAAACTGTTTTTGTGTTCGTTGTTTTGTGGACCGAACTTCGACGTGGGCAGGAAGATTTTGGCTGTAATTTTGTTTCTAGACCACGTATCGAAATTAATCTTGTGTTCCCGATAATACTAACAACAAAATAATAAATTATTATAAGAAGAAGAAGAAGAAGAAGAAGAAGAAGAAGAAGGAAAAAGGACCGCCCTAAAAATAACAGTACCGCTAGTAAGGCTGATACCGTATAACAGTGAAGATGAACAAGGGGGTCACCATCCTTTTTCACAGAAATATTTACATTTTACCTTTAAGCTGGAAGATTTTATTTTGTATATTGCTAATTGTAAACTCACTGTTCTAAACCTAATTCGAAATGAGAATAATTTTCTATTCATCTCATATGTTTTTCCACAGAAGATTGAGAAAAAATGAAGAAAACACGATGAACAAAAAGAGAAAGCAACGGTACGTCAATCCGAAGGTTATTGGTTAAAAGACACTTGACAGTATTGGCAATCGTAAAAGACCAGTTTTCTTACTAGGTGTATCTCAACATATGCATAAAATAACAAACCTGTGAAAATTTGGACTCAATTGGTCATCGAAGTCGCGAGATAATTTGAAAGAAAAAACACCCTTGTCACACGAAGTTGTGTGATTTCAGATGCTTGATTTCGAGACCTCAAAATCTAATTATGAGGCCTCGAAATCAAATTCGTTGAAAATGACTTCTTTCTTGAAAACTACGTCACTTCAGAGGGACCCGTTTCTCATAATGTTTTATACTATCAACCTCTCCCCATGACTCATTACCAGGTAAGTTTTTATGATAATAATTATTTCGAGTAACTACCAATACTGCCTTAAGGTCCCACTCAAGTTAATGTTGTCTTTTTATAAAACCAAATTCTGAAAACAAAAAAACAGCAACACCAACCCCCACCTTAAACGGTCTATAAATCTTGACCTCATAACGTTCTCATAACTACATCAACCGTATAACCCAAAGACCGATGGATTGTCTAAGCATTCTCCACACGTGTTATCAAACAGAGAGCTCCCCTTAATTAAACATCGCTCTAAATCAACAAACGTGTTCAAGACGGCGATCAGACATAAACCAAGATGGGAGAGGGTAAGACCATGACAAACTAAAGACTGATTGGAGAGTATATATAACAACTGGCAGGCGAAAGTGTGACGTGCGTAAACTGTGCCGTGATCGAGTAATAATCCCACCACAGTCGGGTACACGATAAATGGGTCATGACTTTCAGCTCGGGCTACTAGTCTTACGTAGCAGTACCTCTTCCCCTCTGTTCAAAGAGATCACTCTAGAATAGATGGGGTATCAGGGGGGGGGGGAGGAAGCCCCGATTCACCTTGTGCAAAGAGATGACTCTAGAATGGATGGGGGTATAAAGAGGGGTAGAGGAAGCTTGTGAGTACCAACCTCTTAGGATGTCATGGGATGTTCCGAATGCGGATGTGTTTTACAATGTGATGGATGACACTAATGCTAACAAACTAAAGGTTCCTACTGGTTACCATAAAATGTAGCAAGAGCGACCGAAATGGGAAACGTCGTTAAAATTCTGCGGTGCACAACGTTTTCTAATAATTACACTAATTATCTAGTGTAGTTAATGACATAGTTTCGACCCTAGCAGAGTCTTTCTCTTGTAGCATGCAAGAAAAACTCTACCGGGGTCGAAACGTCAGGTCATTATTTGGTTTTGCTTTTTTCTTTTTGGTTGGTAAGACATTGGGGGAAAAAGCCAATTCTATTCTTTATGATAAAGGGTAGTTATTACCCAATTATATGTTCCCTGCTGTTTCCTGCTGTTATAGGCTATACTGGAATAAATGCAAAAATGTACACCACTTGACGTGAAGTTAACTGCAGTATTCTGTAAAGGCTGGACGTACGTTTGGTAATTAATTATCAAGTTAATGACCCTACAAACTCACTCAATAAAAAGCTCTGGAGAGCTGTTGATTAAAAAAACAAAAAACGAATAGTAATGTAGTTACAGAGAACGAGGTATAATTTCCCACCACAAATTCGAATCTGAGAAAGGCTTCAGGTATGTAGACTTTCACATGCATCTTAAAGCACCATTTCTTTACAGCGTGGGTGTGTTTTCTTTCATTATTTTCTTGCAACTGCGTTGACCAAATTGATTACAAATTTTCGCAAGTTTGTTTTGGTATGCACGTGTTATGGTACACATGGATACTGGCCTTTGACAATTTATTACCCAAAGTATACCCCGCTTTAAATATTTAGAGATGAATTTTAGGATTATGCAAGGAGTTATTCTAACAAGAGTTCACCTTTATTATTAATTAGGTGTACTGGAATAAATGCAAAAATGTACACCATTGGGTGTTGTTACAAAATAGAAACAAAGAATAAATCAAAGTTGACATCACAGGGTGGTAAAATCATACCAATGTGATTTATTTTGGTGGTTATTTGTGTCATTTTAGCACCTGATGGTTTGAATTTTAATGCTCTGATCGGTATCAATCATTATGTTATTACCCGATAGTGTCAATGTTAACACTTCAGTTCTTGCAGTATACATGTTGTACAGGAAATCAAAGAGTGAACTTTCATTATGGTCATGTGTTATTAGTAATAGGTCCCATGGCACCAAGCCCATCGACAAAGGCACAGTATTGAGGTATTAGAAGCACGCAGCAATTCGTCACAGGTGAAATAAAGGTATGCACAACTTTGAAATGTTGAAAAAGCGGCTCTTTTAAATTGTAATGTAAATAATTGGGTTGAATCGGCCAATTTTATTTTCCTTACTGACACCACGTTTCCCATCAGAGTAATGAGAAAGTCTCTGCTATAGGTTCGTTACGTGAATAATTTTGCATTAATCATTTTGGTTGTTAAGCAGGTTGCAATAACAGCTAAGTCTATTTGAATTGTATTGACTCAAATCACATGACCAATACAAAATAAATAACCCTGCCATTGATATCTAGTAATGATACCACTTAGATTGACTGAAGCGCAATCTAACTCTAACTCTAACCAACCATTCAAAGGCGCTGAAAAAAGAAACAGCTTGAAAAACCGTACAGGTCAAAATACGGTTTTAAACTCAAAATCAGGTTAGTTTTGACCTGGAATACTGGTCTCGTTTAGATAGGCCTGAGCCAGTTTCAGGTCAATATGACCTGTTATAATGACCCAAATAATATTATTCTATGCAGATACCGAGTAAAACGTGAATATTGTAAAAAACAACTTCCGGGTCAGCTTGACCCAGAAACGGTTCAGGCTCCCTTGGACTCGCGATCCGAATCAATTCTGACCCACTAGGGAGAATTAAAGGGTTAAGTTACAAATCCAAAGCATGCATTAATATCTAATCTAAGAGCACAACAAAGACATTTACATGCACTAACATAATCAAATTGATAAACACAATAACAGTGTCAGCCTTAAGCAAACAGTACCCTATCAAGACCTTTTCATGACATAAATTGCACAAATTTAAAATTGAAATTAGGCCTACAGTATCTTACTGTATCAGTAGATTCATAATGACAACTACTCTTTAGAAAGAGCTATACCTTCAACCATGGCGGAACATGAGTCTGCCACAGTACGTCACTCGCAGCTTACAATAACAAAGCACCGACAAGCAATTTCCGATTTGAATATCTACCACGAGATTCTGAAAATTGGGTTAATATAGTGAATCAACACAATGCAGAAACCCACGTAGTTTAACAACCAGAGTGTTAATAATAACCGTGTTGTAAAAGATGTATGCATTTTCTATATCTAAATTTTATATGGGGCTATCGGTTATGATTATGTATTTAGGTCAAAATTTATACATATCCATACAACTGGACACAACGTATACATGTTCACTTTATATTTTGTTTGAGGACATACCGTGCTGTGGTTTAAACTTGAGGACATTTACATTTTGCTCGCATTCATAGCATTGGTCCCTTTGGAAGGTAAACAGTTAATTCTTTTCAGCATTTATTCATTTATTTGTTTGTTGAATTGGAAGAAATTCAATCGAGCTGATTGGATCATGAAGGGAGGGGTAGGTCTCAAACCGAGACGTCGTTCACGTACCACCATAAATGTCAGATCGATTTTCAACAATACAGCTCCCGATTCAATTTAAATTATAGCAACGTGATTGATACGTATCTTTGTTTTTAGTGTTAGGGAAATAGTAAAAGATAGAGAGACTGTTCGTTTGAGTAGGGAGAAACTATGGATAAGGCGACTTCAGACCATTCAACCCGACGGTCTGAACATCCATGAAGGAAATGACTAATAAGCGACTGGCCTTCTCCTTTTCTCCATAGTTATCCCCCCTTTTTTTAGCCTGCCTCATTCACGAATTCATTACTTTTCTCACTTGATATTGTCCTTTCTGTTTCCATCTTCTTGTGGTCAAACCACCCCCTTCCCTCCTTCACGTATTTCCACTAGCACATACCTGTTCATGTTTGTTGTGTTATCATTTTAGCCATCGAAAGAGACTCTGCTATGGTCGAAACGTACCAGGCCACAAAAACTATTTTATGCAGAATAGTAAAATAGAAAGACAAAAAAACTTAATACTTGACGTGAAGTTAACTGCAGTATTCTGTAAAGGCTGGACGTACGTTTGGTAATTAATTATCAAGTTAATGACCCTACAAACTCACTCAATAAAAAGCTCTGGAGAGCTGTTGATTAAAAAAACCAAAAACGAATAGTAATGTAGTTACAGAAAACGAGGTATAATTTCCCACCACAAATTCGAATCTGAGAAAGGCTTCAGGTATGTAGACTTTCACATGCATCTTAAAGCACCATTTCTTTACAGCGTGGGTGTGTTTTCTTTCATTATTTTCTTGCAACTGCGTTGTCCAAATTGATTACAAATTTTCGCAAGTTTGTTTTGGTATGCACGTGTTATGGTACACATAGGATACTGTCCTTTGACAATTTATTACCCAAAGTATACCCCGCTTTAAATATTTAGAGATGAATTTTAGGATTATGCAAGGAGTTATTCTAACAAGAGTTCACCTTTATTATTAATTAGGTGTACAATTTGTCTAGCCAGAAAGTCCTTTCGCACAAGGGTACGCATATTGATAAAGAAAACATGAAATTTATTGGGTAGCACCTAAGAAAAACAGTAGCTGTCCATGGGCAACAGGACACGGTGTATATTTGCTTTTGGAGACCGACGTAGAACCAAGGATAAAGATGACTTTGAACTGACAAGCCGAGGATAACTGACAAGTTTTGATTAAAATTGATTGATGAAAAGTCACAATGAATGCTGGGATGACGAGATGTTACTCATCAAATTAAATTGAATTTAGTTGTGTTTAATTCATTGGTATTTTAACTGTGCGAACCCACACAACCCCAAGGGGATGTTTTTGTTTCTTTGGCAGATTCCAGTCAACAACAGCTGACTCAGAGATCGAAATTATTGTGTTTTTTCTGGAATGAGTTGTGACAGATGTGATGTTTCAAAAATAAACAGAATAAAATAAGTACAAGAAATCAAATTTTGACGGATGGTGATATTAAACAAAAAATGATTTTAAATAATTCAAATAATTGTGTTTGAATTATGAAGGCACCTTTTCCACAGTTTGTCTCAACTAGTTTTTCCTTTTATTTATTTTTTCCTGACTATTTTAAAATATCGTAGAATACTGTTGTGGATAACATGGATTGTAGTAACTTGCAATTATTGTTTATAACCGACTATTGGAAATTTGTGATAATGCTGGGTCCTGATAATACTAACTGTATTTATAACTTAGTCAGTGACAATGTTTATAACTGTTTTGCTGTGTGTCGCATTGACATTTCATAACTTCATCGACTAACGGAAAATAGCTTCCTATGTTATTTAAAAACATCATGTTACCATTTATATTTAAAGGCAGTGGACACTATAGTTACTCAAAATAATTATTAGCATAAAACCTTTCTTTGTGACGAGTAATGGGGAGAGGTTGTTGTATAAAACATTGTGAGAAACGGCTCCCTCTGAAGTGCCATAGTTTTCGAGAAAGAAGTCATTTTCAACGAATTTGATTTCGAGACCTCAGATTTAGAACTTGAGGTCTCGAAATCAACCATCTAAACGCACACAACTTCTTGTGACTAGGGTGTTTTCTTCTTTCATTATTATCTCGCAACTTTGATGACCGATTGAGCTCAAATTTTCACAGGTTTGTTATTTTATGCATATATTGAGATACACCAACTGTGACGGCTAGTCTTTGACAATTACCAATAGTGTCCACTGCCTTTAAAGTGGGAGTTGTTTTCGGGGAGAGAGGAGAAGAAGAAGAACACTTAAACAAAGCATCTGATGATAAATATATGTAAAGGTTTGTAACGCTTGTTTAGCTGCTGATGTTAATTATTCGATTAAGAATTTTATGGTATTTTATTAAGAAACGCAATTGGAAAACAATGTTTGAAACAATAGTATGTAAATGATTGAATTTTTGTTGTGCAAGCTGTAATATCAACCATGCTGCTGCAGACAGGAACACCCAAAGCCGGCCGTTTGTTTTCCCAGAGAAATGTAACCATGCAACACACATGTTTAAGAATGACTTCTGACTGTTCTTTGGTCAGATTGCATGTTCACTTTTTTTGTAGTAAAAAAAAAAAAAAAGATACTATAAGATAGATAGATAGATAGATAAAATGGTTTATTAAAAAACTGTCCTCGCAGCACAAAGGCTGAATTACAACAATTTTACATAAATTAAAAAAATGAAATTAAATAGGAGGCAAATTAGTTTAACTAATTTAATTGCCTTTGCAGCAGACAAAAAGTTATCTACATTTGAAAAAAAGTTAAAATTGTGCTACAAGTTGGACAATGGTTAGCCATATTACAGTCGTATAACGCCAATGTTAGTGACAACCCCCCCCCCCTATTCGATAAAAATGGGTAGGCAGAAAATGAGATCGCTTTCAATTTTAGATTTCCAAGTTTGCCGAAAATCTCAATTGCAAATTGTGTTGATAAAGTAATTTATGGACACACAAGTTTCAATTCTCTAGTGTTATGTGGCATTGTATATAATTTCGCCGTATAAAAAAAGAAGAGAATTTTTCTGTAGACCTTTTCTCCTGGGTTGGATAAATTACTCTGACTAATTGTGCTCTTTGTGAACATTGGAGAGATGTGAATCGGCAACTTGTACCGTAAGACAACTTCCTAGTCGTATAAGTATACGTGTACAGAAACAGACAACCAGAAACTTTCAATTAACCTTTCTGAATTCTCGTTATGCTTTGAGACACATTCCTAACATACAACATGTAGTGTGTTTTGTGAACAAGGGCGATGTGAATAGACAACTAGCAACCATGTACACATCGTTATTAGTCGTCTAAATAATCTACGTAAAAGGAACTGGCAACCAGACACTTTCAATTAACCTTTCTGAGTTAATGTAATAGTTTGAGACAGATTGGTACCATGTCGGTATGGAGTGTGTTTTGAGGAACATAGGTGATGTGACTAGACAACTAGCATGTCTTAGTGTACGAAAAGGAACTGACAACCAGACACTTTCATTTAAAGGCAGTGGACACTATTGGTAATTACTCAAAACAATTATCATCATAAAACCTTTCTTGATTACGAGTAACGGGGAGAGGTTGAAAGTATAAAACATTGTGAGAAACAGCTCCCTCTGAAGTGACGTATATAGTTTTCGAGAAAGAAGTAATTTACCACGAATTTGATTTCGAGACCTCAAGTTTAGAATTTGAGGTCTCGAAATCAAGCATCAGGAAGCACACAACTTGTGACAAGGGTGTTTTTTTTTCTTTCATTAATATCTCGCAACTTCGACGACCAATTGAGCTCAAATTTTCAAAAGTTTTTGTTTATGCATACGTTGAGATACACCAACTGTGAAGACTAGTATTTGACAATTACCAATAATGTCCACTGCCTTTAACCTTTCTAAACGTATGTCAACACATTTGCAACACATTGGAAACATATGATATGGAGTGTGTTTGCTGTATGGGTGATGCGAATAGACATTCAACCATGCACATGTGTTTATTACTCGTCTTAGTACACGTAAAAGGAACTGGCAACCAGACACTTCCAATTAACCTTTATAAATTCATGTAGTTCTTTAAACACATTGGATACAAGGATGGAGAGTGTAATGTGAATAATATGGGCGGTATGAATAGACAACTGGCAACCATGCCAAGCTTTAATCGTATAAGTATACGTAAAAGGAATTGGAAACCGTGCTGACACTTTTAACCCATTTCGGAATTCATATATAGGCCTAATAATACTTTGAGATATGGGGCGTTTTTTTGTGTGAACATAATGTAAATCGGCAACTGATCTAATCATGCACAGTTCTTTATTAGTTGCGTTTGAATACGTAAAAGGAGCTGGGAACCAGACACTTTCAATTAACCTTTATGAATTAATGTAATAGTTTGCGACATATTGGTTACACGTGATATGGAGTGTGTTTTGTGAACATGGGTGATGAATAGAAAACTGACAACCATAAACAGATCTTTATTACTTGTCTTTGTATACGAAAAAGGAACTGGCAACCACACTTTCAATTAACCTTTCCGAATTCACGTTACACTTTGCGACACATTGGTTACAGGTGTAAGCATGCGTGCAGACACGTGTAACTCCTTAGCACGTAAACTTGTCACAGCTGACTCTACATTAACGTCAACGAAAACAACTTCAAGCCACTTTATAAACATACTATGTCATTCGACAAGTTTTTTTTATGAACAGTTTCTATGTTTAATTTACACCGTCCTTAGACAATGCTGCTGAACACCTTCTGGTCTCATGAGACAAAATCTTCACAGATTTAAAAAGAAATATGTGCAACTCTTCCTCCTCGTTGTGGCTCTCACTTTTGTATGTTTTAAAGCCATTGGACCCTTTCGGTACAGAAAAAAAAAAAGGTCACAGATTTACAAATAACTTACAGGGTTTACAAAAGGTAGTGGTGAATACTTCTCTTGAAATTTTATTCCATGAAATGCTTTACTTTTTGATAAAAAGTAGAACAATATCAATTCTCGTTAACGAGAATTACGGATTTATTTTAAACACATGTCATCACACGGCGAAACGCGCGGATACAAGGGGGCCTTGGACAATTCACAAAAAGAAGTAGAAACAAAAAGATTGAAAGACAAACAAAGACATCCCCCTAAAAAGGGTGAAAGAAGAAGAAAGAAGAAGAAGAAGAAGAAGAATAAGAAGAAAATAAAAATTGCTCCCAAATGACGCCTTTCAACCGTTTATTGTTTTGTTACCCAGATAAGTATAATAGGCGCTGACCATCTTTTTCTAAGACAATTCAATCCAGTTGTAATATTGTCAAGAAGAAAAGAAAAAAAAAGGAGGATTAAATTTGTTTAAGCTGCAAACAATGCAGGAAAGTAAAAATATCACACTTGAACAAATAAATAACTTTCTTTAGACAACCACCCAAAATGAATTAAAAAATCTGATCCTAACTCCGACATTGTGATATGATTTATCTCGGGATGAGGACATTTTGAAGTGAAATATCATCTCCCAAATATTATTTTAGAAAATTATTTCGGGATCAGAACAAAACTCTGGATGGCACTTTCAGAGCTCCGTACAATCCCTAACCCTACCTCTAACCCTAAAAAGATACTAAAACCTCTCGCACAATGTTGGACAATTCAAGAAATACATAGACAAGAGTAACCCATTACAACTACATCTCCAGCTGCGCCCCCACCAAAATCATCTTGACTGGAAACCTACTTCATATTCTTAAGCTGTAGGTCAATCGAATTGAATACTTGCAATGAACACTTGAATTGAAAGATATTTAAAACTATTATACATTATCTCCGAGAGACAAACAAGAGGACGAAATAATCACTGTTATACTAGGAACTCACTGGTCAAGCAGTTCACATCAAGGCCCGATTCCACAAAGTCCGTAATCACAAAAAGGGTTAAGCACAGACAAATACTGCTCAGCAGAGGCTGGATACCATCCACAATTCCATACATTTTTAATTTTGACATTTTGTGCACCAATGTTCCTGTTTTTTTTCATTCAAACGTCAAACGTCAAAACCAGATGAAATGATATTTTAACAGATAAAAAAACAATTAACTGTTACAAACTGCTTACCATACCAAAATGACATATCGTATAAAAAGCTGACGTTTCGACCCTAGCACAGTATGTCACGAAGTTTTAATTTCTGCGACTTTTAAACCCCAAGGTGGTGGAGAAAAGCGGACTATTAATTTGAAAGCCTTTGACGTTCTATATACATTTGAAGTCGTGCATACTTCATGTTATGTTGACATATATACCATAATTTAATTGGGGTAGCACCCCCCCCCCCCCCTACGTTCAGAGATGAGTCAATGATGTCAGTGGATTCAATTTGATATTAGGTTCAACTCAATCAATAAAGCGGTCAGAGAGAAGTCAGTTTAAAGGGAAGGTGTGCATTCTTTTTTATTTGTTATTTTGGTTGCGATTTTACGGCTTGTATTACTGTATGAACAGTTTGTCTTTATTTGTTGAAGCCTTTTCTGTTGGCTTTGTTTCTTTTTTTCTACTGATCTCTGATCATGGGGCCCAATTAAAAGGGCCCGTCAGCATGTTCGGGGTTTCCGTTTTGCATAAAACACGTTGTATTATTTTTTTGCAATAAACGTAGTAATTTAGAGTCAACAATTTCATGAACCTTTATGGTATTGTCCGATATAGATACCTAAAAGACCCAAATTAACACTAGAGCTTTTTCAGTGTGCCGCGCTTATGGTGCAATAATGTAGCACAAAGGTTTCTTTATAATAATAGTGATACGATTTCCTTTACAGGAACCTACAACGATTCTTCCTTCTCAAATACGCACAGACTCGAAATCTAAAAGACGTCTTTCAACCATGCAAAAAGAAATAAAACAAATGGAGAAGAAATAATTGAGAGTTTATAATGCAGCCCTCGGTTTTGCAGTAAACCAAAATGATTCAATTTAACACCCCAGTTTTGTAGTGTTTATATTGTACATAATTAATGTAACGCTAAAGTTTTGGCATTATCTGTACCGAAAAGATTTAATATACACCCCAGCTTGTAGAGTGTACAAACCGGAAAGATTGAATTTAACACCCAAGTGTTGGAGGTGTAATATTGCGGAGAGATACAATTTGACACCCAAGTTTGGCCAGTGTATTGTGCTTATGTACATGATTCCGAGTTGTCATATAATGGTTTTGATAACTTTTGTGTGGAGCAAGTTTTTAGCACTGACGTGAATACATAACTCACTGTGAATTCACTTAGAACCGTTGGTTGTTGTAATCCTACAAGAAAAATCGACATGTGAAAATGGTTGTCTAAATGGTGGTTAACGAGATATCGCCGAAAGTCAGAAGCGTTTTGCCACGCGGAAAGACTAGGGACTTTTCGTTATCGACGACAGATGGTTCTGCGACGGTTGTTCAGCTAAACGTTGTCGTTTTCAGCACAACGATTCATCCCAAGTACTGTCGTAGAAATTGAGGGACGACCGTCATCAAAGCCGACGCATGCGCAGATGACGCCAAATGTCATTTTTACCGTCGCAGAACCATCCGTCGTCGAAAACGAAAAGTCCCTACTAATCCGTAATAAGAATACACCAACTGAGAAACGTTACTGCCAGTACCTCTTCTCAGATTCAGTTGTTGGTGAAAGCAAGTTATATATTTTACTTACGGCACATTATACTTTAATGTGAAATGATTCTCAAATTTCTACTTTTGAAGACTGGCGTAATTCTAACCAAGTAAGTTTTTATTGCCATCATTTTACGAGTGATTGCCAAACGTTTACCAAATTCCCTTTAAAGACACTGAACACTATTGGCAATTGTCAAAGAGCAGTCCTCTCACTTGGAGTATCTCAACATATGCATAAAATAATAAACCAGTGAAAATTTGAGCTCAATCGGTCATTGAAGTTGCGAGATAATTTTCTTTCATTAGAAAGAAAAAACACCCTTGTCACACGAAGTTGTGTGCTTTCAGATGCTTGATTTCGAGACCTCAAACTCTAAATCCGAGGTCTCAAAATCAAATTCGTGGAAAATTCCTTCTTTCTCGTAAACTACGTCACTTCAGAGGGAGCCGTTTCTCACAATGTTTTATACTATCAACCTCTCCCCATTACTCGTTACCAAGTAAGGTTTTATGTTAATAAATATTGTGAGTAATTACCAATAGTGTCCACTGCCTTTAACAATGCAGGAAGAGGAAAAACAAATTAAGAAGAACAAATTATGAGTCTACTCCGTTTTCAACGCTTATCATTTAAACCCGTTGACTGTCCACCCAATAGAACATTGCATGCCAACCAATAACCACTAGAAATTAAGGCGTCACCCCTGCCTAACCTTTTCTAATGGTCGATTCACAATTCACCTCACGATGTTTTTTCCCTAAACAAGAGTGGAGTCACGCCATTATACGTCTGTGAAATTATGGAGGAATGAACGTCTTGGCATAGGCCTACGCACATTATATAGATTCGGAAGAAGCTCGTACGAGAAATCTTCGTGAACATTTCTTTTCTAAATGTGGTCGCGTTTTTGAGATATCGCTAAAATCCGGAGCGATTATGCCAACGCAGGAAGAGTAATCCACGCACCGCACCATGTTTGTTGTCTTCTGGATGCTAGCCATTATGCGCCTGTATGGAGGAGTGAACGTCTTGGCAAGTGAGGTACAATCTGAGGATGCTTTAAAGTCTTACAA